>NW_028270166.1:51181729-52424229 GCF_037043375.1 Chiloscyllium plagiosum
CACTAAAATCAGAAGTGACTCCCTAAAGATATGCAATTCTCTTAGGATCAAGATGAGGGGAAATGGCTCTCGCCAGAGTAGTGAGCCTAGAGAATTTCTCTCAGCAGTTGAGACCAAAACATTGTCGTACTGAGATGGTTCTGAAAGCTGAAGGGTAGAGGAAGAAAGTGGGAACAGGATATGGAGTTATATGGTCCGGGTGGGTTGGTTGGTCCGGGTGTCCCAGGGGTGTTCTCTGAAACGCTCTGCAAGTAGGTGGCCTGTCTCCCCAATAGAGGAGGCCACATTGGGTGCAGAGGATGCAATAGATGTGTGTGGAGGTGCAGGTGAATTTGTGGTGGATATGGAAGTTTCTTTTGGGGCCTTGGAGGGAGGTGAGGGGAGAGGTGTGGGCGCAAGTCTTGCACCTCCTGCAGTTGCAGGGGAAGGTGCTGGGAGTGGAGGTTGGGTTGGTGGGGGGTGTGGATCTGACGAGGGAGTCACGGAGGGAGTGGTCTTTACAGAATGCTGATAGGGGAGGGGAGGGAAATATATCCTTGGTGGTGGGGTCCATTTGGAGGTGGCGGATGATGCGCTGTACATGGAGATTGGTGGAGTGGTAGGTGAGGACCAGTGGGGTTTTGGCCTGGTGGCGGTTGGAGGGGTGGGGCTCAAGGGTGGAGGAGCGGGAAGTGGAAGAGATGCGGTGGAGGGCATCGTCGGGGGGGTGGGGAAATTGCGGTCCTTGGAGGCCATCTGGATTGTACGTCTTTGGAACTGGTCCTCCTGGGAGCAGATGCAGTGGAGACGAAGGAATTGGGAGAATGGGATGGCGTTTTTACAGGGGGCAGGGTGGGAGGAGGTGTAGTCCAGGTAGCGCTGGGAGTCGGTCGATTTGTAGTAGATATCCGTGTTGATTCGGTCGCCTGAGATAGAAATAGAAAGGTCGAGGGAGGGAGGAATCTGAGACTGTCCAGGTGAATTTGAGGTCGGGGGTGGAAGGTGTTGGTGAAGTGGATGAACTGCTCAACCTCCTCGTGGGAGCACGAGGCGGTGCCGATACAGTCATCCATGTAGCGGAGGAAAAGGTGGGGGGTGGGGCCATTGTAGTTGCGGAAGATGGACTGTTCCACATATCCTACGAAGAGGCAGGCATAGCTGGGGCCCATGCGGGTGCCCATGGCTACTCCTTTCGTTTGGAGGAAGTGGGAGGATTGGAAAGAGCAGTTGTTCAGGGTGAGGACCGGTTCAGTCAGAGGGTGTCAGTGGAAGGGTACTGGTTGGTAAGGCGGGAAAGGAAGAAATGTAGGGGAATGGGTCTGGGTGGGTTGTTCTTCGGAGGGTCTGTGTGGACCTGTTGGGCCAAAGGGCCTGTTTCCATACTGTAAGTAATCTAATCTAGGAAAATTGGCTTTATTTAACCCAATGATGCAACTTTCTTTGTGCTGGCCTGTTTTTGTCTTACACCAAGCAGTGCTGTGGGATAGTTGTCTCTCGGGAGGAAGCAACAGAGAATGAGACTAGTTTCACAACCTGCTGTCCTTTAGGAAAAGAGATGGATGGCCTCAAGGACTAGGCATCTCTTTCTGCACCCCAGACAGCAGTGCATGCTGGGTTAGTGAACCCTTTCATCAATGGGTTGGAAGGTTATGGGAATTGGGCAGAAATGAGGTGAATATGTACCCCAAGGCTGCCTTGTTCCTCTATGCTACTCTGCATCCTCCTATTTACTGAGCCCCTGTGCCTTGCTGTTTTTTCTCTTGCCTCAAACACCGGCACATGTTTTAAGAGCAGGAGTGAACCATTTGGTAAGATGATTGCTGATGCAATTGTAGCTTGAACTCATTTCCTCCCTAGTCGTGATACATCTCCCTTGGTATTGGGGGGGGGGAAAAAAACTCTCTCCAAACACTATCTCTTCTCCATCCAACCCTGCACCCCCTCCCCCCCCCCCCCCCCCCCCCCTCCCCCAACCTTGTAAAACTCTTCAATGAACATGCCTCCTCCCTTCCCTGAAGACAGCTCCACAGACTCTGCACCCTCCCAGAGAAAAAGCATTGTTCCTAATCTCCTGAAACTAAAAGTCCCTTGTTTTAATATTGTTCCCTCATTCTTCCCTTTCCCATGAAGGGAAACATCCTTTCAGTGTCATGTTACATCCCCTCAGCATCTTAATGTCTTACAATTACCTCTAATTTTTTTCTAAACTGGAATGAAGACATACTTTGTCTATCCAACCTTTCCTCAAATGTCCTCATTTCAAGAATCCCTTGTGTGAATATTGTATCACTAATTCAATGAAGGGAAAGTTTGCCTGCACCTCACATAAAAAATATTTCCCACAGAGGGTGGGAGTGCATGGGATCACAACAGCTGGTGGAAGTAGGCACGTTAGCAATGTTTAAGGCCATCTTGATAGTCACATGAACAGGAGTCAAACAGGGAGAGAAACCACAAATAGTGGGTCAAAATCAGAATTAGCAATCAGTGCAGTTTGGTTGCCTGTAGGGCCTGTTCCTGTGCTCTATTTTATAAGTTGACTAAAACTGTGCCGAGTAATCTGGATGCAGTCTTTCCAGTGGCCTGTACAACTGTTTACCATATTCTATTCCCTTTTCTAATTAACAGCATTCCATTTATCTTCCAATGTAGTTGGCTCTCAGCAGAGTAGAGAAACAATATAGCACAGAGTATGTGCAGTCCATTGTGACCCTACTGCCCCAAAGCTATCAGGTGCCCTTTTCCAGTCCCATCTTCCTGAACACAGCAGGTAGGGCTACAGCTTACAGCACTGATGGTGAAGATACAGCTACTTTTGTAAAATAGCTTAGAGTCTCTGCTTCTACCAGTAGCTCGGGCAGTGAGCTCCAGCCACCCCCCAGCCTCTGCAGGAAATGTACTTCCTCGTTTCCTCTCTAACCTTTCTGCTGTTTTAGCTTGAATCTATAATCTCTGGTTTTGAAACTCCCTCCTAAAGGAAACCGGTTCCTCCTGTTCGCTGTCTCTACCCCTCACCGTTCTGTGTGCATCAATCTTGTCACATCCTCAGCCTTCTCTAATCCAAGGAAAACTACCCCAACCTCCAATCCCCAATCGTTATGACAATTCTCCATCCCTGGCAATGCTTACTAGCTTACTTAGTATGGAAACAGGCCCTTTGGCTCAACAATTTCACACACACCGGCTGAAGTGTGACCCACCCAGACTCATTTCCCTCTGACTAATGCACCTAAGCCGACAGGCAATTTAGCATGAATAATTCACCTAACCTGCACATCTTTGGACTGTGGGAGGAAACTGGAGCACCTGGAGGAAACCCACACAGACACAGGGAGAATGTGCAAACTCCACAGTTGCCTGAGGCAGGAATTGAACCCAGCTCTCTGGTGCGGAGAGGCAGCAGTGCTAACCACCGTGCCTGGAATGTGGTGACCAGAACTGCATGGAGTACTCCAGGTGTGCCCTCACCACTGCATTACACAGTTCCATCATTATATCCTGACTTTTGTATGCTATCCCTTTTTGCCAGGGAAGGAGAGCATTCCATCTGCCTTCACAACCATATCTACTTGTACTGCTTTAGGGACCTGTGGACTTCCACACCAAGATCTCACTTCATCTACTCTCCATTCCCATTTATTGCTGATTCCCTTTTACTGTTTGCCCTCTTAGTGCATCACCTCCCACTGACAGCATATGAAGCATGTATCAGGACACCAAGCTCCCTCTGAAACTCCGAGTTCTACAACTTCTCTCCATTTAAGTAATCTGCTTTTTTTATTCTTCCTGCTGATGTGAGCAAGTTCACACTTTGCAATATTTCCCTACCCTTCTCCAAATCTCTCAAGATACAGTGACCTTGAAGATATCAATTCATGTGCTGGGCCCCTTCAGACTAAGGGATGGTGATTTTTCTGACTTCTCCAGTTGCTTATCCATCACCATTCTTGACAGGATGTGAAAAAATCTTTGTTCCGCATTCTGCAGAGCAATGTGTGAATACCTCACTGCTGTTAAAGTTCAGAACTGTGCCTGCTATCCTCACTCAATTGAGGGTAATACTGGAGTTGGTAATGCTCAATGATTGGCCTGGATTCTCCAGGAATTGAGAATCACTGTTTTGATCACTTCTGTTTATGATTGTGGGAAAATATGAAGAAATGGTGGATGTGACTACATTTACAACGTTCAAAAGACATTTGGATAAGTACGTGAATAGGCAAGGTTTGGAGTGATATGAGCCAGGAGCAGGCGCTGGGGAAATAGTTTAGTTTGGGATTTTGTTTGACACGCACTGGTGAAAGATCTCTTGCCATGCTCTATGGCTCTGTGACAGAATAAAGGATTATATTGTTTTGTTGCCATTTTCTTGAAAGTATCTCTTGACTAGATGTAAGAATGTTGTGAAGAGGAATAAAGGCTGTTTGGGGAACAAGCATTTAAATAATGAGGCATTTTGCTTCCCAATTGGTGGAGGAATACAGTGTGTCAGAAGGATGCATGTTTTGACCAACAAATGCCAGAAGAGTGGGGGGCAAGTTATGTCATGAAACCTCTCAGAATCTATCTGAGCACGGTTGGAAACCCTCGAGATCCATTAAAATCCTCTGCTGTGCTGATATTGGTCACCTCTCTGAAATTACATTGAAGCAGAGTGATATCCTGGTTTGAAGGGGATTGGGGAGGGTCACTAGGTTACACATTGAGGTTGGACAATTTTGCAGCCACAGCACTCTGATCCCAGTTTTAGGGCCACTAGGATCTGTCCTCTACTCATGAAAACCAGCGGGAGGACCACGCTAAGCAATGGGAGAGGTGGTGCCATATCACTTGCTATTCCACAGAGGGGGGTACATTTCAGTGGTATTATCGCTGGACTGTTAATCCAGTCACCCAAATAATGTCTGGTCACCTGTGTTTAAGTCCCACCATGGCAGACAGTGAAATTGGAAGTCAATACATCTGAAATTCAGAGTCCCATGATGAGCATGAATCCATTGTCAATTGTCGGAAAACCCCATCTAGTTCAATAATGTACCTTAAGGAGGGAAAGTGCCATCCATACCTGGTCTGGCCTAGATGTCACACCAGACCCACAGCAATGTGGTTGAATCATAACTGCCCTCTGGGCAATTAGGGGTGGGCAATAAATGCTGGACACTTTGCTCTCCGCCCAACATCCTTGTGCTGGGCCCACTGTAACATTGCAAAGAATCACAAAGCAAGCTCAAGGCACAACACTTCATTTTCTACTGAGACACTTTACAGTTTCCAGGACTCAATACTGAATTCCACAATATTAGACACCCGTCCTCCATTTCTCATGCAATCTCACCAACCTCCCCTCTCCCTCAAGGCTGTATCTAGTTTATTTCATTTCCAGCTGAGAGGACCCATTTGCTCCCTATCATGCCTTAATTTACACCCAACTCTCTTTCTCTTTCACCACAATTAGTGACCCCCTTGTCTCTTGCAGTGAGTCTCTACACCATTTGCCCCCCTTGCTCCTGTCCCCTCCACCTCGCTTTGTGTGAAAAACATAAAAAGGTATTTTCCAACACAGTTCAGAATGGGTTCTGGGTAATCCAAGATGGAGGATGGGGAAAAATTGAGACTGTAAGAGTTGCTCCTTTTTTGAGGTATTTCATGGGTTGGAGGTGATTTGCTCAAATTCCAGGAGCAGCAATTACTGTTTTATATACTGTTGCATTGTTTTGGAATGCTGGGGAAAAAGATCAAAACAACAGCACTTTTAAAAGGAGGAAGACACGAAAGGCAGTGACCACATGGTCAATGATGGAGAGAGAGAAAGAAACACTGATTACTGACACAGCAGTGAATCTGCACAGTTACTGCCTTTGCTGTTTGAGTTCAAATATCTCTGGACATCGTTGTGCATTGAGGAACAATTTAAAAAACAGGAACATTCACAGCTGACCTTGGATGAACCTGCGTGGGAGAGCTCACAGCACAGGAACAGATAAATGCATAGTTTTTAACATGTAACCTTGCTGTAATTCTACAGTAGTGAATCGATTGGGTTCTTGATTATTGATATCTATCTCTTGATTGAATTTTAAAGATATAAACCATAAGGACTAAATTAGCCTGGAGCACTGTTTTTTGGACCAAAAAAAGGGTGCTATTTTGTTGGTCTGTAGATTGTGAAGGAGAAAAGATGCTTTTAGTAGAGTGATGTGCTCTTCCTGTGGGATGTGGGAGATTAGGTAGTGTTTCCATGTTACTGATCATTATGTCTGCAGAAAGTGTCTTTGGTTGTGAATCCTATCAGATCGCATGGATTGGTTGGAGCAACAGTTAGAGGCAATGAGGAATTTACAGGAACTAGGGGGTATGATGGATGGCAGTTACAGGAAGGGAAAAACAAACACAGATACAGTCAGGTACATGGGTTAACTCCAGGAAAGGTAGAAGGGGTAGGCAGGTGGTGTAGAAGTCTCCTGTGGGTATCCCCATCTCAAATAAGGATGCTGTTTTGGAAAATGTAAGGGGTGATAGACTCTCAGGGGAGTGTAGCACGAACATCCAACTTCCTGGTATCAAGACTGGTTGTAATGTAACGAGGGGTACATTGGCTTCCAAGCGATCGATTGTAGTAGGTGACTCCCTTGTCAGAGGCACAGACAGCAGTGAAAAATCTGAATGGCATGTTGCCTCCCTGGTGTCAGTATCAAGGATATCTCAGAGAGGGTGCAGAGTGTTCTCAAAGGAGAGAGGGACCATTATACACATTGGACCCAACGACATAGGAAAAGGATGTGATTCTGAAGAGAGAATATCGAAAGTTAGGCAGGAATTTAAAAAGGACGTTCACGAGGGGCGTATTATCTGGATTACTCCCGGTGCTACAACCCAGTGAGGGTCGGAATAGGAGGATAAAGCAGATAAATGTGTGGCTGAGGAGATGGTGCAGGAGTAGAAGGGCTAACATTGTGGGATCATTAGAATTTCTTCTGGGATAGAAATGATTTGTACAAGAAGGTTGCATTGCACCTGAATTGGAAGGGGACTAATATACTGGCAGGGAGTTTTTAAACTAGTAAGGTGGGACCCAGGGAAATAGTGAGGAAAGAGATCAATCTAAGACTGATACAGTTGGGTAAAGGAGTGAGTCAAACAGTCGGCAAGCTGGAACAAAGCAGAGAACAGCATATGACTGACAAATTAAACTGCATTCATTTCAATACAAGAGGCTGAACAGGGAAGGCAGATGAACACAGGACATGGTTAGAAACATGAGACTGGGATATCATAGCAATTATAGAAACATGGCTTATGGATGGACAGGACTGGCAGATTAATGTTCCTGGATACAAATGGAAGGATAGAAAGGGAGACAAGAGAGGAGGGGGAAATGGTGATTTTGATAGGGGATAGCATTACTGCTGTATGTATTCCTGGCAATACATCCAGGGAAGTTACTTGGGTGGAACTGAGAAATACAAAATGAATAATAACTCATTGGGATTGTATTATACATCCCCTAATAGCGGGAAGTTGAGAAACAAATTTGTAAGGAGATTTCAGTTATCTGTAAGAATATGGTAGGGGATTTTAACTTTCCAAACATGGATTGGGACTGCCATTGTGGTAAAGTTTTAGATGGAGAGGAATTTGTTCAGTGTGTACAAGAAAATTTTCTGATTCAGTATGTGGATGTACCTACTAGAGAAGGTGCAATACTTGACCTACTCTTGGGAAATAAGGCAGGGCAGGTGACTGAGGTGTCAGTGGGGGAGCACTTTGGGGCCAGTGACCGTAATTCTATTAGTTTTAAAATAGTGATGGAAAAGGATAGACTGGATGTAAAAGTTGAAGTTCTAAATTGGAGGAAGGCAAATGTTGACAGGATTGGGCTACAACTTTCAGAAGTTGATTGGGGCAGGTGTTCGCAGGTAAAGGGATGGTTGGAAAATGGGAAGCCTTCAAAAATGAGATAATGAGAGTCCAGAGACAGTTTTTTCCTGTTGGGTGAAAGGAATGGCGGGTAGGTGTAGGGAATGCCGGATGACGAGAGAAATTGAGAAATTGATGTGGTCGGGTGAAATGGGAAAAGGCTCTTTCACCCAGTCAGTAGTTAGGGGAGGGAATGTACTGTCTGGAAACGTGGGGGAGGCAGATTCAGTTCAGGCATTCAGGAGGGACTTTGGGGGTTATCTGGAAGGAAATAGTGTGTGGGGAGAGGCAGCAGGTTAGTACTGGAGAACAGGGCTGCTGATGGGCTGAATGTCCTCCTCTACACCGTCATAATTCTCTGACTCTTGTTTCCTACTTCCATATCCACGCAGAACCGATTCTGGAACAAAATACAATCTTGGGCTCAGTGGAACGCAGCGTCAGTTGTGAAGATGTAATTGTAGCTGGAATCTCGCCCTAATCCTTAATGAGGATCAGTGACAGTTAAAGCCTCTTCAACACGAGAAACCCGTGGCCAGGAGCTAATTAGCGGCTATAAAGCGGGTTGGTGCTCAGGGGCGGGCACAGATTCAGGCAGCGCGATGGGACATTGGTTGGTTTGGTGTCTGTACCTTTGGGCCGCTCGGCCCTTCCTGGTCTCTGCTGTGTGTCCTCCGGAGCCGGGCTGGAGGCTGCCGTGTGGCCTGGCCACTATCAACAGCACTGAGTGCATCAAGCAGGGCTGCTGCTTTCAGTCCCCGAGTCTCAGTGGGCAATCCTGTTTCTACAACCTGCGAGACAGCCCAGGTAAGCAGCCCAGCCTCCTCCCGGAGCGGAGCCCACCCCGAATGGGGGGGAAGGAAGCATGAGGACCACCCCAGGCTGGCACTGAGGAAATAACCCGGGGCTTGTTGGTGTTTCCTTGTGCAATGGTGAAGGGCTGTTTGTGGGGAGTCAGTGGGAGGGAGGCAAAGGGTCCTGTCCCTGAGGGAATAACCCAGGAACATGATGCTGTCCCTCCCTAGTCGAGTAGGGGCTAATCCCGAGTGAAGCGGCTGGTTGGTTTGATGATGGATAATGCTATCCTGGTCTCATTGAGTTTCTCTCCTTTTGTTAGAAGCCAGTGTTTCATAACCAGCTTTATCAGGGGCTTGAATAAAGGCTTAGCTTGGTATAATATTGCAAAGATTCCCAGAACCCTTGTAATGTTGAGGTGTGTCATTTGCTTTAACTGTTAATGGCTTCAGTTAGAAACTGCACAGCTGAAATGATGCTGCTTGGGATTGTGTTCTGAGTTCTCTTACCAAGGAAAAGCTGGTGTCACCATAGGGAGGTGATTGACCGCTTCTACACACTCGGTAAAAACAATGACTGCAGATGCTGGAAACCAGATTCTGGATTAGTGGTGCTGGAAGAGCACAGCAATTCAGGCAGCATCCGAGGACAGGCAAAATCGACGTTTTGGGCAAAAGCCCTTCATCAGGAATAAAGGCAGAGAGCCTGAAGCATGGAGAGATGAGCTAGAGGAGGGTGGGGGTGGGGGTGGGGAGAGAGTAGCATAGAGTACAATAGGTCAGTGGGGAAGGAGATGAAGGTGATAAGAGCTTCAGGGCTGAGGAAATGACCTGGGAGTTGCAGTGAGAGAGAGACTCCCTGAGATTCTTGTAGAGAGAGGAGGAAAACTTCTTCAAGGCAGGCATCCTTGCAAGAGGATTTGCAGTAGGGTTAAAATCAATGAGGTAAAAACAATGACTGCAGATACTGGAAACCACTGACCTATTGTACCAACAAATATTCTTACAGAGGGTGGTTGGTGCCTGGAACACACTGCCAGCAGAGGTGATTAGATTACTTAGTGTGGAAACAGGCCCTTCGGCCCAACAAGTCCACACCGACCCGCCGAAGCGCAACCCACCCATACTCCTACATTTACCCCTTACCTAACACTATGGGCAATTTAGCATGGCCAATTCACCTAACCTGCACATCTTTGGACTGTGGGAGGAAACCGGAGAACCCGGAGGAAACCCACGCAGACACGGGGAGAATGTGCAAACTCCACACAGTCAGTCGCCTGAGTCGGGAATTGAACCCAGGTCTCTGACGCTGTGAGGCAGCAGTGCTAACCACTGTGCCGCCCACTTTCTCTTTTTTTTATTTTTTGCCGATCCAAGCCCACCGAACCTACACTAGCCCACTATCCTCCATATGCCTATCCAATGCACGTTTAAATGCCCATAATGAAGGAGAGTCCACCACTGCTACTGGCAGGGCATTCCATGAACTCACGACTCACTGAGTAAAGAATCTACCCCTAACATCTGTCCTACACCTACCCCCTCTTAATTTAAAGCTATGCCCCCTTGTAATAGCTGACTCCATACGTGGAAAAAGATTCTCACTGTCGACCCTATCTGAACCCCTAATCATCTTGTACACCTCTATCAAGTCACCCCTAAACCTTCTTTTCTCCAATGAAAACAGCCCCAAGTGCCTCAGCCTTTCCTCATACGATCTTCCTACCATACCAGGCAACATCCTGGTAATCCTCCTCTGCACCCGTTCCAGTGCCTCCACATCCTTCCTATAGTATGGGGACCAAAACTGCACACAATACTCCAGATGCAGCCGCACCAGAGTCTTATACAACTGCAACATGACCTCAGTACTCCGGAACTCAATTCCTCTACCAATAAAAGCCAGTACGCCACATGCCTTCTTCACCGCACTAGTTACCTGGGTGGCAACTTTCAAAGATTTGTGTACATGGACACCAAGATCTTTCTACTCATCCACACTACCAAGTATCTGACCGTTAGCCCAGTACCCCATCTTTTTATTACTCATACCAAAATGAATCACCTCACACTTGGCTACATTGAACTCCATTTGCCACCTTTCTGCCCAGTTCTGCAGCTTATCAATATCCCGCTGTAACCTGCCACATCCTTCCTCACTGTCTACCACTCCTCCGACTTTCGTATCATCCGCAAACTTGCTCACCCAACCTTCTAACCCCTCCTCCAGGTCATTTATAAAAATGACAAACAGCAATGGTCCCAAAACAGATCCTTGCGGAACACCGCTAGTGACAGCACTCCAAGATGAACCTTTGCCATCAACTACTACCCTCTGTCTTCTTCCAGCCAGCCAACTCCTAATCCAAACCTCCAACTCACCCTCAATGCCATACCTCTGTATTTTTTGCAGTAGTCTACCATGGGGAACCTTATCAAACGCCTTACTAAAATCCATATACACCACATCTACTGCTTTCCCCTCGTCCACCTCCTTAGTCACCTTCTCAAAGAATTCAATAAGGTTTGTGAGGCATGACCTGCCCTTCACAAAACCATGCTGACTATCCTTGATCACATTATTCCTATCCAGATGTTCATAAATCCTATCCCTTACAATTCTCTCTAAGATTTTACCCACAACAGAAGTGAGACTCACCGGCCTATAGTTACTAGGGTTATCCCTACTCCCCTTCTTAAACAAGGGAACCCCATTTGCTAGCCTCCAATCTTCTGGCACTACTCCTGTAGACAACGAGGACATAAAAATCAAGGCCAATGGCTCTGCAATCTCCTCCCTTGCTTCCCAGAGAATCCTAGGATAAATGCCATCAGGCCCAGGGGACTTATCTATTTTCACCCTTTCCAGGATTTCCAACACCTCTTCTCTACATACCTCAAAGCCATCCATTCTAATTAATTGTGACTCGGTACTCACATCGACAACAATGTCCTGTTCCTGAGTGAATACTGACGAAAAGTATTCATTCAGTGTCTCCCCAATCTCTTCAGCCTCCACACGCAACTTCCCACTACTATCCTTGACTGGACCTATTCCTACCCTAGTCATTCTTTTATTCCTGACATACCTATAGAAAGCCTTAGGGTTTTCCCTAATCCTACCAACTAAGGACCTTTCATGTCCCCTTCTTGCTGCTCTTAGCTCTCTTCAGATCCTTCCTGGCTACCTTATAACTCTCAATCGCCCCAATTGAACCTTCACGCCTCATCTTTACATAGGCCGCCCTCTTCCATTTAACAAGGGATTCCAATTCCTTATTAAACCACGGCTCCCTCACACTACCCTTTCCTCCCTGCCTGACGGGTACATACTTATCAAGGACACTCAATAGTTGCTCCTTGAACAAGCTCCACATATCAATTACACCCTTGCCTTGAAGCTTACTTTTCCAGGCCACACATCCTAAGTCATGCCTCACCGCATCATAATTTCCCTGCCCCCAGCTATAACTCTTGCCCTGTAGTGCACTCTTATCCCTCTCCATCACTAGAGTAAAAGTCACCGAATTGTGGTCACTGTCCCCAAAGTGCTCACCTACCTCTAATTCTAACACCTGGCCTGGTTCATTACCCAGAACCAAATCCAGTATGGCCTCACCTCTTGTTGGCCTATCTACATATTGTGTCAGGAAACCCTCCTGCACACATTGGACAAACACTGACCCATCTAACGAACTTGAGCTATAGCTTTCCCAATCAATATCAGGAAAGTTAAAGTCCCCCATAAGAACCACCCTATTACTTTCACTCTTCTCTTGAATCATCCTCGCAATCCTTTCTTCTACATTTCTAGGACTTAGGGGGCCTGTAAAAAAAACTCCTAACAGGGTGAGCTCACCTTTCCTATTCCTAACCTCAGCCCAAACTACCTCAGATGGCGAGTCTTCATCCATCGTCCTTTCCACAGCTGTAATACTATCTTTGACAAGCAATGCCACACCTCCCCCTCTTTTGCCCCCACCTCTGACCCTACTAAAACATTTAAACCCTGGAATTTGCAACAGCCAATCCTGTCCCTGTTCTACCCATGTCTCCGTAATAGCCACAACATCGAAGTCCCAGGTACCAACCCACGCTGCAAGTTCACCTACCTTATTTCGTATACTTCTTGCATTGAAGTATACACACTTCAAGCCACTTCCCTGTTTACAGGCACCCTCCTTTGAAAATGATGCCATGTTCCTAACCTCCCTACACTCCAGGTCCTGCACCCTAAAGCTACAGTCTGGGTTCCCATGCCCCTGCAGAGTTAGTTTAAACCACCCCCCCCCCTCCCCCCCAAGAGCACTAGCAAACCTCCCACCAAGGATACTGGTGCCCCTCAGGTTCAGGTGCAGACCATCCTGTTTATAGAGGTCCCACCTTCCCCAGAAAGAGGCCCAGTTATCCAGATACCGGAATCCCTCCCTCCTGCACCATCCCTGTAGCCACGCATTTAACTGTTCTCTCTCCCTATTCCTCGACTCTCTATCACGTGGCACGGGTAACAAACCAGAGACAACAACTCTGTTCGTTCTAACTCTGAGCTTCCAACCTAGCTCCCTGAAAGCCTGTCTAACATCCTCAGCGCTCCTCCTACCTATGTCATTGGTGCCAATGTGGACCACGACTTCGGGCTGCTCCCCCTCCCCCTTAAGGACCCGGAAAACACGATCAGAGATGTCACGTACCCTTGCACATGGGAGGCAACATACCAAACGTGAGTCTCTCTCGTTCCCACAAAACCGCCTATCTGTGCCCCGAACTATTGAGTCCCCAATTACTATTGCTCTACTCTTCTCCACCCTTCCCTTCTGAGTAACGGGGACAGGCTCCGTGCCAGAGGCCTGAGCCCTGTTACTTACCCCTGGTAAGTCGTCCCCCCCACAAGTATCCAAAACGGTATACTTGTTCTTGAGGGGAATGGCCGTAGGGGGTCCCTGCACTGGCTGCTTCCTCCCAGTCCCCCTCACTGTCACCCATCTAGCTGCCATCTTTGGAGTTACTACTTCCCTAAAGCTCCGATCTATGACCCCCTCTGCCTCCCGAATGATCCTAAGTTCATCCAGCTCCAGTTCCCTAACGCGGTCTTGGAGGAGCTGGAGATGGGTGGTAGAGGCAGGCACAGTAGATTCACTTAAGGTGCCTGGATAGATGCATGAGTAGGTGGGGAGCAGAGGGATATCAATGCCGAGGAATTGGGTGACAGGCTGAGACAGTGGATTTGGATTGGCTCAGGCTTGGAGGGCCAAAGGGCCTGTTCCTGGACTGTATATGTTTTGTTCACCAATCCAGTGCACCCTTTCCACTGACCAATCACAACCCCCCAACCACAATCCCACCCTCTATATTTAAGCTTCCTTTCCCTTCCTAGCCTTGTAGAAGGGTCTTTACCCAAATTAACTTCCCTGCTCCTCCAAAACTGCCTGACCTGTCTTCAAGGTCCACGTTTTATTGACTCTATTTCCCCCACACCCTCTTTGGGAGCAGAGGGTGATGGGAAAGGTTGGTAGCTTGGATGACTGATGACCAGGCTTATCCTATGCTAATGCACAGGACAGTGTAATGTGCCCATATAACTGACATTCAAGCACCTGCCTTTTCATTTACCTTTCCACAGTAACTTTTATTTTGAACATGTCTGCTTTACTTTGACTTTCAAGTTTGGAATTCCCATAACATTCTATTGTTTTTGGGGGCTTTTAATACTCCACTTAGGATCCATTACTGTGTTAATAGAAGCACTTAGTATTCTTTGACAGAGTGCCCCCACCAGCCTGCCCACTTTATTGGGTAGTCACATGGCTTCTAGAGTATCTTGTAGGATATTGTATTCACTTTCAAACATCAGATGTGTCTTAATTGTTGACCACCGACAAATAACCCATACTCCAAGTAGTGAAACTGTTGAATCTGTGAATGATTTTTGGGGCTTTGAGACTCATCCCTCTCAATGATTTGGAGGTCATCACCCCAATATGGAAACTGAACTTTTTCTCCCTCTCCCTGCAGTGTGCACAGCAGATGGTCAGTTCATTGTAGCAATCACCAGGAACCTGACCCGTCCTGCCCTCAACCTGTCATCTCTGTACGTGAAAGATGGACATGAAGCTGAGTGCGGGCCTAAGCTCATCACAGCGGAACTTGTAGCCTTCCACTTCCCAATTACCTCTTGTGGCTCGACCCAGCGGGTGAGTATTGGAGGCTCCAGCATTCTGTCCCTTGAATGGGCCAGCTCCCTATTAAACAGTGTCTTCCCTTGCAGGAGGAGAATGGGAGCTTTGTGTATAAAACGGATGTCTTGGGGAAGAGGATGATTCAGACGGGGCCACTGGGCTCAATAACCCGGGACAGCACCTTCAGGTGAGAGGGCAGTGGGATTTGTTGGTACAGAGAGGGAAGTGTTACTGACTGCAACTCCACCACCTATTTCTGTCTCTCGACAGCCTGCACATCCAGTGCAAGTACAAGGGGGAGCATGAGGCAGGCTTACAAATCAATGTCTCAGTTTACACCCTCCCTCCACCACTAGCTGCTTCTGAAGATGGGATCCTGAGGCTGGAGCTGCGAATAGCAACAGGTAGTGCTGCCCTGGTAATAGGAGCACTGGGAATTATATCCCTTCAGGGGAGTGACCGTTTTGGTTTGTTCTCTTCTTTTATTTTTGTCTGTTAGATGGCAGCTACAGCTGGTGGTACAAGGACAGTGACTACCCCATTCAGAGAATCCTTCAGGAGTCGGTGTTTGTTGAGGTTCGTGTGAAGGATCGCACTGACCCAATGATAGTCCTGAGATTGCGTGACTGCTGGGCAACTCCTGTGCCAGCCCCTGACCATGAGGTGCAGTGGAGTCTCCTGGTGGATGGGTAAGGACTCAATGGAAAGGCTGGATTTGGACAGAGTATGGAGTGAAGACTACATTCTTGCTGTAGTGTCACTGTAAAAGGTGTACATGAGCCACAAGTTGTGCCTGCTGTGCCACTTTCTTCAATCATGGTTGATTTGTTACTTCAACTTGCTATTCTATCTACTGTCAGATCTGAATTCTCTTTAATCAAATCTCTGCCTTAATGTTGTCAAGGCTTTTCTCAAGATTGATTAATGAACCTCATTCCCCATTTTGAATAGAAAACACCAAATTAAGCTTTCCATTTTAGACACTAGCAACATTTTTCAGTTTCTACTTTGTGAAGTTCATTCTCGATCAAATCAATTGTCCTTCCAATGACTGAAGATCCCACCATTTCTACAATGTATTACTGATGGTCAGCTGACCAAACATTCACCTAGGCTAATGTCCCCACACCATAAATTGCCTGTTGCTGATGCTTTGTGAAATAGTTTCTCGAAATCCCTCTGGGCAACCAATGGTTACCCTTCAGTGCTACATAAGCTTCTTCCAAATACCACTTCCTCAATTGCAGGGCTTGTAATTAATGTCTCTACCCATCTTTTTGGTTCATTCTGTCAGAACGAATTGGCCTGCCAGTTCAATGTGTTGGGATTATCTCATTAAACCAAGCACAGTAGACCTAAAGACCAGGTCCATTATTACCTGTAGAAGATGGGCTTTTGATTTCCCTCTCTTGGCAGCTGCCTTCCTGGCAACTGCAACTCTTGCTTGCTACCTGATTTTATTTGTGATTTGGAGATGCCGGTGTTGGACCGGGGTGTACAAAGTTAATCTCTCTCCACCAGGTTATAGTCCAACAGGTTTAATTGGAAGCACACTCACTTTTGGAGCAACGCTCCTTCACTATCACCTGATGAAGGAGCGTCGCTCCGAAAGCTAGTGTGCTTCCAATTAAACCTGTTGGACTATAACCTGGTGTTGTGATTTTTGATTTTATTTGCAATCTGTTTCTGGTTTGGCTTGGAACACTTGGTCACCTGACCTTCTGTTTCAGGTGTCCCTATGAAGGTGATGACTATCTGACCCTCCTACACCCAGTAGGTGTCTCTTCTGGCCTGCAGTTCCCAACCCATCACAAGCGGTTTGAAGTGAAGACGTTTGTTTTCTTGGATGGAGTGTCTGAGCAGCCCCTCTCTGGACAGGTAACCAAACAGAAGGAATGAGGCCAAGCTCATGAAATCCTCTTGTCGTCTCTGTACTATAACCTGGGCTATTGATCTATGGGAAGCTCCCCTAAAGTCTCTCCTTCTTTCTAGGTTTACTTGCACTGCAGTGCTGAGGTTTGCTCTCCATCTGGTCAGGATGACTGTACAACCAGATGTGGTCCAAGTGAGTTTGTTTATGCTCTCAAGCTGAGATCAACTCCTCCATTCCTGATATGAATATCCCCTCAATCCAATTACCAAGGATAGAGCATCCTGGCTGTAGTGTCAACATGGATTCTAATCATCTCCTGTCCCTCTCCAACAGGGACACGCAGGAGTGCTCTCCTCCATGAGGGGACCTTGGTAAGTGCTCCTGGTCCAGTTGTTCTCCTGGAAGTTGAGAACAGCCAGTCTAAGCAGCTGCTTAATGAGAATGGTAAGTGATGTTCCTTGTTTAGTTCACCTGAGCATCTTTTCCAATGTCTGAACTCCCTTCCTCCTTCCCCATAGGTGCTGCCAGATCTCCTGTTTTGATTGGAGTAGCTGTTGGGTTTCTGGTGTTCCTGTTGATGCTGGTGGCTGCAGTGTACAGAATGAAGAACCTAGCCCAGTCTGTCCCCATGTCACGAGATTGACCTGTAGACATTGAATACAAATAAACCAGACAGAAACCTGGAAAATATTCAGCCTGGAGTCTGGTTACTAATGTGCCACACGGGTCTGTTTTAGGACCACTGCTGTTTGTCATTTTTATAAATGACTTGGACGCAAGCATAGGTGGATGGGTTAGTAAATTTGCAGATGATGCTAAAGTTGGAGTGGTGGACAGTGTGGAAGAATGCTACAGGTTGCACAATGACTTGGATAGACTGCAGAATTGGGTTGAGAGGTGGCAAATGGACTTCAATGCAGCTAAATGTGAGGTGATGCACTTTGGGAAGAATACCAGGAAGGCAGAGTACTGGGTCAATGGAAAGATTCTTGGTAGCGTGGATGTGCAGAGGGATCTCTAAGTCCATGTACATCCCTGAAAGTTGCCACCCAAGTGGATAGTGCTGTTAAGGCATACAGTTAGGTTTCATTCAGAGGGTTTCAGTTTTGGAGCAGCAATATCATGCTGCTATTATACAAAACACTGGTGCAGCCACACTTGGAATATCGTGTACAGTTCTGGTCCCCATACTTCAGGAAGGATGTGGAAGCCTTGGAAAAGGTGTAGAGGAGACTTACCAAGATGTTGCCTGGTTTGGAGGGAAGGGTCTTGTGAGGGAGGCTGAGACTAACTTTTCATTGGAAAGAAGGTGGCTAAGGTGGGATTTGATAGACCTACAAGATGATCAGAGGATTAGATAGGGTAGACAGTGAAAGTCGACATTTTTTTTTCTTGGATGATATCAGCATTTACAAGGGGTATAACTAGAAATTGAGGGGTGATTGATAGATTTAAGAAAGATGTCAGAGGTAGGTTCTTTACTCAGTGGTACAAGTGTGGAATGCCCTACCTGCTAATGTAATCAACTCTACCACATTAGGGAGATTTAAACAATCCTTAGATAAGCACATGGAGGATTTTGGGATCATGTAGGGGGACAAGCTGAATAGCTCACAGGTCAGCACAACATTGAGGGCTGAAGGGCCTGTTCTGCACTGTATTGTTCTATCTATGATGTGTGTCTCAAACTAAGCTACACAGTCTTGTTGGAAGTGAGCTTGAATTGTTTCAGTATTTATGGAAGGGACAGCAATTAGTTGTCAGACCAAATGGTGCATGGCTTGGTGTTACCCAAATGGAATTCCCAGCCTTGACATGTTGTAGCAATGGTGACATCCTTGAATGTTTCTGATATTTGACTCTAATGCTACAGCATAAGATGGCTCCAAGTTCAAGGTTGTTACCCCCTCCAGTTCTTCTCTTTAGCTAAGAATTGCATGGTTTCATGCAACAGGTTTATTTGAAAGTTGAATCTCTGAGCACTTTTTTTTTCTTTCAGATGGCCACATGACTAGTACTGTGCTCCAAACATCTGCATCTCTGCGCTTATCTAGTTTTGTTATACTCTGGCATGTGGGGTTCCTCACTTTGAGATCAAGATGAAGGGGCATTTGATTATGAATCTCTCTGCACCCCACACTGCAGGATAGTGAACCTGTCCATTAATGGGTGGGAGGGTTAACTCCATTTTCCTGCCAAGATAGGACCAGTTTGGTTGCAGGTTAGTATAAAGAAGGCTCAGAACTGAATTGCCAACTCCTGCTCCAAGACTTTGGACCTGATACCAAGATGGAGGAAGAGCAGAGATGCTGCAATACCCAGTCTCTGTATAGAGACAAGAGTGCAAGTGCACCGTCCATCTCCCTACTCCAAGAAATCAATTTAAAATGGCTTGACATAAATGACACAATGATTAAATTGACAAGAACAAATTGCACATGATCTGTGCCTTGTAACCAGCTTCAGGGATGAAGTGAACATCTATAACAAAGCTGCCTTGTTCCTCTTCACTAGTCAGTGTCTTCCAATTTACTGTGTGCTTTTTCTGCCTCAAACCCAAATATGGGGACACATTAATTTAGGATCAGGAGTAACCCATTAGGCTGAGCCTGTTCTGCCATTTGGTAAGATGGTTGCTGATCTAACTCCAGTTTCCTCCCCAGCCCTGATGCCCTGTGCCTTAATTGTTTTGTAAGAAAAATTACACTCCTTCCACTTTATAACTATAATGACTCCCTCCTCCCCTCCCTAAGATAATTCCACACTGTCCATCCTCCAATAGAAAACCATTGTTCCCCATCTCCTTCTTAAACTAGAAGGACCCTTATTTTAATACTGTCACCTCATTCTAATCTTTCCTATGAAAGGAAACCTCCTTTCTGGCTGCTCTGTCCAGACCCCTCAGGATCTTATGATCACCTCTAATTAACTTGAATGAAGAAATGTTTAACCTGTCCAACCTTTCCTCATCAAATAATATCCTCACTCCATTGAGTGAACATTCTCTAAACTGTTTCTACTATTGTATAACTTCATCAATAAGATGAGGGTGGGGAGATTTTCCAGAGGGTGGTGTGTTCCTGGAACACCCGACTAGTGGTGGTGTTGGCCATCTTGATAGTCACATGAACAGTGAGAAACCACAAATCAGTACCAGCTTGGTGGGCTGACAGGCCTGTTCCTGTGCTGTATTGTATAAGTTGACTAAAACTGCACAGAAATCTGGATGCAGTTTCTCCAGTGCCCTATGCAAATATTTCCATATTCCATTCCCTTTCTAACAGTAGCAGTCCATTTATCTTCCAATGTAGTCTCTCTGCTGAGAGCCATAGAAACAATATAGAACAATACAGCACAGAAGGGTATGTGCAGTTCATTGAGACCCTACTGACCCAAAGACACCAGGTGCCCTTTTCCTGTCCCATCTTCCTGAACACAGCAGGTAGGGCTGCAGCTTACAGCACTGGTGAAGATACAGCTACTTTGTAAAATAGCTTAGAGTCTCTGCCTCCACTAGTAACTCTGGCAGTGAGCTCCAGCCATCCACCACCATCTGCAGAAAATGTACCTCATGTCCCCTCACTTTTCTGCTTAGCTTGAATCTATAATCCCTGGTTTTGGAACTCACTGCCAATGGAAACAGACTCCTCCTGTTCACTCTGTCTCTACCCCTCAATTTTGTATGCATCAATCTTGTCACATCCTCAGCCTTCTCTATTGCAAGGAAAACAACCCCCAACCTCTCCAATCTCCTATTGTCATGACAATTCTCCAGCCCTGGCAATGTTCTCGTAAATCCTTCTCCCCTCTCCCTGGAGCAATTAGATCTTTCCTGGAATGTGGTGACCAGAACTGCAGAGTACTCCAGGTGTGGCCTCGCCACTGTCTTACACAGTTTCATCATTATATCCTGACTTTTGTGTTCTATCTCTTCACCAATGAAGGAGAGCATTCCATCTACTGCCTTCACAACCATACCTACTTGTACTGCTACCTTTAGGACCTGTGCACCTGCATACCAAGATCTCTCACTTCATCTACCCCTCTCACTGTATTCTCATTTATTGTTGATTCCCTTTTACTGTTTGCCCTCTTATGGTGCATCACCTTGCACTGATCACACTAACCTGCCCAATAACCTCTTGTGATGTATGTACCAGAACACCCATCTCCCTTTGAACCTTAGTTCTGCAATTTCTGTTCATTTTAAGTCAACTTTTTAAAAAAATCCTTCTGCTGAAGTGAACGAGTTCACATTTTGGTTAATCTCAGAAGTTAGTCCAAATGCATTCTAAGGACTCCCAACTTAGCTTACTTTTGCCCAGTACACCACAGACAGGCTCTTTGGTTCATGCTGACCAAAATGTCCATCCACACTAACCCAACTTCCCTGCATTTGGCCCATATCCTTCTAAACCTTTTCCTATCAAGTTTTTTTCCCATATGCCTTTTAAATGTTAATGTACCCACCTCAACCACTTCCATTGGCAGCTCATTCATGTGTACTAATTATTTTAAATAATGCCCCTTGGGTTCCCTTTATTCTTTCCCCTCTAACCTTAAACTGATGGCCTTGCTTTCCTAAACCGAGGGGGGAAAAAAAGACTCCGTGCATTCACCCTAGCTGGGCCTCTCTTATTTTTATACACCTCCACGATCCTTACTCCGTCACCTACTCTAAAGCTTGTCCAACTCTCTCTACCTTAGACCCTTGAGACATGGCAACATCCTTGTAAATTTATTCAGCACTTCTTTTTTCTTCAATTTAATAACATCCTTTCTATAGCAAAGTGACCAAAACTGAACATACTCCAAGTGCAGCCTCACCAACAACCTGTACAACTACAGCATAACTTCCCAACTTCTGTACTCAATGCACTGACTGATTAAAGCCAGTGTTCCAAAAGCCACCTTCCCTGTCTACCTGTGACTCTACTTTTAGAACTGTGCACCTGAATGCCATGGTCTCTCAGATCCACTACACTCAAGGCCCTACCATTCATCAGGAAACTCCCAACATGATTTGACTTTTCAAAATACAAGACCGTACCCTTATCCATATTAAACACCATAGTCATTTCTTGGCCCACTTCCCCAGCTGATCAAGGTCCTGTTGCAATTGTTTTGGTAGCCTACCTCTGTCTGTGGCAGAGACTCCCAGATGTTATGTTCCCTCCCAGGTGCTCAGGTCGGGGATGTCACTGAACGGCTGCAGAGCATTCTAAAAGGGAGGGTGAACAGCAAGCGGTCATGGCGCATATCAGCACCAATGATTTAAGTTTTTTAAAAAAGTTCCTGAAAGCAGAATTCAGGGAGCTAGGAGAGAAGCTAGAGAAGGACCCCAAGGGTAGTGATCTCAGAATTGTTACCAGTGCCATGTGCTAGTCAGGGCAGAAACAAGAGAATAGGTAGGATGAACACCTGGCTTGATGGATGGTGTAGGAGGGAGGGGTTCAGATTTGTGGGACATTGAGACCAATTCTGGGGAAGGTGGGACTATTACAAATTGGATGGTCTACATCTGAACCAGACTGGAACTAATGTCCTTGGGGGAGTTTTTGCTACTGTTGTTTGGGAGGATTTAAACTAATGTGGCAGGGGGCTTTGAACCAGAAGAGAAAACTAATAGACAGTGAGGTGGAAACTAGAGACTGTAACAAACAGGATCATGGAGTTAGCATTACCAAGGAGAAAAGTCGGTGAGAGCAGATGAAAGTAAAGGAACTAATGGTCTGAAGTGCATATACTTCAATGCAAGGAGCATAGTGGGTAAGGCAGATGAACTTGGGGCTTGGATTGGTGCCTGCGCATGATATTGCGATCACAGAGACTTGGTTGAAGGAAGGGCATGATTGGCAACTAAATGTTCCAGGATATAGATGTTTTGGACAGGGATGGAAGTAGCAGTTGGGGGAGGAGATGCATTGCTGGTCAAGGATGACATAATGACTGTGTTAAAGGAGGACACTATGGAGGGCTTGAGGAGTGAGGCATTTTGGTAGAGCTGAGAAACTGTTACATTGTTGGGGCTGTACTACAGGCCTCCCAACAGTGAGCGTGAGGTAGAAGAACAAATATCTAAACAGATTATGGAAAGATGTAGAGGCAACAGGGTGTGGTGATGGGAGATAGATTTTTCCCAACCTTGATTAGGATACACTTATTGTCAGAAGTCTAGATGGGGCAGAATTTGTCAGGAACATCCAAGAAGGTTTTCTAGAGTAGTAGGTCAATAGTCCAATTAGGGAAAGGGCCATATTGGACCTGGTTTTGGGGAATGAGACAGGCCAGGTGATAGAAATCCTCCATTGCAACTTCTTTGGGAATAGTGACCACAATTCTCTATTTTAGAATACTCGTACACATCGATGCATGGCCTTAAAGGAAGCATACTAAACTGGACCAAGGCTGATTATATTAAAATTCGGCAGGAGGTGGGAAATGTGGAAGGGAAGTCCACATTTGATATGTGGAAGGCTTTCAAAGATGGGACATGCCTATCCTGCACTCTTTGAAAACAAGGGATAGGAAAGGCAAGATTAGTGTACTGTGGATGACTGGAGAAATTGTTTGACTAGCCAAGAGGAAAAGGGAAGCGTACATAAGGTCCAGGCAGCTAAGAACAGAACTGGCCTTGGAGGAATATCGGGAGAATAGGACCAATCTTAAACAAGGAATCAAGTGGGCTGAAAGGAGTCATGAAATAACTTTAGTGAGCAGAATTAAGGAGAATCCCAAGGCCTTTTATTCATAAGAGGGTAACTAGAGAAAGGATTGGTCCACTAAAGGATATGGAAGGTTGCGTTGAAACTGAGAATGGGTGAGATTCTCAATGATTACTTTGCATCAGTGTTCACTGAGGAAAGGGACATGGTGAATGTTGACATTTGAGGTAGAAGTTGGTTTACTCTGGCTCACATTGACAAAAGGAGGGAGGATGTGTTGGGTAGTATAAAGGATATTAAGGTGGACAAATCCCCAAAAATCAATGGGATCTATCCCAGGTTGCTGAGGGAGACAAGCGAGGAAATAGCTAGGGCCCTGACATATCTTTGGAGCATCCTTAAACACAGGTGAAGTGCTGGAGGACTGGAATGTTGCTAATGTTGTCCCCCCTGTTCAAGAAGGGATATTCTGGGTAATTACAGACCAGTGAGCCTGACGTCGGTGGTGGGAAAGCTGCTGGAGAAGATACTGAGGCATAGAATCTATATATTTGGCAGAGAATGGGCTTATCAGTGATAGGCAACATGGTTTTGTGTGAGGGAGGTTGTGCCTTACCAACTTAATAGACTTCTTTGAGGAAGTGATGAAGCTGATAGATGAAGGAAGGGCAGTAGATGTCATATACATGGACTTTATTTAGTAAGGCCTTTGATAAGGTTCCCCATGGTAGACTAGTAGAGAAAGTGAAGTCACATGGTGTGCAGGGTGTTGTAGTTAGGTGGATAAAGAACTGGTTGAGCAACAGGAGACAGTAGTTGAAGGGAGTTTCTCAAAATGGAGATAGGTAACCAGTGGTGTTCCACAGGAATCCGTGTTTGGGCCACCGTTTGTGACATTCATAAATGATTTGGAAGAGGGCATTAGTGGTTTAAGCAGTAAGTTTGCAGATGACAAAGATTAGAGTAGCAGAACGCATAGGGACTGTCAAAGAATACAGGAAAGTTGGGCAGAGAAGTGGCAGATGGAGTTCAATCCAGGCAAATGTGAGGTGATGCATTTTGGAAGGTCTAATTCTAAAGCGAATTATACAGTAAACTGAAGAGTCTTGGGAAAAGTTAATGAGCAGAGAGATCTGGGAGTTCAGGTCCATGTACATTCTTAACCATCTTTAGTTACACTCTCCTCCAATCATTCTGCCAGCAAACAATAGTAATGTTTTCATATGTCTCAAGACATTCCTAAGACTGAGTGTCAGTCAGCTTTCCCTATGTCAACTCTAAGCATGCTTCTGGGCTAAATACAAGCTTGATCTCTTGTTTTGTGATATTCACATCAGTGAATTTATTTGTCTTTGGATAGATTAGTCGCAATTTGTAAATCACACTTAAACCGGAAAGGGCTAAGGATGATGTATCATTGAAAGAATAAATAAACCCTCTTCAGAGTGTTGAGAAATCACTCACTGGCGTTCCTTGTTTGGATAAATACTACATTCACTGAAATGAAGAATGGAAGGTGATTAATGTTTTTGTGGTAAACTTAAAGGATGTGTGGAAAGGTTGTTTCTCCTGGAGAATCTAGAGCCAGAAGGCACAATCTCAGAATAAGACATATTGAAGAAAGATGGCAGAGGAATTTCTTCCCAACCTCAACAGTAATTGGTAGTGTTGTTGCATAAAAGGGAGACAGACCTTTAATCTGTAAGTGATGGAGAAAGGCAGGAAAATGGTGTTGGGAATTCAGATTAGCCATAATCTGACTCTGTTCCATGATTCAATGAACTAAAGAGCCTAATTTACACCCTTGGATGTTATGGTCTTCATGTTTGAGATAAAGGGATCTCTTGTGGAATGGCGTTAGACTCAACAGTAACACCATAACAGACGGAGAAATATCAGGGATAAACTCTCAAATGAAAATTCAAAAGCCAAAATATCATCCTGAAAGGCAGAGTCTTGATTAGAATAACAAATCATGTTTCCAGTGTGGCTATAGTCATTCAAAGGATAAAACAAGCTGTGGAAATGAGATTAGTAGTCTTGAATTATCCAGGAAATAACTTACAGATCCCTCCCAAAAACAGTTGATAGTCTTCTGAATCTACTTGGCCCATGAGGTTTGTGCCATCATTTGATTGCAGCTAATGTTTCTATCCCATTTTCCTGCCTTCTCCCTGCAATCTTGTCGATCTGTCTTAAATAAGCTTAATGACTTGGCCTCCACAGCCCTCTGAAGCAATGGGTTTCACAGATAAACCACCCTCAGGTGGGAGAATATCCTCCTCATCTCAGTTCTAAGAAATGGGTCATCCCTTCCCTGAGACAGAGGCGGTGCTGATCTCCGGTCCTAGTCTATCCTATTAGTCAAAACATCTCCCCTGCTCATTATTTCTGTAAATTTCAATGAGATGATGTTTCTTCCTCCAACTTATCCTTCTAAATTCCAACTTCTGTTGATAAGGACTTCCATTGGTATAGGAACCATTAGAATTTCACAAATGTTAAAAATGACCTCTGAAAATATTTTTAAAACAGCAGGTATGGTGGTTTAGTGTCAAGGATGGCTTAGGTAGTTAATTAGTTTAAAAAAAAAAACAAATTCTATTAGATGTTGCTCCATGGTCTGTGTGGAGGATTATTTATTCTCCTTCTCAACCTCTCCTCTCTGGGAGGTGTGGTGATCCTCAGGTTAAATCATTAGCAGGCCATATCTCACAGAGAGTAGCCTTGTGTGCAAAGACTTGGGAACTTTATCTACTGCTCAATAACTTTTGTACACTCACATTAATAATTCATCAGGAAACAAGTCTTAAAAACCAATCTCTGAAAAGATGACAAAAGTTACAAATCAAGACCGAGGCATCAAAAAGATGCATTGACATGGTTTTGTTTCACATTACAGTATGCTCAATGGCTGATCAATTTCAATGCAACTCACAAATGCAGGAAACAAGGCAGTAAATTACTTAAAATTCAGCTAATAGCTGGATAATTTATAGCATAAAGTACAGATGAAGGGATGAATTTTTGCAAGATACTAGGATCACCCCCTGCTCTTTAGCTAAAGATCTCATCCAAACACAAAACTATAAAGTGAAGCACCCCTGTTCACTTGGTTATGAGTACCTCATTTATAAAAATGAGTATGGTAGGACATCGAAGACACTATAAATCATTACTGTCTAAAAAAGAGACTACGGTAGTAACTATTTTTCTTTGAGAGAGCTGATCGTAAGTTTGAGGCACTGCAGCCCTATGCTCCTAATCTATACAGCTAT
Organism: Chiloscyllium plagiosum; assembly: GCF_037043375.1. NCBI lineage: Eukaryota > Metazoa > Chordata > Chondrichthyes > Orectolobiformes > Hemiscylliidae > Chiloscyllium > Chiloscyllium plagiosum. The sequence continues at coordinate 51,208,415 of NW_028270166.1, forward strand.
TAGCAGGCAGTTTAAATGTTTGGGTCAAATGGGTGACAGCAGGTCCAGGCAGTTGTGGGAAAGACAATAGTATCCAGCTCCCTGCCGCTCCTCAGGTACATCCACACAAGGGTCTGCTGAGGAAGCAGTGTCTACCACAGAAGCCTTTAAACCAGTGGGCAGTGGAGAGGTGCAGTTCATCATCATCCATGTCAGTATTGATTTAGTACATTCATTTTCACTTTAAAATGGGTAACTAGTGGCTGGATTTGTTATAGTACCTCCATTTTAGGGGCTTCCTAACCATTTCATAATTTAAGAGTGGAGGTTTCTCACTGCTAGCTATCACAGGGAAAGTAAAGGAGCTCTTAGAAGCAAGAAGGTGGATTTTATGTAGTTCTAATTAAGACAAATCCAAGAAGCATAGAGAACAGTAGCAAGTTCTGTATTTTTGTTAAGTGTTCAACTGGGAAAGATTAGTGTCTTCAAAAGTCCATTAGGTGGAACAAGGCACCCTGCCGATCCACAATGGCTTACCAACTGATCTACAGTACACCCAAGATCCACAGAAACTGGAGAAGGTGAGCTACAATGTACCAGCTTACTCATTGTTGCCACCACCCATGAAGTTTCTTGCTCAAGGAAGGAATTTACAGAGCAAGTTAAGAACACTTCACCTGAAGATTTGTGCACCAAGGCAGTATTCCAGATTGTTGCTGATATTATACAAACAAGGCTTAGGACAAGTCTGTAAAACAGTCCTCTCCCAGCCCATCTTCACTGGGCACCCCCAGCTAACATGGTAAACCAGTGGATAATGATATTTACTTTTCAACCTTGAGAGCCTCCCAAGGAGACATTTTCATAATTCATTCAATCACCTCCAGTATCTTGGCAATCAAATGACTTTGCACCTAGTTTGGTAGTAAGTTGCAATTCTGGCACACAGTTCCTCAGGTTGCCAAAACTCTTGGCACTGGCGTTACTAGCCCCCCTGTATGTTTAAGGCATGGATAACAATAGGTATCTCAAACCCTGGAAGGAAGACCATGAAGTATAGAGCCAGAGGGAAGATGTTCCTCCTGTAGTGAAGATGTCCTCAGGCTGTCCTCAGGCCACATGGAGGCTAGCCAGTGTTGGACAAGATATGCTCCACACCTGAAAAGTTTGAGCTCTAACTAGCTTCAGCATTGGAAGTTATTACTAAGAGGAACAGGAAGCACTCAGGACCGAGTAAGCAATTTAGTCTTGAGCCAGCTCCACAAATTAGTACAGTCATGGCTGATCCTATCTCAGCATCAACTCCATTGTCCTGCCCACTTCCTACAAATCTTTCAACCCATTGGAAGATGAATTGATGATCCGAGCATGCACTGCAATTGCAGTGGTGAATGACTCTTGGGGGCAGCAATTTTAAAAAGAAGCCTTTAGGAAATGGTTTTACTTTTGAAATCTCATTTGAGGTGGTTTCCTCTTATAAAAGAGGTCCATTCTATAGTAGTATTGAGTTATACAAAGCCTTGGGGATGTGATGGCCTCGTAGTACTGTCACAGGACTATTAATGCAGTGGCCGAAGTAATACTCTGGGGACCTGGATTAGCACTGCTGCCTCTGTCAGGGACCTGTGTTCAATTCCAGCCTTGGATGACTGTGCAAACTCCACACATTCTTTTAATGTCCAGGTGGGTTTCCTCCCAGTGCAAAGATATGCAGGTTTAGGTGGAGAGGCCATACTAAATTGCCCAACATGGGCAGGGGTGTGTAGATTAGATCTATTAGGTAGGGACATGTAGAGTAATAGGGTTGGGGAATGGGTCAGTGTGGACCTGTTTCTACACGAGGGAAACAAAAATATTTTCCTACTTCCCAAAAAAAAGAGTAAAGGAGCCCATAATACCACAGCCTGATGTAGTCAGGAATGTATTGACAAAGACAATGCAGCTCCTGGTACATATGCCACAGCTAGTGCCAGAGAATGCATTTTATTTAGTCCCTCACTGTTTACCTTTCAGTGAGAAGTGTTGGGCAGAGTTTTGTAACTTTTCAAAACAAAAAGAAAGAAGCACTACAAAGGACTGAAATCAGGAACATTCAGTCTCTAATGTCTCAACTGGAATTAAGCTGTATAAACTAATGTTTCTCCATGTGTCCTGGTTCTCACTTGGATGTCATTTCAATAGAAGTGAAGACTGTTATCCAGGATGTAACTGCTGCATGGAGCAAGTGAAGCCACTGCACTAAATTAGTGCATGAAGCAGGAAAGAAAAGCAAAATAGGCCATTTAGCCTTGAGGCTGCTGTGCTAGCCAGTGATGATGACTAATCATTCAACTCCATATCAGCCAAAATTCAAAGGTATCACCATTGACGAGAACAAACCACAAGCATGTTGCTACAAGAACATGGCAAGGCTGGGAATTCCAGTTGGGTAACTCCAAGCCACTCACCATTTGGTCTGACAACTAATTGCTGTCCCTTCCCTAATTACTGAACCACAATTCAAACTCACTTCCAACAAGACTGCACAGCTTCATTTCAGACACCAGGGACAGGTTTTTGTCTGGTTTATTTGTACTCAGGGTCTACAGGCCAATCTCATGACACTGGGGACAGACTAGGCTGGGATCTTCATTCTGTACACTGCGGCCATCAGCATCAACAGGAACACCAGAAACCCAACAGCTACTCCAATCAGAACAGGAGATCCAGCAGCACCTATGGGGAAGGAGGAAGGGGGTTCAGACATTGGAAAAGATGCTCAGGTGAACTAAACAAGGAACATCACTTACCATTCTCATTAAGCAGCTGCTTAGACTGGCTGTTCTCAACTTCCAGGAGAACAACTGGACCAGGAGCACTTACCAAGGTCACTTCATGGAGGAGAGCACTCCTGCATGTCCCTGTTGGAGGGGGACAGGAGATGGTTAGAACCCAAATTGAGCCAGGATGCTGTATCCTTGGTAATTGGATATAGGGGCAGTCAGATCAGGAATGAGGGGTGGATCTTTGCTTAAAAAAAGCATCAGGAACTCACTTGGACCACATCTGGGTGTACAGTCATCCTGACCAGAGGGAGAGCAAACCTCAGCACTGCAGTGCAAGTAAACCTAGAAAGGAAGGACTGCCCTGGCTAACTCACTATCTCTGCCTGCTCCTGTCCCACTGAACTTTTTTGTGACAAGCAGTGCCCTTCACAAAAGGCAATCCCTAGTTTTTATTTCATTTTTTCTACTCCTCCCCTCTTATCTGGACTCTGTCCTCTTCCTATTGGTCCAGGAACTTCCCACCCACATTCGGGAAGCAAGCCATGCACTCCTCTTCCATAAAGCAAAGAAACAGACCCTTTGGTCCAACTCATCCATGCTGACCAGATATTCAAAGCTATTCTCATCCCATTTGCCAGCCCTTGGCTCATAGTCCTCCCCCTCCCCCCCCCCCCCCCCCCCCCCACCCACCCTTCCTATTCATATACCCATCCAGATGCCTTTTTAAATGTTGTTGTAATTGTACCCACCTCCACCACTTCCTTTGGCAGCTTGTTGTGTACATACACCATCCTGTGCATGAGAAAGTTGCCCCATGGATGCCTTTTTAAAATCTTTCCGTTCTCACCCTAAACCTATGCCTTCCAGTTCAGGGCTTCCCACCCAACCCAGGGAAAAGACCTTGTCTATTTACCTTATACATGTCCCTCAGATTTTACAAACCTTTAAGGTCACCCCCTCAGCCTCTGACTTGGGAAAACAGCCCCAGCCTGTTCAGCCTCTCCCTATAATTCAAATCCTCTGACCCTGGCACCATCTTTGTAAATCTTTTCTGAACCCTTTCAAATTTCACAATATCCTTCCTAAGAGAAGGAGACCAGAATTGTGCACACAGGCCTACAGTGGCCTAACCAATGTCCTGTACAGCTTCAACATGACCTCAAACTCCTAGACTTCTTCCACTGAACAATAAGAGAGCATACTAAATGCTGCCTTCATCCTGTCTACCTGTGACTCTCCTTTCAAAGAACAATGACCCAGCACTCCAAGGGTCTTTTTTAGCAAAACTCCCCAGTAAGTGCATATGTCCTGCCCTGATTTGCCTTTCCAAAATGCAGCACCTCAATATCCATTCAACTCCATCAGTCACTCCTCAGTTCATTAGCCACCTGATCAAGGTCCTGTTGTATTGAGGTAGCCTTTGCTGTCCATGATCTTTCCAATTTTGGTGTCATCTGCCAACTTGGTAACTGTACCTCCTATGTTCTCCTCCAAATAGTTTGTGGCACACCCCTGGTCATAGGCCTCCAGCCTGAACGGCAACCCTCCACCACCACCATCCTGTCTTCTACCTTCAAGCCAGTTCTGTATCCAAATTGCTAGCGCTCCTTGTATTCCACGTGATCTAACCTTGCTAACTGGCCTACCATGAGGAACCTTATCAAACACCTCACTGAACTCCATATAGATCATGTCCACTGCTCTGCCCTCATCAATCCTTTTGTTACTACTGAAACTCTATCAACTCAATGAGACATGATCTCCCCCATGAAGCCAGTCCTTGCCTTTGCAAGTACATGTAAATCCTGTCCCTCAGGATTCCCTCCAACAACTTGCACTTTGTTTCTCTTCCTTCCAACACTCCCAAAAAAAAACTGACGTCAGACTCCTGAGTTTAGGTTCCCTGGTTTTTCATTAAATCTCTTTGGAAACTGCCTAACACTATTTCAGTGCCTCACCTAGACTTTCAGTTCCTGGTCCCAACACCTCTCGTCTTCCCTATGGACACTCAGACACTCATCAGGGAGATACAGGCATATGGAGAGCCTAAAAGCCCCCAGTTTCTTCCCCTCCCACTGACCAACCAGTCCCCCTCCACCTCCACTCACTCACTTGGTGGAACTGGTGCTCACCCTCGACTTTGACTCCTCCCCCTACCTACAAACAATTAGGGTGGCCATGGGTGTAGGTGGGTCTGAGCTATGTCTGCCTCTTCACGTGTGGAACAGCCCCTCTTCCACAGCTACACTGGCACCATCCCTCATCTCCTCTGCTACATTGACTGACTGCATCAGCACAGCCTTGTGCTCTCAAGGAGAGCTTGAACAGTTCATCCACTGCACTACACAATCCACCCTGACCTAAAGTTTACCTGGACCATCTCAGACACGTCCCTCCCCTTCCTGGACCTTTGGCAAGCAATATATTACTGACATCCATTTCAAATCTACTGGGTCCCACAGCCATCTTGACTACACCTCCCTCACCACCCCTGCTGCAACAAATGCAAGCCCATTCTCCCAACTTCAAATTCTGTCACATTTATTCCCGGTATAAGGGATTCCAAACCAGATGTCCTCTGCTTCAAAGACTGTAATTTCCCCTTCCTGTGATTTTAATATGTCCCTTCACATCTCCTCCACTTCCCACACCTCTGCCCTCAAACCCCCTCCTCCCCAATAACCCTGCTCCTTACCACCCTGCTAACCTCAAAATCCAATACATCATTCTTTACCAATTTCTCCACCCCCAGTCAGACCCAACCATCAAATAAATACTTGTACTTCCTTCCCTATCCATAGGGACTGTTCACTCTGACTCCCTTAGTTCCACACTCTCTCCTCTGACCCCTCCTCCACTCCTGACACCTTTCCCTGCAATAGCAGCAAGTGCAATGTCTGCTGCTACATCTCCCCTCTCCTCTGTCCAAAGCTACAAACAATCACTGCAAATGCAGCAGAGATTCACCTGCACCTTTCCAACCTGGTCTAGAGTATCCATTGCTCCTGATATCACTGTCAAGGAGGCCACAAAGCACAGACTTGGACTATCTCTCTCTCTCTCTCGGCATCTGTGCTTTGGATGCTCCAATTAACCCTGACCTTCTGGCTACCAGCCATTTCACTCTTCCCACTCTTGGTGACATGTCCATCCTGGGCCACCTCCACTTTCAAAATAAAGCCCCACACAAACTGGAAGAACACCAACTCCATATTTCACCTCAGGAGCTTAGAGCCCAATGGCCTTAATGTGGAGTCACCAGCTTCCAAATCTGCCCCCATCCCATATCCAGCCTTTCCTCTCCTCCTACCACCTTGCCTGGACCCAACTTGTCCATCCACTTCCACCCCAAGTGGAAGTGACCAAGTTGATAGATGAAGGGCTGTCGATGTCATATATGTGGACTATAGTAAGGCCTTTGATGGTTCCCTATGATAAACTAATGGAGAAAGTGAAGTCAATGATGTGCAGGGTGTTCTAGCTAGGTGGATAAAGAACTGGTTCTATGACACTATACAGTAATAGAAGGGAGTGTCTTGAAATGGCGAAAGGTGACCAGTGGTGTTCCACATGTCTGTTTGTAATATACACAAATCCTCTGGAAGAGGGCATTGTTGGTCTGATCAGTAGGTTTGCAGATGTTAAGATTGGTGGAGTAGTAGAAAGCTTAGGGGACTGTCAAAATACAGGAGAATATAGATTGGAGAGTTGGGTGGAGAAGTGGCAGAGGTCAATCCAGACAATTGAGAGGTGATAAATTTTGGGAAGTCTAATTCTAGAGCAAATTATAATGTGAACTGAAGAGCCGGGGGGGGGGAGTTTAGCAGAGATCTGGGAGTTCGGGTCCATTGTACCCTGAAGGTGGCACAGGTGGATAGTGGTCAAGAAGGCATATGCTGTGATTGCCTTCATCAGATAGGGTATTGAGTATGAGAGCTGGCAGATTGTTAAAATTGTACAAGACATTATTCTAAATGCAGCCAAACCAGTTTGTACAGTTTTGGTCACCACATTACCAAATAGATGTGGATGCTTTGGAGAGGGTACAGAGAAGGTTTGGGGATCTTTCCTGGTATGGAAGATGGTAGCTATGAAGAGGGCTTGAGTAGGTTAGAATTGTATTCATTTAAAAAAAAAATTGTGGGGGTGGGGGGGGTGGTTGTGAGCAGAATGGTAACCTGAGATCGACAAAATCATGACTAGTATAGACAGGGTGAATAGAGGTTGTCCCCAGGGTGAGGATTCTATAATTAAGTCACTTTATTTCAAGTTGGAAAGTGTCTGGGGGATGTACACAACAAATACTCTTACAGAGGGTGGTTGGTGCCTGGAACACACTGCCAGCAGAGGTGGTAGAGGCAGGCACAGTAGATTCACTTAAGGTGTGTCTGGATAGATGCATGAGTAGGTGGGGAGCAGAGGGATATCAATGCCTAGGAATTGGGTGACAGGCTGAGACAGTGGATTTGGATTGACTCAGGCTTGGAGGGCCAAAGGGCCTGTTCCTGGACTGTAAATGTTTTGTTCACCAATCCAGTGCACCCTTTCCACTGACCAATCACAACCCCCCCAACCACAATCCCACCCTCTATATTTAAGCTTCCTTTCCCTTCCTAACCCTGTAGAAGGGTCTTTACCCAAATTAACTTCCCTGCTCCTCCAAAACTGCCTGACCTGTCTTCCAAGCTCCACGTTTTATTGACTCTATTCCCCCACACCCTTTTTGGCAGCAGAGGGTGATGGGAAAGGTTGGTAGCTTGGATGACTGATGACCAGGCTTATCCTATGCTAATGCACAGGACAGTGTAATGTGCCCATATAACTGACATTCAAGCACCTGCCTTTTCATTTACCTTTCCACAGTAACTTTTATTTTGAACATGTCTGCTTTACTTTGACTTTCAAGTTTGGAATTCCCATAACATTCTATTGTTTTTGGGGGCTTTTAATACTCCACTTAGGATCCATTACTGTGTTAATAGAAGCACTTAGTATTCTTTGACAGAGTGCCCCCACCAGCCTGCCCACTTTATTGGGTAGTCACATGGCTTCTAGAGTATCTTGTAGGATATTGTATTCACTTTCAAACATCAGATGTGTCTTAATTGTTGACCACCTACAAATAACCCATACTCCAAGTAGTGAAACTGTTGAATCTGTGAATGATTTTTGGGGCTTTGAGACTCATCCCTCTCAATGATTTGGAGGTCATCACCCCAATATGGAAACTGAACTTTTTCTCCCTCTCCCTGCAGTGTGCACAGCAGATGGTCAGTTCATTGTAGCAATCACCAGGAACCTGACCCGTCCTGCCCTCAACCTGTCATCTCTGTACGTGAAAGATGGACATGAAGCTGAGTGCGGGCCTAAGCTCATCACAGCGGAACTTGTAGCCTTCCACTTCCCAATTACCTCTTGTGGCTCGACCCAGCGGGTGAGTATTGGAGGCTCCAGCATTCTGTCCCTTTGAATGGACAAGCTCCATATTAAATAGTGTCTTCCCTTGCAGGAGGAGAATGGGAGCTTTGTGTATGAAATGGATGTCTTGGGGAAGAGGATGATTCAGACGGGGCCACTGGGCTCAATAACCCGGGACAGCACCTTCAGGTGAGGGCAGTGGGATTTGTTGGTATGGAGAGGGAAGTGTTACTGACTGCAACTCCACCGCCTATTTCTGTCTCTCGATAGCCTGCACATCCAGTGCAAGTACAAGGGGGAGCTTGAGGCAGGCTTACAAATCAATGTCTCAGTTTACACCCTGCCTCCACCACTAGCTGCTTCTGAAGATGGGATCCTGAGGCTGGAGCTGCGAATAGCAACAGGTAGTGCTGCCCTGGTAATAGGAGCACTGGGAATTGTATCCCTTCAGGGGAGTGACTGTTTTGGTTTGTTCTCCTTCTTTTATTTTTGTCTGTTAGATGGCAGCTACAGCTGGTGGTACAGGGACAGTGACTACCCCATTCAGAGAATCCTTCAGGAGTCGGTGTTTGTTGAGGTTCGTGTGAAGGATCGCACTGACCCAATGATAGTCCTGAGATTGCGTGACTGCTGGGCAACCCCTGTGCCAGCCCCTGACCATGAGGTGCAGTGGAGTCTCCTGGTGGATGGGTAAGGACTCAATGGCAAGTCTGGATTTGAACTGTGGAGTGAAGACTACATTTTACTGAGACTATATACTGTAAGAATGTATGTATAACATTTGTATGTACACAGTGCCAATACTTGTGCCTTTTCTTCCAATCATGGCTCATTTGAATTCCATTTGTTGTTTGATCTTCCTTCATGATCTTGGACTTGTCCTTAGTTAAGAATGTGCCTTAATGTTGCCAAGGCCTTTCCTCTTTGGAAGAGGATTGTAAGATTGACTGACGACTAGACCTCTTTCCCCACCTTCAATAGAAAACACCTCATTACTCCCCTATTTTAGGGAAACTCAAGCAACATCTCTGCAGCACCCACTTTGTGAAGTCTTCCATGATCCTCAGATCAAATCTATCTTCCCTCCACTGACTGAAAGCCCTGCTGTTTCAACCTGATGGTCAGCTGAGCAAACATTTATCTTGGTTAATGTTGTCCCAACACCACGAGCTGCCTGCTGTCACTTACACCTTGTCAAATTGTTTCTAGAAATCTCTCTCCACAATCACAGGTTGTCCTTCATCAGTGCTGTTTGATATTTCCTCCAATGACCAATCCCAACAGTGATGTGGATTGCAATTAGGGATTCTAACTTTAGGTCTGACAGAATGAACTGAAAGATAACTGGCCTCTCTATTTTTAGCTTTTACATTATGGTTGGATTGTCTGAAACTTTTTGCAAGTCTCCACAACAAAGTCCATTAGACCAGATCTGTTACATCCTGGTGCAAGATGGACTCTTGATATGTTTGCCCCCTCTTGGCACCCTCCTTCCTGGCAGTTGCACATTCCAATTACTACCTGATTTTATTTGCAATCTATTCCTGATTTAGTTTACAGCTCTTGGTCACTTGACTTCCTTCTGTTTCAGGTGTCCCTATGAAGGTGATGACTATCTGACCCTCCTACACCCAGTAGGTGTCTCTTCTGGCCTGCAGTTCCCAACCCATCACAAGCGGTTTGAAGTGAAGACATTTGTTTTCTTGGATGGAGTGTCTGAGCAGCCCCTCTCTGGACAGGTAACCAAATGGAAGGAATGAGGCCAAGCTCATGAAATCCTTGTGGGGTCTCTGTACTATAACCTGGGCTGTTGATCTATGGGAAGCTCCTCAAGTCTCTCCTTCTTTCTAGGTTTACTTGCACTGCAGTGCTGAGGTTTGTTCTCCCTCTGCTCAGGATGACTGTACAACCAGATGTGGTCCAAGTGAGTTCCTTGATGCTCTCATTAAGCTGAGACCCACCCCTCATTCATGATCTGAACATCCCCTATATGCAATTACCAAGGATAGAGCATCCTGGCTGTAGTGTCAACATGGATTCTAACCATCTCCTGTCCCTCTCCAACAGGGACACGCAGGAGTGCTCTCCTCCATGAGGGGACCTTGGTAAGTGCTCCTGGTCCAGTTGTTCTCCTGGAAGTTGAGAACAGCCAGTCTAAGCAGCTGCTTAATGAGAATGGTAAGTGATGTTCCTTGTTTAGTTCACCTGAGCATCTTTTCCAATGTCTGAACCCCCTTCCTCCTTCCCCATAGGTGCTGCTGGATCTCCTGTTTTGATTGGAGTAGCTGTTGGATTTCTGGTGTTCCTGTTGATGCTGATGGCTGCAGTGTACAGAATGAAGAACTCAGCCCAGTCTGCCCAGTGTCATGAGATTGAACTGTAGACCTTGAATACAAATAAACCAGACAGACCTGTCCCTGGTGTGTGCCTATAACAAAGCTATGTAGTCTTGTTGGAAGTGAGCTTGAATTGTGGTTCTGTATTTAGGGAAGGGACAGCAATTAGTTGTCCGACCAAATGGTGAGTGGCTTGGAGTTACCCAACTGGAATTCCCAGCCTTGCCATGTTCTTGTAGCAACATGCTTGTGGTTTGTTCTCGTCAATGGTGATACCCTAGAGTGGCTGATATTCAGCAATAATGCTAGTACATGCTAAGCTGGCTCAATAGGTTCACCTTTTTCCTTAATATCATTGAGGAATTCAAATCAGTTGGTGCCACTGACAATGACTGTGCCCTTCAGAATGTTTGAAGTTATTCACCATTACCATATTCCCTCCAGCTAGTTTTATTTTAGTCTTTCTCACTAAAATCAGAAGTGACTCCCTAAAAGATATGCAATTCTCTTAGGATCAAGATGTGGGGAAATGGCTCTCGCCAGAGTAGTGAGCCTAGAGAATTTCTCTCAGCAGTTGAGACCAATACATTGTCGTACTGAGATGGTTCTGAAAGCTGAAGGGTAGAGGAAGAAAGTGGGAACAGGATATGGAGTTATATGGTCCGAGTGGGTTGGTTGGTCCGGGTGTCCCAGGGGTGTTCTCTGAAACTCTCTGCAAGTAGGTGGCCTGTCTCCCCAATATAGAGGAGGCCACATTGGGTGCAGAGGATGCAATAGATGTGTGTGGAGGTGCAGGTGAATTTGTGGTGGATATGGAAGTTTCTTTTGGGGCCTTGGAGGGAGGTGAGGGGAGAGGTGTGGGCGCAAGTCTTGCACCTCCTGCAGTTGCAGGGGAAGGTGCTGGGAGTGGAGGTTGGGTTGGTGGGGGGGTGTGGATCTGACGAGGGAGTCACAGGGAGTGGTCTTTACGGAATGCTGATAGGGGAGGGGAGGGAAATATATCCTTGGTGGTGGCGGAAATGATGGCGGATGATGTGCTGTACATGGAGATTGGTGGGGTGGTAGGTGAGGACCAGTGGGGTTCTAGCCTGGTGGCGGTTGGAGAGGCGGGGCTCAAGGGCGGAGGAGTGGGAAGTGGAAGAGATGAGGTGGAGGGCATCGTCGACCACGTCAGGGGGGGAAATTGCGGTTCTTGAAGGAGGCCATCTGGGTTGTACATCTTTGGAACTGGTCCTCCTGGGAGCAGATGCAGCGGAGACTAAGGAATTGGGAGAATGGGATGGCGTTTTTACAGGGGGCAGGGTGGGAGGAGGTGTAGTCCAGGTAGCTGTGGGAGTCTGTCAATTTGTAGTAGATGTCCGTGTAGATTCGGTCGCCTGAGATAGAAATAGGTCGAGGAAGGGGAGGGAGGAATCTGAGACTGTCCAGGTGAATTTGAGGTCGGGGTGGAAGGTGTTGGTGAAGTGGATGAACTGTTCAACCTCATGGGTGCCCATAGCTACTCCTTTCGTTTGGAGGAAGTGGGAGGATTGGAAAGAGCAGTTGTTCAGGGTGAGGACCAGTTCTGTCAGTCAGAGGGTGTCAGTGGAAGGGTACTGATTGGTAAGGCGGGAAAGGAAGAAATGTAGGGGAATGGGTCTGGGTGGGTTGTTCTTCGGAGGGTCTGTGTCGACCTGTTGGGCCAAAGGGCCTGTTTCCATACTGTAAGTAATCTAATCTAGGAAAATTGGCTTTATTTAACCCAATGATGCAACTTTCTTTGTGCTGGCCTGTTTTTGTCTTACACCAAGCAGTGCTGTGGGATAGTTGTCTCTCGGGAGGAAGCAACAGAGAATGAGACTAGTTTCACAACCTGCTGTCCTTTAGGAAAAGAGATGGATGGCCTCAAGGACTAGGCATCTCTTTCTGCACCCCAGACAGCAGTGCATGCTGGGTTAGTGAACCCTTTCATCAATGGGTTGGAAGGTTATGGGAATTGGGCAGAAATGAGGTGAATATGTACCCCAAGGCTGCCTTGTTCCTCTATGCTACTCTGCATCCTCCTATTTACTGAGCCCCTGTGCCTTGCTGTTTTTTCTCTTGCCTCAAACACAGGCACATGTTTTAAGAGCAGGAGTGAACCATTTGGTAAGATGATTGCTGATGCAATTGTAGCTTGAACTCATTTCCTCCCTAGTCGTGATACATCTCCCTTGGTATTGGGGGGGGGGGAAAAAAACTCTCTCCAAACACTATCTCTTCTCCATCCACCCCTGCACCCCCTCCCCCCACCCTTGTAAAACTCTTCAATGAACATGCCTCCTCCCTTCCCTGAAGACAGCTCCACAGACTCTGCACCCTCCCAGAGAAAAAGCATTGTTCCTAATCTCCTGAAACTAAAAGTCCCTTGTTTTAATATTGTTCCCTCATTCTTCCCTTTCCCATGAAGGGAAACATCCTTTCAGTGTCATGTTACATCCCCTCAGCATCTTAATGTCTTACAATTACCTCTAATTTTTTCTAAACTGGAATGAAGACATACTTTGTCTATCCAACCTTTCCTCAAATGTCCTCATTTCAAGAATCCCTTGTGTGAATATTGTATCACTAATTCAATGAAGGGAAAGTTTGCCTGCACCTCACATAAAAAATATTTCCCACAGAGGGTGGGAGTGCATGGGATCACAACAGCTGGTGGAAGTAGGCACATTAGCAATGTTTAAGGCCATCTTGATAGTCACATGAACAGGAGTCAAACAGGGAGAGAAACCACAAATAGTGGGTCAAAATCAGAATTAGCAATCAGTGCAGTTTGGTGGGCTGTAGGGCCTGTTCCTGTGCTCTATTGTATAAGTTGACTAAAACTGTGCTGAGTAATCTGGATGCAGTCTTTCCAGTGGCCTGTACAACTGTTTACCATATTCTATTCCCTTTTCTAATCAACAGCATTCCATTTATCTTCCAATGTAGTTGGCTCTCAGCAGAGTATAGAAACAATATAGCACAGAGTATGTGCAGTCCATTGTGACCCTACTGCCCCAAAGCTATCAGGTGCCCTTTTCCAGTCCCAGCTTCCTGAACACAGCAGGTAGGGCTACAGCTTACAGCACTGATGGTGAAGATACAGCTACTTTTGTAAAATAGCTTAGAGTCTCTGCTTCTACCAGTAGCTCGGGCAGTGAGCTCCAGCCACCCCCCAGCCTCTGCAGGAAATGTACTTCCTCGTGTCCTCTCTAACCTTTCTGCTGTTTTAGCTTGAATCTATAATCTCTGGTTTTGAAACTTCCTCCTAAAGGAAACCGGTTCCTCCTGTTCACTGTCTCTACCCCTCACCATTCTGTGTGCATCAATCTTGTCACATCCTCAGCCTTCTCTAATCCAAGGAAAACAACCCCAACCTCTCCAATCCCCTATCGTTATGACAATTCTCCATCCCTGGCAATGTTTACTAGCTTACTTAGTATGGAAACAGGCCCTTTGGCTCAACAATTTCACACACACCGGCTGAAGTGTGACCCACCCAGACTCATTTCCCTCTGACTAATGCACCTAAGCCGACAGGCAATTTAGCATGAATAATTCACCTAACCTGCACATCTTTGGACTGTGGGAGGAAACTGGAGCACCTGGAGGAAACCCACACAGACACAGGGAGAATGTGCAAACTCCACAGTTGCCTGAGGCAGGAATTGAACCCAGCTCTCTGGTGCGGAGAGGCAGCAGTGCTAACCACCGTGCCTGGAATGTGGTGACCAGAACTGCATGGAGTACTCCAGGTGTGCCCTCACCACTGCATTACACAGTTCCATCATTATATCCTGACTTTTGTATGCTATCCCTTTTTGCCAGGGAAGGAGAGCATTCCATCTGCCTTCACAACCATATCTACTTGTACTGCTTTAGGGACCTGTGGACTTCCACACCAAGATCTCACTTCATCTACTCTCCATTCCCATTTATTGCTGATTCCCTTTTACTGTTTGCCCTCTTAGTGCATCACCTCCCACTGACAGCATATGAAGCATGTATCAGGACACCAAGCTCCCTCTGAAACTCCGAGTTCTGCAACTTCTCTCCATTTAAGTAATCTGCTTTTTTTATTCTTCCTGCTGATGTGAGCAAGTTCACACTTTGCAATATTTCCCTACCCTTCTCCAAATCTCTCAAGATACAGTGACCTTGAAGATATCAATTCATGTGCTGGGCCCCTTCAGACTAAGGGATGGTGATTTTTCTGACTTCTCCAGTTGCTTATCCATCACCATTCTTGACAGGATGTGAAAAAATCTTTGTTCCGCATTCTGCAGAGCAATGTGTGAATACCTCACTGCTGTTAAAGTTCAGAACTGTGCCTGCTATCCTCACTCAATTGAGGGTAATACTGGAGTTGGTAATGCTCAATGATTGGCCTGGATTCTCAGGAATTGAGAATCACTGTTTTGATCACTTCTGTTTATGATTGTGGGGAAAATATGAAGAAATGGTGGATGTGACGACATTTACAACATTCAAAAGACATTTTGGATAAGTACGTGAATAGGCAAGGTTTGGAATGATATGAGCCAGGAGCAGGCGCTGGGGGAATAGTTTAGTTTGGGATTTTGTTTGACACGCTCTGGTGAAAGATCTCTTGACATGATCTATGGCTCTGTGACAGAATAAAGGATTATATTGTTTTGTTGCCATTTTCTTGAAAGTATCTCTTGACTAGATGTAAGAATGTTGTGAAGAGGAATAAAGGCTGTTTGGGGAACAAGCATTTAAATAATGAGGCATTTTGCTTCCCAATTGGTGGAGGAATACAGTGTGTCAGAAGGATGCATGTTTTGACCAACAAATGCCGGAAGAGTGGGGGGCAAGTTATGTCATGAAACCTCTCAGAATCTATCTGAGCACGGTTGGAAACCCTCGAGATCCATTAAAATCCTCTGCTGTGCTGATATTGGTCACCTCTCTGAAATTACATTGAAGCAGGGTGATATCCCGGTTTGAAGGGGATTGGGGAGGGTCACCAGGTTACACGTTGAGGTTGGACAATTTTGCAGCCACAGCACTCTGATCCCAGTTTTAGGGCCACTAGGATCTGTCCTCTACTCATGAAAACCAGCGGGAGGACCACGCTAAGCAATGGGAGAGGTGGTGCCATATCACTTGCTATTCCACAGAGGGGGGTACATTACAGTGGTATTATCGCTGGACTGTTAATCCAGTCACCCACATAATGTCTGGTCACCTGTGTTTAAGTCCCACCATGGCAGACAGTGAAATTGGAAGTCAATACATCTGAAATTCAGAGTCCCATGATGAGCATGAATCCATTGTCAATTGTCGGAAAACCCCATCTAGTTCAATAATGTCCCTTAAGGAGGGAAACTGCCATCCTTACCTGGTCTGGCCTAGATGTGACACCAGATACACAGAAATGTGGTTGAATCATAACTGCCCTCTGGGCAATTAGGGGTGGGCAATAAATGCTGGCCCAGCTAGTGATACCCTCACTATGTGAATGAATAAATAAAACACTTTGCTCTCCGCCCAACATCCTTGTGCTGGGCCCACTGTAACATTGCAAAGAATCACAAAGCAAGCTCAAGGCACAACACTTCATTTTCTACTGAGACACTTTACAGTTTCCAGGACTCAATACTGAATTCCACAATATTAGACACCCGTCCTCCATTTCTCATGCAATCTCACCAACCTCCCCTCTCCCACAAGGCTGTATCTAGTTTATTTCATTTCCAGCTGAGAGGACCCATTTGCTCCCTATTATGCCTTAATTTACACCCAACTCTCTTTCTCTTTCACCACAATTAGTGACCCCCTTGTCTCTTGCAGTGAGTGTCTACACCATTTGCCCCCCTTGCTCCTGTCCGCTCCACCTCGCTTTGTGTGAAAAACATAAAAAGGTATTTTCCAACACAGTTCAGAATGGGTTCTGGGTAATCCAAGATGGAGGATGGGGAAAAATTGAAACTGTAAGAGTTGCTCCTTTTTTGAGGTACTTCATGGGTTGGAAGTGATTTGCTCAAATTCCAGGAGCAGCAATTACTGTTTTATATACTGTTGCATTGTTTTGGAACGCTGGGGAAAAAGATCAAAACAACAGCAACTTTTAAAAGGAGGAAGACACGAAAGGCAGTGACCACATGGTCAATGAGGGAGAGAGAGAAAGAAACACTGATTACTGACACAGCAGTGAATCTGCACAGTTACTGCCTTTGCTGTTTGAGTTCAAATATCTCTGGACATCGTTGTGCATCGAGGAACAATTTAAAAAACAGCAACATTCACAGCTGACCTTGGATGAACCTGCGTGGGAGAGCTCACAGCACAGGAACAGATAAATGCATAGTTTTTAACATGGAACCTTGCTGTAATTCTACAGTAGTGAATCGATTGGGTTCTTGATTATTGATATCTATCTCTTGATTGAATTTTAAAGATATAAACCATAAGGACTAAATTAGCCTGGAGCACTGTTTTTTGGACCAAAAAAAGGGTGCTATTTTGTTGATCTGTAGATTGTGAAGGAGAAAAGATGCCTTTAGTAGAGTGATGTGCTCTTCCTGTGGGATGTGGGAGATTAGGTAGTGTTTCCGTGTTACTGATCATTATGTCTGCAGAAAGTGTCTTTGGTTGTGAATCCTATCAGATCGCATGGATTGGTTGGAGCAACAGTTAGAGGCAATGAGGAATTTACAGGAACTAGGGGGTATGATGGATGGCAGTTACAGGAAGGGAAAAACAAACATAGATACAGTCAGGTACATGGGTTAACTCCAGGAAAGGTAGAAGGGGTAGGCAGCTAGTGTAGAAGTCTCCTGTGGGTATCCCCATCTCAAATAAGGATGCTGTTTTGGAAAATGTAAGGGGTGATAGACTCTCAGGGGAGTGTAGCACGAACATCCAACTTCCTGGTATCAAGACTGGTTGTAATGTAACGAGGGGTACATTGTCTTCCAAGCGATCAATTGTAGTAGGTGACTCCCTTGTCAGAGGCACAGACAGCAGTGAAAAATCTGAATGGCATGTTGCCTCCCTGGTGTCAGTATCAAGGATATCTCAGAGAGGGTGCAGAGTGTTCTCAAAGGAGAGAGGGACCATTATACACATTGGACCCAACGACATAGGAAAAGGATGTGATTCTGAAGAGAGAATATCGAAAGTTTGGCAGGAATTTAAAAAGGACGTTCACGAGGGGCGGATTATCCGGATTACTCCCGGTGCTACAACCCAGTGAGGGTCGGAATAGGAGGATAAAGCAGATAAATGTGTGGCTGAGGAGATGGTGCAGGAGTAGAAGGGATCATTGTGGGATCATTAGAATTTCTTCTGGGATAGAAGTGATCTGTACAAGAAGTATGCATTGCACCTGAATTGGAAGGGGACTAATATACTGGCAGGGAGTTTTTAAACTAGTAAGGTGGGACGCAGGGAAATAGTGAGGAAAGAGATCAATCTAAGACTGATACAGTTGGGTAAAGGAGTGAGTCAAACAGTCGGCAAGCTGGAACAAAGCAGAGAACAGCATATGACTGACAAATTAAACTGCATTCATTTCAATACAAGAGGCTGAACAGGGAAGGCAGATGAACTCAGGACATGGTTAGAAACATGAGACTGGGATATCATAGCAATTACATAAACATGGCTTATGGATGGACAGGACTGGCAGATTAATGTTCCTGGATACAAATGGAAGGATAGAAAGGGAGACAAGAGAGGAGGGGGAAATTGTGTTTTTGATAGGGGATAGCATTACAGCTGTATGTATTCCTGGCAATACATCCAGGGAAGTTACTTGGGTGGAACTGAGAAATACAAAATGAATAATAACCCATTGGGATTGTATTATACATCCCCTAATAGCGGGAAATTGAGAAATAAATTTGTAAGGAGATTTCAGTTATCTGTAAGAATATGGTAGGGGGTTTTAACTTTCCAAACATAGATTAGGACTGCCATTGTGGTAAAGTTTTAGATGGAAAGGAATTTGTTCAGTGTGTACAAGAACATTTCCTGATTCAGTATGTGGATGTACCTACTAGAGAAGGTGCAATACTTGACCTACTCTTGGGAAATAAGGCAGGGCAGGTGACTGAGGTGTCAGTGGGGGAGCACTTTGGGGCCAGTGACCATAATTCTATTAGATTTAAAATAGTGATGGAAATGGATAGACTGGATGTAAAAGTTGAAGTTCTAAATTGGAGGAAGGCAAATGTTGACAGGATTGGGCTACAACTTTCAGAAGTTGATTGGGGCAGGTGTTCGCAGGTAAAGGGATGGTTGGAAAATGGGAAGCCTTCAAAAATGAGATAATGAGAGTCCAGAGACAGTATTTTCCTGTTGGGTGAAAGGAATGGCGGGTAGGTGTAGGGAATGCCGGATGACGAGAGAAATTGAGAAATTGATGTGGTCGGGTGAAATGGGAAAAGGCTCTTTCACCCAGTCAGTAGTTAGGGGAGGGAATGTACTGTCTGGAAACGTGGGGGAGGCAGATTCAGTTCAGGCATTCAGGAGGGACTTTGGGGGTTATCTGGAAGGAAATAGTGTGTGGGGAGAGGCAGCAGGTTAGTACTGGAGAACAGGGCTGCTGATGGGCTGAATGTCCTCCTCTACACCGTCATAATTCTCTGACTCTTGTTTCCTACTTCCATATCCACGCAGAACCGATTCTGGAACAAAATACAATCTTGGGCTCAGTGGAACGCAGCGTCAGTTGTGAAGATGTAATTGTAGCTGGAATCTCGCCCTAATCCTTAATGAGGATCAGTGACAGTTAAAGCCTCTTCAACACGAGAAACCCGTGGCCAGGAGCTAATTAGCGGCTATAAAGCGGGTTGGTGCTCAGGGGCGGGCACAGATTCAGGCAGCGCGATGGGACATTGGTTGGTTTGGTGTCTGTACCTTTGGGCCGCTCGGCCCTTCCTGGTCTCTGCTGTGTGTCCTCCGGAGCCGGGCTGGAGGCTGCCGTGTGGCCTGGCCACTATCAACAGCACTGAGTGCATCAAGCAGGGCTGCTGCTTTCAGTCCCCGAGTCTCAGTGGGCAATCCTGTTTCTACAACCTGAGAGACAGCCCAGGTAAGCAGCCCAGCCTCCTCCCGGAGCGGGGCCCACCCCGAATGGGGGGGGAAGGAAGCATGAGGACCACCCCAGGCTGGCACTGAGGAAATAACCCGGGGCTTGTTGGTGTTTCCTTGTGCAATGGTGAAGGGCTGTTTGTGGGGAGTCAGTGGGAGGGAGGCAAAGGGACCTGAGGAAATAACCCAGGAACATGATGCTGTCCCTCCCTAGTCGAGTAGGGGCTAATCCCGAATGAAGCGGCTGGTTGGTTTGATGGATAATGTTATCCTGGTCTCATTGAGTTTCTCTCATTTTGTTAGAAGCCAGTGTTTAATAACCAGCTTTATCAGGGGTTTGAATAAAGGCTTAGCTTGGTATAACATTGCAAAGATTCCCAGTGCCCCTGTAATGTTGAGATGAGTCTCATTTGCTGTAACTGTTAATGGCTTCAGTTAGAAACTGCACAGCTGAAATGAAGCTGCTTGGGATTGTGTTCCGAGTTCTCTTATCAAGGAAAAGCTGGTGTCACCATAGGGAGGTGATTGACAGCTTCTACATACTCACTGGTGGAGTGAGTGCTTGGGGTGTGGATAAATCACCTGGTCTGTGTATCTGGTATCCTCAAGTTAAAGGAGGTGGAGATAAATTACTACACACTTTTCAGAATCCACCCTCATTGGAATGAGGTGTGAGGTAGAATGAATAGCTATGGGCTTGTGCTTTTCTCATCTGTGGCTGACTTAGTATTGACATCCATTTCAAACCCACAATTCCCACTGCTACCTTGACCACAAAACCTTTCTCTCTTCCCTCCCTGTTCCTACAAAAAATGATTCCCATACTTTCAATTTCTCTGACTCTGCTGTATCTGCTCCTAGGATGAGGATTTCACTCCAGGACACTTGGGGTGGCATGGGGGTACAGTGGCTAACAGTGCTGCCTCAGTGCCAGAGATCTGGGTTCAATTCCTGCCTCTGGCAACTGTGTGGAGTTTGCACATTCTCCCTGTCTGTGTGGGTTTCCTCTAGGTGCTCAGGTTTCCTCCCACAGTCCAAAAATGTGCAGGCTAGCTGAATTGGCCATGCTAAATTGCCCATAGTGTTAGGTGTAGGGGAATAGGTCTGGGTGGGTCACTGTGGATTTGTTGGGCAGAAGGGCCAGCTTTTACACTAATCTAACGTCCCAGATCTTTTCCTGTTGGAAAGAAACTGTAGCCACCCTTGTTCCCCATGACTGATAATGCCCTCAACTGCATCTCCCCTTCCTGCACCTCTGTTCTCTAACCTCCTTTTCTTTCTGCCTCACCCCCCTCCAGGATAGTCCCTAGTCCTCACATACCACCTCATCAACCTCCAAAGCAACATATCATCCTCTACCATTTTTGCCACCTGCAGTCAGACTCCATCACCAAATAGATATTTCCTTCCCCACCCCTTTCTGTAGGGACCACTGACTCTGCAAGTCCCTTGACAGCTCCACGCTACCTTCCCCCTCCTGCTGCCCCTTCTCCCCCCCCCCCCCCCCAAACATCTGGCACCTTTCCCTGCAACTGCAGAAAGTGCAACATCTGCTCTTCCTTTCCATCCAAGTTCCCAAACAAATCATTCTAAATTTGGCAGAGATTCACCTGCACCTCTCCCAACCTGGCCTATTGCATCTGTTGCTCCCAGTTTAGAGGAAATAAAGCACAGACTCAAACTGGTTTGTGGAGTTAGTGCTCTGATGCTCCATTGACTCCAACTTCTGGTTGCCAGCCACTTCAACACCTCCCCCCTCTCCCCTGGTGATGGATCCATCCTGGACCTCTCCACTGTCCAAATAAGGCCATGTACAAACTGGTGGGACAAAGCCTCATGCAATCCTCACACTTTCCATGTTTATGAAAACCAGAGAGAGAGCTGGGCCCTGGGCCCCATCTGCTGCTTATCATCCTCAGAAGGATCCATGCATTCAACTACTGCTCTTTCTGCCCTATTGGACATTACAGATAGATAGTAAATCCACTGAACTCTCTCATACTCCCCTCTAGACACAGACCACCCTGGCCCCTAACTCTATCTATCAGGTATTCACCATCTCAACTCCCAGACACCCTCTCTTCCCCACCCCCCCCCCCCCCCCCCCCCTCCCCCCCGGATGAACAGTCTGACCTCAGCAAACGGACTCCCATTCATTCTCCTGCACCTGTATGTTGATGAATCTTGCAAACGTCCAGATGTTCAACTTTTATCTCCACCTCCTATACTTTGAATATGACCCTCACCCACCTTTCACCTCTAACAACATATCTGAGCACCAAGGTTTGGGAGAAGATTTGTAGCTCGGGTGCTCGTTGTTGTGGTTCTGTTCGCCGAGCTGGGAATTTGTAACAAATCCCCAGCTCGGCGAACAGAACCACAACATATCTGGACACCACTGTCCACCCCACCCTCCCTCGACCTCTTAATCTCCAAATGCTGTCATAACATCTATTGCCTGAATCTCTTACTCCAACCTCACTCTATCCAAACGTGCAGCCCATTGCTCCAACTCCAACCTCCCCATCAAACCTGCTGACAAGGGAGCTGCATCAGTAGTACGGTGTACTGGCTACTACATTGCTGAGGAGAAAGTGAGGACCGCAGGAAAAGCGCAGCAGGTCAGGCAGCATCCGAGGAACAGGAGAATCGATGGGAAGGGCTTATGCCTGAAATGTCGATTCTCCTGTTCCTTGGATGCTGCCTGACCTGCTGTGCTTTTCCAGCAATACATTTTACTACATTGCTGATGCTAGATGCCAACTGTGGCACGACCTACTGGTCCCTTGAAGACGACTCCATCTTTCATCACCAAGCCATCATTTCCCAGACCATCAACCTCTGCTTCGCAGGAGATCTTCAATTCACTGTCTTCAACCTGACATATGGGCAGTTCAGGGTAAGGGAACTATCTCCTACCTGAAATCCATAAACCTGACTGCCCTGGTCAACCCACTATCTCTGCGTGCTCCTGCTCCACTGAACTCCTCTCCTCCTCTTGGGTCAGGGAACTCCTCGACTACATTTGGGACACAGCCCATGCCCTCCACCTTCTCAGTCATAAAGCAAAGAAACAGATCCTTTGGTCCAACTCATCTGTACTGACTAGGATATCCTAAACAAATCTTGTCCTGCTTGCCAGCACTTGGCCCATATCCCTCTAAACCCTTCCAATTCACATACCACGCAGATGCCTTGTAAATGTACCAGCCTCCACCACTTCCTGTGGCAGCTCATTCCATCTGTACATGACCCTGTGCATGAAAAAGTGATCCCTTTTAAATCTTTCCCTTCTCACCCTAAACCTATGCCTTCTACATCTGTACTTTCCACCCAACCTAGGGAAAAGACCTTGTCTATTTGCCCTCTACATGTCCCCTGGTTTTTCAAGCCTTTAAGGTCACCCCTCAGCATCTGACTTCGGAAAATAGCCCCAGCCAACTCAGCTTTCCCTGTAATTCAAATCCTCCAACCCTGGTACCATCTTTGTAAATCTTTTCTGAACCTTTTTCAAGTTTTGCAACATCATTCCTAAAAGAGGGAGACCAGAATTGTGCGCACAGGCCAAAATGGCCTAACCAATGTCCTGTATAGCTACGTTTATTCTCGGCTGCTCCAGGAAGTGAGAAAGGAGGCTGCTAAGCCACTGATGATATTTGCTGCCTCCACTCCATGGGGGAACGTACCGGAGGATTGGAAGGAGGCAAATGTTTCTTTTTTTTTTTCCAAGAAGGGTAATAGGGACACTGACTGGTCTGTAATTGCCAGCAATCTTACATCTGTGGTCAGCAAAGTTTTTTTTTTTTTGCAAGAATTCTGAGGGATAGGATTTGACTTTGGCAAAGCATAGCGTGATTAAAAGCAGTCAGCATGGTTTTGTGAGGGGCAGGTTATGCCTCAAATCTTATTGAGTTCTTTGAGGAGGTGACACCACAGGTCGAGCAGTGGATGTGGTGTATATGATATCAGCCAGGCCTTTGATCAGGTTTCCCATGGTAGGCTCATTCATAAAGTCAGGAAGTATGGGCTACAGGGAGATTTGGCTATCTGGATTCAGCATTGGCTGGCTGACAGAAGGCAGAGAGTGGTTGTCGATGGAAAGTATTCTGCCTGGAAGTCAGTGAGTGGTGTCCTGCAGGGCTCTGTACTTGGGCCTCTGCTTTTTCAAGGTGTTTATAAATGAGGAGGTTGAGGGATAGGTTAGTAAATTTGCAGATGAGACAATGGTTGGAGGTGTCCTCTATAGTATAGAGGGCTGCTGCAGCATGACATAGACAGGATGCAGAGCTGGGCTGAGAAATGGTAGATGGAGTTCAACCTGGATAAATGCAAAGTGATGCATTTTGGAAGGTGGAATGTGAATGCTGAAGACAGGATTCTTGGCAGTATGGAGGAACAGATCTGGGTGTGCAAGAACATAGATCCTAAAAGTTGCTATCCGAGTGGGTAGGGTTGTTTTGGCTTTCATTAACAGGATAGAGTTTAAGAGCCATGAGGTTTTGCTGCAGCTCTGCAAGTCCTTGGTGAGGCTCCCCTTGGAATATTGTCTCCAGTTCTTGTTGCCCTACTATAGAAAAGAGGCTTTGGAGAGGGTGCAAAGAAGGTCTACCAGAATGCTGCCTGGACTGGAGGGCTTGCCTTATGAAAAGATTGAGAAGGCTAGGACTTTCCCCTCTGGAGAGGAGGAAGAGAGGAGACCTGATAGAGGTGTACAAAATAATGACTAATAGACAGTCAATAGCCAGAGACTCTTGCCCAGGACAGGATTGACTGGTACAAGACTTCATAGTTTGAAGAGATTAGGAGGAAGGTATAAAGGAGATGTCAGAGGTAGGTTTTTAGAGTTGAATGTATTACCGGTGGTGGTGGAAGCAGTCACTGGGGACACTTGAGCAACTGTTGGACATGCCCATGGATAGCAGTGAGTGAGGGGGTGTGTAGGTGGTTACTATATTTTACATTAGGATTGAATCTCAGCACATCATGGGCCAAAGGGCCTGTTCTGTGCTGTATGTTTTGATGTTCTGTTAACATGACCTCTGAACTCCTATAATCCATTCTGAGCAATAAAGAAAAGCTTATGAAATGCTGTCTTCACTATCCTATCTACATGTGACTCTACTTTCAAGGAATTGTGAACCTCACTCCAAGATCTTTGTTCCCAGTAAATGCATATGTCCTGCCCTGATTTGCCTTTCCAAAATGCAGCATCTCAATATCCATTCAATTCAATCTGTCACTCTTAGCCCATTGGCCCATCTGATCAAGGTCCTGCTGTTCTGAGGTAACTTTAGCTGTCCACGACATCTCCCATTTTGGCGTCATGTGCAAATTTACTAATACCTCCTATGTCCACATGCAACTCATTAATATAAATGATGAAAAGCAATGGATGCAACAGTCCTTGTGGCACACCCCTGGTCATAGGCCTCCAGCCTGAAATGCAACCCTCCACCACCATCATTCTGTCTTCTACCTTCAAGCCAGTTCTGTATCCAAATGACTAGCTCTCCTTGCTAACTGGCCTACCATGACAACCCTTGTCAACACCTCTCTGAACTCCATATAGATCATGTCCACTGCTCTGCCTTCATCAATCCTTTGTTCCTAATAAATCTCAATCAAGTTAGTGAGACATGGTTTTTTTTTTTTTCCCCCCACAAAGCTGTGATGACTATCCCTAATCAGTCCTTGCCTCTTCAAATACATGTAAATCCTGTCCTTCAGGATTCCCTCCAACACCTTGCTGACCCCCACCCCCTGATGTCAGACTCACAGGTTTAGGTTCCCTGGCTTTTCCTTACCATATTTCTGAAATAGTGGCGCATGTTAGCCAACCTCCTGTGCCTCATCAAGACTTTCAATTCTTGGCCCCCAATTCCCTTTCTAAAGGACATTCAGCGTCTCTATGCACCTGTATCCTCCCTAAGGAGGGTCTAAAAGCCCCCAGTTTCTTCCCCTCCCACAGACCCAACCAGTCCCTCTCCACCTCTGCTCACTCTCTTGGTGGAACTGGTCCTCTCCCTCAACAACTTTCTTTGACTCCTCCCCTGTCCTATAAACCATTGGTTTTGCCTGCCTTTTCATAGCATGTGGAACAGTCCCTCTTCCACAACTATATTGACATCAACTCTTGTCTCCTTCTCTGCTACATTGACTCCTTGCCTGGACCCAACTTGTCCATCTTCCTCATCAATCCAATCCATCTTTTCCACTAAGTAGCACAGTCCCCAACACATTACTATTCCACCCCCTCTTTAAGTTCCCTTTCCTTCCTCAGACCTGATGAAGGGTCCACACCTGAAATGGTAACTTTCTTGCTCCTCCAATGCTGACTGGCCTTTGCCTTCAAGCTCCACATTTTATTGACTCTATTCCCCCACATCCTTTTTGGGAGCAGAGGGTGATGGGAAAGGTTGGTTGTTTGGATGACTTTAATGGCCAGGCTTACCCTATGCTAATGCACAGGACAGTGTAATGTCTGGACCTTGTGCCCATATAACTGACATTCACGCACCTGCCTTTTCATTTACATCTCTATATCTAAACACTTTTTTTTGAGCAGGTCTGCTTTAGCTTTGACTTTCAATTTTGGAATTCCCCTACCATTTATTGTTCTTGGAGCTTTTAATTCTCCCCCTCCTTTTTAGGGTCCATTACTGATTATTTTTTTTTAGAAAAAAAAGCACTTGGGGTTCTTTGAGAGAACCCTGCCCCCCCCCCCCCCCCCTACCCTGTTGGGTAGTCATATGGCTTCTAGAGTATCTTGTAGGATATTGTATTCACTTTAGAACAGGTAATCTGCCTTAATTGCTGACCACCTACCAATAAATACACAGGCTCCGAGTAGTGCAACTGTAAAAGCTATGGATGATTTTAGGGTTTTGAGGCTTCATCCCTCTGTTAATGAATTGGAGGTCACTTCCACAATGGGGAAATTGAACGTTCCCATTCTCTCTGCAGTGTGCACAGCAGATGGCCAGTTCATTGTAGCAATCACCAGGAACCTGACCCGTCCTACCCTCAACCTGTCATCTCTGTACGTGAAGGATGGACATGAAGCTGAGTGCAGGCCGAAGCTCATCACAGCGGAACTTGTAGCCTTCCGTTTCCCAATTACCTCTTGCGGCTCGACCCAGCGGGTGAGTATAGGAGGCTCCAGCATTCTGTCCCTTTGAACGGGCCAGCTCCCTATTAAACAGTGTCTTCCCTTGCAGGAGGAGAATGGGAGCTTTGTGTATGAAACGGATGTCTTGGGGAAGAGGATGATTCAGACGGGGCCACTGGGCTCAATAACCCGGGACAGCACCTTCAGGTGAGGGCAGTGGGATTTGTTGGTATGGAGAGGGAAATGTTACTGACTGCAACTCCACCACCTATTTCTGTCTCTCGACAGCCTGCACATCCAGTGCAAGTACAAGGGGGAGCATGAGGCAGGCTTACAAATCAATGTCTCAGTTTACACCCTGCCTCCACCACTAGCTGCTTCTGAAGATGGGATCCTGAGGCTGGAGCTGCGAATAGCAACAGGTAGTGCTGCCCTGGTAATAGGAGCACTGGGAATTGTATCCCTTCAGGAGAGTGACTGTTTTGGTTTGTTCTCCTTCTTTTATTTTTGTCTGTTAGATGGCAGCTACAGCTGGTGGTACAGGGACAGTGACTACCCCATTCAGAGAATCCTTCAGGAGTCGGTGTTTGTTGAGGTTCGTGTGAAGGATCGCACTGACCCAATGATAGTCCTGAGATTGCGTGACTGCTGGGCAACTCCTGTGCCAGCCCCTGACCATGAGGTGCAGTGGAGTCTCCTGGTGGATGGGTAAGGACTCTGAATGGAAAGGCTGGATTTGGACTGTGTGGACTGAAGACTACATTCTTACAGTATAGTGTCACAGTAAAATGTGTATATGTACATAGTGCCAATACTTGTGCCTTTTTCTTCCAATCATGGTTCATTTGTGAATTCCACTCGTTATTATTTGATCTTCCTTCATGATCCTGGACTTGTCCTTAAGAATGTGCCTTAATGTTGCCAAGGCATTTCCTCTTTGGAAGAGGATTTTAAAATTGACAGGCTACTGAACCTCCTGCCCCATCTTCAATAGAAAACTCCTTGTTACTCCCTTATTTTGGACTCTTGAGCAACATCTCTTCAGTATCCACTTTGAAGGATTTGATCTGGAGAATCGTAAGACTTCTTCCCTCCACTAACTGAAGGCCCTGCTGTTTCAATCTGATGGTCAGCTGACCAAACATTTACCTTGTTAATGTTGCCCTGACGCCCTGCTGTCACTGACACTTTGTCAAATAGTTTCTAGAAATCTCCCTCCATAATCACACGTTGGCCTTCATCAGTGCTGTTTGATGTTTTCTCAAACGACCAATCCCAATAGTGTGGATTGCAGTTAAGGACTTAACTTTAGCTCTGACACAATGAACTGAAAGATAACTGGCCTGTCCATTTTAGCTCTTCCATTATGGTTGGATTGTTGAAGAGACTTTGGAAAGTAGTAGACCAGGTCCATTACACCCTAGTGCAAGATGGCTTTTGATATGTTTGCCCCTTCTTGGCACCCTCCTTCCAGTCAACTCCTGCTTGCTACCTGATTTTTATTTGCAATCTATTTCTGGTTTGGTTTAGAGCTCTTGGTCACCTGACCTTCTGTTTCAGGTGTCCCTATGAAGGTGATGACTATCTGACCCTCCTACACCCAGTAGGTGTCTCTTCTGGCCTGCAGTTCCCAACCCATCACAAGCGGTTTGAAGTGAAGACGTTTGTTTTCTTGGATGGAGTGTCTGAGCAGCCCCTCTCTGGACAGGTAACCAAATGGAAGGAATGAGGCCAAGCTCATGAAATCCTTTTGCTGTGTCTCTACTGCAACCTATTGATCGCCAGAAAACTCCCCTAACATCTCTCCTCCTTTCTAGGTTTACTTGCACTGCAGTGCTGAGGTTTGCTCTCCCTCTGCTCAGGATGACTGTACACCCAGATGTGGTCCAAGTGAGTTGCTTGGTGTTCTAAATCTGAGATCCACTCCATTCCTGATCTGAACATCCCCTATTTCCAATTACCAAGGACACAGCATCCTGGCTGTAGTGTCAACATGGATTCTAACCATCTCCTGTCCCTCTCCAACAGGGACACGCAGGAGTGCTCTCCTCCATGAGGGGACCTTGGTAAGTGCTCCTGGTCCAGTTCTCCTGGAAGTTGAGAACAGCCAGTCTAAGCAGCTGCTTAATGAGAATGGTAAGTGATGTTCCTTGTTTAGTTCACCTGAGCATCTTTTCCAATGTCTGAACCCCCTTCCTCCTTCCCCATAGGTGCTGCCGGATCTCCTGTTTTGATTGGAGTAGCTGTTGGATTTCTAGTGTTCCTGTTGATGCTGATGGCTGCAGTGTACAGAATGAAGAACCCAGCCCAGTCTGTCCCCAGTGTCATGAGATTGGCCTGTAGACCCTGAGTACAAATAAACCAGTCAAACCTGTCCCTGGTGTATCTAAAACTAAGCTACGCAGTTTTATTGGAAGTGAGTTTGAATTGTGGTTCAATATTTAGGCAAGGGACAACAATTGTCAGACCAAATGGTGAGTGACTTGGAGTTACCCAACTGGAATTCCCAGCCTTGCCATGTTCTTGTAGCAACATGCTTGTGGTTTGTTCTGGTCAATGATACCCTAGAGTGGCTGATATTAGCAATAATGCTAGTACATGCTAAGCTGGCTCAATAGGTGCACTTTTTTTCCTTATCAGAGGAATTCAAATCAGTTGGTGCCACTGACAATGACTGTGCCCTTCAGAATGTTTGAAGTTATTCATCATTACCATATTCCCTCCAGCTAGTTTTATTGTAGTCTTTCTCACTAAAATCAGAAGTGACTCCCTAAAGGATATGCAATTGGTTATTTTAGGATCAAGATGAGGGGAAATGGCTCCCACCAGAGTGTGCCTAGAGAATTTCTCAGCAGTTGAGACCAAAACATTGATCACATTGAGATGGTTCTGAAAGCTGAAGGGTAGAGGAAGAAAGTGGGAACAGGATAGTCATATGGTCACTGAGCCTGTCTGCTGTCCAAGGCTGAATGGCCTATTGGGCTTGGTGGTTCTTGGGCTAATGTCTTTCCTGTTTTCATACACACCAAATGACTGATAGTGGCTTCACTTGTTTCATGCAGCTGTGTCCTTCAGGATAGCAATTCCTTTCCCAGTTGGTGTGAGGAAATGTCCTCCAAATGAAAAATGAGGAGGCACAGACCTGAACTTGCTGTGGCTTTATTCAGATCAGTCCCTTTTTTTTGGAGGGGGGGGGGGGGTGCGCAGGGCTTGACTGCCAGTGTGTGTATATTCCTAATTTTGTTAATGCCCTGTTTCAGCCCTTGTAGTGCCTCATTCAACTTAGTTCAGCAATTAAGAAACTCTGCCCAGTACGTAGTATCCCAGTGGTAAACAGACTAATCCAATCTGTTTT
The DNA here is from genome assembly GCF_037043375.1 of Chiloscyllium plagiosum. Taxonomy (NCBI): domain Eukaryota; kingdom Metazoa; phylum Chordata; class Chondrichthyes; order Orectolobiformes; family Hemiscylliidae; genus Chiloscyllium; species Chiloscyllium plagiosum. The sequence goes on from NW_028270166.1 coordinate 51,238,439, forward strand.
TCTGGGTGTAGTTACAGCATGTCAGGAACTGCATTGTTCTGCTTTTCTTCATACACATTCCTGACTAAGACTGAATTAGTTATGGGCTCCTCTCTCTTCCTTTAGAAAGGTAGGAAAATATATTGGCTTTATTTATCCAATGATACAACTTTCTTTGTGCTGGCCTGTTTTTTGTCCTACATCATGCAGTGCTGTGGGATGGATGTCCCACAGGAGAAAGCAACAGAGAATGAGATTAGTTTTACAACCTGCTATCCCTTAGGAAAAGAGATTGCTGGCCTCTAGGATTAGAATCTCTCTCACCACCCCAGACTGCAGTGCATGCTGGGATATGGGTTGGAGGGTTATGGGAATTGGGCAGAAAAATGAGATGAATGTGTACCCCAAGGCTGTCTTGTTCCTCTATGGTACTCTGCATCCTTCTATTTACTGAGTCTGTGTCTTGGTGTTTTTTTTGCCTCAAACACAGGCACATGTTTTAAAAGCAGGAGTGGACCATTTGGTAAGATGATTGCTGATGTAATTGTAGTTTTGAACTCACTTCCTCCCTAGTTGTGATACACGGTTTCCCTTGGTATTGAAGAAAAATATCTCTCCCAAACACCATCTCGTCTTCTCTTCCCACCCCCACTGCTTGTAAAACTATTCAATAAACATGCTTCCTACCTTCCCTGAAGATAGCTCCACAGACAGTGCACCCTCCAAGAGAAAAAGCATTGTTCCTCATCTCCTCAAACTAAAAGGCCCCTTGCTTTTAATATTATTCCCTCATTTTTCCCTTTCCCATGAAGGGAAACATCCTTTCAGTGTCTGCTTTGTCATGTCCCCTCAGCATCTTAATGTCTTACAATTATCTAACTTTTCTAAACTGGAATGAAGACCTGCTATCCAACATTCCTCGAATGTCCTCTCCAAAAATCCCTTGTGATTATTGTATCACTTATTCAATGAAGGGAAAGTTTTTAGGCGAGGTGCAGGCAAAATATTTCCCACAGGGTGGGCGGTGGGCCCATACTTCAACAGAGGTGAAGGGGGCCGCATTTATGCTATACTTGGGGGTGGATGGGGGGAATTGAAGATAAAATGTTGCTAGCTCAGATTAAGTGATAGGAATAATAGTCAGCATCCCTTCTCCCCCTACACCCTCCTGACTTCACTGCAGCTTGACTCAATATTATCTTGCTCTCTCTCCATGGATGCTGCCTGACCCGCTGTGATCTCCAGCATTTTTTTTTTTTTGAGGCCTTTAAATTTAAGGTGGTCAAGAGTGGGTGGCACAGTGGTTAGCACTGCTGCCTCACAGTGCCAGAGATCCAGGTTCAATTCCCGACTCAGGCGACTGACTGTGTGGAGTTTGCGCGTTCTCCCCGTGTCTGCGTGGGTTTCCTCCAGGTGCTCCGGTTTCCTCTCACAGTCCAAAGATGTACAGGGTCAGGTGAATTGGCCACGCTAAATTGCCCATAGTGTTAGGTTAAAGGGGTAAATGTAGGGGTAGGGGTATGGGTGGGTTGTGCTTCGGCGGGTCAGTGTGGACTTTTTGGGCCGAAGGGCCTGTTTCCACACTAAGTAATCTAAGAGTCTAAATTTTTTGAAGGTGGTAGAGATCTCTGAAGGATTTGGTGTGAGTGGTGGTGTTGGAAGTAGGCAAGTTAGCAATGTTTAAAGCCATCTTGATAGATTCCTGTTCATGTGACTAACAGGGAGAGAAATCACATAGTGAGTCAGAATTAGCAATCAGTGCAGCTGTAGGGCCTGTTCCTGTGCTGTATTGTAGAAGTTGACTAAAACTGTGCAGAGTAATTTGGATGCAGTCTTTCCAGTGCCCTGTACAACTGTTTTCCAGATTCTATTCCCTTTCTAACTAACAGTAGCACTCCATTATCTTCCAATGTAGTTACTCTGCTGAGAGCCATAGAACCGATACAGCACAGAAGGGTATGTGTAGTCCACTGTGACCCTACTGACCCAAAGACACCAGGTGCTCTTTTCCAATCCCATCTTCCTGAACACAGCAGGTAGGGCTGCAGCTTACAGCACTGCTGCTGACGGTACAGCTATTTTGCAAAATAGCTTAGTCTCTGCCTCCACTAGTAACTCAGGCATTGAGCTCCAGACACCCACCACCCTCTGCAGAACATGTACTTCCTCATCTCTGCTGCTTAGCTTGGAACTATAATCCTTGGTTTTAGAACTCTGCCAATGGAAACAGCTTCCTCCTGTCCACTTTGTGTCTCTACCCCTCTCAATTTTGTATGCCTATATCTTGTTACATCCTCAGCCTTCTCTATTGCAAGGGAAACAACCCCACTCTCCTATCATCACTACAAGTCTCCAACCCTGGCAATGTTCTCCCCTTTCCCTGGAGCAATTAGATATTTCCTGGAATGTGGTGACCAGAACTGCACAAATACTCCAGGTGTGGCCTCACCACTATCTTACACAGTTTTGTCATTATATCCTAACTTTTTTGTATTCTATTCCATCTGCTACCTTCACAACTGTAACAACTGTGCACTTGCATGCCAAGGTCTCTCACTTCATCTACTCCTCCTCACTGTATTCCCATTTATTGTTGATACCCTTTCACAGTTTGCCCTCTTAGTGTGATCTGTGCAAGGTGATACACTATAACACTGATGCATGTATCAGGGCACCAAGCTCCCCCTCAAACTGAGTTCTGCAATTTCTCTCCATTTAAGTAATAGACTGGTGTTTTTTTTTTAATTCTTCCTGCTGGAGTGAACAAGTTCACACTCTGCAATATTTTACACCCTCCTCCAAATCTCTCTCAATACAGTGACCTTGCTGATGTTGATTCATGTGCTGGGCCCCTTCAACATAAGGGATGGCAGTTTTTTGACTGTCTCCAGTTGCTTATCCATATCCATTCTTGACAGGCTGTGAAAAATCTTTGTTCCACATTCTGCAGAGCACTGTGTGAATACCTCACTGATGTTGGTGGAGGAATACAGCACGTTGGAAGGATGTGTGTTTTGGCCAACACATGGCTAAAGAATGGGGGAGCAATTCATGGCATGAAACCTCTCAATCTATCTGATCACAATCTAGAGATCTATAAAATCCTCTGCTGTGCTGCTATTTGTCACCCCTCTGCAAACACATGGAAGCAGAGCAATATCGCAGATTGGGGAGTGAGGGTCACCAGGTTTACATACGGAGGTTAGACAATTTTCAAGCCACAGCATGCAGATCCCCTAGGATCTGTCCTATACGCGTGAAAACCAGTGGGAGGGCTATGCCAAGCAATGGGAGAGGCGGTGCCCTATCACTTGCTATTCAACGTGGGGTGGGGGGGAGGTAAATTAGTGGTATTAGCACTGGACTGTTAATTCTGTCCCCCAAATAATGTCTGGGTACCTGTGTTTAAGTCCCACTGTGGCAGATGGTGGAATTGGAAGTCAATACATCTGAAATTCAGAGTCCCATGATGATCCTGAATCCATTGTCAATTGTCAGAAAACCCCATCTGGTTCACTAATATCCCTTAAGGAGGGAAACTGCTATCCTTACCTGGTCTGGCCTACATCTGACACCAGACCCACAGCAATGTGGTTGAATCATAACTGCCCTCTGAGCAATTAGGGGTGGGCAATAAATGCTGGCCCAGCCAGTGATACCCTCACTATGTGAATGAATAAACAAAACACTTTGCTCTCCTCCCAACATCCTTGTGCTGGGTCCACTGTAACATTGCAAAGAATCACAATGCTAGCTCAAGGAACAACACTTCATTTTCGACTGAGACATTTTACAGTTTCCAGCACTCAATACTGAATTCCACAATATTAGATACCTGTCATCCATTTCTCATATATTCTTACCAACCTCCCCTCTCCCTCAAGGCTGTATCTTGTTTGTTTCATTTTCAGCAGAGAGGACCCATTTGCTCCCTATCATGCCTTAATTTACACCCATTTGACATCTCTATTTCTTTTTCACCACAATTAGCGACCCCCTTGTCTCTCGCAGAGAGTCTCTGCACTATTTGCCCCCCACGGTTCCTCTTCCCTCCACGTCACTTTGTGTGGAAAAACATAAAAGTGTTTTCCAACACAGTTCAGAAAGGGTTCTGGGTAATCCAAGATGGAGGACGGGAAAAAATTGAGACTGTAAGAGCTGCTCCTTTTTTGAGGTATTTCATGGGTGGGAGGTGATTTGCTCAAATTCCAGAAGCAGCAATTACTGTTTTATATACTGTTGCATTGGTTTGGGATGCTGGGGAAAAAGATCAAAATGACAGCACTTTTAAAAGGAGGAAGACACAAAAGGCAGTGACCACATGGTCAATGAGGGAGAAAGAGAAAGAAACACTGATTACTGACACAGCAGTGAATCTGCACAGTTACTGCCTTTGCTGTTTGAGTTCAAATATCTCTGGACATCGTTGTGCATCGAGGAGCAATTTAAAAAACAGCAACATTCACAGCTGACCTTGGATGAACCTGCGTGGGAGAGCTCACAGCACAGGAACAGATAAATGCATAGTTTTTAACATGTAACTTTGCTGTAATTCTACAGTAGTGAATTGATTGGGTTCTTGATTATTGAGATGTTTTATTGAGATCTATCTCGATTGAATTTTTAAAATATAAACCAAAGGACTAAATTAGCCCGGAGCACTGTTTTTTGGACCAAAAAAATGGTGCTATTTTGTTAGTCTGTAGATTGTGAAGGAGAAAAGATGGCCTTTAGTAGAGTGATATGCTCTTTCTGTCGGATGTGGGAGAATAGGGAGAGTTTCCATGTTACTGGTGATTATGTCTGCAGAAAGTGTCTTTGGTTGTGAATCCTATCAGATCGCATGGATTGGTTGGAGCAATGGTTAGAGGCAATGAGGAATTTGCAGGAACTAGGGGGTATGATGAATGGCAGTTATACGAAGGGAGAAAAGCCGTAGATACAGTCAGGTGCATGGGTTAACTCCAGGAAAGGTAGAAGGTGCAGAAGTCTTCTGTGGGTATCCCCATTTCAAATAAGAATGCTGTTTTGGAAAATGTATGGGGTGATGGACTCTCAGGGGAGTGTAGCATGAACATTCTGGTATCAAGACTGGCTGTAATGTAATGAGGGGTACTTTGGGTTCCATGCGATTGATTTGTGATGGGGGACTCCCTTGTCAGAGGCACAGACAGATGTTTCTGCGGCCAGCAGTGAAAAATCTAAATGGCATGTTGCCTCCCTGGTGTCAGTATCAAGGATATATCAGAGAGGGTGCAGAGTGTTCTCAAAGGAGAGAGGGACCATTATACACATTGGACCCAACGACGTAGGAAGAGAAAAGGATGTGATTCTGAAGAGAGAATATCGAAAGTTAGGCAGGAATTTAAAAAGGAGGTCCCCAAGGGGCATAATATCTGGATTACTCCCGGTACTACAACCCATTGAGGGTAGGAATAGGAGGATAAAGTAGATAAATGTGTGGCTGAGGAGATGGTACAGGAGTAGAAGGGTTAATATTGTGGGATCATTAGAATTTCTTCTGGGATAGAAATGATTTGTACAAGAAGGATGGATTGCACCTGAATTGGAAGGGGACTAATATACTGGCAGGGAGTTTTTAAACTAGTAAGGTGGGACCCAGGGAAATAGTGAGGAAAGAGATCAATCTAAGACTGATACAGTTGGGTAAAGGAGTGAGTCAAACAGTCGGCAAGCTGGAACAAAGCAGAGAACAGCATATGACTGACAAATTAAACTGCATTCATTTCAATACAAGAGGCTGAACAGGGAAGGCAGATGACTCAGGACATGGTTAGAAACATGAGACTGGGATATCATAGCAATTATAGAAACATGGCTCGGGGATGGACAGGACTGGCAGATTAATGTTCCTGGATACAAATGCTATAGGAAGGATAGAAATGGGAGACAAGAGAGGAGGGGGAAATGGTGTTTTTGATAGGGGATAGCATTACAGCTGTATGTATTCCTGGCAATACATCCAGGGAAGTTACTTGGGTGGAACTGAGAAATACAAAATGAATAATAACCCATTGGGATTGTATTATACATCCCCTAATAGTGGAGAATTGAGAAACAAATTTGTAAGGAGATTTCAGTTATCTGTAAGAATAAAAGGGTGGTTATGATGGGGGACTTTAACTTTCCAAACATAGACTGGGACTGCCATTGTGGTAAGGGTTTAGATGGAGAGGAATTTGTTCAGTGTGCACAAGAAAATTTTCTGAGTCAGTATGTGGATGTACCTACTAGAGAAGGTGAATACTTGACCTACTCTTGGGAAATAAGGCAGGGCAGGTGACTGAGGTGTCAGTGGGGAAGCACTTTGGGACCATAATTCTGTTAGTTTTAACATAGTGATGGAAATGGATAGACTGGATGTAAAAGTTGAAGTTCTCTGGTTGGAAATAGTGTGTGGGGAGAGGCAGCAGGTTAGTACTGGAGAATAGGACTGCTGATGGGCCGAATGTCCTCCTCTGCACCGTCATAATTCTCTGACTCTTGTTTCCTACTTCCATATCCACGCAGAACCGATTCTGGAACAAAATACAATCTTGGGCTCAGTGGAACGCAGCGTCAGTTGTGAAGATGTAATTGTAGCTGGAATCTCGCCCTAATCCTTAATGAGGATCAGTGACAGTTAAAGCCTCTTCAACACGAGAAACCCGTGGCCAGGAGCTAATTAGCGGCTATAAAGCGGGTTGGCGCTCAGGGGCGGGTACAGATTCAGGCAGCGCGATGGGACATTGGTTGGTTTGGTGTCTGTACCTTTGGGCCGCTCGGCCCTTCCTGGTCTCTGCTGTGTGTCCTCCGGAGCCGGGCTGGAGGCTGCCGTGTGGCCTGGCCACTATCAACAGCACTGAGTGCATCAAGCAGGGCTGCTGCTTTCAGTCCCCGAGTCTCAGTGGGCAATCCTGTTTCTACAACCTGAGAGACAGCCCAGGTAAGCAGCCCAGCCTCCTCCCGGAGCGGAGCCCACCCCGAATGGGGGGAAGGAAGCATGAGGACCACCCCAGGCTGGCACTGAGGAAATAACCCGGGGCTTGTTGGTGTTTCCTTGTGCAATGGTGAAGGGCTGTTTGTGGGGAGTCAGTGGGAGGGAGGCAAAGGGTCCTGTCCCTGAGGAAATAACCCAGCAACATGCTGTCCCTCCCTATTCGAGTAGGGGCGAATCCCGAGTGAAGCGGCTGGTTGGTTTGATGGATAATGTTATCCTGGTCTCATTGAGTTTCTCTCCTTTTGTTAGAAGCCAGTGTTTAATAACCAGCTTTATCAGGGGTTTGAATAAAGGCTTAGCTTGCAATAATATTGCAAAGATTCCCAGTGCCCCTGTAATGTTGAGATGAGTCTCATTTGCTGTAACTGTTAATGGCTTCAGTTAGAAACTGCACAGCTGAAATGATGCTGCTTGGGATTGTGTTCCGAGTTCTCTTATCAAGGAAAAGCTGGTGTCACCATAGGGAGGTGATTGACAGCTTCTACATACTCACTGGTGGAGTGAGTGCTTGGGGTGGATAAATCACCTGGTCTGTGTATCTGGTATCCTCAAGTTAAAGGAGGTGGAGATAAATTACTACACACTTTTCAGATTCCACCCTCATTGGAATGAGGTGTGTGGTAGAATGAATAGCTATGGGCTTGTGCTTTTCTCATCTGTGGCTGACTTAGTATTGACATCCATTTCAAACCCACAATTCCCACAGCTACCTTGACCACAAGGCCTTTCTCTCTTCCCTCCCTGTTCCTACAAAAAATGATTCCCATACTTTCAATTTCTCTGACTCTGCTGTATATGCTCCTAGGATGAGGATTTCACTCCAGGACACTTGGGGTGGCACAGTGGCTAACAGTGCTGCCTCAGTGCCAGAGATTTGGGTTCAATTCCTGCCTCAGGCAACTGTGTGGAGTTTGCACATTCTCCCTGTCTGTGTGGGTTTCCTCCAGGTGCTCAGGTTTCCTCCCACAGTCCAAAAATGTGCAGGCTAGCTGAATTGGCCATGCTAAATTGCCCATAGTGTTAGGTGTAGGGGAATAGGTCTGGGTGGGTCACTGTGGATTTGTTGGGCAGAAGGGCCAGCTTTTACACTAATCTAACGTCCCAGATCTTTTCCTGTTGGAAAGAAACTGTAGCCACCCTTGTTCCCCATGACTGATAATGCCCTTAACTGCATCTTCCCTTCCTGCACCTCTGTTTTCCAACCTCCTTTTCTTTCTGCCCCACCCCCCTCAAGGATAGTCCCTAGTCCTCACATACCACCTCATCAACCTCCAAAGCAACATATCATCCTCTACCATTTTTGCCACCTGCAGTCAGACTTCATCACCAAATAGATATTTCCTTCCCCACCCCTTTCTGTAGGAACCACTGACTCTGCAAGTCCCTTGACAGCTCCACACTACCTTTCCTGCTCCTGCTGCCCCTTCACCCAAGCATCTGGCTCCTTTCCTTGCAACTGCAGGAAGTGTAACATCTGCTCCTCCTTTCCATCCAAGTTCCCAAGCAAATCATTCTAAATTTGGCAGAGATTCACCTGCACCTCTCCCAACCTGGCCTATTGCATCTGTTGCTCCCAGTTTAGAGGAAATAAAGCGCAGACTCAAACTGGTTTGTGGAGTTAGTGCTCTGATGCTCCATTGACACCAACTTCTGGTTGCCAGCCATTTCAGCTCCTCCCCTCTCTCCCCTGGTGATGGATCCATCCTGGACCTCCACTGTCCAAATAAGGCCATGTACAAACTGGTGGGACAAAGCCTCATGCAATCCTCACACTTTCCATGTTTATGAAAACCACAGAGCTGGGCCCTGGGCCCCATCTGCTGCTTATCATCCTCAGAAGGATCCATGCATTCAACTACTGCTCTTTCTGCCCTATTGGACATTACAAATAGTAAATCCACTGAACTCTCTCATACTCCCCTCTAGACACCGACCACCCTGGCCCCTAACCCTATCAGGTATTCACCATCTCTGCTCCCAAACACCCCCTCACCCCCCCCCCCCAACTCCCCCACCCCCTAACCCCTGGGATGAACCATCTGACCTCCGCAAAGCGACTCCCATTCATTCTCCTGCACCTGCATGTCAACGAATCTTGCAAACTTTTATCTCCACCTCCTAAACTCCACCTCCTAAACTCCACCTCCCTCTGTAGACCACCTTCCACTTCTAACAACATATCTGGACACCACTGTCCACCCCACCCTCCCTTGACCTCTTAATCTCCAAATGCTGTCATAACATCTATTGCCTGAATCTCTTACTCCAACCTCTCACTATCCAAACGTGCAGCCCATTGCTCCAACTCCAACCTCCCCATCAAACCTGCTGACAAGGGAGCTGCATCAGTAGTACGGTGTACTGGCTACTACATTGCTGAGGAGAAAGTGAGGACCGCAGGAAAAGCGCAGCAGGTCAGGCAGCATCCGAGGAACAGGAGAATCTTCAATTCACTGTCTTCAACCTGACATATGTGCAGTGCAGGGTAAGGGAACTATCTCCTACCTGAAATCCATAAACCTGACTGCCCTGGTCAACCCACTATCTCTGCGTGCTCCTGCTCCACTGAACTCCTCTCCTCCTCTTGGGTCAGGGAGCTTCTCAACTACATTTGGGACACAGCCCATGCCCTCCACCTTCTCAGTCATAAAGCAAAGAAACAGATCCTTTGGTCCAACTCATCTGTACTGACTAGGATATCCTAAACAAATCTTGTCCTGCTTGCCCATATCCCTCTAAACCCTTCCAATTCACATACCACGCAGATGCCTTGTAAATGTACCAGCCTCCACCACTTCCTGTGGCAGCTCATTCCATATGTACATAACCCTGTGCACGAAAAAGTGGTCCCTTTTAAATCTTTCCCTTCTCACCCTAAACCTATGCCTTCTACATCTGTACTTTCCACCCAACCTAGGGAAAAGACCTTGTCTATTTGCCCTCTACATGTCTCCTGGTTTTTCAAGCCTTTAAGGTCACCCCTCAGCCTCTGACTTCGGAAAACAGCCCCAGCCAACTCAGCTTTCCCTGTAATTCAAATCCTCCAACCCTGGTACCATCTTTGTAAATCTTTTCTGAACCCTTTTTCAAGTTTTGCAACATCATTCCTAAAAGAGGGAGACCAGAATTGTGCGCACAGGCCAAAATGGCCTAACCAATGTCCTATATAGCTACGTTTATTCTCAGCTGCTCCAGGAAGTGAGAAAGGAGGCTGCTAAGCTGCTGGTGAGGATATTTGCCTCCTCGCTCTCCATGGGTGTCGTACTGGAGGATTGGAAGGAGGCAAATGTTTATTTTTTTTCAAAAGGGTAATAGGGACATTGACTGGTCTGTAATTGCCAGCAATCTTACATCTGTGGTCAGCAAAGTTTTTTTTTTTTTTGCAAGAATTCTGAGGGATAGGATTTGACTTTGGCAAAGCATACTGTGATTAAAAGCAGTCAGCATGGTTTTGTGAGGGGCAGGTTATGACTCAAATCTTATTGAGTTCTTTGAGGAGGTGACACCACAGGTCGAGCAGTGGATGTGGTGTATATGATATCAGCCAGGCCTTTGATCAGGTTTCCCATGGTAGGCTCATTCATAAAGTCAGGAAGTATGGGCTACAGGGAGATTTGGCTAACTGGATTCAGCATTGGCTGGCTGACAGAAGGCAGAGAGTGGTTGTTGATGGAAAGTATTCTGCCTGGAAGTCAGTGTTGAGTGGTGTCCTGCAGGGCTCTGTACTTGGGCCTCTGCTTTTTCAAGGTTTTTATAAATGAGGAGGTTGAGGGATAGGTTAGTAAACTTGCAGATGAGACAATGGTTGGAGGTGTCATCTATAGTATAGAGGGCTGCTGCAGCATGACATAGACAGGGTGCAGAGCTGGGCTGAGAAATGGTAGATGGGTTTCAACCTGGATAAATGCAAAGTGATGCATTTTGGAAGGTGGAATGTGAATGCTGAAGACAGGATTCTTGGCAGTGTGGAGGAACAGATCTGGGTGTGCAAGAACATAGATCCCTCAAAGTTGCTATCCAAGTGGATAGGGTTGTTTTGGCTTTCATTAACAGGATAGAGTTTAAGAGCCATGCAGTTTTGCTGCAGCTCTGAAAGTCCCTGGTGAGGCCGCACTTGGAATATTGTCCAGTTCTTGTTGCCCTACTATAGAAAAGAGGCTTTGGAGAGGGTGCAAAGAAGGTCTACCAGGATGCTGCCAGGACTGGAGGGCTTGCCTTATGAAAAGATTGAATAGGCTCGGACTTTCCCCTCTGAGGAGGAGGAGGAGGAGGAGGAGGAAGAGAGGAGACCTGATAGAGGTGTACAAAATAATGACTAATAGCCAGAGACTCTTCCCCAGGGCAGGATTGACTGGTACAAGACTTCATAGTTTGAAGAGATTAGGAGGAAGGTATAAAGGAGATGTCAGAGGTAGGTTTTTAGAGTTGAATGTATTACCAGTGGTGGTGGTGGAAGCAGAGTCACTGGGGACAACGTGAGCAACTGTTGGACATGCCCATGGATAGCAGTGAGTGAGGGGGTGTGTAGGTGGTTACTATATTTTACATTAGGATTAAATCTCAGCACATCATGGGCCAAAGGGCCTGTTCTGTGCTGTATGTTTTGATGTTCTGTTAACATGACCTCTGAACTCCTATAATCCATTCTGAGCAATAAAGAAAAGCTTATGAAATGCTGTCTTCACTATCCTATCTACATGTGACCCTACTTTCAAGGAACTGTGAACCTCACTCCAAGATCTTTGTTCCCAGTAAATGCATATGTCCTGCCCTGATTTGCCTTTCCAAAATGCAGCATCTCAATATCCATTCCATTCAATCTGCCACTCTTAGCCCATTGGCCCATCTGATCAAGGTCCTGCTGTACTGAGGTAACTTTAGCTGTCCACGACATCTCCCACTTTGGTGTCATGTGCAAATTTACTAATACCTCCTATGTCCACATGCAACTCATTAATATAAATGATGAAAAGCAATGGATGCAACAGTCCTTGTGGCACACCCCTGGTCATAGGCCTCCAGCCTGAAATGCAACCCTCCACCACCATCATTCTGTCTTCTACCTTCAAGCCAGTTCTGTATCCAAATGACTAGCTCTCCTTGTATTCCATGTGATCTAACCTTGCCAACTGGCCTACCATGACAAACCTTGTCAACACCTCTCTGAACTCCATATAGATCATGTCCACTGCTCTGCCTTCATGAATTCTTTGTTCCTAATAAAACTCAATCAAGTTAGTGAGACATGGTTTTTTTTTTTCCCCCACAAAGCTGTGATGACTATCCATAATCAGTCCTTGCCTCTTCAAATACATGTAAATCCTGTCCTTCAGGATTCCCTCCAACACCTTGCTAACCCCCACCCCCTGATGTCAGGCTCATAGGTTTAGGTTCCCTGGCTTTTCCTAACCATATTTCTGAAATAGTGGTGCATGTTAGCCAACCTCCTGTGCCTCAAGACTTTCAATTCTTGGCCCCCAACACCCCTTCCTAAAGGACATTGTGTCTCTATGCACCTGTATCCTCCCTAAGGAGGGTCTAAAAGCCCCCAGTTTCTTCCCCTCCCACTGACCCAACCAGTCCCTCTCCACCTTTGCTCGCTCTCTTGGTGGAACTGGTCCTCTCCCTCATCAACTTTCTTTGACTCCTCCCCTGTCCTATAAACCATTGGTTTTGCCTGCCTTTTCATAGGATATGGAACAGTCCCTCGTCCACATCTATACAGACATCTCTTGTTTCCTCCTCTGCTACATTGACTCCTTGCCTGGACCCAACTTGTCCATCTTCTTCCTCATCAATCCAATCCACCCTTTCCACTAAGTAGCACAGTCCCCAACACATTACTATTCCACCCCCTCTTTAAGTTTCCTTTCCTTCCTCAGACCTGAAGGGTCCACACCTGAAATGGTAACTTTCTTGCTCCTCCAATGCTGACTGGCCTTTGCCTTCAAGCTCCACACTTTATTGACTCTATTCCCCCACATCCTCTTTGGGAGCAGAGGGTGATGGGAAAGGTTGGTTGTTTGGATGACTTTAATGGCCAGGTTTACCCTATGCTAATGCACAGGACAGTGTAATGTCTGGACCTTGTGCCCATATAACTGACATTCAAGCACCTGCCTTTTCATTTACATCTCTATCTAAACACTTTTTTTTTGAGGAGGTCTGCTTTAGCTTTGACTTTCAATTTTGGAATTCCCTACCATTTATTGTTCTTGGAGCTTTTAATTCTCCCCCTCCTTTTTTTTTTTAGGGTCCATTACTGAGTTTTAAAAAAAAAAAGCACTTGGGGGTTCTTTGAGTGAACCCTGCCCCCCCCCCCCCCCCCCCCCCCCCCCCCCCCCACTACCCTGTTGGGTAATCATATGGCTTCTAGAGTATCTTGTAGGATATTGTATTCACTTTAGAACAGGCAACCTGCCTTTAATTGCTGACCACCTACAAATAAATACCCAGGCTCCAAGTAGTGCAACTGTAAAAGCTATGAATGATTTTAGGGTTTTGAGGCTACATCCCTCTGTTAATGAATTGGAGGTCACTTCCACAATGGGGAAACTGAACGTTCCTATTCTCTCTGCAGTGTGCACAGCAGATGGCCAGTTCATTGTAGCAATCACCAGAAACCTGACCCATCCTACCCTCAACCTGTCCTCTGTCCGTGAAAGATGGACATGAAGCTGAGTGCAGGCCTAAGCTCATCACAGCTGAACTTGTAGCCTTCCGTTTCCCAATTACCTCTTGTGGCTCGACCCAGCGGGTGAGTATTGGAGACTCCAGCATTCTGTCCCTTTGAACGGGCCAACTCCCTATTAAACAGTGTCTTCCCTTGCAGGAGGAGAATGGGAGCTTTGTGTATGAAACAGATGTCTTGGGGAAGAGGATGATTCAGACGGGGCCACTGGGCTCAATAACCCGGGACAGCACCTTCAGGTGAGTGGGCAGTGGGATTTGTTGGTATGGAGAGTGAAGTGTTACTGACTGCAACTCCACCGCCTATTTCTGTCTCTCCACAGCCTGCACATCCAGTGCAAGTACAAGGGGGAGCATGAGGCAGGCTTACAAATCAATGTCTCCGTTTACACCCTCCCTCCACCACTAGCTGCTTCTGAAGATGGGATCCTGAGGCTGGAGCTGCGAATAGCAACAGGTAGTGCTGCCCTGGTAATAGGAGCACTGGGAATTGTATCCCTTCAGGGGAGTGACCGTCTTGGTTTGTTCTCCTTCTTTTATTTTTGTCTGTTAGATGGCAGCTACAGCTGGTGGTACAGGGACAGTGACTACCCCATTCAGAGAATCCTTCAGGAGTCAGTGTTTGTTGAGGTTCGTGTGAAGGATCGCACTGACCCAATGATAGTCCTGAGATTGCGTGACTGCTGGGCAACCCCTGTGCCAGCCCCTGACCATGAGGTGCAGTGGAGTCTCCTGGTGGATGGGTAAGGACTCTGAATGGAAAGGCTGGATTTGGACTGTGTGGACTGAAGACTACATTCTTACAGTATAGTGTCACAGTAAAATGTGTATAATATATGTACATAGTGCCAATACTTGTGCCTTTTTCTTCCAATCATGGTTCATTTGTGATTTCCACTAATTATTATTTGATCTTCCTTCATGATCCTTGACTTGTCCTTAAGAATGTGCCTTAATGTTGCCAAGGCATTTCCTCTCTGGAAGAGGATTTTAAAATTGACTGGCTACTGAACCTCCTGCCCCACCTTCAATAGAAAACTCCTTGTTACTCCTTATTTTAGGAACTCTTGAGCAACATCTCTTCAGTGTCCGTGTTGAAGTCTCCTATGATTCTCCAGATCAAATCCTTCTTCCCTCCACTAACTGAAGGCCCTGCTGTTTCAACCTGATGGTCAGCTGACCAAACATTTACCTTGTTAATGTTGCCCTGACTCTCTGCTGTCACTGACACCTTGTCAAATAGTTTCTAGAAATCTCCCTCCACAATCACAGGTTGGCCATCATCATCAGTGCTGTTTGATGTTTTCTTCAACGACCAATCCCAATAGTGTGGATTGCAATTAAGGACTTAACGTTTTACATTAGGGCCCAGGTGTCCTTGGAGAAGGAGCACGCAGTGTCCACCAACACTCTGGAGTTGTTCAGGGAGAGGTGGGCGCCGCAGTGAGTGGAGTGCATTATTTCTCCATCCAATTCTATTTTGATTTAATCCCTACCCTCCCTTCACTGTTTTGATCACACAGCACTGCCCTTTGATGCCCACTGCACACACGCACTTGTTGCAGAGACTGTGAAAAGTAGTAGACCAGGTCCATTACATCCTGGTGCAAGATGGCTTTTGATATGTTTGCCCCTTCTTGGCACCCTCCTTCCAGGCAACTCCTGCTTGCTACCTGATTTTATTTGCAATCTATTTCTGGTTTGGTTTAGAGCTCTTGGTCACCTGACCTTCTGTTTCAGGTGTCCCTATGAAGGTGATGACTATCTGACCCTCCTACACCCAGTAGGTGTCTCTTCTGGCCTGCAGTTCCCAACCCATCACAAGCGGTTTGAAGTGAAGACGTTTGTTTTCTTGGATGGAGTGTCTGAGCAGCCCCTCTCTGGACAGGTAACCAAATGGAAGGAATGAGGCCAAGCTCATAATCCTTTTGCTGTGTCTCTGTACTACAACCTATTGATCTCCAGGAAACTCCCCTAAAATCTCTCCTTCCTTTCTAGGTTTACTTGCACTGCAGTGCTGAGGTTTGTTCTCCCTCTGCTCAGGATGACTGTACACCCAGATGTGGTCCAAGTGAGTTCCTTGATGTTCTAAATCTGAGATCCACTCCTCCATTCCTGATCTGAACATCCCCTATATCCAATTATCAAGGATAGAGCATCCTGGCTGTAGTGTCAACATGGATTCTAACCATCTCCTGTCCCCCTCCAACAGGGACACGCAGGAGTACTCTCCTCCATGAGGGGTCCTTGGTAAGTGCTCCTGGTCCAGTTGTTCTCCTGGAAGTTGAGAACAGCCAGTCTAAGCAGCTGCTTAATGAGAATGGTAAGTGATGTTCCTTGTTTAGTTCACTGAGCATCTCTTCCAATGTCTGAACCCCCTTCCTTTTTCCCCTTAGGTGCTGCCGGATCTCCTGTTTTGATTGGAGTAGCTGTTGGGTTTCTGGTGTTCCTGTTGATACTGATGGCTGCAGTGTACAGAATGAAGAACCCAGCCCAGTCTGTCCCCAGTGTCATGAGATTGAACTGTAGACCTTGAATACAAATAAACCAGTCAAACCTGTCCCTGGTGTGTCTAAAACTAAGCTACGCAGTTTTATTGGAAGTGAGTTTGAATTGTGGTTCAATATTTAGGGAAGGGACAGCAATTGTCAGACCAAATGGTGAGTGGCTTGGAGTTACCCAACTGGAATTCCCAGCCTTGCCATGTTCTTGTAGCAACATGCTTGTGGTTTGTTCTGGTCAATGATACCCTAGAGTGGCTGATATTAGCAATAATGCTAGTACATGCTAAGCTGGCTCAATAGGTTCAGTTTTTCCTTATCATTGAGGAATTCAAATCACTTGGTGCCACTGACAATGACTGCCCTTCAGAATGTTTGAAGTTATTCATCATTACCATATTCCCTCCAGCTAGTTTTATTGTAGTCTTTCTCACTAAAATCAGAAGTGACTCCCTAAAGGATATGCAATTGGTTATTTTAGGATCAAGATGAGGGGAAATGGCTCCCACCAGAGTAGTGAGCCTAGAGAATTTCTCTCTGCAGTAGAGACCAAAACATTGTCGTACTGAGATGGTTCTGAAAGCTGAAGGGTAGAGGAAGAAAGTGGGAACAGGATAGTCATATGGTCACTGAGCCTGTCTGCTGTCCAAGGCTGAATGGCCTATTGGGCTTGTTGGTTGTTCTTGGGCTAATGTCTTTCCTGTTTTCATACACTCCAAATGATGACTGACCGTGGCTTCACTTGTTTCATGCAGCTGTGTCCTTCAGGATAGCAATTCCTTTCCCAGTTGGTGAGGAAATGAAAAATGAGGAGGCACAGACCTGAACTTGCTGTGGCTTTCTCCAGATCTCCTTTTTGGGGGGCAGGGCTTGACTGCAGTGTGTATATTCCTAATTTGTTAATGCCTTGTTTCAGCCCTTGTAGTGCTTCATTCAACTTAGTTCAGCAATTACTAAGCTCTGCCCAGTGCGTGGTATCCCAGTGGTAAACAGACTAATCCAATCTGTTTTTCTGGGTGTAGTTACAGCATGTCAGGAACTGCATTGTTCTGCTTTTCTTCATACACATTCCTGACTAAGGCTGTGAATTGGTTATGGGCTCCTCTCTCTTCTTTTTTGAAAGGTAGGAAAATATATTGGCTTTATTTATCCAATGATACAAATTTCTTTGTGCTGGCCTGTTTTTTGTCCTACATGCAGTGCTGTGGGATGGATGTCCCACAGGAGGAAGCAACAGAATGAGATTAGTTTTACAACCTGCTATCCCTTAGGAAAAGAGATCGCTGGCCTCTAGGATTAGAATCTCTCTCTCCACCCTGACAGCAGTGCATGCTGGGTTAGTGGGTTGGAGGGTTATGGGAATTGGGCAGAAAAATGAGGTGAATGTGTACACCCAAGGCTGTCTTGTTCCTCTATGGTACTCTGCATCCTTCTATTTACTGAGTCTCTGTGCCTTGGTGTTTTTTTTTTTGCCTCAAACACAGGCACATGTTTTAAGAGCAGGAGTGAACCATTTGGTAAGATTGCTGATGTAATTGTAGCTTGAACTCCTGTCCTCCCTAGTCATACATCTCCCTTGGTATTGAAAAAAATCTCTCCCAAACACCATCTCTTCTCTTCCCACCCCGCACACCTTGTAAAACTATTCCAATGTACATGCCTCCTCCCTTCCCTGAAGACAGCTCCACAGACTCTGCACTTCCAAGAGAAAAAGCATTGTTCCTCATCTCCTCAAACTAAAAGGGCCCCTTGTTTTTAATATTGTTCCCTCATTCTTCTCTTTTCCCATGAAGGAAACAACATCCTTTCAGTGTCTGTCACATCCCCTCAGCATCTTAATGTCTTACAATTATCTCAAATTTTTCTAAACTGGAATGAAGACATGCTCAGTCTATCCAACCTTTCCTCAAATGTCTTCACTTCAAGAATCCCGTGAGTGAACATTGTATCATTTATTCAATAAAGGGAAAGTTTAGGTGAGATGCAGGCAAAATATTTCCCACAGAGGGTGAGGAGTGTGTTGAAGACGCCAAGTGGTGGTGTTGGAAGTAGGTACGTTAGCAATGTTCAAGGCCATCTTGATAGTCACATGAACAGAATTCTAACAGGGAGAGAAATCAGTGGGTCAAAATCCGAATTCGCAATCAGTGCAGCTTGGTGGGCTATAGGGCCTGTTCCTGTTACTGTGCTGTATTGTAAAAGTTGACTAAAACTGCAGTGTGATCTGGATGCAGTCTTTCCAGTGCCCTGTACAACTGTTTTCCATATTCCATTCCCTTTCTAATTAACAGTAGCACTCCATTTATCTTCCAGCATAGTTTCTGTGCTGAGAGCCATAGAACCGATACAGCACAGAAGGGTATGTGTAGTCCACTGTGACCGTACTGACCCAAAGACACCAGGTGCCCTTTTCCAGTCCCATCTTCCTGAACACAGCAGGTAGGGCTGCAGCTTACAGCACTGCTGCTGACGGTACAGCTATTTTGCAAAATAGCTTAGTCTCTGCCTCCACTAGTAACTCAGGCATTGAGCTCCAAGCACTCACCCCCTCTGCAGAACATGTACTTCCTCATGTCCTTAATCTCTGCTGTTTAGCTTGGAACTATAATCCCTGGTTTTGGAACTCTGCCAATGGAAATAGCTTCCTCCTGTCCACTTTGTGTCTCTACCCCTCACAATTCTGTACGCCTATATCTTGTCACATCCTCAGCCTTCTCTACTGTAAGGAAAACAACCCAACCTCTCCTATCATCACTACAAGTCTCCAGCCCTGGCAATTTTCTCAAATCTTTTCTGCTCTCCCTGAAGCAATTAGATGTTTCCTGGAATGTGGTGACCGGAGCTGCACAGAACACTCCAGGTGTGGCCTCACCACTGTCTTACAGTTTCATCATTATATCCCAACTTTTGTGTTCTATCCCTTTGCCAGTGAAGGAGAGCATTCCATCTGCCACCTTCACAACCATATCTACCTGTACTGCTACCTTTAGGGACCTGTGCACCTGCATACCAAGATCTCTCACTTCATCTACCCCTCTCACTATATTCCCATTTATTGTTAATTCCCTTTTACTGTTTGCCCTCTCTTAGTGTGATCAGTGCAAGGTGATGCACCAACATAGTATGATGCATGTATCAGGACACAAGCTCCCTCTGAAACTGCGAGTTCTGCAATTTCTCTCCATTTAAGTAATAGACTGCTTTTTTTTTTAAATTCTTCCTGCTGGAGTGAACAAGTTCACACTCTGCAATATTTCGCACCCTCCTCCAAATCTCTCAATAGTGACCTTGAGGATGTTGATTCATGTGCTGGGCCCCTTCAACATAAGGGATGGCAGTTTTTTGATCGACGATTCCAGTTGCTTATCCATCACCATTCTTGACAGGATGTGAAAAATCTTTGCTCTGCAGAATGCGGAACAATGTGTGAATACCTCACTGATGTTGGTGGAGGAATACAGCAAGTTGGAAGGATGCATCTTTTAGCCAACAAAAGGCTGAAGAGTGGGGGTCAAGTCATGGCATGAAACCTCTCAGAATCTATCTGATCACAGTTGGTAACCCTGGAGATCCATAAAATCCTCTGCTGTGCTGCTATTGGTCACCCCTCTGCAAATACATTGGAGCAGAGTGATCTCGCAGTTTGATGGGGATTGGGGAGTGAGAGTCACCAGGTTGGACAATTTTCAAGCCACAGCACTCAGATCCCAGCTTTAGGACCACTAGGATCTCTCCTCTACTCATGAAAACCAGCGGGAGGACCACGCTGGGAGAGGTGGATCAGTGGTGCTGGAAGAACACAGCAATTCAGGCAGCATCCGAGGACAGGCAAAATCGACGTTTTGGGCAAAAGCCCTTCATCCTTTATTCCTGATGAAGGGCTTTTGCCTGAAACGTCGATTTTGCCTGTCCTCGGATGCTGCCTGAATTGCTGTGCTCTTCCAGCACCACTGATCCAGAATCTGGTTTCCAGCATCTGCAGTCATTGTTTTTACCAATGGGAGAGGTGGTGCCACATCACTTGCTATTCAACAGAGGGGGGTACATTACAGTGGTATTAGCACTGGACTGTTAATCCAGTCACCCAAATAATGTCTGGTTACCTGTGTTTAAGTCCCACCATGGCAGACGGTGGAATTGGATGTCAATACATCTGAAATTCAGAGTCCAATGATGACTATGAATCCATTGTCAATTGTCAGAAAACCCCATTTGGTTCACTAATGTCCCTTAAGGAGGGAAACTGCTATCCATACCTGGTCTGGCCTAGATGTGACACCAGACCCACAGCAATATGGTTGAATCATAACTGCCCTCTGGGCAATTAGGGATGGGCAATAAATGCTGGCCCAGCCAGTGATACCCTCATCCTGTGAATGAATAAATAAAACACTTTGCTCTCCTCCCAACATCCATTTCTCATGTATTCTTACCAATCTCCCCTCTCCCTCAAGGCTGTATCTTGTATATTTCATTTTCAGCAGAGAGGACCCATTTGCTCCCTATCATGCCTTAATTTACACCCATTTTACATCTCTATTTCTCTTTCACCACAATTAGCGACCCCCTTGTCTCTCGCAGAGAGTCTCTGCACCATTTGCCCCCCACATTTCCTCTCCCCTCCACCTCGCTTTGTGTGAAAAACATACTGTGTTTTCCAACACAGCTCAGAAAGGGTTCTGGATAATTCAAGATGGAGGACGGGAAAAAATTGAAACTGTAAGAGCTGCTCCTTTTTTGAGGTATTTCATCTATTGGAGGTGATTTCCTCAAATTCCAGGAGCAGCAATTACTGTTTTATATACTGTTGCATTGGTTTGGGATGCTGGGGAAAAAGATCAAAACGACAGCACTTTTAAAAGGAGGAAGACACAAAAGGCAGTGACCACATGGTCAATGAGGGAGAGAGAGAAAGAAACACTGATTACTGACACAGCAGTGTATCTGCACAGTTACTGCCTTTGCTGTTTGAGTTCAAATATCTCTGGACATCGTTGTGCATCGAGGAACAATTTAAAAAACAGCAATATTCACAGCTGACCTTGGATGAACCTGCGTGGGAGAGCTCACAGCACAGGAACAGATAAATGCATAGTTTTTAACATGTAACTTTGCTGTAATTCTACAGTAGTGAATCGATTGGGTTCTTGATTATTGAGATGTTTTATTGAAATCTATCTCGATTGAATTTTTAAAATATAAACCAAAGGACTAAATTAGCCTGGAGCACTTTTTTTTGGACCAAAAAAGGGTGCTATTTTGTTGGTCTGTAGATTGTGAAGGAGAAAAGATGGCCTTTAGTAGACTGATGTGCTCTTCCTGTGGGATGTGGGAGATTAGGGAGAGTTTCCATGTTATTGGTGATTATGTCTGCAGAAAGTGTCTTTGGTCGTGAATCTTATCAGATTGCATGGATTGGTTGGAGCAACAGTTAAAGGCAATGAGGAATTTACAGGAACTAGGGGTATGATGGATGGCAGTTATACAAAGGGAGAAAAGCCACAGATACAGTCAGGTACATGGGTTAACTCCAGGGAAGGTAGAAGGGGTAGGCAGGTGGTGCAGAAGTCTTCTGTGGGTATCCCCATTTCAAATAAGAATGCTGTTTTGGAAAATGTAGGGGAGTGTAGCACGAACATCCAAGTTTCTGGTATCAAGACTGGCTGTAATGTAATGAGGGGTACTTTGGTTTCCAAGCGATCGATTGTGATAGGTGACTCCCTTGTCAGAGGCACAGACAGACTTTTCTGCAGCCAGCAGTGAAAAATCTAAATGGTATGTTGCCTCCCTGGTGTCAGTATCAAGGATATATCAGAGAGGGTGCAGAGTGTTCTCAAAGGAGAGAGGGACCAATATACACATTGGACACAATGACATAGGAAGAGAAAAGGATGTGATTCTGAAGAGAGAATATCGAAGGTTAGGCAGAAATTTAAAAAGGAGGTCCCCGGGGGGCATAATATCTGGATTACACCTGGTGCTACAACCCAGTGAGGGTCGGAATAGGAGGATAAAGCAGATAAATGTGTGGCTGAGGAGATGGTGCAGGAGTAGAAGGGCTAACATTGTGGGATCATTAGAATTTCTTCTGGGATAGAAGTGATCTGTACAAGAAGGATGCATTGCACCTGAATTGGAAGGGGACTAATATACTGGCAGGGAGTTTTTAAAGTAGTAAGGTGGGACGCAGGGAAATAGTGAGGAAAGAGATCAATCTAAGACTGATACAGTTAGGTAAAGGAGTGAGTCAAACAGTCGGCAAGCTGGAACAAAGCAGAGAACAGCATATGACTGACAAGTTAAACTGCATTCATTTCAATACAAGAGGCTGAACAGGGAAGGCAGATAAACACAGGACATGGTTAGAAACATGAGACTGGGATATCATAGCAATTACAGAAACATGGATTATGGATGGACAGGACTGGCAGATTAATGTTCCAGGATACAAATGCTTTAGGAAGGATAGAAAGGGAGACAAAAGAGGAGGGGGAAATAGGGGATAGCATTACAGCTGTATGTATTCCTGGCAATACATCCAGGGAAGTTACTTGGGTGAGAAATACAAAATGAATAATAACCCATTGGGATTGTATTATACATCCCCTAATAGTGGGGAATTGAGAAACAAATTTGTAAGGAGATTTCAGTTATCTGTAAGAATAAAAGGGTGGTTATGATGGGGGATTTTAACTTTCCAAACATAGACTGGGACTGCCATTGTGGTAAAGTTTTAGATGGAGAGGAATTTTATTCAGTGTGTACAAGAAAATTTTCTGATTCAGTATGTGGATGTACCTACTAGAGAAGGTGAATACTTGATCTACTCTTGGGAAATAAGGCAGGGCAGGTGACTGAGGTGTCAGTGGGGGAGCACTTTGGGGCCAGTGACCATAATTCTATTCGTTTTAAAATAGTGATGGAAAAGAATAGACTGGATGTAAAAGTTGAAGTTCTAAATTGGAGGAAGGCCAATGTTGACAGGATTGGGCTACAACTTTCAGAAGTTGATTGGGGCAGGTGTTCGCAGGTAAAGGGATGGTTGGAAAATGGGAAGCCTTCAAAAATGAGATAATAAGCGTCCAGAGATAGTATTTTCCTGTTGGGTGAAAGGAATGGCGGGTAGGTGTAGGGAATGCTGGATGACGAGAGAAATTGAGAAATTGATGTGGTCGGGTGAAATGGGAAAAGGCTCTTTCACCCAGTCAGTAGTTAGGGGAGGGAATGTACTGCCTGGAAACGTGGGGGAGGCAGATTCAGTTCAGGCATTCAGGAGGGACTTTGGGGGTTATCTGGATGGAAATAGTGTGTGGGGAGAGGCAGCAGGTTAGTACTGGAGAACAGGGCTGCTGATGGGCCAAATGTCCTCCTCTGCACCGTCATAATTCTCTGACTCTTGTTTCCTACTTCCATATCCACGCAGAACCGATTCTGGAACAAAATACAATCTTGGGCTCAGTGGAACGCAGCGTCAGTTGTGAAGATGTAATTGTAGCTGGAATCTCGCCCTAATCCTTAATGAGGATCAGTGACAGTTAAAGCCTCTTCAACACGAGAAACCCGTGGCCAGGAGCTAATTAGCGGCTATAAAGCGGGTTGGTGCTCAGGGGCGGGCACAGATTCAGGCAGCGCGATGGGACATTGGTTGGTTTGGTGTCTGTACCTTTGGGCCGCTCGGCCCTTCCTGGTCTCTGCTGTGTGTCCTCCGGAGCCGGGCTGGAGGCTGCCGTGTGGCCTGGCCACTATCAACAGCACTGAGTGCATCAAGCAGGGCTGCTGCTTTCAGTCCCCGAGTCTCAGTGGGCAATCCTGTTTCTACAACCTGCGAGACAGCCCAGGTAAGCAGCCCAGCCTCCTCCCGGAGCGGAGCCCACCCCGAATGGGGGGGGAAGGAAGCATGAGGACCACCCCAGGCTGGCACTGAGGAAATAACCCGGGACTTGTTGGTGTTTCCTTGTGCAATGGTGAAGGGCTGTTTGTGGGAGTCAGTGGGAGGGAAGTAAAGGGACCTTCCCCTGAGGGAATAACCCAGGGACATGATGCTGTCCCTCCCTATTCGAGTAGGGGCTAATCCCGAGTGAAGGGGCTGGTTGGTTTGATGATGGATAATGTTATCCTGGTCTCATTGAGTTTCTCTCCTTGTGTGAGATGCAGGTGTTTAATAACCAGCTTTATCAGGGGGTTGACTTGAGGGTTAACTTGCTATGATATTGCAAAGATTCCCAGTGCCCCTGTAATGTTGAGATGAGTCTCATTTGCTGTAACTGTTAATGGCTTCAGTTAGAAACTGCACAGCTGAAATGATGCTGCTTGGGATTATGTTCCGAGTTCTCTTATCAAGGAAAAGCTGGTGTCACCATATGGAGGTGATTGACAGCTTCTATATACTCACTAGTGGAGTGAGCACTTGGGGTGGATAAATCACCTGGTCTGTGTATCTGGTATCCTCAAGTTAAAGGAGGTGGAGATAAATTACTACAAATACTTTTCAGATTCCACCCTCACTGGAATGAGGTGTGAGGTAGATTGAATAGCTATGGGCTTGTGCTTTTCTCATCTGTGGCTGACTTATTATTGACATCCATTTCAAACCCACAATTCCCACAGCTACCTTGACCACAAGGCCTTTCTCTCTTCCCTCCCTGTTTCTACAAAAAATGATTCCCATACTTTCAATTTCTCTGACTCTGTTGTATCTCCTCCCAGGATGAGGATTTCACTCCAGGACACTTGGGGTGGCACAATGGCTAACAGTGCTGCCTCAGTGCCAGAGATCTGGGTTCAATTCCTGCCTCAGGCAACTGTGTGGAGTTTCCACATTCTCCGTCTGTGTGGGTTTCCTCCAGGTGCTCGGGTTTCCTCCAGGTGCTCGGGTTTCCTCCAGGTGCTCGGGTTTCCTCCCACAGTCCAAAAATGTGCAGGCTAGCTGAATTGGCCATGCTAAATTGCCCATAGTGTTAGATATAGGAGAATAGGTCTGGGTGTGTCACTGTGGATTTGTTGGGCAGAAGGGCCAGCTTTTACACTAAGTAATCTAACGTCCCAGATCTTTTCCTGTTGGAAAGAAACTGTAGCCACCCTTGTCCCCCATGACTGATAATGCCCTCAACTGCATCTCCCCTTCCTGCACCTCTGTTCTCCAACCTCCTTTTCTTTCTGCCCCATCCCCCTCAAGGATAGTCCCTAGTCCTCACATACCACCTCATCAACCTCCAAAGCAACATATCATCCTCTACCATTTTTGTCACCTGCAGTCAGACTCCATCACCAAATAGATATTTCCTTCCCCACCCCTTTCTGTAGGGACCACTGACTCTGCAAGTCCCTTGACAGCTCCACACTACCTTTTTCCCCCTCCTGCTTCCCCTTCCCCCAAACATCTGGCAAGTTTCCTTGCAACTGCAGGAAGTGCAACATCTGCTCTTCCTTTCCATCCACGTTCCCAAACAAATCATTCTAAATTTGGCAGAGATTCACCTGCACCTCTCCCAACCTGGCCTATTGCACCTGTTGCTCCCAGTTTAGAGGAAATAAAGCGCAGACTCAAACTGGTTTGTGGAGTTAGTGCTCTGATGCTCCATCGACACCAGCTTCTGGTTGCCAGCCACTTCAACACCTCCCCCCTCTCCCCTGGTGATGGATCCATCCTGGACCTCTCCACTGTCCAAATAAGGCCATGTACAAACTGGTGGGACAAAGCCTCATGCAATCCTCACACTTTCCATGTTTATGAAAACCAGAGAGCTGGGCCCTGGGCCCCATCTGCTGCATATCATCCTCAGAAGGATCCATGCATTCAACTACTGCTCTTTCTGCCCTATTGGACATTACAGATAGTAAATCCACTGAACTCTCTCATACTCTCCTCTGACACAGACCACCCTGGCCCCTAACCCTAACTCTATCAGGTATTCATCATCTCTGCTCCCAAACACCCCCTCACTCCCCTACCCCTGGGATGAACAGTCTGACCTCAGCAAAGCGTCTCCCATTCATTCTCCTGCACCTGCATGTCAATGAATCTTGCAAACATCCAGATGTTCAACTTTTATCTCCACCTCCTAAACTCCACCTCCCTCTGTAGACCACCTTCCACTTCTAACAACATATCTGGACACCACTGTCCACCCCACCCTCCCTCGACCTCTTAATCTCCAAATGCTGTCATAACATCTATTGCCTGAATCTCTTACTCCAACCTCTCACTATCCAAACGTGCAGTCCATTGCTCCAACTCCAACCTCCCCATCAAACCTGCTGACAAGGGAGCTGCATCAGTAGTACGGTGTGCTGGCTGCTACATTGCTGAGGAGAAAGTGAGGACCGCAGGAAAAGCGCAGCAGGTCAGGCAGCATCCGAGGAACAGGAGAATCGATGGGAAGGGCTTATGCCTAAAATGTCGATTCTCCTGTTCCTTGGATGCTGCCTGACCTGCTGTGCTTTTCCAGCAACACATTTGCTACATTGCTGATGCTAGATGCCAACTCTGTGGCATGACCTACTGGTCCCTTGAACATGACTCCATCTTTCATCACCAAGCCATCATTTCCCAGACCATCAACCTCTGCTCCTCAACCTGACAAATGGGCAGTGCAGGGTAAGGGAACCTGAAATCCATAAACCTGACTGCCCTGGTCAACCCACTATCTCTGCGTGCTCCTGCTCCACTGAACTCCTCTCCACCTCTTGGGTCAGGGAGCTCCTCAACTACATTTGGGACACAGCCCATGCCCTCCACCTTCTCAGTCATAAAGCAAAGAAACAGATACTTTGGTCCAACTCATCTGTACTGACTAGGGATATCCTAAACAAATCATGTCCTGCTTGCCAGCACTTGGCCCATATCCCTCTAAACCCTTCCAATTCAGATACCATGCAGATGCCTTGTAAATGTACCAGCCTCCACCACTTCCTGTGGCAGCTCATTCCATCTGTACATGACCCTGTGCATGAAAAAGTGGTCCCTTTTAAATCTTTCCCTTCTCACCCTAAACCTATGCCTTCTACATCTGTACTTTCCACCCAACCTAGGGAAAAGACCTTGTCTATTTGCCCTCTACATGTCCCCTGGTTTTTCAAGCCTTTAAGGTCACCCCTCAGCCTCTGACTTTGGAAAACAGCCCCAGTCAACTCAGCTTTCCCTGTAATTCAAATCCTCCAACCCTGGTACCATCTTTGTAAATCTTTTCTGAACCCTTTTTCAAATTTTGCAACATCATTCCTAAAAGAGGGAGACCAGAATTGTGCGCACAGGCCAAAATGGCCTAACCAATGTCCTGTATAGCTATGTTTATTCTTGGCTGCTCCAGGAAGTGAGAAAGGAGGCTGTTATGCCGCTGGTGAGGATATTTGCCTCCTCGCTCTCCATGGGGGTCATACCGGAGGATTGGAAGGAGGCAAATGTTTCTTTTTTTTTCCAAGAAGGGTAATAGGGACATTGACTGGTCTGTAATTGCCAGCAATCTTACATCTGTGGTCAGCAAAGTGTTTTTTTTTTTGAAGAACTGAGGGATTGGATTTTACTTCGGCAAAGCATAGCATGGTTTTGAGGGGCAGGTTATGCCTCAAATCTTATTGAGTTCTTTGAGGTGACACCACAGGTCGAGCAGTGGATGTGGTGTATATGATATCAGCCAGGCCTTTGATCAGGTTTCCCATGGTAGGCTCATTCATAAAGTCAGGAAGTATGGGATACAGGGAGATTTGGCTATCTGGATTCAGCATTGGCTGGCTGACAGAAGGCAGAGAGTGGTTGTTGATGGAAAGTATTCTGCCTGGAGGTCAGTGTTGAGTGGTGTCCTGCAGGGCTCTGTACTTGGGCCTCTGCTTTTTCAAGGTTTTTATAAATGAGGAGGTTGAGGGATAGGTTAGTAAATTTGCAGATGACACAATGGTTGGAGGTGTCATCTATAGTATAGAGGGCTGCTGCAGCATGACATAGACAGGATGCAGAGCTGGGCTGAGAAATGGTAGGTGGAGTTCAACCCGGATAAATGCATCACTTTGCATTTTGGAAGGTGGAATGTGAATGCTGAAGACAGGATTCTTGGCAGTGTGGAGGAACAGATCTGGGTGTGCAAGAACATAGATCCCTCAAAGTTGCTATCCAAGTGGATAGGGTTGTTTTGGCTTTCATTAACAGGATAGAGTTTAAGAGCCATGAGGTTTTGCTGCAGCTCTGCAAGTCCCTGGTGAGGCCGCACTTGGAATATTGTGTCCAGTTCTTGTGGCCCTACTATAGAAAAAAGGCTTTGGCGAGGGAGCAAAGAAGGTCTACCAGGATGCTGCCAGGACTGGAGGGCTTGCCTTATGAAAAGATTGAGAAGGCTAGGACTTTCCCCTCTGGAGAGGGGGAGGAGGAAGAGAGGAGACCTGATAGAGGTGTACAAAATAATGACTAATAGATAGTCAATAGCCAGAGACTCTTCCCCAGGGCAGGATTGACTTGTACAAGATTTCATAGTTTGAAGAGATTAGGAGGAAGGTAGGTTTTAAGAGTTGAATGTATTACCAGTGGTGGTGGTGGAAGCAGTCACTGGGGACACTTGAGCAACTGTTGGACATGCCCATGGATAGCAGTGAGTGAGGGGGTGTGTAGGTGGTTACTATATTTTACATTAGGATGAAATCTCAGCACATCATGGGCCAAAGGGCCTGTTCTGTGCTGTATGTTTTGATGTTCTGTTAACATGACCTCTGAACTCCTATAATCCATTCTGAGCAATAAAGAAAAGCTTAGGATAGTGAAGACAGCATTTCATATCTACATGTGACTCTACTTTCAAGGAACTGTGAACCTCACTCCAAGATCTTTGTTCCCAGTAAATGCATATGTCCTGCCCTGATTTGCCTTTCCAAAATGCAGCATCGCAATATCCATTCAATTCAATCTGCCACTCTTAGCCCATTGGCCCATCTGATCAAGGTCCTGCTGTATTGAGGTAACTTTAGCTGTCCACGACATCTCCCATTTTGGTGTCATGTGCAAATTTACTAATACCTCCTATGTCCACATGCAACTCATTAATATAAATGATGAAAAGCAATGGATGCAACAGTCCTTGTGGCACACCCCTGGTCATAGGCCTCCAGCCTGAAATGCAACCCTCCACCACCACCATCATTCTATCTTCTACCTTCAAGCCAGTTCTGTATCCAAATGACTAGCTCTCCTTGTATTCCATGTGATCTAACCTTGCCAACTGGCCTACCATGACAAACCTTGTCAAACACCTCTCTGAACTCCATATAGATCATGTCCACTGCTCTGCCTTCATCAATCCTTTATTTCTAATAAAACTCAATCAAGTTAGTGAGACATGATTTTCCCCCACAAAGCTGTGATGACTATCCTTAATCAGTCCTTGCCTCTTCAAATACATGTAAATCCTGTCCTTCAGGATTCCCTCCAACACCTTGCTGACCCCCACCCCCTGATGTCAGGCTCACAGGTTTAGGTTCCCTGGCTTTTCCTTACCATATTTCTGAAATAGTGGTGCCATGTTAGCCAACCTCCTGTGCCTCATCAAGACTTTCAATTCTTGGCCCCCCAATTCCCTTCCTAAAGGACATTCAGCATCTCTATGCACCTGTATCCTCCCTAAGGAGGGTCTAAAAGCCCCCAGTTTCTTCCCCTCCCACTGACCCAACCAGTCCCTCTCCACCTTTGCTCGCTCTCTTGGTGGAACTGGTCCTCTCCCTCAACAACTTTCTTTGACTCCTCCCCTGTCCTATAAACCATTGGTTTTGCCTGCCTTTTCATAGGATGTGGAACAGTCCCTCTTCCACAACTATACTGACATCATCTCTTGTCTCCTTCTCTGCTACATTGACTCCTTGCCTGGACCCAACTTGTCCATCTTCCTCATCAATCCAATCCATCTTTTCCACTAACCAACACAGTCCCCAACACATTACTATTCCACCCCCTCTTTAAGTTTCCTTTCCTTCCTCAGACCTGAAGGGTCCATACCTGAAATGGTAACTTTCCTGCTCCTCCAATGCTGACTGGCCTTTGCCTTCAAGCTCCACATTTTATTGACTCTATTCCCCCACATCCTTTTTGGGAGCAGAGGGTGATGGGAAAGGTTGGTTGTTTGGATGACTTTAATGGCCAGGCTTACCCTACACTAATGCACAGGACAGTGTAATGTCTGGACCTTGTGCCCATATAACTGACATTCCAGCACCTGCCTCTTCATTTACATCTCTATCTAAACACTTTTTTTTTTGAGCAGGTCTGCTTTAGCTTTGACTTTCAATTTGGGAATTCCCCTACCATTTATTGTTCTTGGAGCTTTTAATTCTCCCCCTCCTTTTTAGGGTCCATCACTGACTTTTTTTAAAAAAAAAAGCACTTGGGGTTCTTTGAGAGAACTCTTCCCCCCCCCCCCCCCCCACTACCCTGTTGGGTAGTCATATGGCTTCTAGAGTATCTTGTAGGATATTGTGTTCACTTTAGAACAGGTAATCTGCCTTAATTGCTGACCACCTACAAATAAATACCCAGGCTCCAAGTAGCACAACTGTAAAAGCTATGAATGATTTTAGGGTTTTGAGGCTTCATCCCTCTGTTAATGCATTGGAGGTCACTTCCACAATGGGGAAACTGAACGTTCCCATTCTCTCTGCAGTGTGCACAGCAGATGGCCAGTTCATTGTAGCCATCACCAGGAACCTGACCCGTCCTGCCCTCAACTTGTCATCTCTGTACGTGAAAGATGGACATGAAGCTGAGTGCAGGCCTAAGCTCGTCACAGCGGAACTTGTAGCCTTCCGTTTCCCAATTACCTCTTGCGGCTCGACCCAGCGGGTGAGTATTGGAGGCTCCAGCATTCTGTCCCTTTGAATGGGCCAGCTCCCTATTAAACAGTGTCTTCCCTTGCAGGAGGAGAATGGGAGCTTTGTGTATGAAATGGATGTCTTGGGGAAGAGGATGATTCAGACGGGGCCACTGGGCTCAATAACCCGGGACAGCACCTTCAGGTGAGTGGGCAGTGGGATTTGTTGGTATGGAGAGTGAAGTGTTACTGACTGCAACTCCACCGCCTATTTCTGTCTCAACAGCCTGCACATCCAGTGCAAGTACAAGGGGGAGCATGAGGCAGGCTTACAAATCAATGTCTCAGTTTACACCCTGCCTCCACCACTAGCTGCTTCTGAAGATGGGATCCTGAGGCTGGAGCTGCGAATAGCAACAGGTAGTGCTGCCCTGGTAATAGGAGCACTGGGAATTGTATCCCTTCAGGGGAGTGACTGTTTTGGTTTGTTCTCCTTCTTTTATTTTTGTCTGTTAGATGGCAGCTACAGCTGGTGGTACAGGGACAGTGACTACCCCATTCAGAGAATCCTTCAGGAGTCGGTGTTTGTTGAGGTTCGTGTGAAGGATCGCACTGACCCAATGATAGTCCTGAGATTGCGTGACTGCTGGGCAACCCCTGTGCCAGCCCCTGACCATGAGGTGCAGTGGAGTCTCCTGGTGGCTGGGTAAGGACTCTGAATGGAAAGGCTGGATTTGGACTGTGTGGACTGAAGACTACATTCTTACAGTATAGTGTCACAGTAAAATGTGTATAATATATGTACATAGTGCCAATACTTGTGCCTTTTTCTTCCAATCATGGTTCATTTGTGAATTCCACTCATTATTATTTGATCTTCCTTCATGATCCTGGACTTGTCCTTAAGAATGTGCCTTAATGTTGCCAAGGCATTTCCTCTCTGGAAGAGGATTTTAAAATTGACTGGCTACTGAACCTCCTGCCCCACCTTCAATAGAAAACTCCTTGTTACTCACTTATTTTAGGAAGTCTTGAGCAATATCTCTTCAGTGTCCGTGTTGAAGTCTCCTATGATTCTCCAGATCAAATCCATCTTCCCTCCACTAACTGAAGGCCCTGCTGTTTCAACCTGATGGTCAGCTGACCAAACATTTACCTTGTTAATGTTGCCCTGACTCCCTGCTGTCACTGACACCTTGTCAAAAAGTTTCTAGAAATCTCCCTCCACAATCACATGTTGGCCTTCATCAGTGCTGTTTGATGTTTTCTCCAACAACCAATCCCAATAGTGTGGATTGCAATTAAGGAATTAACTTTTTACGTTAGGGCCTGGCTGTCCTTGAAGGAGCACGCGGTGTCCACCAACACCCTGGAGGAGTTCAGGGAGAGGTGGGTGCCGCAGGGAGTGGAGTGCATCATTTCTCCCTCCAACTCTATTTTGATTTAGTCCCTACCCTCCCCTTCACTGTTTTGATCACACAGCACTGCCCTTTGATGCCCACTGCGTGCACGCACGCGCGCGCACACACACATTAGATTAGATTACATTAGTGTGGAAACAGGCCCTTCGGCCCAACAAGTCCACACCGACCCGCCGAAGCGAAACCCACCCCATACCCCTACATTTACCCCTTACCTAACACTACGGGCAATTTAGCATGGCCAATTCACCTGACCCTGCACATCTTTTGGACTGTGGGAGGAAACCGGAGCACCCGGAGGAAACCCACGCAGACACATGGAGAACGTGCAAACTCCACACAGTAAGTCGCCTGAGGTGGGAATTGAACCCAGGTCTCGGGCGCTGTGAGGCAGCAGTGCTAACCACTGTCACCGTGCTGCCCACGTTGCAGAGACTTTGGAAAGTATTAGACCAGGTCCACTACATCCTGGTGCAAGATGGCTTATCATATGTTTGCCCCTTCTTGGCACCCTGCCCCCCCTTCCAGGCAACTCCTGCTTGCTACCTGATTTTTATTTGCAATCTATTTCTGGTTTGGTTTAGAGCTCTTGGTCACCTGACCTTCTGTTTCAGGTGTCCCTATGAAGGTGATGACTATCTGACCCTCCTACACCCAGTAGGTGTCTCTTCTGGCCTGCAGTTCCCAACCCATCACAAGCGGTTTGAAGTGAAGACGTTTGTTTTCTTGGATGGAGTGTCTGAGCAGCCCCTCTCTGGACAGGTAACCAAATGGAAGGAATGAGGCCAAGCTCATAATCCTTTTGCTGTGTCTCTGTACTACAACCTATTGATCTCCAGGAAACTCCCCCTAACATCTCTCCTCCTTTTCTAGATTTACTTGCACTGCAGTGCTGAGGTTTGTTCTCCCTCTGCTCAGGATGACTGTACAACCAGATGTGGTCCAAGTGAGTTCCTTGGTGTTCTAAATCTGAGATCAACTCTCCATTCCTGATCTGAACGTCCCCTATTTCCAATTACCAAGGATACAGCATCCTGGCTGTAGTGTCAACATGGATTGTAACCATCTCCTGTCCCTCTCCAACAGGGACACGCAGGAGTGCTCTCCTCCATGAGGGGACCTTGGTAAGTGCTCCTGGTCCAGTTGTTCTCCTGGAAGTTGAGAACAGCCAGTCTAAGCAGCTGCTTAATGAGAATGGTAAGTGATGTTCCTTGTTTAGTTCACCTGAGCATCTTTTCCAATGTCTGAACCCCCTTCCTCCTTCCCCATAGGTGCTGCCGGATCTCCTATTTTGATTGGAGTAGCTGTTGGGTTTCTGGTGTTCCTGTTGATGCTGATGGCTGCAGTGTACAGAATGAAGAACCCAGCCTCATCTGTCCCCAGTGTCATGAGATTGAACTGTAGACCTTGAATACAAATAAACCAGTCAAACCTGTCCTTGGTGTGTCTAAAACTAAGCTACGCAGTTTTATTGGAAGTGAGTTTGAATTGTGGTTCAATATTTAGGGAAGGGACAGCAATTGTCAGACCAAATGGTGAGTGGCTTGGAGTTACCCAACTGGAATTCCCAGCCTTGCCATGTTCTTGTAGCAACATGCTTGTGGTTTGTTCTGGTCAATGATACCCTAGAGTGGCTGATATTAGCAATAATGCTAGTACATGCTAAGCTGGCTCAATAGGTTCAGTTTTTTTCCTTATAATTGAGGAATTCAAATCAGTTGGTGCCACTGACAATGACTGTGCCCTTCAGAATGTTTGAAGTTATTCATCATAACCGTATTCCCTCCAGCTAGTTTTATTGTAGTCTTTCTCACTAAAATCAGAATTGGTTATTTTAGGATCAAGATGAGGGGAAATGGCTCCCACCAGAGGAGTGAGCCTAGAGAATTTCTCTCAGCAGTTGAGACCAAAACATTGTCGTACTGAGATGGTTATGAAAGCTGAAGGGTAGAGGAAGAAAGTGGGAACAGGATATTGAGTCATATGGTCACTGAGCCTGTCTGCTGTCCAAGGCTGAATGGCCTACTGGGCTTGTTGTTTGTTCTTGGGCTAATGTCTTTCCTGTTTTCATACACTCCCAAATGATGACTGACAGTGGCTTCACTTGTTTCATGCAGCTGTCCTTCAGGATAGCAATTCCTTTCCCAGTTGGTGTGAGGAAATGTCCTCCAAATGAAAAATGAGGAGGCACAGATCTGAACTTGCTGTGGTTTTATTCAGATCTGTCCTTTTTGGGGGGCAGGGCTTGACTGCAGTGTGTATATTCCTAATTTGTTAATGCCTTGTTTCAGCCCTTGTAGTGCTTCATTCAACTTGGTTCAGCAGTTACTAAACTCTGCCCAGTACGTGGTATCCCAGTGGTAAACAGACTAATCCAATCTGTTTTTCTGGGTGTAGGTACAGCATGTCAGGAACTGCATTGTTCTGCTTTTCTTCATACACATTCCTGACTAAGGCTGTGAATTGGTTATGGGCTCCTCTCTCTTCTTTTTTGAAAGGTCGGTAAATATATTGGCTTTATTTATCCAATGATACAACTTTCTTTGTGCTGGCCTGTTTTTGTCCTACATCATGCTGTGCTGTGGGATGGATGTCCCACAGGAGGAAGCAACAGAGAATGAGATTAGTTTTACAACCTGCTATCCCTTAGGAAAAGAGATCGCTGGTCTCTAGGATTAGAATCTCTTTCACCACCCCAGACTGCAGTGCATGCTGGGATAGTGGGTTGGAGGTTTATGGGAATTGGGCAGAAAAATGAAGTGAATATGTACCCCAAGGCTGTCTTGTTCCTCTATGGTACTCTGCATCCTTCTATTTACTGAGTCTCTGTGCCTTGGTGTTTTTTCTCTTGCCTCAAACACAGGCACATGTTTTAAGAGCAGGTGTGAACCATTTGGTAAGATGATTGCTGATGTAATTGTAGCTTGAACTGATGTCCTGCCTAGTCATACATCTCCCTTGGTATTGAAAAACATCTCTCTCCCAAACACCATCTCTTCTCTTCCCACCCACCCTTGTAAAACTATTCAATGAACATGCCTCCTCCCTTCTGTGAAGATAGCTCCACAGACTCTGCACCTTCCAAGAGAAAAAGCATTGTTCCTCATCTCCTCAGACTAAAAGGGCCCCTTGTTTTTAATATTGTTCCCTCATTCTTCCCTTTCCCATGAAGGAAACATCCTTTCCATAAGACCTAGGAGTGGAAGTAAGGCCATTCGGCCCATCGAGTCCACTCAGCCATTCAATCATGGCTGATGCGCATTTCAGCTCCACTTACCAGCGTTCTCCCCGTAGCCCTTAGATTCTTGTTGTCTAGAGGAATTATCAATCTCTGCCTTGAAGACATTTAGCGTCCCGGCTTCCACTGCACTCCGTGGCAATGAATTCCACAGGCCCACCACTCTCTGGCTGAAGAAATGTCTCCGCATTTCTGTTCTGAAATGACCCCCTCTAATTCTAAGGCTGTGTCCACGGGTCCTAGTCTCCTCGTCTAACGGAAACAATTTCCTAGCATCCACCTTTTCCAAGCCATGTATTATTTTGTACGTCTCTAAGTCTCCCCTTAATCTTCTAAACTCCAATGAATACAATCCCAGTATCCTCAGCCGTTCCTCATATGTTAGACCTGTCATTCCAGGGATCATCCATGTGAATCTCTGCTGGACACGTTCCAGTGCCAGTATGTCCTTCCTGAGGTGTGGGGACCAAAACTGGACACAGTACTCCAAATGGGGCCTAACCAGAGCTTTATAAAGTCTTAGTAGTACATCTCTGCTTTTATATTCCAACCCTCTTGAGATAAGAGACAACATTGCATTCAGTGTCTGCTGTCACATCCCCTCAGCATCTTAATGTCGCATGAACAGAATTCTAGCAGGGAGAGAAATCAGTGGGTCAAAATCAGAATTCTCAATCAGTGCAGCTTGGTGGGCTGTAGGGCCTGTTCCTGTTGCTGTGCTGTATTGTAAAAGTTGACTAAAACTGCAGTGTGATCTGGATGCAGTCTTTCCAGTGCCCTGTACAACTGTTTTCCATATTCTATTCCCTTTCTACCTAACAGTAGCACTCCATTTATCTTCCAGCATAGTTTCTGTGCTGAGAGCCATAGAAACAATACAGCACAGAAGGGTATCTGTAGTCCACTGACCGTACTGACCCAAAGACACCAGGTGCTCTTTTCCAGTCCCATCTTCCTGAACACAGCAGGTAGGGCTGCAGCTTACAGCACTGATGATGATGATACAGCTACTTTGTAAAATAGCTTAGAGTCTCTGCCTCCACTAGTAACTCAGGCATTGAGCTCCAGACACTCACCCCCTCTGCAGAACATGTACTTCCTCGTGTCTTTAATCTCTGCTGTTTAGCTTGGAACTATAATCCCTGGTTTTGAAACTCTGCCAATGGAAATAGCTTCCTCCTGTCCACTCTGTGTCTCTACCCCTCACAATTCTGTATGTCTATATCTTGTCACATCCTCAGCCTTCTCTATTGTAAGGAAAACAACCCCAACCTCTCCTATCATCACTACAAGTCTCCAGCCCTGGCAATTTTCTCAAATCTTTTCGGCTCTCCCTGAAGCAATTAGACGTTTCCTGGAATGTGGTGACCGGAGCTGCTCCAGGTGTGGCCTCACCACTGTCTTACACAGTTTCATCATTATATCCCAACTTTTGTATTCTATCCCTTTGCCAGTGAAGGAGAGCATTCCTTCTGCCGCCTTCACAACCATATCTACCTGTACTGCTACCTTTAGGAACCTGTGCACCTGCATACCAAGATCTCTCACTTCATCTACCCCCTCACTATATTCCCATTTATTGTTGATTCCCTTTTACTGTTTGCCCTCTCTTAGTGTGATCTGTGCAAGGTGATGCACCAACATACATGCATCATACTATCAGGACACAAGCTCCCTCTGAAACTGCGAGTTCTGCAATTTCTCTCCATTTAAGTAATAGACTGCTTTTTTTAATTCTTCCTGCTGGAGTGAACAAGTTCACACTCTGCAATATTTTGCACCCTCCTCCAAATCTCTCAATAGTGACCTTGAGGATGTTGATTCATGTGCTGGGCCCCTTCAACATAAGGGATGGCAGTTTTTTGATCGACGTCTCCAGTTGCTTATCCATCACCATTCTTGACAGGATGTGAAAAATCTTTGTTCCGCATTCTGCAGAGCAATGTGTGAATACCTCACTGATGTTGGTGGAGGAATACAGCAAGTTGGAAGGATGCATCTTTTAGCCAACAAATGGCTGAAGAGTGGGGGTCAAGTCATGGCATGAAACCTCTCAGAATCTATCTGATCACCGTTGGTAACCCTGGAGATCTATAAAATCCTCTGCTGTGCTGCTATTGGTCGCCCCTCTGCAAATACATTGGAGCAGAGTGATATCGCAGTTTGATGGGGATTGGGGAGTGAGAGTCACCAGATTGGACAATTTTCAAGCCACAGCACTCAGATCCCAGCTTTAGGACCACTAGGATCTCTCCTCTACTCATGAAAACCAGCGGGAGGACCACGCTGGGAGAGGTGGATCAGTGGTGCTGGAAGAGCACAGCAATTCAGGCAGCATCCGAGGACAGGCAAAATCGACGTTTTGGGCAAAAGCCCTTCATCCTTTATTCCTGATGAAGGGCTTTTACCCGAAACGTTTTTTTTTTTTTTTTTTTTGCCTGTCCTCGGATGCTGCCTGAATTGCTGTGCTCTTCCAGCACCACTGATCCAGAATCTGGTTTCCAGCATCTGCAGTCATTGTTTTTACCAATGGGAGAGGTGGTGCCACATCACTTGCTATTCAACAGAGGGGGGTACATTACAGTGGTATTAGCACTGGACTGTTAATCCAGTCGCCCAAATAATGTCTGGTCACCTGTGTTTAAGTCCCACCATGGCAGACAGTGGAATTGGATGTCAATACATCTGAAATTCAGAGTCCAATGATGACTATGAATCCATTGTCAATTGTCAGAAAACCCCATCTGGTTCACTAATGCCCCTTAAGGAGGGAAACTGCCATCCATACCTGGTCTGGCCTAGATGTCACACCAGACCCACAGCAATGTGGTTGAATCATAACTGCCCTCTGGGCAATTAGGGATGGGCAATAAATGCTGGCCCAGCCAGTGATACCCTCATCCTGTGAATGAATAAATAAAATACTTTGCTCTCCTCCCAACATCCTTGTGCTGGGCCCACTGTAACATTGCAAAGAATGACAATGCAAGCTCAAGGAACAACACTTCATTTTCTACTGAGACATTTTACAGTTTCCAGCACTCTACTGAATTCCACAATATTAGATACCTGTCCTCCATTTCTCATATATTCTTACCAATCTCCCCTCTCCCTCAAGGCTGTATCTTGTATATTTCATTTTCAGCAGAGAGGACCCATTTGCTCCCTATCAAGCCTTAATTTACACCCATTTGACATCTCTATTTCTTTTTTCACCACAATTAGCGACCCCCTTGTCTCTCGCAGAGTCTCTCTGCACCATTTGCCCCCCACAGTTCCTCTCTCCTCCACCTCGCTTTGTGTGGAAAAACATACTGTGTTTTCCAACACAGCTCAGAAAGGGTTCTGGATAATTCAAGATGGAGGACGGGAAAAAATTGAAACTGGAAGAGCTGCTCCTTTTTTGAGGTATTTCATCTATTGGAGGTGATTTCCTCAAATTCCAGGAGCAGCAATTACTGTTTTATATACTGTTGCATTGGTTTGGAACGCTGGGGAAAAAGATCAAAATGACAGCACTTTTAAAAGGAGGAAGACACAAAAGGCAGTGACCACATGGTCAATGAGGGGGAGAGAGAAAGAAACACTGATTACTGACACAGCGGTGAATCTGCACAGTTACTGCCTTTGCTGTTTGAGTTCAAATATCTCTGGACATCGTTGTGCATCGAGGAACAATTTAAAAAACAGCAACATTCACAGCTGACCTTGGATGAACCTGTGTGGGAGAGCTCACAGCACAGGAACAGATAAATGCATAGTTTTTAACATGTAACTTTGCTGTAATTCTACAGCAGTGAATCGATTGGGTTCTTGATTATTGAGATGTTTTATTGAGATCTATCTCGATTGAATTTTTAAAATATAAACCAAAGGACTAAATTAGCCCGGAGCACTGTTTTTTTTGGACCAAAAAAGGGTCCTATTTTGTTGGTCTGTAGATTGTGAAAGAGAAAAGATGGCCTTTAGTGGACTGATGTGCTCTTCCTGTGGGATGTGGGAGATTAAGGAGAGTTTCCATGTTATTGGTGATTATGTCTGCAGAAAGTGTCTTTGGTTGTGAATCTTATCAGATCGCATGGATTAGTTGGAGCAACAGTTAAAGGCAATGAGGAATTTACAGGAACTAGTGGTATGATGGATGGCAGTTATACGAAGGGAGAAAAGCCGTAGATACAGTCAGGTACATGGGTTAACTCCAGAGAAGGTAGAAGGGGTAGGCAGGTGGTGCAGAAGTCTCCTGTGGGTATCCCCATTTCAAATAAGAATGCTGTTTTGGAAAATGTAGGGGAGTGTAGCACGAACATCCAAGTTTCTGGTATCAAGACTGGCTGTAATGTAATGAGGGGTCCTTTGGGTTTCAAGCGATCGATTGTGATAGGTGACTCCCTTGTCAGAGGCACAGACAGACGTTTCTGCAGCCAGCAGTGAAAAATCTAAATGGTATGTTGCCTCCCTGGTGTCAGTATCAAGGATATATCAGAGAGGGTGCAGAGTGTTCTCAAAGGAGAGAGGGACCAATATACACATTGGACACAATGACATAGGAAGAGAAAAGGACGTGATTCTGAAGAGAGAATATCGAAGGTTAGGCAGGAATTCAAAAAGGAGGTCCCCGGGGGGCATAATATCTGGATTACACCTGGTGCTACAACCCAGTGAGGGTAGGAATAGGAGGATAAAGCAGATAAATGTGTGGCTGAGGAGATGGTGCAGGAGTAGAAGGTCTAACATTGTGGGATCATTAGAATTTCTTCTGGGATAGAAGTGATCTGTACAAGAAGGATGGATTGCACCTGAATTGGAAGGGGACTAATATACTGGCAGGGAGTTTTTAAACTAGTAAGGTGGGACCCAGGGAAATAGTGAGGAAAGAGATCAATCTAAGACTGATACAGTTGGGTAAAGGAGTGAGTCAAACAGTCGGCAAGCTGGAACAAAGCAGAGAACAGCATATGACTGA
Organism: Chiloscyllium plagiosum; assembly: GCF_037043375.1. NCBI lineage: Eukaryota > Metazoa > Chordata > Chondrichthyes > Orectolobiformes > Hemiscylliidae > Chiloscyllium > Chiloscyllium plagiosum. The sequence goes on from NW_028270166.1 coordinate 51,279,011, forward strand.
GAAATTAAACTGCATTCATTTCAATACAAGAGGCTGAACAGGGAAGGCAGATGAACACAGGACATGGTTAGAAACATGAGACTGGGATATCATAGCAATTACAGAAACATGGATTATGGATGGACAGGACTGGCAGATTAATGTTCCAGGATACAAATGCTTTAGGAAGGGATAGAAAGGGAGACAAAAGAGGAGGGAGAAATAGGGGATAGCATTACTGCTGTATGTATTCCTGGCAATACATCCAGGGAAGTTACTTGGGTGGAACTGAGAAATACAAAATGAATAATAATCCATTGGGATTGTATTATACATCCCCTAATAGTGGGGAATTGAGAAACAAATTTGTAAGGAGATTTCAGTTATCTGTAAGAATAAAAGGGTGGTTATGATGGGGGATTTTAACTTTCCAAACATAGACTGGGACTGCCATTGTGGTAAAGTTTTAGATGGAGAGGAATTTGTTCAGTGTGTACAAGAAAATTTTCTGATTCAGTATGTGGATGTACCTACTAGAGAAGGTGAATACTTGATCTACTCTTGGGAAATAAGGCAGGGCAGGTGACTGAGGTGTCAGTGGGGGAGCACTTTGGGGCCAGTGACCGTAATTCTATTAGTTTTAAAATAGTGATGGAAAAGGATAGACTGGATGTAAAAGTTGAAGTTCTAAATTGGAGGAAGGCAAATGTTGACAGGATTGGGCTACAACTTTCAGAAGTTGATTGGGGCAGGTGTTCGCAGGTAAAGGGATGGTTGGAAAATGGGAAGCCTTCAAAAATGAGATAATGAGAGTCCAGAGACAGTATTTTCCTGTTGGGTGAAACGAATGGCGGGTAGGTGTAGGGAATGCCGGATGACGAGAGAAATTGAGAAATTGATGTGGTCGGGTGAAATGGGAAAAGGCTCTTTCACCCAGTCAGTAGTTAGGGGAGGGAATGTACTGTCTGGAAACGTGGGGGAGGCAGATTCAGTTCAGGCATTCAGGAGGGACTTTGGGGGTTATCTGGATGGAAATAGTGTGTGGGGAGAGGCAGCAGGTTAGTACTGGAGAACAGGGCTGCTGATGGGCCGAATGTCCTCCTCTGCACCGTCATAATTCTCTGACTCTTGTTTCCTACTTCCATATCCACGCAGAACCGATTCTGGAACAAAATACAATCTTGGGCTCAGTGGAACGCAGCGTCAGTTGTGAAGATGTAATTGTAGCTGGAATCTCGCCCTAATCCTTAATGAGGATCAGTGACAGTTAAAGCCTCTTCAACACGAGAAACCCGTGGCCAGGAGCTAATTAGCGGCTATAAAGCGGGTTGGTGCTCAGGGGCGGGCACAGATTCAGGCAGCGCGATGGGACATTGGTTGGTTTGGTGTCTGTACCTTTGGGCCGCTCGGCCCTTCCTGGTCTCTGCTGTGTGTCCTCCGGAGCCGGGCTGGAGGCTGCCGTGTGGCCTGGCCACTATCAACAGCACTGAGTGCATCAAGCAGGGCTGCTGCTTTCAGTCCCCGAGTCTCAGTGGGCAATCCTGTTTCTACAACCTGAGAGACAGCCCAGGTAAGCAGCCCAGCCTCCTCCCGGAGCGGAGCCCACCCCGAATGGGGGGGAAGGAAGCATGAGGACCACCCCAGGCTGGCACTGAGGAAATAACCCGGGACTTGTTGGTGTTTCCTTGTGCAATGGTGAAGGGCTGTTTGTGGGGAGTCAGTGGGAGGGAGGTAAAGGGTCCTGACCCTGAGGAAATAACCCAGGAACATGATGCTGTCCCTCCCTATTCGAGTAGGGGATAATCCCGAGTGAAGCGGCTGGTTGGTTTGATGATGGATAATGTTATCCTGGCCTCATTGAGTTTCTCCTTGTGAGAAGCAGGTGTTTAATAACCAGCTTTATCAGGGGTTTGACTTGAGGGTTAACTTGCTATGATATTGCAAAGATTCTTACCAAGGAAAAGCTGGTGTCACCATAGGGAGGTGATTGACAGCTTCTACATACATAGTGGAGTGAGTGCTTGGGGTGGATAAATCACCTGGTCTGTGTATCTGGTATCCCTATGTTTAAAGGAGGTGGTGATAATGACTACACCCTTTTTGTATTCCACCCTCATTGGAATGAGGTGAAGTAGAATGAGTGGCTATGGGCTTGTGCTGTTTCTCATCAGTTGATGTATTGATGTCCACTTCAAACCCACTGCAACCTTGACTATACAGTCTCTCTTACCCCCTGCCCTGATCCTACAAAAAGTGATTCCCATTCTTTCAATTTCTCTGACTCTATCTGCTCCCAGGAGTAAGGTTTCCACTTCAGGACATCCCAGATGTCCTTCCAAGACTGTAACTATCCCTTCCCCATGATTAATACTGCATACTGCAAATACTGCATTTGTGGGCGGCACGGTGGCACAGTGGTTAGCACTGCTGCCTCACAGCGCCAGAGACCCGGGTTCAGTTCCCGCCTCAGGCGACTGACTGTGTGGAGTTTGCACGTTCTCCCCGTGTCTGCGTGGGTTTCCTCCGGGTGCTCCGGTTTCCTCCCACAGACCAAAAGATGTGCAGGGTCAGGTGAATTGGCCATGCTAAATTGCCCGTAGTGTTAGGTAAGGGGTAAATGTAGGGGTATGGGTGGGTTTCGCTTCGGCGGGTCGGTGTGGACTTGTTGGGCCGAAGGGCCTGTTTCCACACTGTAATAATGTAATCTAATCTAATCTCCTGTGGCAAAAGATGTCTGTTCTTCAGAAGGATTTATGTATTCAACCAATGCTATGCTTTGAATGTGACCATCACAGACCCTCTGTCAATCACTTCTCCCAACACTGCCCTCCACCCCCTACCCTCCCTCAACCTCCTAGTCTGCAATTGATGATGTGACATCAATTACCTGAATCTCTCTGCACCTATCTCACTCCAACCTCACTATCCAAGCATGCAGCCCTTTGCTCTAACCCCAACCTCTCTATCAAACCTGTCAAGGAGGGTGTATTCTTAGTGGGGTGTACTGACTGGTACACAGCTGAGGCTAGGTACCAACTCTCTGACACCACCTAATGTTCTCTTGAACATGACTCCATGTTTGATCACCAAACTGCCATTTTCCAGACCATCAACCTCCAGGAGATCTCCAATCCACTGTCTTCAACCTAACAAATGGGCAGTGCTGGGTGAGGGGGCTATCTTTTACCCAAAATCCATAAACCTGACTGCCCTGGCCAACCACTATCTCTGCCTGCTCCTGTCCCACTGAATTCTCTTTTCTCTCTTTTTTAAAAAAAAACAACCCACCCTACTGTAGTGCTTATTTTTCTCCAGCATCTGTGTGCTGGTGTGAGATAGTGAAAGACACAGGTGCAAGAATCTTTATTCAAATTTCCACCACCAGGAAGAAAAACCTGTGGCCAGTGACAAGCAGTGCCCTTTGCATCAAAGGGCAATGCTGTGTGATCAAACAGTGAACGGGAGGGCAGGGACTAAATCAAGAGTTGGAGGGGGAAAATAATTCACTCCACCCCCTGCGGAGCCCACCTCTCCCTGAACAAACTCCTCTCCTCTTATCTGGACTCTGTCCTCTTCCCACTCGTCCAGGAACTTCCCACCTGTCCAGGAACTTGCCACCCACATTCAGGAAGCAACCCATGCTCTCCACTTCAGTCATAAAGCAAAGAAACAGACCCTTTGGTCCAAGTCATCCATGCTGACCTGATATTCTAAGCTATTCTCGTCCCATTTTCCAGCCCTTGGCCCATATCACAATCAACCTTTCCTATTCATATACCCATCCAGATGCTTTTTAAATGTTGTAATTGTACCAGCCTCCACCATTCTCTCTGGCAGCTTGTTGTGTACATGCACCATCCTCTGCATGAGAAAGTTGCCCCTTGGGTGCCTTTTTAAATCTTTCCCTTCTCTTCCTAAAACTGCCTTCTAGCTGCTGGATTCCTATCCAACCCAGGGAAAAGACATGTATTTACCTTATACATGTCCCTCAGATTTTATAAACCTTTAAGGTCACCCCCTCAGCTTCTGACTTGGAAAAACACAGCCCCAGCCATTTCAGCGCCTCCCTATAATTCAAATCCTCCAACCCTGGCACCATCTTTGTAAATCTTTTCTGAACCCTTTCAAATTTCACAATATCCTTCCTAAGAGAAGGAGACCAGAATTGTGCACACAGGCCTACAGTGGCCTAACCAATGTCCTGTACAGCTTCAACATGACCTCAAACGCTTAGACTTCTTACACTGAACAATAAGAGAGCATACTAAATGCTGCCTTCATCCTGTCTACCTGTGACTCTCCTTTCAAGTAAAAATGAACCAGCACTCCAAGGGTCTCTTAGCAAAACTTCCCAGTAAGTGCATATGTCCTGCCCTTATTTGCCTTTCCAAAGTGCAGCACCTCCATATCCATTCAACTCCATCTGCCACTCCTCAGCCCACTGGCCCATCTGATCAAGCTCCTGTTGTATTAAGGTAGCCTTTGCTGTCCACAACATCTCCAATTTTGGTGTCATCTACCAACTTAGTAACTGTACCTCCTATGTTCTCATCCAAATTTCATTTATATAAATGACAAGCAATGGACCCAGCCCTGATCCTTGTGGCACATAGGCCTCCAGTCTGAAAGGCAACCCTCCTCCACCACCATCCTGTCTTCTACCTTCAAGCCAGTTCTGTATCCAAATTGCTAGTTCTCCTTGTATTCCACGTGATCTAACCTTGCTAACTGACCTACCATGAGGAACCTTATCAAACACCTCTCTGAACTCCATATAGATCATGTCCACTGCTCTGCCCTCATCAATCCTTTTGTTACTACTGAAACTCTATCAACTCAATGAGACATGATCTCCCCCATGAAGCCAGTCCTTGCCTTTGCAAGTACATGTAAATCCTGTCCCTCAGGATTCCCTCCAACTTGCACTCTCTTGCTATGCCTTCTCCCCCTAGGTTCCTTAGTTTTTCATCACTGCAATTTGAAATAGTGGCAGTGTTAGTCTGTGTCCAGTGCCTCACCTAGACTTTCAGTTCCTGGTCCCAACACCTCATCTTCCCCATGGACACTCATCAGGGAGATACAGGCATATAGAGCCTAAAAGCCCCCCAGTTTCTTCCCGTCCCACTGACCAACCAGTCCCCTCCACCTCCACTCACTCACTCGGTGGAACTGGTGCTCAACCTCAACTTTGACTCCTCCCCCTACCTACAAACAATTAGGGTGGCCATGGGTGTAGGTGGGTCTGAGCTATGTCTGCCTCTTCACGTGTGGAACAGCCCCTCTTCCACAGCTACACTGGCACCATCCCTCATCTCCTCTGCTACATTGACTGACTGCATCAGGGGAGCTTGAACACTTCATCCACTGCACCTACACCATCCACCCTGACCTAAGGTTTACCTGGACCATCTCAGACACGTCCCTCCCCTTCCTGGACCTCTGGCAAGCAATATATTACTGACATCCATTTCAAATCTACTGGGTCCCACAGCCATCTTGACTACACCTCCCTCACCACCCCTGCTGCAATAAATGCAAGCCCATTCTCCCAATTTCAAATTCTGTCACACTATTCCCAGTATAAGGGATTTCAAACCAGATGTCCTTTGCTTCAAAGACTGTAATTTCCCCCTTCCTGTGATTTTAATGTCCCTTCACATCTCCTCCACTTCCCACACCTCTGCCCTCAAACCCCCTCCTCCCCAATAACCCTGCTCCTTATGTACCACCCCACTAACCTCAAAATCCAATACATCATTCTTTACCAATTTCTCCACCCCCAGTCAGACCCAACCACCAAATAAATACCTATACTTCCTTCTCTATCCATAGGGACTGTTCACTCTGACTCCCTTGTTAATTCCACACTCTCTCCTCTGACCCCTCCTCCACTCCTGACACCTTTCCCTGCAAGTGCAATGTCTGCTGCTACATCTCCCCTTTCCTCTGTGCAAAGCCACAAACAATCACTGCAAATGCAGCAGAGATTCACCTGCACCTCTTCCAACCTGGTCTAGAGTATTCATTGCTCCTGATATCACTGTCAAGGAGGCCACAAAGCACAGACCTGGACTACCCCTCTCAGCATCTGTGCTCTGGATGCTCCAATTAACTCTGACCTTCTGGTTAGCCATTTCACTCCCACTCTTAGTGACATGTCCATCCTGGGCCACCTCCACCTTCAAAAATAGCCCCCCACAAACTGGAAGAACAACACCTCCATTTTCTTTCCCCTCAGGAGCATAGAGCCCAATGGCCTTAATGTGGATTCATCAGCTTCCAAATCTGCCCCCATCCCATATCCAGCCTTTCCTCTTCTCCCTACCAACTTGCCTGGACCCAACTTGTCCATCCACTTCCTCACCAAGTGGAAGTGACCAAGTTGATAGATGAAGGGCTGTAGATGTCATATACATGGAAATTAAGGCCTTTAAAGTTCCCTATGATGAACTAATGGAGAAAGTGAAGTGACATGATGTGCTAGGTGGATAAAGAACTGGTTGAATGACAGGAAACCATATTAGGAGTGTCTCAATGGTGAAAGGGGATCAGTGTTCCACAGGGATCAGTGCTGGGGTTTTTGTTTTGTAATATACATAAATAATCTGGAAGAGGGCATTGTTGGTCTAATCAGTAGGCTTGCAGTTAAGTTTGGAGTAGCAGAAAGCATGGGGGAAAAGTTGGGCAGAGATCTGGGAGTTCAGGTCCATTCCACCCTGAAGGTGGCACAAGTGGATAGTGGTCAAGGCATATGGTATATTGGCCTTCATCAAATGGGGTATTGAGTAGAAGAGCTGGCAAGTCATGTTAAAATTGTACATGACACTTTTGAATGCAGCCAAACCAGTTTGTACAATTTTGGTCACCGTCTTACCAGAAAGATGTGGATGCTTGAGGGTGCAGAGAAGGTTTGAGGATCTTTCCTGGTATGGAAGATGCTAGCTATGAAGTAGGTTAGAATTGTCCTCTTTAGAAAAAAGGAGATTGAGGTCTACAAAATCATGACTAGTATAGACAGGGTGGATAGAGGTTGTCCCCAGGGTGAGGATTCTATAATTAAGTCACTTTATTTCAAGTTGGAAAGTGTCTGGGGGATGTACACAACAAATACTCTTACAGAGGGTGGTTGGTGCCTGGAGCACATTGCCAGCAGAGGTGGTAGAGGCAGGCACAGTAGATTCATTTAAGGTGTCTGGATAGATGCATGAGTAGGTGGGGAGCAGAGGGATATCAATGCCTAGGAATTGGGTGACTGGCTGAGACAGTGGATTGGCTCAGGCTTGGAGAGCCAAAGGGCCTGTTCCTGGACTGTAAATTTTCTTTGTTCACCAGTCCAGTGCACTCGTTCCACTGATCAATCTCAACCACCACCCCCCCCCCCCCCCCCCCCCCAACCACAATCCCACCCTCTAAGCTTCCATTGCCTCCCCAGCCCTGTAGAAAGGTCCTTACCCAATTATTAACTTCCCTGCTCCTCAAACTGCCTGACCTTTCTTCCAAGCTCCACAGCTTATTGATGCTGTTCCTATACACCCTTTTTGGGAGCAGAGGGTGATGGGAAAAGTTGGTGGTTTGGATGACTGTCCTGTGTAATGTCTAGAACTCATGCCCATAACTGACATTCAAGCACCTGCCTTTTCACAGGTAACTTTCCACAGTAATTTTTTGAACATGTCTGCTTTACTTTGACTTTCAAGTTTGGAATTCTATTCTATTGTTTTGGAGCTTTTAATACTCCCCTTAGGATCCATTACTGAGTAATAGAAGCACTTGGTATTCTTTGACAGAATGCCCCCACCAGCCTGCCCACTTTATTGGGTAGTCACATGGCTTCTAGAGTATCTTGTAGGATATTGTATTCACTTTCAAACATCAGATCGGCCTTAATTGTTGACCACCTACAAATAACCCATACTCCAAGTAGTGAAACTGTTGAATCTGTGAATGATTTTTGGGGCTTTGAGACTTCATCCTTCAATGATTGAGGTCACATCCACCAATGGGGAAACTGAACGTTCCCATTCTCTCTGCAGTGTGCACAGCAGATGGCCAGTTCATTGTAGCAATCACCAGGAACCTGACCCGTCCTGCCCTCAACCTGTCCTCTCTGTCCGTGAAAGTTGGACATGAAGCTGAGTGCAGGCCTAAGCTCATCACAGCGGAACTTGTAGCCTTTCGCTTCCCAATTACCTCTTGTGGATCAACGCAGCGGGTGAGTATTGGAGGCTCCAGCATTCTGTCCCTTTGAACGGGCCAGCTCCCTATTAAACAGTGTCTTCCCTTGCAGGAGGAGAATGGGAGCTTTGTGTATGAAACGGATGTCTTGGGGAAGAGGATGATTCAGACGGGGCCACTGGGCTCAATAACCCGGGACAGCACCTTCAGGTGAGTGGGCAGTGGGATTTGTTGGTATGGAGAGGGAAGTGTTACTGACTGCAACTCCACCACCTATTTCTGTCTCAACAGCCTGCACATCCAGTGCAAGTACAAGGGGGAGCATGAGGCAGGCTTACAAATCAATGTCTCAGTTTACACCCTCCCTCCACCACTAGCTGCTTCTGAAGATGGGATCCTGAGGCTGGAGCTGCGAATAGCAACAGGTAGTGCTGCCCTGGTAATAGGAGCACTGGGAATTGTATCCCTTCAGGGGAGTGACTGTTTTGGTTTGTTCTCCTTCTTTTATTTTTGTCTGTTAGATGGCAGCTACAGCTGGTGGTACAGGGACAGTGACTACCCCATTCAGAGAATCCTTCAGGAGTCGGTGTTTGTTGAGGTTCATGTGAAGGATCGCACTGACCCAATGATAGTCCTGAGATTGCGTGACTGCTGGGCAACCCCTGTACCAGCCCCTGACCATGAGGTGCAGTGGAGTCTCCTGGTGGATGGGTAAGGACTCTGAATGGAAAGGCTGGATTTGGACTGTGGAATGAAGACTACATTCTTACAGTATAGTGTCACTGTAAAATGTGTATATAGCATTGTATGTACATAGTGCCAATACTTTGTGCTTTTTTTCTTCCAATCATGGTTCACTTGTGAATTCCACTTGTTGTTTGATCTTCCTTCATGGTCTTGGGCCTGTCCTTAGTTAAGAATGTGCCTTAATGTTGCCAAGGCCTTTCCCATTTGGAAGAGGATTGTAAAATTGACTGACGACTAAACCTCCTGCCTCACCTTCAATAGCAAACTCCTTGTTACTCCCTTATTTAGGGACAGTCTAGCAACATCTCTTCAGCCTCCACTTTGTGAAGTCTCCTATGATTCTCAGATCAAATTCATCTTCCCTCCACTGACTGAAGGCCCTGCTGTTTCAACCTGATGGTCAGCTGACCAAACATTTATCTTAATGTTGCCTCAACACCATGAGCTGCCTGCTGTCACTGACACCTTGTCAAATAGTTTCTAAATCTCTCCACAATCACAGGTTGTCCTTCAGTTTCATGTTTCCTCCAATGACCAATCCCAATAGTGATGTGGATTGCAATTAAGGACTCTAACCTTAGCTCTGACCGAATGAACTGAAAGATAACTGGCCTGTCTATTTTAGCTTTTGCGTTTATGGTTGGATTGTCTGAAACTTTCTACAAGTCTCTACAGCAAAGTCCATTAGACCAGCTCCATTACATCCTGGAGCAAGATGGTCTTTTGAAATGTTTGCCCCCTCTTGGCACCCTCCTTCCTGGCATTTGCAACTCCAATCTGTTACATTTACTCTTGCAATCTATTTCTGGTTTAGTTTGGAGCTCTTGGTCACCTGACCTTCTGTTTCAGGTGTCCCTATGAAGGTGATGACTATCTGACCCTCCTACACCCAGTAGGTGTCTCTTCTGGCCTGCAGTTCCCAACCCATCACAAGCGGTTTGAAGTGAAGACATTTGTTTTCTTGGATGGAGTGTCTGAGCAGCCCCTCTCTGGACAGGTAACCAAACGGAAGGAATGAGGCCAAGCTCATGAAATCCTCTTGCTGTGTCTCTGTACTACAACCTGGGCTATTGATCTCCAGGAAGCCTCCCTAAAGTCTCTCCTTCTTTCTAGGTTTACTTGCACTGCAGTGCTGAGGTTTGCTCTCCCTCTGCTCAGGATGACTGTACAACCAGATGTGGTCCAAGTGAGTTCCTTGATACTGAGATCAACCCCTCCATCCTGATCTGACTGCCCCTATATCCAATTACCAAGGACACAGCATCCTGGCTGTAGTCTCAACATGGATTCTAACATGGATTCCTGTCCCTCTCCAACAGGGACACGCAGGAGTACTCTCCTCCATGAGGGGTCCTTGGTAAGTGCTCCTGGTCCAGTTGTTCTCCTGGAAGTTGAGAACAGCCAGTCTAAGCAGCTGCTTAATGAGAATGGTAAGTGATGTTCCTTGTTTAGTTCATTGAGTATCTTTTCCAATATCTGAACCCCCTTCCTTTTTCCCCATAGGTGCTGCTGGATCTCCTGTTTTGATAGGAATAGCTGTTGGGTTTCTGGTGTTCCTGTTGATGCTGATGGCTGCAGTGTACAGAATGAAGAACCCAGCCCAGTCTGTCATGAGATTGAACTGTAGACCTTGAATACAAATAAACCAGACAGAAACTGGTCCCTGGTGTGTGTCTATAACCAAGCTATGTAGTCTTGTTGGAAGTGAGCTTGAATTGTGGTTCAGTATTTTGGGAAGGGACAGCAATTAGTTGTCAGACCAAATGGTGAGTGGCTTGGAGTTACCCAACTGGAATTCCCAGCCTTGCCATGTTCTTGTAGCAACATGCTTGTGGTTTGTTCTGGTCAATGGTGATGCCCTAGAGTGGCTGATATTCAGAAATAATGCTAGTACATGCTAAGCTGGCTCAATAGGTTCAGTTTTTTCCTTTAATATCATTTGAGGAATTCAAATCAGTTGGTGCCACTGACAATGACTGTGCCCTTCAGAATGTTTGAAGTTATTCATCATTACCATATTCCCTCCAGCTAGTTTTATTGTAGTCTTTCTCACTAAAATCAGAAGTGACTCCCTAAAGGATATGCAATTGGTTATTTTAGGATCAAGATGAGGGGAAATGGCTCCCTCCAGAGTAGTGAGCCTAGAGAATTTCTCTCTGCAGTTGAGACCAAAACCTTGTCGTACTGAGATGGTTCTGAAAGCTGAAGGGTAGAGGAAGAAAGTGGGAACAGGATATTGAGTCATAGTCACTGAGCCTGTCTGCTGTCCAAGGCTGAATGGCCTATTGGGCTTGTTGTTTGTTCTTGGGCTAATGTCTTTCCTGTTTTCATACACTCCAAATGATGACTGACAGTGGCTTCACTTGCTTCATGCAGCTGTGTCCTTCAGGATAGCAATTCCTTTCCCAGTTGGTGTGAGGAAGTGTCCTCCAAATGAAAATGAGGCACAGAGACCTGAACTTGCTGTGGCTTTATCCAGATCTGTCCTTTTTTTTGGGGGGGGGGGGGGGGGAGAGCACAGGGCTTGACTGCAGTGGTTTATATTCCTGATTTAATGCCCTGTTTCAGCCCTTGTAGTGCTTCATTCAACTTTGTTAAGCAACTACTGAACTCTGCCCAGTACGTGGTACCCCAGTGGTAAACAGACTAATCCAATCTTTTTTTGGGTGTAGTTACAGCATGTCAGGAATTGCATTCTTTCCTGCTTTTCTTCATACACATTCCTGACTAGATAAGGCTGTGATTTTGGTTATGGGCTCCTTTCTCTTCCTTTTTGAAAGGTGGGAAAATATGGTGGCAGTGGTTAGCATTGCTGCCTCACAGCACCACAGACCCAGGTTCAATTCCCACCTCATGCAAATTCCAGAGACAGTTGCGTATTCTCCCCATGTCTGCATGGGTTTCCTCCCACAATCCAAAGATGTGCAGGTCAGGTGAATTGGCCATGATAAATTGCCCATAGTGTTTAGGTGCATTAGTCAGGGGTGAATGTAGGGGAATGGGTCTGGATGGGTTGCTCTTCGGAGGGTCAGTGTGGACTTGTTGGGCTGAAGGGCCTGTTTCCATACTGTAAGCTAATCTAGGAAAAATAGTTAAATAAAGCCAATGATGCAACTTTGTGCTGGTCTGTTTTTGTCCTAATGCAGTGCTGTAGGATGGATGTCTCAGGAGGAAGCAACAGAATGAGGTTAGTTTTACAACCTCCTATCCCTTTGGCAGAGGTTGTTGGCCTCAGGATTAAGAATCTCTTTTTACCACCCCAGACTGTAGTGCATGCTGGGATAGTGGGTTGGAGGGTTATGGGAAATGGGCAGAAAAAATGAATGTGTACCCCAAGGCTGCCTTGTTCCTCTATGCTACTCTGTATCCTCCTATTTATGGAGTCCCTGTGCCTGGGTGTTTTTTTTTGGCCTCCAACACTGACACATGTTTTAAGAGCAGGAGTGAACCATTTGGTAAGATTGCTGATGTAATTGTAACTTGTACTAGCTTCCTCCCCAGCTGTGATATATTGTCTCCCTTGGAATGTTGGGTGGGGGAAGAGAGGAGGAGAAAGAGGGATAGCTCTCTCTTCTCACCCTTGTCAAACTATTTAATGAAGATGCCTCCTCTCTTCCCTGAAGATGGCTGCACAGACTCTGCACCCTCCCAGAGAAAAAGCATTGTTCCTCACTCCTCAAACTAAAAGGTCCCTTGTTTTAATATTGTTCCCTCATTCTTCCCTTTCCCATGAAGGGAAACATCCTTTCAGTGTCTGTCACATCCCCTCAGCATCTTAATGTCTTCCAATTACCTCTAATTTTAAACTGGAATGAAGACCTGCTTAGTCTGTCCAACCTTTCCTCAAATGCCCTCACTTAAAGAATCCCTTAAGTGAACATTCTTTTTATTGAATAAATGATACAAAGTTTAGGTGAGGTGTGGGCAAAATATTTCACTGAGGATGGAGTGTGGAACACCACTGGTGGTGGAAGTAGGCACCTTAGCAATGTTTAAGGCCATCTTGATAGTCACATGAACAGGAGTCGAACAGGGAGCAAAACCAGTGTCAATCAGAATTAGCAATCAGTGCAGCTTGGTGGGCTATAGGGCCTGTTCCTGTGCTGTATTGTAGAAGTTGACTAAAACTGTGCAGAGTAATCTGGATGCAGTCTTTCCAGTGCCCTGTACAACTGTTTTCCATATTCTATTCCCTTTCTAATTAACAGTAGCACTCCATTTATCTTCCAGTGTAGTTACTCTGCTGAGAGCCATAGAACTGATACAGCACAGAAGGGTATGTGTAGTCCACTGTGACCCTACTGACCCAAAGACACCAGGTGCCCTCTTCCAGTCCCATCTTCCTGAACACAGCAGGTAGGGCTGCAGCTTGCAGCACTAGTGAAGACACAGCTACTTTGCAAAATTGCTTTAGTCTCTGCCTCCACTAGTAACTCAGGCATTGAGCTCCAGACACCCACCACCCTCTGCAGAACATGTACTTCCTCACATCTTCTCTTCTTTCTGCTGCTTAGTTTGAATCTATAATCCCTGGTTTTGGAACTCACTGCCAATGGAAACAGACTCCTCCTGTTCACTCTGTCTCTACCCCTCAATTTTGTATACATCAATCTTGTCACTTCCTCAGCCTTCTCTAGTCCAAGGAAAACAACCCCAATCTCTCCAATCTCCTATTGTCATGACAATTCTTCAGCCCTGGCAATTTTACACCTAATGGTAAAGTCCTAGGGAGTGTTGTTGAACAAAGACCTTGGAGTGCAGGTTCATAGCTCCTTGAAAGTGGAGTTGCAGGTAGATAGGATACTGAAGAAGCCATTTAGTATGCTTTTCCTTATTGGTCACTATGGAGTACAGGAGTTGGGAGGTCATGTTGTGGCTGTACTGGATTTTGGTTAGGCCACTGTTGGAATATTGCATGCAATTCTGGTCTCCTTCCTATCGGAAAGATGTTAAACTTGAAAGGGTTCAGAAAAGACTGGCAAGGATGTTGCCAGGGTTGGAGGATCTGAGCTACAGGCCGAGGCTGTTTTCCTGGAGTGTCAGAGGCTGGGGGATTACCTTAATTTTGTAAACCTGAGGGGCATGGATAAGACAAATAGACAGTCTTTTCCCTGGGGTTGGGGTGTCCAGGACTAGAGGGCATAGGTTTAGGGTGAGGGGAAAGATAGAGACCTAAGGGGCAACTTTTTCAGAGGGTGGTACATGTATGGCAGCTCATTCCAGCAGAGGTGGCAGCTGGTACAATTACAACATTTAAGAGGCATTTGGATGAGTATATGAATAGGAAGGGGTTTGGAGAGATTATGGGCCAGGTGCAACTAGATTGGTTTGGGATATCTGGTCAGCGTGGACTGAAGGGTCTGTTTCCATGCTGTACATCTGACTGTCTGCTAGATTAGATTACTCCATGTGGAAACAGGCCCTTCAGCCCAACAAGTCCACACCAATCTAAGTGCAACCCACTAGACCCATTTCCCTCTGACTGTTGCACCTAACACTACAGGCAATTTAGCATGGCCAATTCACATAACTCACACATCTTTGGACTTTTGGAGGAAACCAGAGCGCCCAGAGGAAACCCACACAGACACGGGGAGAATGTGCAAACTCAACACAGACAGTTGCCTGAGGCAGGAATTGAATCTGGGTCTCTGATTGCTGCGAGGCAGCAGTGCTAACTACTGTGTCACCAGCATTCTTGTAAATCTTCTCCCCTCTCCCTGAAGTAATTAGATCTCCTGGAATGTGGTGACCAGAACTGCACAAAATACTCCAGGTGTGGCCTCACCACTGTCTTACAGTTTCATCATTATATCCCTACTTTTGTTTTCTATCCCTTCAATTAAGGAAAGCATTCCATCTGCCTTCACAACCATATCTATTTGTACTGCTACCTTTAGGGACCTGTGCACTTGCATATTAAGATCTCTCACTTTATCTACCCCTCTCACTATTCTCATTTATTGTTGATTCCCTTTTACTGTTTGCCCTCTTATAGTGCATCACCTCACACTGATCACACTATCATTGTGTGATGCATATAATCAGGACACCAAGCTCCCTCGGAACCTGAGTTCTGCAATTTCTCTCATTTAAGCATATGCTGCTTTTCTTTTAATTTCTTCCTGCTGGATTGAACAAGTTCACACTCTGCAATATTTTGTACCCTTCTCCAGGTACAGTGACCTTGAGGATGTTAATTCATGTGCTAGGCCCCTTAAAACTAAGGGATGGCAGTTTTTTGACAGACCTCTTCAGTTGCTTATCTACCACCATTCTTGACTGGATGAGAAAAGTCTTTGCTCTGCAGAATGCTGAACAATGTGTGAATACCTCACTGCTGTTTAATGTTCAGAACTGTGCCCGCTAACCTCACTAAATTAATGGTGATACTGGAGTTGGTAATGCTCTATGATTGACCTGGATCCTCCAGGAAGTGAGAATCATTGTCGAGATTACTGCTGTTGGTGATTGTGGGAAAATATGAAGAAATGGTGGATGTGACTACACTTAGACCATTCACAACATTCAAAAGACATTTGGATAAGTACGTAAATAAGAAAGGTTTGGAGTGATATGAGCCGGGGGAATAGTTAATTTTGGGGGTTTTGTGTGGCATGCACTGGTTAAAGCGAGGAATCTCTTTCCATGCTGTACGACTGTGACAGAATAAAGGATTATATTTGTGTTTTGTTCCTATTTTTCTTGACAGTATCTCTTTGAGATGTAAGAATGTTGGGAACAGGAATAAAAGCTAGTTAGGGAACAAACATTTACATAATGAGGCATTTTGTTTCCAATGGGTGGAGGAATATAGCACATCAGAAGAATGCATCTGTTGACTGAAGAATAGGGGCCAATCATGTCATGAAACCCCTCCGAATCTATCTGATCACAGTTGGCAACCCTGGTGCTCCATAAAATCCTCTGCTGTGCTGCTATTGGTCACCCTTTGCAATTACATTGGAGCAGATTGATAGCCTGGTTTGATGGGGATTGGGGGTCACCAGGTTACGCATTGAGGTTGGACAATTTTGCAACCACAGCACTCTGATCCCAGCTTTAGGGCCACTAGGCTCTGTCCTCTACTCATGAAAACCAGCGGGAGGACCACGCTAAGCAATGGGAGAGGTGGTGCCATATCACTTGCTATTCCAGAGAGGGGGGGGGGTACATTACAGTGGTATTATCGCTGGACTGTTAATCCAGTCACCCACATAATGTCTGGTCACCTGTGTTTAAGTCCCACCATGGCAGACAGTGGAATTGGAAGTCAATGCATCTGAAATTCAGAGTCCAAAGATGACCATGAATCAATTGTCAGAAAACCCATCTAGTTTGCTAATGTCCCTTAAGGAGGGAAACTGCCATCCTTACCTGGTCTGGCCAAGATGTGACACCAGACCCACTGCAATGTGGTTGAATCATTACAGCCCTCTGGGCAATTAGGGATGGACAATAAATGCTGGCCCAGCCATTGATGCCCTCATCCTGTGAATGAATAAAACACTTTGCTCTCCGCCCAACATCCTTCGGCTGGGACCACTGTAACATTGGAAAAGCACAGCAGGTCAGGCGGCATCCAAGGAGCAGGAGAGTCAACGTTTTGGGCATAAGCCCTTCTTAAGGAATCCTGACCGGCTGCACTTTTCCAGCAACGCATTTTCAGCTCTGATCTCCAGCATCTGCAGTCCTCACTTTCTCCACTGTACATAGAACATAGAAGAATACAGTGCAGTACAGGCCCTTCGGCCCTCGATGTTGCGCCGATCCAAGCCCACCTAACCTACACTAGCCCACTATCCTCCATATGCCTATCCAATGCCTGCTTAAATGCCCATAATGAGGGAGAGTCCACCACTGCTACTGGCAGGGCATTCCACGAACTCACGACTCGCTGAGTAAAGAACCTACCCCTAACATCTGTCCTATACCTACCCCCCCTTAATTTAAAGCTATGCCCCCTTGTAATAGCTGACTCCATACGTGGAAAAAGATTCTCACTGTCGACCCTATCTAAACCCCTAATCATCTTGTACACCTCTATCAAGTCACCCCTAAACCTTCTTTTCTCCAATGAAAACAACCCCAAGTGCCTCAGCCTTTCCTCATACGATCTTTCTACCATACCAGGCAACATCCTGGTAAACCTCCTCTGCACCCGTTCCAGTGCCTCCACATCCTTCCTATAGTATGGCGACCAAAACTGCACACAATACTCCAGATGCGGCCGTACCAGAGTCTTATACAACTGCAACATGACCTCAGTACTCCGGAACTCAATTCCTCTACCAATAAAAGCCAGTACGCCATATGCCTTCTTCACCGCACTATTTACCTGGGTGGCAACTTTCAAAGATCTGTGTACATGGACACCAAGATCTCTCTGCTCATCCACACTACCAAGTATCCGACAATTAGCCTAGTACCCCATCTTTTTGTTACTCTTACCAAAGTGAATCACCTCGCACTTAGCTACATTGAACTCCATTTGCCACCTTTCTGCCCAGTTCTGCAGCTTATCTATATCCCGCTGTAACCTGCCACGTCCTTCCTCACTGTCTACAACTCCTCCGACTTTCGTATCATCTGCAAACTTGCTCACCCAACTTTCTAACCCCTCCTCCAGGTCATTTATAAAAATTACAAACAGCAATGGTCCCAAAACAGATCCTTGCGGAACACCGCTAGTGACGGCACTCCAAGATGAACCTTTGCCATCAACTACTACCCTCTGTCTTCTTCCGGCCAGCCAACTCCTAATCCAAACCTCCAACTCACCCTCAATGCCATACCTCCCTTTTTTTTGCAGTAGTCTACCATGGGGAACCTTATCAAACGCCTTACTAAAATCCATATACACCACATCTACCGCTTTCCCCTCGTCCACCTCCTTAGTCACCTTCTCAAAGAATTCAATAAGGTTTGTGAGGCACGACCTGCCCTTCACAAAACCATGCTGACTATCCTTGATCACATTATTCCTATCCAGATGTTCATAAATCCTATCCCTTACAATTCTCTCTAAGACTTTGCCCACAACAGAAGTGAGACTCACCGGCCTATAGTTACTAGGGTTATCCCTAATCCCCTTCTTGAACAAGGGAACCACATTTGCTAGCCTCCAATCTTCTGGCACTACTCCTGTAGACAACGAGGACATAAAAATCAAGGCCAATGGCTCTGCAATCTCCTCCTTTGCTTCCCAGAGAATCCTAGGATAAATGCCATCAGGTCCAGGGGACTTATCTATTTTCACCCTTTCCAGAATTTCCAACACCTCTTCTCTACATACCTCAAAGCCATCCATTCTACTTAATTGTGACTCAGTATTCACATTGACAGCAATGTCCTGTTCCTAATTGAATACTGACGAAAAGTATTCATTCAGTGTCTCCCCAATCTCTTCAGCCTCCACACGCAACTTCCCACTACTATCCTTGACTGGACCTATTCCTACCCTAGACATTCTTTTATTCCTGACATACCTATAGAAAGCCTTAGGGTTTTCCCTAATCCTACCAACTAAGGACCTTTCATGTACCCTCCTTGCTGCTCTTAGCTCTCTCTTCAGGTCCTTCCTGGCTACCTTATAACTCTCAATAGCCCCAATTGAACCTTCACGCCTCATCTTTACATAGGCCACCCTCTTCCATTTAACAAGGGATTCCAATTCCTTATTAAACCACAGCTCCCTCACACGACCCTTTCCTCCCTGCCTGATGGGTACATACTTATCAAGGACATTCAATAGTTGCTCCTTGAACAAGCTCCACATATCAATTACGCCCTTGACTTCAAGCTTACTTTTCCAAGCCACACATCCTAAGTCATGCCTCACTGTAACATTGCAAAGAATCATAATGCAAGCTCAAGGAACGTCACCTCATTTTCTACTGAGACACTTTACAGTTTCCAGGACTCCATTCTGATTTCCACAATATTAGACACCTGTCCTCCATTTCTCATGCATTCTCACCAGCCTCCCCTCTCCCTCAAGGCTGTATCTTGTTTATTTCGGTTCCAGCAGAGAGGACCCATTTGCTCTCTGTTGTGCCTTAATTTACTCCGATCTTACATCTCTATTTCTTGTTCACCACAATTAGCGATCCCCTTGTCTCTCACAGTGAGTCTCTGTACCATTTGTCCCCCTCGCTCCTGTCCTCTCCACCTCGCTTTGTGTGAAAAACATAAAAAGGTGTTTTCCAATACATTTCAGAATGGATTCTGGGTAATCCAAGATGGAGGGTGGGAAAAAATTGAGACTGTAAGAGCTAGCCTTTTTTGAGGTATTTCATCTGTTGGAGGTGATTTTCCCAAAGGAGGAAGACAGACAAAAAGGCAGTGACCACATGGTCAATGAGAGAAAGAGAGAGAGAAACACTGATTACTGACACAGCAGTGAATCTGCACAGTTACTGCCTTTGCTGTTTGAGTTCAAATATCTCTGGACATCGTTGTGCATCGAGGAACAATTTAAAAAACAGCAACATTCACAGCTGACCTTGGATGAACCTGCGTGGGGGAGCTCACAGCACAGGAACAGATAAATGCATAGTTTTTAACATGTAACCTTGCTGTAATTCTACAGTAGTGAATCGATTGGGTTCTTGATTATTGAGATGTTTTATTGAGATCTATCTCTTGATTGAATTTTTAAAAAATAAACCATAAGGTCTAAATTAGACTTGAGCACTGTTGTTTGGACGAAGAAAATGGTGCTATTTTGTTGGTCTGTAGATTGTGAAGGAGAAAAGATGGCCTTTAGTAGAGTGATGTGCTCTTCCTGTTGGATGTGGGAGATTATGGAGACTTTCCATGTTACTGATGATTATGTCTGCAGAAAGTGTCTTTGGTTGTGAATCCTGTCAGATCGCATGGATTGGTAGGAGCAACAGTAAATGGCAATGAGGAATTTACAGGAAATAGGGGGTATGATGGATGGCAGTTATAGGAAGGGAGAAAAGCCGCAGATATAGTCAGGTACATGGGTTAACTCCAGGAAAGGTAGAAGGGGTAGGCAGGTGGTGCAGAGGTCTCCTGTGGGTATCCCCCTCTTAAATAAGGTTGCTGTTTTGGAAAATGTAGGGGGTGATGGGCTCTCAGGGAAGTGTAGCATGAACATCCAAGTTTCTGGTATCAAGACTGGCTGTAATGTAATGAGGGGTACATTGGGTTCCAAGTGATCGATTGTGATAGGTGACTCCCTTGTCAGAGGCACAGACAGATGTTTCTGCAGCCAGCAGTGAAAAATCTGAATGGGACGTTGCCTCCCTGGTGTCAGTATCAAGGATATCTCAGAGAGGGTGCAGAGTGTTCTCAAAGGAGAGAGGGACCATTATACACATTGAACCCAATGACATAGGAAGAGAAAAGGATGTGATTCTGAAGAGACAATATCAAAAGTTAGGCAGGAATTTAAAAAGGGCGTCCACGAGGGGCGTATGATCTGGATTACTCCCGGTGCTACAACCCAGTGAGGGTCGGAATAGGAGGATAAAGCAGATAAATGTGTGGCTGAGGAGATGGTGCAGGAGTAGGAGGGCTGACATTGTGGGATCATTAGAATTTCTTCTGGGATAGAAGTGATCTGTACAAGAAGGATGCATTGCACCTGATTTGGAAGGGGACTAATATACTGGCAGGGAGTTTTTAAACTAGTAAGGTGGGACGCAGGGAAATAGTGAGGAAAGAGATCAATCTAAGACTGATACAGTTGGGTAAAGGAGTGAGTCAAACAGTCGGCAAGCTGGAACAAAGCAGAGAACAGCATTTGACTGACAAATTAAACTGCATTCATTTCAATACAAGAGGCTGAACAGGGAAGGCAGATGAACTCAGGACATGGTTAGAAACATGAGACTGGGATATCATAGCAATTATAGAAACATGGCTCAGGGATGGACAGGACTGGCAGATTAATGTTCCTGGATACAAATGCTATAGGAAGGATAGAAAGGGAGACAAGGGTGGAACTGAGAAATACAAAATGAATAATATGAATAATAACCCATTGGGATTGTATTATACATCCCCTAATAGTGGGGAATTGAGAAACAAATTTGTAAGGAGATTTCAGTTATCTGTAAGAATAAAAGGGTGGTTATGATGGGGGATTTTAACTTTCCAAACATAGACTGGGACTGCCATTGTGGTAAGGGTTTAGATGGAGAGGAATTTGTTCAGTGTGTACAAGAAAATTTTCTGATTCAGTATGTGGATGTACCTACTAGAGAAGGTGCAATACTTGACCTACTCTTGGGAAATAAGGCAGGGCAGGTGACTGAGGTGTCAGTGGGGGAGCACTTTGGGGCCAGTGACCGTAATTCTATTAGATTTAAAATAGTGATGGAAATGGATAGACTGGATGTAAAAGTTGAAGTTCTAAATTGGAGGAAGGCAAATGTTGACAGGATTGGGCTACAACTTTCAGAAGTTGATTGGGGCAGGTGTTCGCAGGTAAAGGGATGGTTGGAAAATGGGAAGCCTTCAAAAATGAGATAATGAGAGTCCAGAGACAGTATTTTCCTGTTGGGTGAAAGGAATGGCGGGTAGGTGTAGGGAATGCCGGATGACGAGAGAAATTGAGAAATTGATGTGGTCGGGTGAAATGGGAGAAGGCTCTTTCACCCAGTCAGTAGTTAGGGGAGGGAATGTACTGTCTGGAAACGTGGGGGAGGCAGATTCAGTTCAGGCATTCAGGAGGGACTTTGGGGGTTATCTGGATGGAAATAGTGTGTGGGGAGAGGCAGCAGGTTAGTACTGGAGAACAAGGCTGCTGATGGGCCGAATGTCCTCCTCTGCACCGTCATAATTCTCTGACTCTTGTTTCCTACTTCCATATCCACGCAGAACCGATTCTGGAACAAAATACAATCTTGGGCTCAGTGGAACGCAGCGTCAGTTGTGAAGATGTAATTGTAGCTGGAATCTCGCCCTAATCCTTAATGAGGATCAGTGACAGTTAAAGCCTCTTCAACACGAGAAACCCGTGGCCAGGAGCTAATTAGCGGCTATAAAGCGGGTTGGTGCTCAGGGGCGGGCACAGATTCAGGCAGCGCGATGGGACATTGGTTGGTTTGGTGTCTGTACCTTTGGGCCGCTCGGCCCTTCCTGGTCTCTGCTGTGTGTCCTCCGGAGCCGGGCTGGAGGCTGCCGTGTGGCCTGGCCACTATCAACAGCACTGAGTGCATCAAGCAGGGCTGCTGCTTTCAGTCCCCGAGTCTCAGTGGGCAATCCTGTTTCTACAACCTGAGAGACAGCCCAGGTAAGCAGCCCAGCCTCCTCCCGGAGCGGAGCCCTCCCCGAATGGGGGGGAAGGAAGCATGAGGACCACCCCAGGCTGGCACTGAGGAAATAACCCGGGACTTGTTGGTGTTTCCTTGTGCAATGGTGAAGGGCTGTTAGTGGGGAGTCAGTGGGAGGGAGGTAAAGGGTCCTGAGGAAATAACCCAGCAACATGATGCTGTCCCTCCCTAGTCGAGTAGGGGCTAATCCCGAGTGAAGCGGCTGGTTGGTTTGATGATGGATAATGTTATCCTGGCCTCATTGAGTTTCTTTCCTTGTGTGAGAAGCTGGTGTTTAATAACCAGCTTTATCAGGGGGTTGACTTGAGGGTTAGCTTGCTATGATATTGCAAAGATTCCCAGTGCCCCTGTAATGTTGAGGTGTCTCATTTGCTGTAACTGTTAATGGCTTCAGTTAGAAACTGCACAGCTGAAATGATGCTGCTTGGGATTGTGTTCTGAGTTCTCTTAACAAGGAAAAGCTGGTGTCACCATAGGGAGGTGATTGACAGCTTCTACATACTCACTGGTGGAGTGAGTGCTTGGGGTGGATAAATCACCTGGTCTGTGTAGCTGGTATTTTCATGTTAAAGGAAGTGGAGATAAATTACTACACACCCTTTTCACATTCCAACCTCTCTGTACTGTAGAATGAATAGCTATGGGCTTGTGCTTTTCTCGTCTGTGGCTGACTTATTATTGACATCCATTTTTAAACCCACAATTCCCATAGCTACCTTGACCACAAGGCCTTTCTCTCTTCCCTCCCTGTTCCTATAAATGATTCCCATACTTCCAATTTCTGACTCTTCTGTATCTCCTCCTAGGATGAGGATTCCACTCCAGGACATCCCAGGTGTCCTCCTGCTGAGGATAAAAATGTAACTACCCCAATCTTCTCCTCTTCCCCCCCCCCCCCCCCCCCACATGGCTTGTCCCTAGTCCTCACATACCACCTCATCAACCTCCAAAGCAACATATCATCCTCTACCATTTTTGCCACCTGCAGTCAGACTCCATCACCAAATAGATATTTCCTTCCCCACTGCTTTCTACAGGGCCCACTGACTCTGCAAGTCCCTTGTCACTTCCCCCTTCTCCTGCCCCTTCCCCCAAACATCTGGCTCCTTTCCCTGCAACTGCAGGAAGTGCTACACTTGCTCTTTTCCATCCAAGGCCCCAAACAAATCATTCTAAGTTTAGCAGATTCACCCGCACCTCTCCCAAGCCTGGCCTATAGCATCTGTTGCTCCCAGTTTATAAAGGAAGTAATGCGCAGACTCGGACTGGTTTGTGGAGTTAGTGCTCTGATGCTCCAATCAACATCAGCTTCTGGTTGCCAGCCATTTCAACTCCTTTGTCCCTCAGTGACAGATCCATCCTGGACCTCTCCACTGTCCAAATAAGGCCACCTACAACTGGAGGAACAGCCTCGTGCTCTCAGGAGCTTACAGCCCAATGGCCTTTATGGAGTTCACCAGCTTCCAAATGTCCCCACCACCACCTCATCCCACATCCAGCCTTCTCTTCCCTCCCCTCCTGCCTCCTTGACTGGATGTAACCTTTCCATCTTCCCACACACCTATCCAGTCCACCCTCCCCAATGAAGGGTCCCAACCCAGAACTTTAACTTTTCTGCTCCTCTGATGCTGCCTGGCCTGCTGTGCCTTTCCAGCTCCACACTTTATTGGCACTGACTTTCCAGTATCTGCAGTCCTCGCTCTTTCCAAGTTGCTGAAAACCAGACTATAAAGCCTCTGCCAAGGATGCCAGCCTTAATCTTCCTTCTGTCCATGAGGATCTCTGGGTATCTCCCACTGCAATCCCTGGTCCTCTCCTCCTCCACCCTGAAGATCTTCAACCACATCCTGAAACAATCTTGTTACTACAGTCATGTCTCCTTCCTCAGCACCTGCTAATGCAGCCAGCTTATCCCCCATTTACTCCAGACAACATGTGGACCATCTCAATTCAGTCCAAACTATCTACAGCCTCTAGAAATGGTTGTTTCTGCAGATTCAGCTCCATACCGATAGCCATGCACTGATGTCCCCTGTCCCAGCTCAGGGGGGCCTGACTAGCAAAGGACATCTGCTGTTCTTCTTCCTCAGAAGGATCTATGCATTCAACCACTGCTCTTTCTGGCCTATTGGACATTAAAGATAGTTAAATCCACTGAACTCTCTCATACACTCCTCCAGACTCAGACCTCCTTGACCACTCTGGCCCATAACCCTAGCTCTATTTGGCATTCACCATCTCAGCTCCTAGAGCACCCCCCCCCCCCCAACCAGATGAACAGTCTGACCTCATCAATGGTACTCCCATTCTCCTGCACATCAATGAATCTTGCAAGCATCCAGATGTTCAACTTTTGTCTCCACCTCCTATACTTGAATATGACCCTCCCCTACCCTCTGTAGACCACCTCCCACCTCTAACAACATATCTGGACATCACTATCCACCCCCTCCCTCAACCTCTTAATCTCCAACTGCTGCCATAACATCTATTGCCTGAATCTCAAATCTCTCCCACTCCAACCTCACTATCCAAATGTGCAGCCCATTGCTCCAACTCCAACCTCTCCATCAAACCTGCTGACAAGGGAGGTGCATCAGTAGTATGGTGTACTGGCTACTACATTGCTGAGGCTAGATGCCAACTCTGTGGCACGACCTACTGGTCCCTTGAGCATGACTCCATCTTTCATCACCAAGCCATCATTTCCCAGACCATCAATCTCTGCTCCTCAGGAGATCTTCAATTCACTGTCTTCAACCTGACAAATGGGTAGTGTGGGGTAAGGGAACTATCTCCTACCTGAAATCCATAAGCCTGACTGCCCTGGTCAACCCACTATCTCTGCGTGCTCCTGCTCCACTGAACTCCTCCTCTTGCGTCCAGCAGCTCCTCCACTACATTTGGGACACAGCCCATGCCCTCCACCTTCTCAGTCATAAAGCAAAGAAACAGATCCTTTTGGTCTAACTCATCTGTACTGACCAGATATCCTAAACAAATCTTGTCCTGCTTGCCAGCACTTGGCCCATATCCCTCTAAACCCTTCCAATTCACA
Source organism: Chiloscyllium plagiosum (assembly GCF_037043375.1). Classification (NCBI taxonomy): domain Eukaryota; kingdom Metazoa; phylum Chordata; class Chondrichthyes; order Orectolobiformes; family Hemiscylliidae; genus Chiloscyllium; species Chiloscyllium plagiosum. The sequence goes on from NW_028270166.1 coordinate 51,304,277, forward strand.
TACCACGCAGATGCCTTGTAAATGTACCAGCCTCCACCACTTCCTGTGGCAATTCATTCTATATGTACATTACCCTGTGCATGAAAAGGTTACCCCCTTAGGTCCCTTTTAAATCTTTCCCTTCTCACTCTAAACCTATGTCTTCTAGTTCTGGACTTCCCACCCAACCTAGGGAAAGGACCATGTCTATTTACCCTATTCATGTCCCTCAGATTTTACAAACCTTTAATGTCACCCCTCAGCCTCTGACTTGGGGAAAACAGCCCAGCCAATTCAGCTTTCCCTGTAATTCAAATTGTCCAACCCTGGCACCATCTTTGTAAATCTTTTCTGAATCCTCTTCAAGCTTTGCAACATCCTTCCAAAAAGAGGGAGACCAGAATTGGGCACACAGGCCAAAATGGCCTAACCAATGTTCTATATAGCTGCAACATGACCTCTGAACTCCTATAATCAATACCCTGAGCAATAAAGGAAAGCATATGAAATGCTGTCTTCACTATCCTATCTACCTGTGACTCTACTTTCAAGGATCTGTGAACATCACTCCAAGATGCTTGTTCCCAATAAATGCATATGTCCTGCCCTGATTTGCCTTTCCAAAATGCAGAATCTCAATATCCATCCAACTCCATCTGCTGCCCATTGGCCCATCTGATCAAGATCCTGTTGTATTGAGGTAACCTTAGCTGTCCATGACATCTCCCATTTTGGTGTCATGTGCAAATTTACTAATGGGCCCTCTTATGTTCACATCCAAATCGCTAATATAAATGATGAAAAGCAATGGACCCAGCCCTGATCCTTGTGGCACACCCCTGGTCACAAGCCTCCAGCCTGAAAGGCAACCCTCCACCACCACCTTCAAGCCAGTTCTGTATCCAAATGACTAGCTCTCCTTATATTCCATGTGATCTAACCTTGCTAACTGGCCTACCATGACAAACCTTGTCAAACACCTCTCTGAACTCCATATAGATCATGTCCACTGCTCTGCCTTCTTCAATCCTTTGTTTCTAATAAAACTCAATCAAGTTAGTGAGACATGATTTCCCCCACAAAGCTGTGATGACTATCCTGAATCAGTCCTTGCCTTTTCAAATACATGTAAATCTGTCCCTCAGGATTCCCTCCAACACCTTGCTGACCCCCACCCCCTGATGTCAGGCTCACAGGTTTAGGTTCCCTGGCTTTTCCTTACCATATTTAAGAAGTAGTGACCTCATGCTAGCTGACTTCCTGTGCCTCAGACTTTCAATTGTTGGCCACCCAACCCCTCATCTTAATGGACATTCAGTGTCTCTATGCACCTGTATCCTCCCTGAGGAGAGTCTAAAAGCCTCCAGTTTCTTCCCCTCCCACTGACCCAACCAGTCCCCCTCCACCTCTGCTCGCTCTCTTGGTGGAACTGGTCCTCTCCCTCAACAACTTTCTTTAACTCCTCCCCTGTCCTATAAACCATTGGTTTTGCCTGCCTTTTCATAGGATGTGGAACAGTCCCTCTTCCACATCTATACAGACAGCATCTCTTGTTTCCTCCTCTGCTACATTGACTCCTTGCCTGGACCCAACTTGTCCATCTTCTTCCTCATCAATCCAATCCACCATTTCCACTAAGTAGCACAGTCCCCAACACATTACTATTCCACCCCCCTCTTTAAGTTCCCTTTCCTTCCTCAGTCTTGATGAAGGGTCCACACCTGAAATGGTAACTTTCCTGCTCCTCCAATGCTGACTGGCCTTTGCCTTCAAGCTCCACATTTTATTGACTCTATTCCCCCACATCCTTTTTGGGAGCAGAGGGTGATGGGAAAGGTTGGTTGTTTGGATGACTGGCCAGGCTTACCCTATGCTAATGCACAGGACAGTGAAATGTCTGGACCTTGTGCCCATATAACTGACATTCCAGCACCTGCCTCTTCATTTACCTCTATCAAAACAGTTTAATTTTGAACATGTTTGCTTTAGCTTTGACTTTCAATTTTGGAATTCCCCTACCATTTTATTATTCTTGGAGCTTTTAATTCTCCCCATTTTTAGGATCCATTACTGAGTAAAAAGAAGCACTTGGTATTCCTTTGAGAGAACCCTGCCCTCCCACTACCCTATTGGGTAGTCACATGGCTTCTAGAGTATCTTGTAGGATATTGTACTCACTTTCAAATATCAGGTGATCTGCCTTAATTGTTTACCTCACTCCAAATAAAAACCCAGACTCCGTAACAGAACTGTAAAAGCTATGAATGATTTTGGGGCTTTAAGGCTTCATCCCTCTGTCAATGATTTGGAGGCCATAACCACCAATGGGGAAACTGAACTTTCCTATTCTCTCTGCAGTGTGCACAGCAGATGGTCAGTTCATTGTAGCAATCACCAGGAACCTGACCCGTCCTGCCCTCAACCTGTCCTCTCTGTACGTGGAAAGATGGACATGAAGCTGAGTGCAGGCCTAAGCTCATCACAGCGGAACTTGTAGCCTTCCGCTTCCCAATTACCTCTTGTGGCTCGACCCAGCGGGTGAGTATTGGAGGCTCCAGCATTCTGTCCCTTTGAACGGGCCAGCTCCCTATTAAACAGTGTCTTCCCTTGCAGGAGGAGAATGGGAGCTTTGTGTATGAAACGGATGTCTTGGGGAAGAGGATGATTCAGACAGGGCCACTGGGCTCAATAACCCGGGACAGCACCTTCAGGTGAGAGGGCAGTGGGATTTGTTGGTATGGAGAGGGAAGTGTTACTGACTGCAACTCCACTGCCTATTTCTGTCTCTCGACAGCCTGCACATCCAGTGCAAGTACAAGGGGGAGCATGAGGCAGGCTTACAAATCAATGTCTCCGTTTACACCCTCCCTCCACCACTAGCTGCTTCTGAAGATGGGATCCTGAGGCTGGAGCTGCGAATAGCAACAGGTAGTGCTGCCCTGGTAATAGGAGCACTGGGAATTGTATCCCTTCAGGAGAGTGACTGTTTTGGTTTGTTCTCCTTCTTTTATTTTTGTCTGCTAGATGGCAGCTACAGCTGGTGGTACAAGGACAGTGACTACCCCATTCAGAGAATCCTTCAGGAGTCGGTGTTTGTTGAGGTTCGTGTGAAGGATCGCACTGACCCAATGATAGTCCTGAGATTGCGTGACTGCTGGGCAACCCCTGTGCCAGCCCCTGACCATGAGGTGCAGTGGAGTCTCCTGATGGATGGGTAAGGACTCAATGGAAAGGCTGGACTTGGACAGAGTATGGAGTGAAGACTACATTCTTGTAATAGTGTGACAGAAAAGTGTGTGTATAACATGAGGCACAAGCAAGAGTTGGCACTTTCTTTCAATCATGGTTCATTTGTAAATTCCACTTGCTATTTGATCTACCTTCATGATCATGAACTTGTCCTTAGTTAAGAATGTGCCTTAATGTTGCCAGGGTCTTTCCTCTCTGGAAGAGGATTGTAAGATTGACTGATGACTAAATCTCCTGCCCCCACCTTGAATAGAAAACTCGTCATTACACCATTTTAGGGGACACTCAAGCAACATCGCTGCAGCACCCACTTTGTGAAGTCTCCTATGATTCTCCAGATCAAATCCATCTTCCCTCCACTGACTGAAGGCCCTGCTGTTTCAATCTGATGGTCAGCTGACCAAACATTTACCTTGTTAATGTTGCCCCTACACCATGAGCTGTCTGCTGTCACTGACACCTTGTCAAATAGCTTCTGAAATCTCTCTATACTACAAGTTGCTCTTCATCAACACTTTGATTCCTCCAGTGACCAATCCCATTTCTTTTGTTATGTGGATTGCAGTTAACGACTCTCCCCTTTGCTCTGACAGTGAAGTGAAAGATAACTGGCCTGTCCACTTGAGCTTTTGCAATATGCTTGGATTGTCTAGAACTTTTTGACCAGTCTCTACAAAATGTAGAGCTCAAGACCTTGAAGACCAGATTCATTATTACTTGTGGAAGATCAGCTTTTGTTTTTTCTCTTGGTACCCTCTTTCCTGACAACTGCAAATCCCACTTGCTACCTGATTTTATTTGCAGTCTATTTCTGGTTTGGTTTAGAGCACTTGGTCACCTGACCTTCCTGTTTCAGGTGTCCCTATGAAGGTGATGACTATCTGACCCTCCTACACCCAGTAGGTGTTTCTTCTGGCCTGCAGTTCCCAACCCATCACAAGCGGTTTGAAGTGAAGACATTTGTTTTCTTGGATGGAGTGTCTGAGCAGCCTCTCTCTGGACAGGTAATCAAATGGAAGGAATGAGGCCACACTCAGAAATCCTCTTGCTGTGTCTCTGCTACAACCTGGGCTATTGATCTATGGGAAGATCCCCTTAAAATCTCTTCTCCTTCCTTTCTAGGTTTACTTGCACTGCAGTGCTGAGGTTTGCTCTCCCTCTGCTCAAGATGACTGTACACCCAGATGTGGTCCAAGTGAGTTCCTTGATGCTTTTTTAAGCTAAGGTCCACCCCTCCATCCTGATCTGACTGCCCCTATATCCAATTACCAAGGATACAGCATCCTGGCTCAATTTGGGTTCTAACCATCTCCTGTCCCCCTCCAACAGGGACACGCAGGAGTGCTCTCCTCCATGAGGGGACCTTGGTAAGTGCTCCTGGTCCAGTTGTTCGCCTGGAAGCTGAAAACAGCCAGTCTAAGCAGCTGCTTAATGAGAATGGTAAGTGATGTTCTTTGTTTAGTTCATTGAGCATCTTTTCCAATGTCTGAACCCACTTCCTCCTTCCCCATAGGTGCTGCTGGATCTCCTGTTCTGATTGGAGTAGCTGTTGGGTTTCTGGTGTTCCTGTTGATGCTGATTGCTGCAGTGTACAGAATGAAGAACCCAGCCCAGTCTGTCCCCAGTGTCATGAGGTTGACCTGTAGACCTTGAATACAAATAAACCAGACAGAAACCTGCCCTGGTGTGTCTATAACAAAGCTATGTAGTCTTGTTGGAAGTGAGCTTGAATTGTGGTTCAGTATTTATGGAAGGGACAGCAATTAGTTGTCAGACCAAATGGTGAGTGGCTTGGGGTTACCCAACTGGAATTCCCAGCCTTGCCATGTTCTTGTAGCAACATGTTTGTGGTTTGTTCTCGTCAATGGTGATACCTTTGAATTTTGGCTGATATGGAGTTGAATGATTAGTCATCATCACTGGCTAGCACAGCAGCCTCGAGGCTGAATGGCCTATTTTGCTTTTCTTTCCTGCTTCATGCACTAATTTAGTGCAGTGGCTTCACTTGCTCCATGCAGCAGTTACATCCTGGATAACAGTCTTCACTCCTATTGAAATGACATCCAAGTGAGAACCAGAACACATGGAGAAACATTAGTTTATACAGCTTAATTCCAGTTGAGACATTAGACTGAATGTTCCTGATTTCAGTCCTTTGTAGTGCTTCTTTCTTTTGTTTTGAAAAGTTACAAAACTCTGCCCAACACTTCTCACTGAAAGGTAAACAGTGAGGGACTAAATAAAATGCATTCTCTGGCACTAGCTGTGGCATATGTACCAGGAGCTGCATTGTCTTTGTCAATACATTCCTGACTACATCAGGCTGTGGTATTATGGACTCCTTTACACTTTTTTTTGGGAAGTAGGAAAATATTTTTGTTTCCCTTGTGTAGAAACAGGTCCACACTGACCCCATTCCCCAACCCTATTACTCTACATGTCTCTACCTAATAGATCTAATCTACACACCCCTGCCCACTGTGGGCAATTTAGTATGGCCTCTCCACCTAAACCTGCATATCTTTGCACTGGGAGGAAACCCACCTGGACATTAAAAGAATGTGTGGAGTTTGCACAGTCATCCAAGGCTGGAATCGAACCCAAGTCCCTGACAGAGGCAGCAGTGCTAATCCAGGTCCCCAGAGTATTACTTCGGCCTGTGACAGTACTACGAGGCCATCACATCCCCAAGGCTTTGTATAACTCAATACTACTATAGAATGGACCCCTTTTTATAAAAGGAAACAACCTCAAATGAGATTTCAAAAGTAAAACCATTTCCTAAAGGCTTCTTTTTAAAATTGCTGCCCCCAAGAGTCATTCACCACTGCAATTGCAGTGCATGCTCAGATCATCAATTCATCCTCCAATGGGTTGAAAGATTTGTAGGAAGTGGGCAGGACAATGGAGTTGATGCTGAGATAGGATCAGCCATGACTGTACTAATCTGTGGAGCTGGCTCAAGACTAAATTGCTTACTCAGTCCTGAGTGCTTCCTGTTCCTCTTAGTAATAACTTCCTATGCTGAAGCTAGTTAGAGCTCAAACTTTTCAGGTATGGAGCATATCTTGTCCAACACTGGCTAGCCTCCATGTGGCCTGAGGACAGCCTCACTATAGGAGGAACATCTTCCCTCTGGCTCTATACTTCATGGTCTTCCTTCCAGGGTTTGAGATACCTATTGTTATCCATGCCTTAAACATACAGGGGCGCTAGTAACGCCAGTGCCAAGAGTTTTGGCAACCTGAGGAACTGTGCCAGAATTGCAACTTACTACCAAACTAGGTGCAAAGTCACTTGATTGCCAAGATACTGGAGGTGATTGAATGAATCATGAAAATGTCTCCTTGGGAGGCGCTCAAGGTTGAAAAGTAAATATCATTATCCACTGGTTTACCATGTTAGCTGGGGGTGCCCAGTGAAGATGGGCTGGGAGAGGACTGTTTTACAGACTTGTCCTAAGCCTTGTTTGTATAATATCAGCAACAATCTGGAATACTGCCTTGGTGCACAAATCTTCAGGTGAAGTGTTCTTAACTTGCTCTGTAAATTCCTTCCTTGAGCAAGAAACTTCATGGGTGGTGGCAACAATGAGTAAGCTGGTACATTGTAGCTCACCTTCTCCAGTTTCTGTGGATCTTGGGTGTACTGTAGATCAGTTGGTAAGCCATTGTGGATCGGCAGGGTGCCTTGTTCCACATAATGGACTTTTGAAGACACTAATCTTTCCCAGTTGAACACTTAACAAAAATACAGAACTTGCTACTGTTCTCTATGCTTCTTGGATTTGTCTTAATTAGAACTACATAAAATCCACCTTCTTGCTTCTAAGAGCTCCTTTACTTTCCCTGTGATAGCTAGCAGTGAGAAACCTCCACTCTTAAATTATGAAATGGTTAGGAAGCCCCTAAAATGGAGGTACTATAACAAATCCAGCCACTAGTTACCCATTTTAAAGTGAAAATGAATGTACTAAATCAATACTGACATGGATGATTATGAACTGCACCTCTCCACTGCCCACTGGTTTAAAGGCTTCTGTGGTAGACACTGCTTCCTCATCAGACCCTTGTGTGGATGTACCTGAGGAGCGGCAGAGAGCTGGATACTATTGTCTTTCCCACAACTGCCTGGACCTGCTGTCACCCATTTGACCCAAACATTTAAACTGCCTGCTAATAGCTGTATAGATTAGGAGCATAGGGCTGCAGTGCCTCAAACGTACGATCAGCTCTCTCAAAGAAAAATAGTTACTACCGTAGTCTCTTTTTTTTAGACAGTAATGATTTATAGTGTCTTCGATGTCCTACCATACTCATTTTTATAAATGAGGTACTCATAGCCAAGTGAACAGGGGTGCTTCACTTTATAGTTTTTTGTGTTTGGATGAGATCTTTAGCTAAAGAGCAGGGGGTGATCCTAGTATCTTGCAAAAATTCATCCCTTCATCTGTACTTTATGCTATAAATTATCCAGCTATTAGCTGAATTTTAAGTAATTTACTGCCTTGTTTCCTGCATTTGTGAGTTGCATTGAAATTGATCAGCCATTGAGCATACTGTAATGTGAAACAAAACCATGTCAATGCATCTTTTTGATGCCTAGGTCTTGATTTGTAACTTTTGTCATCTTTTCAGAGATTGGTTTTTAAGACTTGTTTCCTGATGAATTATTAATGTGAGTGTACAAAAGTTATTGAGCAGTAGATAAAGTTCCCAAGTCTTTGCACACAAGGCTACTCTCTGTGAGATATGGCCTGCTAATGATTTAACCTGAGGATCACCACACCTCCCAGAGAGGAGAGGTTGAGAAGGAGAATAAATAATCCTCCACACAGACCATGGAGCAACATCTAATAGAATTTGTTTTTTTTTTTAAAAAACTAATTAACTACCTAAGCCATCCTTGACACTAAACCACCATACCTGCTGTTTTTAAAATATTTTCAGAGGTCATTTTTAACTTTTGTGAACTTCTAATGGTTCCTATACCAATGGAAGTCCTTATCAACAGAAGTTGGAATTTAGAAGGATAAGTTGGAGGAAGAAACATCATCTCATTGAAATTTACAGAAATAATGAGCAGGGGAGATGTTTTGACTAATAGGATAGACTAGGACCTGAGATCAGCACCGCCTCTGTCTCAGGGAAGGGATGACCCATTTCTTAGAACTGAGATGAGGAGGATATTCTCCCACCTGAGGGTGGTTTATCTGTGAAACCCATTGCTTCAGAGGGCTGTGGAGGCCAAGTCATTAAGTTTATTTAAGACAGAGATCGACAAGATTGCAGGGAGAAGGCAGGAAAATGGGATAGAAACATTAGCTGCAATCAAATGATGGCACAAACCTCATGGGCCAAGTAGATTCAGAAGACTATCAACTGTTTTTGGGAGGGATCTGTAAGTTATTTCCTGGATAATTCAAGACTACTAATCTCCTTTCCACAGCTTGTTTTATCCTTTGAATGACTATAGCCACACTGGAAACATGATTTGTTATTCTAATCAAGACTCTGCCTTTCAGGATGATATTTTGGCTTTTCATTTGGGAGTTTATCCCTGATATTTCTCCGTCTGTTATGGTGTTACTGTTGAGTTTAACGCCATTCCACAAGAGATCCCTTTATCTCAAACATGAAGACCATAACATCCAAGGGTGTAAATTAGGCTCTTTAGTTCATTGAATCATGGAACAGAGTCAGATTATGGCTAATCTGAATTCCCAACACCATTTTCCTGCCTTTCTCCATCACTTACAGATTAAAGGTCTGTCTCCCTTTTATTCAACAACACTACCAATTACTGTTGAGGTTGGGAAGAAATTCCTCTGCCATCTTTCTTCAATATGTCTTATTCTGAGATTGTGCCTTCTGGCTCTAGATTCTCCAGGAGAAACAACCTTTCCACACATCCTTTAAGTTTACCACAAAAACATGAATCACCTTCCATTCTTCATTTCAGTGAATGTAGTATTTATCCAAACAAGGAACGCCAGTGAGTGATTTCTCAACACTCTCTTAGGAGGGTTTATTTATTCTTTCAATGATACATCATCCTTAGCCCTTTCCGGTTTAAGTGTGATTTACAAATTGCGACTAATCTATCCAAAGACAAATAAATTCACTGATGTGAATATCACAAAACAAGAGATCAAGCTTGTATTTAGCCCAGAAGCATGCTTAGAGTTGACATAGGGAAAGCTGACTGACACTCAGTCTTAGGAATGTCTTGAGACATATGAAAACATTACTATTGTTTGCTGGCAGAACGATTGGAGGAGAGTGTAACTAAAGATGGTTAAGAATGTACATGGACCTGAACTCCTAGATCTCTCTGCTCATTAACTTTTCCCAAGACTCTTCAGTTTACTGTATAATTCGCTTTAGAATTAGACCTTCCAAAATGCATCACCTCACATTTGCCTGGATTGAACTCCATCTGCCACTTCTCTGCCCAACTTTCCTGTATTCTTTGACAGTCCCTATGCGTTCTGCTACTCTAATCTTTGTCATCTGCAAACTTACTGCTTAAACCACTAATGCCCTCTTCCAAATCATTTATGAATGTCACAAACGGTGGCCCAAACACGGATTCCTGTGGAACACCACTGGTTACCTGTCTCCATTTCGAGAAACTCCCTTCAACTACTGTCTCCTGTTGCTCAACCAGTTCTTTATCCACCTAACTACAACACCCTGCACACCATGTGACTTCACTTTCTCTACTAGTCTACCATGGGGAACCTTATCAAAGGCCTTACTAAATAAAGTCCATGTATATGACATCTACTGCCCTTCCTTCATCTATCAGCTTCATCACTTCCTCAAAGAAGTCTATTAAGTTGGTAAGGCACAACCTCCCTCACACAAAACCATGTTGCCTATCACTGATAAGCCCATTCTCTGCCAAATATATAGATTCTATGCCTCAGTATCTTCTCCAGCAGCTTTCCCACCACCGACGTCAGGCTCACTGGTCTGTAATTACCCAGAATATCCCTTCTTGAACAGGGGGGACAACATTAGCAACATTCCAGTCCTCCAGCACTTCACCTGTGTTTAAGGATGCTCCAAAGATATGTCAGGGCCCTAGCTATTTCCTCGCTTGTCTCCCTCAGCAACCTGGGATAGATCCCATTGATTTTTGGGGATTTGTCCACCTTAATATCCTTTATACTACCCAACACATCCTCCCTCCTTTTGTCAATGTGAGCCAGAGTAAACCAACTTCTACCTCAAATGTCAACATTCACCATGTCCCTTTCCTCAGTGAACACTGATGCAAAGTAATCATTGAGAATCTCACCCATTCTCAGTTTCAACGCAACCTTCCATATCCTTTAGTGGACCATTCCTTTCTCTAGTTACCCTCTTATGAATAAAAGGCCTTGGGATTCTCCTTAATTCTGCTCACTAAAGTTATTTCATGACTCCTTTCAGCCCACTTGATTCCTTGTTTAAGATTGGTCCTATTCTCCCGATATTCCTCCAAGGCCAGTTCTGTTCTTAGCTGCCTGGACCTTATGTACGCTTCCCTTTTCCTCTTGGCTAGTCAAACAATTTCTCCAGTCATCCACAGTACACTAATCTTGCCTTTTCTATCCCTTGTTTTCAAAGAGTGCAGGATAGGCATGTCCCATCTTTGAAAGCCTTCCACATATCAAATGTGGACTTCCCTTCCACATTTCCCACCTCCTGCCGAATTTTAATATAATCAGCCTTGGTCCAGTTTAGTATGCTTCCTTTAAGGCCATGCATCGATGTGTACGAGTATTCTAAAATAGAGAATTGTGGTCACTATTCCCAAAGAAGTTGCAATGGAGGATTTCTATCACCTGGCCTGTCTCATTCCCCAAAACCAGGTCCAATATGGCCCTTTCCCTAATTGGACTATTGACCTACTACTCTAGAAAACCTGCTTGGATGTTCCTGACAAATTCTGCCCCATCTAGACTTCTGACAATAAGTGTATCCTAATCAAGGTTGGGAAAATCTATCTCCCATCACCACACCCTGTTGCCTCTACATCTTTCCATAATCTGTTTAGATATTTGTTCTTCTACCTCACGCTCACTGTTGGGAGGCCTGTAGTACAGCCCCAACAATGTAACAGTTTCTCAGCTCTACCAAAATGCCTCACTCCTCAAGCCCTCCATAGTGTCCTCCTTTAGCACAGTCATGATGTCATCCTTGACCAGCAATGCATCTCCTCCCCCAACTGCTACTTCCATCCCTGTCCAAAACATCTATATCCTGGAACATTTAGTTGCCAATCATGCCCTTCCTTCAACCAAGTCTCTGATCGCAATATCATGCGCAGGCACCAATCCAAGCCCCAAGTTCATCTGCCTTACCCACTATGCTCCTTGCATTGAAGTATATGCAGTTCAGCCCACTAGTTCCTTTACTTTCATCTGCTCTCACCGACTTTTCTCCTTGGTAATGCTAACTCCATGATCCTGTTTGTTACAGTCTCTAGTTTCCACCTCACTGTCTATTAGTTTTCTCTTCTGGTTCAAAGCCCCCTGCCACATTAGTTTAAATCCTCCCAAACAACAGTAGCAAAAACTCCCCCAAGGACATTAGTTCCAGTCTGGTTCAGATGTAGACCATCCAATTTGTAATAGTCCCACCTTCCCCAGAATTGGTCTCAATGTCCCACAAATCTGAACCCCTCCCTCCTACACCATCCATCAAGCCAGGTGTTCATCCTGCCTATTCTTTTGTTTCTGCCCTGACTAGCACATGGCACTGGTAACAATTCTGAGATCACTACCCTTGGGGTCCTCCTCTAGCTTCTCTCCTAGCTCCCTGAATTCTGCTTTCAGGAACTCTTTTTTTAAAAAAAAACTTAAATCATTGGTGCTGATATGCACCATGACAGCTGGCTGTTCACCCTCCCTTTTAGAATGCTCTGCAGCCGTTCAGTGACATCCCCGACCTGAGCACCTGGGAGGGAACATAACATCTGGGAGTCTCTGCCACAGACAGTGAGGTAGGCTACCAAAACAATTGCAACAGGACCTTGATCAGCTGGGGACGTGGGCCAAGAAATGACTATGGTGTTTAATATGGATAAGGGTGCGGTCTTGTATTTTGAAAAGTCAAATCATGTTGGGAGTTTGCTGGTGAATGGTAGGGCCTTGAGTGTAGTGGATCTGAGAGACCATGGCATTCAGGTGCACAGTTCTAAAAGTAGAGTCACAGGTAGACAGGGAAGGTGGCTTTTGGAACACTGGCCTTAATCAGTCAGTGCATGAGTACAGAAGTTGGGAAGTTATGCTGTAGTTGTACAGGTTGGTGAGGCTGCACTTGGAGTATGTTCAGTTTTGGTCACTTTGCTATAGAAAGGATGTTATTAAATTGAAGAAAAAAGAATAAATTTACAAGGATGTTTCCATGTCTCAAGGGTCTAAGGTAGAGAGAGTTAGACAAGCTTTAGAGTAGGTGACGGAGTAAGGATCGTGGAGGTGTATAAAAATGAGAGTCCCAGCTAGGGTGAATGCACGGAGTCTTTTTTCCCCCCCCTCGGTTTAGGAAAGCAAGGCCATCAGTTTAAGGTTAGAGGGGAAAGAATAAAGGGAACCCAAGGGGCATTATTTAAAATAATTAGTACACATGAATGAGCTGCCAATGGAAGTGGTTGAGGTGGGTACATTAACATTTAAAAGGCATATGGGAAAAAAAAAAACTTGATAGGAAAAGGTTTAGAAGGATATGGGCCAAGTGCAGGGAAGTTGGGTTAGTGTGGATGGACATTTTGGTCAGCATGAACCAAAGAGCCTGTCTGTGGTGTACTGGGCAAAAGTAAGCTAAGTTGGGAGTCCTTAGAATGCATTTGGACTAACTTCTGATATTAACCAAAATGTGAACTTGTTCACTTCAGCAGAAGGATTTTTTAAAAAGTTGACTTAAAATGAACAGAAATTGCAGAACTAAGGTTCAAAGGGAGATGGGTGTTCTGGTACATACATCACAAGAGGTTATTGGGCAGGTTAGTGTGATCAGTGCAAGGTGATGCACCATAAGAGGGCAAACAGTAAAAGGGAATCAACAATAAATGAGAATACAGTGAGAGGGGTAGATGAAGTGAGAGATCTTGGTATGCAGGTGCACAGGTCCTAAAGGTAGCAGTACAAGTAGGTATGGTTGTGAAGGCAGTAGATGGAATGCTCTCCTTCATTGGTGAAGAGATAGAATACAAAAGTCAGGATATAATGATGAAACTGTGTAAGACAGTGGCGAGGCCACACCTGGAGTACTCTGCAGTTCTGGTCACCACATTCCAGGAAAGATCTAATTGCTCCAGGGAGAGGGGAGAAGGATTTACGAGAACATTGCCAGGGCTGGAGAATTGTCGTGACAATAGGAGATTGGAGGGGTTGGGGTTGTTTTCCTTGTAATAGAGAAGGCTGAGGATGTGACAAGATTGATGCATACAAAATCGTGAGGGGTAGAGACAGTGAACAGGAGGAGTCTTTCCATTGGCAGAGAGTTCCAAAACCAGGGATTATAGATTCAAGCTAAGCAGAAAGATGAGGGGACATGAGGAAGTACATTTTCTGCAGATGGTGGTGGATGGCTGGAGCTCACTGCCAGAGTTACTAGTGGAGGCAGAGACTCTAAGCTATTTTACAAAGTAGCTGTATCTTCACCAGTGCTGTAAGCTGCAGCCCTACCTGCTGTGTTCAGGAAGATGGGACTGGAAAAGGGCACCTGGTGTCTTTGAGTCAGTAGGGTCTCAATGAACTGCACATACCCTTCTGTGCTGTATTGTTCTATATTGTTTCTATGGCTCTCAGCAGAGTAACTACATTGGAAGATAAATGGATTGCTACTGTTAGAAAGGGAATGGAATATGGAAATATTTGCATAGGGCACTGGAGAAACTGCATCCAGATTTCTGTGCAGTTTTAGTCAACTTATACAATACAGCACAGGAACAGGCCTGTCAGCCCACCAAGCTGGTACTGATTTGTGGTTTCTCACTGTTCATGTGACTATCAAGATGGCCAACACCACCACTAGTTGTGTTCCAGGAACACACCACCCTCTGGAAAATCTCCCCCCCCACCCCCCATCTTATTGATGAAGTTATACAATAGTAGAAACAGTTTAGAGAATGTTCACTCAATGGAGTGAGGATATTATTTGATGAGGAAAGGTTGGACAGGTTAAACATTTCTTCATTCAAGTTAATTAGAGGTGATCATAAGATCCTGAGGGGTCTGGACAGAGCAGCCAGAAAGGAGGTTTCCTTTCATAGGAAAGATTAGAATGAGGTGACAGTATTAAAATAAGGGTCCTTCTAGTTTAAGAAGGAGATGGGGAACAATGGTTTTCTATTGGAGGATGGACAGTGTGGAATTATCTTAGGGAGGGGAGGAGGGAGTCATTATAGTTATAAAGTGGAAGGAGTGTAATTTTTCTTACAAAACAATTAAGGCACAGGGCATCAGGGCTGGGGAGGAAACTGGAGTTAGATCAGCAACCATCTTACCAAATGGCAGAACTGGCTCAGCCTAATGGGTTACTCCTGATCCTAAATTAATGTGTCCCCATATTTGGGTTTGAGGCAGAAAAAGCACACAGTAAATTGGAAGACACTGACTAGTGAAGAGGAACAAGGCAGCTTTGTTATAGATGTTCACTTCATCCCTGAAGCTGGTTACAAGGCACAGATCATGTGCAATTTGTTCTTGTCAATTTAATCAGTGTCATTTATGTCAAGCCATTTTAAATTGATTTCTTGGAGTAGGGAGATGGACGGTGCACTTGCACTCTTGTCTCTATACAGAGACTGGGTATTGCAGCATCTCTGCTCTTCCTCCATCTTGGTATCAGGTCCAAAGTCTTGGAGCAGGAGTTGGCAATTCAGTTCTGAGCCTTCTTTATACTAACCTGCAACCAAACTGGTCCTATCTTGGCAGGAAAATAGAGTTAACCCTCCCACCCATTAATGGACAGGTTCACTATCCTGCAGTGTGGGGTGCAGAGAGATTCATAATCAAATGCCCCTTCATCTTGATCTCAAAGTGAGGAACCCCACATGCCAGAGTATAACAAAACTAGATAAGCGCAGAGATGCAGACGTTTGGAGCACAGTACTAGTCATGTGGCCATCTGAAAGAAAAAGTGCTCTGAAAGATTCAACTTTCAAATAAGCCTGTTGCATGAAACCATGCAATTCTTAGCTAAAGAGAAGAACTGGAGGGGGTAACAACCTTGAACTTGTAGCCATCTTATGCTGTAGCATTAGAGTCAAATATCAAACATTCAAGGATGTCACCATTGCTACAACATGTCAAGGCTGGGAATTCCATTTGGGTAACACCAAGCCATGCACCATTTGGTCTGACAATTAATTGCTGTCCCTTCCATAAATACTGAAACAATTCAAGCTCACTTCCAACAAGACTGTGTAGCTTAGTTTTAGAGACACACATCATAGATAGAACAATACAGTGCAGAACAGGCCCTTCAGCCCTCAATGTTGTGCTGACCTGTGAGCTATTCAGCTTGTCCCCCTACACGATCCCAAAATCCTCCATGTGCTTATCTAAGGATTGTTTAAATCTCCCTAATGTGGCAGAGTTGATTACATTAGCAGGTAGGGCATTCCACACTTGTACCACTGAGTAAAGAACCTACCTCTGACATCTTAAATCTATCAATCACCCCTCAATTTCTAGTTATACCCTTGTAAATGCTGATATCATCCAAGAAAAAAAAATGACGACTTTCACTATCTACCCTATCTAATCCTCTGATCATCTTTTGGTGTATCAAATCCCACCTTAGCCACCTTCTTTCCAATGAAAAGTTAGTCTCAGCCTCCCTCACAAGACCCTTCCCTCCAAACCAGGCAACATCTTGGTAAGTCTCCTCTACACCTTTTCCAAGGCTTCCACATCCTTCCTGAAGGATGGGGACCAGAACTGTACACAATATTCCAAGTGTGGCTGCACCAGTGTTTTGTATAATAGCAGCATGATATTGCTGCTCCAAAACTGAAACCCTCTGAATGAAACTTAACTGTATGCCTTAACAGCACTATCCACTTGGTTGGCAACTTTCAGGGATGTACATGGACTTAGAGATCCCTCTGCACATCCACGCTACCAAGAATCTTTCCATTGACCCAGTACTCTGCCTTCCTGGTATTCTTCCCAAAGTGCATCACCTCACATTTAGCTGCATTGAACTCCATTTGCCACCTCTCAACCCAATTCTGCAGTTTATCCAAGTCACTGTGCAACCTGTAGCATTCTTCCACACTGTCCACCACTCCAACTTTAGCATCATCTGCAAATTTACTAACCCATCCACCTATGCTTGCGTCCAAGTCATTTATAAAAATGACAAACAGCAGTGGTCCTAAAACAGACCCGTGTGGCACATTAGTAACGAGACTCCAGGCTGAATATTTTCCAGGTTTCTGTCTGGTTTATTTGTATTCAATGTCTACAGGTCAATCTCGTGACATGGGGACAGACTGGGCTGGGTTCTTCATTCTGTACACTGCAGCCACCAGCATCAACAGGAACACCAGAAACCCAACAGCTATTCCAATCAAAACAGGAGATCCGGCAGCACCTATGGGGAAGGAGGAAGGGGGTTCAGACATTGGAAAAGATGCTCAGGTGAACTAAACAAGGAACATCACTTACCATTCTCATTAAGCAGCTGCTTAGACTGGCTGTTTTCAGCTTCCAGGAGAACAACTGGACCAGGAGCACTTACCAAGGTCCCCTCATGGAGGAGAGCACTCCTGCGTGTCCCTGTTGGAGGGGGACAGGAGATGGTTAGAATCCATGTTGACACTACAGCCAGGATGCTCTATCCTTGGTAATTGGATTGAGGGGATATTCATATCAGGAATGGAGGAGTTGATCTCAGCTTGAGAGCATAAACAAACTCACTTGGACCACATCTGGTTGTACAGTCATCCTGAGCAGAGGGAGAGCAAACCTCAGCACTGCAGTGCAAGTAAACCTAGAAAGAAGGAGAGACTTTAGGGGAGCTTCCCATAGATCAATAGCCCAGTTTGTAGCACAGAGACAGCAAGAGGATTTCATGAGCTTGGCCTCATTCCTTCCGTTTGGTTACCTGTCCAGAGAGGGGCTGCTCAGACACTCCATCCAAGAAAACAAACGTCTTCACTTCAAACCGCTTGTGATGGGTTGGGAACTGCAGGCCAGAAGAGACACCTACTGGGTGTAGGAGGGTCAGATAGTCATCACCTTCATAGGGACACCTGAAACAGAAGGTCAGGTGACCAAGTGTTCCAAGCCAAACCAGAAACAGATTGCAAATAAAATCAAAAGTCACAACACCAGGTTATAGTCCAACAGGTTTAATTGGAAGCACACTAGCATTCAGAGGACACTCCTTCGTCAGGTGATAGTGAAGGAGCGTCGCTCCAAAAGCGAGTGTGCTTCCAATTAAACCTGTTGGACTATAACCTGGTGGAGAGAGATGAACTTTGTACACCCCGGTCCAACACCAGCATCTCCAAATCACAAATAAAATCAGGTAGCAAGCAAGAGTTGCAGTTGCCAGGAAGGCAGCTGCCAAGAGGGAAATCATCAAAAGCTCATCTTCTACAGGCAATAATGGACCTGGTCTTTAGGTCTACTGTGCTTGGTTTAGGAGTTCAAAAAATGAGATAATCCCAACACATTGAACTGGCAGGCCAATTAGTTCTGACAGAATGAACCAAAAAGATAGGGTAGAGACATTAATTACAAGCCCTGTAATTGAGGAAGTGGTATTTGGAAGAAGCTTATGCAGCACTGAAGGGCAACCATTGGTTGCCCAGAGGGATTTCGAGAAACTATTTCACAAAGCATCAGCAACAGGCAATTTATGGTGTGGGGACATTAGCCTAAGTGAATGTTTGGTCAGCTGACCATCAGTAATACATTGTAGAAATGGTGGGGTCTTCAGTCATTGGAAGGACAATTGATTTGATCGAGAATGAACTTCACAAAGTAGAAACTGAAAAATGTTGCTAGTGTCTAAAATGGAAAGCTTAATTTGGTGGTTTCTATTCAAAATGGGGAATGAGGTTCATTAATCAATCTTGAGAATAAAAGTCTTGACAACATTAAGGCAGAGATTTGATTAAAGAGAATTCAGATCTGACAGTAGATAGAATAGCAAGTTGAAGTAACAAATCAACCATGATTGAAGAAAGTGGCACAGCAGGCACAACTTGTGGCTCATGTACACCTTTTACAGTGACACTACAGCAAGAATGTAGTCTTCACTCCATACTCTGTCCAAGTCCAGCCTTTCCATTGAGTCCTTACCCATCCACCAGGAGACTCCACTGCACCTCATGGTCAGGGGCTGGCACAGGGGTTGCCCAGCAGTCACGCAATCTCAGGACTATCATTGGGTCAGTGCGATCCTTCACACGAACCTCAACAAACACCGACTCCTGAAGGATTCTCTGAATGGGGTAGTCACTGTCCCTGTACCACCAGCTGTAGCTGCCATCTAACAGACAAAAATAAAAGAAGGAGAACAAACCAAAACAGTCACTCCCCTGAAGGGATACAATTCCCAGTGCTCCTATTACCAGGGCAGCACTACCTGTTGCTATTCGCAGCTCCAGCCTCAGGATCCCATCTTCAGAAGCAGCTAGTGGTGGAGGCAGGGTGTAAACTGAGACATTGATTTGTAAGCCTGCCTCATACTCCCCCTTGTACTTGCACTGGATGTGCAGGCTGTTGAGACAGAAATAGGTGGTGGAGTTGCAGTCAGTAACACTTCCCTCTCCATACCAACAATCCCACTGCCCTCTCACCTGAAGGTGCTGTCCCGGGTTATTGAGCCCAGTGGCCCCGTCTGAATCATCCTCTTCCCCAAGACATCTGTTTCATACACAAAGCTCCCATTCTCCTCCTGCAAGGGAAGACACTGTTTAATAGGGAGCTGGCCCATTCAGAGGGACAGAATGCTGGAGCCTCCAATACTCACCCGCTGGGTCGAGCCACAAGAGGTAATTGGGAAGCGGAAGGCTACAAGTTCCACTGTGATGAGCTTAGGCCTGCACTCAGCTTCATGTCCATCTTTCACGGACAGAGAGGACAGGTTGAGGGCAGGACGGGTCAGGTTCCTGGTGATTGCTACAATGAACTGACCATCTGTTGTGCACACTGCAGAGAGACAGAGGGAGTGTAAGTTCAGTTTCCCCATTGTGGATGTGACTTCCAAATCATTGAGGGATGAAGCCTCAATACTCCAAAATCATTCACAGCTTCAACAGTACCACTACTTGGTGTCAGGGTTTTTAACTTGCCAGACAAACAATTAAGGCAGATCTGATGTTTGAAAGTGAATACAATATCCTACAATATACTCTAGAAGCCATGTGACTACCCAATAAAGTGGGCAGGCTGGTGGGGGTGTTCTGTCTGAGAATACCAAGTGCTCTATTAACCCAGTAATGGATCTTAAGGGGAGAATTAAAAGCTCCCAAGAACAATAGAATGGCATGGCAATTCCAAAGTTTAAAATCAACGCTAAAGAAAACAAGTTCAAAATAAAAGTTCTATTGGAGATAAATGAAGGGCCACATCTGCTTGAAGGGCACAGGTCCCAGACATTGCTAATGCACAGGACAGTACATTGTTTGGATGGCTGTGATGGCCAGGCTTACACTATCAACCTTTGCTCCAAAAAGAGTGTGTAGGAACAGAGTCAATGAAATGTGGAGCTTGAAAGGCACAGCAGATCAGTCAGCATTGGCGTTAGCTTTCAGGTCAGGATCCTTCATCAGGTGTGGGGAGGTAAAGGGAGCAGGACAGTGATAGGTGGTAGTGGGTTGGGATTGGTCAGTGGAAAGCATGGACTCAATTGGTGAGGAAGATAGACAGGTTGGGTCCAGTCAAGGAGGTGGAGAGGAGAGAAGAGGAAAGGCTGGATGTGGGAGTGGGGTGGGGAACATGAGGCGGTGACACCATATTAAGATCATTGGGCTCTAAGCACCTGTTGTGGAATATGGAGGTGTTTTTCTTTCAGTTTGTGTGGGGCCTTATTTTGAAAGTTGAGGTGGCCCAGGATGGACATGTCACCAAGAGTGAGAGGAGCTGAAATGGCTGGGAACCAGGAGGTGGGAGTTGATTGAAGTGCAGAGCACAAATGCTATGCAAGATGGTCCAAATCCGTGCTGTGGTCATCTCAGTATCAGAAGCAATGGACAATGAATCTCTGCTGCACTTGCAATGATTGTTTGTGGCTTTGGACAGAGGGGAGAGGGGAGGTGTAGGGGCAGATGTTACCTTTCCCTGCAACAGGGAAGGAGGGGTCGAGGAAAGTGTGGAACTGACAAGGGAGGTGGAGTGAACAGTCCTATGGATAGGGAAATTGGGGTGGGGAAGGAAATACAGCTATCTATTTGTGGTGGGGGCTGACTGAAGGTGTTCAAAAATGGCAAACAGTGATGTGTTAGATTTGGAAGTAGGTGGGGTGGTATGTGTGGACCAGGGTACTCTACTCTTAGTGGTTGGGAGGTGGTTTGAGGGCAGAGGTGTGGGAAGGGAAGGAGATATGGAGGGGGTATAAAAAACCCCAGGAGAGGGGAGGTACAGTCTTTGAAGTAGGTGGACATCTGGGATGGAATCCTCCTCATAGGAGCAGATGTGGCAGAATCAGAAATTGGGAGAATGGGTTTGCATTTTTGTAGCAGGGTGATTGAGAGAGGTGTAGTCAAGATAGCAGTGTTGCTTACCAGAGACACAGGAAGGGAGAAAGGTGACCAAGATGGTCTAGGTGAACTTGGTCAGGCTGGAAGGGATGGGTGAAGTGGATGAACTGTTACAGTCAATGTAGCAGAGTGGGAGAGAGAGAGATGGTGCCAATGTAGCTGTGGAAGAGGGACTGTTCCACACATCCTATGAAAAGGAAGGCATGGCTCAGACCCTGTGTACCCATAGCCACCCTAATGGTGGCTAGGAAGGGGAAAGGAGTCAAACAAAGTTGTTGAGGGTGAGGACCAGTTCCAGTGAGTGAGTGGATGTGGCAGGGACTGGTTGGGTCAGTCGGAGGGGAAGAAAGAGGGTTTAAGGCCCTCCTCAGGGAGGATACAGGTTGAGGGGGAAGAGACTGAATGTCCATTAGAAAGATTAGCTGTTGGGGGCCAGGAATGGAAAGTCTCAGTGAGGTACAGGAAGTCAGCTAACATGGTGCCACAATTTCAAAAAGATGTAAGGAAAAGCCAGGGAACCTAAACCAGCGAGGCTGACATCAGTAGGGGACAAGTTGAGAGAGAATTCTGAGGGACAGGATTTATAAGTCTTTGGAAAGACAAGGACTTAAGGATAGTCAGCATAGCTTTGTGTGGGAAACTATGTCTCACTAACTTGAGAGAGAACACAGTTCAGTGAGGCATTTGACAAGGTTCCTCATGGTAGAGGAGTTAGCAAGGTTACATCACACAGAATACAAGGAGAGCTAGTCATTTGGATACAGAACTGGCTTGAAGGAAGAAGACAGGGTGGTGGAGGGTTGCCTTCAGGATGGAGGCCTGTGACCAGGGATGTGCCACAAGGATTAGTGCTGGGTCCACGATGTTGTCATTTACACAAGTGATTTATGTGAATACAGGAGGTGTAGTTAGAAATATTGCAGATGACACCAAAATTGGAGATGTTGTGGACAGTGAATGTTACTTTAATACAACAGGACCTTGATCAGGTGGGCTAATGAACTGAGGAGTGACTGATGGAGGTACTACATTTTGGAAAGGCAAATCAGAGCAGGACATGTGCACTTATTGGGAAGATTTGCTGAACAAAATCATCTTGGAGTGCAGGTTCATAGTTCCTTGAAAGTAGAGGATAGTAAAGGCAGCGTTTAGTATGTTTTCCTTTATCATTCAGAGTATGAGTATAGGAGTTGGGAGCAAATGTTGCAGCTGTATAGGACGTTGGTTAGACCACTGTTGGCATGTGTGCCCAATTCTGGTCACCCTCTTTCAGGAGGAAGGTGGTGAAACTTGAAAAGGGTTCAGAAACATTTAAAGATGTTGCTAGGGTTGGAGGATTTGAGCTATAGGGAAAGCTGAATCCGCTGGGACTGTTTGTAAAGTCTGAGGGACATGTACAGGGTAAATAGATGAGATCATTTACCTGGGTTGGGTGGGAAGTCCCAAAGAAGAGGGCATAGGTTTAGGGGAGAAGGGAAAGATTTTAAAAGGACTAAGGGACACCTTTTTGGAGCTGAGGGTAGTGCATGTATGGAATGAACTGCCACAGGGAGTGGTGGAGGCTGCAATAATTACAACATTAAAAAGGAATCTGGATGGGGATATGCATTGGAAGGGTTTAAAAGGGATATGGGCCAAATGGGAAGAGATTAATTTCTGAAGGATTGGTTCAATTGCTTTATGAAAAAGGTGGTGGAGTGTTCCTGAACCAAACGGGAGAGGGCAGGGGGTGGGAAGAGCTGAGATGGTGCATACTCTTGTGGCTGGGACTCTGTTAACCTGGAGTTGGGAATGGGTACATGTGGAAACAATCACCTGGGCAGTAGTGTCTGCAGGATTGGCTGGAGCAGATGTGGTTAATGGCATCAGACAAATTCAGGTGGTGATCAGGGATAGGGTGGGGGAGGAGGAGGGGGAAGGTGGTAAGAATATATGAGAGAGTCTTTGGTGGATTTGCCCTCTGATGTCCAATAGGTCACAGAAAGACCCTTTGTTGAGGAAGAACAAATGTCTTTTGCTGGCAAGCCTGAGAGAGATAGTCTCCTCTTCTCTCCTCCCCCACCCCATCCCAGAGCCAGCACAGGGCTGACTGTAGTGACAGGGGAATGTCAGTGCATGGCTGTCAGTGTGGAGCTGAGGATCTGCAGGGCCAGCAGTTTCTAGAGGCTGTAAACATGCTGGAGGTAGCAATGATCATGTTGTCTGGAGTCCGTGGGATGAGCTGGCTGCATCAGCAGGTGCTGATGAAGGAGACATGGCTGTAGTAACAGGAATGTTTCAGGATGTGGTTGAAGATCTTCAGGGTAGAGGAGATGACCAGGGTTTGCAGTGGAAGACACCCACAGATCTTCATGGATGGAGGAGGAAGACTTCAAAGGCTGGCATCCTTGGCAGAGGCTTTATGGTCTAGTTTTCAGCAATTTGGAGAGAGCGAGAACTGCAGTCAGTGTCAATAAAGTGTGGAGCTGGAAAAGCACAGCAGGCCAGGCATCAGAAGAGCTGGAAAGTCAACATTTCTGGGTTGGGACCCTTCATCAGGGCTGGGGAGCACAGGTAAGTAGAGGGAAGTAGCAGGGCTGCAGGAAGGTAGAGGGATGGTGATAGGTGGACACAGTTTGGGAAAGGTGGACTGGATAGGTGCATGGGAAGAGGAAAAGGTTAGGTCCAGTCAAGGAGGCAGGAGGAGAGGGAAGGCTGGATATGCGATGAGGTTGGGGATGGAGTGATTTAGAAGCTGGTGAACTGTGTATGGTCACTGGACTGTAAGCCACTGACACAGCATGTGGTATTGTTCCTCTAGTTTGTATGTAGCCTTATTTTGACAGCAGGAAGGCCCAGGATGGATGTGTCACAAAGTGGGAGGAGTTGAAATGGCTAGCAACCAGAAGCTAGTGTTGATTGGAGCATACAGAGCACTAATGATTCACAAACCAGATCCTGAGTCTACACTGTGGTACACTCAAAATTGGGAACAATGAATGCAAAAACACCAGACTAGGAGAGGTGCAGGTGAATCTCTGCCAAATGTGGCAGGATTGTTTGGGACCTTAGACAGGAAGGAGCCAGCATTGCATTTTGTGCAGTTGCAGGCAAAGGTTCCAGATGTTTGGGTGAGGGGGCAGGAGGAGGGAAAATAGCATGTGGAACTGACAAGGGACTTAGTCAGTGGGCCCTGCAGAAAGCAGAGGGAAAGGAAATATCTGTTTGGTGATGGAATCTATCTGCAGGTAGCAAAAGTATGGCAGAGGATGATGGTGTTGCTTTGGAACTTGATGTGGTGGTATGGAGGACCAGGGATATCTTTGAAGGGATAAGGCCAGAAGGAAGAGAAGGGGATTGCAGGGCAGAGATGCAGGAAGCGGGAGATACATTTGAGGGCATTATTAATCACAGGGGACAGGGGTAGTTACACCCTGTCCCCTGTGATTAATAATGCCCTCAATGGATGAAGAACATCTTGGGTTGTCCTGGAATGGAATCCTCATCCTGGGAAGAGATACAGTAGAGTCAGAAATTGAAAGTATGGGAATCACATTTTTGTGAAATGAGGGGGAAAGAGAGAGGCTGTGTTGTCAAGGTAGCTGTGGGAATTGGTGGGGTTTGAGGTGGTTGTGGATAGTAAGTCACCCACAAACATGAGAAAAGTACAAGCCCATTCTACCTCACTCCAATGAGGGTGGAATCTGAAAAGTGTGTAGTAATTTATCTCCACCTCCTTTAACATGGAGGATACCAGCTACACAGACCAGGTGATTTATCCACCCCAAGCACTCACTCCACCAGTGAGTATGTAGAAGCTGTCAATCACCTCCCTATGGTGACACCAGCTTTTCCTTGATAAGAGAACTCGGAACACAATCCCAAGCAGCATCGTTTCAGCTGTGCAGTTTCTAACTGAAGCCATTAACAGTTACAGCAAATGAGACACCTCAACATTACAGGGGCACTGGGAATCTTTGCAATATCATAGCAAGTTAACCCTCAGGTCAAACCCCTGATAAAGCTGGTTATTAAACACCATGAGACCAGGATAACATTATCCATCATCAAACCAACCAGCCGCTTCACTCGGGATTATCCCCTACTTGACTAGGGAGGGACAGCATCATGTTCCTGGGTTATTTCCTCAGGGACAGGTCCCTTTGCCTTCCTCCCACTGACTCCCACAAACAGCCCTTCACCATTGCACAAGGAAACACCAACAAGTCCCGGGTTATTTCCTCAGTGCCAGCCTGGGGTGGTCCTCATGCTTCCTTCCCCCCCCCATTCGGGGTGGGCTCCGCTCCGGGAGGAGGCTGGGCTGCTTACCTGGGCTGTCTCGCAGGTTGTAGAAACAGGATTGCCCACTGAGACTCGGGGACTGAAAGCAGCAGCCCTGCTTGATGCACTCAGTGCTGTTGATAGTGGCCAGGCCACACGGCAGCCTCCAGCCCGGCTCCGGAGGACACACAGCAGAGACCAGGAAGGGCCGAGCGGCCCAAAGGTACAGACACCAAACCAACCAATGTCCCATCGCGCTGCCTGAATCTGTGCCCGCCCCTGAGCACCAACCCGCTTTATAGCCGCTAATTAGCTCCTGGCCACGGGTTTCTCGTGTTGAAGAGGCTTTAACTGTCACTGATCCTCATTAAGGATTAGGGCGAGATTCCAGCTACAATTACATCTTCACAACTGACGCTGCGTTCCACTGAGCCCAAGATTGTATTTTGTTCCAGAATCGGTTCTACGTGGATATGGAAGTAGGAAACAAGAGTCAGAGAATTATGACGGTGCAGAGGAGGACATTCGGCCCATCAGCAGCCCTGTTCTCCAGTACTAACCTGCTGCCTCTCCCCACACACTATTTCCATCCAGACAACCCCCAAAGTCCCTCCTGAATGCCTGAACTGAATCTGCCTCCCCCACGTTTCCAGGCAGTGCATTCCCTCCCCTAACTACTGACTGGGTGAAAGAGCCTTTTCCCATTTCACCCGACCACATCAATTTCTCAATTTCTCTCGTCATCCAGCATTCCCTACACCTACCCGCCATTCCTTTCACCCAACAGGAAAATACTATCTCTGGACGCTTATTTTCTCATTTTTGAAGGCTTCCCATTTTCCAACCATCCCTTTACCTGCAAACACCTGCCCCAATCAACTTCTGAAAGTTGTAGCCCAATCCTGTCAACATTTGCCTTCCTCCAATTTAGAACTTCAACTTTTACATCCAGTCTATTCTTTTCCATCACTATTTTAAAACTAATAGAATTATGGTCACTGGCCCCAAAGTGCTCCCCCACTGACACCTCAGTCACCTGCCCTGCCTTATTTCCCAAGAGTAGATCAAGTATTCACCTTCTCTAGTAGGTACATCCACATACTGAATCAGAAAGTTTTCTTGTACACACTGAATAAAATTCCTCTCCATCTAAAACTTTACCACAATGGCAGTCCCAGTCTATGTTTGGAAAGTTAAAATCCCCCATCATAACCACCCTTTTATTCTTACAGATAACTGAAATCTCCTTACAAATTTGTTTCTCAATTCCCCACTATTAGGGGATGTATAATACAATCCCAATGGGTTATTATTCATTTTGTATTTCTCAGTTCCACCCAAGTAACTTCCCTGGATGTATTGCCAGGAATACATACAGCAGTAATGCTATCCCCTATTTCCCCCTCCTCTTTTGTCTCCCTTTCTATCCTTCCTAAAGCATTTGTATCCTGGAACATTAATCTGCCAGTCCTGTCCATCCATAATCCATGTTTCTGTAATTGCTATGATATCCCAGTCTCATGTTTCTAACCATGTCCTGTGTTCATCTGCCTTCCCTGTTCAGCCTCTTGTATTGAAATGAATGCAGTTTAATTTGTCAGTCATATGCTGTTCTCTGCTTTGTTCCAGCTTGCCGACTGTTTGACTCATTCCTTTACCCAACTGTATCAGTCTTAGATTGATCTCTTTCCTCACTATTTCCCTGGGTCCGACCTTACTAGTTTAAAAACTCCCTGCCAGTATATTAGTCCCCTTCCAATTCAGGTGCAATCCATCCTTCTTGTACAGATCACTTCTATCCCAGAAGAAATTCTAATGATCCCACAATGTTAGCCCTTCTACTCCTGCACCATCTCCTCAGCCACACATTTATCTGCTTTATCCTCCTATTCCTACCCTCACTGGGTTGTAGCACCAGGTGTAATCCAGATATTATGCCCCCCGGGGACCTCCTTTTTAAATTTCTGCCTAACCTTCAATATTCTCTCTTCAGAATCACATCCTTTTCTCTTCCTATGTCATTGTGTCCAATGTGTATATTGGTCCCTCTCTCCTTTGAGAACACTCTGCACCCTCTCCGATATATCCTTGATACTGACACTAGGGAGGCAACATACCATTTAGATTTTTCACTGCTGGCTGCAGAAAAGTCTGTCTGTGCCTCTGACAAGGGAGTCACCTATCACAATCGATCGCTTGGAACCCAAAGTACCCCTCATTACATTACTGCCAGTCTTGATACCAGAAACTTGGATGTTCGTGCTACACTCCCCTACATTTTCCAAAACAGCATTCTTATTTGAAATGGGGATACCCACAGGAGACTTCTGCACCACCTGCCTACCCGTTCTACCTTCCCTGGAGTTAACCCATGTACCTGACTGTATCTGCGGCTTTTCTCCCTTTGTATAACTGCCATCCATCATACCCCTAGTTCCTGTAAATTCCTCATTGCCTTTAACTGTTGCTCCAACCAATCCATGCGATCTGATAAGATTCACGACCAAAGACACTTTCTGCAGACATAATCACCAATAACATGGAAACTCTCCCTAATCTCCCACATCCCACAGGAAGAGCACATCAGTCTACTAAAGGCCATCTTTTCTCCTTCACAATCTACAGACCAACAAAATAGCACCCTTTTTTGGTCCAAAAAAACAGTGCTCCGGGCTAATTTAGTCCTTTGGTTTATATTTTAAAAATTCAATCGAGATAGATCTCAATAAAACATCTCAATAATCAAGAACCCAATCGATTCACTACTGTAGAATTACAGCAAGGTTACATGTTAAAAACTATGCATTTATCTGTTCCTGTGCTGTGAGCTCTCCCACACAGGTTCATCCAAGGTCAGCTGTGAATATTGCTGTTTTTTAAATTGTTCCTCGATGCACAACGATGTCCAGAGATATTTGAACTCAAACAGCAAAGGCAGTAACTGTGCAGATTCACTGCTGTGTCAGTAATCAGTGTTTCTTTCTCTCTCTCCCTCATTGACCATGTGGTCACTGCCTTTTGTGTCTTCCTCCTTTTAAAAGTGCTGTCGTTTTGATCTTTTTCCCCAGCATCCCAAACCAATGCAACAGTATATAAAACAGTAATTGCCGCTCCTGGAATTTGAGGAAATCACCTCCAATAGATGAAATACCTCAAAAAAGGAGCAGCTCTTACAGTTTCAATTTTTTCCCGTCCTCCATCTTGAATTATCCAAAACCCTTTCTGAGCTGTGTTGGAAAACACAGTATGTTTTTCACACAAAGCGAGGTGGAGGGGAGAGGAACTGTGGGGGGCAAATGGTGCAGAGACTCTCTGCGAGAGACAAGGGGGTCGCTAATTGTGGTGAAAGAGAAATAGAGATGTAAAATGGGTGTAAATTAAGGCATGATAGGGAGCAAATGGGTCCTCTCTGCTGAAAATGAAATATACAAGATACAGCCTTGAGGGAGAGGGTAGATTGGTAAGAATACATGAGAAATGGATGTTGGGAGGAGAGCAAAGTGTTTTATTTATTCATTCACAGGATGAGGGTATCACTGGCTGGGCCAGCATTTATTGCCCATCCCTAATTGCCCAGAGGGCAGTTATGATTCAACCATATTGCTGTGGGTCTGGTGTCACATCTAGGCCAGACCAGGTATGGATAGCAGTTTCCCTCCTTAAGGGACATTAGTGAACCAAATGGGGTTTTCTGACAATTGACAATGGATTCATAGTCATCATTGGACTCTGAATTTCAGATGTATTGACATCCAATTCCACCGTCTGCCATGGTGGGACTTAAACACAGGTAACCAGACATTATTTGGGTGACTGGATTAACAGTCCAGTGCTAATACCACTGTAATGTACCCCCCTCTGTTGAATAGCAAGTGATGTGGCACCACCTCTCCCGTTGCTTGGCGTGGTCCTCCCGCTGGTTTTCATGAGTAGAGGAGAGATCCTAGTGGCCCTAAAGCTGGGATCGGAGTGCTGTGGCTTGAAAATTGTCCAACCTGGTGACTCTCACTCCCCAATCCCCATCAAACTGCGAGATCACTCTGCTCCAATGTATTTGCAGAGGGGTGACCAATAGCAGCACAGCAGAGGATTTTATGGATCTCCAGGGTTACCACCTGTGATCAGATAGATTCTGATATTTGAACTCAAACAGCAAAGGCAGTAACTGTGCAGATTCACTGCTGTGTCAGTAATCAGTGTTTCTTTCTCTCTCTCCCTCATTGACCATGTGGTCACTGCCTTTTGTGTCTTCCTCCTTTTAAAAGTGCTGTCGTTTTGAACTTTTTCCCCAGCATCCCAAACCAATGCAACACTATATAAAACAGTAATTGCCGCTCCTGGAATTTGAGGAAATCACCTCCAATAGATGAAATACCTCAAAAAAGGAGCAGCTCTTACAGTTTCAATTTTTTCCCGTCCTCCATCTTGAATTATCCAGAACCCTTTCTGAGCTGTGTTGGAAAACACAGTATGTTTTTCCACACAAAGCGAGGTGGAGGGGAGAGGAAATGTGGGGGGCAAATGGTGCAGAGTCTCTCTGGGAGAGACAAGGGGGTCGCTAATTGTGGTGAAAAAAGAAATAGAGATGTCAAATGGGTGTAAATTAAGGCATGATAGAGAGCAAATGGGTCCTCTCTGCTGAAAATGAAATATACAAGATACAGCCTTGAGGGAGAGGGGAGGTTGGTGAGAATACATGAGAAATGGAGGACAGGTATCTAATATTGTGGAATTCAGTACGGAGTCCTGGAAACTGTAAAATGTCTCAGTAGAAAATGAAGTGTTGTTCCTTGAGCTTGCATTGTGATTCTTTGCAATGTTTCAGTGGGCCCAGCACAAGGATGTTGGGAGGAGAGCAAAGTATTTTATTTATTCATTCACAGGATGACGGTATCACTGCTGGGCCAGCATTTATTGCCCACCCCTAATTGCCCAGAGGGCAGTTATGATTCAACCACATTGCTGTGGGTCTGGTGTGACATCTAGGCCAGACCAGGTATGGATGGCAGTTTCCCTCCTTAAGGGACATTAGTGAACCAGATGGGGTTTTCTGACAATTGACAATGGATTCATGCTCATCATGGGACTCTGAATTTCAGATGTATTGACATCCAATTCCACTGTCTGCCATGGTGGGACTTAAACACAGGTGACCAGACATTATTTGGGTGACTGGATTAACAGTCCAGTGCTAATACCACTGTAATGTACCCCCCTCTGTTGAATAGCAAGTGATGTGGCACCACCTCTCCCATTGGTAAAAACAATGACTGGAAACCAGATTCTGGATCAGTGGTGCTGGAAGAGCACAGCAATTCAGGCAGCATCCGAGGACAGGCAAAATCGACGTTTCAGGCAAAAGCCCTTCATCAGGAATAAAGGATGAAGGGCTTTTGCCCGAAACATCGATTTTGCCTGTCCTCAGATGCTGCCTGAATTGCTGTGTTCTTCCAGCACCACTGATCCACCTCTCCCAGCGTGGTCCTCCCTCTGGTTTTCATGAGTAGAGGAGAGATCCTAGTGGTCATAAAGCTGGGATCAGAGTGCTGTGGCTTGAAAATTGTCCAACCTGGTGATTCTCATTCCCCAATCCCCATCAAACTGTGAGATCACTCTGCTCCAATGTATTTGCAGAGGGGTGACCAATAGCAGCACAGCAGAGGATTTTATGGATCTCCAGGGTTACCAACTGTGATCAGATGGATTCTGAGAGGTTTCATGCCATGACTTGACCCCCACTCTTCAGCCATTTGTTGGCTAAAAGATGCATCCTTCCAACTTGCTGTATTCCTCCATCAACATCAGTGAGGTATTCACACATTCCTCTGCAGAATGCGGAACAAAGATTTTTCACATCCTGTCAAGAATGGTGATGGATAAGCAACTGGAGACGTCGATCAAAAAACTGCCATCCCTTATGTTGAAGGGGCCCAGTACATGAATCAACATCCTCAAGGTCACTATTGAGAGATTTGGAGGAGGGTGCGAAATATTGCAGAGTGTGAACTTGTTCACTCCAGCAGGAAGAATTAAAAAAAAAAAACAGTCTATTACTTAAATGGAGAGAAATTGCAGAACTCGCAGTTTCAGAGGGAGCTCGTGTCCTGATAGTATGATGCATGTATGTTGGTGCATCACCTTGCACTGATCACACTAAGAGAGGGCAAACAGTAAAAGGGAATCAACAATAAATGGGAATATAGTGAGAGGGGTAGATGAAGTGAGAGATCTTGGTATGCAGGTGCACATGTCCCCAAAGGTAGCAGTACAGGTAGATATGGTTGTGAAGGTGGCAGATGGAATGCTCTCCTTCACTGGCAAAGGGATAGAATACAAAAGTTGGGATATAATGATGAAACTGTGTAAGACAGTGGTGAGGCCACACCTGGAGTGTTCTGTGCAGCTCCGGTCACCACATTCCAGGAAACATCTAATTACTTCAGGGAGAGCAGAAAAGATTTGAGAAAATTGCCAGGGCTGGAGACTTGTAGTGATGATAGGAGATTGGGGTTGTTTTCCTTACAGTAGAGAAGGCTGAGGATGTGACAAGATATAGGCGTACAGAATTGTGAGGGGTAGAGACACAAAGTGGACAGGAGGAAGCTATTTCCATTGGCAGAGTTCCAAAACCAGGGATTATAGTTCCAAGCTAAACAGCAGAGATTAAAGACATGAGGAAGTACATGTTCTGCAGAGGGGGTGAGTGCTTGGAGCTCAATGCCCGAGTTACTAGTGGAGGCAGAGACTAAGCTATTTTGCAAAATAGCTGTACCGTCAGCAGCAGTGCTGTAAGCTGCAGCCCTACCTGCTGTGTTCAGGAAGATGGGACTGGAAAAGGGCACCTGGTGTCTTTGGGTCAGTACGGTCAGTGGACTACACATACCCTTCTGTGCTGTATCGGTTCTATGGCTCTCAGCACAGAAACTATGCTGGAAGATAAATGGAGTGCTACTGTTAGTTAGAAAGGGAATGGAATATGGAAAACAGTTGTACAGGGCACTGGAAAGACTGCATCCAGATCACACTGCAGTTTTAGTCAACTTTTACAATACAGCACAGTAACAGGAACAGGCCCTATAGCCCACCAAGCTGCACTGATTGCGAATTTGGATTTTTACCCACTGTGATTTCTCTCCCTGTTAGAATTCTGTTCATGTGACTATCAAGATGGCCTTGAACATTGCTAACATACCTACTTCCAACACCACCACTTGGCATCTTCAACACACTCCTCACCCTCTGTGGGAAATATTTTGCCTGCATCTCACCTAAACTTTCCCTTTATTGAATAAATGATACAATGTTCACTCACAGGATTCTTGAAGTGAAGACATTTGAGGAAAGGTTGGATAGACTGAGCATGTCTTCATTCCAGTTTAGAAAAATGCGAGATAATTGTAAGACATTAAGATGCTGAGGGGATGTGACAGACACTGAAAGGATGTTGTTTCCTTCATGGAAAAGGGAAGAATGAGGGAACAATATTAAAAACAAGGGGCCCTTTTAGTTTGAGGAGATGAGGAACAATGCTTTTTCTCTTGGAAGTGCAGAGTCTGTGGAGCTGTCTTCAGGGAAGGGAGGAGGCATGTACATTGGAATAGTTTTACAAGGTGTGGGGGGTGGGAAGAGAAGAGATGGTGTTTGGGAGAGAGATTTTTCTCAATACCAAGGGAGATTTATGACTAGGGAGGACAGGAGTTCAAGCTACAATTACATCAGCAATCTTACCAAATGGTTCACTCCTGCTCTTAAAACATGTGCCTGTGTTTGAGGCAAAAAAAAAACACCAAGGCACAGAGACTCAGTAAATAGAAGGATGCAGAGTACCATAGAGGAACAAGACAGCCTTGGGTGTACACATTCACCTCATTTTTCTGCCCAATTCCCATAACCCTCCAACCCACTAACCCAGCATGCACTGCTGTCAGGGTGGAGAGAGAGATTCTAATCCTAGAGGCCAGCGATCTCTTTTCCTAAGGGATAGCAGGTTGTAAAACTAATCTCATTCTGTTGCTTCCTCCTGTGGGACATCCATCCCACAGCACTGCATGATGTAGGACAAAAAACAGGCCAGCACAAAGAAAGTTGTATCATTGGATAAATAAAGCCAATATATTTTCCTACCTTTCTAAAGGAAGAGAGAGGAGCCCATAATCAATTCACAGCCTTAGTCAGGAATGTGTATGAAGAAAAGCAGAACAATGCAGTTCCTGACATGCTGTAACTACACCCAGAAAAACAGATTGGATTAGTCTGTTTACCACTGGGATACCACGCACTGGGCAGAGTTTAGTAATTGCTGAACTAAGTTGAATGAAGCACTACAAGGGCTGAAACAAGGCATTAACAAATTAGGAATATACACACTGCAGTCAAGCCCTGCCCCCCAAAAAGGAGATCTGGAGAAAGCCACAGCAAGTTCAGGTCTGTGCCTCCTCATTTTTCATTTCCTCACACCAACTGGGAAAGGAATTGCTATCCTGAAGGACACAGCTGCATGAAACAAGTGAAGCCACGGTCAGTCATCATTTGGGAGTGTATGAAAACAGGAAAGACATTAGCCCAAGAACAACCAACAAGCCCAATAGGCCATTCAGCCTTGGACAGCAGACAGGCTCAGTGACCATATGACTCAATATCCTGTTCCCACTTTCTTCCTCTACCCTTCAGCTTTCAGAACCATCTCAGTACGACAATGTTTTGGTCTCTACTGCAGAGAGAAATTCTCTAGGCTCACTACTCTGGTGGGAGCCATTTCCCCTCATCTTGATCCTAAAATAACCAATTGCATATCCTTTAGGGAGTCACTTCTGATTTTAGTGAGAAAGACTACAATAAAACTAGCTGGAGGGAATATGGTAATGATGAATAACTTCAAACATTCTGAAGGGCAGTCATTGTCAGTGGCACCAAGTGATTTGAATTCCTCAATGATAAGGAAAAACTGAACCTATTGAGCCAGCTTAGCATGTACTAGCATTATTGCTAATATCAGCCACTCTAGGGTATCATTGACCAGAACAAACCACAAGCATGTTGCTACAAGAACATGGCAAGGCTGGGAATTCCAGTTGGGTAACTCCAAGCCACTCACCATTTGGTCTGACAATTGCTGTCCCTTCCCTAAATATTGAACCACAATTCAAACTCACTTCCAATAAAACTGCGTAGCTTAGTTTTAGACACACACCAGGGACAGGTTTGACTGGTTTATTTGTATTCAAGGTCTACAGTTCAATCTCATGACACTGGGGACAGATGAGGCTGGGTTCTTCATTCTGTACACTGCAGCCATCAGCATCAACAGGAACACCAGAAACCCAACAGCTACTCCAATCAAAACAGGAGATCCGGCAGCACCTATGGGGAAAAAGGAAGGGGGTTCAGACATTGGAAAAGATGCTCAGTGAACTAAACAAGGAACATCACTTACCATTCTCATTAAGCAGCTGCTTCGACTGGCTGTTCTCAACTTCCAGGAGAACTGGACCAGGAGCACTTACCAAGGTCCCCTCATGGAGGAGAGCACTCCTGCGTGTCCCTGTTGGAGGGGGACAGGAGATGGTTAGAATCCATGTTGACACTACAGCCAGGATGCTCTATCCTTGGTAATTGGATATAGGGGATGTTCAGATCAGGAATGGAGGAGTGGATCTCAGATTTAGAACATCAAGGAACTCACTTGGACCACATCTGGGTGTACAGTCATCCTGAGCAGAGGGAGAACAAACCTCAGCACTGCAGTGCAAGTAGACCTAGAAAGAAGGAGAGATATTAGGGGAGTTTCCTGGCGATCAATAGGTTGCAGTAGAGACACAGCAGAAGGATTTCATGAGCTTGGCCTCATTCCTTCCATTTGGTTACCTGTCCAGAGAGGGGCTGCTCAGACACTCCATCCAAGAAAACAAACGTCTTCACTTCAAACCGCTTGTGATGGGTTGGGAACTGCAGGCCAGAAGAGACACCTACTGGGTGTAGGAGGGTCAGATAGTCATCACCTTCATAGGGACACCTGAAACAGAAGGTCAGGTGACCAAGAGCTCTAAACCAAACCAGAAATAGATTGCAAATAAAATCAGGTAGCAAGCAGGAGTTGCCTGGAAGGGGGGTGCCAAGAAGGGGCAAACATATCAAAAGCCATCTTGCACCAGGATGTAATGGACCTGGTCTACTACTTTTCACAGTCTCTGCAACAAGTGTGTATGCAGTGGGCATCAAAGGGCAGTGCTGTGTGATCAAAACAGTGAAGGAGGGTAGGGATTAAATCAAAATAGATGATGGAAATGTGTTGCTGGAAAAGCGCAGCAGGTCAGGCAGCATCTGGGTGGCACGGTGGCACAGTGGTTAGCACTGCGCCTCACAACGCCAGATACCTGGGTTCAATTCCCGACTCAGGCGACTGACTGTGGAGTTTGCACATTCTCCCAGTGTCTACGTGGGTTTCCTCTGGGTGCTCCGGTTTCCTCCCACAGTCAAAGATGTGCAGGTCAGGTGAATTGGCTATGCTAAATTGCCCATAGTGTTAGGTTAAAGGGGTAAGTGTAGGGGTATGGGTGGGTTGCGCTTCGGTGGGTCGGTGTGGACTTGTTGGGCCGAAGGGCCTGTTTCCACACTAAGTATTCTAATCTAATTCTAATCTAGGGAACAGGAGAATCGACGTTTCGGGCATTAGCCCTTCTTCAGGAATGAGGAAAGTTGGTCCAGCAGGCTAAGATAAAAGATAGGGAGGAGGGACTTGGGGGAGGGGTGTCGGAAATGTGATAGGTGGAAAGAGGTCAAGGTGAGGGTGATAGGTCAGACTGGGGTGGGGGCGGAGAGGTTGGGAAGAAGATTGCAGGTTAGGAAGGCGGTGCTGAATTTGATGGATTTGACTGAGACAGGCTGGGGGGAGGGGAAATGAGGAAACTGGTGAAATCAGAGTTCATCCCTTGTGGTTGGAGGGTTCCTAGCCGGAAGATGAGGCGTTCTTCCTCCAACCGTCGTTTCGCTGTGGTCTGACGATGGAGGAGTCCAAAGACCTGCAAATCCTTGGTGGAGTGGGAGGGGGAATTGAAATGTTGAGCTACAGGGTGGTTGGGTTGGTTGGTCCGGGTGTCCCAGAGGTGTTCCCTGAAACGCTCCGCAAGTAGGCGGCCCGTCTCCCCAATATAGAGGAGGCCACATCGGGTGCAAAGGATGCAATAGATGATGTGTGGAGGTACAGGTGAATCTGTGGTGGATATGGAAGTTTCCTTTGGGGCCTTGGAGGGAGGTGAGGGGGGGGCGGTGTGGGCGCAAGTCTTGCACCTCCTGCGGTTGCAGGGGAAGGTGCCGGGAGTGAAGGTTGGGTTTGTGGGGGGTGTGGATCTGACGAGGGAGTCATGGAGGGAGTGGTCTTTATGGAATGCTGATAGGGGAGGGGAGGGAAATATATCCTTGGTGGTGGGGTCCGTTTGGAGGTGGCGGAACACATTTCCATCTCTGATCTCCAGACCTCACTTTCTCCTCATTAAATCAAAATAGAATTGGAGGGAGAAATAATGCACTCCACTTCTCCAAGGACACCTGGGCCCTAATGTAAAACATTAAGTCCTTAATTGCAATCCACACTATTGGGATTGGTCGTTGAAGAAAACATCAAACAGCACTGATGAAGGCCAATCTGATTGTGGAGGGAGATTTCTAGAAACTATTTGACAAGGTGTCAGTGACAGCAGGACGTCAGGGCAACATTAACAAGGTAAATGTTTGGTCAGCTGACCATCAGGTTGAAACAGCAGGGCCTTCAGTTAGTGGAGGGAAGAAGGATTTGATCTGGAGAATCATGAGACTTCAACACGGACACTGAAGAGATATTGCTCAAGAGTTCCTAAAATAAGGGAGTAACAAGGAGTTTTCTATTGAAGGTGGGGCGGGAGGTTCAGTAGCCCGTCAATTTTAAAATCCTATTCCAGAGAGGAAATGCCTTGGCAACATTAAGGCACATTCTTAAGGACAAGTCCAGGATCATGAAGGAAGATCAAATAATTAGTGGAAATCACAAATGAACCATGATTGGAAGAAAAAGGCACAAGTATTGGCACTATGTACATATATTATACACATTTTACTGTGACACTATACTGTAAGAATGTAGTCTTCATTCTACACAGTCCAAATCCAGCCTTTCCATTCAGAGTCCTTACCCATCCACCAGGAGACTCCACTGCACCTCATGGTCAGGCGCTGGCACAGGGGTTGCCCAGCAGTCACGCAATCTCAGGACTATCATTGGGTCAGTGCGATCCTTCACACGAACCTCAACAAACACCGACTCCTGAAGGATTCTCTGAATGGGGTAGTCACTGTCCCTGTACCACCAGCTGTAGCTGCCATCTAACAGACAAAAATAAAAGAAGGAGAACAAACCAAAACAGTCACTCCCCTGAAGGGATACAATCCCCAGTGCTCCTATTACCAGGGCAGCACTACCTGTTGCTATTCGCAGCTCCAGCCTCAGGATCCCATCTTCAGAAGCAGTAGTGGTGGAGGGAGGGTGTAAACTGAGACATTGATTTGTAAGCCTGCCTCATGCTCCCCCTTGTACTTGCACTGGATGTGCAGGCTGTCGAGAGACAGAAATAGGTGGTGGAGTTGCAGTCATAACACTTCCCTCTCCATACCAACAAATCCCACTGCCCTCTCACCTGAAGGTGCTGTCCCGGGTTATTGAGCCCAGTGGCCCTGTCTGAATCATCCTCTTCCCCAAGACATCCATTTCATACACAAAGCTCCCATTCTCCTCCTGCAAGGGAAGACATTGTTTAATAGGGAGCTGGCCCGTTCAAAGGGACAGAATGCTGGAGTCTCCAATACTCACCCGCTGGGTCGAGCCACAAGAGGTAATTGGGAAGCGGAAGGCTACAAGGTCTGCTGTGATGAGCTTAGGCCTGCACTCAGCTTCATGTCCATCTTTCACGGACAGAGAGGACAGGTTGAGGGTAGGACGGGTCAGGTTCCTGGTGATTGCTACAATGAACTGGCCATCGGCTGTGCACACTGCAGAGAGAATAGGAACGTTCAGTTTCCCCATTGTGGAAGTGACCTCCAATTCATTAACAGAGGGATTGTAGCCTCAAAACCCTAAAATCATTCATAGCTTTTACAGTTGCACTACTTGGAGCCTGGGTATTTATTTGTAGGTGGTCAGCAATTAAAGGCAGGTTGCCGGTACTAAAGTGAATACAATATCCAACAAGATACTCTAGAAGCCATATGATTACCCAACAGGGTAGTGGAGGGGGGGTGGGGTGGGGCAGGGTTCTCAAAGAACCCCAAGTGCTTTTTTTAAACTCCGTAATGGACCTTAAAAAAAAAAAGGAGGGGGAGAATTAAAAGCTCCAAGAACAATAAATGGTAGGGGAATTCCAAAAAATTGAAAGTCAAAGCTAAAGCTGACCTGCTCAAAAAAGGTTTTTAGATAGAGATGTAAATGAAAAGGCAGGTGCTTGAATGTCAGTTTATATGGGCACAAGGTCCAGACATTACACTGTCCTATGCATTAGCATAGGGTAAGCCTGGCCATTAAAGTCATCCAAACAACCAACCTTTCCCATCACCCTCTGCTCCCAAAAAGGATGTGGGGGAATAGAGTCAATAAAGTGTGGAGCTTGAAGGCAAAGGCCAGTCAGCATTGGAGGAGCAGGAAAGTTACCATTTCAGGTGTGGACCCTTCAGGTCTGAGGAAGGAAAGGAAACTTAAAGAGGGGGGTGGAATAGTAATGTGTTGGGGACTGCACTACTTAGTGGAAAGGGTGGATTGGATTGATGAGGAAGAAGATGGACAAGTTGGGTCCAGGCAAGGAATCAATGTAGCAGAGGAGGAGACAAGAGATGCAGTATAGATGTCGAAGAGGGACTGTTCCATATCCTATGAAAAGGCAGGCAAAACCAATGGTTTATAGGACAGGGGAGGAGTCAAAGAAAATTGTTGAGGGAGAGGACCAGTTCCACCAAGAGAGCGAGCAAAGGTGGAGAGGGACTGGTTGGGTCAGTGGGAGGGGAAGAAACTGGGGGCTTTTAGACCCGCCTTAGGGAGGATAGGTGCATAGAGACACAATGTCCTTTAGGAAGGGGTGTTGGGGGCCAAGAATTGAAAGTCTGAGGCACAGGAGGTTGGCTAACATGGCGCCACTATTTCAGAAATATGGTAAGGAAAAGCCAGGGAACCTAAACCTGTGAGCCTGACATCAGGGGGTGGGGGTCAGCAAGGTGTAGGAGGGAATCCTGAAGGACAGGATTTACATGTATTTGAAGAGGCAAGGACTGATTAAGGATAGTCATCACAGCTTTGTGGGGGAAAAAAATCATGTCTCACTAACTTGATTGAGTTTTATTAGGAACAAAGGATTGATGAAGGCAGAGCAGTGGACATGATCTATATGGAGTTCAGAGAGGTGTTTGACAAGGTTTGTCATGGTAGGCCGGTTAGCAAGGTTAGATCACATGGAATACAAGGAGAGCTAGTCATTTGGATACAGAACTGGCTTGAAGGTAGAAGATAGAATGATGGTGGTGGTGGTGGAGGGTTGCATTTCAGGCTGGAGGCCTATGACCAGGGGTGTGCCACAAGGACTGTTGCATCC
Organism: Chiloscyllium plagiosum; assembly: GCF_037043375.1. NCBI lineage: Eukaryota > Metazoa > Chordata > Chondrichthyes > Orectolobiformes > Hemiscylliidae > Chiloscyllium > Chiloscyllium plagiosum. Next base: position 51,344,083 of record NW_028270166.1, read on the forward strand.
ATTACTTTTCATCATTTATATTAATGAGTTGCATGTGGACATAGGAGGTATTAGTAAATTTGCACATGACACCAAAATGGGAGATGTCGTGGACAGCTAAAGTTACCTCAGTACAGCAGGACCTTGATCAGATGGGCCAATGGGCTAAGAGTGGCAGATTGAATTGAATGGATATTGAGATGCTGCATTTTGGAAAGGCAAATCAGGGCAGGACATATGCATTTACTGGGAACAAAGATCTTGGAGTGAGGTTCACAATTCCTTGAAAGTAGGGTCACATGTAGATAGGATAGTGAAGACAGCATTTCATAAGCTTTTCTTTATTGCTCAGAATGGATTATAGGAGTTCAGAGGTCATGTTAACAGAATATCAAAACATACAGCACAGAACAGGCCCTTTGGCCCATGATATGTGCTGAGATTTAATTCTAATGTAAAATATAGTAACCACCTACACACCCCCTCACTCACTGCTATCCATTGGCATATCCAACAGTTGCTCAAGTGTCCCCAGTGACTGCTTCCACCACCACTGGTAATACATTCAACTCTAAAAACCTACCTCTGACATCTCCTTTATACCTTCCTCCTAATCTCTTCAAACTATGAAATCTTGTACAAGTCAATCCTGCCCTGGGGAAGAGTCTCTGGCTATTGACTATCTATTAGTCATTATTTTGTACACCTCTATCAGGTCTCCTCTCTTCCTCCTCCTCCTCTCCAGAGGGGAAAGTCCTAGCCTTCTCAATCTTTTCATAAGGCAAGCCCTCCAGTCCTGGCAGCACCTTCTTTGCACCCTCGCCAAAGCCTCTTTTCTATAGTAGGGAAACAAGAACTGGACACAATATTCCAAGTGCGGCCTCACCAGGGACTTGCAGAGCTGCAGCAAAACCTCATGGCTCTTAAACTCTATCCTGTTAATGAAAGCCAAAACAACCCTATCCACTTGGATAGCAACTTTGAGGGATCTATGTTCTTGCACACCCAGATCTGTTCCTCCACACTCCCAATAATCCTGTCTTCAGCATTCACATTCCACCTTCCAAAATGCATCACTTTGCATTTATCCAGGTTGAACTCCATCTACCATTTCTCAGCCCAACCATTGTGTCATCTGCAAATTTACTAACCTATCCCTCAACCTCATTTATAAAAACCTTGAAAAAGCAGAGGCCCAAGTACAGATCCCTGCAGGACCCCACTCAACACTGACTTCCAGGAAGAATACTTTCCATCAACAACCACTCTCTGCCTTCTGTCAGCCAGCCAATGCTGAATCCAGTTAGCCAAATCTCCCTGTATCCCATACTTCCTGACTTTATGAATGAGCCTACCATGGGAAACCTGATCAAAGGCCTGGCTGATATCATATACACCACATCCACTGCTCGACCTGTGGTGTCACCTCCTCAAAGAACTCAATAAGATTTGAGGCATAACCTGCCCCTCACAAAACCATGCTGACTGCTTTTAATCACAGTATGCTTTGCCAAAGTCAAATCCTATCCCTCAGAATTCTTCCAAAAAAAAAAAAGGACTTTGCTGACCACAGATGTAAGATTGCTGGCAATTACAGACCAGTCAATGTCCCTATTACCCTTCTTGAAAAAAAGAAACATTTGCCTCCTTCCAATCCTCCGGTATGACCCCCATGGAGAACGAGGAGGCAAATATCCTCACCAGTGGCATAACAGCCTCCTTTCTCACTTCTTGGAGCAGCCGAGAATAAATGTAGCTATACAGGACATTGGTTAGGCCATTTTGGCCTGTGCGCACAATTCTGGTCTCCCTCTTTTAGGAATGATGTTGCAAAACTTGAAAAAGGGTTCAGAAAAGATTTACAAAGATGGTACCAGGGTTGGAGGATTTGAATTACAGGGAAAGCTGAGTTGGCTGGGGCTGTTTTCCAAAGTCAGAGGCTGACGGGTGACCTTAAAGGCTTGAAAAACCAGGGGACATGTAGAGGGCAAATAGACAAGGTATTTTCCCTAGGTTGGGTGGAAAGTACAGATGTAGAAGGCATAGGCTTAGGGTGAGAAGGGAAAGATTTAAAAGGGATCACTTTTTCATGCACAGGGTCATGTACAGATGGAATGAGCTGCCACAGGAAGTGGTGGTGGCTGGTACATTTACAAGGCATCTGCATGGTATCTGAATTGGAACTGTTTAGAGGGATATGGGCCAAGTGCTGGCAAGCAGGACATGATTTGTTTAGGATATCCTAGTCAGTACAGATGAGTTGGACCAAAGGATCTGTTTCTTTGCTTTATGACTGAGAAGGTGGAGGGCATGGGCTGTGTCCCAAATGTAGTTGAGGAGCTCCCTGACCCAAGGGGAGGAGAGGGGTTCAGTGGAGCAGGAGCACGCAGAGGTAGTGGGTTGACCAGGGCAGTCAGGTTTATGGATTTCAGGTTCCCTTACCCTGCACTGCCCATTTGTCAGGTTGAAGAGTGAATTGAAGATCTCCTGAGGAGCAGAGATTGATGGTCTGGGAAATGATGGCTTGGTGATGAAAGATGGAGTCATGTTCAAGGGACCAGTAGGTCATGCCACAGAGTTGGCATCTAGCCTCAGCAATGTAGCAAATGTGTTGCTGGAAAAGCACAGCAGGTCAGGCAGCATCCAAGGAACAGGAGAATCGACATTTCAGGCATAAGCCCTTCCCATCGATTCTCCTGTTCCTCGGATGCTGCCTGACCTGCTGCGCTTTTCCTGCGGTCCTCACTTTCTCCTCAGCAATGTAGTAGCCAGTACACCGTACTACTGATGCAGCTCCCTTGTCAGCAGGTTTGATGGGGAGGTTGGAGTTGGAGCAATGGGCTGCACGTTTGGATAGTGAGAGGTTGGAGTAAGAGATTCAGGCAATAGATGTTATGACAGCATTTGGAGATTAAGAGGTCGAGGGAGGGTGGGGTGGACAGTGGTGTCCAGATATGTTGTTAGAAGTGGAAGGTGGTCTACAGAGGGTGGGGAGGGTCATATTCAAAGTCTAGGAGGTGGAGATAAAAGTTGAACATCTGGATGTTTGCAAGATTCATTGACATGCAGGTGCAGGAGAATGAATGGGAGATGCTTTCCTGAGGTCAGACTGTTCATCCCAGGGGTAGGGGAGTGAGGGGGTGTTTGGGAGCGGAGATGGTGAATACCTGATAGAGTTAGGGTTAGGGGCCAGGGTGGTCTGTGTCAGAGGAGTGTATGAGAGAGTTCAGTGGATTTACTATCTGTAATGTCCAATAGGGCAGAAAGAGCAGTAGTTGAATGCATGGATCCTTCTGAGGATGATATGCAGCAGATGGGGCCCAGGGCCCAGCTCTCTGGTTTTCATAAACATGGAAAGTGTGAGGATTGCATGAGGCTTTGTCCCACAAGTTTGTACATGGCCTTATTTGGACTGTGGAGAGGTCCAGGATGGATCCATCACCAGGGGAGAGGGGGAGGAGTTGAAGTGGCTGGCAACCAGAAGTTGGTGTCAATGGAGCATCAGTGCACTAACTCCACAAACCAGTTTGAGTCTGCGCTTTATTTCCTCTAAACTGGGAGCAACAGATGCAATAGGCTAGGTTGGGAGAGGTGCAGGTGAATCTCTGCCAAATTTAGAATGATTTGTTTGGGAACTTGGATGGAAAGGAAGAGCAGATGTTGCACTTCCTGCAGTTGCAAGGAAACTTGCCAGATGTTTGGGGGAAGGGGCAGCAGGAGGGGGAAAAGGTAGTGTGGAGCTGTCAAGGGACTTGCAGAGTCAGTGGTCCCTACAGAAAGGGGTGGGGAAGGAAATATCTATTTGGTGATGGAGTCTGACTGCAGGTGACAAAAATGGTAGAGGATGATATGTTGCTTTGGAGGTTGATGAGGTGGTATGTGAGGACTAGGGACTATCCTTGAGGGGGGGGGGTGGGGCAGAAAGAAAAGGAGGTTGGAGAACAGAGGTGCAGGAAGGGGAGATGCAGTGGAGGGCATTATCAGTCATGGGGAACAAGGGTGGCTCCAGTTTCTTTCCAACAGGAAAAGATCTGGGACGTTAGATTAGTGTAAAAGCTGGCCCTTCTGCCCAACAAATCCACAGTGACCCACCCAGACCTATTCTCCTATATCTAACACTATGGGCAATTTAGCATGGCCAATTCAGCTAGCCTGCACATTTTTAGACTGTGGGAGGAAACCTGAGCAGCTGGAGGAAACCCACACAGACAGGGAGAATGTGTAAACTCCACACAGTTGCCTGAGGCAGGAATTGAACCCAGATCTCTGGCACTGATGATGGATAATGTTATCCTGGTCTCATGGAGTTTCTCTCCATGTGTAAGAAGCAGGTGTTTACAGGGGCACTGAGGCAGCACTGTTAGCCATTGTGCCACCCCAAGTGTCCTGGAGTGAAATCCTCATCCTGGGAGGAGATACAGCAGAGTCAGAGAAATTGAAAGCAGAGGAATCATTTTTTGTAGAAACAGGGAGGGAAGAGAGAAAGGTCTTGTGGTCAAGGTAGCTGTGGGAATTGTGGGTTTGAAATGGTTGTCAATAATAAGTCAGCCATAGATGAGAAAAGCACAAGCCCAGAGCTATTCAATCTACCTCACACCTCATTCCAATGAGGGTGGAATCTGAAAAGTGTGTAGTAATTTATCTCCACCTCCTTTAACTTGAGGATACCAGATACACGGACCAGGTGATTTATCCACGCCAAGCGCTCACTCCACCAGTGAGTATGTAGAAGCTGTCAATCACCTCCCTATGGTGACACCAGCTTTTCCTTGATAAGAGAACTCGGAACACAATCCCAAGCAGCATCATTTCAGCTGTGCAGTTTCTAACTTGAAACCATTAACAGTTAGAGCAAATGAGACTCATCTCAACATTACAGGGGCACTGGGAATCTTTGCATTATACCAACCTAAGCCTTTATTCAAACCCCTGATAAAGCTGGTTATTAAACACTGGCTTCTAACAAAAGGAGAGAAACTCAATAAGACCAGGATAACATTATCCATCAAACCAACCAGCCGCTTCATTCGGGATTATCCCCTACTTGACTAGGGAGGGACAGCGTCTTGTTCCTGGGTTATTTCCTCAGGACCCTTTACCTCCCTCCCACTGACTCCCCACAAACAGCCCTTCACCATTGCACAAGGAAACACCAACAAGTCCCGGGTTATTTCCTCAGTGCCAGCCTGGGGTGGTCCTCATGATTCCTTCCCCCCTCCATTCGGGGTGGGCTCCGCTCCGGGAGGAGGCTGGGCTGCTTACCTGGGCTGTCTCTCAGGTTGTAGAAACAGGATTGCCCACTGAGACTCGGGGACTGAAAGCAGCAGCCCTGCTTGATGCACTCAGTGCTGTTGATAGTGGCCAGGCCACACGGCAGCCTCCAGCCCGGCTCCGGAGGGCACACAGCAGAGACCAGGAAGGGCCGAGCGGCCCAAAGGTACAGACACCAAACCAACCAATGTCCCATCGCGCTGCCTGAATCTGTGCCCGCCCCTGAGCACCAACCCGCTTTATAGCCGCTAATTAGCTCCTGGCCACGGGTTTCTCGTGTTGAAGAGGCTTTAACTGTCACTGATCCGCATTAAGGATTAGGGCGAGATTCCAGCTACAATTACATCTTCACAACTGACGCTGCGTTCCACTGAGCCCAAGATTGTATTTTGTTCCAGAATCGGTTCTGCGTGGATATGGAAGTAGGAAACAAGAGTCAGAGAATTATGACGGTGCAGAGGAGGACATTCAGCCCATCAGCAGCCCTGTTCTCCAGTACGAACCTGTTGCCTCTCCCCACACATTATTTCCATCAAAACAACCCCCAAAGTCCCTCCTGAATGCCTGAACTGAATCTGCCTCCCCCACGTTTCCAGACAGTACATTCCCTCCCCTAACTACTGACTGGGTGAAAGAGCCTTTTCCCATTTCACCCGACCACATCAATTTCTCAATTTCTCTCGTCATCTGGCATTCCCTACACCTACCCGCCATTCCTTTCACCCAACAGGAAAATACTATCTCTGGACGCTCATTATCTCATTTTTGAAGGCTTCCCATTTTCCAACCATCCCTTTACCTGCGAACACCTGCCCCAATCAACTTCTGAAAGTTCTAGCCCAATCCTGTCAACATTTGCCTTCCTCCAATTTAGAACTTCAACTTTTACATCCAGTCCTCCTTTTCCATCACTATTTTAAATCTAATAGAATTATGGTCACTGGCCCCAAAGTGCTCCCCCACTGACACCTCAGTCACCTGCCCTGCCTTATTTCCCAAGAGTAGGTCAAGTATTCACCTTCTCTAGTAGGTACATCCACATACTGACTCAGAAAATTTTCTTGTACACACTGAACAAATTCCTCTCCATCTAAACCCTTACCACAATGGCAGTCCCAGTCTATGTTTGGAAAGTTAAAGTCCCCCATCATAACCACCCTTTTATTCTTACAGATAACTGAAATCTCCTTACAAATTTGTTTCTCAATTCCCCACTATTAGGGGATGTATAATACAATCCCAATGGATTATTATTCATTTTGTATTTCTCAGTTCCACCCAAGTAACTTCCCTGGATGTATTGCCAGGAATACATACAGCTGTAATGCTATCCCCTATCAAAAACACCATTTCCCCCTCCTCTCTTGTCTCCCATTTCTATCCTTCCTATAGCATTTGTATCCAGGAACATTAATCTGCCAGTCCTGTCCATCCCCGAACCATGTTTCTATAATTGCTATGATATACCAGTCTCATGTTTCTAACCATGTCCTAAGTTCATCTGCCTTCCCTGTTCAGCCTCTTGTATTGAAATGAATGCAGTTTAATTTGTCAGTCATATGCTGTTCTCTGCTTTGTTCCAGCTTGCCGACTGTTTGACTCACTCCTTTACCCAACTGTATAAGTCTTAGATTGATCTCTTTCCTCACTATTTCCCTGGGTCCCACCTTACTAGTTTAAAAACTCCCTGCCAGTATATTAGTCCCCTTCCAATTCAGGTGCAATCCATCCTTCTTGTACAAATCATTTCTATCCCAGAAGAAATTCGAATGATCCCACAATGTTAGCCCTTCTACTCCTGCACCATCTCCTCAGCCACACATTTATCTACTTTATCCTCCTATTCCTACCCTCAATGGGTTGTAGTACCGGGAGTAATCCAGATATTATGCCCCTTGGGGACCTCCTTTTTAAATTCCTACCTAACTTTCGATATTCTCTCTTCAGAATCACATCCTTTTCTCTTCCTACCTCGTTGGGTCCAATGTGTATAATGGTCCCTCTCTCCTTTGAGAACAGTCTGCACCCTCTCTGATATATCCTTGATACTGACACCAGGGAGGCAACATGCCATTTAGAGTTTTCACTGCTGGCCGCAGAAACATCTGTCTGTGCCTCTGACAAGGGAGTCCCCCATCACAAATCAATCGCATGGAACCCAAAGTACCCCTCATTACATTACAGCCAGTCTTGATACCAGAATGTTCATGCTACACTCCCCTGAGAGTCCATCACCCCATACATTTTCCAAAACAGCATTCTTATTTGAAATGGGGATACCTACAGAAGACTTCTGCACCTTCTACCTTTCCTGGAGTTAACCCATGCACCTGACTGTATCTACGGCTTTTCTCCCTTCGTATAACTGCCATTCATCATACCCCTAGTTCCTGTAAATTCCTCATTGCCTCTAACCATTGCTCCAACCAATCCATGCGATCTGATAGGATTCACAACCAAAGACACTTTCTGCAGACATAATCACCAGTAACATGGAAACTCTCCCTAATCTCCCACATCCGACAGAAAGAGCACATCACTCTACTAAAGGCCATCTTTTCTCCTTCACAATCTACAGACTAACAAAATAGCACCATTTTTTTGGTCCAAAAAACATTGCTCCGGGCTAATTTAGTCCTTTGGTTTATATTTTAAAAATTCAATCGAGATAGATCTCAATAAAACATCTCAATAATCAAGAACCCAATCGATTCACTACTGTAGAATTACAGCAAAGTTACATGTTAAAAACTATGCATTTATCTGTTCCTGTGCTGTGAGCTCTCCCACGCAGGTTCATCCAAGGTCAGCTGTGAATGTTGCTGTTTTTTAAATTGCTCCTCGATGCACAACGATGTCCAGAGATATTTGAACTCAAACAGCAAAGGCAGTAACTGTGCAGATTCACTGCTGTGTCAGTAATCAGTGTTTCTTTCTCTTTCTCCCTCATTGACCATGTGGTCACTGCCTTTTGTGTCTTCCTCCTTTTAAAAGTGCTGTCATTTTGATCTTTTTCCCCAGCATCCCAAACCAATGCAACAGTATATAAAACAGTAATTGCTGCTTCTGGAATTTGAGCAAATCACCTCCAACCCATGAAATACCTCAAAAAAGGAGCAGCTCTTACAGTCTCAATTTTTTCCCGTCCTCCATCTTGGATTACCCAGAACCCTTTCTGAACTGTGTTGGAAAACACTTTTATGTTTTTCCACACAAAGTGACGTGGAGGGGAGAGGAACCGTGGGGGGCAAATGGTGCAGAGACTCTCTGCGAGAGACAAGGGGGTCGCTAATTGTGGTGAAAAAGAAATAGAGATGTCAAATGGGTGTAAATTAAGGCATGATAGGGAGCAAATGGGTCCTCTCTGCTGAAAATGAAATAAACAAGATACAGCCTTGAGGGAGAGGGGAGATTGGTAAGAATATATGAGAAATGGATGACAGGTATCTAATATTGTGGAATTCAGTATTGAGTCCAGGAAACTGTAAAGTGTCTCAGTCGAAAATGAAGTGTTGTTCCTTGAGCTTGCATTGTGATTCTTTGCAATGTTACAGTGGGCCCAGCACAAGGATGTTGGGCAGAGAGCAAAGTGTTTTATTTATTCATTCACATAGTGAGGGTATCACTGGCTGGGCCAGCATTTATTGCCCACCCCTAATTGCTCAGAGGGCAGTTATGATTCAACCACATTGCTGTGGGTCTGGTGTCAGATGTAGGCCAGACCAGGTAAGGATAGCAGTTTCCCTCCTTAAGGGATATTAGTGAACCAGATGGGGTTTTCTGACAATTGACAATGGATTCAGGATCATCATGGGACTCTGAATTTCAGATGTATTGACTTCCAATTCCACCATCTGCCACGGTGGGACTTAAACACAGGTACCCAGACATTATTTGGGGGACAGAATTAACAGTCCAGTGCTAATACCACTAATTTACCTCCCCCCCACCCCACGGTGAATAGCAAGTGATAGGGTACCGCCTCTCCCATTGCTTGGCATAGCCCTCCCACTGGTTTTCACGCGTATAGGACAGATCCTAGGGGATCTGCATGCTATGGCTTGAAAATTGTCTAACCTCCATGTGTAAACCTGGTGACCCTCACTCCCCAAACTGCGATATTGCTCTGCTTCCATGTGTTTGCAGAGGGGTGACAAATAGCAGCACAGCAGAGGATTTTATAGATCTCTAGATTGTGATCAGATAGATTGAGAGGTTTCATGCCATGACTTGCTCCCCCATTCTTTAGCCATGTGTTGGCCAAAACACACATCCTTCCAACGTGCTGTATTCCTCCACCAACATCAGTGAGGTATTCACACAGTGCTCTGCAGAATGTGGAACAAAGATTTTTCACAGCCTGTCAAGAATGGATAAGCAACTGGAGACAGTCAAAAAACTGCCATCCCTTATGTTGAAGGGACCCAGCACATGAATCAACATCAGCAAGGTCACTGTATTGAGAGAGATTTGGAGGAGGGTGTAAAATATTGCAGAGTGTGAACTTGTTCACTCCAGCAGGAAGAATTAAAAAAAACCAGTCTATTACTTAAATGGAGAGAAATTGCAGAACTCAGTTTGAGGGGGAGCTTGGTGCCCTGATACATGCATCAGTGTTAGTGTGATCTGTGCAAGGTGATACACTATAAGAGGGCAAACTGTGAAAGGGTATCAACAATAAATGGGAATACAGTGAGGAGGAGTAGATGAAGTGAGAGACCTTGGCATGCAAGTGCACAGTTGTTACAGTTGTGAAGGTAGCAGATGGAATAGAATACAAAAAAGTTAGGATATAATGACGAAACTGTGTAAGACAGTGGTGAGGCCACACCTGGAGTATTTGTGCAGTTCTGGTCACCACATTCCAGGAAATATCTAATTGCTCCAGGGAAAGGGGAGAACATTGCCAGGGTTGGAGACTTGTAGTGATGATAGGAAAGTGGGGTTGTTTCCCTTGCAATAGAGAAGGCTGAGGATGTAACAAGATATAGGCATACAGAATTGTGAGGGGTAGAGACACAAACTGGACAGGAGGAAGCTGTTTCCATTGGCAGAGTTCTAAAACCAAGGATTATAGTTCCAAGCTAAGCAGCAGAGATGAGGAAGTACATGTTCTGCAGAGGGTGGTGGGTGTCTGGAGCTCAATGCCTGAGTTACTAGTGGAGGCAGAGACGAAGCTATTTTGCAAAATAGCTGTACAGTCAGCAGCAGTGCTGTAAGCTGCAGCCCTACCTGCTGTGTTCAGGAAGATGGGATTGGAAAAGAGCACCTGGTGTCTTTGGGTCAGTAGGGTCACAGTGGACTACACATACCCTTCTGTGCTGTATCGGTTCTATGGCTCTCAGCAGAATAACTACATTGGAAGATAATGGAGTGCTACTGTTAGTTAGAAAGGGAATAGAATCTGGAAAACAGTTGTACAGGGCACTGGAAAGACTGCATCCAAATTACTCTGCACAGTTTTAGTCAACTTCTACAATACAGCACAGGAACAGGCCCTACAGCTGCACTGATTGCTAATTCTGACTCACTGTGATTTCTCTCCCTGTTAGTCACATGAACAGGAATCTATCAAGATGGCTTTAAACATTGCTAACTTGCCTACTTCCAACACCACCACTCACACCAAATCCTTCAGAGATCTCTACCACCTTCAAAAAATTTAGACTCTTAGATTACTTAGTGTGGAAACAGGCCCTTCGGCCCAACAAGTCCACACTGACCCGCCGAAGCGCAACCCACCCATACCCCTACCCCTACATTTACCCCTTTAACCTAACACTATGGGCAATTTAGCGTGGCCAATTCACCTGACCCTGTACATCTTTGGACTGTGGGAGGAAACCGGAGCACCTGGAGGAAACCCACGCAGACACGGGGAGAACACGCAAACTCCACACAGTCAGTCGCCTGAGTCGGGAATTGAACCTGGGTCTCTGGCACTGTGAGGCAGCAGTGCTAACCACTGCCACCCACTCTTGACCACCTTAAATTTAAAGGCCTCAAAAAAAAAAAAATGCTGGAGATCACAGCGGGTCAGGCAGCATCCATGGAGAGCGAGCAAGATAATATTGAGTCAAGCTGCAGTGAAGTCAGGAGGGTGTAGGGGGAGAAGGGATGCTGACTATTATTCCTATCACTTAATCTGAGCTAGCAACATTTTATCTTCAATTCCCCCCATCCACCCCCAAGTATAGCATAAATGCGGCCCCCTTCACCTCTGTTGAAGAATGGGCCCACCGCCCACCCTGTGGGAAATATTTTGCCTGCACCTCGCCTAAAAACTTTCCCTTCATTGAATAAGTGATACAATAATCACACAAGGGATTCTTGGAGAGGACATTCGAGGAATGTTGGATAGCAGGTCTTCATTCCAGTTTAGAAAAGTTAGATAATTGTAAGACATTAAGATGCTGAGGGGACATGACAAAGCAGACACTGAAAGGATGTTTCCCTTCATGGGAAAGGGAAAAATGAGGGAACAATATTAAAAACAAGGGGCCCTTTTAGTTTGAGGAGATGAGGAACAATGCTTTTTCTCTTGGAGGGTGCACTGTCTGTGGAGCTATCTTCAGGGAAGGTAGGAAGCATGTTTATTGAATAGTTTTACAAGCAGTGGGGGTGGGAAGAGAAGACGAGATGGTGTTTGGGAGAGATATTTTTCTTCAATACCAAGGGAAACCGTGTATCACAACTAGGGAGGAAGTGAGTTCAAACTACAATTACATCAGCAATCATCTTACCAAATGGTCCACTCCTGCTTTTAAAACATGTGCCTGTGTTTGAGGCAAAAAAAAAAACACCAAGACACAGACTCAGTAAATAGAAGGATGCAGAGTACCATAGGAGGAACAAGACAGCCTTGGGGTACACATTCATCTCATTTTTCTGCCCAATTCCCATAACCCTCCAACCCATATCCCAGCATGCACTGCAGTCTGGGGTGGTGAGAGAGATTCTAATCCTAGAGGCCAGCAATCTCTTTTCCTAAGGGATAGCAGGTTGTAAAACTAATCTCATTCTCTGTTGCTTCCTCCTGTGGGACATCCATCCCACAGCACTGCATGATGTAGGACAAAAAACAGGCCAGCACAAAGAAAGTTGTATCATTGGATAAATAAAGCCAATATATTTTCCTACCTTTCTAAAGGGAGAGAGAGGAGCCCATAACCAATTCAGTCTTAGTCAGGAATGTGTATGAAGAAAAGCAGAACAATGCAGTTCCTGACATGCTGTAACTACACCCAGAAAAACAGATTGGATTAGTCTGTTTACCACTGGGATACCACGTACTGGGCAGAGTTTCGTAATTGCTGAACTAAGTTGAATGAGGCACTACAAGGGCTGAAACAGGGCATTAACAAAATTAGGAATATACACACACTGGCAGTCAAGCCCTGCCCCCCCCCCCACCAAAAAAAAAAGGGACTGATCTGAATAAAGCCACAGCAAGTTCAGGTCTGTGCCTCATTTTTCATTTGGAGGACATTTCCTCACACCAACTGGGAAAGGAATTGCTATCCTGAAGGACACAGCTGCATGAAACAAGTGAAGCCACTATCAGTCATTTGGTGTGTATGAAAACAGGAAAGACATTAGCCCAAGAACCACCAAGCCCAATAGGCCATTCAGCCTTGGACAGCAGACAGGCTCAGTGACCATATGACTATCCTGTTCCCACTTTCTTCCTCTACCCTTCAGCTTTCAGAACCATCTCAGTACGACAATGTTTTGGTCTCTACTGCTGAGAAATTCTCTAGGCTCACTCTGGTGGGAGCCATTTCCCCTCATCTTGATCCTAAAATAACCAATTGCATATCCTTTAGGGAGTCACTTCTGATTTTAGTGAGAAAGACCAAAATAAAACTAGCTGGAGGGAATATGGTAATGATGAATAACTTCAAACAAACATTCTGAAGGGCACAGTCATTGTCAGTGGCACCAACTGATTTGAATTCCTCTGATAAGGAAAAAAGTGCACCTATTGAGCCAGCTTAGCATGTACTAGCATTATTGCTAATATCAGCCACTCTAGGGTATCATTGACCAGAACAAACCACAAGCATGTTGCTACAAGAACATGGCAAGGCTGGGAATTCCAGTTGGGTAACTCCAAGCCACTCACCATTTGGTCTGACAATTGTTGTCCCTTGCCTAAATATTGAACCACAATTCAAACTCACTTCCAATAAAACTGCGTAGCTTAGTTTTAGACACACCAGGGACAGGTTTGACTGGTTTATTTGTACTCAGGGTCTACAGGCCAATCTCATGACACTGGGGACAGACTGGGCTGGGTTCTTCATTCTGTACACTGCAGCCATCAGCATCAACAGGAACACCAGAAATCCAACAGCTACTCCAATCAAAACAGGAGATCCGGCAGCACCTATGGGGAAGGAGGAAGGGGGTTCAGACATTGGAAAAGATGCTCAGGTGAACTAAACAAGGAACATCACTTACCATTCTCATTAAGCAGCTGCTTAGACTGGCTGTTCTCAACTTCCAGGAGAACTGGACCAGGAGCACTTACCAAGGTCCCCTCATGGAGGAGAGCACTCCTGCGTGTCCCTGTTGGAGAGGGACAGGAGATGGTTAGAATCCATGTTGACACTACAGCCAGGATGCTGTGTCCTTGGTAATTGGAAATAGGGGATGTTCAGATCAGGAATGGAGTGGATCTCAGATTTAGAACACCAAGCAACTCACTTGGACCACATCTGGGTGTACAGTCATCCTGAGCAGAGGGAGAGCAAACCTCAGCACTGCAGTGCAAGTAAACCTAGAAAGGAGGAGAGATATTAGGGGAGTTTTCTGGCGATCAATACGTTGCAGTAGAGACACAGCAAAAGGATTTCATGAGCTTGGCCTCATTCCTTCCATTTGGTTACCTGTCCAGAGAGGGGCTGCTCAGACACTCCATCCAAGAAAACAAACGTCTTCACTTCAAACCGCTTGTGATGGGTTGGGAACTGCAGGCCAGAAGAGACACCTACTGGGTGTAGGAGGGTCAGATAGTCATCACCTTCATAGGGACACCTGAAACAGAAGGTCAGGTGACCAAGAGCTCTAAACCAAACCAGAAATAGATTGCAAATAAAAATCAGGTAGCAAGCAGGAGTTGCCTGGAAGGAGGGTGCCAAGAAGGGGCAGACATATCAAAAGCCATCTTGCACTAGGGTGTAATGGACCTGGTCTAATACTTTCCAAAGTCTCTTCAACAATCCAACCATAATGGAAGAGCTAAAATGGACAGGCCAGTTATCTTTCAGTTCATTGTGTCAGAGCTAAAGTTCAGTCCTTAACTGCAATCCACACTATTGGGATTGGTCGTTTGAGAAAACATCAAACAGCACTGATGATGAAGGCCAACGTGTGATTATGGAGGGAGATTTCTAGAAACTATTTGACAAGGTGTCAGTGACAGCAGGGCGTCAGGGCAACATTAACAAGGTAAATGTTTGGTCAGCTGACCATCAGATTGAAACAGCAGGGCCTTCAGTTAGTGGAGGGAAGAAGTCTTACGATTCTCCAGATCAAATCCTTCAAAGTGGATACTGAAGAGATGTTGCTCAAGAGTCCAAAATAAGGGAGTAACAAGGAGTTTTCTATTGAAGATGGGGCGGGAGGTTCAGTAGCCTGTCAATTTTAAAGTCCTCTTCCAAAGAGGAAATGCCTTGGCAACATTAAGGCACATTCTTAAGGACAAGTCCAGGATCATGAAGGAAGATCAAATAATAATGAGTGGAAATCACAAATGAACCATGATTGGAAGAAAAAGGCACAAGTATTGGCACTATGTACATATATTATACACATTTTACTGTGACACTATACTGTAAGAATGTAGTCTTCAGTCCACACAGTCCAAATCCAGCCTTTCCATTCAGAGTCCTTACCCATCCACCAGGAGACTCCACTGCACCTCATGGTCAGGGGCTGGCACAGGGGTTGCCCAGCAGTCACGCAATCTCAGGACTATCATTGGGTCAGTGCGATCCTTCACACGAACCTCAACAAACACCGACTCCTGAAGGATTCTCTGAATGGGGTAGTCACTGTCCCTGTACCACCAGCTGTAGCTGCCATCTAACAGAAAAATAAAAGGAGAACAAACCAAAACGGTCACTCCCCTGAAGGGATACAATTCCCAGTGCTCCTATTACCAGGGCAGCACTACCTGTTGCTATTCGCAGCTCCAGCCTCAGGATCCCATCTTCAGAAGCAGCTAGTGGTGGAGGGAGGGTGTAAACTGAGACATTGATTTGTAAGCCTGCCTCATGCTCCCCCTTGTACTTGCACTGGATGTGCAGGCTGTGGAGAGACAGAAATAGGTGGTGGAGTTGCAGTCAGTAACATTTCCCTCTCCATACCAACAAATCCCACTGCCCTCACCTGAAGGTGCTGTCCCGGGTTATTGAGCCCATTGGCCCTGTCTGAATCATCCTCTTCCCAAGACATCCGTTTCATACACAAAGCTCCCATTCTCCTCCTGCAAGGGAAGACACTGTTTAATAGGGAGCTGGCCCGTTCAGAGGGACAGAATGCTGGAGCCTCCTATACTCACCCGCTGGGTCGAGCCGCAAGAGGTAATTGGGAAACGGAAGGCTACAAGTTCCGCTGTGATGAGCTTAGGCCTGCACTCAGCTTCATGTCCATCTTTCACGGACAGAGATGACAGGTTGAGGGTAGGAAGGGTCAGGTTCCTGGTGATTGCTACAATGAACTGGCCATCTGCTGTGCACACTGCAGAGAGAATGGGAACGTTCAATTTCCCCATTGTGGAAGTGACCTCCAATTCATTAACAGAGGGATGAAGCCTCAAAACCCTAAAATCATTCATAGCTTTTACAGTTGCACTACTCGGAGCCTGGGTATTTATTTGTAGGTGGTCAGCAATTAAGGCAGATTACCTGTTCTAAAGTGAATACAATATCCTACAAGATACTCTAGAAGCCATATGACTACCCAACAGGGTAGTCGGGGTGGGGGGGGGGGGGGGGGGGGGCAGGGTTCTCTCAAAGAACCCCAAGTGCTTTTTTATCTAAAAAAAAACTCAGTAATGGACCCTAAAAAGGAGGGGGAGAATTAAAAGCTCCAAGAACAATAAATGGTAGGGGAATTCCAAAATTGAAAGTCAAAGCTAAAGCAGACCTGCTCAAAAAAAGTGTTTAGATATAGAGATGTAAATGAAAAGGCAGGTGCTTGAATGTCAGTTATATGGGCACAATGTCCAGACATTACTCTGTCCTGTGCATTAGCATAGGGTAAGCCTGGCCATTAAAGTCATCCAAACAACCAACCTTTCCCATCACCCTCTGCTCCCAAAAAGGATGTGGGGGAATAGAGTCAATAAAATGTGGAGCTTGAAGGCAAAGGCCAGTCAGCATTGGAGGAGCAAGAAAGTTACCATTTCAAGTGTGGACACTTCATCAGGTCTGAGGAAGGAAAGGGAACTTAAAGAGGGGGTGGAATAGTAATGTGTTGGGGACTGTGCTACTTAGTGGAAAGGGTGGATTGGATTGATGAGGAAGATGGACAAGTTGGGTCCAGGCAAGGAGTCAATGTAGCAGAGAAGGAGACAAGAGTTGATGTCAATATAGTTGTGGAAGAGGGACTGTTCCACATGCTATGAAAAGGCAGGCAAAACCAATGGTTTATAGGACAGGGGAGGAGTCAAAGAAAGTTGTTGAGGGAGAGGACCAGTTCCACCAAGAGAGTGAGCAGAGGTGGAGAGGGACTGGTTGGGTCAGTGGGAGGGGAAGAAACTGGGGGCTTTTAGACCCTCCTTAGGGAGGATACAGGTGCATAGAGATGCTGAATGTCCTTTAGAAAGGGAATTGGGGGCCAAGAATTGAAAGTCTTGATGAGGCACAGGAGGTTGGCTAACATGCGCCACTATTTCAGAAATATGGTAAGGAAAAGCCAGGGAACCTAAACCTGTGAGTCTGACATCAGGGGGTGGGGGTCAGCAAGGTGTTGGAGGGAATCCTGAAGGACAGGATTTACATGTATTTGAAGAGGCAAGGACTGATTAGGGATAGTCATCACAGCTTTGTGGGGGGAAAAAAAAAAAAACCATGTCTCACTAACTTGATTGAGTTTTATTGGAAACAAAGAATTGATGAAGGCAGAGCAGTGGACATGATCTATATGGAGTTCAGAGAGGTGTTGACAAGGGTTGTCATGGTAGGCCAGTTAGCAAGGAGAGCTAGTCATTTGGATACAGAACTGGCTTGAAGGTAGAAGACAGAATGATGGTGGTGGAGGGTTGCATTTCAGGCTGGAGGCCTATGACCAGGGGTGTGCCACAAGGACTGTGTTGCATCCATTGCTTTTCATCATTTGTATTAATGAGTTGCATGTGGACATAGGAGGTATTAGTAAATTTGCCCATGACGCCAAAATGGGAGATGTCGTGGACAGCTAAAGTTACCTCAGTACAGCAGGACCTTGATCAGATGGGCCAATGGGCTAAGAGTGACAGATTGAATTGAATGGATATTGAGATGCTGCATTTTGGAAAGGCAAATCAGGGCAGGACATATGCATTTACTGGGAACAAAGATCTTGGAGTGAGGTTCACAGTTCCTTGAAAGTAGAGTCACATGTAGATAGGATAGTGAAGACAGCATTTCATAAGCTTTTCTTTATTGCTCAGAATGGATTATAGGAGTTCAGAGGTCATGTTAACAGAACATCAAAACATACAGCACAGAACAGGCCCTTTGGCCCATGATGTGCTGAGATTTAATTCTAATGTAAAATATAGTAACCACCTACACACCCCCTCACTCACTGCTATCCATGGGCATGTCCAACAGTTGCTCAAGTGTCCCCAGTGACTGCTTCCACCACCACCACCGGTAATACATTCAACTCTAAAAACCTACCTCTGACATCTCCTTTATACCTTCCTCCTAATCTCTTCAAACTATGAAGTCTTGTACCAGTCAATCCTGTCCTGGGCAAGAGTCTCTGGCTATTGACTGTCTATTAGTCATTATTTTGTACACCTCTATCAGGTCTCCTCTCTTCCTCCTCTCCAGAGGGGAAAGTCCTAGCCTTCAATCTTTTCATAAGGCAAGCCCTCCAGTCCAGGCAGCATCCTGGTAGACCTTCTTTGCACCCTCTCCAAAGCCTCTTTTCTATAGTAGGGCAACAAGAACTGGAGACAATATTCCAAGGGGAGCCTCACCAAGGACTTGCAGAGCTGCAGCAAAACCTCATGGCTCTTAAACTCTATCCTGTTAATGAAAGCAAAAACAACCCTATCCACTCGGATAGCAACTTTTAGGATCTATGTTCTTGCACACCCAGATCTGTTCCTCCATACTGCCAAGAATCCTGTCTTCAGCATTCACATTCCACCTTCCAAAATGCATCACTTTGCATTTATCCAGGTTGAAACCCATCTACCATTTCTCAGCCCAGCTCTGCACCCTGTCTATGTCATGCTGCAGCAGCCCTCTATACTATAGATGACACCTCCAACCATTGTGTCATCTGCAAATTTACTAACCTATCCCTCAACCTCATTTATAAAAACCTTGAAAAAGCAGAGGCCCAAGTACAGAGCCCTGCAGGACACCACTCAACACTGACTTCCAGGAAGAATACTTTCCATCGACAACCACTCTCTGCCTTCTGTCAGCCAGCCAATGCTGAATCCAGATAGCCAAATCTCCCTGTAGCCCATACTTCCTGACTTTATGAATGAGCCTACCATGGGAAACCTGATCAAAGGCCTGGCTGATATCATATACACCACATCCACTGCTCGACCTGTGGTGTCACCTCCTCAAAGAACTCAATAAGATTTGAGGCATAACCTGCCCCTCACAAAACCATGCTGACTGCTTTTAATCACACTATGCTTTGCCAAAGTCAAATCCTATCCCTCAATTCTTGCAAAAAAAAAAAAACTTTGCTGACCACAGATGCAAGATTGCTGGCAATTACAGACCAGTCAATGTCCCTATTACCCTTCTTGAAAAAAATAAACATTTGCCTCCTTCCAATCCTCCAGTACGACACCTATGGAGAACGAGGAGGCAAATATCCTCACCAGCAGCATAACAGCCTCCTTTCTCACTTCCTGGAGCAGCCGAGAATAAACGTAGCTATACAGGACATTGGTTAGGCCATTTTGGTCTGTGCGCACAATTCTGGTCTCCCTCTTTTAGGAATGATGTTGCAAAACTTGAAAAAGGGTTCAGAAAAGACTTACAAAGATGGTACCAGGGTTGGAGGATTTGAATTACAGGGAAAGCCGAGTTGGCTGGGGCTGTTTTCCAAAGTCAGAGGCTGAGGGGTGACCTTAAAGGCTTGAAAAACCAGGAGACATGTAGAGGGCAAATAGACAAGGTCTTTTCCCTAGGTTGGGTGGAAAGTACAGATGTAGAAGGCATAGGTTTAGGGTGAGAAGGGAAAGATTTAAAAGGGACCACTTTTTCATGCACAGGGTCATGTACAGATGGAATGAGCTGCCACAGGAAGTGGTGGAGGCTGGTACATTTACAAGGCATCTGCGTGGTATGTGAATTGGAAGGGTTTAGAGGGATATGGGCAAGCAGGACATGATTTGTTTAGGATATCCTAGTCAGTACAGATGAGTTGGACCAAAGGATCTGTTTCTTTGCTTTATGACTGAGAAGGTGGAGGGCATGGGCTGTGTCCCAAATGTAGTTGAGAAGCTCCCTGACCCAAGAGGACGAGAGGAGTTCAGTGGAGCAGGAGCACGCAGAGATAGTGGGTTGACCAGGGCAGTCAGGTTTATGGATTTCAGGTAGGAGATAGTTCCCTTACCCTGCACTGCCCATATGTCAGGTTGAAGACAGTGAATTGAAGATTCTCCTGTTCCTTGGATGCTGCCTGACCTGCTGCGCTTTTCCTGCGGTCCTCACTTTCTCCTCAGCAATGTAGCAGCCAGTACACCGTACTACTGATGCAGCTCCCTTGTCAGCAGGTTTGATGGGGAGGTTGGAGTTGGAGCAATGGGCTGCACGTTTGGATAGTGAGAGGTTGGAGTAAGAGATTCAGGCAATAGATGTTATGACAGCATTTGGAGATTAAGAGGTCGAGGGAGGGTGGGGTGGACAGTGGTGTCCAGATATGTTGTTAGAAGTGGAAGGTGGTCTACAGAGGGAGGTGGAGATAAAAGTTGAGACGTCTGGAGGTTTACAAGATTCGTTGACATGCAGGTGCAGGAGAATGAATGGGAGACGCTTTGCTGAGGTCAGACTGTTCATCCCAGGGGTTGGGGGGGGGGGTGGGGGGGGGGGGGGTGGTGAGGGGGTGTTTGGGAGCTGAGATGGTGAATACCTGATAGGGTTAGGGGCCAGGGTGGTCGGTGTCTAGAGGAGAGTATGAGAGAGTTCAGTGGATTTACTATCTGTAATGTCCAATAGGGCAGAAAGAGCAGTAGTTGAATGCATGGATCCTTCTGAGGATGATAAACAGCAGATGGGGCCCAGGGCCCAGCTCTCTGGTTTTCATAAACATGGAAAGTGTGAGGATTGCATGAGGCTTTGTCCCACCAGTTTGTACATGGCCTTATTTGGACAGTGGAGAGGTCCAGGATGGATCCATCACCAGGGGAGAGGGGGGAGGAGCTGAAATGGCTGGCAACCAGAAGTTAGTGCTCTGATGCTCCATCGACACCAACTCCACAAACCAGTTTGAGTCTGCGCTTTATTTCCTCTAAACTGGGAGCAGATGCAATGGGCCAGGTTGGGAGAGGTGCAGGTGAATCTCTGCCAAATTTAGAATGATTTGCTTGGGAACTTGGATGGAAAGGAAGAGCAGATGTTGCACATCCTGCAGTTGCAAGGAAAGGAGCCAGATGCTTGGGTGAAGGGGCAGCAGGAGCAGGAAAGGTAGTGTGGAGCTGTCAAGGGACTTGCAGAGTCAGTGGTTCCTACAGAAAGGGGTGGGGAAGGAAATATCTATTGGGTGATGGAGTCTGACTGCAGGTGGCAAAAATGGTAGAGGATGATATGTTGCTTTGGAGGTTGATGAGGTGGTATGTGAGGACTAGGGACTATCCTTGAGGGGGGGGGGGGGGGCAGAAAGAAAAGGAGGTTGGAGAACAGAGGTGCAGGAAGGGGAGATGCAGTTGAGGGCATTTTCAGTCATGGGGAACAAGGGTGGCTACAGTTTCTTTCCAACAGGAAAAGATCTGGGACGTTAGATTAGTGTAAAAGCTGGCCCTTCTGCCCAACAAATCCAGAGTGACCCACCCAGACCTATTCCCCTACACCTAACACTATGGGCAATTTAGCATGGCCAATTCAGCTAGCCTGCACATTTTTGGACTGTGGGAGGAAACCTGAGCACCTGGAGGAAACCTGAGCACCTGGAGGAAACCCACACAGACAGGGAGAAGGTGCAAACTCCACACAGTTGCCTGAGGCAGGAATTGAACTCAGATCTCTGGCACTGAGGCAGCACTGTTAGCCATTGTGCCACCCCAAGTGTCCTGGAGTGAAATCCTCATCCTGGGAGCAGATACAGCAGAGTCAGAAATTGAAAGTATGGGAATCATTTTTTGTAGGAACAGGGAGGGAAGAGAGAAAGGCCTTGTGGTCAAGGTAGCTGTGGGAATTGTGGGTTTGAAATGGATGTCAATACTAAGTCAGCCACAGATGAGAAAAGCACAAGCCCATAGCTATTCATTCTACCTCACACCTCATTCCAATGAGGGTGGAATCCGAAAAGTGTGTAGTAATTTATCTCCACCTCCTTTAACTTGAGGATACCAGATACACAGACCAGGTGATTTATCCACACCCCAAGCACTCACTCCACCAGTGAGTATGTAGAAGCTGTCAATCACCTCCCTATGGTGACACCAGCTTTTCCTTGATAAGAGAACTCAGAACACAATCCCAAGCAGCATCATTTCAGCTGTGCAGTTTCTAACTGAAGCCATTAACAGTTACAGCAAATGAGACTCATCTCAACATTACAGGGGCACTGGGAATCTTTGCAATATTATACCAAGCTAAGCCTTTATTCAAACCCCTGATAAAGCTGGCTATTAAACACTGGCTTCTAACAAAAGGAGAGAAACCCAATGAGACCCGGATAACATTATCCATCAAACCAACCAGCCGCTTCACTCGGGATTAGCCCCTACTCGAATAGGGAGGGACAGCATGTTGCTGGGTTATTTCCTCAGGGACAGGACCCTTTACCTCCCTCCCACTGACTCCCCACAAACAGCCCTTCACCATTGCACAAGGAAACACCAACAAGTCCCGGGTTATTTCCTCAGTGCCAGCCTGGGGTGGTCCTCATGCTTCCTTCCCCCCATTCGGGGTGGGCTCCGCTCCGGGAGGAGGCTGGGCTGCTTACCTGGGCTGTCTCTCAGGTTGTAGAAACAGGATTGCCCACTGAGACTCGGGGACTGAAAGCAGCAGCCCTGCTTGATGCACTCAGTGCTGTTGATAGTGGCCAGGCCACACGGCAGCCTCCAGCCCGGCTCCGGAGGACACACAGCAGAGACCAGGAAGGGCCGAGCGGCCCAAAGGTACAGACACCAAACCAACCAATGTCCCATCGCGCTGCCTGAATCTGTGCCCGCCCCTGAGCACCAACCCGCTTTATAGCCGCTAATTAGCTCCTGGCCACGGGTTTCTCGTGTTGAAGAGGCTTTAACTGTCACTGATCCTCATTAAGGATTAGGGCGAGATTCCAGCTACAATTACATCTTCACAACTGACGCTGCGTTCCACTGAGCCCAAGATTGTATTTTGTTCCAGAATCGGTTCTGCGTGGATATAGAAGTAGGAAACAAGAGTCAGAGAATTATGACGGTGCAGAGGAGGACATTCAGCCCATCAGCAGCCCTGTTCTCCAGTACTAACCTGCTGCCTCTCCCCACACACTATTTCCATCCAGATAACCCCCAAAGTCCCTCCTGAATGCCTGAACTGAATCTGCCTCCCCCACGTTTCCAGGCAGTACATTCCCTCCCCTAACTACTGACTGGGTGAAAGAGCCTTTTCCCATTTCACCCGACAACATCAATTTCTCAATTTCTCTCGTCATCCGGCATTCCCTACACCTACCCGCCATTCCTTTCACCCAACAGGAAAATACTGTCTCTGGACTCTCATTATCTCATTTTTGAAGGCTTCCCATTTTCCAACCATCCCTTTACCTGCGAACACCTGCCCCAATCAACTTTTGAAAGTTGTAGCCCAATCCTGTCAACATTTGCCTTCCTCCAATTTAGAACTTCAACTTTTACATCCAGTCTATCCATTTCCATCACTATTTTAAATCTAATAGAATTATGGTCACTGGCCCCAAAGTGCTCCCCCACTGACACCTCAGTCACCTGCCCTGCCTTATTTCCCAAGAGTAGATCAAGTATTCACCTTCTCTAGTAGGTACATTCACATACTGAATCAGAAAATTTTCTTGTACACACTGAACAAATTCCTCTCCATCTAAACCCTTACCACAATGGCAGTCCCAGTCTATGTTTGGAAAGTTAAAATCCCCCATCATAACCACCCTTTTATTCTTACAGATAACTGAAATCTCCTTACAAATTTGTTTCTCAATTCCCCACTATTAGGGGATGTATAATACAATCCCAATGGGTTATTATTCATTTTGTATTTCTCAGTTCCACCCAAGTAACTTCCCTGGATGTATTGCCAGGAATACATACAGCAGTAATGCTATCCCCTACTTCCCCCTCCTCTTTTGTCTCCCTTTCTATCCTTCCTAAAGCATTTGTATCCTGGAAAATTAATCTGCCAGTCCTGTCCATCCATAAGCCATGTTTCTGTAATTGCAATGATATCCCAGTCTCATGTTTCTAACCATGTCCTGTGTTCATCTGCCTTCCCTGTTCAGCCTCTTGTATTGAAATGAATGCAGTTTAATTTGTCAGTCATATGCTGTTCTCTGCTTTGTTCCAGCTTGCCGACTGTTTGACTCACTCCTTTACCCAACTGTATAAGTCTTAGATTGATCTCTTTCCTCACTATTTCCCTGGGTCCCACCTTACTAGTTTAAAAACTCCCTGCCAGTATATTAGTCCCCTTCCAATTCAGGTGCAATGCAACCTTCTTGTACAGATCACTTCTATCCCAGAAGAAATTCTAATGATCCCACAATGTTAGCCCTTCTACTCCTGCACCATCTCCTCAGCCACACATTTATCTGCTTTATCCTCCTATTCCTACCCTCACTGGGTTGTAGCACCAGGTGTAATCCAGATATTATGCCCCCCGGGGACCTCCTTTTTAAATTCCTGCCTAACCTTCGATATTCTCTCTTCAGAATCACATCCTTTTCTCTTCCTATGTCATTGTGTCCAATGTGTATATTGGTCCCTCTCTCCTTTGAGAACACTCTGCACCCTCTCTGATATATCCTTGATACTGACACCAGGGAGGCAACATACCATTTAGATTTTTCACTGCTGGCTGCAGAAAAATCTGTCTGTGCCTCTGACAAGGGAGTCACCTATCACAATCGATCACTTGAAACCCAAAGGACCCCTCATTACATGACAGCCAGTCTTGATACCAGAAACTTGGATGTTCGTGCTACACTCCCCTACATTTTCCAAAACAACATTCTTATTTGAAATGGGGATACCCACAGGAGACTTCTGCACCACCTGCCTACCCCTTCTACCTTCCCTGGAGTTAACCCATGTACCTGACTGTATCTACGGCTTTTCTCCCTTCGTATAACTGCCATCCATCATACCCCTAGTTCCTGTAAATTCCTCATTGCCTTTAACTGTTGCTCCAACTAATCCATGTGATCTGATAAGATTCACAACCAAAGACACTTTCTGCAGACATAATCACCAATAACATGGAAACTCTCCCTAATCACCCACATCCCACAGGAAGAGCACATCAGTCCACTAAAGGCCATCTTTTTTCTTTCACAATCTACAGACCAACAAAATAGGACCCTTTTTTGGTTCAAAAAAACAGTGCTCCAGGCTAATTTAGTCCTTTGGTTTATATTTTAAAAATTCAATCGAGATAGATCTCAATAAAACATCTCAATAATCAAGAACCCAATTGATTCACTGCTGTAGAATTACAGCAAAGTTACATGTTAAAAACTATGCATTTATCTGTTCCTGTGCTGTGAGCTCTCCCACGCAGGTTCATCCAAGGTCAGCTGTGAATATTGCTGTTTTTTAAATTGCTCCTCGATGCACAACGATGTCCAGAGATATTTGAACTCAAACAGCAAAGGCAGTAACTGTGCAGATTCACTGCTGTGTCAGTAATCAGTGTTTCTTTCTCTCTCTCTCCCTCATTGACCATGTGGTCACTGCCTTTCGTGTCTTCCTCCTTTTAAAAGTGCTGTCGTTTTGATCTTTTTCCCCAGCATCCCAAACCAATGCAACAGTATTTAAAACAGTAATTGCTGCTTCTGGAATTTGAGCAAATCACTTCCAATAGATGAAATACCTCAAAAAAGGAGCAGCTCTTACAGTTTCAATTTTTTCCCGTCCTCCATCTTGGATTATCCAGAACCCTTTCTGAGCTGTGTTAGAAAACTTGGAAAACACAGTATGTTTTTCCACACAAAGCGACGTGGAGGGGAGAGGAACTGTGGGGGGCAAATGGTGCAGAGACTCTCTGCGAGAGACAAGGGGGTCGCTAATTGTGGTGAAAGAGAAATAGAGATGTAAAATGGGTGTAAATTAAGGCATGATAGGGAGCAAATGGGTCCTCTCTGCTGAAAATGAAATATACAAGATACAGCCTTGAGGGAGAGGGGAGGTTGGTAAGAATATATGAGAAATGGAGGACGGGTGTCTAATATTGTGGAATTCAGTACGGAGTCCTGGAAACTGTAAAGTGTCTCAGTAGAAAATGAAGTGTTGTTCCTTGAGCTTGCATTGTGATTCTTTGCAATGTTACAGTGGACCCAGCACAAGGATGTTGGGAGGAGAGCAAAGTGTTTTATTTATTCATTCATAGGATGAGGGTATCACTGGCTGGGCCAGCATTTATTGCCCACCCCTAATTGCCCAGAGGGCAGTTATGATTCAACCACATTGCTGTGGGTCTGGTGTGACATCTAGGCCAGACCAGGTATGGATAGCAGTTTCCCTCCTTAAGGGACATTAGTGAACCAGATGGGGTTTTCTGACAATTGACAATGGATTCATAGTCATCATTGGACTCTGAATTTCAGATGTATTGACATCCAATTCCACCGTCTGCCTTGGTGGGACTTAAACACAGGTAACCAGACATTATTTGGGTGACTGGATTAACAGTCCAGTGCTAATACCACTAATGTACCCCCCTCTGTTGAATAGCAAGTGATGTGGCACCACCTCTCCCGTTGCTTGGCGTGGTCCTCCTACTGCTTTTCATGAGTAGAGGAGAGATCCTAGTGGCCCTAAAGCTGGGATCTGAGTGCTGTGGCTTGAAAATTGTCCAACCTGGTGATTCTCATTCCCCAATCCCCATCAAACTGCGAGATCACTCTGCTCCAATGTATTTGCAGTGGGGTGACCAATAGCAGCACAGCAGAGGATTTTATGGATCTCCAGGGTTACCAACTGTGATCAGATAGATTCTGAGAGGTTTCATGCCATGACTTGACCCCCACTCTTCAGCCATTTGTTGGCTAAAAGATGCATCCTTCCAACTTGCTGTATTCCTCCACTAACATCAGTGAGGTATTCACACATTGTTCCGCATTCTGCAGAGCAAAGATTTTTCACATCCTGTCAAGAATGGTGATGGATAGGCAACTGGAGACGTCCATCAAAAAACTGCCATCCCTTATGTTGAAGGGGCCCAGCCCATGAATCAACATCAAGGTCACTATTGAGAGATTTGGAGGAGGGTGCGAAATATTGCAGAGTGTGAACTTGTTCACTCCAGCAGGAAGAATAAAAAAAAAAGCAGTCTATTACTTAAATGGAGAGAAATTGCAGAACTCGCAGTTTCAGAGGGAGCTTGTGTCCTGATAGTATGATGCATGTATATTGGTGCATCACCTTGCACTGATCACACTAAGAGAGGGCAAACAGTAAAAGGGAATCAACAATAAATGGGAATATAGTGAGAGGGGTAGATGAAGTGAGAGATCTTGGTATGCAGGTGCACAGGTCCCTAAAGGTAGCAGTACAGGTAGATATGGTTGTGAAGGCAGCAGATGGAATGCTCTCCTTCACTGGCAAAGGGATAGAATACAAAAGTAGGGATATAATGATGAAACTGTGTAAGACAGTGGTGAGGCCACACCTGGAATGTTCTGTGCAGCTCCGGTCACCACATTCCAGGAAACATCTGTGGGCGGCGCGGTGGCACAGTGGTTAGCACTGCTGCCTCACAGCGCCAGAGACCCGGGTTCAATTCCCGACTCAGGCGACTGACTGTGTGGAGTTTGCACGTTCTCCCCGTGTCTGCGTGGGTTTCCTCCGGGTGCTCCGGTTTCCTCCCACAGTCCAAAGATGTGCAGGTTAGGTGAATTGACCATGCTAAATTGCCCTTAGTGTTAGGTAATAAGGGGTATGGGTGGGTTGCGCTTCGGCGGGTCGGTGTGGACTTGTTGGGCCGAAGGGCCTGTTTCCACACTGTAAGTAATCTAATCTAATTGCTTCAGGGAGAGCAGAAGAGATTTGAGAAAATTGCCAGGGCTGGAGACTTGTGATGATGGAGAGGTTGGGGTTGTTTTCCTTGCAATAGAGAAGGCTGAGGATGTGACAAGATATAGGCATACAGAAGAGGGGTAGAGACACAAAGTGGACAGGAGGAAGCTGTTTCCATTGGCAGAGTTCCAAAACCAAGGATTATAGTTCCAAGCTAAACAGCAGAGATTAAAGACATGAGGAAGTACATGTTCTGCAGAGGGGGTGAGTGTCTGGAGCTCAATGCCTGAGTTACTAGTGGAGGCAGAGACTAAGCTATTTTGCAAAATAGCTGTACCGTCAGCAGCAGTGCTGTAAGCTGCAGCCCTACCTGCTGTGTTCAGGAAGATGGGACTGGAAAAGGGCACCTGGTGTCTTTGGGTCAGTACGGTCACAGTGGACTACACATACCCTTCTGTGCTGTATCGGTTCTATGGCTCTCAGCACAGAAACTATGCTGGAAGATAAATGGAGTGCTACTGTTAGTTAGAAAGGGAATGGAATATGGAAAACAGTTGTACAGGGCACTGGAAAGACTACATCCAGATCACACTGCAGTTTTAGTCAACTTTTACAATACAGCACAGTAACAGGAACAGGCCCTACAGCCCACCAAGCTGCACTGATTGCAAATTCTGATTTTGACCCACTGATTTCTCTCCCTGTTAGAATTCTGTTCATGTGACTATCAAGATGGCCTTGAACATTGCTAATGTACCTACTTCCAACACCACCACTTGGCGTCTTCAACACACTCCTCACCCTCTGGGAAATATTTTGCCTGCATCTCACCTAAACTTTCCCTTTATTGAATAAAGGATACAATGTTCACTCACGGGATTCTTGAAGTGAAGACATTTGAGGAAAGGTTGGATAGACTAAGCAGGTCTTCATTCCAGTTTAGAAAACATTAGAGATAATTGTAAGACATTAAGATGCTGAGGGGATGTGACAGCAGACACTGAATGCAATGTTGTCTCTTATCTCAAGAGGGTTGGAATATAAAAGCAGAGATGTACTAAGACTTTATAAAGCTCTGGTTAGGCCCCATTTGGAGTACTGTGTCCAGTTTTGGTCCCCACACCTCAGGAAGGACATACTGGCACTGGAACGTGTCCAGTGGAGATTCACATGGATGATCCCTGGAATGACAGGTCTAACATATGAGGAACAGCTGAGGATACTGGGATTGTATTCATTGGAGTTTAGAAGATTAAGGGGAGACTTAGAGACGTACAAAATACATGGCTTGGAAAAGGTGGATGCTAGGAAATTGTTTCCGTTAGACGAGGAGACTAGGACCCGTGGACACAGCCTTAGAATTAGAGGGGGTCATTTCAGAACAGAAATGCGGAGACATTTCTTCAGCCAGAGAGTGGTGGACCTGTGGAATCCATTGCCACGGAATGCAGTGGAAGCTGGGACACTAAATGTCTTCAAGGCCGAGATTGATAGATTCTTGTTGTCTAGAAGAATTAAGGGCTACGGGGAGAACGCTGGTAAGTGGAGCAAAAATGCGCATCTGCCATGATTGAATGGCAGAGTGGACTCGATGGGCCGAATGGCCTTACTTCCACTCCTATGTCTTATGGTCTTATGGAAAGGATGTTTCCTTCATGGGAAAGGGAAGAATGAGGGAACAATATTAAAAACAAGGGGCCCTTTTAGTTTGAGGAGATGAGGAACAATGCTTTTTCTCTTGGAAGGTGCAGAGTCTGTGGAGCTATCTTCACAGAAGGGAGGAGGCATGTTCATTGAATAGTTTTACAAGGGTGGGTGGGAAGAGAAGAGATGGTGTTTGGGAGAGAGATTTTTTTCAATACCAAGGGAGATGTATGACTAGGGAGGACATGAGTTCAAGCTACAATTACATCAGCAATCTTACCAAATGGTTCACTCCTGCTCTTAAAACATGTGCCTGTGTTTGAGGCAAAAAAACACCAAGGCACAGAGACTCAGTAAATAGAAGGATGCAGAGTACCATAGAGGAACAAGACAGCCTTGGGGTACATATTCATTTCATTTTTCTGCCCAATTCCCATAACCCTCCAACCCACTATCCCAGCATGCACTGCAGTCTGGGGTGGAGAGAGATTCTAATCCTAGAGGCCAGCGATCTCTTTTCCTAAGGGATAGCAGGTTGTAAAACTAATCTCATTCTGTTGCTTCCTCCTGTGGAACATCCATCCCACAGCACTGCATGATGTAGGACAAAAAAAAAAAAAGGCCAGCACAAAGAAAGTTGTATCATTGGATAAATAAAGCCAATATATTTTCCTACCTTTCAAAAAAAGAAGAGAGAGGAGCCCATAACCAATTCACAGCCTTAGTCAGGAATGTGTATGAAGAAAAGCAGAACAATGCAGTTCCTGACATGCTGTACCTACACCCAGAAAAACAGATTGGATTAGTCTGTTTACCACTGGGATACCACGTACTGGGCAGAGTTTAGTAACTGCTGAACCAAGTTGAATGAGGCACTACAAGGGCTGAAACAAGGCATTAACAAATTAGGAATATACACACTGCAGTCAAGCCCTGCCCCCCAAAAAGGACAGATCTGAATAAAACCACAGCAAGTTCAGGTCTGTGCCTCCTCATTTTTCATTTGGAGGACATTTCCTCACACCAACTGGGAAAGGAATTGCTATCCTGAAGGACACAGCTGCATGAAACAAGTGAAGCCACTGTCAGTCATCATTTGGGAGTGTATGAAAACAGGAAAGACATTAGCCCAAGAACAACCAACAAGCCCAATAGGCCATTCAGCCTTGGACAGCAGACAGGCTCAGTGACCATATGACTCAATATCCTGTTCCCACTTTCTTCCTCTACCCTTCAGAACCATCTCAGTACGACAATGTTTTGGTCTCAACTGCAGAGAGAAATTCTCTAGGCTCACTCCTCTGGTGGGAGCCATTTCCCCTCATCTTGATCCTAAAATAACCAATTCTGATTTTAGTGAGAAAGACTACAATAAAACTAGCTGGAGGGAATACGGTTATGATGAATAACTTCAAACATTCTGAAGGGCACAGTCATTGCCAGTGGCACCAACTGATTTGAATTCCTCAATAATAAGGAAAAAACTGAACCTATTGAGCCAGCTTAGCATGTACTAGCATTATTGCTAATATCAGCCACTCTAGGGTATCATTGACCAGAACAAACCACAAGCATGTTGCTACAAGAACATGGCAAGGCTGGGAATTCCAGTTGGGTAACTCCAAGTCACTCACCATTTGGTCTGACAATTGTTGTCCCTTCCCTAAATATTGAACCACAATTCAAACTCACTTCCAATAAAACTGCGTAGCTTAGTTTTAGACACACCAAGGACAGGTTTGACTGGTTTATTTGTATTCAAGGTCTACAGTTCAATCTCATGACACTGGGCAGACTGGGCTGGGTTCTTCATTCTGTACACTGCAGCCATCAGCATCAACAGGAACACCAGAAACCCAACAGCTACTCCAATCAAAACAGGAGATCCGGCAGCACCTATGGGGAAGGAGGAAGGGGGTTCAGACATTGGAAAAGATGCTCAGGTGAACTAAACAAGGAACATCACTTACCATTCTCATTAAGCAGCTGCTTAGACTGGCTGTTCTCAACTTCCAGGAGAACAACTGGACCAGGAGCACTTACCAAGGTCCCCTCATGGAGGAGAGCACTCCTGCGTGTCCCTGTTGGAGGGGGACAGGAGATGGTTAGAATCCATGTTGACACTACAGCCAGGATGCTGTATCCTTGGTAATTGGAAATAGGGGATGTTCAGATCAGGAATGGAGGAGTTGATCTCAGATTTAGAACACCAAGGAACTCACTTGGACCACATCTGGTTGTACAGTCATCCTGAGCAGAGGGAGAGCAAACCTCAGCACTGCAGTGCAAGTAAATCTAGAAAAGGAGGAGAGATGTTAGGGGAGTTTCCTAGAGATCAATAGGTTGCAGTACAGAGACACAGCAAAAGGATTATGAGCTTGGCCTCATTCCTTCCATTTGGTTACCTGTCCAGAGAGGGGCTGCTCAGACACTCCATCCAAGAAAACAAACGTCTTCACTTCAAACCGCTTGTGATGGGTTGGGAACTGCAGGCCAGAAGAGACACCTACTGGGTGTAGGAGGGTCAGATAGTCATCACCTTCATAGGGACACCTGAAACAGAAGGTCAAGTGACCAAGAGCTCTAAACCAAACCAGAAATAGATTGCAAATAAAAATCAGGTAGCAAGCAGGAGTTGCCTGGAAGGGGGGGCAGGGTGCGAAGGGGCAAACATATGATAAGCCATCTTGCACCAGGATGTAGTGGACCTGGTCTAATACTTTCCAAAGTCTCTGCAACGTGGGCGGCACGGTGGCTAGCACTGATGCCTCACAGCGCCTGAGACCTGGGTTCAATTCCCGCCTCAGGCGACTTACTGTGTGGAGTTTGCACGTTCTCCATGTGTCTGCGTGGGTTTCCTCCGGGTGCTCCGGTTTCCTCCCACAGTCCAAAAGATGTGCAGGGTCAGGTGAATTGGCCATGCTAAATTGCCCGTAGTGTTAGGTAAGGGGTAAATGTAGGGGTATGGGGTGGGTTTCGCTTCGGCGGGTCGGTGTGGACTTGTTGGGCCGAAGGGCCTGTTTCCACACTAATGTAATCTAATCTAATGTGCGTGCGTGCACGCAGTGGGCATCAAAGGGCAGTGCTGTGTGATCAAAACAGTGAAGGGGAGGGTAGGGACTAAATCAAAATAGAGTTGGAGGGAGAAATGATGCACTCCACTCCCTGCAGCACCCACCTCTCCCTGAACAACTCCAGGGTGTTGGTGGACACCGCGTGCTCCTTCAAGGACAGCCAGGCCCTAACGTAAAAAGTTAAGTCCTTAATTGCAATCCACACTATTGGGATTGGTTGTTGGAGAAAACATCAAACAGCACTGATGAAGGCCAACATGTGATTGTGGAGGGAGATTTCTAGAAACTATTTGACAAGGTGTCAGTGACAGCAGGGTGTCAGGGCAACATTAACAAGGTAAATGTTTGGTCAGCTGACCATCAGGTTGAAACAGCAGGGCCTTCAGTTAGTGGAGGGAAGAAGGATTTGATCTGGAGAATCATAGGAGACTTCAACACGGACACTGAAGAGATGTTGCTCAAGAGTTCCCAAAATAAGGGAGTAACAAGGAGTTTTCTATTGAAGGTGGGGCGGGAGGTTCAGTAGCCCGTCAATTTTAAAATCCTCTTCCAGAGAGGAAATGCCTTGGCAACATTAAGGCACATTCTTAAGGACAAGTCCAGGATCATGAAGGAAGATCAAATAATAATGAGTGGAAATCACAAATGAACCATGATTGGAAGAAAAAGGCACAAGTATTGGCACTATGTACATATATTATACACATTTTACTGTGACACTATACTGTAAGAATGTAGTCTTCAGTCCACACAGTCCAAATCCAGCCTTTCCATTCAGAGTCCTTACCCATCCACCAGGAGACTCCACTGCACCTCATGGTCAGGGGCTGGCACAGGGGTTGCCCAGCAGTCACGCAATCTCAGGACTATCATTGGGTCAGTGCGATCCTTCACACGAACCTCAACAAACACTGACTCCTGAAGGATTCTCTGAATGGGGTAGTCACTGTCCCTGTACCACCAGCTGTAGCTGCCATCTAACAGACAAAAATAAAAGAACAAACCAAAACAGTCACTCCCCTGAAGGGATACAATTCCCAGTGCTCCTATTACCAGGGCAGCACTACCTGTTGCTATTCGCAGCTCCAGCCTCAGGATCCCATCTTCAGAAGCAGCTAGTGGTGGAGGGAGGGTGTAAACTGAGACATTGATTTGTAAGCCTGCCTCATGCTCCCCCTTGTACTTGCACTGGATGTGCAGGCTGTGGAGAGACAGAAATAGGTGGTGGAGTTGCAGTCAGTAACACTTCCCTCTCCATACCAACAAATCCCACTGCCCACTCACCTGAAGGTGCTGTCCCGGGTTATTAAGCCCAGTGGCCCTGTCTGAATCATCCTCTTCCCCAAGACATCCATTTCATACACAAAGCTCCCATTCTCCTCCTGCAAGAGAAGACACTGTTTAATAGGGAGCTGGCCCATTCAAAGGGACAGAATGCTGGAGCCTCCAATACTCACCCGCTGGGTCGAGCCGCAAGAGGTAATTGGGAAACGGAAGGCTACAAGTTCCGCTGTGATGAGCTTAGGCCTGCACTCAGCTTCATGTCCATCCTTCACGTACAGAGATGACAGGTTGAGGGCAGGACGGGTCAGGTTCCTGGTGATTGCTACAATGAACTGGCCATCTGCTGTGCACACTGCAGAGAGAATGGGAACGTTCAATTTCCCCATTGTGGAAGTGACCTCCAATTCATTAACAGAGGGATGAAGCCTCAAAACCCTAAAATCATTCATAGCTTTTACAGTTGCACTACTTGGAGCCTGGGTATTTATTTGTAGGTGGTCAGCAATTAAGGCAGATTACCTGTTCTAAAGTGAACACAATATCCTACAAGATACTCTAGAAGCCATATGACTACCCAGCAGGGTAGTGGGGGGCAGGGTTCTCTCAAAGAACCCCAAGTGCTTTTTTTTAAAAAAAAAAGCCAGTGATGGACCCTAAAAAGGAGGGGGAGAATTAAAAGCTCCAAGAACAATAAATGGTAGGGGAATTCCCAAATTGAAAGTCAAAGCTAAAGCAGACCTGCTCAAAAAAAAGTGTTTAGATAGAGATGTAAATGAAGAGGCAGGTGCTTGAATGTCAGTTTATATGGACACATTACACTGTCCTGTGCATTAGCATAGGGTAAGCCTGGCCATTAAAGTCATCCAAACAACCAACCTTTCCCATCACCCTCTGCTCCCAAAAAGGATGTGGGGGAATAGAGTCAATAAAATGTGGAGCTTGAAGGCAAAGGCCAGTCAGCATTGGAGGAGCAGGAAAGTTACCATTTCAGGTATGGACCCTTCAGGTCTGAGGAAGGAAAGGAAACTTAAAGAGGGGGTGGAATAGTAATGTGTTGGGGACTGTGTTGGTTAGTGGAAAAGATGGATTGGATTGATGAGGAAGATGGACAAGTTGGGTCCAGGCAAGGAGTCAATGTAGCAGAGAAGGAGACAAGAGATGATGTCAGTATAGTTGTGGAAGAGGGACTGTTCCACATCCTATGAAAAGGCAGGCAAAACCAATGGTTTATAGGACAGGGGAGGAGTCAAAGAAAGTTGTTGAGGGAGAGGACCAGTTCCACCAAGAGAGCGAGCAAAGGTGGAGAGGGACTGGTTGGGTCAGTGGGAGGGGAAGAAACTGGGGCCTTTTAGACCCACCTTAGGGAGGATACAGGTGCATTGAGACACTGAATGTCCTTTAGGAAGGGAATTGGGGGGCCAAGAATTGATGAGGCACAGGAGGTTGGCTAACATGGCACCACTATTTCAGAAATATGGTAAGGAAAGCCAGGGAACCTCAACCTGTGAGCCTGACATCAGGGGGTGGGGGTTAGCAAGGTGTTGGAGGGAATCCTGAAGGACAGGATTTACATGTATTTGAAGAGGCAAGGACTGATTAAGGATAGTCATCACAGCTTTGTGGGGGAAAATCATGTCTCACTAACTTGATTGAGTTTTATTAGAAACAAAGGATTGATGAAGGCAGAGCAGTGGACATGATCTATATGGGAGTTCAGAGAGGTGTTTGACAAGGTTTGTCATGGTAGGCCAGTTAGCAAGGTTAGATCACATGGAATATAAGGAGAGCTAGTCATTTGGATACAGAACTGGCTTGAAGGTAGAACATAGAATGATGGTGGTGGAGGATTGCATTTCAGGCTGGAGGCCTATGACCAGGGGTGTGCCACAAGGACTGTTGCATCCATTGCTTTTCATCATTTATATTAATGAGTTGCATGTGGACGTAGGAGGTATTAGTAAATGTGCACATGACACCAAAATGGGAGATGTCGTGGACAGCTAAAGTTACCGCAATACAGCAGGACCTTGATCAGATGGGCCAATGGGCTAAGAGTGGCAGATTGAATTGAATGGATATTGAGATGCTGCATTTTGGAAAGGCAAATCAGGGCAGGACATATGCATTTACTGGGAACAAAGATCTTGGAGTGAGGTTCACAGTTCCTTGAAAGTAGAGTCACATGTAGATATGAAATGCTGTCTTCACTATCCTAAGCTTTTCTTTATTGCTCAGAATGGATTATAGGAGTTCAGAGGTCATGTTAACAGAACATCAAAACATACAGCACAGAACAGGCCCTTTGGCCCATGATGTGCGCTGAGATTTAATTCTAATGTAAAATATAGTAACCACCTACACACCCCCTCACTCACTGCTATCCATGGGCATGTCCAACAGTTGCTCAAGTGTCCCCAGTGACTGCTTCCACCACCACCACCGGTAATACATTCAACTCTTAAAACCTATCTCTGACATCTCCTTTATACCTTCCTCCTAATCCCTTCAAAATATGAAATCTTGTACAAGTCAATCCTGCCCTGGGGAAGAGTCTCTGGCTATTGACTATCTGTCATTATTTTGTACACCTCTATCAGGTCTCCTCTCTTCCTCCTCCTCTCCAGAGGGGAAAGTCATAGCCTTCTCAATCTTTTCATAAGGCAAGCCCTCCAGTCCTGGCAGCATCCTGGTAGACCTTCTTTGCACCCTCGCCAAAGCCTCTTTTCTATAGTAGGGCAACAAGAACTGGACACAATATTCCAAGTGCAGCCTCACCAGGGAGTTGCAGAGCTGCAGCAAAACCTCATGGCTCTTAAACTCTATCCTGTTAATGAAAGCCAAAACAACCCTATCCACTTGGATAGCAACTTTAGGGATCTATGTTCTTGCACACCCAGATCTGTTCCGCCACACTGCCAAGAATCCTGTCTTCAGCATTCACATTCCACCTTCCAAAATGCAAAGTGATGCATTTATCCAGGTTGAACTCCACCTACCATTTCTCAGCCCAGCTCTGCATCCTGTCTATGTCATGCTGCAGCAGCCTCTATACTATAGATGACACCTCCAACCATTGTGTCATCTGCAAATTTACTAACCTATCCCTCAACCTCATTTATAAAAACCTTGAAAAAGCAGAGGCCCAAGTACAGAGCCTTGCAGGACCCCACTCAACACTGACCTCCAGGCAGAATACTTTCCATCAACAACCACTCTCTGCCTTCTGTCAGCCAGCCAATGCTGAATCCAGATAGCCAAATCTCCCTGTATCCCATACTTCCTGACTTTATGAATGAGCCTACCATGGGAAACCTGATCGAAGGCCTGGCTGATATCATATACACCACATCCACTGCTCGACCTGTGGTGTCACCTCAAAGAACTCAATAAGATTTGAGGCATAACCTTCCCCTCAAAACCATGCTATGCTTTGCCGAAGTCAAATCCAATCCCTCAGTTCTTCAAAAAAAAAAAAAAAAATACTTTGCTGACCACTGATGTAAGATTGCTGGCAATTACAGACCAGTCAATGTCCCTACTACCCTTCTTGGGGAAAAAAAAGAAACATTTGCCTCCTTCCAATCCTCCGGTATGACCCCCATGGAGAACGAGGAGGCAAATATCCTCACCAGTGGCTTAGCAGCCTCCTTTCTCACTTCCTGGAGCAGCAGAGAATAAACGTAGCTATACAGGACATTGGTTAGGCCATTTTGGCCTGTGCGCACAATTCTGGTCTCCCTCTTTTAGGAATGATGTTGCAAAACTTGAAAAAGGGTTCAGAAAAGATTTACAAAGATGGTACCAGGGTTGGAGGATTTGAATTACAGGGAAAGCCGAGTTGGCTGGGGCTGTTTTCCAAAGTCAGAGGCTGAGGGGTGACCTTAAAGGCTTGAAAAACCAGGGGACATGTAGAGGGCAAATAGACAAGGTCTTTTCCTGAGGTTGGGTGGAAAGTACAGATGTAGAAGGCATAGGTTTAGGGTGAGAAGGGAAAGATTTAAAAGGGACCACTTTTTCATGCACAGGGTCATGTACAGATGGAATGAGCTGCCACAGGAAGTGGTGGAGGCTGGTACATTTACAAGGCATCTGCGTGGTATGTGAATTGGAAGGGTTTAGAGGGATATGGGCAAGCAGGACATGATTTGTTTAGGATATCCTAGTCAGTACAGATGAGTTGGACCAAAGGATCTGTTTCTTTGCTTTATGACTGAGAAGGTGGAGGGCATGGACTGTGTCCCAAATGTAGTGAGGAGCTCCCTGACCCAAGAGGTGGAGAGGAGTTCAGTGGAGCAGGAGCACGCAGAGATAGTGGGTTGACCAGGGCAGTCAGGTTTATGGATTTCAGGTTCCCTTACCCTGCACTGCCCATTTGTCAGGTTGAGGAGCAGAGGTTGATGGTCTGGGAAATGATGGCTTGGTGATGAAAGATGGAGTCATGTTCAAGGGACCAGTAGGTCATGCCACAGAGTTGGCATCTAGCATCAGCAATGTAGCAAATGTGTTGCTGGAAAAGCACAGCAGGTCAGGCAGCATCCAAGGAACAGGAGAATCGACATTTTAGGCATAAGCCCTTCCCATCGATTCTCCTGTTCCTCGGATGCTGCCTGACCTGCTGTGCTTTTCCTGCGGTCCTCACTTTCTCCTCAGCAATGTAGTAGCCAGTACACCGTACTACTGATGCAGCTCCCTTGTCAGCAGGTTTGATGGGGAGGTTGGAGTTGGAGCAATGGGCTGCACGTTTGGATAGTGAGAGGTTGGAGCAAGAGATTCAGGCAATAGATGTTATGACAGCATTTGGAGATTAAGAGGTCGAGGGAGGGTGGGGTGGACAGTGGTGTCCAGATATGTTGTTAGAAGTGGAAGGTGGTCTACAGAGGGTGGGGAGGGTCATATTCAAAGTCTAGGAGGTGGAGATAAAAGTTGAATATCTGGATGTTTGCAAGATTCATTGACATGCAGGTGCAGGAGAATGAATGGGAGACGCTTAGCAGAGGTCAGACTGTTCATCCCAGGGGTAGGGGAGTGAGGGGGTGTTTGGGAGCAGAGA
The DNA here is from genome assembly GCF_037043375.1 of Chiloscyllium plagiosum. NCBI lineage: Eukaryota > Metazoa > Chordata > Chondrichthyes > Orectolobiformes > Hemiscylliidae > Chiloscyllium > Chiloscyllium plagiosum. The sequence continues at coordinate 51,382,991 of NW_028270166.1, forward strand.
TGGTGAATACCTGATAGAGTTAGGGTTAGGGGCCAGGGTGGTCTGTGTCAGAGGAGAGTATGAGAGAGTTCAGTGGATGTACTATCTGTAATGTCCAATAGGGCAGAAAGAGCAGTAGTTGAATGCATGGATCCTTCTGAGGATGATAAGCAGCAGATGGGGCCCAGGGCCCAGCTCTCTCTCTGGTTTTCATAAACATGGAAAGTGTGAGGATTGCATGAGGCTTTGTCTCACCAGTTTGTACATGGCCTTATTTGGACAGAGGAGAGGTCCAGGATGGATCCATCACCAGGGGAGAGGGTGGAGGAGTTGAAGTGGCTGGCAACCAGAAGTTGGTGTCGATGGAGCATCAGAGCACTAACTCCACAAACCAGTTTGAGTCTGCGCTTTATTTCCTCTAAACTGGGAGCAACAGATGCAATAGGCCAGGTTGGGAGAGGTGCAGGTGAATCTCTGCCAAATTTAGAATGATTGTTTGGGAACTTGGATGGAAAGGAAGAGCAGATGTTGCACTTTCTGCAGTTGCAGGGAAAGGTGCCAGATGTTTGGGGGGGGAAGGGGCAGCAGAGGGGGAAGGTAGCGTGGAGCTGTCAAGGGACTTGCAGAGTCAGTGGTCCCTACAGAAAGGGGTGGGGAAGGAAATATCTATTTGGTGATGGAGTCTGACTGCAGGTGGCAAAAATGGTAGAGGATGATATGTTGCTTTGGAGGTTGATGAGGTGGTATGTGAGGACTAGGGACTATCCTGGAGGGGGGTGAGGCAGAAAGAAAAGGAGGTTAGAGAACAGAGGTGCAGGAAGGGGAGATGCAGTTGAGGGCATTATCAGTCATGGGGAACAAGGGTGGCTACAGTTTCTTTCCAACAGGAAAAGATCTGGGATGTTAGATTAGTGTAAAAGCTGGCCCTTCTGCCCAACAAATCCACAGTGACCCACCCAGACCTATTCCCCTACACCTAACACTATGGGCAATTTAGCATGGCCAATTCAGCTAGCCTGCACATTTTTGGACTGTGGGAGGAAACCTGAGCACCTGGAGGAAACCCACACAGACAGAGAGAATGTGCAAACTCCACACAGTTGCCAGAGGCAGGAATTGAACCCAGATCTCTGGCACTGAGGCAGCACTGTTAGCCACTGTACCCCCATGCCACCCCAAGTGTCCTGGAGTGAAATCCTCATCCTGGGAGCAGATACAGCAGAGTCAGAGAAATTGAAAGTATGGGAATCATTTTTTGTAGGAACAGGGAGGGAAGAGAGAAAGGTTTTGTGGTCAAGGTAGCTGTGGGAATTGTGGGTTTGAAATGGATGTCAATACTAAGTCAGCCACAGATGAGAAAAGCACAAGCCCATAGCTATTCATTCTACCTCACACCTCATTCCAATGAGGGTGGATTCTGAAAAGTGTGTAGTAATTTATCTCCACCTCCTTTAACTTGAGGATACCAGATACACCAGGTGATTTATCCACACCCCAAGCACTCACTCCACCAGTGAGTATGTAGAAGCTGTCAATCACCTCCCTATGGTGACACCAGCTTTTCCTTGATAAGAGAACTCGGAACACAATCCCAAGCAGCATCATTTCAGCTGTGCAGTTTCTAACTGAAGCCATTAACAGTTACAGCAAATGAGACTCATCTCAACATTACAGGGGCACTGGGAATCTTTGCAATACTATACCAAGCTAAGCCTTTATTCAAACCCCTGATAAAGCTGGTTATTAAACACTGGCTTCTAACAAAAGGAGAGAAACTCAATGAGACCAGGATAACATTATCCATCAAACCAACCAGCCGCTTCACTCGGGATTAGCCCCTACTCGAATAGGGAGGGACAGCATGTTGCTGGGTTATTTCCTCAGGGACAGGTCCCTTTACCTCCCTCCCACTGACTCCCCACAAACAGCCCTTCACCATTGCACAAGGAAACACCAACAAGTCCCGGGTTATTTCCTCAGTGCCAGCCTGGGGTGGTCCTCATGCTTCCTTCCCCCCCCCCATTCGGGGTGGGCTCCGCTCCGGGAGGAGGCTGGGCTGCTTACCTGGGCTGTCTCTCAGATTGTAGAAACAGGATTGCCCACTGAGACTCGGGGACTGAAAGCAGCAGCCCTGCTTGATGCACTCAGTGCTGTTGATAGTGGCCAGGCCACACGGCAGCCTCCAGCCCGGCTCCGGAGGACACACAGCAGAGACCAGGAAGGGCCGAGCGGCCCAAAGGTACAGACACCAAACCAACCAATGTCCCATCGCGCTGCCTGAATCTGTGCCCGCCCCTGAGCACCAACCCGCTTTATAGCCGCTAATTGGTGAGGAAACCAATCGCAGTGCAGCAGCTCCCTGCCCCACGGGGGGTTTCCCCATCCCAATAAATCGCTTCTTTCTGTCCAGGTTATTGCAATCTGTGACTGGCCTGGGAACACGGGGCTTATTAAACAATTCAGAGGCACCGTGGCTCAGTGGTTAGTCCTGCAGCCTCATAGCCTAAGATACCCGGGTTCGATTCCCACCTCGGCTGTGTGGGATTTGCACATTCTCCCCATCTCTGGGTGAGCTTTCTCCCACTGTCCAAGGATGTGCAGGTTTGGTGAGTTGGACATGCGAAGTTGCCCATATGTTCAGGGATGTCTAGGTTAGGGTAGTGGACTTGTTGGGCCTATTCCCACACTATATGGGTTCTGTGATTTGTTTTGCTCATTCGTTTAGGCAAACCATTACTACTACTCTTTAAACTTGATATTTCAGATAATGCATAATCTAATTCAGGTTTTGTTAGAAACGAAAATCGCTTCTCAATAATCGCTCTAGACAAATTCAGGAAAACAAAGTTTTATTAACAAGTCAAGTCTGCAGAGTCGGGCACTCTTGAAGAAAAGGCACGCTGTCGCGGTCTCGCATTCCTCCACTCTTCCTTTGTTCCGGCCATGGTTCTCTTTTCTTCTGCTCTTGCCACGACTCTCCCCTTTCCTGTTTCTGCCATGGCTCTCCCTTTTCCTTTCTTCCAGCTGTCATTTGTTGCACCGTTTGCATCATTATCTTTGTCGCCTTCCTTTGCTTCTCATCGTCCCTTCTCACAAACACCTTTTGCGCCTCCCGTAGTAGTTCACTTAAAGATTTACTATCCCAATCATCCATTTTCTCTAACTTCTTTCGTATGTCCGGCCAGGCTTTTGATACAAACTCTACCCGTATGAGTTGTTGCCCCACGTCCGTCTCAGGGTCCACCCCAGCAAACTGCTGCAAATTCTTCCTAATCCTGTCTAGGAAGTCCGTAGGGGTTTCCTCCGGGTTTTGATGATTACCAAAGGCCTTGGTAAAATTGTGCCCCTTCGGGGCTGCGTGTCTTATTCCTTTTATCCAATATTCCCGCATGTCTCTCATGTTGCGCCGTCCTCCCTCCGTGTTCTTATCCCACTCGGGGTCGGTGAGGGGAACCTTCTGCTCCCCTCCTTCTCCCCCCTCTCTCTCCCAGACCAAGAGCGCAGCTTGTCGTATCATCTGACGCTCCTGGCTAGAGAACAATGTTTTCATGATGGAACACATCTCTTCCCACGTGTAAGTATTCGGACCCAGGAACTGATCCAATTGTTCAGCAAGTCCCATGGGGTCCTCTAGTAGACCCTTCATCTCCCTCCTGAAATTCCTTACTTCAGTACTCGTCAAGGGAACGTTCACATATCCCGTCCTTCCCTCCTCGCCCCCCATGGGCACTTCCCGGAGTGGATTCATTCTTGCAATCGAGACAGGGTTTTGTCTGTGACCCTTTTCAGCTTGAGATCTGGTCTGTACCCCTGAGGTAGTTTGTGATTCCTCCCCATTTTCTTCCCCTTCCCCTGAATCGTCGTCACCCGAAGGAACATTTTGTGGGGCAGACGGGGTCACGTAGGGCGGCGGTAAGTGATCTAAAGGGTCCCATTCTTTCTGCCCTTTCGAGTCTTTATTAGTCACCTGCATTTGGCAAGATATCGTAACCGGCAGCCAACAAAGGGCATAATCACTTTCTTCCAGATTAACATCAGGTTTTGAATTGACATATAAAATGAGGGCTTGCCGGACCCAGTCTTCGTCAGTACCGAATCTAGGCCACCACACTGAGTCGCCCTGAATAGGTTTCTGGGACCACTTTTGACAGTATTTTACCATCTTCCTTTTAGATTTTCCCTTTCTTCCACCCTGATCCCAATTATTTAGCATTCTCCCTAACGGACTATCGTCAGGTACCCCGGGGTATGTGTCATTGTCCCTGTTTAAGCCTACCTTTCCCTTAATCTCCTTAGATCCCTTATTTCCCATTTCCGAGGACTTCATATTTTTCCCGTGATAATCTATCACAATGTAGCCAATTCCCGGACCTTCAGTCCCATGATCGCCCAGGTTCCTTTGCAGGCACCCCCGGTCTTTGGATTCCTGTGTCCTACGTCTCTGTGACACAAATCACAGGCACCCCGTAGGTACACGTTCCTCCTCAAACACGGTCTCTGCAAAATCCCTCACAGGCGAGCCCCGGTCTCTAGATTCCTGAGTCCCACGTCTCTGTAGAAAAAAATCCACAGGCACCCCGTAGGTCCCCAGTCCTCCGGAAACACGGTCCCCGCAAGTTTTTTCTTACCTGGGTTCAGTGCACCGAAATTACTCGATCGTTAACCGTCCCCACTGCCTCGGGTACACCCCTCCTTTGTTTTCCTGAGCCTCCCGGATATCACTCGCTCAAGCCGCGCAGGGCGACAAGCAAGGAATCAGGGACTGCCGAACTCGGCAGGGTGCACCTTCTCCGATATCCTTCCTCAACTCCCCTTGCGGCCGGAGTGTTGATCCCGGATGACGAGCCCCCAAGTTGTTAGAAACGAAAATCGCTTCTCAATAATCGCTCTAGACAAATTCAGGAAAACAAAGTTTTATTAACAAGTCAAGTCTGCAGAGTCGGGCACCCTTGAAGAAAAGGCACGCTGAGGCTTACAAAGTCTCCCATTATGTACAGCACAAGTCCCTCCTCTCCTTGGCTCCAATAAGCCATGAGGTTCACATTCTTAAAAACATCATTATTCTTATCACAAAGTCTGCAACAAAAGGCTCCAGAGTCTCCAAAGTTGTTGTTTTTCTCACCCTGTAGTCTTATCAGTCAAAGGCTTTAATCTGAAACAGATGTCTCTCGAGTCGTTCCCCCATCCTGGAGTCTTATCAGTCAAGGACTCATCCTTCCCGCCTGTGTCAATGGTTTCATCAATCAAGGGCCTGTTTGTTTTTACTCTGCTCACAAATTGTCAGCATTCTGCACAATTTAAACTATTCTACTTTTGAGTATATAAAATGTTCTAGAAAAGAAACAAAAGTTTTGTCTTTTATTATAGACCAGTCTGTGGTCCAGGCACATCTTAAAGTTTAAACCGAAATTACCTCTCACAATTCCACCTTTTTCTTTCTTTAAGATGTGCCTGACCAAGATAAGCCCCCCCTCCCTCAAGGGCCCGGAAAATCCTTGGTCTTTCGCAGCAACATCACTTTAAGTTCCCGCGTCCCATGTTGTGGAACCACCACTGCCTGGAGTCGGGAAATATTTTTCTGAATTAAAAACTGAATACAGGGAGTTAGGCAGGGTAATACGAGAAGAAGAATCATGCCGCCCCCAACCACCAGCAACGCCGTGCGCCACCAGCTACCACCTAGGAGACCATCCCACCATCCGATGCCACTAAGAGGACGCTAAGATTGTACTGGCACATGGGCCAATCTCCGAATTTCATCGGAAATTTTCAAAACCGCTTTACCATTATCGTCAATTTCTAGACAGCAGTTTGTCAGGTTAAATTTCCCGCACACACCCCCCTCCGAGGCCAACAGATAATCCAAGGCAAGTCGGTTTTGATATATAGCAGCCCTCATCTGATCCTGCTGCTGAGCCAACAACTCTAGGGCCAGGGCAGTCCGGTTAGTAATGACCTCTACGACTGCTTGGAGCCTGATAATTCGATTTAGCATATAGATAGGAGTACGATATCCCCATGATCCGTCCTGTGCCCACGTAGCCGGCCTGTAGTATTCAATAATCCGGGCTGGTGGCCACTCATCCCCCCAATCACCGACTTGGATATCCCTTGGCGACCTACGCAGGGAGTCAAAGAGTTTAACTCCCAAATCATCGCCTTCCTCCCGGGGTAATAGGAAGAATTCAGGTCTTATTAGACCCAGGAAGCATACTCCAGCCCATCCCATGGGCAGTTTGGAATATGCCTGATTACCGCATATCCAAAATAGGCCATCTGGAGCAGGCCCTCCCTGCCTCACAACGTCATCCCACAACTCCTTTACCCCAGGGACGCCCTCATAAGGACCAGGACCACTGCAATTCCAGTATTCGGATTGTTGACCCCGTGGCAGAGTCTGGACAGGATTATTCCAGCATTGATTCCCCTGACAACCACCGCTCCACACTCTTTTCATGCCATCGGAAGGGTCAACACTGAGCTCGTAAGAGGAGGAATCAGAACGTAACCGAATGCAATTTTGATGATCTCGGTGTGCAATGTACCAAGCAATATTCTCAGGCCACCATACTCGCGTGGTTGCATCCAATATATTCTGACAGGGGCTAATCCCTACCTTCACGGTCCCCTTGCCTTCAATACAGAACTGGCCCTCAGGGCTGTTTGTCAGTCTCCACCCCTGGCTTTTTCTGTCGTTGTCATGAGTCCAAGTGGTTTGCAGCAATTCCCCTATGTCTAAGCTTTGACCAGTCCACGGCCATTGTTCCGACATATGCGGCCCCCCACAGACCCAGCAATTGCTAACATTTAAAACAGTGGCTATTCTAGAGGTGAGATCAATAAACAGGTTTTGTGTAACATCAGGGAGTTCAATCTGTCCTTCTACCTCTTCATATACAGATGGCACTTTAGGGAGCACGACCGTTCCCTGACGGTCTTGCTCTTTCCCCAACCCCCGATCAGGGATCTGTATCTTGGTCTCCTTGACTCTGTCAACCTGCTCCCTGAGCAACACGGAGGATAGGTCCCACCTCCCAGTTTTGCTAATACACACCCAGCGGTCATTTATAGGGCATCCATGGATTTTGCCACCGTATCCTTTATTATATATCTGATAATAGGGTCTCCCATCCTCCCAACATTCATGGCGTGCACTCACATCGTAACACCTATCGTCCACATAGGAATGGGACACAAATGATCCCGAATAGATTCGAATGCCAAGTCTTACTGTAGTTCGACATTTGTCACATCTCCCCTCACCCTCCCCCACATACAGGAGTAAACTGATCAATATCCCCACCAATACAGTCCAAGTAGAGTTCATTATTGCTGTCTTTTCAGTTTTACCGACAACGGCTTGTCCCCTTGCTCGCATGTCCAGGTGCTTTCTTCTTCAGGCGGAACAGGCCCCTTTATCCTTGATGCGTGGACCCACCCTTTTTCTTTCGTCCGAACAGCTGCCTCAGTTGTTAACAGAACCAGGAACGGTCCTTCCCACCGCGGCTGGAGCTTTTCGGCCTTCCAGGTCTTAACAAGTATCCAATCTCCGGGCTCCACCTTATGCAGGAGGAAGTCAAGCGGCGGAGTCTGAGCCAGGAGACCTTTCCTCCGGAGTTCTGCAAAAGAACGGGATAAGGCCAGTAAATAGGTTCGGATAAATACATCCCCCCCTTGTAGAGTGGGACATCCATCAACCTTACTTCAATACGGTAATCCGAACAGCATTTCATAGGGGGAAACCCCGACATCTCGGCGAGGTGCCGTACGTATCCTCAATAGGGCAATGGGCAGGCACTTTGGCCAGGGTAACTTAGTTTCTAACATCAGCTTAGTCAATTGGGTCTTAAGCGTGCCATTCATTCTCTCAACTCGACCCGAACTCTGAGGATGCCAGGGTGCGTGGAATTTCCATTGGATACCCAGGGTAGTACAGATCAAATAGTGTAGCTTAGAAATAAAATGCGTCCCGCAGTCGGAGTCGATAGATTCCATTATGCCATAACTCGGGATTATGTTCTCTAACAACAGTCGGGCCACGGTTGGTGCATCGTCTTTGGCAGTTGGGAAAGCCTCTACCCAGTGAGTGAAATGGTCTACTATTACTAGCAGATATTTCCATCTCTGTACTGGGGGTAATTCTGTAAAGTCGACTTGGATCCTCTGAAATGGCCTAATCGCTAGGGGCTGACCACCGGCTGGCATAGAACGCATGGCCTTCCGATTAATACGCCGGCAAGTGGGGCATCCGACTACCTCTTGTTGGGCTAATGTGTACATCCCCCTGCATACATAGTCTCTCAGGATTGTATCACACATGGCTTGCACCCCCCAGTGGGTCTGATGGTGTAATCGGTGCAGAATACCCCGGGTGATCTGTTTGTTCAGTACTTGTCTCCCATCAGGAACCGTCCACTTCCCGTTAGTATCTAGCCGGGCACCCAATTGATCCATTTTATCAATCTCCCCCTGGGTGAAGACGGGTTGTTTAGCGAGCCCTTCCCTCAACGGTATTAACGTTAACAATTGGACGGATTTTTCGACCGCTGCCCGCTTGGCTTCCTCGTCTGCCAGCCGGTTTCCCACCGCTTCCGGTGTCGACCCCTTCTGGTGACCGGGTACATGGACTACTGCAAGTTCCGTAGGTAACGCCAGGGCTTCCAATGTTAGGCTGATCATTTGTTCGTGAGCTAATTCTTTTCCCCGGGAAGTTATCAATCCTCGCTCTTTCCAGATTTTCCCGAAAGTATGAACGACTCCGTATGCATACTTTGAGTCAGTATATATGGTTCCCACTTTCCCTTCCAACAACTTCAGGGCCCTCTGGAGGGCGTACAACTCACAGGATTGGGCTGACCACTTCCCGGGCAGTCGTCCGGACTCAATCGCCCGTTTCGTTGCACCATCTATGACAGCATAGCCACTGTATCGTACTCCACTGATGCACCGGGAGGACCCGTCGATATACAGTTCCTGTCCCTCACCCAGCGGGGCTTCCTGCAGGTCCTCTCGGCTTTTGGTCTGCAAGTCCACAAATTCCACACAATCATGCTCCTATTCCCCGTCTGCAGGACGTCCGTACAGAAACTGGGCTGGGTTGCAACTGAGATCTTTTGCAAAATTGAGATCGTTCCCGGTCATCAAAATCGTCTCATACTTCAGGATGCGAGAGTCTGTTAACCAGCGGTGAGCCTTTTGAGCCAGTATGGCACTAACCGAATGTGGGGAGTATACTGTGATCCTTCCTCCAAAGGTAAGTTTTCGGGCCTCTTCTACTAACATTGCCGTAGCTGCCACTGCCTGTATACAGGTCGGCCATCCACATGACACAGGGTCTAACATTTTTGACAAAAATGCAACCGGCTGATGTTTCCCTGCCCGCAGCTGAGTGAGCACACCCTGGGCAATTCCGCCGGCGCTATTGACATATAACTGGAACGGTTCCTTCAGGGTGGGTAAAGCCAATACCGGAGCTCGAATCAGTTTATTTTTAATAATATTAAATCGCTGCTCCTCCTCATCTGACCAATCCACCTTTTGTCCTTCTTGTCCCAGTTTGTCGTACAAAAATTTTACTAAAGTGGTGTAACTTTCAATCCATATCCGGCAATACCCTACTAGTCCCAGGAATTGTCTGACTTCCTTCTTCGTCCTGGGTATTGGCATACCCGTAATTCCTGATATTCGTTCTGGCGTGATACGGCGGTGCCCCTTACTGACTTGATGGCCCAGATATCTTACTTCTCGCTCCACAAACTGGAGTTTTGTCCTGGAGACGCGTAGACCCTGTTTCCCCAGGAAGTTCAGCAGGGCAACGGTGTCTGCTCGTACCTCCTCTTCTCTTGGTCCTGAGAGTAAGAGATCATCGACATATTGGAGCAATTGATTCTCCGCGTTACACTGAAATCCTTCTAAGATCTGCTCCAGTATTTGTCCAAACAAATTGGGTGACTCCGTGAATCCCTGCGGCAAGACCGTCCATCTTAACTGTCGCTTTCGTCCTGAGAAGGGATTCTCCCATTCAAAGGCAAAAAGGTTCCGACTTTCTTCGTCAAGGGGGCAACTCCAAAAAGCATCCTTCAGATCTATTACGCTGAACCATTCATGTTCGGGGGGAATTTTACTCATTAGGGATTAGGTACCACCGGGTATCTAGCCTGGACTACTTCATTCAACCCCCGCAAGTCTTGCACCAGCCTATATGTCCCGTCCGGCTTCCTCACAGGGAGTATTGGAGTATTGAAAGGGGACATGCATTCCTCCAGTAGTCCATCTGTGATTAATCTTTCTATCGCAGGTTGTAACCCCTCCCGTCCTTCCATAGCAATCGGGTATTGTTTCCTTCTTACCGGGCCTCTTCCTGGTAACATGGTGATTTTGAGAGGTTTGATGTTTAGACCCCCTCTGTTCCCCTCTCGGTACCATACTTCCGGGTCTATTTGTTGATGATCTTCTTCGGTGAGGGCGAACAACCTTACCACCATTTCCCCGTTATTTGGTACCGTTCCGATCCCTAGTTTGACCTGCAAGTCTCTTCCTAACAAATTAAACCCCGCCGATGGCAGTAGAAGGAGGTCTCGTTTAGTAGTTCTGTTTTCATACCCAATTTCCATGTCCTCCACCACTGGGACTTGTAATTTCTGTCCTCCAATTCCAGATACCCCCATAACTTTTCCTCCTGCTCGGGTGCCGGGGGGTATTTGGATTATACTCGATCTTTCGGCTCCCGAGTCCACCATAAATGTGATCTCCGATCCTTGGGGCCCTACTTTCAAGTTTACCAGGGGTTCCTGTCGATAGTCCTTTTGCCCCAAGGGTAGGAACCCCCGACCTCCCTAATCTTCCTCCATCAGGGCGTACGACCTCACCTCCCGCTTGTAGCGGGGGCACTCTCGCTTAAAATGTCCCTCTTCATTACAATAGTAACATCTGAGTGTCCTCTTCGTTTCCCTGTCGCGGTCTCGCATTCCTCCACTCTTCCTTTGTTCCGGCCATGGTTCTCTTTTCTTCTGCTCTTGCCACGACTCTCCCCTTTCCTGTTTCTGCCATGGCTCTCCCTTTTCCTTTCTTCCAGCTGTCATTTGTTGCACCGTTTGCATCATTATCTTTGTCGCCTTCCTTTGCTTCTCATCGTCCCTTCTCACAAACACCTTTTGCACCTCCCGTAGTAGTTCACTTAAAGATTTACTATCCCAATCATCCATTTTCTCTAACTTCTTTCGTATGTCCGGCCAGGCTTTTGATACAAACTCTACCCGTATGAGTTGTTGCCCCACGTCCGTCTCAGGGTCCACCCCAGCAAACTGCTGCAAATTCTTCCTAATCCTGTCTAGGAAGTCCGTAGGGGTTTCCTCCGGGTTTTGATGATTACCAAAGGCCTTGGTAAAATTGTGCCCCTTCGGGGCTGCGTGTCTTATTCCTTTTATCCAATATTCCCGCATGTCTCTCATGTTGCGCCGTCCTCCCTCCGTGTTCTTATCCCACTCGGGGTCGGTGAGGGGAAACTTCTGCTCCCCTCCTTCTCCCCCCTCTCTCTCCCAGACCAAGAGCGCAGCTTGTCGTATCATCTGACGCTCCTGGCTAGAGAACAATGTTTTCATGATGGAACACATCTCTTCCCACGTGTAAGTATTCGGACCCAGGAACTGATCCAATTGTTCAGCAAGTCCCATGGGGTCCTCTAGTAGACCCTTCATCTCCCTACTGAAATTCCTTACTTCAGTACTCGTCAAGGGAACGTTCACATATCCCGTCCTTCCCTCCTCGCCCCCCATGGGCACTTCCCGGAGTGGATTCATTCTTGCAATCGAGACAGGGTTTTGTCTGTGACCCTTTTCAGCTTGAGATCTGGTCTGTACCCCTGAGGTAGTTTGTGATTCCTCCCCATTTTCTTCCCCTTCCCCTGAATCGTCGTCACCCGAAGGAACATTTTGTGGGGCAGACGGGGTCACGTAGGGCGGCGGTAAGTGATCTAAAGGGTCCCATTCTTTCTGCCCTTTCGAGTCTTTATTAGTCACCTGCATTTGGCAAGATATCGTAACCGGCAGCCAACAAAGGGCATAATCACTTTCTTCCAGATTAACATCAGGTTTTGAATTGACATATAAAATGAGGGCTTGCCGGACCCAGTCTTCGTCAGTACCGAATCTAGGCCACCACACTGAGTCGCCCTGAATAGGTTTCTGGGACCACTTTTGACAGTATTTTACCATCTTCCTTTTAGATTTTCCCTTTCTTCCACCCTGATCCCAATTATTTAGCATTCTCCCTAACGGACTATCGTCAGGTACCCCGGGGTATGTGTCATTGTCCCTGTTTAAGCCTACCTTTCCCTTAATCGCCTTAGATCCTTTATTTCCCATTTCCGAGGACTTCATATTTTTCCCGTGATAATCTATCACAATGTAGCCAATTCCCGGACCTTCAGTCCCATGATCGCCCAGGTTCCTTTGCAGGCACCCCCGGTCTTTGGATTCCTGTGTCCTACGTCTCTGTGACACAAATCACAGGCACCCCGTAGGTACACGTTCCTCCTCAAACACGGTCTCTGCAAAATCCCTCACAGGCGAGCCCCGGTCTCTAGATTCCTGAGTCCCACGTCTCTGTAGAAAAAAAATCCACAGGCACCCCGTAGGTCCCCAGTCCTCCGGAAACACGGTCCCCGCAAGTTTTTTCTTACCTGGGTTCGGTGCACCGAAATTACTCGATCGTTAACCGTCCCCACTGCCTCGGGTACACCCCTCCTTTGTTTTCCTGAGCCTCCCGGATATCACTCGCTCAAGCCGCGCAGGGCGACAAGCAAGGAATCAGGGACTGCCGAACTCGGCAGGGTGCACCTTCTCCGATATCCTTCCTCAACTCCCCTTGCGGCCGGAGTGTTGATCCCGGATGACGAGCCCCCAAGTTGTTAGAAACGAAAATCGCTTCTCAATAATCGCTCTAGACAAATTCAGGAAAACAAAGTTTTATTAACAAGTCAAGTCTGCAGAGTCGGGCACCCTTGAAGAAAAGGCACGCTGAGGCTTACAAAGTCTCCCATTATGTACAGCACAAGTCCCTCCTCTCCTTGGCTCCAACAAGCCATGAGGTTCACATTCTTAAAAACATCATTATTCTTATCACAAAGTCTGCAACAAAAGGCTCCAGAGTCTCCAAAGTTGTTGTTTTTCTCACCCTGTAGTCTTATCAGTCAAAGGCTTTAATCTGAAACAGATGTCTCTCGAGTCGTTCCCCCATCCTGGAGTCTTATCAGTCAAGGACTCATCCTTCCCGCCTGTGTCAATGGTTTCATCAATCAAGGGCCTGTTTGTTTTTACTCTGCTCACAAATTGTCAGCATTCTGCACAATTTAAACTATTCTACTTTTGAGTATATAAAATGTTCTAGAAAAGAAACAAAAGTTTTGTCTTTTATTATAGACCAGTCTGTGGTCCAGGCACATCTTAAAGTTTAAACCGAAATTACCTCTCACAATTCCACCTTTTTCTTTCTTTAAGATGTGCCTGACCAAGATAAGCCCCCCCTCCCTCAAGGGCCCGGAAAATCCTTGGTCTTTCGCAGCAACATCACTTTAAGTTCCCGCGTCCCATGTTGTGGAACCACCACTGCCTGGAGTCGGGAAATATTTTTCTGAATTAAAAACTGAATACAGGGAGTTAGGCAGGGTAATACGAGAAGAAGAATCATGCCGCCCCCAACCACCAGCAACGCCGTGCGCCACCAGCTACCACCTAGGAGACCATCCCACCATCCGATGCCACTAAGAGGACGCTAAGATTGTACTGGCACATGGGCCAATCTCCGAATTTCATCGGAAATTTTCAAAACCGCTTTACCATTATCGTCAATTTCTAGACAGCAGTTTGTCAGGTTAAATTTCCCGCACACACCCCCTCCGAGGCCAACAGATAATCCAAGGCAAGTCGGTTTTGATATATAGCAGCCCTCATCTGATCCTGCTGCTGAGCCAACAACTCTAGGGCCAGGGCAGTCCGGTTAGTAATGACCTCTACGACTGCTTGGAGCCTGATAATTCGATTTAGCATATAGATAGGAGTACGATATCCCCATGATCCGTCCTGTGCCCACGTAGCCGGCCTGTAGTATTCAATAATCCGGGCTGGTGGCCACTCATCCCCCAATCACCGACTTGGATATCCCTTGGCGACCTACGCAGGGAGTCAAAGAGTTTAACTCCCAAATCATCGCCTTCCTCCCGGGGTAATAGGAAGAATTCAGGTCTTATTAGACCCAGGAAGCATACTCCAGCCCATCCCATGGGCAGTTTGGAATATGCCTGATTACCGCATATCCAAAATAGGCCATCTGGAGCAGGCCCTCCCTGCCTCACAACGTCATCCCACAACTCCTTTACCCCAGGGACGCCCTCATAAGGACCAGGACCACTGCAATTCCAGTATTCGGATTGTTGACCCCGTGGCAGAGTCTGGACAGGATTATTCCAGCATTGATTCCCCTGACAACCACCGCTCCACACTCTTTTCATGCCATCGGAAGGGTCAACACTGAGCTCGTAAGAGGAGGAATCAGAACGTAACCGAATGCAATTTTGATGATCTCGGTGTGCAATGTACCAAGCAATATTCTCAGGCCACCATACTCGCGTGGTTGCATCCAATATATTCTGACAGGGGCTAATCCCTACCTTCACGGTCCCCTTGCCTTCAATACAGAACTGGCCCTCAGGGCTGTTTGTCAGTCTCCACCCCTGGCTTTTTCTGTCGTTGTCATGAGTCCAAGTGGTTTGCAGCAATTCCCCTATGTCTAAGCTTTGACCAGTCCACGGCCATTGTTCCGACATATGCGGCCCCCCACAGACCCAGCAATTGCTAACATTTAAAACAGTGGCTATTCTAGAGGTGAGATCAATAAACAGGTTTTGTGTAACATCAGGGAGTTCAATCTGTCCTTCTACCTCTTCATATACAGATGGCACTTTAGGGAGCACGACCGTTCCCTGACGGTCTTGCTCTTTCCCCAACCCCCGATCAGGGATCTGTATCTTGGTCTCCTTGACTCTGTCAACCTGCTCCCTGAGCAACACGGAGGATAGGTCCCACCTCCCAGTTTTGCTAATACACACCCAGCGGTCATTTATAGGGCATCCATGGATTTTGCCACCGTATCCTTTATTATATATCTGATAATAGGGTCTCCCATCCTCCCAACATTCATGGCGTGCACTCACATCGTAACACCTATCGTCCACATAGGAATGGGACACAAATGATCCCGAATAGATTCGAATGCCAAGTCTTACTGTAGTTCGACATTTGTCACATCTCCCCTCACCCTCCCCCACATACAGGAGTAAACTGATCAATATCCCCACCAATACAGTCCAAGTAGAGTTCATTATTGCTGTCTTTTCAGTTTTACCGACAACGGCTTGTCCCCTTGCTCGCATGTCCAGGTGCTTTCTTCTTCAGGCGGAACAGGCCCCTTTATCCTTGATGCGTGGACCCACCCTTTTTCTTTCGTCCGAACAGCTGCCTCAGTTGTTAACAGAACCAGGAACGGTCCTTCCCACCGCGGCTGGAGCTTTTCGGCCTTCCAGGTCTTAACAAGTATCCAATCTCCGGGCTCCACCTTATGCAGGAGGAAGTCAAGCGGCGGAGTCTGAGCCAGGAGACCTTTCCTCCGGAGTTCTGCAAAAGAACGGGATAAGGCCAGTAAATAGGTTCGGATAAATACATCCCCCCCTTGTAGAGTGGGACATCCATCAACCTTACTTCAATACGGTAATCCGAACAGCATTTCATAGGGGGAAACCCCGACATCTCGGCGAGGTGCCGTACGTATCCTCAATAGGGCAATGGGCAGGCACTTTGGCCAGGGTAACTTAGTTTCTAACATCAGCTTAGTCAATTGGGTCTTAAGCGTGCCATTCATTCTCTCAACTCGACCCGAACTCTGAGGATGCCAGGGTGCGTGGAATTTCCATTGGATACCCAGGGTAGTACAGATCAAATAGTGTAGCTTAGAAATAAAATGCGTCCCGCAGTCGGAGTCGATAGATTCCATTATGCCATAACTCGGGATTATGTTCTCTAACAACAGTCGGGCCACGGTTGGTGCATCGTCTTTGGCAGTTGGGAAAGCCTCTACCCAGTGAGTGAAATGGTCTACTATTACTAGCAGATATTTCCATCTCTGTACTGGGGGTAATTCTGTAAAGTCGACTTGGATCCTCTGAAATGGCCTAATCGCTAGGGGCTAACCACCAGCTGGCATAGAACGCATGGCCTTCCGATTAATACGCCGGCAAGTGGGGCATCCGACTACCTCTTGTTGGGCTAATGTGTACATCCCCCTGCATACATAGTCTCTCAGGATTGTATCACACATGGCTTGCACCCCCCAGTGGGTCTGATGGTGTAATCGGTGCAGAATACCCCGGGTGATCTGTTTGTTCAGTACTTGTCTCCCATCAGGAACCGTCCACTTCCCATTAGTATCTAGCCGGGCACCCAATTGATCCATTTTATCAATCTCCCCCTGGGTGAAGACGGGTTGTTTAGCGAGCCCTTCCCTCAACGGTATTAACGTTAACAATTGGACGGATTTTTCGACCGCTGCCCGCTTGGCTTCCTCGTCTGCCAGCCGGTTTCCCACCGCTTCCGGTGTCGACCCCTTCTGGTGACCGGGTACATGGACTACTGCAAGTTCCGTAGGTAACGCCAGGGCTTCCAATGTTAGGCTGATCATTTGTTCGTGAGCTAATTCTTTTCCCCGGGAAGTTATCAATCCTCGCTCTTTCCAGATTTTCCCGAAAGTATGAACGACTCCGTATGCATACTTTGAGTCAGTATATATGGTTCCCACTTTCCCTTCCAACAACTTCAGGGCCCTCTGGAGGGCGTACAACTCACAGGATTGGGCTGACCACTTCCCGGGCAGTCGTCCGGACTCAATCGCCCGTTTCGTTGCACCATCTATGACAGCATAGCCACTGTATCGTACTCCACTGATGCACCGGGAGGACCCGTCGATATACAGTTCCTGTCCCTCACCCAGCGGGGCTTCCTGCAGGTCCTCTCGGCTTTTGGTCTGCAAGTCCACAAATTCCACACAATCATGCTCCTATTCCCCGTCTGCAGGACGTCCGTACAGAAACTGGGCTGGGTTGCAACTGAGATCTTTTGCAAAATTGAGATCGTTCCCGGTCATCAAAATCGTCTCATACTTCAGGATGCGAGAGTCTGTTAACCAGCGGTGAGCCTTTTGAGCCAGTATGGCACTAACCGAATGTGGGGAGTATACTGTGATCCTTCCTCCAAAGGTAAGTTTTCGGGCCTCTTCTACTAACATTGCCGTAGCTGCCACTGCCTGTATACAGGTCGGCCATCCACATGACACAGGGTCTAACATTTTTGACAAAAATGCAACCGGCTGATGTTTCCCTGCCCGCTGAGTGAGCACACCCTGGGCAATTCCGCCGGCGCTATTGACATATAACTGGAACGGTTCCTTCAGGGTGGGTAAAGCCAATACCGGAGCTCGAATCAGTTTATTTTTAATAATATTAAATCGCTGCTCCTCCTCATCTGACCAATCCACCTTTTGTCCTTCTTGTCCCAGTTTGTCGTACAAAAATTTTACTAAAGTGGTGTAACTTTCAATCCATATCCGGCAATACCCTACTAGTCCCAGGAATTGTCTGACTTCCTTCTTCGTCCTGGGTATTGGCATACCCGTAATTCCTGATATTCGTTCTGGCGTGATACGGCGGTGCCCCTTACTGACTTGATGGCCCAGATATCTTACTTCTCGCTCCACAAACTGGAGTTTTGTCCTGGAGACGCGTAGACCCTGTTTCCCCAGGAAGTTCAGCAGGGCAACGGTGTCTGCTCGTACCTCCTCTTCTCTTGGTCCTGAGAGTAAGAGATCATCGACATATTGGAGCAATTGATTCTCCGCGTTACACTGAAATCCTTCTAAGATCTGCTCCAGTATTTGTCCAAACAAATTGGGTGACTCCGTGAATCCCTGCGGCAAGACCGTCCATCTTAACTGTCGCTTTCGTCCTGAGAAGGGATTCTCCCATTCAAAGGCAAAAACGTTCCGACTTTCTTCGTCAAGGGGGCAACTCCAAAAAGCATCCTTCAGATCTATTACGCTGAACCATTCATGTTCGGGGGGAATTTTACTCATTAGGGATTAGGTACCACCGGGTATCTAGCCTGGACTACTTCATTCAACCCCCGCAAGTCTTGCACCAGCCTATATGTCCCGTCCGGCTTCCTCACAGGGAGTATTGGAGTATTGAAAGGGGACATGCATTCCTCCAGTAGTCCATCTGTGATTAATCTTTCCATCACAGGTTGTAACCCCTCCCGTCCTTCCATAGCAATCGGGTATTGTTTCCTTCTTACCGGGCCTCTTCCTGGTAACATGGTGATTTTGAGAGGTTTGATGTTTAGACCCCCTCTGTTCCCCTCTCGGTACCATACTTCCGGGTCTATTTGTTGATGATCTTCTTCGGTGAGGGCGAACAACCTTACCACCATTTCCCCATTATTTGGTACCGTTCCGATCCCTAGTTTGACCTGCAAGTCTCTTCCTAACAAATTAAACCCCGCCGATGGCAGTAGAAGGAGGTCTCGTTTAGTAGTTCTGTTTTCATACCCAATTTCCACGTCCTCCACCACTGGGACTTGTAATTTCTGTCCTCCAATTCCAGATACCCCCATAACTTTTCCTCCTGCTCGGGTGCCGGGGGGTATTTGGATTATACTCGATCTTTCGGCTCCCGAGTCCACCATAAATGTGATCTCCGATCCTTGGGGCCCTACTTTCAAGTTTACCAGGGGTTCCTGTCGATAGTCCTTTTGCCCCAAGGGTAGGAACCCCCGACCTTCCTAATCTTCCTCCATCAGGGCGTACGACCTCACCTCCCGTTTGTAGCGGGAGCACTCCCGTTTAAAATGTCCCTCTTCATTACAATAGTAACATCTGAGTGTCCTCTTCGTTTCCCTGTCGCGGTCTCGCATTCCTCCACTCTTCCTTTGTTCCGGCCATGGTTCTCTTTTCTTCTGCTCTTGCCACGACTCTCCCCTTTCCTGTTTCTGCCATGGCTCTCCCTTTTCCTTTCTTCCAGCTGTCATTTGTTGCACCGTTTGCATCATTATCTTTGTCGCCTTCCTTTGCTTCTCATCGTCCCTTCTCACAAACACCTTTTGCGCCTCCCGTAGTAGTTCACTTAAAGATTTACTATCCCAATCATCCATTTTCTCTAACTTCTTTCGTATGTCCGGCCAGGCTTTTGATACAAACTCTACCCGTATGAGTTGTTGCCCCACGTCCGTCTCAGGGTCCACCCCAGCAAACTGCTGCAAATTCTTCCTAATCCTGTCTAGGAAGTCCGTAGGGGTTTCCTCCGGGTTTTGATGATTACCAAAGGCCTTGGTAAAATTGTGCCCCTTCGGGGCTGCGTGTCTTATTCCTTTTATCCAATATTCCCGCATGTCTCTCATGTTGCGCCGTCCTCCCTCCGTGTTCTTATCCCACTCGGGGTCGGTGAGGGGAAACTTCTGCTCCCCTCCTTCTCCCCCCTCTCTCTCCCAGACCAAGAGCGCAGCTTGTCGTATCATCTGACGCTCCTGGCTAGAGAACAATGTTTTCATGATGGAACACATCTCTTCCCACGTGTAAGTATTCGGACCCAGGAACTGATCCAATTGTTCAGCAAGTCCCATGGGGTCCTCTAGTAGACCCTTCATCTCCCTACTGAAATTCCTTACTTCAGTACTCGTCAAGGGAACGTTCACATATCCCGTCCTTCCCTCCTCGCCCCCCATGGGCACTTCCCGGAGTGGATTCATTCTTGCAATCGAGACAGGGTTTTGTCTGTGACCCTTTTCAGCTTGAGATCTGGTCTGTACCCCTGAGGTAGTTTGTGATTCCTCCCCATTTTCTTCCCCTTCCCCTGAATCGTCGTCACCCGAAGGAACATTTTGTGGGGCAGACGGGGTCACGTAGGGCGGCGGTAAGTGATCTAAAGGGTCCCATTCTTTCTGCCCTTTCGAGTCTTTATTAGTCACCTGCATTTGGCAAGATATCGTAACCGGCAGCCAACAAAGGGCATAATCACTTTCTTCCAGATTAACATCAGGTTTTGAATTGACATATAAAATGAGGGCTTGCCGGACCCAGTCTTCGTCAGTACCGAATCTAGGCCACCACACTGAGTCGCCCTGAATAGGTTTCTGGGACCACTTTTGACAGTATTTTACCATCTTCCTTTTAGATTTTCCCTTTCTTCCACCCTGATCCCAATTATTTAGCATTCTCCCTAACGGACTATCGTCAGGTACCCCGGGGTATGTGTCATTGTCCCTGTTTAAGCCTACCTTTCACTTAATCGCCTTAGATCCCTTATTTCCCATTTCCGAGGACTTCATATTTTTCCCGTGATAATCTATCACAATGTAGCCAATTCCCGGACCTTCAGTCCCATGATCGCCCAGGTTCCTTTGCAGGCACCCCCGGTCTTTGGATTCCTGTGTCCTACGTCTCTGTGACACAAATCACAGGCACCCCGTAGGTACACGTTCCTCCTCAAACACGGTCTCTGCAAAATCCCTCACAGGCGAGCCCCGGTCTCTAGATTCCTGAGTCCCACGTCTCTGTAGAAAAAAAATCCACAGGCACCCCGTAGGTCCCCAGTCCTCCGGAAACACGGTCCCCGCAAGTTTTTTCTTACCTGGGTTCGGTGCACCGAAATTACTCGATCATTAACCGTCCCCACTGCCTCGGGTACACCCCTCCTTTGTTTTCCTGAGCCTCCCGGATATCACTCGCTCAAGCCGCGCAGGGCGACAAGCAAGGAATCAGGGACTGCCGAACTCGGCAGGGTGCACCTTCTCCGATATCCTTCCTCAACTCCCCTTGCGGCCGGAGTGTTGATCCCGGATGACGAGCCCCCAAGTTGTTAGAAACGAAAATCGCTTCTCAATAATCGCTCTAGACAAATTCAGGAAAACAAAGTTTTATTAACAAGTCAAGTCTGCAGAGTCGGGCACCCTTGAAGAAAAGGCACGCTGAGGCTTACAAAGTCTCCCATTATGTACAGCACAAGTCCCTCCTCTCCTTGGCTCCAACAAGCCATGAGGTTCACATTCTTAAAAACATCATTATTCTTATCACAAAGTCTGCAACAAAAGGCTCCAGAGTCTCCAAAGTTGTTGTTTTTCTCACCCTGTAGTCTTATCAGTCAAAGGCTTTAATCTGAAACAGATGTCTCTCGAGTCGTTCCCCCATCCTGGAGTCTTATCAGTCAAGGACTCATCCTTCCCGCCTGTGTTAATGGTTTCATCAATCAAGGGCCTGTTTGTTTTTACTCTGCTCACAAATTGTCAGCATTCTGCACAATTTAAACTATTCTACTTTTGAGTATATAAAATGTTCTAGAAAAGAAACAAAAGTTTTGTCTTTTATTATAGACCAGTCTGTGGTCCAGGCACATCTTAAAGTTTAAACCGAAATTACCTCTCACAGGTTTTCAACACCAGGCCTATCAATTTGAACTTCACCTGTGGACAGTGAAAGGCAAATTAAAGATGAGGGAAACAGGTCGATGAGAAGGGTCCCTCTTCAGAATTTGTCTTTTGGTATTGAGCTAATGTTTCCCCATGCTACTCTTCCCACCAGGGCCACTCAGCTCCTGACCTCATTACAGCCTTGGTTCAAACATGGACAAGAGAGCTGAATTCCGGGGGGGGGGGGGGGGGGAAGAGAGACAGCTTGACAATAAGGCTGCTTTTGACTGAGTGAGGCATCAAGGAGCCTTGAGCACTCACTCAATCTCAGGGACAGATGGACGGAATCACTGACTCAAGTTCTGGGAAAGATGGACTGCTCTCTGGTCCTTGATAAAGGGTTTCAGGGAGAAGGCAAGAGAATGGAGTACATATTAGCTACAATCAAATGGTGAAGCAGATCTGATGGGCTAAATGGCCTGATTCTGCTCCTATCCATTATGGTTTTATGAATCTGTCAACCCCTCCTTGGGAGGGATATATCAGCAAGTTTTTTCCTGGAGAGTGCAAATTTTCTATGCTCACCGTTTCCACAGATTGCTTTATCCTCTGGAATGATGGTACTTCACACTGGAAACATGATGCTTTATTCTAATCAAGACTCTGCTTTTCAGGTTCACACGTCAGCTTTGAATTTTCATGTGGGAGTTTATCCCTAATTTTTCTTTGTACACTGTGGTGTTACTGGTGAGTCTGTAACACTAATCCATAGACAGATACATGTTTCTCAAACATTTCATGTCTTACACGTGAAGAACAAAAGTCAGTCTGTTATGGCTAATCTATATCTTCAACTCCACTTTCCTGCCTTTCCCCATCATTAACAGATGAAAAATCTGTCTCCCTCCATTGAACAACCTGACCTCAGTAGCCCTTGACAGTGAAGACATTTTGTGCTAACGATAAATTATACAAGAGGGACAGGTTGCACCTTAATAGGTGGGAGACCATGATTCTGGCAGGCAGATCTCCCACTGCAACACAGGTAGTGGCGGGGGGGGGATACAGGAAATTCAAGAAGGAAGTTAAAGGGAATGTGAGAATAAGAGAAGTTAAGAAAGATAACAGAATCAATGGAGTAGTAAACTCAAGAAGGGATCCTATAGTATGGTCAAGTGAAACAGGGATTGATAGGAAGGGCGAGGGGAGTAACAAATTAAAAATGTTATATATGAATGCATGAAGCATAAGAAATAAGGTGGTTGAGCTTGAGGCTCAGTTGGAAATTGGCAGGCACAATGTTGTGGGGATAACTGAGACGTGGCTTCAAGTGGATAGGGCCTGGGAAATAAATATTCCAGGCTATGCGTGCTATCAAGAGGACAGACTGACGGGCAGAAGGGGCAGGGTGGCCCTGTTGGTGAGGAATGATATTCAGTCCCTTGCAAAGGGGGACTTAGAATCAGGAGATGTAGAGTCAGTATGGATAGAGCTGAGAAATTCTAAGGGTAGAAAAACCCTTCTCTACAAGCCCCCAAACAGTAGTCTAGATGTAGGGTGAAAAGATGAAATTACAATTCATTTGGATAGCAGTAACAGGATATGTCAGAGTCAACATGGATTTACGAAGGAGAAATTGTGCTTGACTAATCTTCTGGAATTTTTTGAGGATGTAATGATGAAGATGGACAAAGGAGAGCCAGTGGATGTAGTGTACCTTAACATTCAGAAAGCCTTTGATAAAGTCCCACATCGGTGGGACTTACTAATGTAAGGCTAATAGGATAAAATTAGGGCACCGTGGTATTGGGGGAAAAATACTGACTCAGATTGAAAATTGGCTGGCTGACAGGAAGCAAAGCGTAGCGATAACTGGGTCCCTTTTGGAATGGCAGGCGGTGAGCAGTGGGGTACCACAAGGATCGGTGCTGACCACAGCTGTTTACAATATATATTAATGATATAGATGAAGGCATGAAAAGTAATATTAGCAAATTTGCTGATGACACAAAGCTGGGTGGCATGGTGAAATGTGAGAAGGATGTTATGAGAATACAAGGTGACTTGGACAGGCTAGGTGAGTGGACAGATAAATGGCAGATGCAGTTTAATGTGGATAAGTGTATGTTATCCTCTTTGGTGGCAAGAACAGGAAGACAGATTACTATCTAAATGGAGTCAAGTTAGGTAAAGGAGAAGTACAATGAGATCTAGGTGTTCTTGTACATCAGTCAATGAAAGCAAGCATGCAGGTACAGCAGGAAATGAAGAAAGCTAATGGAATGCTGGCCTTCAGAACAAAAGGAATTGCATATAGGAGCAAAGATATCGTTCTGCAGATGTACAGGGCCCTTGTGAGACTGCACCTGGAGTATTATGTGCAGTTTTGGTCTCCAGATTTGAGGAAGGGCATTCTGGCTATTGAGGGAGTGCAGGGTAGGTTGAAAATGTGTTGCTGGAAAAGTGCAGCAGGTCAGACAGCATCCAAAGAGCAGGAGAATCGACGTTTTGGGCATGAGTCCTTCTCCAGGAATTCTGAAACGTCGATTCTCCTGCTCCTTGGATGCTGCCTGACCTTTTCCAGCAACACATTTTCAGCTCTGATCCCCAGCATCTGCAGTCCTCACTTTCTCCTGCAGGATAGGTTCACAAGGTCAATTCCTGGAATGGCAGGACTATCATATGTTGAAAGATTGGAGCGACTGGGCTTGTATACACTTGAGTTTAGAAGGATGAGAGGGGATCTGATTGAGACGTATAAGATTATTAAAGGATTGGACACTCTGGAGGCAGGAAGCATGTTTCTGCTGATGGGTAGGTCCAGAACCAGAGGACACAGTTTAAAAATAAGGCGTAGGCCATTTAGAACAGAGTTGAGGAGAAACTTCTTCACCCAGAGAGTGGTGGATATATGGAAAGCTCTGCCACAGGAATCGAGGGTTATGGGGCTAAGGCAAGAAAAGGATACTATTTGTGGATGATAAGCCATGATCAAAATGAATGGTGGTGCTGGCTCGAAGGGCCGAATGGCCTACTCCTGCGCCTATTGTCATAAATTCTCCTCCATCTGCCTGACATATTTGACCACTCTTCTTTTGAGAATGTGGCTTCTGGCTTTAGAATCTCTCAGGGAAACAATCTTTCCACACATGCCTTGTCAGACTCCTCCCAAAACATTTTATGTTTAATTCAACAAAGTCACCTCCCATTCTTAATTCCAGTGAACAGCACATTTCTCCAAACAAGGACAAAGAATTTAAAAACGTTGAAAAGTCACGCACTGAAGAGGTTTTACTTATTACTTTAATGATACACCATCCTTAAGCCCCTCCAGTTTCACAAG
Source organism: Chiloscyllium plagiosum (assembly GCF_037043375.1). Taxonomy (NCBI): domain Eukaryota; kingdom Metazoa; phylum Chordata; class Chondrichthyes; order Orectolobiformes; family Hemiscylliidae; genus Chiloscyllium; species Chiloscyllium plagiosum. The sequence goes on from NW_028270166.1 coordinate 51,407,813, forward strand.
TTGGGGCTAATCTGTCTAAAGACAAAAATAAATTCATTCATCGAGGATGTGAACATCACAGAACAAGAGGCCAAGCTTGTGTTCATACTTAACTGCAAGTCAAGGATGAGGGTGAGATAGGGAAAGCTGAGTGACACTCAGTCTTCAAGATCAAAGAATGACGTACTTGCATCTGAAAGCATTAATATTGATCAAATGCTGCAGCTGGCAATGACAATTGGTGTAGAGACTAACTAAAGATGGTGAAGAATCTAATCCAAGTCCTCCTATCAGTGTCTAATGTAGATCAAATCATTGTCATGTGTAAGTGGTTACAAAGATTTAATAAAAAATAGTCTTGCTAATGACAGTTCTCTCTTCTAATTAGATCAGAGGTAGCCGTTCTCATTACACTTGGTTACTTGGGTCTTGGAAAGGATTGGTAATGGTGAAGCCAATGACAGATGATGTAGAGCAACAGAGACAATGTCGTTTTTAAAATCAGAACAATCCACACTCTGAAGGAATGTGAGGCATTATAGTTACTCAAACAGTTTGATTGTCAGTCATTAGCGATTGTCATTAAATGAGCACTTACACTTAATGACAAAATGTCATTCCAGGAAGTCCATTTAGCGTACAAATGGGGAAATTTCAGTCTCATCACAAGGAGGCTATGGACAAACTACTGTTTCAGCATAAAATGGCAGGGGTCACAAATTAGCAATTGGTGATTTGCAATTGAAGCCTATGTGTTACAGCAAGCTGCTTTACTTTTTAACATCAATAACATTCATCCTACACACTGCCAAGTTTCTCTAGCACCGAGCCATGAACATGCACCCTTCATAATCTCCAGGCTAGGTAGGGCAGCAGCCAAATGGTTGATTGGAAAGTATGCATTACTGATCCCCCAGTGGTCAAGAACCTCTTACTTAAAACGCATTTGGACACATATCGAGGACTCCTTATGACTTTTCTACTGTTTCATTCCCACATTCATTTTGCAAGTGACATAAAATAATGATACCTTCTGTTTTTGTATTGACAAATTGGTTGTTTGGTTTCACTCTGAAGCAGAATTAGAATTTTTCATCAACGTTCTCAATTATGAACATCCACTGGACTTAAAGCCACACCACAAAGAAAACATTCATTTCCAAGACACCATACTATTTACAATTGCTACAAGATAATGCTGTTTTCCCACTTCCTGTTATTTTTTTGATGCAGGAATGGTACCTGGGGATGCACCAACAGTGTGCCACTTTTCTGCTCAACTCAACTGCAGAGCGTGGTCCTGAAGCAGCAGGTTATTGTAAGCTGAGTCCTCACCACAGCTCATCTTGGTGTAAGATCCATCTGGTAGATTTGCTGCCATCATCCTCTTTCCTGGGAGTGACCTACATAGCCACCTTGGTCTCTGTGCTGGAGGGCATAGTCCTGGCAACTAATGAGAAGACAGTCTCATCTTAAACACTGTTTTTCCCTCTCTATCTGCTGCAGACCCAGTCTAGCAGTGATAACCTTTAGGACTTGATCAGTAACGCTGATCCTGTCCTCCTTCCTTCCCACCTGCCCGCTCCACCCTCCTCTCCGACCTATCACCTTCTCCCTCAACTTCATCTACCTTTCACATCCTCAGCTACCTTCCCCCACACCCACCCACCCCCCCTCCACTGATATTCCTTACTCAGAGTACATTGTATACCTGTGCCAACATCACTGATTTTCCCCAAATGGTGTTGAACACAGAAGAATATGATTTCAGCAGCCTAGGTGTGGGCACAGTACATGGTAATCAGGAGGAGGTTCCTTGCTCATGTTTGACTTGATGCCCTGAGACTTTGTGGGACCTGGAGTCAATGCAGAGGAGTCCCAGGATAGCTTCCTCCTGACTCTATGCAATTGTGTTGCCACCTTTGCTAGGCCTGTTCTGCCAGCGAGACAAGATGTACCCAGTATTGTCCAGAACATTGTAAGGTATGATTCCAAGAGTATATCAGGCTGTTACTTGACTATGAGACAACTCTCCCACTGTTGACACTAGCCCTGAGAACAGGAAGACTTTGCAGGTTTAAATGGGCTGAGTTTATAATTTAGTTCCAGATTTCCAGTATCCACATTTTGTTTTTTTACAGAGTTTATCTGGTGCCATGTCTGGTGTCACGTTATTAGCAAGTGGTCTGTTCAGTTTCATTTTGATACCTCAGTGGTTTGAAACAACTGAATGACTTACTCAGTCACATGGCCCCAAGCCAAGAACTATCCCCTAGTTATCAAATTTCAATTAAAGATCCTGTGAGCTACAAATCCCATAAATGATGGAGAACAAAGGACTCTGTTTCACTAAGTACTGATTCATCACATTGGATTGTGTCACAACTACAGAATCAATCAGCAAAAACATAGGATTATGAAGCCACCTATTCACCCACCAACCCGATGGCACAGTGGTTAGCACTGCTGCCTCACAGTGCTGGGTTCAATTCCTGCCTCAGGTGACTAACTGTGTGGAGTTTGTACATTCTCCCAGTGTCTATGTGGGTTTGCTTTGGTTTCCTCCCACAGTCCAAAAATGTGCAGGTGAGGTGAATTGGCTTTGCTAAATTGCCTGTAATGTTAGGCGTAGGGGAATGGACCTGGATGGGTTGTGGGTCGGTGTGGACTTGTTAGGCCAAAGGGCCTGTTTCCACACTGTAAGTAATCTAATGTAAAACAAAACATTCCCTGCAGCAGTCAACTGTCCATTCTGAACAATTCAGAGACTAATCCAGATTTTTTTTTGAAGATCACCTACTTGAATTCAATTACTTGTTTTATTATTAGCTCTAACATTGAGTTATTAATAAACTTAATTCACAAAAGTCTATTTAAATGGACACCTTTTAAAAAGAAATGTACCCATGAGAGAAAGGCTTTTCTTCTTGAAAACAAATAATATTGTACTCAACTCAGCAGAATAGATGAGTAGATAAAGGAAGCCAGTTTTTCCCCCTCTTCATGCAGAGAGTTAATAATTTTGGAACAGCCTGTCTGACAATGCCATTAGTTGGGAACTTCACCAGTGGGTCTGATCATAACAGGCAGCTTCTGATTTGGCAAAGGTTCAAAGTGGAATTATCAAAATTTCTCCTTTGCCTGTATTGAGCAAGGCCTGTTATGTTGTGAATCATTCTGCAAGCCTAATTAAATCTTAAATTGGTTTGCCTCTTATAGCACAGTCAGGATTTATTAAATATTGTCCAAAAGCAGAACCATCTCATGGCAAATATGACTTAAGATGTACAAGCAAATGCCAGTTGGCTGAAAAAGGTACCACCACAATGCCTGTTACTGTCAAAGGGATAAGCTATTTGCTAATCTGACATGTATAATTTGATACAATTATGGTTCACAACCAGATATTGCTAATCCGATATGGAAGGCAGGAAAAAAAATTGTGGCTATAAGAGCTGCTTTTTTTGAGGTATTCCAGGACATAGAGATGTACAGCATGGAAACAGACCCTTTGGTCCAACCCATCCATGCCAACCAGATATCTCAACCCAATCTAGTCCCACTTGCCAGCACCCAGCCCATATCCCTCCAAACCCTTCCCATTCATATACCCATCCAAATGCCTTTTAAATGCTGAAGTTGTACCAGCCTCCACCCTTTCCTTTGGTGTGTGCATGTGTCTTTCCCCTCTCATCATAAACCATGCCGTCTAGTTCTGGACTCCCCCACCCCCGGGGGGTGGGGAAGTCCAGAACTTTGTCTATTTATCCCTCAATTTTGTAAACCACTAGAAAGGTCACCCCTCAGCCTCTAATGCTCCAGGGAAAACAGCCCAGCCCTATAGCTCACCTCCTCCAACCCTGGCAACATCCTTGTAATTCTTTTCTGAACCCTTTCAAGTTTTACAACATCTTTCTGATAGAAAGGAGATTAAAATTGCACACGATATTCCAAAAGTGGCCTAACCAATGTCCTGTACAGCCGCAACATGACCTCCCAACTCGAATACTCAATACTCTGACCAATAAAGGAAAGCATACCAAACGCCTTCTTCACTATCCTATCTACCTATGACTCCACTTTCAAGGAGCTATGAACCTGCACTCCAAGGTCTCTTTGTTCAGCAACACTCCCTCGGACCTTACCCTTTAGTGTATAAGTCCTGCTAAGATTTGCTTTCCCAAATGCAGCCACCTCGCATTTATCAGAATTAGACTCCATCTGCCACTTCTCAGCCCAGTGGCTGATCTGGTCAATATCCTGTTGTAATCGGAGGTAACCTTCTTCACTGCTGCCGCCAAGCCACTCGCTGATGGACATTGATAATTCTCAGGAAGAAAGGGAGGACTGGTGATGCTGGAGATCAGAGTTGAAGAGTGTAGTACCTGGAAAAGCACATCAGAGGAGCAGGAGAGTCAACTTTTCAAGCACAAAGTCTTCATCAGGAATGAGGGAGTGGCCCAAGCAGGCTGAGAGATAAATGGGAGGAGGGTGGTGCCAGGGGGGTGCAGAGGTAACTAAGGCTGCGATAAGTAGATGAAGTTAGGGGAGAAGGAGATAGGTTGGAGAGGAGGGTGGAGCAGACAGGTGGGATAGGTCAAGAGGGCAGGTAAGGGAATGAGAAAACTAGTGAAATCCACATAGAATCAATGTGGATAGAGGATTCCAAGATGGAAGATAGGCATTCTTCCTCCAGGCTTTGGCAGTGCAGGTGGCCCTGGGCCTACATGTCCTTGGCAGAGTGGAAGGGGGAATTAAAGTGTTCAGCCACAGGCTGGCAGGTCAGGACAGCCACACACATGAACCAACCCCACTGGCCTGTGGCTGAACACTAACTTCCAATTTTGGTGTCTTATGCTCACATCCAAATCATTTATGTAAATGACAGTGGAGGATTCAGCATTGATCCTTGTGGCACTCCATGGGGCACAGGCCTCCAGCCTAAAAACAACCCACCACCATCCTCCTTTGTCTTCTCCCTTTGAGCCAGTTCTACATCCAAATGGTGTTGGGAGAGTTCCTCAGATTCCAGGAGGAATTACTGTTTTATACTATTGCATAGTTTTGGAACTTTGACAAAAAAAAAATACACATCAGGACTTTACACTGGAGGAATTCAGACAAAAAGATCATGACCACATGCTCAGAGAAAGTAACTGACAGCAATGAATCTCTGGACATCAGAGTGCATCTAGGAAAAATAAACAGTGAAATTAACTGCTGACCTTAGAGGAACAGCACAGGAACAGAAGTTCCTAGTTGAAGTGTAACCTTGCTGCCAGTCTATAGTAGTAGACAGTGGGTTTTTGATTATATGTTGAGATCTGTCTATTGATTAAGTTTTAAAAATCAAAACTATAAGTACTAAGTTAGCTTAGAGCAGTGATATTTTTTCTTTTTAAGAGCAATATGGTGCTATTTCAGTCTAGATTGTGAGCAAAGTACAGGGACGTGCTCTTCCTCTAAGGTGGGAGATTAGGGAAGAGAGTTTGCACATTACTGATTATGTCTGCAGGACGTGGCTTTGGTTGCAAAGGCTCAGATCCCATGGATTTGCAGTTAAGGCCATGAGGAATTTACACAAGCTAGGGATTGATGGATGGCAGTTATAGGAAGGGAGAAAAGCCACAGATCAGTCATTAGCTGGGTTACCACCAGGAAAGGTGGTAAGGGGAGACAGGTAGTCTGGTGATTCCCAACCTCAAGTACATTTTCTGAAGCAATATAAAGGGGGTGATGGACTCTGGAATGTAGCATGAACAGCCAAGTTTCTGGTATCAAGATTGGCCCTAATATAATGAGGGGTATATCAGGTTCCAAGCAATCAATTGTTACAGGGGACTCTAGTCAGAGGTGCAGAGGTTTCTGCAGCCAGCTAGAGAGATGTCAGAATGTTGTGTTGCCTCCCTGGTGCCAGAGAGGGTGCAGAATATTCTCAAAGGGAGAGGGTCCAGCAGGATGCCCTGGAGGTTAGTAATTATTGGATTACTCCTGGTGCTACAAGCTTGAAAGGGTAGGAATATTAGAATAAAGCAAATAAATGTTGACTGAGGAGTGGTGCAGTGTAAAAAGTGTTAATTGTTTTGGATTGCTGGAAATTCAGGGTGGAAGTGACCTGTGTAAGGATAATTGAAGTGAAAGGAGACTAAGGAGGACTTAAAAACCCAGGATATGCATGTTACATAGAGGCAAGTTACTGAGTAGTGCATGGGCCAATTCCACCAGTATTCTGATGGTAAAGTGGAGCAGAAAGCAAGAGCGAGCACTTTGCAAGGGGCAATGAAGCACAAGTGACTTCATTTTACACCTAGATTGCAGAGTAGAATGAATGAAGGGTAGCCAAGGTAGGGAGTCCTTCAGAAGTGAGCCCAAAGCTAGTCTATGCTAATAAGAAAGTGCTAATAAAGGCTTTTCAGGCTACACTAGACATGGTCAGAAGTTGGACTTCCTGCTGAAAAAAGTCAGTGCTCCAAAAGCTTAGTGATTAAAGTAAACCTGTTGGACTATAAATTTGGTGTCATATGACTTACCTTGTCCAACACCAGCACCTCCACATATACACTAGGCTTGGCAGGGAGCAAGATCAATCTCAAATGAGACTCCTAGATACAAATCATGATGGCTGCATACACTGAGGGGGATGGAGGAAGTGGTCAAAGATTAGTGTGGAGCTCAATGGTAATTGAGGGCATAGAAGTAGAGTCAGAAAGTTAAGGTAGATCAATAAGGGGTGGGGGTGGGGAGAAGCACATTTGGGTAATTTAGCAATTTAAGATTTAACTGAAATGGAACTGTTATTGTGGATAGATTCTGAGGAGTGGCTGAAGGGTTCAGGACAAGCAAGAATGATATCAAGTGGCAGATTAGGCCTGACAATGCAACACATTCAAATGCAAGCTGAAAATAAATCAAGCTGGATGCAAGTTTGGAAAACTCAGTTCAAATAACTAATCCAAGCTGACTGAAGGTGTTTAATGTTTAGAATTAAAACTGGAATAGAATGTTTTAATATCTAATATAGAGATATAGTTTCAGCCCATCCCTCACCAACAGGATTTGCTGATTGCTTTGACAGTTCATAAAGGACTCAGAACACATTTCCCCATCAGATTTATTTGTTCAGGGTTTACAATTCATCACATGGAGAAACAGCAACAGCTCTTGGTCTCATGTACATTGCAACCATCACTACCAGCAGGGATAGAGACACCATCAGGAGGCCAATAGCTGCTCCATGCAGAACCCAAGGGGTCCCAGCAACATCTATGGAGAGAGAGAGAAAGAGAGATCAGAGGATGGTTTCTTTAGCTGGAGGTCACAGGTGACCTATTGCAGAGACTTCACTCACCATTTGCTTCAAGTTGTTTCTTTGCAGTGTAACTGCTCCCTCCCAGGAGGATTGGGCCAGGCGCATTCACTACTGTCCCCTCATGGTCATGGGTACTCCTGCGCTGCCCTGTTGGAGACAAAGATTAGACTGTTCTGACCCAAGCTAGAGTTAGTATGAGAGCTTGCTCTAAGATCAAAAAATGTGGAGAACCATCTGTACTTCAAGCTCTGCAACAGGTAGCAGTTAGCAAATGCTTACCTACCCCCTCCAATTGGAATTTAGTGAAAAAACCTGATACTGGCAGGGTTAAGTTGCTGATTTCAGTCAGACTGCACAGGACTCCAAACAAGAAATTCAGCCATTGATGTTGAGAAAACCCCTTTTAGTAATTATGACAAGTGACAAACTTAAAGTGTACATAAACCATTTGTTAAATCAACATTGGTCAAGTACTGGTTCATGTTCAGCACGATTCAGTTTGTTCTAACATGATTTAATTTAGTAAAAAATAGGCAAAGCTAGCTTTTATTCATAATTCCATGCTGGGAGCTTGTTCAAGCTCATGTTCAACTTTGTGAAGGAACAAGTTCTTGCCAGATGGTTACATCTCCAATGGGATTCCTCAGATCAGTAGCATGCATTCCTATTTTTGTGACAATTAAATGCAGGCCTTTTTATTTATGGGTATTGAAGGAGACAAGTCAGTGCTCAGATAGTTAATGTTGCCTTTGTACATATAGCAGGATCAGGCCTCAGTTATTAGAAACTCCTTAACAAGTGAGTTACTCAAAAATCTAATCTGAACATTGCTTCAGAGGGACTGAACAGGAGGACATTCAGCCCCTCAGCCTATTCTACCATTTGACAACTTGGTGGCTGATTGAATGGAGTGGAGTCACTATCCAATCCATGATGGCACATGGGCACTCCTGGCTGGCCAGCATTTGTTACCCATCCCTAGTTGGCAAAACAGTGATGTGAGCTGCTGTAGTCCATCATGCCCAGAACTGAACATGGAGGAAATCTTGACCTTCAGAATTCATTTTTATACTGAACCTAGCTCTTGTCTGAAAGAATCCTTCAGCAGCCTCCTTTTCAGACCCCACCCAGCCTTGGAGCCACTATGATAATCTCATTCTAACTTTTCAGGAGAGGCTCAACTATTTTTGGTCACTCGATCCTAGGAGTCAGTAGGAAGTTTGACCTGTTTCTATAGCGTCTAGAAAGTTGATCACCTAGACTATATTCTGGATCAGTGGTGCTGGAAGACTATATTGTTGGTTTGAAGACCTGGTGGGAAAGCTCCTGTACATTCAAATAGTTGCTCTACCTGCAAACCAACCGTGGTCCATAGGAGACAGATCCTGTCACTGCTGTTATTTCTTGACAGAAGAAGTCAGTTCTACTCCTCCTGCTAAAGGAGGATAGCTCATTTTGCAGTGCTCTACTTAATTCTTACCCACTTGACATTACATCCTTTTGTAAATGGAAAGTTTAGAGAATGTGGCCATCTCAGGCTGGGCCAGAATTTCTCATTAATCCTAGTGGTCTAGAGTCAAACAAGGAGAGACATCCTTCAAGAGGAGTTTTTTTTGAAAAAACAAAGTTGACAGCAGTTAGATGGTCACCATTAGGGAGCTTTTTATTCTAGCTACTCCTTGAATTCCAGTTTCATTACTGTTGAGATTAGAACATTAGCCTAGAGTTCTGAATTGCTAGGCCAGTGACATTACCAGCCACCATTTCTCTCTTCACACCTTTTACCCAACTCAAATTTAGCTATTGCACATTTCACCTGAAATGGAGGAGTCAAGGGATTTAATGAACTGAATCCCAACATCTACTTTGTGCTAGCTTAGATGACCAATTCATGCTTTGTGTTTTAAAAAGGCCCTTTTCCTATATTACACCCCTGCACTGGGAAGTTTGATAAGCTTTATTGGGGCACCTTCAGGTCATATGACATCTACATGCCATCTTGAACCATAGCTCATTACATTCTCAAAGGCCAAACACCATTTGTCTTCAAATAAAAACACAAGGAACTCACTTGGACCACATCTGGTTGTACAGTCATCCAGAGCAGAGGGAGAGCAAACCTCAGCACTGCAGTGCAAGTAAACCTAGAAAGAAGGAGAGACTTTAGAGGAGCTTCCCATAGATCAACAGCCAGTTTATAGTCCAGAGACCCCACAAGAGGATTTCATGAGCTTGGCCTCATTCCTTCCATTTGGTTACCTGTCCAGAGAGGGGCTGCTCAGACACTCCATCCAAGAAAACAAACGTCTTCACTTCAAACCGCTTGTGATGGGTTGGGAACTGCAGGCCAGAAGAGACACCTACTGGGTGTAGGAGGGTCAGATAGTCATCACCTTCATAGGGACACCTGAAACAGGATGGTGTAGTCACTGACAGGAGTGATTGATCCACTGCAATACCATCTTGGTAATATTAGTCAGCAGCAACCAAGACTAGAGTGAAGCTTTTGAAAGGCAGAGTTTTCCCTTGTTCTAACCCAGTTGGTTCTTCTGGGCGAAGAACGTGGACTATCAAGATGTTTTAAATGGAAATTCTGAACTAAGAATTGTTACAACTTATGTCCTGATGCATGAGCCAGGTGAAAAGATGTGAAGTGAGTGCTCCAAATGACCCCAATGTTAATAATTAAAGTACATTGGACTAGTCATTCCAGAGTACAGGCTTAGCTAGCTATAAGGGCCTCTAGGTGGCAGTGGTAGTGTCCTTACTACTTGGATGGTGGTCAGCATCCAAGTTGCAGCTGTGCAGAGTGGGGCAGGATTGTTACTTGGACAAAGTGAAATTAAAACTACAAGGAACTGCAAAGGATCTCAGGTTACAGACAAATTGAGTTTCTCCAGTGTCTATTGTTCCTGGCCTTTATTGGAATAGACAGCAAGTTGAGCTGTTCTTGCACTATACATGCATTCCAGGAGATCACATTAGCAATTGCTAGGTTTTAAAAATGTGACCCAATTTAGTGCAAAGTTTTGCTGTTGCTGATCTACTGCAATTCTGCCACTATTAAGCAGGCTAATACTTAGAGATTAGCTCATTACTCAAACTGTATCAATTGCTTTAATGTAAGCTGCTTTGACAGAGGCCATAGAAACATTTACCCAGTAACCCTGACAGGGAGTAGCATGATGTTTGTGTCTGATGAACTGAAGCCATTACCCTATCTATTCAAAGTCCTTACCCATCCACCAGGAGACTCCACTGCACCTCATGGTCAGGGGCTGGCACAGGGGTTGCCCAGCAGTCACGCAATCTCAGGACTATCATTGGGTCAGTGCGATCCTTCACACGAACCTCAACAAACACAGACTCCTGAAGGATTCTCTGAATGGGGTAGTCACTGTCCCTGTACCACCAGCTGTAGCTGCCATCTAACAGACAAAAATAAAAGGAGAACAAACCAAAACAGTCACTCCCCTGAAGGGATACAATTCCCAGTGCTCCTATACTAGGGCAGCACTACCTGTTGCTATTCGCAGCTCCAGCCTCAGGATCCCATCTTCAGAAGCAGCTAGTGGTGGAGGCAGGGTGTAAACTGAGACATTGATTTGTAAGCCTGCCTCATGCTCCCCCTTGTACTTGCACTGGATGTGCAGTCTGTCGAGAGACAGAAATAGGTGGTCAAGTTGCAGTCAGTAACACTTGCCCCTCCATACCAACAAATCCCACTGCCCTCTCACCTGAAGGTGCTGTCCCGGGTTATTGAGCCCAGTGGCCCCGTCTGAATCATCCTCTTCCCCAAGACATCCATTTCATACACAAAGCTCCCATTCTCCTCCTGCAAGGGAAGACACTGTTTAATAGGGAGCTGGCCCATTCAGAGGGACAGAATGCTGGAGCCTCCAATACTCACTCGCTGGATCGCGCCACAAGAGGTAATTGGGAAACGGAAGGCTACAAGTTCTGCTGTGATGAGCTTAGGCCTGCACTCAGCTTCATGTCCATCCTTCACGTACAGAGATGACAGGTTGAGGGCAGGACGGGTCAGGTTCCTGGTGATTGCTACAATGAACTGGCCATCTGCTGTGCACACTGCAGTGAAATACAATGCAAGTTAGGAGAATAAATCTGTTCAAATTCAAGCTGGTAGTCTCACTGAACAAAGAATACGTTAAAGGGGATTCTATGTGATAAAATTTACATATCTGGAAAGATATGACTATTGGGGATAGTGACAATTTCAGTCATGTTGACTAAGTTTTTTTGAAGAGGTGGCAAAGATTAAAGGCAGAGTGGCAGATGTTGTCTGTACAGATTCTACATGATAGACTGGTTAGCAAAGTTAGATTACATGGGATCCAGTGCAGCTAGCCAATTGGATACTAAATTAGCTTGAAAGTAGAGACAGGGTATGTTTTTCAGACAAGGTGGTGATCAGTGCAGGGTCCACTGCTTTGTCATTGATATAATTAATCCAGACATGCATATATGAGACTTGGGTTTGACACCAGAAGAGTGCCATGGACAGTGAAGATTCCCCTCAATACAACAGAACCTTGATCTCATTGACCAAGGATAGAGAAGTGATGTTTAATTTAATAAAGCATGATGCTGCATTTTTGCAAGACAAATGAGGGCAGTAAGCAGTAGAGTATTGTCAAACAGACCTAGGATGCAGGTACACTGTTCCTTGAAATGCATCACAGGTAGACAGGGTGGCATTTGGTAGGCTTGCCTTCAGACAACTGAGTAGGGAGTTAGGATGCCATGTTTGAATGTATAGGATTGGTGAGGCTACTTTTGGAACATGCATACAATTCTGGTCATTCTTCTGTAGGAAGGATTAGTCAGTCTTCAAAAGGTCCAGAAGAGATTCTGAAGGGTGTTACATCAAAGAGGGAGACTTTAGCTTTATAAAGTCAGAGGGGCATCAATAAGGTGATTAGTCAAGGTTGGTGTCCAAAACTAGAGGGCCTAGGTCTAAGCTGAGGGCAAAGGCTTAAAAAGGGACTGGAGGTAGCTTTTTCATGCAGAGGGCATTGTGCAAGCTCGAGGGGAAGTAATAACTGTACCCACCTCCACAATATTTAACTGCCATCCAAATGGCAGTATGATGAAAGGGTTTAGAGGCCAAATTGCAATGTCAGGTTGGACAAGTTGGGCCATGCTGTATGACAATCTAAAATGAAACATTGTACACAACTGGGCACAGCACACCATATAGAGTCATACATACAGCACAAAAAAGTTTGGTCCAACTTGGACATGCTGACTAGATAGCCCAAACCAATCCAGCCCCACCTGCCAGCACCCAACATATCCCTTCAAACCCTTTCTATTCATGACCCATACAAATGCCTTTAAAAGGCATAAAAATTGTACTAGCCCACACCATTTCCTCTGGCAGCTCATTCCACACACCACCTTGAGAGAAAATGGTGCCCCTTAGGTTTCATCTTTCCCCTCACCCTAAACTTATGCCCTCCAATTCAGGACTCCCCAACCCCAGGGAGGAGACTGCCTACTTACCCTATCCATACCCCTTCTGATTTTGTAAACCTCTACAAGGTCACCTTCAGAGGGTGTGGGGATAATCTAATCCAAATTAGAAAGTTTACTGTTGTCACATGTAAGATATGACAGCACACTATCCAGGCAAACCGTTATAAATATATGATGGAAAGGGAACAGAATGCAAAAGTAAAACAGCTGTAGAGAGAAAGATTAATTTGAATGAGGAACTAGCGCCTAACAGTATTTCTAATCTTCCCTCTTTCCCCCACCCCTCCCCAAAAGCAGAGAGCTGGGGTACAAAAGGCAAACAAGACACCTCCACAGCTAAGAAAGGTAGTATAACACCGAACTCACTAAGTTTTAAACTAACCATTATGCCAGGACAGTATGCGTGATCAATACTCAGCTTTTCGTTACATTGAAATAATGGGAACCCCTTAGTTATTTCTTCATCTACAGGAACTCCTCGCTCACCCACTCAAACATCCCTTTTCCATTAAACAGTAAGACTGAGTGTAACAAATCCCGGATTATTTCTTCAGCATTAGGTTGCTTTGTTCACCTCAATTCCTGAACCCCACACACGGCCATTCGGGGTTGGCTCCGCTCCGGGAGGAGGCTGGGCTGCTTACCTGGGCTGTCTCTCAGGTTGTAGAAACAGGATTGCCCACTGAGACTCGGGGACTGAAAGCAGCAGCCCTGCTTGATGCACTCAGTGCTGTTGATAGTGGCCAGGCCACACGGCAGCCTCCAGCCCGGCTCCGGAGGACACACAGCAGAGACCAGGAAGGGCCGAGCGGCCCAAAGGTACAGACACCAAACCAACCAATGTCCCATCGCGCTGCCTGAATCTGTGCCCGCCCCTGAGCACCAACCCGCTTTATAGCCGCTAATTGGTGAGGAAACCAATCGCAGTGCAGCAGCTCCCTGCCCCACGGGGGGTTTCCCCATCCCAATAAATCGCTTCTTTCTGTCCAGGTTATTGCAATCTGTGAGTGGCCTGGGAACACGGGGCTTATTAAACAATTCAGAGGCACCGTGGCTCAGTGGTTAGTCCTGTAGCCTCACAGCCCAAGGTTCTAGTCTAGCCTTGGCTGCGTGGAATTTGCACATTCTCCCCATCTCTGGGTGGGCTTTCTCCCACAGTCTGAAGAAGTGCAGGTTTGGTGAGTTGGACATGCGAAATTGCTGATGTGTAGATTAGGGGAGTGGGTTACTCTTTGGAGGGTTGGTGTGGACTTGGGTCTGTTCCCACAACGTAGGGGTTCTGTGATTTGTTTGGGCAAACCCTTACTACTCTTTAAACATGCTTTTTTCAGATAGTGCATAATTTAATTCAGATTTTCAACACAAGGTCTATCAGTTTAGGCTGCATCTGTGGGCAGTGAAAGGCAAATTAAAGATGAGGGAAACAGGTCCACGTGGAGGGTCCCTCTTCAGAATTTGTCCTTTGGTATTGACCTAGCATTCCCCATGCTACTCTCCCACCAGGGCCACTCAGCTCCTGACCTCATTACAGCCTCAGTTCAAACATGGACAAAAGAGCTGAATTCCGGGGGGGGGAGAGGGAGAGTGACAGCCCTTGAGAATAAGGCTGTTTTTGACTGAGTGAGGCATCAAGGATTCTGAGTATGGACACAGACTCACAGAAGCTCCGGGAAGGATGGACTCGCTCTTGTCCTTGGTAAGGATTACAGGCAGAAAGCAGGGGAATGGGGTTGTGAAACATATTAGCTGCATCAAATAGTGCAGCACACCTGAGTGGCCAAATGGTCTCTTTCTGCTCCCATACATTATGGTCTTCTGAATCTGTCAACCGTTCCTGGGAGGGTTATGTCAGCAAGCTATTTCCTGGAGATGCAAATTTTCTAATCCCACTGTTTCTACAGCTTGCTTTACCCTCTGCAATGGCTATAGTTCGCACTGGAAACATGATTCATTATTCTAATCAAGACTCTGCTTTTCAGAATGATATTTCAGCTTTTGAATTTTCATCTGGAAGCTTATCCTTGATTTTTCTCTGTTATGGTGTTACTGTTGCGTTTGTAACACCAATCCGCAAGAGATCCCTTTTCCTCGAACCTTTCATGTCTTAAAGGTGAAGGCTATAAAATCTAAGGGTGTAAATTGGCTCTTCAGTCCACTGAATCATGGAATTATGGCTAATCTGAATTCTCGACTCCACTTTACTGTATTTCCCCATCATTTACAGATTAAAAATCTGACTCTCTCTATTTAACAACCCAACCTCAACAGCTCTCTGCTAGTCATTCTTCCATTTATTATCCTAGATGCACACCACCATTTAACATGTCACATGTAATGGAAAAATTGACAGCACTAACTCAGTACCCCTGTATCCCACAAGGAGGCTGTGGGCAAGTTACTGTTTCAGCATAAAGTGGCAACGGTCACAAATTACACAAGCAGGAGGCTAGAAGAACACAGCAAGCCAGGCAGCATCAGGAGGTGGAGAAATCCTTGTTTTGGGTATAACCCTTCTTCAGGAATGGAGGTAGGAGTAGGGGAAGCTGCAGATAAAGAGGGGTGGAATTATTATGGGTGGGAAGAGGGGCATAGTGGTGAGGTAGTGATAGATGAATACAGGTGGTGGGTACGACCTGGTTAATCGATGGGATGGATGAATCCGGTTGGTGTCTGGAAGGAAGGGTCGGTAGGTGGAATAGAAGGGAGGAGGCAGGGCTGGAAATGGAGTCAGGGGATGGGAAGGGAGGTTATTTGAAATTGGAGAACTCAATGCTGGGTTCTTCGAGCTGTAGGCTGTCCAGGCAGAAGAGAAGGTGTTGTTCCTCCAATTTGCAGTTGATTCACTCTGGCAATTGAGGAGGCCGAGGATGGACATGTAGGAGACAGAGTAGGAAAGGGAATTGAAATGGGCGGTGACCGCGAGGTCAGGTCGGCCCCTGCGGGCCTGGTTGAGATGCTCAGCAAAATGTTGCCTAAGTTTTCAAATTAGTCCTCACCCTCAATAACGTTTTCTTAACTCTTCCCATTTCCTTCAAATCCAGGAAGTGACCATGGACACTTGCATGGACCCTAGCTACACCTGCCTCTTTGTAGGCTACGTTGAACAATTCCCCTTCAGCACATACACAGGTACTGTTCCCCAACTCTTCCTCTGCATTGATGACTGCATCGGTGCTGCATCCTGCACCCAAGCCGGAACTGGAGCAGTTAGAGCCATAGAGATGTACAGCATGGAAATAGACCCTTCAGTT
The DNA here is from genome assembly GCF_037043375.1 of Chiloscyllium plagiosum. NCBI lineage: Eukaryota > Metazoa > Chordata > Chondrichthyes > Orectolobiformes > Hemiscylliidae > Chiloscyllium > Chiloscyllium plagiosum. The sequence goes on from NW_028270166.1 coordinate 51,423,851, forward strand.
CAACTTGTCTATGCTGACCAGATATCCTAACATTCTGTATCCAAATGGATAGTTCTCCCTGTGTTCCCTCAGATCTAATTTTGCTAACCAGTCTCCCATTGGGAACCTTGTTAAACGCCTCACTGAAGTCCATATAGATCACATCCACCGCTCTAGTTCATTGACTTCACCAACAACTCCATCCTGCCTTGAAATTCACTTGTCTATCTTGGACACCTCCCTCCCCTTTCTTGACCTCTCGGTTTCTATCTATGGTGACAGTTTACGGACCAACATTACCTACAAACCCACAAGAGTCCCATAAATACCTGGACTACACCTCCTCCCACACCATAACCTGCAAAAGCTCCAACCTGTTTTCCCAATTTCCTGGTCTCCATCATGCCTGCTCTGATGAAAAGAGGTTCACCTCCCAAGACTCCCAGATGTTCACCTATTTTAAATAATGTGCTTTCCACCCCTGCCATCCAGACAGCTTCCGCCGCACCTCCTTCATTCCCTGCTCCATTGCTGTAAATCCCGCCCTCCCCCACAAATATAATAAAGACAGGGTCCCCCAGTCCTCACTTTCCACTCTAAAATTCCACACATCCATGGCATCATCCTCAAACACTTCCACAACTCCAACTAAACTCTACCACCACTATTTTCCCCTTCCCACCCCTCTATGCCTTCCAGAAGGACTGTTCCCTCCTTCACTCCTTTTTTAACAACACCCTCCCCACCAAAACACTCAGCACCCACCTCCCCCACAAGTACCTTTGTTCTGGACCAGGCCACACCCCCTCAAACATTCCAAGAAGGTAGCCCAGACCCTAACGTTTCTACTTGCTTTGAACAGGTATAGAGTGGATATTCCAGGAGGGATGCAGCTGGTCAAAACCCCTTGGTTTTAAACAAAGCTGAATTTATTTACAGAGTACCAAATGAAACACAAACAAAAGAGAACAGAATACAGAATAACTTAACCTTAGATCCAAAAACCCAATCGGCTCCATTGCAACTTATTAATGCTGTTCTATCTAGCTGCAACATCCTCATACAAACCCCCTTGGCTAAAAAAGGTCAAGTCAAACAGGTACCAACAGGAGAGATATCAAGAGAGAAAGAGAGGTAGATATCAGAGAGAGAGAGAGAGATAGATAGATATCAGAGAGAGAGAGAGATAGATATCAGAGAGAGAGAGAGAGAGAGAAAGAAAATCAGCCATGGAGCTGTTTCCTCGACCAGCAGCCTCAAAACTGACTGCATGCTAAAGCCAAACCAAACTAACCAGAGAAAAGCTGAGCTGGGTGAACTGACCAGTCCCCTTTCATTGTACAAGGTTTTTTTTTAATAAAAAAAACTTCTTCAGATAGATAAACCCAGACATTTCGGAACTTGTGTCTTTACAGCCCCTCTGAAAAAAAAACAAGGACAACATAACCTTGGCCAATTTAACTCCAGGAAGTTTTCCTCCAATGTAGAGACCAAGATGGCTCTATAGATTCCTCCCAGGAAAGAGGATGGTGACAGAAAATCTACCTGATGGATCTACACCAAAATGAGCTGTGGCGAGGATTCCGCTTCTAATAACTGACTGCTAAATGAGATGACACTCTTGGCTTAAACACAATATCTTTCTCGCTCCACCTACTGCAGACCTAGTCTAGCAGTAATATCCTTTAGGACTTGATCAGCAGTGCTACTGCCAAGCCACTCTTTGTGGACGACATTGATATTCCTCACCCAGGGTACATTCTATACCGTTGCTAACATCTTTGATTTTTCCAAATGGTGTTGAACATAAAGGACTATGGATGCAGTAGCCTAGAGGTGGGCATAGGACATGTTATTCAGCAGGAGGTGGTTTCCTTGCCTATGCTTGATTTGATGCCATGAGACTTTGTGTGGAGTATGCCTAGGATAGCTCCCTCTTTACTGGATACCACTGTGCTGCCAGGGAGACAGGATATGCCCAGGGCTGGTGATAGTGCCATCCAAAACATTGAGGTATGATTCTGAGTGTGAGAAACAATTAGGCTGTTTCTTGACCAACCATCAGGCATTTCTCCCAGTTTTAGCACTAGCTGTCAGCTATGAAAGGCTGTGCAGGGTTAATAGGGCTATGTTTGTAGATTGGCTAGTGGAAATGAGAAACCAATGTTCTTTGTTTTGTTGCTGAGTTTATTTTTGTCTCATCGCTCCTTAAAATAATTTAGAGAACTCTCACTAGAATGTTATGAATTCGCCCAGGTATCCAACAATACAAACCAGTACCAAGAGAAGAGTCCCAACTTTATTAGGAACAGAGTTACAATAACCATCAGCAATCAGCTCCTGAAGATTGCAATACTTCCCAAGTCTCTTGTAGATCTATGCTGTTGCTCTCTCCCTGGCTCTGCCAAGCTGCTTTCCTCTTTCTCTCCATCATCCTGCACCCCTCCTCCCCACCCCAGTCACCTGATCTCTTCTGCTTGTCATGTTGGTCTCCTTGGTAGGTCTCAGACAATTCCAACAGCAACTTCAGGTGAACCCTGTTTAGTGACTTTATTTTCTGGAACTTTCTACAATTCTGGCCAATTGGAGATTGATTAATCATTTACAGTAGTCAGTTTTTTGGATGATATGCTGTTTTTTTTAATTTCAAAAATATACTTTATTCATAAAATAATTTGATGGTCTGTACAGTTGGTCATGCCATACTTATGTAAACATGTACATACAGAGATCAGAATTTATCATTTTTTCACAGGTCTGTACATTTTTCCATCATATGCCCATATAATTAGCTGAGGCGTCAGCAGAGCCCAAATGACTGCATGGGCCCCCTGTTCTTCGTTAGGCAGGCAGACTTTAAACAGTGGTCTTTCCCCACCACGCCTTGGCGGCAACTGCCCCAAGCTTCAGCGCATCCCTCAACACGTAGTCCTGGACCATGGAATGTGCCAGTCTGCAACACTCAGTCGGGGTCAACACCTTCAGCTGGAAGATCAGCAGGTTTCGGACCGCCCAGAGAGCGTCCTTCACCGAGTTGATGATCCTCCAGGCACAGTTGATGTTGGTCTCAGTGTGCGTCCCGGGGAACAGACCGTAGAGCACGGAGTCCCGCGTCACGGCGCTGCACGGGACGAACCTCAACAAACACCACTGCATTCCTCTCCAGACTTCCTCTGCGTAGGCACATTCCAGAAGGAGGTGTGTGACAGTCTCGTTCCCCCCCCCTGCAGCCGCTTCGAGTGCAGCGTGCAGTGCGGCTGAGAGTCCGGGCGTGCATAAAGGATCTCACAGGCAGAGCCCTTCTCACCACCAGCCAAGCCATGTCTTGGTGCTTGTTGGAAAGTTCTGGCGATGAGGCATTCTGCCAAATGGCTTTGACAGTCTGCTCAGGGAACCGCTCGATAGGATCCACCCTCTCCTTTTCCCGAAGGGTCTCAAGGACACTACGTGCTGACCACTTCCTGATGGACTTGTGGTCAAAGGTGTTTTTCTTTATAAACTTCTCCACGAAGGACAGGTGATACGGAATGGTCCAACTACTCGGAGCGTTCCGCGGCAGCGAGGCCAGGCCCATCCTTCGCAACACCGGGGACAGGTAGAACCTCAGTACGTAGTGACACTTGGTGTTTGCGTACCGGGGATCCACGCACAGCTTGATGCAGCCACACACAAAGGTGGCCATCAGGGTGAGGGTGGCATTGGGTGTATTTTTTCCCCCATTGCCCAGATCTTTATACAGTGAGTCCCTTCGGACCCGGTCCATCTTTGACCTCCATATAAACTGGAAGATGGCCTGGGTGACTGCAGCGGCACAGGTTCGGAATAGGCCAGACCTGTGCCACGTATAATAGCAATGACAGTGCCTCAGGTTTTTTCCCGCGATGGAGAGCGACCGTAGCTCCATCTGCCCAGTTTCTGTCTCACTTTGCTGATACGCTCCTCCCAAGACTTGGCGCACGCCCCAGCCCCTCCGAACCAAATACCCAGCACCTTCAGGTGGTCGGTCCTGACGGTGAAGGGGATCGAGGATTGGTCGGCCCAGTTCCCGAAGAGCATGGCCTCGCTCTTGCCTCGGTTTACCTTGGCCCCCCGAGGCCCGTTCGAACTGGTCACAAATGCACATGAGTCTGCGCACAGACATCGGATCCGAGCAGAAAACGGCAACATCATCCATGTACAGGGAGGCCTTAACCTGCAGGCCCCCGCTGCCAGGAATAGTCACCCCTCTCAGGCTCGGATCCTTCCTGATGGACTCGGCCAGTGGCTCTATGCAGCACACAAACAAGGCAGAAGAGAGAGAGGGCAGCCCTGCCTGACTCCAGATCTGACTGGGAAGCTATCTGATTCCCACCCGTTGATTGAGACTGCACTGACAATGTTGATGTAGAGCAGTCTGATCCAATTGCAGATTCCCTCCCCAAAGCCCATTTTGGAGAGAACATCTCATATACGTGTCTGATATCCTGTCAAAGGCTTTCTCCTGGTCCAGGCTGATCAGGCAGGTGTCCAACCCTCTGTCCTGCACATAGGCGATCGTATCCCTGAGGAGTGTGAGACTCAGCGATCTTCCTGCCCGGCACAGCACAGGTTTGGTCAGGGTGAATCACCGACCCCAGAGCAGACCTGACCCGGTTGGCGATTACCTTTGACAGAATTTTGTAATCTGCATCCATCAGTGAGATTGGTCTCCAATTTTTGAGTTCCTCCCTCTCCCCCTTCCGCTTGTAGACGAGGGTGATGATGCCTTTCCTCATGGATTCACTCGTGGTACCTGCCCGAAGCATACTGACATACACCTCCAGCAGGTCCTGGCCAATCAAGTCCCACAGAGCGGAATAGAGCTCGACCGGTAAGCTGTCGCTTCCGGGAGTTTTATTCTTTTCGAAGGACTCGAAGGCCTTGGACAGCTCGTCCAGAGATAGCGGCTGGTCCAGCCTCTCCCGTGTTCTGTCGTCTAAGACCTCCGTGATAGAGGACAGGAACAACTGGGAGGCCGCGCTGTCGGTCGGCTTTGCGTCACACAGACTGGCGTAGAAGGATTTACTGATCCTCATGACATCAGCCTGAGATGACGTTAGCGAGCCATCTTCTTCCTTCAGGCTGCTGAGCACAGAGCTCTTTGTGCACCTTCTGGAAGAAGAAACGTGAGCACGTCTCATCCTGCTCCCCCGAGCAGACCCTAGACCGGAAGATTATCTTGGAGGCCTCCGAGGCAAAGAGCGAGGCTTGCTGGCCCTACACCTTCTTGAGGTCCTCCGTGACATCCACCCCCATCGTCTGCAGCAGGAGCAGGTTCTGCATACTTTCCTGGAGCTGGGACAGTTTTCCCCACCTCTCTCTCGCCTCCTGAACACCTTTGAGGATGAAGAACCTCTGATGTTCCCTTTTACTGTTTCCCACCAGTCCGCTGGGGACTCAAAGAGGGGCTTCACGGTTCTCCAACCTGCGTAGTCCCTCTTTAGCTCCTCAATGTTTCCCGGGGTCAACAGCTTGGTGTTCAGCTTCCAAGTTCCCTTACCAGCCCACTGCTCGTCCTGTAGGGGGAAGTTGGCCAGCAGGAGGCAGTGGTCGGGGAAGAACACCGGCTTGACGTCGATGATATGCTGTTAGTTTCTGGATGTAGCAAGAATCAATACCTTAGATCAGGGCCCTCCTTTGCTCTTATTGGGGTATGTCTGTCTGATAACTTTTACATGATATTGATGCCATTAGCATCTGGCTGCTGTGTGAGATTAGTGATTGGTGAGTTTGACTTTGCCAGTGTACCCAGCATCCCTTGCTGAATGGCCAAGCTAATCATCTGCATCTTTAGGTAGGAGGCTACTACAGCTGAATAGCTTACTCTGGCAAGTGACACCAGCCAGAGAACCCCTAGTTATCTCCTGATTTTCAGGGACAGATCCTCAGTGCTACAAGTCAAAAAAGTAGGACAAAGAGGATTCTTGTCTCACCCTGAGCACTGAAATTTTTTTTTTGATGTGGAGAGAGTGTCAGAACTGTAGAATCTCAACCAAATCTGTAGACATGAAGGATTGTGAAGCCACCCATTAACATTCCTCATAACCTCAAATGCAATGGCAGCAGTATTCAACTATCCATTCTGAACTATCTTTCAAAGACCATCTTGAAATAAATTGCTACTAATTCTCACATTCAAAAATCAATCAACTCCCCCTATTCACAAAAGCTGGTTAAATTGACACCTTGTTTAAAAAAGTTACCTGGTTTTTGGGAAGAATGTCCACATGAGGGAAGGGGTTATTGTTAAAGAAGATCTTCTGTTCAACAAAGGGGGTAGAGTCATAGAGATATACAGCATGGAAACAGACCCTTTGGTCCAACCTGTCCATGCCGACCAGATATCCCAACCCAATCTAGTCCCACCTGCCAGCACCTGGCCTATATCCCTCCAAACCCTTCCTATTCAAATAGGAATCCAAATGCCTGTTAAATGTTGCAATTGTACCAGCCTCCACCACATCCTCTGGCAGTCATTCCATACACATACCACCCTCTGAAAAAGTTGCCCCTTGGTCTCATCTTTCCCCAAAGCTATGCCCTCTAGTTCTGGACCCCAACCCCAGGGAAAAGATTGTCTATTCTATCCATGCCCCTCAAATTTTATAAGCCTCTATAAAGGTCACCCCCTCAGCCTCCGACACTCCAGGGAAAAACAACCCCAGCCTGTTCAGCCTCTCCTTGTAGCTCAAATCCTCCAACCCTGGCAACATCCTTGTAAATCTTTTCTGAACCCTTTCAAGTTTCATAACATCTTTCCGATAGGAAGGAGACCAGAATTGCACACAATATTCCAACAGTGGCCTAACCAATGTCCTGTACAGCTGCAACATGACCTCCCAACTCCTGTACTCAATACAGTGACCCATAAAGGAAAGCATACCAAATGCCTTCTTCACTATCTTATCTACCTGCAACTCCACTTTCAAGGAGCTATGAACCTGCACTCCAAGGTCTCTTTGTTCAGACACACTCCCTAGGACCTTACCATTAAGTGTATAAGTCCTGCTAAGATTTGCTTTCCCAAATGCAGCACCTTGCATTTATCTGAATTAAACTCCATCTGCCACTTCTCAGCCCATTGGCGAGTAGATAAGGTTCATCTGTCTGCACCTGGAGCTTCAGTAATTTGGAAAGAGCCTGCCTGACACTCATTAGGTGGAGAACCTCATGCTGGGATCTGATCATACAGGTAGAATCTCATGCCTGCTATATTTAGCATGGTAGCCTTGCCACAAAAGGCTGAGGGGACAACAACCAGACAGTGGTTTTTGCCTACAATAGCAAGAACTGTTAGCGTGATTCACTATGAGCCCAGTTATACATTCTGCTTTTGGACAATCTCATGGCAAATATGACCTTGAGATGTACAAGCAAAAGACCTGTATATAATGAATGATTAATTCCAATCTGTGTACAGAAATGCAAGGTGCACCTATGAATGGCACCAATTGTACAGATCAATTTTATGAATAAGTATATTTTTGAAATAAAAATGTCAGCAGGTGATGAGGGATTGTGACCTGACATCATTGTCATAAACTATCCCCATTCACCTGGTAGGTAACATTGGTGCCTTGACAGCAGCATGGATGGCAGCTGTTGTCACCAACATAGAAGGATCATCCTAACCAGATCTACAGCTGGATTATGGTGAACAGGGAGATGGCATGGGGCAGGGTGACACTAGGCACATTAGACACAAGATGGCCACTGGATTATAATATGGAGAGAAACAGCAGAGCACATATGGACAGTGTCTGGGGCCAGAATGCCAGCACAATAAACTCATCAACTGGATTGAGTGTAAAAGTGTGTGTGTGGGGGTGGGGGAAAGGAAATACACATGAATAATGAACACTGCCCAAAGTGTCTGGGCCCAGCCAACACCTCTTATAGAAATGCTAAGAGTTTGATACAGACTCAATACAAAATGCTAATAGCCAGGGCTAAAGTATAGTCCTTTTCAGGAAGTGAAGAGCACCCATTACTACAATGGATTTCCATGCCTACACTGAAACTGATAAAGACTATTGAAACTATGATTCTGCAAGGATTACCATAAACAAACCATGTTACAAGTCAGTAAACTTTTATACATCTTGTCTCACAAGATGTATAAAAAAGTTTGACATGTGCTCTGGGTTGACAGAAGACTTGCAGCTAACCACTTAGTGTCTCCCCAGAGCTCAGTTTATTGCACAAGGAAATACCAGTCATTGAGCCCTGATTCTGACTCAGACTGGTGTTTCCCCCCCAACAATGGCATTCCCAATGATAGATGCAAATTCAGATTAAGTGCCATGGCAGGATTGCTGTGTGCTAGTATAACCAGAGGGGGAATCAATTGATGACAGCCAACTTAATGCTTGAGATCCAAAACCAGGACATCTACAGATTCAGGATATTTGGTGGAAAGTGACCCAGCTCTGAAACCATGCATATCACTAAGACATGGCTGTAATGGAGTAGCTATCTTCTGCATGGAAACTGGTGATTGCAGGTCAGAGTCAGATGTACAGCACAAAGACCTTTTGGTCCAACTCCATGCCAACCAGATGTGGTAAAATAATCTTAACCCATATCCCTTTAAACCCTTCCTATTCATGTACCCATCCAAGATGGCTTCTAAAGGCTGCAATTGTACCAGTCTCCACCATATCCTCTGACACTTGGCCATACACACCCTCAGCAAGATGTTGCTCATTAGGGTAAGATTTAAGTGCCTTTTAATCTTATGCCCTCCGACTCCCCACCCCAGGGAAAAGACTATTTATCCTATCCATGCCCCTCAATTTTAAGCCTTTATGAAGTCACCCCTCAGACTGACTCCAGGGGAAAAACAGCCCCAGCCTATTTAGCTTCTCTTTATAGAAATCCTCCAACCCTGGCAACATCCTTGTTAATCTTCTGAACCATTTCAAGTTTTGTAATGAGACCAGAATGCACCAATATTCCAGAAGTGACCTAACCAGTGTCCTGTACAGACAGGACATCCCAACTCAATGCTCTGACCATTAAGTAAAGCATACCAAACACCTTCACTATCCTGTCTACCTGGGACTTCAGGTCCCTTTGTTCAGCAACACTGCTGAAGACCTTACCATTAAGGTATACAAGTCTTACATGGATTTGCCTTTCCAAGAAGGAAAATGCAGCACCTCATTTAAAACTCCATGTCATTCCTAGACTCATCTGATCAAGATCTTGTTCTGAGGTAACCTACACTATCCACTACACCTCCAATTGAGAGGTCATGTGCAAACTTATGTTCACATCCAAATCATTTAAATACAAAAATCAGTGGACCTAGCAAAGATCCTCATGGCACACCACTGGTCACAGGTCTCTAGTCTGGAGTAACCCTCTACTACTGTATTAGTGTCATAGAGTTGAGCTGAAAATGTGTTGCTGGAAGTGCAGCAGGTCAGGCAGCATCCAGGGAACAGGAGAATTGACGTTTCAGGCATAAGCCCTTCAGGAATCTTAGAGTTTTATCCAATTGGCTAGTTTGCTCTATTCCAGGGAATCTAAACAGTCAAGCGTGAGGAACCTTGTCAAACACTTGACTGAAGTCCATGATGTGAAGTCCACAAAATAAAGGAAATAGTAACTACATTTTGTTGATTAGGACTCAATACAACTCCCAAACATAAGGCAAAGCTAGAAAAAAGGTAGAAGTTGGTATTTGTTGATTTGGCAGCGGTAGTAAATAGCTGTAAACCAGGATGGGGATAATTATGTAATAGAGACAAGTTACATATGAGAGTAGTGTACAGTGCCCCTCTAGTGGACCTTGTGGCAAGGTGAAGCATAAAGGGATGATTATTTAAGGCGCAAGGATGATGGAGGTGACTTTACACCAAGCCTGGAATGTAGAAAGAGTAATGGGCACCCAACTTGAAGCCTCAGCATAACTGAACTAACTTTCATATTAAAATAGGATGCATTGAAAACTAGTGAGCAGGCTGTATACTAGACTGGGCATGGAGCCATTGGGAAAGACCATTCCTGCTGCTCCTTAGTGGTCATGGTATTATGCATGAGCTTAATGGCTACTCACACTAAGGGCCAATACATGCATAGAAGCTGGGTTGATAAATTCAGGACAGATCAATAAAGTGCTGTGGCAGACATTTAAAATATCCAATGTAAGCCATCCTAGGATGACAAGTGTGCTGGATCCACACTTTGAAGGGAAAGATGTGCAAGGAGAAAAATAGTGTGCAAAGGTACATAGCAATCAGGTTTGGACTGAGTGGAGATTAGAGGGTACCAAACACGAAGATGCAACAAGTTTCCTTTGTCTCATACCTCATCAGGAATGATCTGGAGACTGGATGATGAGTACTTTGAGATCTAAGGATACAGTGAGACATCCCAGAATTGATTTAAACTAGGAAGTGGTAGTAAGGAGAAAAATGCAAAGATGAGCAAACACCAAACAGGCTGGGAAGTGTCCAGGTCCTGAGAGCCTTCACCTTCTGGAGATGTAGAGGAATTGGTTTTAATTTCTGAAATAGCCTTCATTTGAGAGTTTAATATATGCAACTAATTCAGAAGGAATTAATTGGGAAGGAAGCAAAAAAACTACAGGCTGGAAGACCGATAAGCACATCTAGGTATTATCCTGTGGGGAAGAATTAGGGCAGCTAGAGGTTTAAGATCAAACCCTGATATGGAGTGTTATGAGGAAATGCTGGACATGCATTTAATAGCATGGAATCTCAATGAAATTGGGTGTGTATTGTCTAGTTGACTGAGGAGATGTTCCCTCTTGGGTGGAGATTTCAAATTGGGGCTTGCCATTTAAACCTAAATTTCCCCTCCCTATTTTAGGATCTCTAGAACATTCCCTGATGAGTTAGTCAAAATCTATCCACACCTGCCTTCAATATTAGTCATCCAAGTAGTGGATGAAAACATTTTAGGGTAAATAGGAATGATATTCAAGGGGAGCATTATCAACCTTTGTATTCAGTGGCTAAGCAGGTCAGAACACTACTCTGGTTCCAATGGAGGCCAAACTATTGGATTGGTTCAGTTTGCTTTGGAAGATTCCAAAAATCAGTTCAAGTAACTGAACCAAGCTGACTGAAGTGGTCTGGTGTTTGGTGGATTCTGGATTGGATTTAACGACATAGCTACAGTTCCCATCAATCCCTCACCAGCAACAGAATTTGCTGATATTTGCACTGAGTTCAAGGACTCGAACACATTTCCCCATCTGATTTATTTCTGTTCAGGGCTTACAATTCACATGGAGAAACATCAGCAGCTCCTGCTCTCTTCATGTACACTGCAACCATCACTACCAGCAGTGATAGAGACACCAACAGGAGGCAAATAGCTGCTCCATGCAGAACCCAAGGGGTCCCAGCAACATCTATGGAGTGAGCAAAGGAGAGATCAGAGGGTGGTTTCTTTTGCTGAAGGTCACAGGTGACCTATTGCAGAGGCTTCACTCACCATTTGCTTCAAGTTGTTTCTTTGCAGTGTAACCACTCCCTCCCAGGAGGATTGGGCCAGGTGCACTCACCACTGTCCCCTCATGGGGATGGGTACTCCTGCGCTGCCCTGTTGGAGACAAAGATTAGACAGTTCTGACTCCAAGCTAGGGGAGTTAGTTGAGAGCTTGCTCTAAGATCAGAAGTGTTTACTATGTGGAGAACCATCTGTACTTCATCCTGCTCAGCAACAGGTAGCAGTTAGCAAATGCTTATCTAACCCCCCCCCACAATCTGATGTTTTAGTGAAAACGGAAACCCTCATACTTGGTAGTCACTGCTTTCACTCAGGCTGCACTGGACACTGATGATTCAAACCATTGAAGTTGGAAAGAACTCCTTTTATGCAACTATATTTCACTGGTCAGTGAAAAGTATACTCAGTTATTGTTAACAGTGGTTTATTTGGGAATGGGAAGTGCCAGGAAGGAAGCTCAATATTGCTGTTGGTCACAAACCTCCAGGTGAGATCATCAAAGCAAGCATTCCCAATGCTGGTTCAAAACAACTATTCCCTCACATACAGTTTAGCAAGTTCTTGCTGTGGATTGTTATATCTCTGGTTCTTCAGAGAAGGGCCATGATTCTGTGGCCATTAAATCCAGGCCTGTTTTCTTATTGGCATTGAAGGGGACAAGTTAGTGCTTCAGACATGAATTTCAGTTCCTATGGACATAAAAACCCCCTTCACTGTCTGTACAAGAGGATCAAGCCTCAGACAGGACAGCAGAAATTCCTTCAAGCAAGTTACTCCAAATCTGAAGCAGATGGCTTCAAGTCAGTGTGACCAGGAGGACATGCAGCCCCTCAACTTATTCTACCATTTGGTGGTAGATCAGATTGGGTTCTTGACTCCATTCACTTGTGGGACATGGCCCAGCCATTAATGCTCATTTATTGTCAATCCCTAGTTGCCCAAAGATGGTGAGCAACCTTCTTGAACTGCTGCAAAGCATTGTCCACCCCTCAATCTATCAATCATGCCTAAAGTCTGCCTTAGTGGGCCTGCTATTGAATTGCAACAGTTTAACCAAGGGGGCCTGAATCTTCAGTGGATCACTTATTGATAGAGTGAGCCTAGCTCTAACCAGAGATCATCCTTCAGCAGTCACTTTATCTGACCCCTCAGCACCACTATGATCACCCATCATTCCAGCAGTCAATACAAACCTTCTGAAATGGGTTTCTATGGGAGTATTGAGAAAGGCATTGACCCAGACTGTAGTTTAGAATGTCATCTCACTGGTGCTTGAAGGAACTGTTGGGAAGCCTCCTAGGTGCAGCAGTCATTTGGGAACAAGCTATGATCCATATATGGAGAGAGTCTTTTACTGCTGTTATTTCCCCTCAATACTGTTCTTGTCTTCCTGCTAAAGTGGAAAAGCTCATTGTTTGAGCTACAAGAACTCTTGCCCACTTGATGTTACATGCCTTTAACTAGTCCAGCCAAAATTCTGACCCATCTGGAGGGCAATTAAAATCCAGCCACTTGGCAGTGGCTCTGGAGTAGTCAAATGAAGGTCAGACCCAGCAAGGACAGGAGACTTCCTGAAAGGAAGTTTTTGAAAAGGCTGACATCAGTTACACGGTCACCATTTAACTAGCTTTAAATCGAGAGACTTCTGGAATTCAAGTTACCTACAGGGGGAAGATTTGACTCAGATCCCCAGAATATTTACCCTGGAGTGGTGTATTGCTAGGTCAGTGACATTAGCATCTATTTCTCTTTTCAAACCTTTACCCATCTCTGCAATCAAGTTTAGCTATTGCACAGTCACATGAAGTGGAGGAGCCAAAAAGGACTTAATGAACTGAATCCCAACATTCACTTTGTGCGAGCTCAGATGACCAATTCATGCCTTCTGTTTCAGAAGAGAGCAAACCCCCTTACTTCATGTTATACGTCTGCACTGGGAAGTTGTTTTGTAACTTTTAAATGCTTCAGTAAACATGACATCTGCCAATTCTCCTTTATTCATATGACTCATTACATTCAAGAGACTTAAATACCCTTTGCCTCCCACAAAAGAGGAACTCACTTGGACCACACATGGGTGTACAGTCATCCTGAGCAGAGGGAGAGCAAACCTCAGCACTGCAGTGCAAGTAAACCTAGAAAGGAGGAGATACGTGAGAGGAGCTTCCTGGAGATCAATAGCCCAGGTTGTAGTACAGAGACACAGCAAGAGGATTTCATGAGCTTGGCCTCATTCCTTCCATTTGGTTACCTGTCCAGAGAGGGGCTGCTCAGACACTCCATCCAAGAAAACAAATGTCTTCACTTCAAACCGCTTGTGATGGGTTGGGAACTGCAGGCCAGAAGAGCCACCTACTGGGTGTAGGAGGGTCAGATAGTCATCACCTTCATAGGGACACCTGAAACAGGATGGTGTAGTCACTGACAGGAGTGATTGATCCACTGCAATAATACCTTGGCCATTTATGGCAGCAGTAATCAAGGCTAGAGTGAAAGTTGGAGATATTTCCCTGTTCACCCTTGTTCCAACCCAGTTGGTTCCTCCAGGTTAAAGAAAAACATTGTAGACTCACTACAAACAGATTCTAACTTGATAGCTTAATTAGAATTGGTCTAATGGTGGTATTGTCAAAATACATGCCCTGATGCACACTTCAGTTGGAAAGATCATTTGGATCTTAATTATTTCAACTTGTCCTTAGTGCAGGTTTAGCCATGTTAACAGGTTAAACAGGGCCATTTGTGGCTGTGGTATATAGTTACTACTTGATCTGAAGAGGAGAGGCATCTGTTCACAGAAAAGTGGGTATAACATGGACAAAGTGGATTAATACAAGGACTACATAGCATCTAACCAGAAATCCTGTGTTTCTCTAGCACTTATTGTATTGGACTTATTACAGGAGAAAACAGCATGTTGAGTGGTGTACATCTGTGGAAGATCACCTGTACTAATTTGCAGTGGAAAGTTAATGGAGTTCAGTATTTCAGCAACAATAAGGTGGGCTGATATGAGGTTAGATTGAGAACCTAGAGATGGAGTCAAACAAATTCAAAGCAATTGATCCAAGGCCATGGAAACATTTATCCATAATCATGGCAGGAACAGCTGATCATCATGGTCTGATGAACTAAAGGCATTACCCTATCCATTTACTTACCCATCCACCAGGAGACTCCACTGCACCTCATGGTCAGGGGCTGGCACAGGGGTTGCCCAGCAGCCACGCAATCTCAGGACTATCATTGGGTCAGTGCGATCCTTCACACGAACCTCAACAAACACCGACTCCTGAAGGATTCTCTGAATGGGGTAGTCACTGTCCCTGTACCACCAGCTGTAGCTGCCATCTAACAGACAAAAATAAAAGAAGGAGAACAAACCAAAACAGTCACTCCCCTGAAGGGATACAATTCCCAGTGCTCCTATTACCAGGGCAGCGCTACCTGTTGCTATTCGCAGCTCCAGCCTCAGGATCCCATCTTCAGAATCAGCTAGTGGTGGAGGGAGGGTGTAAACTGAGACATTGATTTGTAAGCCTGCCTCATGCTCCCCCTTGTACTTGCACTGGATGTGCAGGCTGTCGAGACAGAAATAGGTTGTGGAGTTGCAGTCAGTAACACTTCCCTCTCCATACCAACAAATCCCACTGCCCTCACCTGAAGGTGCTGTCCCGGGTTATTGAGCCCAGTGGCCCCGTCTGAATCATCCTCTTCCCCAAGACATCCGTTTCATACACAAAGCTCCCATTCTCCTCCTGCAAGGGAAGACACTGTTTAATAGGGAGCTGTGTTGAAACTTTATTGCTGGAACAGCACAGCAGGTCAGGCAGCATCCAGGGAACAGGAGATTCGACGTTTCGGGCACAGGCCCTTCTTCAGGAATGAGGCCTGTGCCCGAAACGTCGAATCTCCTGTTCCCTGGATGCTGCCTGACCTGCTGTGCTGTTCCAGCAATAAAGTTTCAACTTTGATCTCCAGCATCTGCAGACCTCACTTTCTCCTTAATAGGGAGCTGGCCCGTTCAGAGGGACAGAATACTGGAGCCTCCAATACTCACCCGCTGGGTCGAGCCACAAGAGGTAATTGGGAAGCGGAAGGCTACAAGTTCTGCTGTGATGAGCTTAGGCCTGCACTCAGCTTCATGTCCATCCTTCACGTACAGAGATGACAGGTTGAGGGCAGGACGGGTCAGGTTCCTGGTGATTGCTACAATGAACTGACCATCTGCTGTGCACACTGCAGAGAGAGAATGGAAAGTCAGTTTCCTCATTGGTGGTTTATGGCCTCCAAATCATTGACAGAGGGATGAAGCCTCAAAAAACCTCTGGCTTTTTTGGGGGTTGAGTCTTTGGAGAGATTTAAAAAGACAGCAATCTAACATTTGCATGCAAGCAAAACATCTTACATTTACCTATTACACAGTCACAGGATTCTAAATTTGAGACAGAGTCCTGAAGTGTTCCACTTGAAGCACTGACTTCACTTCCTGATGCTGTCTGGCTTATGTTCTTCCAGCCTCCTGCTGGTTTATTTTGGATTTCTGCATCTGCACTGTCTCAAATTTGAGACAGGCACACATTAGTTATCTGCACAGCAGAAAGAGACCTTTTGGTCCACCCCATCCACAAACTAATTTAGTTTAGCACCATATCCCTCCTGGAGGGGTACACTTCAGCAGTGAAGGACATTCAGCCTCAGATCTTTAGGTCAATATCTGAGGTGTGTATCCCTGAAATCCAATGTAGTGTTGCCAAGCAGAGACTGAGTTCAGTACCCATGATCTTCATGGCTTCAAAGATCTTGGTTTGTGTCACACTACATGTGGCTCTTCTACACAAATCTAGGGGTCAATTTGCCATTCTTTAACAATAGAATTAATCAGCAATCTGTAGACAGTTATAACCCCTACAGTGTGGAAACAGGCCATTTGGCCCAACAAGTCCACACTAATCCATTTCCCTACCCTATTGCTCATATTCCCCTGACTAATGCATCTAGCCAACATATCCTAAAACATTATGGGCAATTTAGCCTGTCCTCTTCACCTAACTTGCAGGTCTTGACTGTGGGAGGAAACTAGAGCATCTGGAGCAAACCCTGCAGACATGAGGGAAATGTGTAAACTCCAGTCACCCAAGACTGGCACTGAATCTAGATCCTGGTACTGAGGTCGTGCTAACCACTGAGCTGCTAGTGTGGCATTATACAATTCCTTCTTTGGAAGTGAAACCAGTCTGACTTCATGTTAGGAGTCATGGAAACTAACTAAGGCATCACTTAAACATCTGACTGAAGAGGTATGTCTTCTGCTGACAAAAGTTCAAGTCATCTTGGGGCAGTAACTGACAAATCCCAGTTTCTTTCAATCAAAACCTGCATCTCCACTCAAGCTGATCAAAACCACCAACATCTAGGTTTGTTCAATAATTTGAATCTACTGTATGACCCTTTCATCTTTTAGTTACCAAGCAAGTGTCCAATACATCCTCCTCCCTAACACCTGAAAAAAAAGCAGAGCTCTGAAAGCTGGTTTTTAACTAAAGCTGTTGGATGATAACATGCTGTTATATTATCTTGGGCTGGCCAAGCCAGTCCAACACAGACACCTCCACATCATTCATATACCCATCCAGATGCCTTAAGTGTTGGAAAGGCACTAGCCTCCACGCCTCTGGCAGCTCATTCAATACACCACCTGCTGCCTGAAGAGTTGCTCCTCAGGCCCCTCAAATCTTTAGTTCTGGATACCCCCACCCCAGAGAGACCCTATCCATACCAGTCATAATGTTAAGCCTCTAAGGTCACCCCTCAACCTGACACTCCAGGGAAAACAGCCCCAGCCTATTCAACCTCTCCTCTAGCTCAAACCCTCCAACCCCAGTAACAGCCTTGAAGACTTCTGAACCCTTTCAAACTTTCACTAAACCCTTCCAATAAGGGACAGTTACATACAATATTCCAATAGTGGCCTAACCAATGTCCTGTACAGCTGCAACATGACCTTCCAATTCCTATACTCAATGCTCTGAGTAATAAAGGAAAATATAGCAAACACCACCTTCATTCTGCTATCTGACTCTACTTTTTAATTATAAACCCGCATTATGAGGTCTGTTGAGCAACACTCCCCAGAACCTTACCAGTGTCCAAGTCCTGATTTGCCTTTCCAAAATACAACACCGCACATTTAGAGACTAAGTCAAGAGGGGCATGGATAGGCTAAATAGACAAGGTCTTTTCTTTAGGGTGGAGGGTCCAGAACTAGAGGGGCATAGGTTTAGGGTGAGAGGGGAGGTATAAAAGGGACAGCTTATTCCAGGAGGTGGTGCAAGTATAGAATGAGCTGCCAGAGGCATAGTGCAGGCTGGTACAACTACATTTAAAAGACATCTGGCTGGGTATATAAATAGGAAGGGTTTAGAGATGCAGACCAAGTACTAGCAATTTGGGACTAGTCGGTATATCTGGTTGGCTAGACAAATGGGACTGAAGAGTCTTTCCATGCTGTACCTGTATAACTTAGTGTAAAACCAGTTTTGTAATAAGCAAACTTCTGCCTTGTCTTAGACAAAAGTTTAATACGGTGTTGTTTGAAATTTCAACAATTAGGGGCCAAACAAGCCAAATTCAGAACACTACCTAGCATTGTCACAGGCACTGACAGATATTCAAGACAGTTTGATTAAAACAAGTTAGACATTCACATCTAAAGAATCAATGCTGGCAGAAACATTTCATTATAATCCTAAAGAGGTAAAGATTTCAGGAAGCATAGGAATGTTTCAGTACATTACTGACTGTGGTTTTAGAGAGAAGCAAGAGGAAAGAAACATTTATGCCAAACAGCCATCTTAACCAAACCAGTTGGTCTCAAAACAGGGTGGGGGTGAAAAATGTTTGAGTTCCTGGCAGTGTCTATGTCCTGTGCAGATTCATGGAGGTGACAACAAGTGAACCCAAAGCAGACTCAGGAAGCAGGTTTGGTTTAGTGTAGTACCTGGTGGTCTCTGCACTGAGTGATAGTGCCAGAGAGAATGGTGACTTATGTCACAGCAAGGGCAGCAGAGTGGCTCAGTGGCTAGCACTGCCTCACAGCACCAGGGTTCCAAGTTCAATTCCAGCCTTGGACGACTGTGTGGAGTTTGCACATTCTTCCCCATCTCATGGGTTTCCTCCCACAGCCCAAAGATGTGCAGGTTAGGGTGGATTGGCCATGCTAAATTGCCCATAGTGTTAGATGCATTAGCCAGAGGGAAGTGGGTCTGGGTCAGTTGCTGTTCAGAGGAGAAGTGTGGACTGGTTGGGCTGAAGAGCCTGTTTCCACACTGTAGAGAATCTAATTTAAGTGCAGCATGGCAAAGGGACATGACAGATCACAGAAAGGCTGAAGATGAACACTTCTGGCTTGTGATGTTTTGCTTTTTTTCCCCCCCATCTTAAAAGTGCTATAGTATAACCATGTTACATTTTTTCCCACAAGAGAGACAGTAAATCATTAGAAAAATGTGATACCAGTTTGACAAGTCCTGTCCTATTTATAGCCTCATGTTAATATCTCCAGAATGAGACCCATTGCAAGTCTCAATCCCCATTCCATAAGTTTTGCTTTCATCAAGCAATAATTATCCATGCTTTCTTAGAAAGCTAGGAAAGTACAGCATGGAAACCGACCCTTCAGCCCAAGTGAATCCATGCTGATCGTGATGCCCCAAATGTGGGTTATTGGAACTAGCTGGGTATTATCCCCACAAACTCTTCCCATTTATGTACTTTTCCAAGGTTTTATCATGAACTGTTGATATTGTACCTGCCTCAATCACTCTGGCAGTCCATTCCATACAGATACCACTCTGCCCAAAGAGATTACCCCTCAGGTAATAAGTCTTTCCCTTTACAAGATATTAAAGGAATACCCACCATTTGTTTTAATGGAAAAACATTTTAGACTAATAGTTTGCCAATCACAAACTAGTGTTTAATTCATTCAAGTTCCTACTTGAAGTTCAAGATCTGATTTGCTTAGTGTTTATAGAAACACCCACTGTTAAACTGGCCCATAGCTGCTAGCACTTCCCTCTGACACCCAAGCTCAGTGAAGGTTGATTTACAGCAATTTATCCCCACCAATGTGGGCAGGCAGGCTACCTAGGCCCTGGCATTTATCTACCAAAGCACAACCTTATTTGACATTCTCCATTGCCTCTACATGGAGGTTTTCAGATTCTTCCTTGGGAAGGACACGAGTGTTCCAAGCAACAGGAAGTGTGGAGTTTCTACCCTCACAGTGAACAAAAATACCCTCTTAGCAGTTACAGCAAGTGATAACCACCTCAACACAGCAAACCTTTACAGTAGCATCCCAAATTAACCTCTTTCAAAGAGATTTGTTATTAAAAATCTGCTTCCAAAACAACAATCTAATGAGACCAGGATAACATTATCCATCATCAAACCAACCAGCCGCTTCACTCGGGATTAGCCCCTACTTGACTAGGGAGGGACAGCGTCATGTCCCTGGGTTATTCCCTCAGGGACAGGACCCTTTACCTCCCTCCCACTGACTCCCCACAAACAGCCCTTCACCATTGCACAAGGAAACACCAACAAGTCCCGGGTTATTTCCTCAGTGCCAGCCTGGGGTGGTCCTCATGCTTCCTTCCCCCCCCATTCGGGGTGGGCCCCGCTCCGGGAGGAGGCTGGGCTGCTTACCTGGGCTGTCTCTCAGGTTGTAGAAACAGGATTGCCCACTGAGACTCGGGGACTGAAAGCAGCAGCCCTGCTTGATGCACTCAGTGCTGTTGATAGTGGCCAGGCCACACGGCAGCCTCCAGCCCGGCTCCGGAGGGCACACAGCAGAGACCAGGAAGGGCCGAGCGGCCCAAAGGTACAGACACCAAACCAACCAATGTCCCATCGCGCTGCCTGAATCTGTGCCCGCCCCTGAGCACCAACCCGCTTTATAGCCGCTAATTGGTGAGGAAACCAATCGCAGTGCAGCAGCTCCCTGCCCCACGGGGGGTTTCCCCATCCCAATAAATCGCTTCTTTCTGTCCAGGTTATTGCAATCTGTGAGTGGCCTGGGAACACGGGGCTTATTAAACAATTCAGAGGCACCGTGGCTCAGTGGTTAGTCCTGTAGCCTCACAGCACAAGGTACCCGCGTTTGATTGCAGCCTGGGGTGACTGGCTGTGTGGGATTTGTAAATTCTCTTTGTCTCTGGTTGGGCTTTCTCCCACTGTCCAAAGATGGGTGAGATTGGACACTACATTGCCCATTGTTTTCTGGGATGTGTAGGTTAGGGGTACTAGTCAGTAGGATTGGAGGGTTGGTGTGGACTTGTTGGGGCCAAACACTCAGGGATTCTGTGGTTCCTTCTGCATTTCTTTGCCCAATCTCCTAACCTGTCTAAATCAGCAGCCTCACCATATCCACAATACTACCCCCCCTCCACCCATCATCTGCAAACTTAGCCAAAATAGTCTCAGTTCCTTTATCCAGAACATTAATATATAAAGTAAAAAGTAGGTTATGGCTAATCTGTATTGCCAACTCCACTTTCCTGCCGTTCCCCATCATTTGCAGATTAAAAATCTGTCTCCTGCTATATAAGAATCCAGTATCAATAGCTCTCTGCTGGTCATTCTCAACAGTTCATCTTAGATACGCACCATCACTTAACATCCCACCTGTAAAGGAACAATTGACAGTACTAACTCAGTACCCTGGAGGTGCTGGGCCTCCTCCACCGCCGCTCCCTCACCACCAGACGCCTGGAGGAAGACGCCTCATCTTCCGCCTCGGAACACTTCAACCCCAGGGCATCAATGTGGATTTCAACAGTTTCCTCATTTCCCCTTCCCCCACCTCATCCTAGTTTCTAACCTCCAGTAACTTGACCTGTCCGGACTTGTCCGACCTGCCCAGCTCCTTTTCCACCTATCCACTCCACCCTCTCTTCCCTGACCTATCACCTTCATCTCCTTCCCCACCTACCTATTGTACTCTATGCTACTCTCTCCCCACCCCCACCCTCCTCTAGCTTATCTCTCCATGCTTCAGGCTCTCTGCCTTTATTCCTGATGAAGGGCTTTTGCCCGAAACGTCGATTTTGCCTGTCCTCGGATGCTGCCTGAATTGCTGTGCTCTTCCAGCACCACTAATCCAGAATCTGGTTTCCAGCATCTGCAGTCATTGTTTTTACCTCGTTGATTTTAACCCTACTGCGAATCCTCTTGCTGAGATAGGGAAAGCTGACTGACACTCTCAGTCTTCGTAATGTCTTGAGACAAGATCAAAGGATGATAATGTACTTCCATCTGAAAGCATTAATATTGATCAAGTGCTGCAGCTGGCACGATGATTGGTTTAGAGAGTAACTATGGATTGTGAAGAATCTGATCTAAGTCCTCCCACCAGTCTCTAATGTAGATCAAATCATTGTAACGTGTACAGTAAATGGTTGCAGAGATGTAATAAATGGTAGTCTTACGAACAACAATACTGTCTTCTGGTTGGATTGGAAGGTGGCCATTCTCAATACATTAGGCCACTTTGTCCCTGGATAAGTGAATTGTTAAAAGTGAAGCCAATGACAGATCACATATAGCAATAGAGATACAATCATTTTTTTTAAATCAGGAACAATTTGCTCTCTGAAGGAATATGATCATTATAATTGCTCAGGTAAGTTGATTGTCAGTTCCACTTAATGAGTAAATGTCATTCCAGGACGTTCAGTGGGAAATTAGTGTACAAATGGGGAAATTTCACAAGGCTACTGGCAAATTACAGTTTCAGCATAAAATGGCATAGGTCACAAATTAGCAGTTGGTGATTTGGAATTCAAGCTGATGCCTTAAAGTAAGCTGCTTTATATTTTAACATGAATGACATTCATTCTACACACTGCCAAGTTTCTCCAGCACTGAGCCATGAACATGTACCCTTCATAACTTCAGGCCATATAGGGCAACAGCCAAATGGTTGTTTGGAAAATGTGCAATACTGAGCATCCAATGGTCAGGAACCTATTATTTTAAAAAAAGTATTTGGACACCTATTGAGGGCTTGTCTTGACATTATCTACTTTTGTGTTCCCTCTAACCCATTTAGTAGGTGATGCTCGACTCAAAACTGGCTGCAGAGTGTTGCCCTGAAGCAGCTGGTATCCTCACCACAGCTCATCTTGGTGTAAGATCCATCGGGTAGGTTTGGTGCCATCATTCTCTTTCCTGGGAGGGACCTACAGGGTTGCCTTGGTCTCTATGTTAGAGGGAAACCTGGAGTCTAACAAAAAGACAGCCTCTTCCTTCCCTCTCCACTTGCTGCAGACCCAGTCTAGCAGTAATGTCCTTTTGGACTTGATCAGACATGCTGCTGCTAAGCCACTCTTGCTGGTGGACATTGATATTCCTCACCCAGAATACATTCTATAACTTTGCCCATGTCATTGACTCTTCCAAATAATGTTGGACATCGAGGAATATGGATTCAGCAGCCTAGGGCTGGGCACAGTACATGGCAATCATGAGGACATTTCCTTGCCCATCTGATGCCATGAGACTATGTGGAATCTGGAATCAATGATGAGCAGTCCCAGGAAAGCTCCCTTCTGACAGTATACCACTATGCTGCCAGTGAGACAGACATGCCCAGAGCTGGTGATAGTTGCATCTAGAACATTGTGAGGTATGATTCTGAGTGTATGAATCAATTAGGCTGTTGCTTGACTGACTGAGTTACTTTCCCAATTTTGGCAACAACTTCCAGATAAAGAAGACTTTGCAGGGTTAATGGGGCTAAGTTTATAGTTTGGTTTCTGATTTCCAGTATCCAGAGTTCTTTATTTTGTTGCTGAGTTTGTTGTTTCTCTTCTCTCCTTAAAGTGGGCGGCACGGTGGCACAGTGGTTAGCACTGCTGCCTCACAGTGCTAGAGACCCGGGTTCAATTCCCGCCTCAGGCGACTGACTATGTGGAGTTTGTACATTCTCCCCGTGTCTGCGTGGGTTTCCTCCGGGTGCTCCGGTTTCCTCCCACAGTCCAAAGATGTGCAGGTCAGGTGAATTGGCCATGCTAAATTGCCCGTAGTGTTAGGTAAGGGGTAAATGTAGGGGTATGGGTGGGTTGCGCTTCGGCGGGGCTGTGTGGACTTGTTGGGCCGAAGGGCCTGTTTCCACACTGTAAGTAATCTAATCTAATATAATCTAATCAAACAAAAATAATTTGGAGAACTCCAATCAGAATGTTATGAATGAATTTTCCCAGATGTCCCCAATAGAGCATAAAACATTACAGTGCAGTACAGGCCCTTCAGCCCTTGACGTTGCGCTGTGGAGCCAATCTGAAGCCCATCTAACCTATACTATTTCATTTTCATCCATATATTTATCCAATGCCTATTTAAATGCCCTTAAAGTTGGCGAGTCTACTACTGTTGCAGGCAGTGCGTTCCACAGCCCTACTACTCTGAGTAAAGAAACTACCTCTGACATCTGTCCTATATCTATCACCCCTCAATTTAAAGCTATGTCCCCTTGTGCTAGCCATCACCATCTGAGCAAAAGGGCTCTCACAGTCCACTCTATCTAACCCTCTGATTATCTTATATGTCTCAATTAAGTCACCTCTCAACCTTCTTCTCTCTAAAAAAAGGCAGCCTCGAGTCCCTCAGCCTTTCCTCATAAGACCTTCCCTCCATACCAGGCAACATCCTAGTAAATCTCTTCTGAACCCTTTCCAAAGCTTCCACATCCTTCCTATAATGCAGTGACCAGAACTGTACGCAATACTCCAAGTGCGGCCGCACCAGGGTTTTGTACAGCTGCAGCATGACCTCCTGGCTGAAACTCAATCCCTCTACCAATAAAAGCTAGCACACCTTATGCTGCCTTAACAACTCTATCTGAACCATACTGAAGCAATACAAACACAAGCCGCTACCAATGTAAAACAGTCCCAACTTTATTAGGAACAAAGTTACAACAATCTTTAATACTAAACATACTATCTCTAATCCTATTTAGCCCCTTAATGTTACAGTATTTCATCAGTCTCTTGTAAATCTATGTAGTTACTCTCTCTCTGCCTCTGTGAAGCCTCCTTCCTCTCTCTCTGGATGGAGGGCTAGCCTCCTTGGAAGATCTCAGATGATTCCAACAGCACAGTTTTGCAGGTGAACTCTGTTTTTAATACCTGAGATGGTTTTCCAGAACTTTCTATAGTTCTGACCAATCAGGGAGATCATTTAATAGTTTGAAACAGTTAATCATTTGGATGGCTTGCTGCGGTTAGTTCCTTTGTGTAGCAGGATCCAATGTCTTTGTTTTGGCCCTCCTTTGTTTAGTGGATAAGTTGTGGGGGTATGTCCACCCAGGATAACTGCTGCCGTTTACATTATGCTGATGTCATCACCCAGTTGCTGTGTTTGCACTTTGCCTGGGGTGTGTGTTACTACAACTGACTGGCTTACTCAGTCCAA
The DNA here is from genome assembly GCF_037043375.1 of Chiloscyllium plagiosum. Classification (NCBI taxonomy): domain Eukaryota; kingdom Metazoa; phylum Chordata; class Chondrichthyes; order Orectolobiformes; family Hemiscylliidae; genus Chiloscyllium; species Chiloscyllium plagiosum. The sequence goes on from NW_028270166.1 coordinate 51,448,814, forward strand.
GTGACCCTAGACAAAGAACTATCCCCTATTTACCCCCTGATTTTCAGGTAAAGATCCTCGGAATGCTACAAATCACAAAAATGTAGGATAAAGGATTTTTATCTCACACCCTGAGCACTGAACTACAGGATCTCAATCAATCTGCAAAAAGCCAAAGACCTGATGAAGGAGCGTCGCTCCGAAAGCTAGTGTGCTTTCAACTAAACCTGTTGGACTATAACCTGGTGTTGTGTGATTTTTAAGTTTGTACAACCCAGTCCAACACCGGCATCTCCGAATCATTTTTTGAAATCAATTGTGTTACTAACTCTTCTCACTTTAGTAATTAATAAACTCACTTCATTCACAGAAGCCTAGTTAATTCGGCACCTTGTTTAAAAAAAAAGCATATCTGTACCCATGAGGGAAGGTGTTCTGTTTAAATTATCCATCTTGTGTTCAACTGAGGGAGTAGCTGAATAGATAAGGGAAGTCAATTCATCCTGCTTCACTTCAGGCTTTAATGTACTGGGAAACAGCCTGTCTCAGAATGACAGTGGAGGAGAAAGTGAGGTCTGCAGATGCTGGAGATCAAAGTTGAAACTTTATTGCTGGAACAGCACAGCAGGTCAGGCAGCATCCAGGGAACAGGAGATTCGATGTTTCGGGCACAGGCCGAAGAAGGGCCTGTGCCCGAAACGTCGAATCTCCTGTTCCCTGGATGCTGCCTGACCTGCTGTGCTGTTCCAGCAATAAAGTTTCAACTCAGAATGACAGTGGAACAGCAATGGCAGGAGTTTGTGGGAGGGTAGGGGGTGGGGGGAGAAAGGTTTGGGGGGAGGGATGGGGGTGGGGTGGGGAGCAGGCAGGGGTGATGTTGGACAGGATTGGGGGTGGGCAGGGGTGGTGATGGACAGGGTTGGGGTGTGGGGGCGGGGGCGCTGTTGGACAGGGTTGGGGTGGGCAGGGGCGGTGTTGGACAGGGTTGTGGTGGAGGGCAGGGGGTGGTGTTGGACAGGGTAGGGAGCGGGGGGTGTAGTTGGACAGGGTTGGGGGGTGGGGAACAGAGGTGTGGTGTTGGATGGCATTGGTGGTGGCAGGAGTGGAGGGCGGTATTGGACGGGGTTGGGGGTGAGCATGGGGTCAATGATTGATGGGATTGGGGGCAGGTGGGGACGGGAGTGGGGGCGATGTTGGACAGGTTTGTGGGGCGGATGGGTGGGCGGGAGCTCGCGTGCAGTGTCCTGCTGCCTTGACTCCTGAGCGGTGAGTGGACAACAGGAAACTCTGAGCTCCAGAGGAAAGGGATTGAATCAATTAACCGAATAATCAATTATCCGAATGAAATGTCCACCCATCTCCTTCGGATAATCGAGGTTCCTCTGTACTTGGAAGTATATGGTAAAATAGGACAAAGTCAGCATGGTTTCATCAAGGGGAGGTCGTGGCTGACAAATCCGTTAGAATTCTTCGACGAAGCAATGAGCAGGTTAAACCAAGAAGAGCTCAGGGATGTTATCTACCTGGACTTCAAGAAGCCTTTGACAAGGTGCCGCACATGAGGCTGCTGGGTCCATGGCGCTAGCAAGGAGAGAATATTGGTTGTCTGACAGAAAGCAGAAAGTGGGGATAAAAAGGTCTTTCTCAGGATGGCAGCTGGTATCAAGTGGTGTTCTGCAAGGCTCAGTGTTGGGACCATAACTCTTCACTTTATACATTAATGATCTAGATGAAGGAACTGAGGACATTCTGGCTATGGTTGCAGACATTACAAAGATAGGTGGAGGGACAGGTATCATTGAGGAGGCAGGAAAGCTGCAGAAGTATTTAGACAGGTTAGGAGAATGGGCAAAGAATTTGGTAACGTCATGGATTATTTTGTAAATGGTGAGAATATTCAGAAGTCCGAATTGCATAGGGACTTGGGAGTTTTAGTCCAGGATTCTCTCAAAGTAAGTTTGCAGGTTGAGTCAGTAGTTAGGAAGGGAAATGCAATGTTGGATTTATTTTGAGAGGACTTTTATATACAAGCATAATATACCTGAGGCTTAAAAGACTCTGGTTAGACCACATTTGGAGAATTGTGCACAGTTTTGGGCCCCATATCTCTGGAAGGATGTACTGACCCTGGCATGTGTTCAGAGGAGGTTCACAAGAATGGTCCCTGGAATGAAAAGCTAAACAATTGAGGAATGTTTGAGGACTCTGGGTCTATACACAGTGGAGTTTAGAAGAATGAGGGGGGATCTAATTGAAACATACAGAATACTGAGTGGCCTGTTCAGAGTGGATGTTGGGAAGATGTTTCCATTGGTAGGAGAGTCTAGGACCCAAAGGCATAGCCTTAGACTAAAGGGAAGACCTTTTAGAATGGAGATAAGGAGAAATGTCTTCAGCCAGAGAGTGGTGAATCTATGAAATTCATTGCAACAGAAAGCTGTGGAGGCCAGGTCATTGAATAGATCTAAGATGGAGACAGATAAGTTCTTGAATATGAAGGGAATCAAAAATTACAGGCAGAAAGTGGGAGAATGGGGTTGAGAAATTTATCAGCCATGATTGAGTGGTGGAGCAGACTTGATGGGTTGAATGGTCTAACTTCTTGGACTTATAGTGGGAACCTTACTGGGGTTCTGGTCATAATAGGTCACAACATTGAGAATGCCTGCTATATTTACTATGGTAAGCACTACAACCCTTTTCACAAAAATTGGGTGGACAATAAGCAGATATTTTGCTTACAAAGAGCAAGGTCTGTGAAGTAAGTAAATCATACCGTGAGCCCAATTAAATGTTAAATTAGTTTGTGGTGTCTCTCTTATAGCACTGTTAGGATTATTTGCTTCATGTTGTCAATATCTGCTATTTGATTCTGCTTTTGATGTTCAGAGATACACAAGCAAAGGCTGCCTGTTTTGAAAAGTAACGCCCTGATGCCTGCTACAGTCAAAGGGATCACCTGTTTGCTATCATCTATCACTCTGGCAGCAGGTGATGTGGGCTAGAGCCTTGACCTCATTGGCACAACCTCACCCCATTAGTCTGGTAGCCAGCAGTATAGATAACAGCTGTTGTCATTTACTTAAGGTAAAGGTTCATCCTACAGAACTGCAGCTAGATCAGAGGCACATTCAGCAAGAAAGCCATAGTCATTATGTACAATGACAGGGAACGTTTAGCGTGCTAGTATAACCAAAAGGCAGATCAAATGAGGACACCAACTTAATGGCCTATATCCAGAACATCCTTTGATTCAGGATGTCGTTAGGGGAATGACCTGGCTCAGAAACTCTGCATACTGTTAAGACTGGCATTCCATGAATTGCTATCTTTCATGATGGAAGTTCATATGATTAAAGGTCAGCCACAGGTGGAGAAGCTATTTGAAAAGGCAGGCTTTTAAGGGTGCTCCATGTAAGGAGGGACATGCAGGGTGAACAGGAAGGGATTCCATGTAATGGAGGGACATGCAGGGTGAACAGGAAGGGATTCCATGTAATGGAGAGACATGCAGGGTGAACAGGAAGGGATTCCATGTAATGGAGGGACATGCAGGGTGAACAGGAAGGGATTCCATGTAATGGAGGGACATGCAGGGTGAACAGGAAGGGATTCCATGAAGGATAGCAAAGATTAAAAACTTCTGGCAGAGAGTGTTTACAGTTACATTCAGGGGCGGTGCATGTATGGAATAAGCTGCCATAGACTGGTACAGTTGCATTTAAAAGGTATCTGGATGGATACATGAATAGAAACGGTTGAGGGGAATAAGCGCCTAGATTTATCTACGCTATCTGGCTGGCATGGACTAATTGGACCAAAGGGTCTGTTTCTGTGCTGTATCCTTGACAGATAGAAGCACTGCATAAATCCCTAGGTTTTTCAAATTTAAACATTTAAATTGCAACAAAAAGTAGGATGAACTGATCACAAAATGAAGTGGGAAATGGTAACCATATTGGGACTCCATACAGGTACGTAACACTAAGGGTAAAGTTGGAAGCTTGACATGAGTAGTTGCTTTGGCAGTTCAAAACCAGGATGGATATATAATTATGTAATAAAGACATAATTAGAGGGTCTATGTGCACCACACCCATAGTAACCTTGCAGTAAGGTGGAGCATAAAGGAAGACTGAGCACTTCACAACAGACTGAATGATAATCACTGGTGACCTTATTCTATACCAAGCCTAGAAAGCAGCATGAGTAATGATGGCCTAACTGGAGTCCTTAGAATAGCTTTGGATTAACTTCCTAGACTAAGGATGCTCTGAAAAGTAGAGAGCAGGCTGTGTAGTAGACCTGGCAAGCAGCCATAAGGCAAGATCAATCATATGAATTCAGCCTCTCCTCAGTAGGCAGTTATAGAATTACTGAGGGGTGGGAGTGGTCAAAGATTAGCATCAAGCTCAAGGGCAATTGAGGGCATAGAAGCCAAGTTAGCAAATTAAGGGGTAGGTCAATAAAATGCTGTGGCAGACATTATCTCAGTGATCCATCCATTCCAGAATGGAAAATTACCAAATATTGGATCCCTGGTTTGGAAAGGGAAGATGGAGAAGGAGGGTTGTGCAAAGGTAAACAGCAATCAAGTTTGGGAAAGTTGAGATTAAACGGTACCAGAAAAATGATAACACCAATAGCCACATGTTTCATAAGTCTTCCCTTAGAAAGTGTTGTACCTCATCATGAATGATCCAAATATTGGGTGATATGGGTATTTTGTAGTTCTCACTGAGAATACAATGTAACATCCCAGAATTGGTTCTAAACTAGGAAGTGGTAGTGAAGAGAAGCAAATTAATACTAAATAAACAGTTGGGGCTACAGGCTGAGAAGGATCAAGGTCCCGAGAGCATTCATCCTTTGGAAAGATACTGGATACATTTGGGAGAGGGACTGAAAGAGAAATGCAATCAATTAAAGAAACTACAGGCTGGAGGAGTGACTAAGACATATCTAGGTACTCTATGTAGTGAAGTACATTAGTGTAGTTGGGAGATTTGAGATCAAACTGTGAAATGGAGGAATGCTATTGAATGAGGAAAGTCTGGACATGCATCTGAAGAGCAAGTTGTCTCAATCAAGTTGAGAGGGTGGGCTGTGTCTAGTTAGATGTCAGCACATTTCCTCTTGGGTGGGTGGGAGGAAGGATTTCATATTAAGGATTAGTCATTTAAACTAAAAAATTCAAATAAAAATCTCTGGAATGTTCTCTGAAGAGGTAGAAGTAGAGTCCTTCAATGTTGAAGGCAGATGTGGATAGATTCAAAGTAAGCAATGGGTGAAAGGTTCAGGGTAGACAGGAAGGGTATTCAAGGTTTATTAATAATCAGTTTTGTATTCAGTGTTAAAGCAGGCCTGACTGCACTAGATTAGATTAGATTAGATTCTCTACAATGTGGAAACAGGCCCTTCGGCCCAACTAATCCACACCGACCCTCCGAAGGGTAACCCACCCAGACCCATTCCCCCTGACTAATGCACTAACTCTATGGGCAATTTAGCTTTACTAATTCACCGAACCTAATTTCACTACTCATTGTGCAAACCAATGTAAAACATGAAATTGGGTGCAATTTGCTTTGCAAAATTCTGATAGTTCAAATAACTGATTGAAACTGACTGATGTTTGGTGGATTATGGATTAGAATGTTGCTATACCTAACAGCATAGATTCAGATTTCACCCATCTCTCATTACCAACAGGATTTGCTGATCTTGCTTTGACAGTTCCTCAAGGACTCATCACACATTTCCCCATCTGATATATGTCTGTTCAGAGCTTACAATTCACCACATGGAATAACAGCAGCAGTTCTTGGTCTCTTCATGTACACTGCAACCATCACTACCAGCAGGGATAGAGACACCATCTGGAGGCCAATGACTGTTCCATGCAGAACCCAAGGGGTCCCAGCAACATCTTTGGGGGGAGAGAGAGATCGGAGGATGGTTTCTTTAGCTGGAGGTCACAGGTGACCTATTACAGAGGCTTCACTCACCATTTGCTTCAAGTTGTTTCTTTGCAGTGTAACTGCTCCCTCCCAGGAGGATTGGGCCAGGTGCACTCACCACTGTCCCCTCATGGTCATGGGTACTCCTGCGCTGCCCTGTTGGAGACAAAGATTAGATAGTTTGACCCAATCCAGGAGTTAGATTAGATTACTTACAATGTGGAAACAGGCCCTTCGGCTCAACAAGTCCACACCGACCATCCGAAGAGCAACCCAACCGGACGCATTCCCCTAACACTTTGGGCAATTTAGCGTGACCAATTCACCTAACCTGCACATTTTTGGACTGTGGGAGGAAACCGGAGCACCAGGAGGAAACCCACGCAGACACGGGGAGAACGTGCAAACTCCACACAGTCAGTTGCCTGAGGCAGGAATTGAACCCGGGTCTCTGGCACTGTGAGGCAGCAGTGCTAACCACTGTGCCAACGTGTCACCCACTAGTTAGTACTAGAGCTTGCCCCAAGATCAGAAATGTTACTATGTGGAGAACCATCTGTACTTCATCAAGCTCTGCAACAGGTAGCAGTTAGCAAATGCTTACCTACCCCCTCCTAATCTGATGTTTTAGTGAAAAACGGAAACCTTGATACTTGTGGGTAGTCACCGCTTTCACTAAGGAGGCACTGGATCCCAAACAAGAAACTCAAACCGCTGAAGTTGGAGAGAACACCTTTTATGCAATGGCATTGTGTCACTTGTCAGTGACAGGTGATAAAGAAAGAGAACATATATTGTTAACTCAACATTGATGTGTTTGGGGGATGCCAAGTGTCTGGAATGAAGCTCAATATCAACCAATGTGTTGTTCTAGCTCTTAGCGTTTAGAGAATGCAAAGTGAGCTTAATTCACAATTCCACTCTGGGAACTTGTTAAATTCTGTTACATAAAGTTGTGCAAGTTCTTGCCACAGACTCTGGCATCTTCAATAATGTTCTTCAGCTCAATGGCAAGCATTCCTATTTCTGTGACCATTAAGTCTAGGCCTGTATAGTTATGGGCATTGAGGGGGACAAATCAGTCAGTTCTTCAGACATGGACTTGTAGTTCCCATTGATGTAAAAACCCCTTTCACAGTCTGTATAAAAGGGATCAAGCCTCAGACACAGGACAACAGAAATTCCTTCAACAAGCAAGTTACTTCAAATCCAAATCTGAAGCAGACAGCTTCCCAAGTCAGAGAGAGAGAGTGTGAACAGGAGGACATTCAGCCCCTCAACGTATTCTACCATTTGGCAACTTGGAAGATCGGATTGGGATCTCGACTCCTCTTGATTCACTTGTGGGACATGGACATTGCTGGCTGGGCCTCCATTTATTGCCCATCCCTAGGTGTCTGAAGGTGGCAGTGGGCTGCCTTCTTGAACTGCTGCAGTACATGTGTCTACCACCCCCGCTCCCCCCCCCCTGTCCAGCCTGAGAACTCTACAGCCTGAGAACTCATTGTTCAACTGAGCCTAGCTCCATTCTGGAGACCATCTTTTAGCAACAACCTTATCAGAAACCCCCCCCTCCCTCAGCCTGGGACTCACTATGATCACCTCATTCTAACCTTTCAGAAGTGGCTCAACTGTTCAGTAACCCACCATTCCAGGAGTCAGCATCTGAATGGGTTTCTATAGAACGAAGAAAAATACAGCGCAGTACAGGCCCTTTGGCCCTCGATGTTGCGCCGATCCAAGCACACCTAACCTACACTAGCCCACTATCCTCCATATGCCTATCCCACGCCCGTTTAAATGCCCATAAAGAGGGAGAGTCCACCACTGCTACTGGCAGGGCATTCCATGAACTCACGACTCGCTGAGTAAAGAACCTACCCCTAACATCTGTCCTATACCTACCACCCCTTAATTTAAAGCTATGCCCCCTCGTAATAGCTGACTCCATACGTGGAAAAAGGTTCTCACGGTCAACCCTATCTAAACCCCTAATCATCTTGTACACCTCTATCAAGTCACCCCTAAATCTTTTCTCCAATGAAAACAGCCCCAAGTGCCTCAGCCTTTCCTCATACGATCTTCCTACCATACCAGGCAACATCCTGGTAAACCTCCTCTGCACCCGTTCCAGTGCCTCCACATCCTTCCTATAGTATGGTGACCAAAACTGCACACAATACTCCAGATGCAGCCGCACCAGAGTCTTATACAATTGCATCATGACCTCAGTACTCCGGAACTCAATTCCTCTACCAATAAATGCCAGTACGCCATAGGCCTTCTTCACCGCACTATTTACCTGGGTGGCAACTTTCAGAGATCTGTGTACATGGACACCAAGATCCCTCTGCTCATCCACACTACCAAGTATCCGACCATTAGCCCAGTATCCTATCTTTTTGTTACTCTTACCAAAGTGAATCACCTCACACTTACCTACATTGAACTCCATTTGCCACCTTTCTGCCCAGCTCTGCAACTTATCTATATCCCGCTGTAACCTGACACATCCTTCCTCACTGTCAACAACTCCACCAACTTTCGTATCATCCACAAACTTGCTCACCCAACCTTCTAGCCCCTCCTCCAGGTCATTTATAAAAATGACAAACAGCAATGGTCCCAAAACAGATCCTCGCGGAACACCGCTAGTAACTGCACTCCAGGATGAACCTTTACCATCAACTACTACCCTCTGTCTTCTTCCAGCCAGCCAATTCCTAATCCAAACCTCCAACTCACTCTCAATGCCATACCTCCGTATTTTTTGCAGTAGCCTACCATGGGGAACCTTATCATACGCCTTACTAAAATCCATATACACCACATCTACCGCTTTACCCTCGTCTACCTCCTTAGTCACCTTCTCAAAGAATTTAATAAGGTTTGTGAGGCACGACCTGCCCTTCACAAAACCATGCTGACTATCCTTGATCACATTATTCCTATCCAGATGTTCATAAATCCTATCCCTTACAATTCTCTAAGACTTTGCCCACAACAGAAGTGAGACTCACCGGCCTATAGTTACTAGGGTTATCCCTACTCCCCTTCTTGAACAAGGGAACCACATTTGCTATCCTCTGTGCAATGTTGTAGAAAGATAGTGACCCAGACTAAAAGATTTAGAATGGAATCTCACTGGTGTTTTGAGGAACTGTTGGGAAACCTCTTGCTGCACACTTTGTTCCCAAGTGATTGCTGCACCTGCAAACTAACTATGTTCCATAAATTGAGAGACGAGCCTTTCTCTGCCATTATTTCCCTGAAGAATGTTGTTCTGTTCTTCCTGCCAAAGTGGAAGAGCTCATTTTGTCATCAAGTTCTACCAAACGTTGTTGCTGACTTGACATTACATCCCTTCATTCACAGGAGGCCCAGCAGTGGTTCTGGAGTCAAAAGCAGCAAGAATAGAAGACTTCCTGAGGGAGAGGAGAATTTTAATAAAAACTTTGACAGCAGTTACATGGTAACTATTTAAACAGCTTTTTATTCTACGTTTCTGGAATTCAAATTTCAGCACCTGCTGTGGAGAGATTTGAACCAAATCCCAGGAACACTAGCCTGGAATTCTGGATTGCTAGTCCAGGCACACCACCCATCCTTTCTCTCTTCACGCCTTTTACCTATCTGCAATCAAATTTAGCTATTGGAAATTGACATGAATGAAGGAACCATAAAAAGAGATCTAATGAATAGAATCCCAGCATTACTTTCCCGGTTTGGATGACCCATTCATGGCTTCTGTTTTACATTACCAACAGAATCCTTTCTTCATGTTACACCCCTGCACTGCAAAGTTCTTTTGTAATCTGGGGCACTTTCAAGAAAACGACCATCTGCCAATTCTCCTTTATTCACATGGTTCATTACATTCTTGAAGGCCATTTAAACACCATTTGTCTTCCACAAAACAAGGAACTCACTTGGACCAAACATGGGCGTACAGTCATCCTGAGCAGAGGGAGAGCAAACCTCAGCACTGCGGTGCAAGTAAACCTAGAAAGAAGGAGAGATGTTAGGAGAGCTTCCCATAGATCAATAGCCCAGTTTGTAGCACAGAGACAGCAAGAGGATTTCATGAACTTGGCTTCATTCCTTCCATTTGGTTACCTGTCCAGAGAGGGGCTGCTCAGGTAAGATAGCTGGGAATGTGATAGGAAGATGAAGGTGGGGTTGAAGGTGATAGGTCTGAACGGAGGCAGGAAGATAGACAGGTAGGACAGTTCAAGAGGGCAGTGTGGAGTTAGAAATTTGGATCTGGGATAAGGTGGCGGGAGATCAAACGAGAAAGCTGCTGAAATCCACATTGATCTCGTGTGGTGAATTGTCCGTGCTAATTGCCCATAGTGTTCAGGGCTGTGTAGGTTAGGTGCATTAGTTAGGGGTAAATGTAGAGTAATAGGATAGGGCAATGTGTCTGGCTGGGTTACTCTTTGGAAGGTTTGTGTGGACTTGTTGGGCTTAAGGGCCTGTTTCCATGCTGTAGTGATTCTATGATTCATGTTATGTGGCTGTATGGAGTCCAATGCATCACTATGTGGTCCCCATTTCCAACTCCATTTTGTAATCTGTTCATCCTACACTCTTTGCAGTTTAGGTTTATAAACGTAGGAATTTATGCAGTGCCTCAGGCCTGGAGATATACAGCATAAAAACAGACCCTTCAGTCCGACTCATCCATGACAACCAGATATTCCAATTTAATCCCATTTGGCCCATTACCCTCCAAACCTACCTATTTATGTACCCATCCAGATAACTTTTAAATGTCATTTGTACCAACCTCCACTACTTCCTCTGGCAGGTCATTTCCATACATTCAGAGGGTGGTGTACATAACTCGTCAAATTGCAGTGGCTATAAAAACAAAGTTAAAAATCACACAACACCAGGTTATAGTTCAACAGGTTTAATTGGAAGCACACTAGCTTTCGGAGCGACGCTCCTTCATCAGGTGATTGTGGACAATCCGAAAGCTAGTGTCGCTCCGAAAGCTAGTGTGCTTCCAATTAAACCTGTTGGACTATAACCTGGTGTTGTGTGATTTTTAACTTTGTACACCCCAGTCCAACACCACCATCTCCGAATCATGGCTATAAAAACAGGCAACCTCCCCGGGTTAAGTTGCTTCCTCAATAGACAACTCATAGGACGGACTAGAAGAGGACATTTCTAGGGAAGTTTCTCTACCCATTCTTTGTTCTACAATAGGGACAGCAACAAATCTTAAACTTTTTGTCCACCATCTCAGGCAACTCCAGCAGGACACCAAGCACGTCTTTCCCCTCCCTCACCCCGTCCGCATTTCACAGGGATTGTTCCGTCTGGGACACCCGAGTCTATTCCACAGCCACCAACGCCACTGCCCACATTGAACTGCAGAAAGTACGGCACCTGCCCCCTCTCCTCCCTGCTCACCATTCAAGGACCTAAACAGTCTTTCCAGGTGAAGCTGCACTTCCAATTGTGTATTGTATTCACTGCACCCAACATGGTGCATTCTACATTGGAGAAACCAACGACTGGGTGACCACTTTGCAGACCACCTCTGGTCTGTGTGCAGCAGGACTCCAACCTTCCTATCACTGGTCATTTTAACATAGTGTCCTGCTCACATGCCTGTCCTCAGCGTGTTGCATTGTTCCAGTGAAACACACAAACTGATCAACATCTCATCTTCCATACTGTAGGGTTTCTATGGTTTTATGATTCAGACAAGGCACTTTACAGCCTTCTGGACTTAATATTGAGTTCAACACCTTCAAACTGAACCAGTTCTTCCCTTTATTTTAGCTTGTTACATTCTGTTATCATGACCTTTCTGCCCTATCCTAGTGAGAGGGTCTGTCCTTTCAAGACTAGCAGGAGACACCATTGCTCTGCCACTCAGATTCCAATCACTTCATTAGAACTAACATCTCTCCTCCACCAGCACCCATTACCCCCAAACGGTAGCACATCCACACTTCAGTTCGGAGGGAGAATAACCACGAATTAAAACATTATTTTTGCTCTCTCCATGGATGCTGTCTGACCAAATGATCACCAACATTTGTTGTTTTCAGTACAGATTCCAGCATCTGTAGTAAGTTGCCCTGACATTTAGCCATTGAAAAGGAAGTTACCTGTCCAGGTTCCCTTTAGAAACAGTTCTGTAGCAGTTGACGTTCTTCTGTTCAGAACAGGCGCCCAGACATAAGTCTCAGATATGACTTTATTGTTAGATGTATTGTGGCAAAGTACTGTTCTAAATGCTAATCAGACAAACCATTCCTTACACAAGGACATCAGGGTAATGGAACCAAATATAAAATAATATTATATCCAGAGAAAAGTCAATTTTAACAATAAGGGGCCTGTTCAAAGATCAAATTAAGAGACACTTCCAGCCTTCTCCATGCCCTTTGAAAAAGCAGGGTTCAAAGTTAAACGAGACAACACTACAACTAAAAGTTAATACGAAACTAAAAATCACACTAACTTTTACAACAGTCATTATGTCAGGACAGAATGTGAATATCAACACGACTCCACATTTTGTTATTAAATAACAAAACTAAAAACAAAAATCCCTGGGTTATTTCCTCACCTACAGAAAAGAAGTCTTTCTCTCTCTCTCTCTCCCTCCCACTGACTCCCCACAAACAGCCCTTCACCATTGCACAAGGAAACACCAACAAGTCCCGGGTTATTTCCTCAGTGCCAGCCTGGGGTGGTCCTCATGCTTCCTTCCCCCCCATTCGGGGTGGGCTCCGCTCCGGGAGGAGGCTGGGCTGCTTACCTGGGCTGTCTCTCAGGTTGTAGAAACAGGATTGCCCACTGAGACTCGGGGACTGAAAGCAGCAGCCCTGCTTGATGCACTCAGTGCTGTTGATAGTGGCCAGGCCACACGGCAGCCTCCAGCCCGGCTCCGGAGGGCACACAGCAGAGACCAGGAAGGGCCGAGCGGCCCAAAGGTACAGACACCAAACCAACCAATGTCCCATCGCGCTGCCTGAATCTGTGCCCGCCCCTGAGCACCTTTATAGCCGCTAATTGGTGAGGAAACCAATCGCAGTGCAGCAGCTCCCTGCTCCACGGCGGGGTTTCCCATATCGCAATAAATCGATTCTTTCTGTCCAGGTTATTGCAATCTGTGACTGGCCTGGGAGCAAGCAACATATTAAGCAATTCTTTCCTTCCGTGTTTCATTCATTCATTTGGATAAAACCTCACTGTTAGAACATAGAACATAGAACAATACAGCACAGAACAGGTCCTTCGGCTCACGATGTTGTGCCGAACATTTGTCCTAGCTTAAGCACCCATCCATGTACCTATCCAATTGCCGCTTAAAGGTCACCAAAGATTCTGACTCTACCACTCCCACAGGCAGCGCATTCCATGCCCCAGCCACTCTCTGGGTAAAGAACCCACCCCTGACATCTCCCCTATACCTTCCACCCTTCACCTTAAATTTATGTCCCCTTGTAACACTCTGTTGTACCCGGGGAAAAAGTTTCTGACTGTCTACTCTATCTATTCCTCTGATCATCTTATAAACCTCTATCAAGTCACCCCTCATCCTTCGCCGATCCAATGAGAAAAGGCCTAGCGCTCTCAACCTATCCTCGTACGACCTATTCTTCATTCCAGGCAACATCCTGGTAAATGTTCTCTGCACCCTCTCCAAAGCTTCCACATCTTTCCTAAAGTGAGGCGACCAGAACTGCACACAGTACTCCAAATGTGGCCTAACCAAAGTCCTGTACAGTTGCAACATCACTTCACGACTCTTGAATTCAATCCCTCTGCTAATGAACGCTAATACACCATAGGCCTTCTTACAAGCTCTATCCACCTGAGTGGCAACTTTCAACGATCTATGAACATAGACCCCAAGATCCCTCTGTTCCTCCACCTCACCAAGAACCCTACCGTTAACCCTGTATTCCGCATTCTTATTTGTCTTTCTAAAATGGACAACCTCACACTTGGCAGGGTTGAACTCCATCTGCCACTCCTCAGCCCAGCTCTGCATCATATCTAAGTCTCTTTGCAGCCGACAACAGCCCTCCTCACTATCCACAACTCCACCTATCTTCGTATCATCTGCAAATTTACTGACCCACCCTTCGACTCCCTCATCCATAGGTTGTTCTTTAAACTTGCTTTTTCAGATAATGGCTACTTTAATTTAGGTTTTCAACTCCTGGTCTAACGGTTCGGACTTGATCAGTGGGCAGCTAATTGCAAATAAAGATGAGGGAAACGGGTCCATTTTGGACGGTCCCTCTTCAGAAGTTTTGCTTTGGTATGGAGCTAATGTTTCCTCATGCTAGTCTTCCACCAGGACCATTCAGCTCCTGACCTTATTACAGCCTTGATTCGAACATGGACAAAAGAACTGAATTCCAGAGGGGAGGGGAGAGTGATAGCCCTTGACATTAAGGCGTTTGACTGAGTGTACTATCAAGGTTGCAGCTGAAATGGATTGGACATGGGAAAATTGCCCATAGTGTCCAGGGATGTGCAGGCTGTGTGGATTCACCATCAGAAATGCAGGCTAAAAACGATAGGCTAGGGGTTGGACCTAGGTTCAATGCTCTTAGGAGTCATGATTTGGAGATGCCGGTGTTGGACTGGGGTGTATAAAGTTAAAAATCACACAACACCAGGTTATAGTCCAATAGGTTTAATTGGAAACACACGAGTTTTCGGAGAGCAGCTGATCAAGGACAACCACCTGATGAAGAAGCAGCGGTCCAAAAGCTAGTGTTTCCAATTAAACCTGTTGGACTATAACCTGGTGTTGTGTGATTTTTAACTTTGCTCTTAGGAGGATTGGTGTGGACTTGAATGGTTAAATGCACTGCTTCCACACTGTAGGGATTCTCTGATTCTATGAAGGGGACCATGCAAAACTGCAGTCAATGGGAATCCAGAGGCAATCTCTCTACTGGTTGGAGTTATACCTGGCACATAGGGATTTAGTTGTTGTTGTTAGAGATCAGTCATGTCAGCTCTAGGGCATCTCTACAGGAGCCCCTCAGGGTAGTGCCCTGGACTCAAACATCCTCAGATGCTTCAACAATGACCTTCCCTCCATCATAAGATCAGAAGTGGGGATGATTGCCAACTACCTTATGATTGCACATTGTTCACATTAGTGACAAACAACATGATTACAGCTGTCAAGCATGATTAGTGGCATGCAACATGAATGTCACTGATGTGCCAGGCAATGACCATTTCCAACAAGAAAGGATATTCAATGGTATTATTGTTGCTAAACTCACATTCTGTTCTACTCCATTTAGCATACTTACAGTGTGGAAACAGGCCATTAGGTCCAAGAAGTCCACACTGACCCTCCGAACAGTCACCCGCACACACCCATTCCCCTACTACACTATATTTACCACTAACCTACATATCCCTGAACACTATGAGCAATATGGCACGGACAATTCACCTAAACTGCACATCCTTGGATTGTGAGAGGAAACCCATGCAGACACGGGGAGAATGTGCAAACTCCACACAGACAGTCACCCAAGGCTGGAATTGAACCCAGGTCCCTGGTGCTGTGAGGCAGCTAACCACTGAGCCACCGTGCCACCTACATTTGCATCTGGGGTATGCCTTGACCAAAACCTGAACTGGATTAGTCATATAAATACAGCTGCTACAAGAACAGTTCAGACTCTAGGAATGCTTCAGGAAGTAACTCATCTCCTGACTCCCCAGAGCCTGTCCACCTTCTACAAGGCACAAGTGGGAGTGTGATGGAATACTCCTCACTTGTCTGGATTGGTGCAGCTCCAACAACACACAAAAAGCTTCACTCCATGCAGGACAAAGAAGTTCCGCTTGTTTGGGTCCACATCCATTCCCTCCATCACCAGCGCTCAGATGCTGCAGGGTGTACTATCTGCAAGATGAGCTGCAGGAATTCACCAAAGATCCTTAGGCAGCACCTTCCAATCCCACAACCACTTCCACCCAGAAGGACAAGGGCAGCAGATACATGGGAAAGCTACCACTTGAGGGTTCCTTTCCAAGTGGCATACTATGTGACTTGGAAATGTGTCACCATTCATTTACTGTTGCAGGGTCAAAGTCCTGGAACTCCCTCCCTGTTGCAGGGTCAAAGTCTGGTGAAATGTCTGACCAGTACTGGACAGCTCAAGCTGCATAGACCCTGAATCTGGAAGATGCACAAACAAGGAGCATGAGTAGGCCAATCAGCCCTTTACGTCTGCTCTGCCATTCAGTAACATGGTGGCTGATCTGAGTTTGACCTCAATTTGCCTTTTGCATTGCCCGATAGTCTCTCATCCCTTTGGTACTCAAGAATGAATCCACCTTTGCCATAAAACTATTTAAAGATTCTGCACACGCTGCCTTTGAGGAAGGGAATTCCAATGGCTCGTGGAGTCAGACAGTACAGAAGCATCCCCTTCAGTCCAGCCAGTCCACGCCAACCATGTACCCAAACTGAATGAGTCCCACCTGCCTGCAATTGACCCATAACCCTCTAATTCTCGTGCCTGTCCAAATTTTAACGTTGTAAATGTACCCGCATCCACCACTTCTTCTGCAAGTTGATTCTGCACACGAACCACTCTGAGTAAAAACGCTGCCCCTCATGTTGTTTCTCCTCTCAGCTTGAAAATGTGCTCCCTGGTTTTGAAATCCCACATCCGAGGGAAAAGACCATCGCTATTCACTCTGACTATGCCTTTCTTGATTTTATAAACCTCAATCCCCTCTGCCCTGGTGAAAAAAGTCCAAGCCTATCCAACCTATTTTTTTAACTCAAGCCTTTCATTGCTGACAACATCCTTACAACCTTCTGAAGGGAAAATATATTTTCTCATCTCTGTCTTAGATGGGTGATCCGTTATTTTAAGACAGTGATTCTCCTAGTTCTAGATTTGTCCACAAGGGGAAGCATCATTACCACATCCACCCAGTCAAGTCCCATTAGGATCTTACATCACTTCTGAAAATAAGAGACAGATTACTAACCGAATGTCTGTACATTGGGAGGGGGAGTGTGCAGTGGCACCTGGGTATCCCTTGTGCACCAGTCACTGAAGGTAAACATGCAGATGCAGCAGGCAGTAAAAAAGGCAAATGTACTTTGGCCTTCATTGCCCGAGGTTTCGAGTACAGGAGCAGGGATGTGTTCTTGTAGTTATACATGGCCTTGGTGAGGCCGCACTTAGAATATTGTGCGCAGTTTTGGTCTCCTTTTCTGAGGAAGGATGCTCTTACTCCAGTGGGAGTACAGTGAACGTTTACCAGGCTGATCCAGGGGATGGCAGGACTAACTTATGAGGGGAGATTGACTAGGTTAGGATTATTTTCACTGGAGTTCAGAGAAATGAGGGGAGATCTCTTAGAGATTTATAAAATTCTAACAGGACTAGGCAGGGTAGATTGCAGGGGGATGTTCCTGATGATGGGTGTATCCATAACCAGGGGTCACAGTCTGAGGATTTAGGGTGGACCATTTAGGACAGAGATGAGGAGACATTTCTTCACCGAAAGAGTGGTGAGCCTGTGGAATTCATTACCTCAGGAAGTAGTTGATGCCAAAACATTGAATATATTCAAGAGGTGGCTAGATACAGCACTTGGGGTAAATGGGGTCAAAGGTTATGGGGAGAAAGCAGGATTAGGCTATTGAGTTTCGTGAACAGCTATGATCACGATGAATGGTGGGGCAGGCTCAAAGGGCTGAATAGCCTTCTCCTGCTCCTCTCTTCTATGTTTCTAAACTCCAGAGGATATAGGCCTTGCTTTATAACGTAATCCACTCAGGTCCAGTAAACCTTCACTGAACTGCTTCCAATGCATCAACATCCTTCTGTAAGTAGGTGTACGCAGTGGTGTACACAGAGCCTACACTTGCATTCAATTTCCCTCACAATAAAACATAACATTCAATTAGTCTTCTTATACTAAAGTGCACAAAATTAAAACAAATCACGTGACTCCAGGTTATAGTCCAACAGGTTTATTTGAAAGTACAAGCTTTTGGAGCGCTGCTCCTTCATCAGACAGCTAGAGTGCTAAAATGGGAAAATTAAATCATGATTTGGAGATGCCGGTGTTGGACTGGGGTGTACAAAGTTAAAAATCACACAACACCAGGTTATAGTCCAACAGGTTTACTTCCAATTAAACCTGTTGGACTATAACCTGGTGTTGTGTGATTTTTAAAATTAAATCAGGCGTAGTTTTACCCAGAGTGGAGAATCCTGCTGTCCAGATCCAGGATCTTATTGTCGGGTAAAGAATGTTGTGTTCAATTCTTAGTCCTTCCTGGGTGAATTATTTCAAGAGTACTCAGAGCACGTGATAGAAACATAGGTGGAGATCATTCAGTCCTTGAACCTGCTATGCCATTCTGAATCACAGCTGCTCATCTACCTCAATACCATATTCCTGCCCTATCTCCGTATTCCTTGATGTCGTTCATAGCTAGAAATGTATCAATCTCTGTCTTAAACTTACTGAGCTCCAAGAGCCCTCTGGGATAGAGAATTTCACAGATTCACCACCCACTCGGTAAAGAGGCTTTTCCTCATCTCAAACCCGAATTGCCTGCCTTTTAATCTGAAGACTGTCTACCTGGCAGCACCCTCTGTTAGCTGTGCAGTTATGCTGCCACTCCAAGGGTCCAGGCACACCAATTGGCATGGCGATGCCATACCCAGCCTGGATTTCCAGTTTCAGAGGTTACTGCCATGCACAGACTTTGGTGGTCTGGCAGAAGAAAACAAATTAATGAGAAATAGTCCTTTGGTTGTCCTTTTAATGAATTTTGTAAAGAAGTGAAGGCTTCAGAATGATGAATGGGTTTGGGGAAATTAATCAGTGTATGAGAGTCAGGTCTCATTCTTCTCCTGGGGATTAGTTTAATACACTTTTTGTTTTCTGTCAACTGCTGGCATCCAGTCATTTTTTACAATGACAATACTCCAGCTGAGATGGTACAACTATCAGGAAAGCTGGAAATAGACTAGGGCTCTCACTGTAGGAAATAGAGATTGAGCGGTGACTTGAAGATCTTTGCAATTATGAAAGGCTTTGATAAGGTGGAAGTCACGTGGGTGTACAGTACTAAATACAAAACAAATCCAACTGTAGCATTTGCAATATTTTGCCTTGACATTGGTATTATTTCATGGGCCAGAACTCCTAAAGTGGAAGTTGGGACCCAAAATGGAATCATGAGCTAAAATTGCTTCCTCCCCTTCCACTGGCCTTCTCCCTCCACAACACTCAACAAGGAATTGGAACAACGTTTATTGGAAATGAGGTCATAGTAGGAAGAGATTTGGGAAGCATTGATGTCAGCACTGGTTGTCTTACTTGAGCCTGTGAGAGACTGCGTTGTCTCCTTTTGGGATGTCCCATTGAGCATGAAGTGCCAAATCAGGTTAAAAATGCTGGTGACCAATCAGAGGCCGGCAGCAGGGTGTTGCCTCAGGAGATGGCCTGGGGCATGAGATTCCACCTGATGTTTCCATTTGTAGGAGAATCCAAAGTGGTGAGTGGGGGGGTAGGAGGAGCATGAATACAAAATAGTCACCGACCAATCAAGCAGGGAACTCTGGAGAAACATCTTTACACAGAGATAGTGAAATTGTGGAATTGGCTACTAGATGGACTGATTGATAGGCATAAGACAGAGGCATTCAAAAGGAAGTTAGGGAAAGAAAGAGAAACGAATGGAGGTGACACCGATGAAGCAGAATAGAAAGAAACTCAAGAGGAGCATAAATGCTAGCACAGGGCAGATGTACCAAAAGGCCAGTTTTATGATGTACATGCATATATATATATATGTATGTGTGTGCATGCACACAAGTCAAAATATGTGGTGCTGGAAAAGCACAGCTGGTCAGGCAGCATCCGAGAAGCAGGAAAGTCGGCATTTCAAGCAAGAGCTCTTCATCAGGAATGATGATGAATCCTGATGAAAAGCTTATGCTCGAAACACTGACTCTCCTGTTCCTCTGATGCTGCCTGACCTGTTGTGCTTTTCCAGCACTACACTCTTGCCTCTGATCTCCAGCATCTGCAGTCCTCACAAACTGCCTGTATGCACATAATTACGGGTATAGTTGTAATCAGCAACTTCTGCTACATGTGGCAGTGAGTTCAGAAGAGCTTCCAACTAACAGCCAGGTTCAGAAATCTTTCAATCCTTAAGCATTGTGAAGATTACACCCCATTGCTTTCCCAAACCAATCTTTCCCATTGGTTAAAATATTAACTTGTAATGAAATGTGTGAAGAGATAAAAAGTTTATAGGTGTGTGAAAGATAACGTAATCATATCACAGTGGCGAGTTTTCCTGTGAATCTGTGCCAGTAGTTGTCCGTTTTTTCTTCATCTGTGGGAGATTGCATCACTGACTGGTCCCAGCATTGATTGTCTGTCCCTAGTTGCCTCTTGAGAAGGTGGTGGTGAGTTGCATTGTTGAACTGCTGCAGTCCCTGTGCTGTAGGTTGACTCACAATGCCCCAAGGGAGGGAATTCCAGGATTTTGACCCAGTGACACTGAAGGAACTGAAGGTGATATATTTCTAAGTGAGGATATGACTGGCTTGGAGGGGAATTTGCAGGTGGTGGTGTTCCTATGTACCTGTTGCCCTTGTCCTTCTAGATGGAAGTGGTCGTGGTTTGGAAGGTGCTGTAAGAGGATCTTTGGTGAATTTCTGTAGTGCGTCTTATGGATAATAATAATCACATGACACCAGGTTATAGTTCAACAGGTTTATTTGAAAACACAAGCTTTCGGAGTGTCACTCCTTCTTCAGGTAGTTAGTGGGAGAGGATGCGTCGGAAACAGAATTTATTAGTAAAAGATCAAAGACTCGTGCAACTGATGTGAATGGAACAAGCAAACCCAAGTGGTTGTTAAATCTTTAATCAGATGGAATGGAGAGGCAGTTTTCAATTGATTAATGTGTAACTCTCAGAATTTGTTTCAAGTCACAGCCCCGAGATAATTTAAGGTTTTATCAGTATAAAAGAGTGACGTCTCAGATCAGACAATGCATTTAATGTCTGAGGCCTTGATTAGAGTCTATCTGTGTCTTAACCTGGAGTTAGACTGGTTTTATTTCCAACGTAGGAATTTATAAAATGCCATTTTGACTGACTGTCTACACATTGTATGCTTTTTGAACAATATAGCATGTACCTGCAAATACAAAATCACCACAGAGATTTATGTGCATGTGTGTGTGAGTGTGTGTGAGACAGAGAGTAGTGTGTGAGTGCTTGAGAGAGAGTGTATGTGCATGTGAGGAAGTATGTGTGTGAGGGAGTGTGCATAAGCGTATGTGTGAGTGTGTGTGTATATGTGAGAGTATGTGTGTAAGTGTATAGTGTGGTGTGACATGAACCCAAGATCCCGTTGAGTCCGTCCTCATGGGTACTGAACTTGGCTATCAGCCTCTGCTCTACGTTGTTGTGTATCCCAAAGTCCACCATAGAGAACGTTTATCCAAAGATCCGAGGCCGAATGTCCTTGACCGCTGAAGTGATTTCCCCACTGGGAGGGAACACCCCTGTTAGGTGATTGTTGCATGGTGTCCATTCATCCATTGTTGTAGCGTCTGCTTGGTCTCGCCAATGTACCATGCCTCTGGTCATCTTTGCCTGCAGCACATGAGATAGATGACGTTGGCCAAGTCACCTGCTGTGTACATGGTGGGTGGTATCCTCACGTATAACGGTAGTATCTATGTCAATGCTCTGACATATCTTGCAGTGATTTCCATGACAAGGTTGTATGGTGAAGTTGATGTTGAGGCCATTGGGCTGTAAGGTTACCAGGCGTCCTCCACTGTCAGAGTGACGTCAAACAGAAACTGGAGGAAGAGCACCTTATACTTCGCTTGGGAAGCTTACAGCCCAATGGCCTCAACATCAACCTCACCAGGTTCAAGGTCCCTCCTCCCACAATGTTATCCTATATCTAGCCCCACCCCTCTTCCCCGCCTCCTTGACCTGACTTCACCTGTCCACCTTCATACACACCTATCTTCTCCACCCTTCCTACTGATCAATCACAATAATCCCCTACCTGTATCCACCTACCACCATCCTACCTACCCTTCCCCTAGCCCTGCCCCCTCCTTCAATTTACTTCCTGGCTCCCCTTCCCAGTCCTGACGAAGGGTTTTGCCCTGAAGCATTGACTTTGCTGCTCCTCGGATGCTGTCTGACCTGCTGTGCCTGTCCAGATTCACACCTATTGACTCATTCATCCCCATGACTTGGCCCCATGTTCCAACTATTCATTGACAAACTCATCCATTGATGTGACATACCTGCTTTCCTGCTTCAAATGCAAAACAGAAAAAATCAGTATCCATTTGGATGACACTTGGTCAAACAGAAACTTTACTCTCATTTCCAATATTTTTATATCTGTTCAGGAGAAATGTTCAAAGAGAATGGAAACACTTCTCTTGTTTTGGGGCAGTTTAATGGGGCTCAGGCAAGCCCTCCATTAATTTATTCAATGGCAGGAAACAAAAAAAAAACAATGATCTGATGTTGTTGGAAATCTGAAACAAAAACTAGAAACAGCATCTCATTTTCCGCTTGGGGACCCTGAAGCCTTCAGGACTCAATATCGAGTTCAATAATGTTAGGCCCTGAGCACCTTCTCCCATGTCCTTACCCCAAAGCCCACACCCCTGTCATCACAGAGGCTGCTTTCATCCACCCAAGGTCCCTAATAGTAGTTTTTCTTTCTCCCTGGCTCACCATCATCCATTAGCCATTTCTTGCCTGAAATGACAGCACAGAGGCTGGTATTCCTTCACCAAGTCACTCTTCATTAACATGTGCACTGTACATGGGCTCTGACCAGCCAGCTCAGAGCCAGTTCCTAACCTAAGTATCTTGCTGAATCCCTTGTTTATGTCTGTCAGCCAGGGTTCCCTGATTGGCCCAAGCTAACAACCCCAATCAAGGATTTCATCATCGATGAGATCAACCTGACCCTTGTTCCAATCACTACACTGCCCAGTTGCCTTTTTCTCTCTCTTTGGGCTCCATTTCCACCCATCATTTACTGCTCTGCCTAGCCCACTCCAACCCCTTGTCTTCAGCATTTATACCAATCTTTTCCACAGGTCCAGTCAGTTCTGAAGGGTCATTGGACCCAAAACAATAACTCTGCTGATGCAGTCAGGTCTCCAGCTATTGCGACTTTTGTCACTGAATGGTAGTGTAAGGTCAAAGGGCACAGTACCCTGCACTTGTTCCCAATTTGTATATTCAATGATGATAATGTGGCTCTAAGAGGTATATTTTGTCTTTTTTTTGAAGAGAGGTTTTAAGGCCAAGGTGCAAAGCTGTCTATTGAAAGCCTGTTAAGCTTGTGAGGCATTGGTTTTTAAAAAAAAGTTGGAACAATAGAAGCAGTCTGAATGGGCGGGATCAAACTCCCACAGAACCAGGATTTTTAGTTTTAGTTTTTCAGTCGCAGTGGTTTTAGCTGGGTCTTGAAGTTGGGTGGAAGCTGCAGTACATCTCTCCCTGCTATTCTCTCTCTCTCATAGTTATCACTTGATGTTTTTCTTCCTGACCTGTGAGACAGTCCATTTTACTGAACTTGCCTTTTGTCAAGGGGGTGTTTATGGATTGTTTCTAAATTGGAACAGTTACTGGCTAGTATTGAAACGTTCTATTATTCTGTTAAGTTTTCCAATAGAATTGAGTTACTCCAATTTCTCTTTCTTGTGTTGTATTTTAACTATACTGTATAAATAAAGTGTGTTTTGAGTAGTGCATCTGGAATTCAACACCTCACACACCTTTAAAACAAGAAGAAGTTAAGACGTGGACTATTTTCTGAATATATTTTAAGAGGGTTTGGTCTGGTCCACAGCAGCTCATAGAATGTCACATCACAATATCACTGCTGAATATGGGAGCTTGCTGTGCACAAATTGGCTACTATATTTCCCACTTTATAACAATGAATGTGCTTCTGAAGTATTTCACTGACTATTAAATGCTTTGTGTTGTGAAAGATGCTATACAAATGCAAATTCTTTCTTTTTTCCTTTGTTGTTTCATACTGCATGTAGCTCCAAAGTTGTCCCAAGTTCTGGTTGATTCTTTTTAAGGCCACCTTTTGGGATGGAAGGGGTAATCAGGAGTATATTTAGCATGAGGGATGTGAGGACTTTAGTACCAGCATCTTTGAGGGTTATGGATCTTGCTGATGAGTTTGATTGTGGAGAATTGCTTCAAGTTGCATGGAGCTTTGAGAAAAAGAACAGTTGGTCAATTTTTAAACATTTCTTTGTACCGGGACTACACAATGAGAGCCATGGTGCCAATTGTATTCAGTGATCTGGGGTACGAATAAGGAGGATGCATTGACTGTGATGATGATTGAGCAGCCACTGTAGCTGTGTTCTGTACCATCCACCCACACAGCAAGTTCCTCTGACAGACTCTCGCAAACCTGTGCTCTCCGCCACTAGAAAGAAAGGCTTCGAAAGCAGGCAAATACCATCATTCATACCACACTCACTTCCACATCACCATTCATTCACTATCACTGGGTCAATAGTCCAGAAAGCCGTACTCAACAACACTGCAGGAATACTTACACCACAATTGTTCAAACTTTCTCCCCACCCCTTCTCAAGCATATCCAAGATGGGTAAAGCGCTGCCAGTGATAGCCGTTGGAATGAATAAAAAGTATTAATACTGTAATGGATGCAAGGGCCCAGTTTTGCTCTCAATTTACAAATAAATAAACTCTGATGAAGCAAAATATGGTGACAGGAGAGGAACTGAAATTAAAGCTGAAACTGCAGTGTTTTGAACTGCCCAGTCTAGAAACTGACCCTTCAGACACAGGCTGAGAGTTAGAGCCAGTAATAGGAATTGGATTGGCTCTAGCCCTGTCAGGACAATCATAGCTGTTGGACAGTCAATGAA
Organism: Chiloscyllium plagiosum; assembly: GCF_037043375.1. NCBI lineage: Eukaryota > Metazoa > Chordata > Chondrichthyes > Orectolobiformes > Hemiscylliidae > Chiloscyllium > Chiloscyllium plagiosum. Next base: position 51,473,742 of record NW_028270166.1, read on the forward strand.
CAGCCGTAAAAGCAATCAACTCTTCCAGTTCCGAAGAAGGGTCACTGGACTCTTAACACGGTTTCTCTCTCTGCACGATACAGCAATTTCTGTTTCTGTAACTCTGCCAGGTTATTACCCAGGCAGGGAACTTAAAAGTGATACTAATCATTGACCTTTGTGTTTGAATGTTATCACTGTGTTCTGGTGGCCCTCTCTCTCTGTGTCTTAGTCCTGGTTGTGGTGGTGACCTGTGTGCTGACAGTGAGCAGTATTTAAGGAGCATTAATAATAAACCCTTCATTTGGTTGGCACTGTATCTGAAACTTCAAAACCTTGCAATTACACACCACACACCAGGATTGCAAAACACTTTATTTGAATGACTCAGCAACTTAATTTCTCAGCAAAATTATATTTAAGCCCGATGCAGTGATCCATTTGTATGTTTAATGATTGTTCTGCTTTTCACAGGTTTTCTGGGATTGAGCTAATTACTGATTCACACCAGATGTCAGTGGGATGCTGTATACACGTTCTCATCCTTAAGGCAGTGTCAGCTCTGAGTCAGATACTGGTAGGTTTCATGCGTGCACTAAAATGACTTTTTGATGCCAGATTGAGGCATTGACTCATTGTAACAATGGTTAGCTTTCATTGAGACATTATTCCCGAGATCTTTCTGTTTTCAGTGGTTTCTGGTATCTCCTTATACAGTCAGTTCGCAGAGTGTCCTGACCAGCAATATTCATTGCCAATCCATCACTCTGTTTGAGACTCAGTTCTGCAAAGTGGATCACAATGTGGAATGACAGTGCATTCAATGCTGTTCATATTATATCAAATGTTTGGAGATGTTTGTGAGAAAGAGAATGGTGTGATAAGTGTTTTGTAAGTTCAATTCTTGTTTTGACATTTTTGATCGCCCAATGATGGGGGCATTAATGGTCTAATTTCATTTTAGTGGCTAATCCAGCATGATCCCATTGAAGGCAGATCTCCTCTCTTGCCTGGGGGTTGAGCGGGTGCCTGGTCACAGTGAGGTGCTCACCAGATTGTGCTCCCACGTACTCGGGGTGCTGGAGGCAGCCATGCTAATGCTTTCTCTGAGGCCTCAGTACTTTCATCCTCAGAGATCAAGGAGGTGTCTTCTTTCCCTGCGGAGCTGTTAAATCAGCTTTGAGTACCAATTGGAAAAAGCACTGAGGGTGGCAGTATATCCCAGCATCACGAATGACAGTCTTCAGCTAATTCAGTATTGTGTTCTGTTTTGGTCACCTTGCTGTAGGAAGGCTGTTATTAAACTGGAAAGAGTGCAGAAGAAATGTACAAGGATTTTGCCAGGACTCAAGGGACTGAATTATAAGGAGAGGTTGGACAGGATAGAACCTTTTTCTTTAGAGCATGGAGAGAAGTTCTAAATTGGAGAAAGGCTAATTTTGACGGTATTAGGCAAGAACTTTCAAAAACTGATTGGGGGCAGATATTCGCAGGTATAGGGATGACTGGAAAATGGGAAGCCTTTAGGAATGAGATAACGAGAATCCAGAGAAAGTATATTCCTGTTAGGGTGAAAGGAAAGGCTGAGAGGTATAGGGAATGCTGGATGACTAAAGAAATTGAGGGCTTGGTTAAGAAAAAGAAGGAAGCATATGTAAGGTATATGCGGGATAGATTAAGTGAATCCTTAGAAGAGTATAAAGGAAGTAGGAGTATACTTAAGGGGGAGATCAGGAGGGCAAAAAGGGGACATGAGATAGCTTTAGCAAATAGAATTAAGGAGAATCCAAAGGGTTTTTACAAATACACTAAGGACAAAAGGGTAACTAGGGAGAGAATAGGGTCCCTCAAAGATCAACAAGGCGGCCTTTGTGTGGAGCCGCAGAAAATGGGGGAGATACTAAACGAGTATTTTGCATCAGTATTTACTGTGGAAAAGGATATGGAAGGTACAGACTGTAGGGAAATAGATGTTGACAGTTTGCAAAACATCTATATTACAGAGGAGGAAGTGCTGTATGTCTTGAAATGCGTAAAGGTAGATAAATCCCCAGGACCTGATCAGGTGTACCCTAGAACTCTGTGGGAAGCTAGAGAAGTGATTGCTGGGCCTCTTGCTGAGATATTTGTATCATTGATAGTCACAGGTGAGGTGCTGGAAGACTGGAGGTTGGCTAACGTGGTGCCACTGTTTAAGAAGGGTGGTAAGGACAAGCCAGGGAACTATAGACCAGTGAGCCTGATGTCGGTGGTGGGCAACTTGTTGGAAGGAATCCTGAGGGACAGGATCTACATGTATTTGGAAAGGCAAGGACTTATTAGAGATAGTCAACATGGTTTTGTGCATGGGAAATCATGTCTCACAAACTTGATTGCGTGTTTTGAAGAAGTAACAAAGAGGATTGATGAGGGCAGAGCGGTAGATGTGATCTATATGGACTTCAGTAAGGCGTTCGACAAGTTTCCCCATGGGAGATTGGTAGCAAGGTTAGATCTCATGGAATACAGGGAGAACTAGCCACTTGGATACAGATCTGGCTCAAAGGTAGAATATAGAGGGTGGTGGTGGAGGGTTGTTTTTCAGACTGGAGGCCTGTGATGGCAAGTATTGGTGCTGGGTCCACTACGTTTTGTCTTTAAAGATATAAAAAGGCAGAGGGAACCCAAAGTGAGCCTAGGTGCCTTAGGGAATGAAGTTGGAGAAATAATAACGGGGAACAAGGAAATTCCAGAGGAGTTGAATAAATACTTTGCATCAGTCTGAAATTCCAAATTTGGAAATTGCTACTTAGTCAAGGGGCAAATGAAGGAGAAGAAATAAACATAATAACTATCACTGGAGAAAAGGTGTTGGGAAACTAATGGGGATAAAGACCGACAATCCCCCTGGACCTGATGGGATACATGCTGAAATAATGAAAATAGTAGCCACAGAGATAATGGATGCACTTCCAAGAATCCTTAACTCTAGAAAATTTCCAGAGGATTGGAAAACTACCAATTTATCACATTATTTGCAAAGAGATGGAGACAAAAACAGGTAACTATACTCAAAATGTTAGTTTGCTTTCTCTCCATGGATGCTGTCTGACCTGCTGTGATCTCCAGCATTTTTTATTTTCAGGTAACTATAGGTTAGTTAGCTGTATTCATTGGAATTTAGAAGAGTGAGAGGCAACCTTACTGAAATATACAAGATACTTAGAAGAATCCAAAGATGCGCAGGTTAGGTGAATTGGCCATGCTAAATTGCATAGTGTTCATGGATGTGTAGGTTAGGTGAATTGGCCATGCTAAATTGCCCTTGGTGTTCACAGATGTGTAGGTTAGGTGAACTGGCCGTGCTAAATTGCCCATAGTGTTCATGGATGTGTAGGTTAGGTGAATTGGACGTGCTAAATTGCCCATAGTGTTCACAGATGTGTAGGTTAAGTGAATTGGCCGTCCTAAATTGCCCACAGTGTTCAGGAATATGTAGGTTAGGTGCATTAGTCAGAGGCAAATGTGAGTAATAGGGTAGGGGAATGGGTCTGGGAGGATTACTCTTCCAACAAGGGTTGGTGTGGACTTGTTGGGGTGTTGGTTTGGTTGGTTGAAACAGTGCTCAGATAGCAATGGCTCTTTCAGTCATCAAGGGGTTTCTGGAGGTGGAAGAAGTGATCTTGGGGTTTTTTTTACAAAAGACAAATAAGACCAAGCTGTGGGAATTAATAGACAAGCTGGATTTAAATTTACCTCCCAACATGAGGAAAGATGAGATGGTTACAGCAATAGCTCAGCATTTAAATTTGCTGGAAACATAATCTGGATCTGTCGAGATGGCGAAAATTCAATTGCAAATGGCATAGCTTTGATTGGCGGGGAGAGATGAGGAAAGGGCAGCAGAAATGGAACAGTTCGAGTTATGCTTACAATCACAAGACAGAGAAAAAGATCAAAGGGCTTCAGCAGAAGAGAAAGAAAAAGAGAGAGAGTTTGAACTTCAGAAATTAGCACTTAAAAAGGGAAGTCAGCTTAAAAGGCTGGAGATAATGGCTGAGGGTAAGCTTAGTGAGGAAGAGAGTTCCCCTGGTAGTTAGAAGCCTGGTGAGAAATTGTTTAAGTATATTCAAGCATTGCCTAAATTTGATGAGAAGGACGTGGACGCCTTTTACATCTTATTTGAAAAGGTGGCTAAACAAATGCAGTAGCCAGTGACCATGTAAGTTATGTTGATCCAAACCAAACTTGTAGATAGGGCTGGTGAGGTATTCACATCACTTATCTGATGAGGTATCTGGGGAGTGTGAGGAGGGGGAGAAAACCATCTTAAGTCCATATGAGCTTGTACCAGAAGCCTGCAGACCATGTTTCAGGAATCTCAGGAGGGATCCTGGTCAAACCCACATTGAGCTTGAAGGGATCAAACAGTACTTTTGATAGATGGATAAGAGCTTTAAAAATACAGCAAACGATTATTTTGGAGGAGTTCAAAAACTCACTGCCTGACATACTGTGAATTCATGTGGAAGAGCAGAGAGTTAAAACAGCAAGGTTAGCAGCTGAAATGGCTGATGATTATGAGCTGATCCATAAAACATAGTTTGGCTTCCAGAATCAATTTCAATCCATGAGGGATAGAAGTTGTGGAAAAGAGAAATCCTCATATAGAAAGGGAATGATAGGTCTCAGTGAAGAACTTACAGGGGGTAATAAGGAAACCCTTGAAGGGGGTCAAAGAAGGTAAAAAGCTCCAATATTTTCATTATAATAAAGCAGGCTGCATGAAATCACAGTGCTGATGGACTAGGTGAAGCACTGGGAAACCAGATGTAGGAAGACAAAATCAGCTTGGGAGGTTTGTTGGCATGGTAACAAAAAGCACAGTGGAGGCTGGATAGCTGCACCAGAATGTACAAGCTGATTGGAGGTTGGTTAAGGAGAAAGTGCTAGATCTGCTTAACACATATACATCCAAGGGTAAAGTTTATTCACACAGGCCAGCAGTAGCAGGTAAAGAGATTACAATATTAAGGGACACAGGATCCGTTCAGTCTGTGATACTGAAGAATGAGGTGATATGTACTCCTGAAGGACTATTGCCAGAAAAGGTATTGGTAATGGGAATTCACAGAGAGACCAAAAACACTCAATTATGTAAAGTGAGGTTAGAGTGTCCAGAGAGGAGTGGAGAATTTGTGGTAGGATTACTGGACAAACTATCAGCTCCAGGAATACAATCAGTCCTTGCAAATGATATAGCTGATTCACCAGTAGGCATGCTGCCTACTGTAGTTGAAAAGCCAGTAGAGACTCAAGCAACTGAAGCAATGCAGGATTCTTATCTGGGAATCTTCCCTGACTGTGTAGTAATGAGGTCACAGAGTCAACAGCTGAAGGAGGAGAGATCAAAGGGTACAGATAAGGAAACTGAAGTAGCTTTAGCAGAGACAGTGTTCAATCAGTTAGTTGAGATAAATAAACAACCATACAAATATCTTTACCTCTGCAAAGTTCATTGAGTTGCAGTAGAAAGATGAAAATTTAGAGTTGCATCAAAAGACATACACAGAGAAAGAGTCTGAATATATCCCTGTGTGTTATTACCTGAGAAATGGTGTCTTATTGAGGAACTGGTGACCATCACATATTCAAGCAGATAAGAAATGGGTAGAAATTCATCAAATTATCTTGTCAGTGGGGTATAACAAGGAGGTGCTGCGAGTGGCACATGAGCTATCACTTGGAAGTCATTGAGGGGGGAGGAAAACACAGGCTAAAATACAAAGACACTTTTACTGGCCTGGACTACACAAGGATGTACAGAGGAGCCTTGATTATCCGAAGGACTAGGGCGGGCAGTATTTTGTTCGGTTCATCGAATTCCGGATAGTTAAATGCCGGATAACATCATTTAGCTGAGCATCAGGACCTTGTGATTTTGCCAGATAATCTGATATTCGGATAATCGAATGCTGGATAATCGAGGTTCCTCTGTAGTTGAATTTTGCCAGATGGGCAGGTGGGACTAGATTGGGTTGGGATATCTGGTCAGCATGGATGTGTTGGACCGAAGGATCTGTTTCTGTGCTGTACATCTCTATGATTCTATAATTGGAAAACAACAGGCAGTAATAAAACCTGCACCTTTAATACCTATGCCAGCACTTCAGGAACCTTTCACAAGAATCTTAATTGATTGTGTAGGTCCCCTGCCTCAAGCAAAAAGTGGGAATCAGTACTTGTTAACAATAATGGATGTATTGACGAGATTTCCAGAGGCTGTTCCATTACACAATATCACAGCTCAAAGGATTGTAGAGGGATTAATCAAAATTTTTACAACATATGGACCAGAGGTAGTCAGGTCAAAGGTCAAACTTTACAAGGAAGCTTTTTTTTAGATTAGATTACTTACAGTGTGGAAACAGGCCCTTCGGCCCAACAAGTCCATACCGACCCTCCGAAGCGCAACCCACCCAGACCCATTCCCCTACATTTACTCCTTTACCTAACACTACGGGCAATTTAGCATGGCCAATTCACCTGACCTACACATTTTTTGGACTGTGGGAGGAAACCGGAGCAACCGGAGGAAACCGATGCAGATACGGGAAGAATGTGCAAACTCCACACAGACAGTCGCCTGAGGCTGGGAATTGAACCCGGGTCTCTGGCGATGTGAGGCAGCAGTGCTAACCACCGTGCCGCCCACTTATGGAGAGCTTAGGCAAAAAACAATTCAAATCTACTGCAAACCATCCAGAATCGGAGGGAGCGCTAGAAAGGTGGGATCAAACACTAAAGACCATGTTGAGGGCTTACAGTCAGGATTATCCCGATGATTGGGATGATTGTGCTTTTTACCATCAGAGATGCACCAAATGAATCAACCAAATTCAGTCCATTTTAATTAGTGTTTGGGGCATGAAGTGAGAGGACCATTAAAATTGATTAAGGAGAAATTAGTAAGTCAGAATTCAGAGACCACCCATTTGGATTACATATTACATTTTAGAGAATGATTAAATAGAGCTGGAGAGTTGGCTTGACAGCATTTAAAAGTATCACAACATGCAATGAAACAGAAAACAGATAAGAAATCAAAAATCTGCAATTTTGCAATTGGAGATAAGGTACTAGTATTACTTCCAGTAATAGGTGAACCTTAAAAAGCAAGGTTTAGTGGACCTTATCAAAAGGAAAGTAAATTGAGTGAGGTGAATGATTTTGTAGGATTCCAGACGGGAAGAAATCTCAGAGAGTGTGTCATGTGAATATGCTGAAAAGGTATTTTGATAGGGAAGGAAAGCAAGAGGAGAAGGTAGTAATGATTACAGCACAGAAAGATGAAGCAAATTCAGAGGATTCTAAATTGGACATTCCTCAAATTAAATTGGACGATGAGGAAATTGTCAAAAATTGGGATAAATAATTGAGTTACCTTCCTGAGAAAAATCTAAATGACCTGAAAGAGTTATTACTATCACATGGGGAGATATGTGGAAATAAACTGGGAAGTACTAACCTAATTGGGCAAGATGTAGATACAGGACATGCTGTTCAGATTAAGCAACATCCTTATAGGCAAAACCCTCTAAAGTTGGCACAGGTTCAGAAGGTGATAGAGCGCATGCTCCAAGATGGCATAATCAAAGTGAGTTACAGTGACTGGAGCTCACCCATAGTAATGGTGCCAAAGCCAGACGTTATCCAATGATTATGTGGAGACTATCGCAAAGTCAATGCCATTACAAATACTGATGCACATCCATTTCTGCAGTTGGAGGACTGTGTTGAAAAAGTGGGACAAGCAAATTACATTTCTAAGTTGGACTTACTCAGAAACTATTGGCAGGTACCCCTGTCGGAGAGAGCAAAGGCAATTTTGGCTTTTGTAATGCCAAATGGACTGTATCAGTTTAAAGTCATGCCATTTGGTATGAAAAATGCACCAGCCACATTTCAGACACTAACAAATAAGGTCGTTGCTGGATTACCCAACTGTGTGGTGTACACAGGTGACCTGGTGATTTTTTAAATCACTGTGAGAAACAAAGCTCACACACTTCAATAATTGCAGTCCGAGACAAAATCTGAATCAGTAGTGTCCTTTATTTTTACACTTGCAAGTGGGTGTGATGTCCAGTGCCAGGCAAGGCAGAGGACATACACACCAAATTCAGCAAACTCTCGATATTTATATAATTTGGTTCCTACATTTTTTTTCTTATTTCATTGTTCCCCCCCCTTGTTTACATCCTTCACTTCCCTAAGACTGGTCCCACCACTCCTGCTTATCTCTTGCCTTATCTGGCCTTGTCTGTGACAAAATGCTTATTTCTGACTTCACAAGGCCGTTTGACCTCATCCCGCTGCAGGTCATTGTTAGGCATATTCTTTCTTCATCAATATCTACTCTTTCCATCTGGGCTTCTCCCGAAGCCACTCTGATCCCTATGACCTCTTTAATTAGGGTTTGTTCCTGTGTCTCTTAAAAGTGGGAAACAGATGTTCATACCTACTGTTTGTACAGGCGTATCTAGCCTAACTTCATCCCCTCACATCTATTTGCCCATAATATCTACCATTGTTTTGCAATCACGTTTCATGCTGGCATGCAATTTTAGCTAATACAAAAACAATTATATATTTCCTCCACATAGTTCCCATTCTTGTTGACTCAGCTCTCGGCCGAAACAACCACACACTGATGTGAGTTCATTTACTTTGTATCAGAAATTATAAGTGCAGAATGGCAGAACTGCAGAAGTAACGTTAATTTACCTATATCCCACAATTTCCCCTTTTTCTTTTGTTACCATTTGTTATCTTCTGCATTTTTTTCTTTTAAACATCGCCCCGAAATTCACAAGCATCATTCCGGAGATTTCATCCATCTTGGTCTCACTCATCTCCTCATCATTTAGTCGATAAAGTTCCTCTGTCTGATTCCCTTTTAGGGGCATCTGTTTCATCAAGGCTGTTTCAATCAGCCTCTGGGTGAGCCCTCGTATACAGGGTATGATACAACAGCCAATGGCCACCAATACCCCGACTACTACTATCAGGGAAGTAAGGATAGAAACCACCACCCCCTTCCATTTTCCAAACCATGATTCAAGCCACCCTGTGAGAGATGTGTCTACTCCTGAATTCTCAGCCAGTTCCTCTGCTAAGGTAGTCAATCCCCTTAAGGCCCGAGTAATTGAACCATCAGGTGCAGCGTTATTAGGAATAAAGGTACAACAGCTTCCTCCTAACATCACACACACACACAACCTTTTTCTGCTAAATCATATCAAGGGCTATTCTGTTTTCCCATGCCATCCTACTTGTCGCATCAAGCTGTTCTGATATTCCTTTAACCGCATCTCTTGTATAATTTATAAATCGCTGTTGATTATAGAAAATGTAATTTATCCAATCTACATTTTTATTAATTGTTACCCACCAAAAGAGAGCTGACTCAAAGCCTGCTGCAATCTGGTTACGAGCCTTGAATTCATCAGGCACTCCCCTAGGGACTCCTACCGAATCAAGATAAATCCTGTCATCGAAAGAAGTGTCTAACAGTGATCTCTTACCCCTTCCCTTTTTCCCTACTATCTTTTCCTTCTCAAATGCCAGGGTAAATAGAATTGCCAATTGTACAATTGTGCATATCCCTCTCCAATCCGGAGGTAGCGTGGGTCTCAATATTTTGCCTCCACAGTACCACCACAGATCCGCTTGGGGAACCTTTAGTGCTGAGTAGTTCCCTCCCTTCTCCATTTCGGTAACGTTCTTAATCTCTGTACATAATTTCAGCTCCCCCAAATCTCTCGACTGACTTGTACCTCGCCTGCGCACACACAACGTGTGATTTCCAACTGCGGCGGAAAATGTGGGGGGGACTTTTGCATCTTTCTTCTCCAAGGGAGGGAACATCAGAGATAGGGAGGTACAATTCCTATCATTCCATGCAGTCTCATCCTGATACAGGGCTATCATACATTTCATGCCCTTCCTGTCTCGCTTCCACCTGAGCAGAAAGGGAACCACCTGGGCCACTAGGCTACCGGAGGCACATGCACAGCAATTGCTTTTGTTCAGACTTTTTACAGTATACTTTACCCATTCAACCCAGGCATTTGCATCCCCGTACCCAGTCTCTATCTCGATGGTCTGTTTCAAGTCCTTTACCTCTATAATTTTTACTACTTTAGGATCATCGAGAGGGGTGAAAGGTTGTATCTTATTACCCAGTAATTCCGCCCATCCTCCCTGTCCTACGCTAATTCGAAAACAACAGCCCAAGAAATCCTTCCCATTTGCTTTCATTTTGATCCCAAATGTTTCATTTAATTGTATCTCATAGGTGTCCCCCCCCCCCCCCCAGAATTGGTTCATGCCATGTGGTTTTCCTTATTGTTAGGTATATTGGGTTACACTTTTTATCGAGACAATCGTGAGCTGGTCGGAAGGGGGCCCGGTGTACTGTGACGAGACCATTATACCAAGTACCATCCCCAAGGCCATCCCAATAGGACTTAAGATGTATCTCTGAGCTGTGATACTGCCTCTGATTATCTACATCGCCACAATTCACTAAACTGCATACATCAGTGTCTATTACTTGTGGATTATCAGACTCAGGAACCGTTAATAATACATATGAAAATGATATTTGACAAAATCCCAATACTAAGAGGGCTAACATCATAACTCTAAACATTCCCAGTATTCTAAACATCATGCTGAAGCACAAAAAGGCTTAATATACAATCTTACAGAAATAATCCCGCGCTCGCGCCGCCACTGTATAGTCAGTTACTCAAAGTCTCTTTAGTCTGAGTTTCAGCGGGTCTTGCGTTGATTCGGCTGTCCAGACTTCTTCCTCAACTGGAGGGTCCACAGGCCCTTTGATCCGAGTGTAATGAGTCCAGCCTTTTTCCGCCGTCCTTATTGCCATTTCGGTAGTCAAAAGAGCCTGGTACGGCCCTTCCCAGTCCGGCTGCAATTTAGTCTCTGTCCATGATTTTACTAAGATCCAATCGCCCGGCCGGATGGGGTGAACGGTGAATTCAAGGGGTGGAGTCTGCGCCAATAAACCCTGTTTCCTGAGGAAAGACAAAGAGGAGGACAAGCCCAGTATATACTTCTTTAAAAACAAATCTTTAGTTTCGGGAATTGGCAACTCTCCATACGTTCCCAAGTAAGGTAATCCAAATAAAATTTTATAGGGGGATAGTCCCAAATCTTTCCTTGGGGCTGTTCGTACTCGCAAGAGAGCTATAGGTAAACATTTGGTCCAAGGGAGTCTGGTTTCTATTATCAATTTAGAGAGCTGTCGTTTGAGTGTTTGGTTCATTCTCTCAACCCTTCCCGATAATGGCGGGTGCCATGGAGTATGGAACTCCCAGGAAATTCCCTACCCCTTCATTACCCCGTGTAACACTTTAGAGGTAAAATGAGTTCCTTGGTCGGAATCTATACGGTTCACTAGCCCATATCGGGGAATTATGTCCTCCAATATTGCATTTGACACCCCACTCGCAGTGGCGGTAGCTAGGGGGTATGCCTCAACCCAACCAGTTAGATGATCTACTATGACCAGCATATATTTTAGTCTTCCTACTCTGGGTAGTTCAGTATAATCTACTTGTATACTCTGGAAGGGTCTCAATCCCGGGTCTCTTCCTCCCGCGGCCTGTTTTCTCAAGACTTTCTTATTTACCTTTCTGCATATTATACATCCCTCACATATTTGTTTAGCAATTGTATATATTTCTTTGCATCCATATTCCCTAAGAACTAAATCACACATTGCTTGGACTCCCAGTGACTGCCTTGGTGTAGGACGGCCATAATCTCTCGCATCATCATTTTGTTTAACATTTCCCTTCCATCAGGTAACCTCCAATGCCCGTCGACTGTTTTTGTAGCCCCTAAATCTCTCAATTCTTTTTCTTCTCTTTCAGTAAATATAGGAGCTTCCCTAGGACCCGGGACAGTAGGTATTAGGGAATGAATCACCACTTCTTGTGGGTTCAGGGCGGCTTCCCTAGCCACTTCATCGGCTAATCTATTTCCCCTAACCTCTGGTTCATTTCCTTTCTGATGGCCATTTACGTGCACTATGGCTATCTCTCGGGGGAGTAATAGAGATTCCAAGACCCGTTTAATCAATTCTTCATGAACTAATTCCTTCCCCCGGCTATTGATCAGTCCCCTTTCCTGCCATATCTTTCCGAACGTGTGCACAACACCAAATGTATATTTAGAGTCAGTGTATACTGTTCCCTCTTTATTTTCTAATGCTCTAAGGGCTCTTTCCAATGCATAGAGTTCGCAGGTCTGAGCTGACCACCCATTTGGCAGCCTTCCTGCCTCCACCACACTACCTTTCGTCCCGTCTACGACTGCATACCCATTATGTCTTTTCCCTTCAGTCACCCGGGATGATCCGTCTATAAAAGGTCTAGCCCCTGCATGAAGCGGAACATCTCTCAGGTCCATGCGGACCTTAGTTTGGTATTCTATAATGTCAAGGCAGTCGTGCCCTGGATTCTGAGGAGACTCTCCTTCCCCTTTCCAAAGAAAGGCAGCTGGATTTAAACAATTGTCAGTGACCAACACTAGATCATCTTTTTCTATTAATATCGCCTCATATTTCAGAATTCGCAAGTCTATCAACCATCGCCCAGCTTTTTGGTTTAGGGCCATTCTCACTTGGTGTGGGGTGCTTACTATTAGGGCTCCCCCAAATGTAAGCTTTCTGCTTTCCTCCACCAACAGTGCAGTGGCAGCCACGGCCTGCACACACTCAGGCCATCCCCAGGATACTGGATCCAATAGCTTCAAAAGATGTGCTGCTGGCTGTCTCATCCCTCCCCACCTCTGAGTTAATATTCCCTTATCTACGGTAGCAAAGAGGTGGAAAGGTTTATCTAGGGAAGGTAAGGCTGACACAGGGGCATGGATCAGATCTCTTTTGAGTTTCTCAACTAGTTCTTTTTCCTCATCATCCCAACTTAGACATTTTAGCTCCCCCTCTAATAGTTTGAGATATAATTTCCTAGTCTTCTGAGCATAGGAATCTATCCACAATCTGCAATATCCCGTTAGACCCAAAAGTTTACATAACTCCCGTTTAGTGCTGGGCAGCAGCATCCCCACGATTCCCTCTATCCATTCCGGGCTTATCTTTCGCTTGCCCTCACTCACTAAATGTCCCAAGTATTTCACTTCTCGCTCCACATATTGTAGTTTGTTTTTAGATACTCACAGTCCCTGCTGACCCAGGAAATTCAATAATTTGTTAGTGGCTTCTACTACTCTTTCTCTTCTTTTTCCTGTTACTAAGAGATTGTCTTCATACTGCAACAGGGTAGTTCCCTTAGCACTGCTAAATTTCTCCAATATTTGTTCTAACATCTGTCCAAATAAATTCGGGGATTCCGTAAACCCCTGGGGGAGCACAGTCCACCGGTATTGCTGTTTCCATCCTGTCTTAGGGTCTTCCCATACAAAGGCAAACAAATTCCTACTTTCTTCCGCCAAGGGACAAGCCCAAAAGGCATCTTTTAAATCTATCTCACTAAACCATTTGTGGTCACGAGGGATCTTACTTAACAACGTATAGGGGTTTGGCTCCACTGGGTGCCTGATCTGTAATATTTGATTTAATGTTCTCAAATCCTGCACCAATCGATAAGTTCCATCGGATTTCCGTACTGGTAGAATTGGGGTATTATAAGGAGACATACATGGCTCCAACAGTCCATCTCTAATCAGTCCCTCAATTACTGGCTGCAGTCCCCGTTTACCTTCTATGGAAATGGGATATTGTCACTCACAGACAACGTCCCCTTTCCTTTTTAAATTTATTAGAAGAGGAGGGTTCTGTATTTTTCCACGATTCCCTTCTCTAGCCCATACAATAGGGTCTAAATCTTTCTCCACATCCTCTGTCAACATTGCCATTTGTACAACTAATTCTTTTTCCTGAATTCCAATCTCCAGTCCTAAGAGGATAATTAAGTCTCTCCCTAGTAAGTTACTTCCTATATCAGGGATATACAGCAGTTCCCCTATGACCCTATCCTTAGGACCTTCTATCATCATAGGTTCAATTACTGGAACAGTAAATCCTTCCCCTTTTACCCCCGAAACAGTAATTGACCATGTCTTCGACATTTCTACTTTCTTTGGTTTAAAATTCAGCGATGACCGTGCTGCCCCCTATAGGGTCCCACCTTCAGGTTTATCAAGGGTTCCTGGTGGGCCCCCGAGGGCAGGATCCCCTGACACCCCTATTCTTCATCAAAATTCATAAGCGGAATTGCCCTTTCTTCCCTTTGTAGATCAGAACAGTCCCGCTTAAAATGCCCATCTTTCCGCAATAATAGCATCCTGCCTGTAGCGACTTCCATCTCTGCCCCTGTCGCTCAAACCCTCTATCAAATGCTCCCTCTTGTCCTCTCCCTCTCCCTCTCTGTCCTACATGCTGCCACCCGCCGCTCCGGTTGCTCACTATTGCTTCCATTCTTTCCTTAACTACCTCATCAACCGTAGCTACCATCATTTTCACCTTCTGTTTTTGTCTCTCATCCTCTCTCTTTACAAATACTTTCTGTGCCTCTCTTAACAATTCATCGAATGGTTTTTTGCTCCACCCTTCTATCTTCTGGATCTTTCTCTGTATGTCTGGCCATGCCTTTGTCACAAAATGTACTTTCAAAAGACCCTGTGCCACTGGGTCCTCAGGGTTCATTCCAGAGTGTTTCCACATTGAGTCTCTTAATCTTTGCAAGAAAGCTGAGGGAGTCTCATCTTTCTCCTGTCTAACTTCAAAGGCTCTAGTCAAATTCTGTGACTTCGGCACTGCCTCTCTTATTCCTTTTAGAACCAGGTCTTTCAATTCCCTCATTTCTTCTCTATGCTCCGGGTTTTGGTTTTCCCACTGGGGGTCTCTGAGGGGAAACTACACCGCTCCCTGTCCAGCATCCCCATCTCCAATCGGGTGTTCCCTGTCCCATATTTTAATGGCGGCTCCTCGTATAAGTCCCCTTTCTTCCCCAGTAAATAGTATATTCAAAATAGACATTAACTCAGCCCAGGTATACAGACTGGGCCCCAAAAATTGATCAATTTGTTCAGACAACCCCACCGGATCCTCAACCAGGACCTTCATTTCCTTTTTAAATGTTCTGACCTCCCCACTGGTGAGGGGGGCACTTACAAACCCAATCTCTTTGTCTCCTATTGGTACCTCCCGAAGGGGATAAGTCGTTATGTTCTTCCCCTTTTTATTTTGTTTTCCCCCCTTAGGCTTTGATTTAGATCCTCCGGAGGCCTCCTCTACATCTACTGTAGCTTTCCTTTCTTTTGCTGAGGATTGAGGGTCAGGAACAACAACATCCCCGTCCACCACCCCTTCATCCTCCTCTTGTGAATCATCTGTTCCCTGTCCCTGTCTGTCTGTCTCTCCTCCTCCCCCATGTTCATCTAACCTGATTTTATGGTACGGGGGACACAAACAGCCAAGAGGATCCCAGGGACTAGGTGGGGCAGAGGGGGAACCCTTTGTCTTTACTACCATCATTCCCAAACTGCCCTTCCAACAGGACGCATAGTCCGCCTCCTCTTGGCTAAAGGGTTGTTTTTTATTCACATACAAATCTAAATACTGACAGACCCAATCCTCGTCCGAACCATACTTTGGCCAGAAGACAGCCGGACGAAGGATTGGTTCTTTGGTCCATACTAAACAACAATATTTAATCATTTTCTTTTTATCTTTTGCCCTTGTACAAGTATTACTTGTCCATTCCCGCAACATCCTCCCCAACGGACTTTCAGGAGGAATGTTACCAGGGACTTTTTCTTCTTCCTTTACTCTGTGACAGCTACTCTGCCTACCCCCCATTTCCCGGGGCCCTCGCTAGTCCCTCAGCGAGTAAATACCCCTTTTCCCGGCCACCAAGGCAATACTTAAAAGTCAGGTTTCTTAGCTTGGTCTGTGCACAGAGTTGCCTGGCCCCTTGTCACCATATGTTCTATCGAGCTCCTATCACTGTCTGATTCAGATGTCTCTCTTGTGGGATCCGTACCAATCGCCCAAGGGAGCAGACCAAACCAGGACACGAGACCGCTCCTCAATGGGGAACGGGACGCGTCTTCCCAGTGTCCAAGGCCAGCCACTCCCCCCGGCGATGGAAGAAAATCCCGGACGAGCCCCCAATTGTGAGAAACAAAGCTCACACACTTCAATAATTGCAGTCCGAGACAAAATCTGAATCAGTAGTGTCCTTTATTTTTACACTTGCAAGTGGGTGTGATGTCCAGTGCCAGGCAAGGCAGAGGACATACACACACCAAATTCAACAAACTCTCGATATTTATATAATTTGGTTCCTACATTTTTTTTCTTATTTCATTGTTTCCCCCCCTGTTTACATCCTCCACTTCCCTAAGACTGGTCCCACCACTCCTGCTTATCTCTTGCCTTATCCAGCCTTGTCTGTGACAAAATGCTTATTTCTGGCCTCACAAGGCCGTTTGACCCATCCCGCTGCAGGTCATTGTTAGGCATATTCTTTCTTCATCAATATCTACTCTTTCCATCTGGGCTTCTCCCGAAGCCACTCTGATCCCTATGACCTCTTTAATTAGGGTTTGTTCCTGTGTCTCTGTAAAAGTGGGAAACAGATGTTCATCGTGGACACAGTGGTTAGCACTGCTGCCTCACAGCGCCTGAGACCTGGGTTCAATTCCCACCTCAGGCGACTGACTGTGTGGAGTTTGCACGTTCTCCCTGTGTCTGCGTGGGTTTCCTCCGGGTGCTCCGGTTTCCTCCCACAGTCCAAAGATGTGCAGGGTCAGGTGAATTGGCCATACTAAATTGCCCGTAGTGTTAGGTAAGGGGTAAATGTAGGGGTATGGGTGCGTTTCGCTTCGGCGGGTCGGTGTGGACTTGTTGGGCCGAAGGGCCTGTTTCCACACTGTAATGTAATGTAATCTAATCTAAAAAAAATACCTACTGTTTGTACAGGCGTATCTAGCCTAACTTCATCCCCTCACAACATCTTATCTATTTGCCCATAATATCTACCATTGTTTTGCAATCATGTTTCATGCTGACATACAACTTTAGCTAATACAAAAACAATTATATATTTCCTCCACATAGTTCCCATTCTTGTTGACTCAGCTCTCGGCCGAAACAACCCCACACCGATGTGAGTTCATTTACTTTGTATCAGAAATTATAATTGCAGAATTGCAGAACTGCAGAAGTAACATTAATTTACCTATATCCCACATCACTCATGGAAGGAACATTTACAGAATTTATCAGACTTGTTCGATCGACTTCGGAGGGCAGGCTTGTTGGTAAACCTGGCTAAAAGTGAATTTGCCAAAGCCCAAGTCACCTTCCTGGACCATGTTATTGGACACAGACAAATGGCCCCATGGGATTAATTGGGGAAATTCCCACCCCATCGACAAAAAGAGCTGTATTATGGTTCCTGAGATTGAGTGGATTTTATCAAAAGTTTGTGCCGAACTTTAGCAGTGTGGCTGCTCCACTCCCTGAATTGCGAAAGAAAGGCAAGAAGTTTCAGTGGACATCCTGAAAACTGTGTTACCTACTGTATTAGCCATGCCTAGTAATGCAAAGCCTTTCAAGGTGGCTATTGATGCCAGTGCTCCTGCTGTGCTCCTGCAGGAAGACAACGAGAAGATAAAAAGACCTATCGGGTATTTCTCCAGGAAATTCAATGTTCATCAGCAGAAATATTCAACAGTTGAGAAAGAGACTTTATGCTTGGTGTTGGCGCTACAACATTTCAGTGTTTATGCTACCAATAACGCATCTGAGACAATCATACACATTGATCATAACCCATTGGAGTTTGTGGAGACATTTAAGGATAAAAATGCCAGATTGTTTTGATGGAGCTTGGAATTACAGCCATTCAATTTGACAATTGTGCATGTGGCAGGTCGAGAAAACATGATTACTGATGCGTTGTTGAGACTTGGATGTGAAACAGAGACATTCAGTGGTGGGAGAACCACAGACTGAATCCGAATGTGGTTGTGCACGTTTGCATGTTTATAGTTAGTGAATGTATAGTGTGTTTAAGTACTAACCAATTGAAAATGAAGCCATATTTAGATATTGATGGTTCATTTTTCTTTTAAGGGGGGAGATGTCACAACGCTGGTCTGGTACAAGGTTACTTTGCTTTTGAGTTTTTTTTTAAGAGAGGGAGTAATTGGCCAGGCTCCATTGTGCCTGAAGTTTGAATGGTTCATTGGGACCTTGTTTACCCGAATAGATAGAGCTTCAGGCCAAAAGCTTGAAAAGCCTTTCGAAAACAAAACTGGTACAGTCAAGGGGGCGGGGCCAGCTCTCTAGCTGTGCAGTTCAATTCAGTTCAGGAGAGAGTTGAATAAGAGTCACAGGGGAAACTGGAAGCTTCTCTCTGTCCTTCTGCCCTTATGATTTAGAACTGTAGGTTGCCTGTGTCATTGTTTACTGGTTGTACAAAGGGATGTGTATTGGGGCTGTTGCAAGTATTTTCGGAACTGTATCATTCAGTCAGGTTTGGATAGGATAAATTATCCAGCATTCTGTTTTCTGTTGTCTTTCATTCTGCAATTTTGTAAATGACTTTTATTTGTTTAAAAGCTGGTAGTCTACCGAACTAATTTACTCCGGGAATATCCACTATACATCTAGCTCAACAAAGAGCAAAGCTACGGATTTGCCTACCTGCTTATAAGTGTATTGATGGGTCTGGCCTAGTCCATAACATGGGAGGTTGTTTCTCCTTGTGGGAGAGTCTGGGGAAAGGGAGGACAATCAGAGGGTTACACATTTACGACAGAGATGGGGAAGAATTCCTTTTCTCAGATGGTTGTGAATCTATAGAATTTTTTTTACTGCAGACAGCAGGCACGACTGAGTCACCCAAAAGCAAGGGAGAGTCAAGTGTCGACGTGGGACTGCTGAGAAATGGGGGTGGAGAGCAGTGATGGAGAGCAAAGAAATGGCATTGAAACTAAGTTTTCACATCAGTTTTCACAGTGAGAAGAAACAAGCAGCACACCAGACTTCAAGAGAGTCAGGGAACAGAGGTGACTGCATTAACCATCACTAAGGGGAAGGTGCTGGTGAAGCTGAAAGGTCTGAAGACGGAAAGATCAGCTGCTCAGGCTGGACTACATCCCAGGATTCTGAAGGAAATAGCTGAGAAAATGTGGAGGAATTGGTGGTGATCTTTCAGGAATCACTGGTGTCAGGAAGGATCTCAGAGAACTGGAAAATAGCTAATGTTTAAAAAGGGATAGAGGCAGAAAATAGGAAGCTATAGGTCAGATAGCCCAGGAAGCTTGGTCAGTTAGCCCAGAAAGCTATAGGTCAGATAGCCCAGGAAGCTATAGGTCAGTTAGCCCAGGAAGCTATAGGTCAGATAGCCCAGGAAGCTATAGGTCAGTTAGCCTAGGAAGCTATAGGTCAGATAGCCCAGGAAGCTATAGGTCAGTTAGTCCAGGAAGCTATAGCCTGACCTTAGTTGTTGGTTAGATTTTTGAGTCTGTTATTAAAGATAACATTGTGGAGTACTTGGACGTACATGAGAAACTAGGGCTGAGTCAGCACGACTTTGACAAGGAAAGGCCATGCCTGACAAATCGTTTAGAAGTTTTGAGGAGGTAATGAGCAAGTTAGACAAAGGAGAGACAGTGGATGTGATCTACAGAGGAGCCTCGATTATCTGAACAACACGGCTGGGGAGTATTTTGTTCAGATAATCAAATGTTCGGATAATCAAACGCTGGATAACACAATTTAGCCCAGCATCAGGACCTTGCGATCTTGTCCAGATAATCTGAAATTCGGATAGTTGAATGCTGGATAATTGAGGTTCATCTACATTTGGATTTTAAGAAGGCCTTTGACAAGGTTCTGCACAGGAGGCTGCTAAATATGAGCTCCTGGTGTTCAGAGCAAGGTACTTGCATGGATAGCGGATTGGCTGACTGGCAGAAGGCAGAGTGTGAGGATAAAGGGGTCTTCTTCTGGTTGGCAGCTGGTGACTAGTAGAGTTCTGCAGGGCTAGAATGCAAGAGCAGAGATGTACTGCTAGGGTTGTGTAAGGCTCTGGTCAGACTATATTTCGAATACTGTGAGCAGTTTTGAGCCCCGTATCAAAGAGAGGACGTGCTGGCCTTGAAGGGGGTCCAGAGGAGGTTTACAAGAATGACCCCAGAAATGAATCGGAGATGCCGGTGTTGGACTGGGGTGTACAAAGTTAAAAATCACACAACACCAGGTTATAGTCCAACAGGTTTAATTGGAAGCACACTAGCTTTAGGAGTGTTGCTCCGAAAGCTTGTGTGCTTCCAATTAAACCTGTTGGACTATAACCTGGTGTTGTGTGATTTTTAACCCAGAAATGAAGGGTTTGTCATATGAAGACCGGTTGAAGTCTGTACTCGATGCAGTTCAGAAGGATGAGAGGGGTTCTGATTGAAACAGAATACTGAGAGGCCTGGATAGAATAGACATGAAGAAGATGTTTCCCACAGTAGGGAACCAGGAGCCGAGGGCATAGCCTCAGGGTGAAGGGATGACTCTTTAGAACTGGGAGGAGGAGGAATTTCTTCAGCCAGAGGGTGGTTAATCAATGAAAGTTATTGCTGCAGAGGGCTGTGGAGGCCAAATCATTGAGTGTATTTAAGACAGAGACAAATAGGTTGTTGTTTAGTAAGGGGGAATCAAGGGTCACAGGGAAAAGGCAGGAGAATGGGGTTGAGACATACGTCAGCCATAATCAAATGACGGAACAGACTTGATGGGCCAAATGGCCTAATTCTACTTCCATGTCTGATAGTCTTATTGTTAAATGTATTCAAGGTTGAGACAGAGGTTTAATCATGAGGAAAAGGCAGAAAATGGAGTTGAGGATTATCAGATCAGCCTGGATCACATTGAATGGTGGCGCTGACTTGCCTGTTCCTACATCTTACTGTCTGATGGCCTTGTCTTTCCAATTGTCGCTGTAGATACCAGAGACAGACATTATTGAGCCTTTTTTCTTGGCGGGTATTGGTTGGGTTTCCTGGCCAGAAAGCTGAGGGTGCAGCACCTGGAAAAGCACCTTGCTCCTGAAAGTCACTTGGTTGTTCCTAGCTGCCCATCTTGTTGGGAGTGGCTCCCTTGTCAATGAGCTTGCAGAGTTCTGTCAGTGATACCAAAATATTTTTAATCAACCTCTTCTGAGATGTTATTACACACCTCTGGCTCAGGTGGGACATGAACCCAGGGCTCCTGGCTCAGAGATAGAGACACTACCACTATGCCAGAAGTTGACTCTGAGCACGGTGGGAGACACCTTTGATACTCAGTAGCACAACAGAATCTGTGTTTCTGTAGGATACCACTTTTGCAAACTTTACATCCTCTTCTCTCCACCAACATTGCACTCCCACAACAACTCTGCCTGTTCATGTCCAGCTTTGGGACTTTGTTGCTGCTGGTTGAATCCCAGCCAACATCTTCCCATTCCACATTACCTGCACAGCTCAGGAAAGCTATCAACTAGGTTAGTACCCAAGTTCCTACTTGCCTATGGGAGACAAGACTTATACAATGGGCTGGAAAGTTAAAGAAAAGATTACTTTTAAGCATGGGATTCAGAAAAAGGTCACTGAATGAGTATAATCCAACTTCCAGAAAACCATGAAAATGAACAACCAGGACAGTCAAAAAAAACAGAAAGTGGAACCAACATGAAAAACCAAGTTGCTTAACAAAACCAAGTGTGCAAATTTCAGCCATGGAATCAAGGTACAAATCTGATTAAGAGAGAAACTATTCAGAGTGTAAGTGATCTTGAGAAATCTCCAGGATAGGAATTGAGTGCTTCCAAGAAATCTTTGGATGTATTCAATCACATGAAGAACAAAAGGCATATTTTTCAACATACAAGACTTTGCAATTGGAGACCAACTCATCTGGAAAGCCTACAGCAAAAGAGATCATTAAAACTACAAAACTAACACTAGAACATTTACTTAAACCAGTTGAGAAATAATCAATTGTACTTTAAAATTTTTTTATGTTCCCAATCCAATTCCTAGGATTTAGTCACATTAATAACATTTCCATTTAATCACATCTAAATTTTATTTTTGATTACTATACAGTTTTGCATATTAAATTTCACATTGTTCCAAACAGTTAAATACAGTCGACTCCACTTGGGTGCATGTGGCAAGAGCAGTTTCAAGTTCTATAATTTAGCTTTGTTAATTTTCCTTCCATTTGTTTACAGTCCCAATCCTCTAATGAAACATTGGCATTTAATACTTGTTTTTCCCTCTTACAAATTGGTGGATTCCTGCTAACCATCAATGGGAGTAAACTGTCAGGTTATCCACATCAGTGGTACAGATAGTTCAAGTTCTTTGATCTTCTAGTTAGAACTCTACAATTTCATTACCATATGACATCTCAGTTAGTTGTTGGAAGATGGTCCACTTGTGAAAGTGAGCCTTAAGGAGAACAGTTCTGCATGCACAAGGTGGAAAGGACAGCAAGTGTTATTGCCAGATGCTTCGAAGGGGGGTTGACTGTAATGCACACCTCAAACAACTTCCCTCACACAAAACAAAACATTCTGTTGGTGTTGGATTCTTTAATATAGAGCAAACATTGTACAGCGTGTATACTTTGTCCCGTATGAGTCCAGAGACTATGTATCACCAAATAAGCATTTGGACACCTCAGACAAGCATATTGTGAGGTGTGTGTGTGTGTGTGTCTGTGTGTGTGTCTGTGTGTGTGTGTCTGTGTGTACTGCACACACCACAAATTAACAGTAATTATAAGATGTCATAACAAAAATATATGCATTAAATTTTCTTTTACTAAAGTTGTCAATGGGAACTGATTCTTCTTGTTTTTAAAAAAACACAAAGCATTTTTAACATAAAAGTTAGACAATCATTTGCAACTTGTATTCCAAAGTACTCATTGTCCATGCTCCAATATGTTTTAATACTAGGTATCTGTTTATCTGGCTGAATGTTGTAAAATAGTCTTTTGGACAATGTGTTTAAAAGCCCCTCAAGAACCAATGTATGCGATAGGATTTTGGAAGGGGTATAATACAGAAGAAATTACTAAGGGTTTCCAACCCTTTACAACACCAGCACTAAACAACAAAGAACACAAATCGATTACAAAGCCTAATGCCTGACACATGAAGGGAATCTGCACTCTGATTGATTTTGCCTCTCAGCTACAGAGAGCTGGAGTCCCAAAGTCTCAGAAATCCAGAAGCACATTACAGACATGGTGCTCAGACCTTCAGGGAAGTGCACATCACACTTACACATGTGCTACACCGAAGAATTTATGTGAGATCACTCGTGCCACAGGCCTCTGGAATGTGTTGAATAAAATGGGACTACTTTATTAACTAATGAGCATGCTCGCACTATCATATCCATCTCTAACCAGGTTAGAGAAATCTAAACATGATCCAAAGCCATTCCCAAGGCATTGTGTTCAAAAATAGATATATGTGTTTATAGATCTATACATATACTGCTTTCTCCAATAACAGGCTGGGAATTTTCAATAATAGTTCATGGAGAGCAACAAAATGGGAAAGCATTTTAGAGAAATTTGATTGTCTTGCTTACTCCCATTTTTAATGAAGTTTCCATTAACAAAAACAATAACAACTTTTGTAGTGATATCGTTTGGTGCAATCTTTGGTAATGCCTGGAATCACCATGGAACAAATAATGTGATCAGGAACACGAGAGGAATGAAGTGAGTTCCCAGGATTTCTGAGTTACTCTCTCTCACACAAATACACACCGTACACACAAACACACTCGTACACATAAATACACACCCGTACACACAAACACACACCCGTACACACAAAGACACTCGTACACATAAATACACACTCGTATACACAAACGGACAGAAAGGCTGTCTACAGGCAAACTCACATACAAATGCACACACATGCGCACACGCACACACTTATGCAAGTACAGGCGTACATACAAACAGGTAAGTACAGATGGACTCAAGCAAACTTATAAAGGGAAATGTATACAAAGTTTTATTCAAACACAGGAGCACTCACACATTCAAACACACACACACACGTTCTAAAAAAACATAAGCACGCAGGCACTTCAGCAAACACATTCAAACCAAGTGAACTCAACTCAGCTCAGGAACAATCAGATCCACAGCTTCAAGTGGTGTACTTTTTAAAATCAAGTTTGGACACTTGCACAAGTCAGATTTGATCTGGATTGTATTTAGAATGACTTAAGAATCACTAAGTTTGCATGACACCATTTGTATCTGAATCTTTAATCTGGACAATCAGTCAATTCAGATTTGAACTGATTAGAATCTGGAGCAGAAAGTGGACTGAGAATCTTCACCTATTAAGCAATGTTGCAATTGGTCTCTAGGCTCATTGAACCTTTGGATAGATGTAAAAAGGAATTGCAGACAGATTGCAGTCGGATAAAAAAAAACACCATCAGTTAACTACTTTTACAATGATCTGTAATCAGCTTGGAGCTATAGAACATGCAGAGAAAAATAAAATTGTCCCATTGTATCACGTCATACATATACGCTGAGAGTAGTGCATGGTGCCTGGCAGTGTATAGAATAGGTTGATCTGGTTCAAGACTAACTGTGATGTAGAAAAGTGTTTCAAAATTAGGGATGCAATGATTCAGAAAATCCAAACTGTACAGACAAATTTTCAGGCTGACTAAGATCTCAGCTGCCAGTTTGACATTGATAACACCGAAATCTCAATGTAGAAAAACCAAAGTTGATTTAACATTGACTGTATATATACATTAACAGAGTCTTTCAAAGTTAATGAAAATTCAGTGGTCAACCATCTTGTACGCCTAAGAAAGGAGTTCAGTGCTCAGTTAAAGATCAGTCAATGTATGGTCTGAAGAAATGGACTAAGCAGTACATGCGCTGAAGGAATCCAGTCAAATGATTCCTGTCTGTGGAGGAATTACTGGTTTCATTTCACTAAAACTGTAGCTTGAGCAGTAAGAAATAAAAAAGCATGTTGGACAAAAACTAGCATTAATCTAGTTTCAGGAGTTTTCGTGAATGATCTAGCCCATTATTTAACAGCAAGGGTACCCCACTATGTTTGTCCAGCAATAGATTCTCTACAGGATATCATAACCCCTTTGGCAAACTGGTTATGATCCAAAATGACCAAACAACAGTATTAACATTAATTTATTTTTGCTTATCCGGATCATTTAAGGCATCATATATCACCATGAAGTAGCGAGATTGAACTCAATGGCACTGTGGCTCAATAAAGGACAGAACTTATTCACATTGATATGACTTCGATGAGAAAAGGTGGGACTCACTGTACTAAAGCGAAATTCCAAGCATCATATATTTGTGTACAGTACAGTTTCCAGGTTGATCAGATGACAGAAGAATGAACTTGATGAGAAAGTTTTACTATGAGTTTTGACTATGCACTTTTTAACCCTTACATTACCAGCAGATTCCCAGAAACATCTCCTTTGACTGACTTAGTCTGTTTTCGGTTGAAGTTTTAGAAATTCATTCAAGGATGTGAGTAGCATTGGCCAGACCAGCACTTATTACCCATCCCTAATTGCCCAGAGGACAATGAAGTGTCAATCTGTAGGTATGGAGTCACGTGTAGGCCAGATCAGTTAAGGATGGCAATTTCCTTCCCTAAAGGACATTAATGAACCAGATGGGATTTTGTGACAATTGACAATGGTTTCATGATCATCATTAGATTCCTAATTCCAGATATTTATTGAAATCAAATTCCACCATCAGCCATGGCAGGATTTGAACCTGGGACCCTAGAACAGTGTCTCTGGATTAATTGTCCTGTGATAATATCACTAGATCATCACCTCCCCTAGAGATCAGTTACAATACAAACCATATTTACAAAAGGTAGGCCTGGCTTTATTACTGTAACACTATGACCCAATTATTACATGACACAATTAAATTCTGATTTTGAAGAAACTAAAATGATTCAATCCACCCATCCCTTTTCTCTCCGGTCGTGAGGCCTTCACTCTTTTGAAATTTGAACTTAATTTATGTTTGAACTTAAAAACAAAACCTTTTTGTTTTTAAAAAGAGGTTTAAGTCCTCTTTAAAAACTGTTCAAGTCCTTCCTCCCAACTGTTCACTTTTGGTGAGAGACAATGAAAGAAAATGTCCTAAAGAAATGTAGGCGAAGGTTGGATTGGCCGTGGGACATTGCCCATAAAGTTCAGATATGTGTGGGCGAGCAACGGGGAATGTAGGGTTACAGGGATAGGGTGGGTCTGGGTGGGCTGTGTTTCGGCAGGTCAGTATGGACTCGATGGGCCAAATGGTTTGTTTCCACACTATAGTGATTCTGTGATTCTATCAGTTACTTTTAAAGGACATAGTTTAAGCCATTTCTGAGCTCTGGGTCTGCTGACTTACAGAGTGATCAGGGCAACCTTTGGTCACTGACAAGCACTGCTTCCTGCCCAACAGCTTGGACAGGCGTCACTTTACAGAGATCAATTGTGAGTTTGTTTTCTTTCTGTGTTGAGAGATGGCTTGTTTATGACAACTCTCATATTGCTTGTGGATGATTGCAATGGGACATTACAGCACCATCATGTCATCGCCAAGGTCGACTCAGTGAAGCTCTACTGTACTCAATGGATGATGTTTCGGGTACCATGCAGCCAATTAGCTCTCAGCTTTTATTTAGGCCCTGACCAAATGCCAATGAAAATGCAGGTCTTTGCGAAATTGCGATGGATTGGCTGCAATCCTTGCATCCCCAATTAAAGCATGTGTTAAGTTAGAAGACATACAGTGCATCTGAAGACTATGAACATATAACATTCCGACTGTACAATAAGAAGGATAAGACAGGGCGCGATCACATCACGACGCAGCACTGACAACGTTGCTTCTCCTTCAAATCCTCCACCTCGTCTACTGCCTCTTTACCCTTCCCAGCCGCCTTCTCCTCTGCACCCTGGGCAGCGGTGGTGCCATTGGGAGGGGCCTGGCTCTCCCCTGGCCTCTCGCTCTTGCCATCAGCATCTTCAATCACCACAAGCTCTGCTTTGCCTGTTCCATCATACCCGAGCACCTTCTTGGTCTCATTCTCGTCCTCGACGTCCTGGTAACCCATGAAGATCATGGTAACCGGCTGGTCTTTGCTAGGCTCTGCGCCATCCCCCGGAGTTTTCTGAAGGATTTTAAGGCTCTCTCCGGCCATCCCGTCCGGCTTTAGCTTCTCTGGGGTCTGACCGTCGGCCTGGAGCTGACCATGAGGTCCTTTCCCCTCAGGAGCCAGCGCTTTATTGAAGTCTGTCACCTTGTCAGCCTTCTGTATCAGCTCGTCCACCTCGGTGCTCGTGAGAAGGTGGACTCCGTTCTCCACTGCTCCGTCACCTTTGCGCATCTCATGGATAACCTTGAGGTCATCCTCGTAGACCTTGACTCCTTGTTGCTTGAGGTTCTTGGGAGACACACTGCTGGTGGACAGGACTTTGGTCTCCCCTGTTACATTGTCCTTCTCCACCGTAATTTCCACCGCAAACATCGCTGCAAACAACAAAAGGAGCTGAATGTCAGCAAATAGGTAACAAAAAAATACAGTCACTGCATGTTAAGGACTAGTGGCAATGGTTCCATAATCTGGTGGGTAAATCTCTCCCACCACAGCTCTTCAAATAACAAAAGACAGCAAACTTTGTTTGAACCGACACCTTCCCCAATGACCTGAAATCTCATGAGCCGGCAAAACATATAAGTTGAAACTTTATTGCTGGAACAGCACAGCAGGTCAGGCAGCATCCAGGGAACAGGAGATTCGACGTTTCGGGCACAGGCCCTTCTTCAGGAATGAGCAGAGAGTGTTCAGCAGGGAGGAGGGACTTGGAGGAGGGGCGTTGGAAATGTGATAGGTGGAAAGAGGTCAAGGTGAGGGTGATAGGTCGGAGTAGGATGGAGGCGGAGAGGTCAAGAAGAAGACTGCAGGTCAGGAAGGCGGTGCCGGGCTGGAGGGATTCGGCTGAGACAAGGTGGGGGGAGGGGGGATGAAGAAACTGGTGAAGTCCAAGTTCATCCCCTGTGGTTGGAGGGTTCCCAGTCGGAAGATAAGACGCTCATCCTCCGACCGTCGCGTTGTTGTGGTTTGGCAGTGGATGACCTGCATATCCTCGGTGGAGTGGGAGGGGGAGTTGAAATGCTGTGCTACAGGGTGGTTGGGTTGGTTCGTCCGGGTGGCCCAGAGCGCTACCTCGTGCTCCCACGAGGAGGTTGAACAGTTCATCGCGCTACCTCGTGCTCCCACGAGGAGGTTGAACAGTTCATCGCGCTACCTCGTGCTCCCACGAGGAGGTTGAACAGTTCATCCACTACACTAACACCTTCCACCCCGACCTCAAATTCACCTGGACAGTCTCGGACTCCTCCCTCCCCTTCCTAGACCTTTCTGTTTCTATCTCAGGCGACCGAATCAACACGGACATCTACTACAAACCAACCGACTCCCACAGCTACCTGGACTACACCTCCTCCCATCCTGCCCCCTGTAAAAACGCCATCCCATTCTCCCAATTCCTTCGTCTCCGCCGCATCTGCTCCCAGGAGGACCAGTTCAAAATACGTACAACACAGATGGCCTCCTTCTTCAAGGACCGCAATTTTCCCCCCGACGTGGTCGACGGTGCCCTCCACCGCATCTCCTCCACTTCCCGCTCCTCCGCCCTTGAGCCCCGCCCCTCCAACCACCACCAGGACAGAACCCCACTGGTCCTCACCTACCACCCCACCAATCTCCATGTACAGCGCATCATCCGCCGTCACTTCCGCCACCTCCAAACAGACCCCAGCACCAAGGATATATTTCCCTCCCCTCCCCTATCAGCTTTCCGTAGAGACCACTCCCTCCGCGACTCCCTTGTCAGATCCACACCCCCCACCGACCCAACCTCCACTCCCGGCACCTTCCCTTGCAACCGCAGGAGGTGCAACACTTGCGCCCACACCTCCCCCCTCACTTCTCTCCAAGGCCCCAAAGGAAACTTCCATATCCGCCACAGATTCACCTGCACCTCCACCCACATCATCTACTGCATCCGCTGCAGCCGGTGTGGCCTCCTCTATATTGGGGAGACAGGCCGCCTACTTGCGGAGCGATTCAGAGAGCACCTCTGGGCCACCCGGACGAACCAACCCAACCACCCTGTAGCACAGCATTTCAACTCCCCCTCCCACTCCACCGAGGATATGCAGGTCATTGGACTCATCCACCGCCAAACCACAACAACGCGACGGTCGGAGGAGGAGCGTCTTATCTTCCGACTGGGAACCCTCCAACCACAGGGGATGAACTTGGACTTCACCAGTTTCTTCATCCCCCCTCCCCCCACCTTGTCTCAGCCGAATCCCTCCAGCCCGGCACCGCCTTCCTGACCTGCAGTCTTCTTCTTGACCTCTCCGCCTCCATCCTACTCCGACCTATCACCCTCACCTTGACCTCTTTCCACCTATCACATTTCCAACGCCCCTCCTCCAAGTCCCTCCTCCCTACCTTTTATCTTCTCCTGCTGAACACTCTCTGCTCATTCCTGAAGAAGGGCCTGTGCCCGAAACGTCGAATCTCCTGTTCCCTGGATGCTGCCTGACCTGCTGTGCTGTTCCAGCAATAAAGTTTCAACTTTGATCTCCAGCATCTGCAGACCTCACTTTCTCGGCAATACATATAAACCTTAAATGCATATTTATTGTATTATTGCGATCTCCCCAATGTCTGAGTAATCAGATGAGGGTGCAAATGAGAAAGCTCTCTACTGGTAATATTTAAGGAAAGGTTAGATCATTATTTATGCTGTAAATAAAGTATAACGGTCATATGTTACGTTTTTATTACTTGGCATGTTTTTATATTGATTAGGCGTACCTCTCAATTATCCGGAATATTGCTTCAACAGTTACACTGCTTGTTCCCCAGGTGCTGGTTAATAAAATATTTGTAGTAATAACTCAAATGTTCCATAGACAACACCTTCCAAACCCATATCATCTATCAGGTAGCTGGCCAAATGCAGCTAATGCATGGAACACTACCCTGTGGCAAGCTCCCCTCCTAGTCACTCACCTCCCTGTGTTGTTCCTTCGGTGTCACTGGGTCAAATTTCTGGAACTCCCTTCTTCACAACCATGTGGGCGCCGACAACCCATGGACTGTAGCAGTTCAAGAAGGTGGCTCACCCCAAAGGGCAATTCATAGAATCCCAACAGTGCAGAAAGAAAGCCATTCGGCCTACACCAACCCTCTGAACTGCATCCCACCCAGACCCACCCCTTACCCTCTCCCCATAACTCTGTTTCCCCATGGCTGATCCACTTAGCCTGCACATCCCTGAACAATTCAGCGTGGCCAATCTACCTAACCTGCACATCTGAATGTCCAAACTCCACACAGACAGTCACCCAAGGGTAGGATCGAACCCGGGTCTCTGGAGCTATGAGGCAGCAGTGCTAACCACTGAGCCACCCAATGAAGGACAGCAACAAACACCAGCCCAACCAGTGAAACCCACATTCCATGAGTGAAGAAAAGTAAAACCAATTTGGTCTTCCACATTGACCTGAAAGTGAAAATCAGGTCTGAGCTTAGGTCCTCATTGAACCAACTGCAGCTTCAACAGTGCAGCACTCCCTCAGCACCTTAACTCACAGAATTTTCATCCCAATCTACAAGCTGAAGTGACTGCAGTGGGGCCTATAGCGAGAACCTGCTGGGTTAATGATCAGATTGTCACTTCTGAAACCTGATTCTGGATTAGTGGTGCTGGAAGAGCACAGCAGTTCAGGAATCTGATGAAGGGCTTTTGCTGAAACGTCAATTTTGCTGCTCCTTGGATGCTGCCTGAACTGCTGTGCTCTTCCAGCACCACTAATCCAGACTTCTGAAACCTGGTTGACTCTGATTAATAGAGTTTTAGAGTCATTATTATAGTGAGGAGGTCATTCTATCCTTTGAGATTATACTGACCCTATGAAGTAAACCTGCTAATCCTATTCCCTCACTCCATCCACGCAGTCCTGTTACAAATGTCCATCCGATTTTCTTCTGACATCACTAATCTGAATTCACTGCTCTCAAAGGCAGTCAGTCATCATTAATTGCTGTGTCTCATTCCAAAAATCTTCGAGCTGTGTCCCCTTGTCATTGGACCATCAGCTAATGGAACAATTTCTCTTTGACCATTTTAAACACAGAACTTTGAACATTCTAGTGCAGTCCAGGCCCTTCGGCCCTCAATGTTGCGCCGACCTGTGAAACCAATTTGAAGTCCATCTCTCCCCCACTATTCCATTTTCATCCGTATGCCTATCCAATGACCATTTCAATGCCCTGCAACAACTCTACTACTGTTGCAGGCAGTGCGTTCCACGCCCCTACTAATCTCTGAGTAAAGAAACTACCTCTGACATCTGTCCTATATTGATCACCCCTCAATTTAAAGCTATGTCCCCTCATGCTGCCCATCACCATTGAGGAAAAAGGCTTTCACTGTCCACCCTACCTAACCCTCTGATTATCTTATACGTCTCAATTAAGTCACCTCTCAACCTTCTCACGAAAACAGCCTCAAGTCCCTCAGCCATTCCTCGTAAGACCTTCCCTCCATACCAGGCAACATCCGAGAGGTTCCCATGGGGGACTGGTTAGCAAGGTTAGATCTCATGGAATACAGGGAGAACTAACCATTTGGCTTAAAGGTAGAAGACAGAGGGTGGTGGTGGAGGGGTGTTTTTCAGACTGGAGACCTGTGACCAGTGGAATGCCACAAGGATCAATGCTGGGTCATTTTCGTCATTTATATTAATGATTTGGATGTGAGCTTAAGAGGTATAATTTGTAAGTTTGCAGATGACACCAAAATTGGAGATGTAGTGGACAGTGAAGAAGGTTACCTCGAATTACAATGGGATCTTGATCAGATGGGCCAATGGACTGAGGAATGGCAGATAGAGTTTAATTCAGATAAATATGAAGTGCTGCATTTTGGGAAAGCAAATCTTAGCAGGATTTATACACTTAACGGTAAGGTCCTAGGGAGTGATGCTGAACAAAGAGACCTTGGAGTGCAGGTTCACAACTCCTTGAAAGTAGAGTCGCAGGTAGATAAGATAAGATGGTATGCTTTTCTTTATTGAGTACTGAGTACAGGAATTGAGAGGTCATGTGGTTGTACAGGACATTGGTTAGACCACTGTTGGAATATTGCGTGCAATTCTGGTCTCCTTCCTATCAAAAG
Organism: Chiloscyllium plagiosum; assembly: GCF_037043375.1. NCBI lineage: Eukaryota > Metazoa > Chordata > Chondrichthyes > Orectolobiformes > Hemiscylliidae > Chiloscyllium > Chiloscyllium plagiosum. The sequence continues at coordinate 51,506,115 of NW_028270166.1, forward strand.
GATGTTGTGAAACTTGAAAGGGTTCAGAAAAGATTTATAACGATTTCGCCAGGGTTGGAGGATTTGAGCTACAGGGAGAGACTGAATAGGCTGGGGCTGTTTTTCCTGAAGCATTGGAGGCTGAGGTGATGATCTTATAGGGTTTTATAAAATCATGAGGGGCATGGATAGGATTAATAGCCAAGGTCTTTTCCCTGGGGTGGGGGAGTCCAGAACTAGAGGGCATAGGTTTAGAGTGAGAGGGGAAAGATATAAAAGAGAACTAAGGGGCAACTTTTTCATGCAGAGGGTGGTGCATGTGTGGAATAAGCTGCCAAAGGAAGTGGTGGAGGCTGGTACAATTGCAACATTTAAAAGGCTTCTGGATGGATATATGAATAGGAAGGGTTTGGAGGGATATGAGCCGGGTGCTGGCAGGTGAGACTAGATTAGGTTGGGATATCTGGTTAGCATGGATGATTTGAACCGAAGGGTCTGTTTCCGTGCTGTACATCTCTATGACTCTGTGACTCTATCTTTCCTATAATGCGGTAACCAGAACTGTACGCAATACTCCAAGTATGGCTGCATCAGAGGTCTGTACAGCTGCAGCATGACCTTGTGGCTCCAAAACTCAATCCCTCTACCAATAAAAGCTAACACACCGTATGCCTTCTGAACAACCCAATCAACCTGGGTGGCAACTTTCAGGGATCTTTGTACCTGGACACAGAGATCTCCCTGCTCATCTACACTACCGAGAGTCTTACCATTAGCCCAGTACTCTGCATTCCTGTTACCCTTCCAAAGTGAATGACCTCACACTTTGTTGCATTAAACTCCATTTGCCACCTCTCAGCCCAGCTCTGCAGCTCATCTATGTCCCTCTGTAACCTGCAACATCCTTCGGCACTACCCACAACTCTACCGACCTTTGTGTTATTCGCACATTTACTGACCCATTCTTCTACACCCTCATTTAGGTCATTTATAAATATGATAAACTGCAGTGGGCCCAAAACAGATCCTTGTGGTACACCACAAGTAACTGAGCTCCAGGATGAACATTTCCCAACAACGACCACCCTCTGTCTTCTTTCAGCTAGCCAATTTCTGATCCAAAGCACTAAATCACCTTCAATCCCATGCCTCTGTATTTTGTGCAATAGCCTACCATGGGGAACCTTATCAAACGCCTTACTGAAATCCATATACACCACATCAACTGCTTTACCCTCATCCACCTGTTTGGTCACCTTCTCAAAGAACTCCAAAAGATTTGTGAGCACGACCTACCTTCACAAAACCATGCTGACTATCCCTAATCAAGCTATTCCTTTCTAGCTGATCATAAATCCTATCTCTTTTAACCTTTTCCAACACTTTACTCACAACTGAAGTAAGGATCACTGGTCTCTAATTTCCAGGGTTGTCTCTACTCCCCCTCTTGAACAAGGGGACAACATTTGCTATCCTCCAATCTTCTGGCAATACTCCTGTAGACAATGATGACATAAAGATCAAAGCCAAAGGCTCTGCAATCTCTTCCCTGGCTTCCCAGAGAATCCTTGGACAAATCCCATCCGGCCCAGGGGGTTTATCTATTTTCACACTCTCCAGAATTGTCTTGTGAACCGCAATCTCGTAGCCTGTATCTCAGTGTTCTCCTCGACAACATTTTTACAGTGTAAAAATTTTCTAGAGGAAAAATATTCATTTCGCGCTTCCCCTGTCTCCTCTGACTCCTTGCACAACTTTCCACTACTATTCCTGATTGGCCCTAATCTTTCTCTAGTCATTCTTTTATTCCTGATATACTGATAGAAAACTTTAGTGCTTTCCTTGATCCTATCTGCTAATGACTTCTCATGTCTTCTCCTTGCTTGTCTTAGCTCTCCCTTTAGGTCTTACCTGGCTAGCACCTGAACTGAGTCTTCGGTCTCATCTAACATAAGCCTTCTTCTTCCTCTTGACAAGAGATTCAACTTCTTTCATAAACCACAGTTCCCTCACTCAACCACTTCCTCCCTGCCTGACAGTTACATAATTATCAAGGACACGTAGAGCTGTTCCTTGAATAAGTTCCATATTTCAACTGTGCCCGTCCCCTGCAGTTTCCTTCCCCATCTTATGCATCCTAAATCTTGCCTGATCACATCATAATTGTCTTTCCCTCAGCAATAACTCTTGCTCTGCATTATATACCTATTCCTTTCCATCACTAAAGTAAACATAATGAAATTGTGGTCACTATCACCAAAGTCCTCACCTACCTCCAAATCTAGCACCTGGCCCAGTTCATTACCCAGTACCAAATCCAATGTGGCCTCGCCCCTTATTAGACTGTCTACATACCGTGTCAGGAAACCCTCCAGACAAAAACTGACCCATCTAAAGGAAAGTTGAAGTCTCCCATAACAAGTACCCTGTTACTCTCAATCCTATGCAGAATCATCTTTGCTATCGTTTCCTCTACATCTCTGGAACAATTTGGAGGCCTATAGAAAACTCCCAACAGGGACCCTCTCCTTTCCTGTTTCTAACCTCAGCCAAGACTACCTCAGTAGATGAGTCCTCAAACATCCTTTCTGCCACCGTAATACTGTCCTTGACCAACAATGCCACACCTCCCCCTCTTTTACCATCTTCCCTGTTCTTACTGAAACATCTAAACCCTGGAACCTGCAACAACCATTCCTGTCCCTGCTCTCTCCATGTCTCCGAAATGGTCACATCATTGAGGTCCCAACGACCAACCCATGTTGCATGTTCATCCACCTTATTCCAGATGCTTCTGGCGTTGAAGTAGTCACACTTCAAACTACCTTCCTGCCTGCTGGTACATTCTTGTGACCTTGAAACGTCACTTCTGATCTCACTACTCTCAACTTCCTGGACACTGGAGCTACTATTCAGGTTCCCAACCCCCTGCTGGATTAGTTTAAACCCTCCCAAAGAGCATTAGCAAACATCCCCCACCCCCCCCCCCCCCCCCCCCCCTCACGCCCAGGATATTGGTACCCCTCTGGTTCAGGTATAGACCGTCTCGTTTGTAGAGGTCCCAACCACACCAGAATGAGCCTCAATTATCCAATTATCCGAAACTCTCCCTCCTGCACCATCCCTGTAGCCACGTGTTCAACTCCTCTGTCTTCCTATTCCTCTCCTCACTGGCATCTTATCTTGAAGACCTCAATTAGAACTTCCCTTTGTTGCAGGCACATCTCCAACTACATTTTGTAACTAACATCCCCAATCCCTGAAACTATTCCAGTAAATCTTCATATGAATCTCTCAAGGACCCTTCTATCCTTCCTAAACATTAGTGAACAGGATTGGGTGCAATTCTTATTAAGGCCTCACTCGAGCTTAATAAAGGACCACAGAAACTTGTCTGTTTTTGTTTTCAATACCCCAGTGTTGGAAACTCAAGAACCCATATTACTTTGCTCACCACCTTCTCACTAGATCACTCCGAACAGTCCAGGTCCCTCTGCCTCCGATATTACGACCATAGATTTTAAATTGACCCTCCCATGAAAGTGGAATCTCTTTTGAAAAAAATGAGGCAATCGTTTTTTACCTCTCCAAAACCAAAAGAGAAAATGCTGGAAAATCTCAGCAGGTCTGCCTGAGCTGAGATTTTCCAGCATTTTCTTTTTTGGTTTCAGATTCCAGCATCTGCAGTAATTTGCTTTTATCCAGTTTTTTTTCCTCACAGAGGGTTGTGAGTGTTTGGAACTCTCTCCTTGACCAGACACTGGAAGCAGAATCGGTGAATCTTTCTTAAGGCAGAGGTAGACAGATCCTTGTTCCGAATGGGGTGGGGGTGGGGTAGGAGAAGTTAGGAATGAGGATTTGAGGTTACAATCAAATCAATTATATTCTTCTTGGGAGGGTGGAATAGGTTCGAAGGGCTGAATGGTCGACTTGTCCTCGCTGTTCAGTGACAGAGAAGGAAGAGCGATGTCGCTCCAAGTCAAGATGGTGACTGAGGGGACAGGGGGCTTGGCGATTTTCTGCCCTTATCCTCCTGGTTGACAGAAGATGGGAACTTGGAAGGCATAGTCTATGGAAGTTTTGTGAGTTATTTCATTACTTGAAGAGCAGTAGTGGAGGTATCCAAGGGATTTATGTTTGTTTCTCTATTCTGTAAAATTGTTCCTTTATCTTAAGGAGCTCTGAGACTAGGAACCGAGGGCACAGCCTTAGAGTGAAGGACAACCCTTTCGAACTGAGATGAAGAGGAAATTCTTCAGCCAGAGGGTGGTGAATCTGTGGAACTCATTGCCGCAGAGAGCTGTGGAGACCAAGTCATTGAATGTATGCAAGAGGGATGGACATGTTCTTGATGAGTAAAGGTATCAAGGGATATGTGAGAAGGCAGGGGAATGGGATTGAGAAAAGTCTCAGCAATGATCAAATGGGCCGAATGGCTAATATCATATGGTCTTGTGGTGTGTACAAGATCAGCTGTCAGTATTTTCATTTTGAGGCTCTGTCATGTAACTTGAATTACTTCAACAGAATGGTGTTTGTAATTATTGCTGCACAGAGGAAACATAATACACTGAACCAATCACAAATCTGAGCAATACTTCACAGAGAGATATCTTCTTCCTCCTGATTGTTGTTTATCTTTGATATATGATTGGAGATAGTTTTCTGCTTAAGGAAATGATCAAAATTAGCTACTGCAGAGAGACTCTGCACAGGAACATGTGATGACATTGGCAATTTTTAAACATATATCCTTCCCCAACCTCCTCACTTCCTATCGATCCCTCAGTCCCTGTTGATCCCTTACTCCCTATAACTCTCTCAGTCCCTGTAACTCTCTCAGTTCCGGTCGCTCTCTCTCTCTCCCTGTTGATCCTGGAATATGTCACTGCAGCTTGCAAGCGGTTTAGCCATCCAGCAGTACCAGCAAAGCTCCAGCAGGTGGCAGACATTACCACTAATCCATAGAAAGCGACGATTGTAGATGCTGGAGATAAGAGTGGAGAGTGTGTTGCTGGAAAAGCACAACAGGTCAGGCAGCATCCAAGGACCAGGAGAGAAGACGTTTTGGGCGTAAGCACTTCATTAGGAATCTTGGAGGGATTGGGGGATGGGGTGGAGTGGGGGGATGGGTGCCCAAAGGGGCTGAGAGATAAATAGGAGGGGGCTGGGGTTTGGGAATGCAATAGGTAGATGGAGGTGGGGAGGGGGGGGGAGGTTGATGGTTATAGGTTGGAGCAGAGGGTGGAGCGGATAGGTGGGATAGGCTTGGATTTGGTGGTGGAAGAGGCCAAAGGCTTGCATGTCCTTGGCAGAGTGAGAGGGGGAGTTGAAGTGTGGAGTGGTGGGGTTGTTTGGTACATGTGTCCCAGAGATGTTCTCTGAAACATTCTGCAAGTTGGCGTCCTGTCTCCCCAATGTAGAGGAGACCACATCGAGAGCAGCAGTCCAGCAGCTTGATACTGGCCAAATACCACAGGACTAGGCTGGACTGGGCAGGGCTGGGCAGGACTGGTCTGGGCTGGGCTGGTCTGGTCTGGGCAGGGCTGGACTGGTCTGGTCTGGGCTGGTCTGGTCTGGGCAGGGCTGGTCTGGTCTGGGCAGCGCTGGTCTGGTCTGGTCTGGTCTGGTCTGGGTGGGGCTGGTCTGGGCAGAGCTGGTCTGGGCTGGGTGGGCTGGTTGCTCTGCAAACAGATTGGGCTACAAAATCTGAAATATCCTGTTGTCCCAGGGGCTTTCAGAGCCAGGGTCAGCTCGAGGGTATCTCCTTTATAGCAAATACCCAAACGTACTGCAGAGTGCTACAAGACATTTACTGAGATGGAATATGTCGGAACTCAGGCATGAATACCCCTATCTCATATCCCCCAGCTAATATCCCCCAGCTAATATCCCCCAGCTAATATGCCACACCTGTTGTCCCCCTTCAGCCACCAGGCTGCTCCCTGCTTGTTTGCCCTCACACCCTGTTACAACAAATTGGAAATCAACAGGTTTCATTTTAACAAGTACTATTCATAAGGACCAGGGAGCGTAACTTCCTGCTGTTGGTTATAATCTCTGCCCACTGACTGTGACCGGTGGATGTGGTGACAACTCTCCTGACCTTCTGGACAGGGTGAAGACTCTCTGACCTTTGACCCTCTGGACAGGGTGAAGACTCTGCTCTGGACAGGCAGGATGTCCCAAATGTCGTCAAGACTTGAACTAACAGGGGTCAGACCTGTGTGACACTGCAAGACCATGTAGTGAGCTGACAATTCTTACAAGACCGCACAGAGACTCACATAATAACATTCAAAGGGCCAATACACTACAAAATAAAACTGAAGTTATATTCAAAGTTTGTGAGAAGATTTGTAGCTCGGGTGCTCGTTGTTGTGGTTCTGTTCGCCGAGCTGGGAATTTGTGTTGCAGACGTTTCGTCCCCTGTCTAGGTGACATCCTCAGTGCTTGGGAGCCTCCTGTGAAGCGCTTCTGTGATCTTTCCTCCGGCATTTGTAGTTCTATGAACACCAACTAGCCACGAAACGACACAACCAGCTATCCTTAGTAGCCACACACACAGATGACAAGCAACATGAATTTGACTGGGACAACACTACTATTATAGGACAAGACAAACAGAGAACAGCCAGGGAATTCCTAGAGGCGTGGCACTCATCCACAGATTCAGTCAATAAGCACATCGACCTGGACCCAATATACCGGCCACTGCAGCGGACAGCTGGAACTGACAACCGGAAGCGGCAGATTCAAACCACTACAAATACCGGAGGAAAGATCACAGAAGCGCTTCACAGGAGGCTCCCAAGCGCTGAGGATGTCACCCAGACAGGGGACGAAACGTCTGCAACACAAATTCCCAGCTCGGCGAACAGAACCACAAAAATGAAGTTACATTGGCCCTGGCCTTTGACTGAGCTGTCTGAATGTCTTTGTGTTTATCATTTCATGGGATGTGGGTAGCAATGTCTGGGCCAGCATTTATTGTCCATCTTCAATGCCTTGAAGGAGATAGTGAGGAGCTGCCTTCTAGAATGTTCTGAGGGTGTAGGGCATCCACAGTGCTGTTCCACCAGAAATTTCATACCAGTGTTTAAGTACAGTCTCTCTGGCATATGAAAGATGCATTTTCACCTGATAATGTTACTGGAAACCCAAGCCTAGTCAGTAGATTTTGTAATTGTTTATGAGTGGGAGTCATTGGCTGGGTGGAGTGAGAAATGCTTGCATGTTTCTTTGAGTGTGTGCTTGGCTGGGGGTTTCTGGGTATATGGGTGCATGACAGCATTGGCATGAACGTCTGTTGTGGGCATCATGCATGTCCCATGTTTGGGAGTACGTGTGTGAGCACATATAATGGGACTCTCGGAAGGTATGCTGCCTCCCAGGTGCCAGGGTCCGGGATGTCTCTGATTGAATCCACAAGATTCTGGTGGGGAGGATGAGCAGCTAGAGTTGGGGTACACATTGGCACCAATGACATAGCTAGGAAAAGGAATGAGGTTCCAAAAAGTGATTTCAAAGAGTTAGGTTGGAAGGATGAGTAGAGTAGTAATCTCAGGATTGCTACTGGTGCCATGTACTAGTGAGGCGAGGTACAGGGAGCGAGTGCAGCTAAACACGTGGCTACAGCGCTGGTGTAGGAGGGAGGGCTTCAGATATGTCGATCATTGGGGTACCTTCTGGGGAAGGTGGGACCTGTACATGAAAGACGGGTTGCACTTAAACTGGAGGGGCACCAATGTCCTGGGCAGATTTGCTGGGCATTTCAGGAGGGTTAAAACAAGTTTGGCAGGGGGATGGGAACCAGAGGTGCAGGTCAGATCAGAAGAGAAGCTAGTTGTTGAAAGGGCAGAAATAGAATGCAGTGAGTCTGTCAGGAAGGATACACAGCTGTTACAGGAAAGGGATGGGTCAATGTCTGTCTGTTTCAATGCAAGGTGTGTCAGGAATAAGAATGATGAACTTAGAGCACGGATCAGTACTTGGAACTACGATGTTGTGGTCATAACGGAGACATGGATGTCACAGGGGCAGGAATGGTTGTTGGATGTTCCAGGGTTTAGATCTTGTGAAAAGAACTGGGAGGGGAGCAAAAGAGGAGAGAGAATAGCATTGTGAGAGAGTGCAAAACAGCTGCAGAAGAGGAGGCTGTTGAGGAGGGTTTGTCTACTGAGCCAGTATGGGTGGACATCAGTAACAGGAAAGGAGCAGTCACTTTATTGGGTGTTATCTAAATACCCCCCAGTAGCAGCAGAGAGATGGAAGAACAGATTGGACAGCAGATCTTGGAAAGGTGCTGCTGTAACAGAGTTGTTGTTGTTATGGGTAGCTTCAACTCACCCAATATTGATTGGAACCTCATCAATGCAGATGGTCTGGATGGAGCCAATTTTGTCAGGTGTGTCCAGGAAGGATTCTTGACTCAATATGTAGATAGGCCGACTAGGGGAGAGGCCATATTGGATTTGGTGTGAGGCAACAAGCCAGGCCAGGTGTCAGATCTCTCAGTGTGAGAGCATTTCGGTGACAGTGGCCACAACTGCCTCACCTTTACCATAGGATAAGAACAGACAGTATGGGAAGGTATTTAATTGGGGGAAGGGAAATTATACTGCTGTGGTGAAGGAGCCTTGGATGATGAGAAGAGGAGCTTCTCCTCAAGCGGAAGAAGGAAACTTACTTAAGTTTGAGGAAGCAAGGATCTGGCACAGCTTTAGAGGGTTACAGGGTGGCTAGGAAAGAATTCAAAGCCTTCAGAAAGGATTAGGGAAAACTCAAATCATTCTACACTTACGTGAGGAATAAGAGAATAATCAGAGAGAGAGTAGGGATGATCAGGGACAGTGGAGGGAACCTGTGCCTGGAATCTGAAGAGGTAGTGGAGGCCCTAAATCAGTTTTTTGCTTCAGTATTCACTAGAGAGAGGGACCTTGTTGATAGTGAACACACCGTGGACCAGGTTAATATGCTTGAACAGATTGATATTAAGGAAGTAGATGTACTGGAAATTCTGGGAAGCATCAAGATAGGATTTTTGGCAGTGTGGAGGAACAGTGGGATCTTAGGGTCCAAGTACATAAATCATTCAAAGTAGCCACCCAAGTTGATAGGGTTGTTAAGAAGGCAGATGGTGATTGAGTTTAAGAGATGTGAGGTTTTGCTGCAACTCTATAAAACCCTGGTTAGACCACACTTGGAATATTGTGTCCAGTTCTGGTGCCTCATTATAGGAAGGACGTAGATACTTTAGAGAGTGTGCAGAGGAGATTTACCAGGATGCTGCTGCTTGGATTGGAGGACATGTCTTATGAAGAGAGGTTGAGTGATCTTGGGCTTGTCACAGTGGAGGGAAGAAGGAAGAGAGGTGACTTGATAGAGGTGTACAAGGTAATGAGAGGCATAGATAAAGTAGATAGCCAGAGACTTTTCCCCAGGGCAGCAATGGTTGTCATGAGGGGTCATAGTTTTAAGGTGATCGAAGGAAGGTATAGGAGAGATGTCAGAGGTAGGTTCTTTACAAAGAGAGCGACGGATGTGTGGAATACACTGCCAGAGACATTAGGGACATTTAAGCGACTGCTGGACAAGCACATGGACGGCAGTAAATTGAGGGGTTTGTAGGTTAGGTTGATCTTAGACTAAGATAAGTCCTCGGCACAACATCGTGGACAAAGGGCCTGTACTGTGCTTTATGTTCTGTGTTCTATGTTCATATGAACATGGTTATATGTGCAAGCATGTGTTTAAGCATGTGAATATGTGTCTGTGTGTGAATAGGTGTATGTGTGTGAATATGTATACATGAATCTATGTGTGTGTGAGAATATATATATGTGTGTGTACATGTATGTGTGTCATACAGTCATAGAGTCATACATGGAAACTGACCCTTTGGTCCAACTAGACCCACCAACCATGTTGCCAAAGTAAACTAGTCTCACTTGCCTGCATTTGGCCCATATCTCTCTCAACCTTTCCTATTCGTGAACTTTTCCAAAGGTCTATTAAATGTTCTAACTGTACCTGCATCCACCACTTTCTCTGGGAATTCATTCCACATACAAACCATTCTCTGTATAAAATAACCTTAAAAATGCACCTCCGAGTTTTGAACTTCCTCACCCTAGGGAAACGATCTTTGCTATTCACCTTATGTATGCCCCTCATGATTTTATAAACCACTATCAGGTTGCCCCTCAACTGCCTGTGCTCCAGTGAAAAATATCTAAGCCTACCCAACCCATTTTTATAACTCAAATCCAGTCCCGGCAGCATTCTAATAAACCTTTCCAGTTTAATAATATCCTTCCCATAGCAGGGCAACCAGAACTGTACACAGTACCCCAGAAAAGGCCTCACCAACATCCTGTACAAACTCAACATAGAACATAGAACAATACAGCACAGAACAGGCCCTTTGGCCCTCGATGTTGCTCCGACCTGTGAACGATTCTCAGTTCGCGCCCCCTACACTATCCCAAAATCACCGATGTGCTTATCTAAGGATTATTTAAATCTCCCTAATGTGGCTGAGTTGACTACATTGGCAGGTAGGGCATTCCACACCCTTACCACTCTCTGCGTAAAGAACCTGCCTCTGACATCTGTCTTAAATCTATCACCACTCAATTTGTAGTTATGCCCCCTCGTACACGCTGACATCATCATCCTAGGAAAAAGTCTTTCATTGTCTCCTCTGTCTAATCCTCTGATCATCTTGTATGTCTCTATCAAATCCCCCCTTAGTCTTCTTCTTTCCAATGAGATCAGACCCAAGTCTCTCAGCCTTTCCTCATAAGACCTTCCCTCCAGACCAGGCAACATCCTGGTCAATCTCCTCTGCACCTTTTCCAATGCTTCTACATCCTTTCTGTACACCAGAACTGTGCACAATATTCCAAGTGTGGCCGCACCAGCATTTTGTATAGTTGCAGCATGACATTGCGGCTCCAGAACTCGATCACTCTACGAATGAAACCTAACACACCGTATGCCTTCTTAACAGCTATATCCACCTGGGTGGCAACTTTCAGGGATCTATGCACATGGACTCCAAGATCCCTCTGCACATCCACATGACCAAGAATCTTTCCATTGACCCAGTAGTCTGCCTTCCTGTTATTCTTCCCAAAATGCACCACCTCACATTTAGCTGCATTGAGCTCCATTTGCCATCTCTCAGCCCAATTCTGCAGTTTATCCAAGTCCCCTGCAACCTGTAACATTCTTCCAAACTGTCCACTACTCCACCGACTTTAGTGTTGTCTGCAAATTTACTAATCCATCCACCTATGCCTGCAGCTAAGTCTTTTAAAAAATGACAAAAAGCAGTGGTCCCAAAACAGATCCTTGTGACACCACACTAGTAACCGGACTCCAGGCTGAATATTTTCCATCAACCACCACATGCCACCTCCTTTCAGAAAGACAGTTTCTAATCCAAACTGCTAAATCACCCTTAATTCCATGCCTCTGCATTTTCTCCATCAGCCTACCATGTGGAACCTTATGAAAAGCTTGACTGAAGTCCATGTATACCATGCCAACTGCCCTACCCTCATCTACATGCTTGGTCACCTTCTCAAAAAACTCAATGAGGTTTGTGAGACACCACCTGCCCTTGACAAAACTATGTTGGCTATCTGAAATCAAATTGTTGCTTGCTAGATGATTATAAATCTTATCTCTTATAATCTTTTCCAAAACCTTTCCTACAACAGAAGTAAGGCTCACTGGTCTATAATTACCTGGGTCATCTCTGCTGCCCTTCTTGAACAAGGGCACAACATTTTCAATCCTCCAGTCCTCAGGTACTAAACCTGTAGACAATGATGACTCAAATATCAAAGCCAAAGGCTCTGCTGTCTCCTCCCTAGCTTCTAAGTAAAAACAATGACTGCAGATGCTGGAAACCAGATTTTGGATTAGTGGTGCTGGAAGAGCACAGCAATTCAGGCAGCATCCGAGGAGCAGCAAAATCGAAGTTTCGGGCAAAAGCCCTTCATCAGGAATTCCTGATGCTGCCTGAACTGCTGTGCTCTTCCAGCACCACTAATCCAAAACCCTCCCTAGCTTTCCAGAGAATCCTCGGATAAATCCCATCCAGCCCAGGGGACTTGTCTGCTTTCACTCCTTCGCGAATTGATAACATCTGTGTGTGACTAACCTCGATCCTTTCTAGTCTAATATCTTGTACTTCATTCTTCTCCTCTGCAATATTCTCTTTTTCCTGAGTGAACACTGATAAGAAATGTTCATTTAGCACCTCTCCGATCTCTACAGGGTCGACACTTAACTTCCCACTTCCTATTCCTATCCTAGTCATCCTTGTAGTCCTCACATTCCTACAGAAAGCTTTAGGGTTCTCCTTTATTCTATTTGCTATAGACTGCTCGTGTCCTCTCTTTGCTCTTCTTAACTCTCTCTTTAAATCCTTCCTAGCTGATCTGTAACTCTCCATCGCCTCATCTGAACCATCTTGTCTCATCAACACATAAACCTCCTTCTTCTTCTTAACAAGAGATGTAATTTCTGTTTTAAACCACGGTTCCGTTACCTTATCACTTCCTCTCTGCCTGACAGGGACATATCTATCAAGGACATGCAATATCTGTTCCTTAAACCAGCTTCGAACGTCTGCATCCCCTGCATTTTGTTACCCCATTCTATACATCCTAATTCTTGCCTAATCCCTTGCCCTTGTCCCATTGATAACTCTTGACCTGTGGCATGGACCTATCCCAACTCTTATACTCAATGGTTTGAGCAATGGTGGCAATCGTGCTAACTCTTTCTTAACCACCCTGTCTCCCTATGATGCAAATTTCAAAGAATTATTCCTGAACGCTTGAGTGTCTCTGTTGTACAAAACTACCCAGGGCCGTACCATTAATTGTATAAGTCCTGCTCTTGTTTCTTTTACCAAAATGCAATACCTTGCATTTAGACAAATTAAGCTCCATCTGCCACTCCTCAGTCCATTGAATGTGTGTAAATATATATGTGAATGTGTGTGAATATATATATATGTGTGCATGTGTGTGTGAATATATATGTGGATGTGTGTGAATATATATGTATATACATGCGCGTGTGAATATATATGTGTATATATGTGAATATATATGTCTATATGTGTGCATGTGACTATATATGTGGATGTGTGTGAATAGTTTTGTATATATTTGTGCGTGTGTGAATATATATGTGTATGTGTGTGAAAAATATGTATATATGTGTGCATGTGTGTGAATATATATGTGTATGTGTGTGAATATATGTATATATGTGTGTGAATATATATGTATATATGTGTGCGTGTGTGAATATATATGTGTGCATGAATGTGTGTGTATGCGTGTGTGTTGGGGTGTGGCGGGTTTCTGAATGTGGGGCAAGAGCTACACTGGTGCCTCAGTCTGTTCCCTATGCTTTCTGACCTTCAGTCAGTGTACTATTGCATTTAATCCTGGTCTGATCCACAATGTTCTCTCTCCTCTGCTCCTTTTCTGTCAATAGTTTCCTTCAGGTATTTTGTTGTGAGACGGTTGAAGACCTAATCTGATGGAGATGGTGAAATGGCATGAATCCAGAGGCCTTTTGACCCATTCTGCCCCCAGCAGCACTGAAGGGACTGGTCTCACGTTGTTTGATTGGGTCCTGCTGAAGGATCCTGCTCTGGGTGGGCCCAATGCCTACGTGGTTGGTGCTTCCCAAATTGACTTGAGCCGGGGGATGAGACAGGGTCTAGAAGAGGATGACACCATTGTAATGGACCTAATGCAGGATTTAGGGTGCTGCTAGGGAGGCCCAGGAAATGTTTTACTCTCATTTCCCAGGGGATATTCTGTAAATATTTCTGCATCGTAGGCTCCTGATCCTGGAATTGAGCTGTTGTTGCAGCCAGTGTACATTCAATAATCCCAGCCTGGTGAGATTTAAAAGACTGACACAGTTTTATTTTGTGAATCAGGCATTCAAATGTTGTTGAGTGAGTTACATAGGATGAACAAGTGCACCTTAATTGTTCCTTAAACTGTTGCCCCAGTTCCTTAAGGTTTTCCTGGTTTCCCCTGTTCCTTAACTTGTTCTTTCTGTATTCCTTAAGGTTTTCCCTGCTCCTATGCCTGTTCTTCAAGGTTTTCCCTGTTATTGAGCGTGTTCCTTTCCCTGTTCCTGTCTTGTGTTTCTTGGACAGTATGCAGGGGCCTGGGGCTGCATGTCTGTGTGCCAGCCAGCAGCATGAGGAACTAATAACTCCTCAAGATACCTTGTAAAAGTCTTGATTGCATTAAACATCCTCCATCCCCATCGGCTCGCGCTCAATTAGTCACCATCACCCCTTCCCTTTTGGTCCACAATCAGGGTGCCCTTTTAATTTGCTTTATCAGGGTTGGTCACCCTGGTCTCATGTTAAGATAGACACCCCAGAGCTGGTCAATAGGGTGCAGCTGGTTACTAGTCACTGGTTACTGGTTACTAGATGCTCTTACCAGCTTTCAGCTTCTCCGTGCTTCCTTCAGGTTTGTTGGCCAATGGGCTGCTGTGATGCTTTGCCGACTCTGTAAGAGTAAGGTGGAATTAGACAGGCCGACAGGACTGGGTGGTTGCCTGGTGTGACAGAGCCATCTCTGGGTTATCTCAAGCTCTTAACTTGTTAAAGCTGAACTCGTGGCATTCAATCTACCAACCTGCCAGGTTCAAAGGTTGCAATCTGAGGACACCTTAAAAAAACATGTTATTGGTAAATAAAGTTTCCTTTCACAAGGGAACTTTACACTTTGCTGAAGTTTGATAGGAACAGAGGTTGTGATATGTTTGAAGACTGCAAAAAGGATCTACTGTGCACATTAATCCTCAGTGAGATTGTCCCGTTTATACATGATAAAGTCTGCAGAGTATACAAGGACTCTGAATAGGTGATAGCCCAGTCAGGTTGCATTCAATTTTATTTTGAGTTTTAACTGCAGGTTATGAGTTATATGACTCCCACATTTCATTTCATAGACTCATAGAGCATGGAAACTAGTTCAACCGGTCCATGCTGACCATATTTCCAAACTAAATGAGTCCCACTTGCCCTTATTTGGCCCACATCCCTCCAAACCTTTTCCATTCATGAGCTTATTCTCATGTCTTTTAAATGAACCTGTATCCACCACTTCCTCTGGAAACTTGTTCCACACATGAACCAGTCTGTGTAAAAAAGTTGTCCCTCATGTCCTTTTTTAAATCTTTGTCCTCTCACCTTAAAAATATGCCCCCTACTGTTGAACTCCTCACCTTTCGTATTCACCTTATCTATGCCCCTCATGATTTCCTTAGTGATTTGTTTGAAGATGCTCAGGAATGACTGTGAGCAGTGTTAGAGCTTGTTTATCATGTGCCTATGACTTAATCAAAACTTGTAAAACTTGGGAATGATGCAGACTGCCTTGCCCACCTCAGAACAGTGTTCCAGCATAACCAGTACAAAATCCCATGCAAGGACTGCACAAAACACTATATAGGACAAACAGGAAGACAGCTAACGATCCGCATCCACGAACATCAACTAGCCACGAAACGACATGACCAGCTATCCCTAGTAGCCACAAACGCAGACGACAAGTAACATGAATTTGACTGGGACAACACTACCATTATAGGGCAAGCGAAACAAAGACCAGCCAGGGAATTCCTAGAAGCATGGCACTCATCCACAAACTCCATCAACAAACACATCGACCTGGACTCAATATACCGCCCACCACCGCGGACAGCTGAAACTGACAACCGGAAGTGGCAGAAACAGGCCACTATAAATGCCGGAGGAAACACCACAGAAGCGCTTCACAGGAAGCTCCCAAGCAATGAGGATGTCACCTAGACAGGGGACGAAACGTTTGCAACAAAAACTTCCAGCTCGGCGAACAGAACCACAATAACCAGTACCTTCATTTACTAGTGTTACTGGTGAATTGCTACCTTTTCCTTCTGCACTTGCTATTTCAATGGAGCTTCTAACCTGTTTATTTCATGCAATCCAGTTTGTTTCAATCAGGTTTGCTTGCAGAGCAGGAAACATGAAGCTGTTGGATGAGGTCTGGGATTATTAGTTCTGCACTCGGAGTGGGAACCCAGACACATGGGGAGTACAGTGTTCCCAGCCCTTGTTTGTTCCCTGTGTGAGTGGTGCCTCCATAATTGAATTGAGTATGATGTAATGTTCATCACTGTCTGCTAATTGAAGAGATTAGAGAAGGGAGATGAACAGAGAGAGAGATCATTGGAAAGATAGAGAGAACTAGAGAGGGAAAAATGGAGAGAATTAGGCTGAGACAGACAAGGATGACAGTCGTGATTTGGAGATGACGGTGTTGGACTGGGGTGTACAAAATTAAAAATCACACAACACCAGGTTATAGTCCAACAGGTTTAATTGGAAGCACACTAGCTTTTGGAGCACTGCTCCTTCATCAACCACCTGATGATGGAGCGGCGTTCCAAAGGATAACAGTAATATTAATGCAGATATAGAGAAAGAGAGAGAGAAGGAGAGAGACAGCAAGAGAGAATTAGTAAAGAAAGACAGAGAGAGACAGGATTGTGGGAGATAGATGGAGAGGGTGAGTGACAGAGAAAACGAGAGAGCATTAGTGAAGAGAGACATGGATAGACACAGATTTGATGGAGATAGAGAAAATGAGGGAGAATTACTGAAGACAGCAAGTCAGAGACAGAATGAGACTGATTAAGTGAGTGAGAGAGGAGTACATGTGAAGTCATCAATGGATATAAAGCTTGCCTTATGTTGTGATTACCTGGTTTACTAAAGGAAGGATTAACCCCAGAGAGATGGAGATTGTGTGAAAGCACTGTGAAAACTCTGCTTGTCCCCCAGGAATGGGCTGCTAAATGAATGGTGTGATATGAGGTTGAGTTTGGTGTTGTGATCGCAGTGTTGATCTCATCTGGGGCAGCAGGTGCATCGAGCCAGCTTGTTGGTTCATTGTTGGGTATCAACCTACCTTGGCACCAGATAGTCTAGACCAGACACAGGCACACAGGGTATAATTACACATTCTGCAAAGACACTGGCACTGCGTAGTGTCACATTATCACAGAGTCACTCCTTAGGGAGACCATCTCAAACTTAAACTCAACAAAAACTCTGCTGACTGAGAGTGTTGTTCAGCTTTAACCTCTAGGCCTGTTTCTAAGCTCTCAGATACTCTGATAAAAGACAGTTAGGCGAAGGTGAGGACTGCAGATGCTGGAGATTAGAGTCGAGAGTGTGGTGCTGGAAAAGCACAGCAGGTCAGGCAGCATCCGAGGAGCAGGAGAATCGATGTTTCGGGCAAAGGCTCTTCATCAGGAATGAGGTTGGGAGCCTTAGGGGTGGAGCGATAAATGGGAGCGAGGTGGGGCCAGGGGAAAGGTAACTGAGAGTGCGATAAATAGATGGAGGTGGGGGGTAAAGGTGGAACGGATAGGTGGGAAGGACGATGGTCAGGTAGGACAGGTCATGAGGAAGGTGCTGAGCTGGAAGGTTGGAACTGGGATAAGGTGGATTTCACAACCTTCCTCATTTCCCCTCCCCACCTTACCCCAATTCCAACTTGCCCGCTCAGCACCATCCTCATGACCTGTCCTACCTGCCCATCTTCCTCCCCACCTATCCACTCCACCCTCCCCTCCTACCTACCATTTTTACTCCCACCTCCATCCACATATTGCGCTCTCAGCTACCTTACCCCAGCCCCACCCCCTTCCCATTTATCACTCTGCCCACTTGCCCACAAGCCTCATTCCTGATGAAAGGCATTTGCCCGAAAAGTCGTTTCTTCGGCTCCTCAGACGCTGCCTAATTTCCTGTGCTTTTCCAGCACCACACTCTCGGCTCTAAAAGACAGTTAGCTTAAAATGTTCACTCTATTTCTCTCTCCTCTCTGGCCTCGTGACCATTTCCAGTATTTCTGACTTTCATCTCTTCCTGTCCCCAACACATCGAATCCAAAACATTGAGTCTCATTCACAAATGCCTCCACAAGTTTAACCCAGTCCTCCAGCCTTAACCATCAGCCTGTGTAATTCCGACTCCCCCTTTGGCCTCGCTCCCTGAGACTCCCTCTCTGATTCCCTCTCAATTGCTGCATCTATTCTCACCTTTGACCTCCACTGTCTGTAGTGCGCTTGCTCTGAGTGTTGCTTGTTTGTATTCATGATTTCTCCCTCTCATTCTCCCAATACTCGGCTCTCCTCATGGATGATCCCGGATTCTCGGAGTGGAGCCGAGCTTCATAGGTATATCCTCGCCTTCCACAGTGGGTGATTCCTGATCTTCAAAATACAGCCTCAATATCCTGGAGGCGCCATGGAAACAGCTCCCCCAGCCTCCTGTGCATATGGCAGCTCTAGCTCAAATTTGAGCTACAGGGAGAGACTAAATAGGCTGTTTTCCCTGGACTGTCAGAGGCTGAGGGATGACCTTATAGAGGTTTATAAAATCATGAGGGGCATGGATAGGGTAAATAGACAATGTCTTTTCCCTGGACTGGGGGGGTCCAGAACTAGAGGGCATAGGTTTAAGGTGAGAGGGGAAAGAGATAAAATGGATCAAAGGGGCAACTTTTTCATGCAGAGGGTGGTGTGTGTACGCAATGAACTGCCAGAGGAAGTGGTGGAGGCTGGTACAATTACAACATTTAAAAGACATCTGGATGGGTATATGAATAGGAAGGGGTTGGAGGGATATGGGCCGGGTGCTGGCAAATGGGATTAGATTAGGTTAGGATATCTGGTTGGCATGGACGAGTTGGACCGAAGGGTCTGTTTCTGTGCTGCACATCTCTATGACTCCACGGCAGGTGAACCTGGACATTCTACCATCTAACCCTAGCCCATTCTGCAAAGGATCCTTTTGCTGACCTGTATCATGTCAATGATGCTAATCCAGTTTTTAAACCCATCATAAAACTGCTAACTGAAAACAACTAAACATTCACCGCAGAATCACACAGCAGGCCTTTCGGTCCATCAGACCTGCACCAGTTCCATCCCCTTGTGCCAATCTCCCGCCGATTCCCCTATCCCTGTATCCCATTTCTATCCAAATAACCGTCCTCTCAAATGCCTCAGTTGAATCACATTTCCAGGCAATGCATTCCACACACTAACTACTCACTGAGTGAGAAAGTATATCTTTGCTTCAGCCTTGCTTCATTTCCACATCCCTTTCATTTTATACCCTCTTATTCTTGTTCCTTTTACAGTTTCTCCCTTTCTACTCTATCCAGCTCGGTCCTGATTTTGAAACCATTGAACAGACCTCCTATCAACCTCTCCTCTCCAAGGTCAACAGTCCCATCTTCTCCAGTCCTCAAAACTGGAATTCCTGGGACCACAATGATAAATCACTGGGCCCTTACCAATACATTCACATGCACAGTAACATTTTCACATTAATAATTCACAACCACTGCCCACTGGAGGGCAGGGACTAAATAAAGACTGAGTTGGAGGGGAAAATAATATACTCCAGCCCCCTAAGGTGCCCACCTCTCTCTACAGGCATCAAGGGTATTAGTAATTTGATGTGGGAGACGTACACTAATTAGATGACCTTTGACTTTCTGGTCAACAACACACTTCATAACAGACTAGTGCTTCCCAGACTGTCACTATGGAAGTTCTGTTTAGTTAGGAAATGAGAGACATTTTTGAATCAATCTGACCAGGGATGTCATTACACTCCTCTGGAGCATGTGGGACTTGGAGCTGGGTGTCCCGGTCCAGGGGTAGGGTCACTGCCGCTGAACCACTAGAGACTCCGTTGGAAGTGAAAATCAAGAGAGAAATTGCAAATCCAATTTTATCTAATTAATCAACTTACACCCATCTCTGCCTGGAGTTAATGAGTTAACATGATTAATATCTGCTTACTCATGGGAATAAGGTTCAAGCTGGGGTGAGAGTTTAACTGCGGCTCCATTAACCCTCTGTATACACTTCTTTACAAAAATTTGAAGATGATTGCACCTTACAGTTTCTGTGCGCTGCGAGAGAGTGTGATGATAATTGGCCGCTGTTTCCAAGCTTTTTGGCATTCTCAT
Source organism: Chiloscyllium plagiosum (assembly GCF_037043375.1). Classification (NCBI taxonomy): domain Eukaryota; kingdom Metazoa; phylum Chordata; class Chondrichthyes; order Orectolobiformes; family Hemiscylliidae; genus Chiloscyllium; species Chiloscyllium plagiosum. Next base: position 51,526,196 of record NW_028270166.1, read on the forward strand.
CTATTCCAGCTGATGGAGGGTCACTGTAACAGATACTCAATCTCCCTGAGCCCAACATCAACTGCCAAAAGCAGATGCAACAACCCCAATGAGGCGGTGTGTTTAACCTGAAAGAAAGACCATGCTCTCAGGTTGTTCAGCCAATATATAATGAGGGCCTGGGATCCTGTTGTTGCTTTAATGGGAGTATAAATGGTCCTTCTCAGGTCTCTTTGTTGTAACTGGATTCTAATGAGGAATATCAAATTCCACTATATTTTCTCCAAAGTCTATATGGAAGTGGTTTGGATCTTTTGTTCTTGCTTATTATGAATGAAGTCTGCACAGAGTAAATGTGAAGTCCTATAAACACGTTCCACACTCTGCACGATTAGCATCAACTGTTTCAAATTATCATGAATAAAACTACTCACCACTGCCTTTGTTTGGAGAAACCTGTGAGGAGAATAATGAGACGGATGTTAATGGACATTTGAAGTTATATTTATTTGTCAAATGGCACTGTTCTCTCACTGGACCATCTCTCAGAGATGTGGAACATTAACCTTTCAGTGACCCAATATGAGTCATGGCCAAAGCTGGAGACACAGGTGCACATAGGCAGGGGGTATGAGTGTAAGGAGCCAAAAGAGGCAGAAGAGGGTAGTGATGGTTTTTAAGACTGTGAGGAGGACTTCCCCTCTCAGTGCCATCCTGTTATACCATTTGTGAGGTCAGTATTGCAGCCACCCTGTCTGGAAATTAGGACCAAAGTCAAGCCATGATCTGATATGGACCACCACAAATTCTGAGGGTTGCATTGACATGGTTTGTACTGCCCTGAGTGTTGGGGGTGACAAAGTGATCTAACTGAAATATTTCAGCATTTTGATGAAGTGATGGGTGAAATTGGGAAGCATTGCTCACAGAAAGGTCAGTGAAAAATGAAAAACTGTTCAGGAACAGCATAGAATCAAAGCAGGGAATGGAGGTGGAGATAAAGATCAGCCAGGACACAACTGAATGACAGTATACCTTGAAGCACTGAATGGCCTCTTCAAAACCATCCCTTCCCACAACTTGATTCATTGAATCATAGAATCCCTACAGCATGGAAACAGACCATGTAGCCCAACAAATCCACAACAACCCTCCGAAGGATATCCCATCCAGACCCATTCCCCTATTACTCTACATTTGCCCCTGACTAATGCACCTAACCTAGTTGGAAATCACACAACACCAGGTTATAGTCCAATAGGTTTAATTGGAAGCACACTAGCTTTAACTTTGTACACCCCAGTCCAACACCGGCATCTCCAAATCATGACACCTAACCTACACATCCCTGTACACTATGGACAATTAAGCATGGCCAATTCACCTAACCTGCACAGCTTTGGACTGTGGGAGGAAACTAGAGCACCCGGAGGAAACCCATGCTGACACGGGGAGAGTGTGCAAACTCCACACAGACAGTTGCCCAAGGCTGGAATTGAACCTTGGTCCTGGCACTGTGAGGCAGTAGTGTTAACCACTGAGCCACCGTGCCACAGCTGCAAAGGTCCCTGTGTGAAAGGGGTGTATTATAAAATTGTCTAATGCCCAGAGAGAGCGCAGTGCTGTACTCTCAGCCAGCATGCACAGGGAATCGCTGAGCTCTTTTCTAAGACTGTCAGAGTGCCATGTTTGGTCAGGGATGTGACGGGAGATCCTCGGCAATGTTTGGCGAGCTCTTTGTCAGGCCTATATAACAGGCTGCACCATCGTTGACAGGTTCTGTGCTTGGTTTATCGAGGAGAATATCTCTGGCCAGTGGGCTGTATGGGAGGCTCAACACCCAGAGGCAAGGCTCAGGAGGGTGGGCAGGAGTGTTCAGTCACTCGGTGTACACTGCTCACAGTGTGGACCTGTCTGTACCTGGACTGGGAATGAAGTTAGATGGAGTTGTCATGCTTGGGTCAGCCTGATTTCACGGGAGGATTTGGATTGTTGGAACTGAGATGAAAGTCTGGTGACATTTCATAATTTAATAACTCCACCCTCCCACCCTCCGTTCCCTCCAATCTGGGGCACTAAGGCCCAGTCAGAACCTCCTGGCCACCAAACCGCATCACTGCGATGAAAACTGTAACAACCTGACACACTGTCACTGGGGGATGAGAGAACTCCCCTTCCTCCTTCCTGTCCGGAGATTCCAAATGTGAATGGGGTTGGCGGGTGGAGGGAGGGGTTGGTAAATCTCTCCTGCCCAACCCTGAGGAAACATCGCCAATTGCTTCAGGTATCTGCCTGTTGTAGTGATGCCATTGTGTCTGTCGTCAAAACTTTGTTTGGAAAGGAATAACATTTGAACCCTTTAATTGTCATGATGTGAAGTAATTTAGTCATTGTTTGCTGGCATATAGGTTCCTGCAGGTAGGCATCTGCCACCAATGCCCCAAGCTTGGCATCTCTCAGAGGGTCTTCCTAATTTTCCACAGGTCATTCCCATTGGGAATCTCCTGGCGCCATTAAATTGCACTTGTTTGGGGAAAAGCATTGGAGCATGCATTGTGTGTTTGCAAGTAGTATGGTGACTCGCAGTGGTTTAGAAACATAAAAACTTTCTAAGAATTGCCACTTCAAGACACAGTGAACTCTTCACTGCCTCAGGATCATCCCATTTTCTAACAACCATGGCTCATCACTTCCCACCGAACCCCTCCCCCTCCTTATGGGGAGAGTCAGTTTCCATTGGGTTAGGACTTCCTCTTGCTTACTCCTCTTCATACAAAGGCCGAGAGGGTCAGCAGGAATCCCAAGCTCAAGTCTATTCGACATGGGGTTGCATCACCAATTCCTGAGCTTGGTGGCTCCAATCTAACCAGGCCATGCTGTTTTTAAGCAGAGAGAAATATTGCTACATTTCCAATGCACTGATCACTCAGATGGAGGTCATACCCACAACAGACATTCCCATTCCCTCCTCCGTTATCGAATCCTCCCCCTCGGTACACACCTTCTCCTCAGCTTTCAGCTTCTCCTCAATGCTGTTTTCTTTCGAGATGACAATTTCGCCATTTTCAAGTAATTCAAGCTCCCTCTCCAGCCTGAAAGGGATTAATGTACTTTCATTAACAGAGGGATTAATGTACATCAATATGCCAGAAGCATTAATCCATTAAGACACAGGCACTTCCCAGGGATCCTGTTGCTGTGGGTTACCTATTTAGTTAGTTTGATGAATTAGAACATGGAATGGCTTCTGCCCTCACTAACGGAGTGACCTTCTAATGGTTTCATCCTCTTGCTATCTGGCTCAATGCCAACTGGTAATATTTTTCTCTCTTTTATTTTTACACTCTCAAAATACTGCATGATAAATCACCACACACAGACACACACACAGACACACACAGACAGACACAAACACAAACACACACAGACACATAGACACAAACACACACATAAACATACACACACACACCTGTGAACATAGCTGAATTCCAACGGCAATCGTCTCATTTACTACTGCACAGCAATATTCACTCTGAATAAACAATTTAATTGGCCAAACGAATCAGAAAAGATTTAACAGCGTGTTACCAGGACTGGATGGTTGGAGCTATAGGGAGAGGCTGGATAGCCGTGGTCTATTTTCCATGGAGCGTTGGAGGCTGAGGGGTAACCTCATAGAGGTTTATAAAATCATAAGGGGGCATAGATAGGCCAAGGTCTTTTCCCTCGGGTGGGGGAGTCCAAAACTGCAGAGTGTTTCAGGCGAGAGGGGTAAAATTTGAAATGGGACCTGAGGGGAAACCTTTTTACATAGAGGGTGATGCGTACATGAAATTAATTGTCAAAGGAACTGGTAGATGCAGGTACGGTTACACCTTGAAAAAGACATTTGGACAGGTACATGGATCCAACATGGGACATGTTTAGAGGGCTAAAGGCCAAACACAGGCAAGTGGGACTCGTTTAGTTTGCAAACATGGTCAGCATAGACATGTTGTAGCGAAGGGTCTGTTACCGTGCTGTATGACTCTATGACTCTATTCTGTTTGTTGGGATCTTGCTGTCGGTGAATTGGCTGAAATTGACTAAATTGAGTGACCGTACTGTAAGGTATTAACCGTGAGGTTCTCTCGGTCATCTTGAGACTGTAAAAGATGCTGGGGTTTGTTCTATCAGGAAAGTGTCTGATGCTGGTTACTCCAATCGCCAAACTATTGTCAACGCATTCACTGCTGGTGTCTCACCTCGCACAATGACATCAGCTCCAGTGCACGTGCAGACCACCCCTCCCTTCCTTCATGGTAATTTGTTTTCAAAAGCAGAGACAAATCTCCCCCAAGTTCCCTTGGTTGCTTCTCACCGCTCAGTCTGTGAAGGGGGAGGGCGTGGAAGGTGAAAATCTCTGTGAAGACTGGTATCTTTTCAGCAAGTCCCCTTCTATGTACACATGGGTAGTACATGACGCTGATCCAGCTAGCTCTGAGCCAGCTGTCAGAGCGAGCAGAACCCATGACACTCCTGTTTATATCTGTCAGCCCAGGGTTCCTTGATTGGATCAGGTTAACAGCCCCAATCAGGGAACCCATGTTCTATGAGGTCTACCTGGCTGACCTTGTTACATTCACTACACTGAGGCCAAGTGGAACGAGGCAATGGCTGGTGGTTATAGGTCATTTGAGAGTAAGGGAGTGAGTGTGATGCAGTGGTTGTGCCCCTGCCCTGGACCAAGGCGCCCAGTTTCAATCCTCCCTGTTCCAGACGTGGAATATCTCTGACTAGGTTGATTAGAAAAATAGGTTCAAGTGAAATTCAAGGTAGTGTGACGGGCTCTTGTGCCACAGTGGTAGTGTTCCTATCTCTGAACCAGGATACTTAGGTTCAAGCCTGTCCTGTTCCATTGCTGTGTAACAGCATGCCTGAGCAGATTCATTAAACATATCTAATTGAGTGAGAATGTACCATGTGAGGATCAAGTAATTGGTGATTATGGAGTTGCTGGTGTGTGAGTTGGAATAAATGCTGATTGCCTGGACTCTGTCTAACCAACAATGTCATCTCTGGTGTTTATTGAAGGGAGTTTAGTTGTAATAACTTACTCCTTTGGTACTGCAGATCAGTGTCAGTCTAGAGTGTGAGTTCAAATGGTAATTGGACTGATGATGGAGGAGGGTATAGAGCATTACAATGGGAATGGAGAGAAGATGGGAGGAGGCAGACTGCAGCATTAACACTGGCATGGAGTGGTTGGGCCAAATGGCCTGCTTTCTGTGCTGTATATCCTGTGACTGACTGCCTTAGGGATAGGAGGGCTCCCACTTCGTTGTCAGGTTTTGTGATGGAGAAATGTAATTCATATTTGCTGGGCTTTCAGACATTAACTGGTTGCTGGATCTACAATTCTTAAAGCTGATCTTACAGGGAACATCGCAAATCATCATACATGGCACAATGGGTGGCACGGTAGCTCAGTGGTTAGCATTGCTGCCTCACAGTGCTAGGGACCCGGTTTGGTTCCAGCCTCGGGTGACTGTCTGTGTGGAGTTTGTACACTCTCCACGTGTCTGTGTGGATTTCCTCCGGGTGCTCCAGTTCTCTCTCACAATCCAAAGATGCGCAGGTCAGGTGTATTGGCTATGGCAAATTGCCCATCGTGTTAGGTGCATTAGTCAGGGGTAGGGGAATGGGTCTTAGTGGGTTACTCTTTGGAGGGTCGGTGTGAACTTGTTGGGCCAAATGGCCTGTTTCCACACTATAGGTATTCTATGAATAGGTTGGGCACTTCCTTAGTGGCTGGTATGCCTGACCAAATGGATATTGGTCACTTTGCATTTGTCAACTGGAGTATCTAATAATAATCCGAGAGCTGGTGAGAAACGAGTTCAGCTTGTGCTATGTTAGTTCTGTCTGGTTTTATTGGGTCTAGATTGGCTGAACCAAGTGAACCAGCATTGTTGTAGCCAATAACAGCCCTGAGAGGCTAGGAGGACCTCGAAATAGGCCAAAGAGACCACAGGTCACTGTGGGTCTTGGTACCTCCCACCTTCTCTGCCCCATCTCCCACTGTCCCAGGACTGACCTGCAGCTGGATAACTGGACGAACAAAATTGGGAGTCATCCGACTGGTAGCTAAACCATCAGAGTCCAAACAAAGAGCAATGCTGAACGTAGCTCGGGCCCCGCACTGGGCACACATTGCGATAACAGGCCCCTGGGGCAGTGGGGATTGAATATTCCCCTCCACAGGTTTACACACCTGGTGATTTTCTCTTAAAAGCAAATTTCCCACATTCGACTCCATAGCAACTGGGAGATTGTGAATAATCCTGAATGCCTTCATCTGCCCTTCACAATCATAAACCTCAGTCTAACACATTCCTGCGTGCTGAGTGTGACTGAACAAATTTGTCATGTTTGGCAGAAGCAGAGCAGACTGGACAGACAATGTGATCTCCCTCCATTGGGGAAACAAGATGTAGACTGGGTAACTGCTTTTCAGAACACCTACATTGTGTCCATAAAAATGACTCTGAGTTTCCAGATGCCTGCCACTTCAACACCCCACTCTGTTCCCTGGCCAGCATCCTTGTCTCGGGCTTGCTGCTGTGCTCCAGTGAAGCTCAGCGCAAGCTGGAAGAACAACGTGTCATTTTCCACTCGGGAACTCTACAGCCTTCTGGACTCAGGCTCGAGTTCAACAACTTTAGGACTGGAGGCACCTTCTCCCATGTCCTTACCCCCCACACCAGGCCTTGTTATCACAGGTGAAAATGTGTTGCTGGAAAAGCGCAGCAGGTCAGGCAGCATCCAAGGAGCAAGAGAATCGATGTTTCGGGCATGAGCCCTTCTTCAGGAAAGGCTCTTAAGCCCTTCTTCTCTCTCCAGCATCTGCAGTCCTCACTTTTTCCTTGAAGATTTTAATCTACTTCGAATCCTCTTGCAAGGATGCCTTCCTTGAAGAAGCTCTCTTCCTCCCTCTACAAGAATTTCAGTGAGTCCCTCTCTCACTGCACACCCCAGGTCATCTCCTCTGGGATGCTGCCTGACCTGCTGCGCTTTTCCAGCAACACATTTTCAGCTCTGATCTCCAGCATCTGTAGTCCTCACTTTCTCCTTGTTATCACAGGGTCTGCTAACACACACAAATCATTGTTAGCCACTAATAGTCCCCATTTGTAGCTACTCATTCTCCGAAATAAAAACTGAAAGAAGTGCGGATGCTGTAAATCAGAAACAAAAGCAGAAATTGCTGGAAAAGCTCAGCAGGTCTGGCAGCATCTGCAGACAGAAATCGGAATTATGGGACCACTGACCCTTTCTGAGAACTCTGATTTCTCTCCACAGATGCTTCCACACCTGCTGAGCTTTTCCAACAATTTCTGTTTTTGATTCATTCTCCTCGGCTGATTGTTATCTACTCCTTTGTCTGTCCAACTGTTCTTCACTCTCATTGGGTTCTATCTGCACCTGAACTGAGCTGCGACCAGAGTTCGAGTGAAGAGGGTAAATAGGGTTGTCAACAAGACTTTAAACTAGGAAGTGGGGGGGAAAGGAAGGGTAAAACTCCAAGAAACAGAATAACCAATGGGAAGCAAAGCTGCAGGTTAATGTCTGTGGAGGTGGATTCAACTGCATGGGAAAACATGATATAATTGGAACGAAAGGAGAACTCAGGAGAGATTATTAAAGTCTCAAGCACACAAAATAGGACAGTGTTTGGAAAGGGCTAGGAATCACGGTGGATGTAAGGGGATCAGGACTGGGGGCTAAATATCCCAGAATATACATCCTATCGAAAAGAGAGGCAGGTGGGCAGAGGGGGTGGGTTGTCTTGTTAGTAAGAAATGAAACTAAATCAATAACAATAAGCGAAATAGGGTCAGATGATGTTGAATCCTTGAGGGGAGAGGTGAGGAGCTGCAAAGGTAGAAAAAGCATAATGGGAGTTATGTCCAGGCCACCAAACCGTGGTCAGGATTTCAAGCACAAGATATACAAAAAGATAGAAAAGATGTGTAAGAAAGGCAAGGTTACAACGATCACGGGGGACTTCAATATGCAGCTGGGCTGGGAAAATCAGGTTGGTAGTGGATTGTAAGAAAAGGTATTTGTGGATTATCGATGAGATGGCTTTTTGGAGCAGTTTGTGGTGTAGCCCAGTGGGGAACATGCATTACTGGATTTAGTGACATGCAATGTGGCAGACTTGATCAGGGAGCTTAAGGTGAAGGAATCCTTAGGAGACAGTGATCATAATATTGAATTTACTCTGCAATTTGAGGGGAGAAGGTGAAATCAGATGTAAAGATATGACAGTTGAGAATGTGTTGCTGGAAAAGCACAGCAGGTCAGGCAGCATCCAAGGAGCAGGAGAATTGGCGTTTCAGGTGAAAGCCCTTCATCAGGAATGAGGTGGGAGCCTCGGGGGTGGAGAGACAAATGGGAGGGGGTTGGGGCTGGGGTGAAGGTGGCTGAGAATCCAATAGTTGAATGGAAGTGGGGATAATAGTGATAGGTCGGAGGGGAGGGTGGAGTGGATAGGTGGGAAGGAAGATTAACAGGTGGGACAGGTCATGAGGACAGTCGTGAGCTGGAAGGTTGGAACTGGGGTAAGGTGGGGGGAGGGGAAATGAGGAAACTGCTGAAGTTCACATTGATGCCCTGTGGTTGAAGGGTGCTGAGGCAGAAGATAAAGTGTTCTTCCTCCAGGCATCAGGTGGTGAGATAGCGACAATGGAGGAGGCCCAGGACCTGCATGTCCTTGGCAGAGTGGGAGGGGGAGTTGAAATGTTCAGCCACGGGGCGGTGGGGTTGATTGGTGCGGGTGTCCTGGAGATGTTCTCTAAAGCGCTCTGCGAGAAGGTCTCCAGTCTCCCCAATGTAGAGGAGATCGCATCGGGTGCAACGGATACAATAAACGACATGTGTGGAAATGCATGTGAAACTTTGATGGATGTGAAAGGCTCCTTTGGGGCCTTGGACGGAGTTGTCAGTGCAGGTTTTGCAATTCCTGAGGTGGCAGGGGAAGGTGCCAGGATGGGAGGGTGGGTTGTTAGAGGACGTGGACCTGACCAGGTAGTCGCGGAGGGAACGGTCTTTGCAGAAAGCGAAAAGGGGTGAAGAGGGAAATATATCCCTGGTGGTGGGGTCCGTTTGTAGGTGGTGGAAATGTCAACGGATGATGCGATTTGACAGTTGAGAAATGGCAACTACAGAGGCATGGGGGAGGAGCTGGGTAGAATTGACTGGGAGAGGAGCGTATCAGGAAAGATAGTGGAACAGCAATGGCAGGAGGTTCTGGGATTCATCCCGAGGGAAAAGAAAGGGAGGATGAGGCAATCATGGCTGACTAGGGAAGGCAGGGATAGCATCAAAGCAAAAGGAAAAACAGATAATGTGGTGAAGGGCAGTGGGAAGCCAGAGGATTGGAAAGCTTAGAAAGATGAACAGAGAGCAACAAAGAAAGAAATAAGGAGAGAGAAGATTAAATATGAGGGCAAGCTAGCCAGTAATATTAATAAAGATTGCAAGAGTTTCCTGTCGATATATAAAGAGCAAAAGAGAGGTAAAAGTATGCATTGGGAAACTGGAAAACGATGCTTGAGAAGTAGTAATGGGGAACAAAGAAATGGCTGAGGCTGAGGGGTGACCTTATCGAGGTTTATAAAATCATGATGGGCATGGATTGGGTAAGTAGACAAGGTCTTTTCCCTGGGGTGGGGGAGTCCAGAACTAGAGGCCATAGGTTTAGGGTGAGGGGGGAAGATTTAAAAGGGACCTAAGGGGCAATTTTTGACACAGAAGGTGGTGCATGTATGGAATGAGGTGTCAGAGGAAGTGGTGGAAGCTGGTACAATTAGAACATTTAAAAGGCATCTGGATGGGTACATGAATAGGAAGTATTTAGAGGGATATGAAGGAAGTGAGGACAGCAGATGCTGGAGATCAGAGTCGAAAAATGTGTTGCTGGAAAAGCACAGCAGGTCAGGGAGCATCCAAGGAGCTGGAGAATTGACGTTTCGGGCATAAGCCCTTTGTCACACTTTTCAACTTTAGAGGGCCAAGTGCTGGCAAATGGGACTAGATTAATTAAAATGTTGGGTCGGAATGCACAAGTTGGACCGAAGGGTCTGTTTCCATGTTGTACATCTCTGACTCAATGACTCTATGACTGAACAAATACTTTGAGTCAGTCTTCGCAGTGGAAATCATGAGTAATATCCCAAAATGTCAAGAGAGGTGGGAGGTAGATCTGAGTATGCTGGTCATCACCAAGGAGAAGGTGCTAGAAAAACTGAAAGGTCTGAAGATGGATAAATCACCTGGACCTGATGAGTTCTGAAGGAGATAGCTGAAGAGATAGTGAAGGCTTTAGACGATCTTTCAGGAATAACTGGAGTCTAGGAGGGTAAAGAGGACTAGAAAATTGCTAATGTAACCCCGCTGTTTAAGAAAGGAAAGGGAAGATGGGAAATTATAGGCCGATTAGCCTGACCTCAGTTGTTGGCAAGATTTTGGAGTCCATTGTGAAGGATGAGATCTCTGAATACTTGGAAGTGCACAGTAAAATAGAGCAAAGTCAGCATGGTTTCATCAAGGGAAGGCCATGCCCGACAAATACATTAGAATTCCGTGAGGAGGTGACGAGCTGGTAGACACAAGAGAACCAATGGATGTTAACCATCAGGACTTCCAGAAGGCCTTTGATAAGGTGCTGCACAGGAGGCTGCTGGGTAAGATAAGGGCCCATGGTGTTGGAGGCAAGGTGCTAGCCTGGATAGAAGCTTGGCTGTCTGGCAGGAGGCAGAGAGTGGGGATAAAAGGGTCCTTCTCAGGATGGCAGCAGTGACAAGGGTGTTCTACAATGATCAGTGTTAGGACCACAACTTTTCACTTTATACTGTACATGAGTGATCTGGATGAACAAACTCAGGGCATTCTGGCTAAATTTGCAGATGATACCAAGATAGGTGGAGGGACAAGTAGTGTTGAGGAGGCGGGGAGGCTGCAGAAAGATAGACAGATTAGGAGATTGGGCAAAGAAATGGCAGACAACATGGAAAAGAGTGAGGTCATACACTTTGGTAGGAAGAATTGAGGCAGGGACTATTTTCGACATGGAGAGAAAATTTATAACTCTGAAGTACAAAGTTACTTGGCAGTCCTAATCCTGGACTCTCTCAGGGTAAACTTGCAGTTTGAGTTGGCGGTTAAGAAGGCAAATACAATGTTGTCATTAATTTTGAAAGGGCTAGAATATAAAAGCAAGGATGTATCTGTGAGGCTTTATAAGGCACTGGGTCAGACAACATTTGGAGTATTGTGCACAATGTTTGGGCCTACACCTCAGGAAGGATGTATTGACCCTGGAGCGTGTTCACAGGAGAATGATCTGAGGAATGTAATGTTTAATAAATGAGGAACATTCGAGGACTTTGGGTCTATCCTCGATGGAGTTTAGATGAAGGCATTCTGACTAAAATTTAAAGAATACTGAAAGGCCTGGACAGAGTGGATGTGGGGAAGATGTTTCCATTGGTAGGAGAGACTAGGACCCGAGGGCACAGCCTTAGAATAAAGGGAAGACCTTTTAGAATGGACATAAGGAGAAACTTCTTCAGCCAGAGAGTGGTGAATCTGTACAATTGACTGCCGTGGAAAGGCTGTAGAGGCCAGGTCATTGAATATATTTAAAACTGAGATAGTTAAGTTCTTGATTGCCAAGGGGATCAAAGGTTATTGAAGAAAGTGGGAAAATGGGATTGAAAAACCTATCGGCCATGATTGAATGTGGAGCAGACTTGATGGGCTGAATGTGTTAAAGAGTGTGGTGCTGGAAATGCACAGCTGGTCAGGCAGCATCCGAGGGGCAGGAGAGTCGACGTTTCTGGCATAAGCTCTTCATCAGGAATGTGGGGGAGGCCCAAGGGGGCTGAGAGATAAATGGGAGGTGGGGGGGGGAGCTGGGAATGCAGATAAAGGCTGGGGGTGATGGTGATAGGTCAGAGAGGATTGTGGAGCGGATACATGGGAACAGAGATGGACAGGGAGGACAGTTCAAGAAGGCAGTGCCAAGTTGGAGGGTTAGATCTGAGATAAGGTGGGGGGGAGGGGAGATGAGGAAACTGGTGAACTCGTGTGGTTGGAGGGTGCCAAGGTGAATTATGAGGTTTTCTTCCTCCGGGCGTCAGGTGGCTAGTATCTGGCAGTGGAGGAGGCACAGTACTTACATGTCCTTGGCGGAGTGGGAGGGGGAGTTAAAGTGCTCGGCCACAGGACAGTGGGGTTGTTTAGTGTGCGTGTCGCAGAGATGTTTTCTGAAACATTCCGCAAGTTGGCGTCCTGTCTTCCCAATGTAGAGAGACCTTCTTGCGGTGGCAGGGGAAGGTGCCGGGAGGGGATGGTGGGTAGGTGTGGGGAGTGGATCCAACAAGGGTGTCGCAGAAGAAATGTTCCCTGAGGAATGCAGATAGGAGTGGGGAGAGAAATATATCTCTTGTGATGGGGTCTGTTTGTAGCTGGTGGGAATGACGGAGAATGATGTGTTGTATCTGGAGGTTGGTGAGGTGGAAGGTGAGGACTGGGGGTGTGGGGGGGGAGGGGTTCTGTCCTTGTTGCAATTGGAGGGGTGGGGGTCAAGGGCGGAGGTGTGGGAAGTGGATGAGATGTGCTGGAGGGCATCGTTGACCACGTGGGAGGAGAAATTGTGTTTCTTGAAGAAGGGAGCCATCTGGGATTTTCTATGGTGGAACTGGTCCTCTTGGGAGCAGATGCAGTGGAGGTGGAGGAATTGGGAATAAGGGATAGCATTTTTACATGAAGAAGGGCGGGAGGAGGTATCATCCATGTAGCCGTGGGAGTTGGTGGGTTTGAAGTAGATGCTCATGTTGAGTTGATCACCGGAAATGGAGATGGAGAGGTCCAGGAAGGGGAGCGAGGTGTCTGAGGTGGTCCAGGTGAACTTGAGGTCAGAGTGGAAGGTGTTTGTGAGGTTGATGATTCGTTCAACCTCCTCGTGGGAGCACGAGGTGCACCAATATAATCATCGATGTAGTGGAGGAAAAGATGGGGAATGGTGCTGGTGTAGCTGCGGAAGATGGACTGTTCCACATACCTGACGAAGAGGCAGGCATAGCTGGGCCCATGTGGGTGTCCATGGCTACGAGGATTTAAAGGAGGAATTATTGGGGGTGAGGACCAGTTCAGCCAATCGAATGAGTATGTTGATAGCAGGGTAATGGTTGGGTCGGTGGGAGAGGAAGAAAGGGAGGGCTTAGAGGCCTTTGTCATGGCAGATGGATGTGCATAGGGACTGGATGTCCATGGTGAAGATGAGGCATTGGAAGCTGGGGAACCGAAAGTCATGGAGGAGGTGGAGGGCGTAGGTAGTGTCTCAAATGTATGTGAGGCTATCCTGGATGAAGCGGGAAAGCACGGTTTCAAGATATGCAGAGATAGGTTTGCTGGGGCAGGAGCATGTGGAGACGATTGGTTGACTGGGGCAGTCAGGTTTGCGCATTTTGTGTAAGAGGTAGAACTGGGTGGTGCAGGGATCCCGGATTATGAGGTTGGAGGCTGTTGGCGGGCGATCCCCTGAGGTGATGAGGTTGTGAATGGTCTGGGAGAGGATAGTTTGGTGATGGGTGGTGAGGTCGTGGTCGGGGGGGGAGGGCACAATAGGAGGACGTGTTCGTGAGTTGGCGCCTCTCTCCAGCGGTGTTGAGGTCGGTGGGCCAAACTACCACAGCGCCCTTGTCTGCTGATTTGATGGTGAGGTTGGGGTTGGAGTGGAGGGAGTGGAGGGCTGCACGTTGTGAGGGCAAGAGGTTGGAGTGGGGGAAGGGTGTGGACAGGTTGAGGTGGTCAATGTCACGGCGGCAATTGGAAATGAAGAGATTGAGGGCAGGTAACAGACCAGCACGTTCAATGTAGCAACGCGTGTTGAATTCATTGATCCGGGAGCACAGTGGGATGAAGGTGAGGCCTTTACTGAGGACTGATCATTTATCCTCAGTGAGGGGGAGGTCTGGGGGGATGGTAAAACATGGCAGGGCTGGGAGCTGGGACCTGGTGTGGGGCTGGAGTTGGGAGTAGGGGCGGACACTGTCTCTCAAGTGGTTGTGCTTATGATATCATCGGCGTCATCACCAACAGAAGTGCCACACACCATAGGGATCATGTGGGTGGAAGCGGTACATTCGGTGGCATCCATGGGGCCTAAGTGACGTTGTGTGTGACATTCGTGATATCTTCGGCAGTGGCTGCGTGTTCATTGGCGGTGTTCCAGTGAGTGACGTTGGAAGTTGCTGAGATGGTGGTAACTGCAGGGGTGGAAGTGACATGCTGGGTAGACTTTGCGGTGGTTTCGGCGTCAGTGGTTCTTGCATCACTCACGGAGGTGATTTTCCTGCACCTCCACACGTCATCTACTGTGTCCGTTGCTTCCGATGTGGTCTCCTCTACATTGGGGAGACAGGACGCCAACTTGTGGAACGTTTCAGAGAACATCCCTGGGACACACGCACTAAACAACCCCACTACCCAATAGCCGACCACTTCAACTCCCCCTCCCACTCCACCAAGGACATGTAAGTCCTGGCCACCTCCACTGCCAGATACTAGCTACCCGATGCCGGGAAGAACAATGCCTCATCTTCTGCCTTGAGAACTTCCAACCGCATGAGATCAATGTTGATTTCACCAGTTTACTCATCTCTCCTCCCCCCCCACCTTATCCCAGATTCAACCCTCCAACTTGGTACCGCCCTCTTGAACTGTCCATCTTCTTCCCCACCTATCCGCTCCACCCTCGACTCCGACCTATCACCATCACTGCACCTTCATCTACCTATCGCATTACCAGCTACACACCCTCCAGCCCTACACTCCCCTTCCCATTTATATCTCAGCCTCCTTGGGCCTCCCCCTCATATTCCTGATGAAGGGCTTATGTCCAAAATGTTGACTCTCCTGCCCCTCAGATGCTGTCTGACCGGCTGTGCTTTTCCAGCACCACACTTTTTAACTCTGATCTCCAGCATCTGCAATTCTCACCTTGCTCCCAGTTGATGGGCCGAATGGCCTAATTTATGCTCCAATGTTTTACGGTCTTATGGCCTTAGCTCCACCTCTCGTTTACTCCTTACTCCTTACCCTCACCTATCTTCTGTATTAAAAAAAAATTATCCTAGTTGCCATCAGTTCTGAAAAAGAGTTACTGGACCTGAAATGTTAATTTTGATTTCTCTCCACAGATGGTGCTGGACCTGCTGAGTTTTCCCAAAAATGTCTGTTTTGTTTGTGAGAGGAATATTTAATCTGGGTTATCTGAACATAATCCACAGCATACTGTCACACCTCTCAAACCTCCAGGCTTCAACATAAGGCTCATTGCTATTTCTGGCTTTACGTTCAAGCAGAACTCTATACCTGTAGTGCATAGTATCAATACTGTCACATATTCGAGCACATGAATGCAACACACTGTAATGAGTGAGCAATATTGCTACTGTCCTTCTTATTGCCTGTTAGTTTAATAACATGCAAATATTAATCCAGTATCACTGACCTTTGTATTAAGCTATCACTGCTGGGAACGTAATACTGTAGGGATGAATATGTTAGTCCAGTGAGCTGGTGCGATCATTCATCCATCCACCCACCACCCCCTCGCACCGTCTCCCAGCCTGCCCCCTCTCATCTCCCTCCTCAGCATCAAACTCCATTCCCAACAGCAAATTCGGTGTCCCTTTCTGTGGAGTATGGGACCAAAAGAAAACTGTAACCATTGATCCCTTTAACTCCAGGAACTGCTGCCTGTTCTCCAAGTGGGTTGAATATTCCATTTGATTCTCTCTTTTTGGGCACCAGCAGCTCACAAATGGGTTGGGGGTTAAAGTCATCCTTTACATCCTCCACGTTTCTTGCAGATATAGCTGAAGTGGAAACTGGTCTTCTCCCTGAGAATATCCTGCCTCTTGTCTCCATGAATCACAACTGTGAGATCAACACACAGCCAGGCTCACACTCCAGGCTGGACTTGGCAGCAGCTTCATTTGGGAGACTACAAGGTAACCAGGGTAACTGTGCATTTCTGAAAATATCCCCCATCAAGACTGGTTTCAAATGTCAAGGGAGAAAATGACTGCATTTATATGGAGTCTTTCACAGCCTCACAATATCACAGCCAATCAGCGACTTTGGAATTAGAGTAACTGTAATAATGTGGAAATCAATGTCCTCAAGCAGCCATGACATACTGTAGTGCGTTTGTGTGTGTGTGTTTGCATGTGAATGTTTATGTGCATTTGTGTGTGGCTGTGTGTGTAACTGCATGTGTGTGTGAGACAGTGCGTATGTGACTATGTGTGTGTACCAAGCTATGTACAGCACATGGACTGCAGTGGTTCAAGAAGGCAGTACACCATCACCTTCTCAGGAGCAACTAGGGATGGGCAATAAATGCTAACCCAACCAGCACTGTTCATATCCAATGGAAAGATTAACCCTAACCTCAAAGTGCTAATCCTAACCAGTAAACCATAACCATAATCATTAAGTTAAATCAATTGTCCTCAACCAATCAACTAACCTTAACCTTGACTGCTCAACCACTGCACTGAACAAACCACTAACATCAACCACCAAACCCATCCAATAACCTGGACATATTAACCTCGCGGCACTAAGCTTAGTTCACATTGTGAACAGCGAATACAGTAAACTCGATTATGTGAAGCGCAGAGAAAGCTCTGCTTCACCTGAAGGTTTATTTGGGGTCTTGGATATGAGGAGGGAGGAAGTAAATGGGCTGGTATTACACCTTTTGCAACTGCTTCGGAAGGTGATGTGGGGAGGGGTTGAGGCATGGACCAGGGTGTCCTGGAAGGGTTTATAGGGGATTTGGGCCAAATGTTGATAAATGTGACTGGATTAATTTCGGATATCTGATCGGCGTGGACGAGTTGGACTGAAGGGTCTGTTTCTGTGCTGGATATCTCTATGACCTTGGGTTGGCATGGACAGGAAAGGGAGGGGATGGGGTGGGGGAGCGTTGTTGGAGGAGTGGGATTGGGGTGTGCCTGAGAGGGATAGGTGTAAATAGGGTTTGGCTGCATCTTGCAGTGACATTATGGAGCACTCTGTGACTCACACTTTGACACAGAAAATGCTGACCTTTTTTACGGGTAGCATCCAGTTCCATCAATCCTTTTATGAGCACAGAATGAGCCAAAAACTAAAATGGAGTAGAACAGCCCGGTCTCTGCATCATCTAACTTTGACTAACCTTTGTAGAAAGGCATCATGAGGTCGACCTCTTGAGTGCATGCCCATGAATGTGTGAACCACTTCTTTAAGTGGCCCCAAAAGTGGTCCATCAGCTGGCACCTTATTCCCATCTCTCCGTTGGGATGTAGAACGTTGCCCCCCACATTAGAGATCTCCTGCCTCTCCTCCCCATCCCAGCCTCTCCCAATTCGCCTGCCATCAGGTCCAGTTTTTATCTGAGGCCCTCTGGAAAGGACAACAGGGCTAAGGGTAGCAACACTGACCATCAGATTCCACACAATACCAGCTTCAAAGCGCTGTTGGAAGATATCAACAGGACCTGCAGCTTATTAGAGCTAATTGCTTCCATGCAGCCAAGCCAACAATTTATAAATCATTCCAGTCGCTGTTATGTGTAGCCTGTGTACAATGAACTGGCACCACAAAACACAGGCCTCAATGTCACTATGGAAACAGTCAGCCTTGTCTTTGACAATCTACATTCCAAGCATCCCTGAGCTGAGTCAGTGACTTTGATTGGAATTGCATTTCTGATTGGGCAGGTTGCCATGTGGATTTCTCATCTGAAGACCTTGCAGCTAAAGGTTTTTTTCTGACAAAACATTCACTTTGTCTTATGGCCTTCAGGAAATCGAGGGGAGGTGATGGCCTGACACTGTCAAAAAGTGTGGCACTGGAAAAGCAGGTCAGGCAGCATCCGAGGAGCAGGAGACTCAATGTTTCGGGTGTAATCCCTTCATCAGGAGTGTGTTAATCCAGGTAATGTTCTGCAGACCCATTTTGAATCCCACCATGGCTCAGATGGTGGAATTTGAATTCAATAAAAATCTGGAAACAAGAGTCTAATGATGACCATGAATCCATTATCAGGAAAATCCCATCTAGTTCACTAATGAAGGAAACTGCCATCCTTACCCGAACTGGCCTATATGTGACTCAACACCCACAACAATGTGGTTGACTCTTAGCTCCCCTCTGGGTAATTAGGGATGGGTAATAAATGCTGACCTAGCCAGTGATGCCCTCATCCCATGAATGAATAATTTTAAAAAAGGGAGTTTGTGTATCCTTTGACACCAGACCATCATATCTAGTTTAACACAGACATCATTTGTTCTTTGGCCCTTAACTAACACAGAGCTTAAAAATGTGTTGCTGGAAAAGCGCAGCAGGTCAGGCAGCATTGAAGGAACAGGAGAATTGACGTTTCGGGCATAAGCTGATGCTGCCTGACCTGCAGGGCTTTTCCAGTAACACATTTTTAAGCTCTGATCTCCAGCATCTGCAGTCCTCACTTTCTCCTCCTTAACTAAGGCACAAAACTTTGGATTAATTGGGAACATTCAGCCCCTTACGCCTGTTACCATTCAGTTACGTTGTCTCTGATCTTTACTATTATTCCATCCTCTACACCAAAAATCCACCAATCTCCACCTTGAATGGTCCAAGTAAGGATTCCAGATGTCTACCAGCCTCTGTGCAAAAAGGCTTATCTTGATTTTCTCCTCTCGTCCAATGGCCCAACTTTAATTCAGATGCCATCAACAGTTTCTAATGGGCAGCTTTTATTGTTGATTTGTTTAAACAGTAGAAAGGGGATTGGTGAGAGCTGTCTACCCTGACTATTAGGTAAAAACAAGGACTGCAGATGCTGGAACCCAGAGTCTAGATTAGAGTGGTGCTGG
Source organism: Chiloscyllium plagiosum (assembly GCF_037043375.1). NCBI lineage: Eukaryota > Metazoa > Chordata > Chondrichthyes > Orectolobiformes > Hemiscylliidae > Chiloscyllium > Chiloscyllium plagiosum. The sequence goes on from NW_028270166.1 coordinate 51,545,146, forward strand.
AAAAGCACAGCAGGTCAGGCAGCATCCGAGGAGCAGGAAAATCGACGTTTCGGGCAAAAGCCCTATTAGAAAGTGTAGATTAGTTCCACAGATGGGGTTTTCTGAAGATTTGTTTACTCAACTCAATCACTGGTAATCAGTACAAATGAGGAAACAATTCGCCTTTACTAATAAACAAGTCAGTCAAATTATTCAATTTTTATTGAATGCCAGCCAAACTTTATAATTCAGGTGTGTGTTTGAAAAATTCCCCTCAAATACATTTTTGCAGATTTTGATTCTAAAAGATGTTATACCATAACAGGTATCATGGATGACAACAGGTCAATAGCTTCCCTGAAATTCCTGTTTTTTCCAGTGGATATACACTGAAGGGTATCCTCAATGTGCAGGGCTAGGGGAGGGCATGCAAACAGTGCTGGTCACTGGGCTACAAGAGGGAATATTTCTGAGACAGGGACCACATGTTTGTATCAGAGTGAGAGCAGCAGAATGTGAGTGTCTGAAAGAGGTAGAGAGACAGGATGTGTGTCTGAGAAAGAGAGAGAGAGACAGACAGAATGTGAGTCTGAGAGAGGGAGAGACAGAATGTGAGTCTGAGAGAGGGAGAGAGACAGAATGTGAGTCTGAGAGAAGGAGAGAGAGAGAATGTGTGCGAGAGAGGGTCACAGAAAGTGTGTGTGTGAGAGAGGAAGAGAGATAGAAATGTGTATGTGAGGGAGGGAGAGACACTGAATGTGTGGGAGTGTTTCCTTTTGAATATGAGAGAATGTGGATACACACACGCACACTCACACAGATATGCACACACATAAACACACACACTCCAACACACACATAAACACACAGACACACACAAAGACACACACACAGATACACACACACACTCCAACACACACAGATACACACAGACACATACACAGCACCCCCCCACACACACACACTCCAACACACACAGATAAACACAGACACACACACAGCCCCCCCCCCCACACACACACTCCACCATACACACAGATACGCACACACATAAACACATAAACACACACACAGACACACACTCACAGATACACACACATAAACACACAGACACACACACAGATGACACACAGCCCCCCCCACACACACTCCAACACATACACAGCAACCCCCCAACACACATACATACATACACACACACAGCCCCACACACGCGCACACATAGGGCCCCCCCATACACACTCTCTCTCTCTCTCTCTCTCACACTCACACACACACACACACACAGCTCCACAGTGCAGTTGCTGCTGCCTCCCTTTAACTGGTGGTCAACCACCTTGTTGAACTGCTACATGGACAACCAGATGAGGCTGTGGGTGGGGGTTCCTGGATTTTAAATGAAATGGTGTGTGGCTTAGTGGGGAAATTGCTGTAGGCGATGTTCACCACATCTGCTGCCCTTGTTCTGCCAAGTCTTTACAAAGGTCTTATGACACTAATCTGAAAGAGATTGGGTGACCTCTGCCTGGTGTTTAGTCTTGGTCACTGTCTTTATTGCTGGTTGCGGGATCTCAACATATACAAACTGGTTGTCACGTTTCATGATTGTGCACCGTTGACTCCACTTCAAGAAGAATTGATTATCAACCATTTTTGGGATGGCTTTTGAAAGGTGCTATCAAAATGAATGTGGTTTGAGAGAGGGAGAGAGACAGAATGCTTGTGTGAGAGAGGGAGAGAGACAGAATGCGGGTGTGAGAGAGGGAGAGAGAGAGAGAGAATGTGTGCGTGTGAGAGAGGGAGTGAGAGAGAGAATGTGTGTGTTACATTCCCTGTAGAGGCCTTGCCTCAGGAAAATGCTGTGCTTATACATAGCCAATAGGTGTCAGTGTAATTAGACTGAAGCCAGGAGAGAGCCTGACGCTGGTGTCATTCCAGAAGCTTATGTTTGCCAGGGCATCAAAGGATGTTGTAAAGGGAGCAGTGGGAAGATTGTCCAACAATATAAAAAACAAGAGGAAATAGATAAATGGGACAAGACTAGTGTCAGCAACTTCCCCTCAACAGCAAATACAAGACAATATTGCTATTTTGAGATAAGATCAAAATGTGTTGTGTTTTATTTACACAGAGACAGTAATGGTTCAATTACTACTTTCTTCAGTCAAATATAATGTTGCTGCTCGAAAACTAGGGAGTTTGTCAATTACATGTTTTCAGCTTTAGTATCTGAAATGCCAGAGATAGTCCTTGTTCCCTGGTCTGATGTAGACCACGCAGTCTCACTGCCTGGTCATTTAAATTGCAGGAGTTCAGTCTGGGTACATCAATAACAGTGCCCCATGCACAGAAATGGTGTTTTTACGCAGGCAGACTGTACTATTTTTCATTTTGTGTAGTGAGGGAATATTGATGGCTATGACAATGGTGAGGTATTCAAGTACTTTTGTAATTAAAATCAATTATTCTGTTTCACTCCATTGGGTACTTTAGCAAGCGCTGAAGAGGAGACACTCTCTATCCCCAGTTAGTGACTAGTCCATTCACAACACTGAGGGATCAGTCCATTCACAACACTGAGGGATCAGTCCATTCACAACACTGAGGGATCAGTCTGTTCACAACACTGAGGGATCAGTCCATTCATTACACTGAGGGATCAGTCTGTTCACAACACTGAGGGATCATTTACAAGACTGAGGGATCATTTACAACACTGAGGGATCAGTCCATTTACAAGACTGAGGGATCAGTCCATTCACAACACTGAGGGATCAGTCTGTTCACAACACTGAGGGATCATTTACAACACTGAGGGATCAGTCTGTTCACAACACTGAGGGATCATTTACAACACTGAGGGATCGGTCCATTTACAACACTGAGGGGTTAGTCCATTCACAAAACTGGGGGATCAGTCCATTCACAACACTGAGGGATCAGTCTGTTCACAACACTGAGGGATCATTTACAACACTGAGGGATCAGTCCATTTACAACACTGAGGGATCAGTCCATTTACAACACTGAGGGATCAGTCTGTTCACAACACTGAGGGATCAGTCTGTTCACAACACTGAGGCATCAGTCCATTTACAACACTGAGGGATCAGTCCATTCACAACATTGAGGGATCAGTCCATTTACAACACTGAGGGATCAGTCTGTTCACAACACTGAGGGATTAGTCCATTCACAACACTGAGGGATTAGCCTGTTCACAATACTGAGGGATCATTTACAACACTGAGGGATCAGTCCATCCACGGAGTGATCATTCCATTCAGAAACGTAGGCCATGGGGGGAAGGAGCAGAGTGCCACCTGAAGCGAACACAGTGTTTGAACACACAGTTAACTACATCTGCCGGCAGACTCTGTGTGGATTTCCCCCTCCCTCCCTTGGGATTACTGAGGCAGCCTCTAGTGTCAACAGTGAGGCTGATCCCGAGATAGTACTCCCAGTGGCTTACTGGCCATTCCAAAATGGCCAAAACAAAAATTTCAGAGGTGGTGAGCCTGATGGCAGTGGGAAGAGATCTTTGCCCTTGTGACGGTGCCAGCACATTGGGAATTAGGCATGGCACCTTAGTGTTCATCAAAGTGGAGCCATAAGATCACATGTTTGAAATCCCTCCACATCCAGGTGTGAATTGATGAATCCTTTTCACAGCAGAGAGCGGCGCGAGCTGGGTGGAAGTGAGGTTGGAGCGCAGAGCTGATCGGGAAGGTAGGTGATTGATATTTGAGTGGGTGTGTTCTAGACCCTAGGCCCTACATAATAGGGCCTCCCTCCCATCCTCCTCCTCTAACCTAATTTTAAAGTCCACAGGTAAGCTACTCAGTGTTCTTGATTTCGGAGACAAGGTGTAGAGTAATGGCAGCGCAGGCAGTGGAATGTTCCTCCTGCAGGATGTTCGAGGTAGGGGTGACCACCGATACTCCTGCCGACTTCATCTGCAGGAAATGCAGTCAGATCCTGCTCCTCACAGAACGAGTTAGGGAACTGGAACTGGAGTTGGATGAACTGAGGATTATTCGAGAGGCTGAGAGGGTGATAGATAGAAGCTACAGGGACATAGCTACGCCAGAGAACAGAGGTAGCTGGGTAACAGTTAGAGGTGGGAAGGGGAGGAAGCAGGAAGTGCAGGGATCCCCTGTGGTCGTTCCCCTAAACAATAAGTATACCGCTTTGGATAATGTTGGGGGGAATGGCCTAGCAGGGGTAAGCTGCAGTGACTGGGTCTGTGGCGCGAGGTCTGGCTCTGAGACTCAGAAGGGAAAGGAGAGGAGGAGGAGGAGAGCGCTAGTTATAGGAGACTCTCTAGCTAGAGGGAGGGACAGGCGGTTCTGTGGAAATGGGCGAGACTCTCGAATGGTTTGTTGCCTCCCGGGTGCCAGGGTCCAAGACGTCTCGGACCGTGTCTTCAGAATCCTTAAGGGGGAGGGTGTGCAGCCAGAAGTCGTGGTGCACGTTGGCACCAACGACATAGGTAGGAAGAGGGGTGGGGAGGTCATTCAAGAGCTCAGGGAGTTAGGCTGGAAGCTAAAAGCTAGGACAGACAGAGTCGTCATCTCTGGGTTGTTGCCGGTGCCACGTGACAGTGAGGCAAGGAATAGGGAGAGAGTGCAGTTGAACACGTGGCTGCAAGGATGGTGTAGGAGGGAGGGCTTCAGGTATTTGGACAATTGGACTGCATTCTGGGGAAGGTGGGACCTGTACAAGCAGGACGGGTTGCACCTGAACCAGAAGGGCACCAATATCCTGGGGGGTAGGTTTGCTAGCACTCTTCGGGGGGTTTAAATTAATGTGGCAGGGGGATGGGATCCGGACTTGTAGTCCAGCAAGTAGGCTAGCTGTTTGTCAGGATGTCCAAGAATGTAGGGAGGCTGTGAAGAAGGTAGCACTGACAGGGAATACTTGCGGACACAGAGATGGGCTCAAGTGCGTATATTTCAACGCAAGATGTATCAGAAATAAGGTGGGTGAACTTAAGGCGTGGATCGGTACCTGGGACTACGATGTTGTGGCCATCACGGAAACGTGGATAGAAGAGGGATAGGAATGGTTGTTGGAGCTTCCTGGTTACAGGTGTTTCAGTAAGATTAGGGAGGGTGGTAAAAAAGGAGGGGGGGTGGCGTTGCTAATTAGAAATGGTATAATGGCTGCAGAAAGGCAGTTCGAGGGGGATCTGCCTTTGGAGGTAGTATGGGCTGAAGTCAGAAACAGGAAAGGTGCAGTCACCTTGTTGGGTGTTTACTATAGGCCCCCCAATAGCAGCAGAGATGTGGAGAAACAGATTGGGAAACAGATTTTGGAAAGATGCAGAAGCCACAGGGTAGTAGTCATGGGCGATTTCAACTTCCCAAATATTGATTGGAAGCTCTTTAGATCAAGTAGATTGGATGGGGCGGTGTTTGTGCAGTGTGTCCAGGAAGCTTTTCTAACTCAGTATGTAGATTGTCCGACCAGAAGGGAGGCCATATTGGATTTGGTACTCGGTAATGAACCAGGACAAGTGATGGGCTTGTTAGTGGGTGAACATTTTGGTGATGGTGACCACAATTCTGTGACTTTCACCTTGGTTATGGAGAGAGATAGGTGCGTGCAACAGGGTAGGTTTTACAATAGGGGGAAGGGTAATTACGATGCTGTAAGACAGGATCTGAGGAGCATAAGTTGGGAGCATAGGCTGTCGGGGAAGGATGTCGTGGAAATGTGGAACTTTTTCAAGGAACAGATACGACGTGTCCTTGATATGTATGTACCTGTCAGGCAGGAAAGAAATGGTCGTGTGAGGGAACCTTGGTTGATGAGGGAGGTTGAATGTCTTGTAAAGAGGAAGAAGGAGGCTTACATAAGGTTGAGGAAACAGGGTTCAGACAGAGCAGTGGAGGGATACAGGATAGCCAGAAGGGACCTGAAGAAAGGGATTAGGAGAGCTAAGAGAGGGCATGAAAAATCTTTGGCGGATAGGATCAAGGATAACCCAAAGGCATTTTATGCGTATGTGAGAAACATGAGAATGATGAGAACGAGGGTAGGTCCGATCAAGGACAGTAGTGGGAGACTGTGTATTGAGTCGGAAGAGATAGGAGAGGTCTTGAATGAGTACTTTTCTTCAGTATTTACGAACGAGAGGGACCGTATTGTTGAAGAGGAGAGTGTGAAACGGACTGATAAGCTAGAGGAGGTACTTGTTAGGATGGAAGATGTGTTGGACATTTTGAACAACTTGAGGATAGACAAGTCCCCCGGGCCTGACGGGATATATCCGAGGATTATGTGGGAAGCAAGAGCGGAAATTGCAGTACCGTTGGCAATGATCTTTTCGTCTTCACTGTCAACGGGGGTGGTACCAGGGGACTGGAGAGTGGCGAATGTTGTGCCCCTGTTCAAAAAAGGGAATAGGGATAACCCCGGGAATTACAGGCCAGTTAGTCTTACTTCGGTGGTAGGCAAAGTAATGGAAAGGGACTGAGGGATAGGATTTATGAGTATCTGGAAAGACACTGCTTGATTAGGGACAGCCAGCACGGATTTGTGAAGGGTAGGTCTTGCCTTACAAGTCTTGTTGAATTCTTTGAGGAGGTGACCAAGCATGTGGATGAGGGTAGAGCAGTGGATGTAGTATACATGGATTTTAGTAAGGCATTTGATAAGGTTCCCCATGGTAGGCTTATGCGGAAAGTCAGGAGGCATGGGATAGAGGGACATTTGGCCAATTGGATAGAAAACTGGCCAACCGGTCGAAGTTAGAGTGGTGGTAGATGGCAAATATTCAGTCTGGAGCCCAGTTACAAGTGGAGTTCCGCAGGGATCAGTTCTGGGTCCTCTGCTGTTTGTAATTTTTATTAATGACTTGGATGAGGGAGTCGAAGGGTGGGTCAGTAAATTTGCAGATGATACGAAGATTGGTGGAGTTGTGGATAGTGAGGAGGGCTGTTGTCGGCTGCAAAGAGACTTAGATATGATGCAGAGCTGGGCTGAGGGGTGGCAGATGGAGTTCAACCCTGTCAAATGTGAGGTTGTCCATTTTGGAAAGACAAATAAGAATGCGGAATACAGGGTTAACGGTAGGGTTCTTAGTGAGGTGGAGGAACAGAAGGATCTTGGGATCTATGTTTATAGATCTTTGAAAGTTGCCACTCAGGTGGATAGAGCTTGTAAGAAGGCCTATGGTGTATTAGAGTTCATTAGCAGAGGGATTGTATTCAAGAGTCGTGAAGTGATGTTGCAACTGTACAGGACTTTGGTTAGGCCACATTTGGAGTACTGTGTGCAGTTCTGGTCGCCTCACTTTAGGAAAGATGTGGAAGCTTTGGAGAGGGTGCAGAGAACATTTACCAGGATGTTGCCTGGAATGGAGAATAGGTCGTACGAGGATAGGTTGAGAGTGCTAGGCCTTTTCTCGTTGGAACGGCGAAGGATGAGGGGTGACTTGATAGAGGTTTATAAGATGATCAGAGGAATAGATAGAGTAGACAGTCAGAAACTTTTTCCCCGGGTACAACAGAGTGTTACAAGGGGACATAAATTTAAGGTGAAGGGTGGAAGGTATAGGGGAGATGTCAGGGGTGGGTTCTTTACCCAGAGAGTGGTGGGAGCATGGAATGCGCTGCCTGTGGGAGTGGTAGAGTCAGAATCTTTGGTGACCTTTAAGCGGCAATTGGATAGGTACATGGGTGGGTGCTTAAGCTAGGACAAATGTTCGGCACAACATCATGGGCCGAAGGGCCTGTTCTGTGCTGTATTGTTCTATGTTCTATGGTTGCTTGTGTTGGTAGCATAGAATTTGGATGGAGATCATTCAGCTGTGCTGGTTCTCTGGGAAAGACATCTAGCCCTGATCTGATTTAATGATGGAGCGGGCTCAAAGGGCCAAATGGTCTACTCTCATTTGTATGACACTGCAATGCCCATTGTCCAATGAGACAATGAGTGGATCATCCATTTAGAATACAAAAGCAGTCACGTGATGTGTATCCTCAGATCAAGGCTCTAGCTTCATGATTTGAAAACAGGTGAGCAAGACTATTAACTTCACCTTAAAATCCTTTTATGGAAGCTCAACTTTCATATTTACAGCATCCAGCTATTTCCCAAAGGATTCCAGAACACCCCCCTCACTGCTGTATCTCCATGATCCGTGTCCCAAACAGCCCTTGTTGAAAAGAGCTTGCCAATCCAAGAGCTAAATCTTTCCTTCACTCATTGGAGATGACACCCCCCCTTGCGTGTTAAGGCTGAGTTCTGGAACTACCTTTCTTTCTTGTCAGCTATCTCACAAACCAGTCAAGGTTGAAAAGCCTCTTCAGTCTTTCCTCATTTTTCTCACTGTTAGCTTTTCATCCTGAGTAGAAGGGCATCCAGAAACTATGATGAATAGTCCTCAAGGGTGCTTCCTTCTCCATGCCACAGCTTCATTCAAGGACTTAATTATCTCCATCGCTCCAGCAGCAAGGCAGCTCTGAGGAAACTCCACTCCTTTTTGGGGAGGGGAGACAATTGACAAGAATGGTATTTGATATGGATTGTTAAGAAGGATGAAAGCAAAGTTGGTTTTGGCACAAAGCAACAACTAACTCTTGTGATTCTGATGACATTGGCGCTCAACTGCTCCTTGCTGTCTCACTGCATCAATTATCCTCTATAAGGAAGCAATTATTCTATTTACTCTATGTGCAACATGCAAGCTTTGGAGTAGAAAATAAATTAGGGATGCTTTGCTTCAGTTACACAGGGAATTGGTGAGACCACATCTGGAGTACTGTGCACAGTTTTGGTCTGCTTATTTAAGAAAGAATATAAATGCATTCAAGGCCAGAAGATTAATTTCACCATTATCTGGGATGGAGGTGTTACTTTATGAGAAATATTAGATAGGTTTGGCCTGTATCCATTGGAGTTTAGAAGAATGAGAGGTGATCTTATTGAAATGTATAAGAGTCTTGACAGGGTGGTTACTGAGAGGATTCTTCAATGTGTAGGAGACATTCAAACTAGGGGATGCAGTTTTAGAAAACCAAAAGGAGGAGAATTTCTTTCTCACGAAGGGACATGAGAGGGAAATGGGTCAAATGCTGGCAAATGGGGTTAGATTAATTTAGGATAACTGGTCAGCATGGATGAATTGGACTGAAGGGTCTGCTTCTCTGTTGGACATCTCTATGACTCTATAAGTCAGTAGAGCATTCTTTTCTCAATGGCAGAGATTGGGCCACTGAATATTCTTAAATTGGAGGTTGACCAACTCTTGACTAACAAGAGAATCGAGAGGTGAGAGCGAAAGGTGGCAGTGTGAGATGGAGGCGATAATTGGTTCAGCCATGATCTTGGAGAAAGTGAGGACTGCAGATGCTGGGGATCAGAGCTTAAAAATGTGTTGCTGGAAAAGCGCAGCAGGTCAGGCAGCATCAAAGGAGAAGGAGAATCAATGTTTTGGGCATAAGCCCTTCTTCAGGAATGAGGAGGGTGTGTCAAGCAGGCTAAGATAAAAGGTAGGGAGGAGAGACTTGGGGGAGGGGCGTTGGGAATGCGATAGGTGGAAGGAGGTTAAGGTGAGGGTGATAGGCCGGAGAGGTTGTGGGGGTGTTCAGCCACGGGGCGGTTGGGTTGGTTGGTGCGGGTGTCCCAGAGGTGTTCTCTGAAACGTTCTGCAAGTAGGCGGCCTGTCTCCCCAATGTATAGGAGGCCATATCGGGTGCAGCGGATGCAGTAAATGATGTGTGTGGAGGTGCAGGTGAATCTCTGATGGATATTGAAGGATCCCTTGGGGCCTTGGAGGGAAGTGAGGGGGAAGGTGTGGAACGTTTCAGAGAACACCTCTGGGACACCCACACCAACCAACCCAACCGCCCCGTGGCTGAACACTTTAACTCCCCCTCCCACTCCGCCAAGGACATGCAGGTCCTTGGCCTCCTCCATCACCAGACCATGGCAACACGACGCCTGGAGGAAGAGCGACTCATCTTCCGCCTAGGAACCCTCCAACCACAAGGGATGAATACAGATTTCTCCAGCTTCCTCATTTCCCCTCCCCCCTCCTTATCTCAGTCCCAACCCTCAGACTCAGCACCGCCTTCTTGACCTGCAATCTTCTTCCCGACTTCTCCGCCCCACCCCCACCCCCACTCCAGCCTATCACCCTCACCTTAACCTCCTTCCACCTATCGCATTCCCAATGCCCCTCCCCCAAGTCCCTCCTCCGTACCTTTTATCTTAGCCTGCTTGGCACACCCTCCTCATTCCTGAAGAAGGGCTTATACCTGAAACGTCGATTCTCCTTCTCCTTTGATACTGTCTGACCTGCTGTGCTTTTCCAGCAACACATTTTTAAGCTCAGCCATGATCTTACCAAGAGCAGGTATGAGGGGCTGCATGGCCCACTCCTGCTCATTTGTTCAGGCAGAAATAGAGCAAGCTGGGCGGCACGGTGGCACAGTGGTTAGCACTGCTGCCTCACAGCGCCAGAGACCCGGGTTCAATTCCTGACTCAGGCGACTGACTGTGTGGAGTTTGCACATTCTCCCCGTGTCTGCGTGGGTTTCCTCCGGGTGCTCCGGTTTCCTCCCACTGTCCAAAGATGTGCAGGTCAGGTGAATTGGCCATGCTAAATTGCCCGTAGTGTTAGATAAGGGGTAAATGTAGGGGTATGGGTGGGTTGCGCTTCGGCGGGCGGTGTGGACTTGTTGGGCCGAAGGGCCTGTTTCCACACTGTAATTTAATCTAATCTAATCTAATCTAATCTAATCTAAAGCTGGTCAAAGCAGTGGATATCCAACCATGATGGTGCCCAGATTATATCTCCAAAATGGGAGCGCTGAGTTAAATGCTATTATATTCTCCATAGTTCAATACCCTCATCCAATAAAAATAACAGGCATCTCAGAGCTTTGTTGATAAAACAGCACCAGAAATCAACTCAGAGTCAGCTCAGACAGTCGGGAATGCAATTGATGTCCAGTGACTGAGTATGAAGGTCCATTAACATCTCATACAACCTTGTGCGTCAATGTAGAGCAATATTAACTTCCAATTAAAGAAAAATCTATGCAAGATATACCGCACAAGGTCAGGCAAAGAGAAGAAAACTTGTCCTCATAAACTACAGATGGTTAAAGACATTGGTTTATAGTAAGAGCTTCCATTGCAAATGAATCTTCCAAAGTGCTCCGTGATTGCAAACAGTAATTGAGCAGATGGCTGTGGAAAAGTGACCTTGTTGAATGTTTCATTACTTTGGTAAGTTGGATCCAATGTGGGTTTACAAACAGTAAGGTGAGCAATCTGACTCCGTGATCTCAGTTATCAGATATTCCACAGACAATAACTTTTGCGAAATGAATGCCCTGCTTTTATACATTAATTTTTCTTCTACTCACAAAGTGGGAACTTCCTTATGCATGAGGACAATAGTGTCCTGTTTTTTATTTATTTGTATGAAATGATGGTGTCATTGGTTAGATCAGCATTTATTTCCCACCCCGAATTTCCCTCAGAAAGGTGACAGTGAGTCAACATTTTAAATTGCTGCTGAGCTTGTCCTTTGGTACACTCGCAATGCTGTTAGCGAGGGATTTTCAGGATTTTTGACCAATTACACCGATGGAATGGCGATAAATTTCCTAATCTGGATAGTGAGTTCCTGTCTATCTGCTTTGTCACAGTGTTATTAGATTAGATTAGATTAGATTAGATTACAGTGTGGAAACAGGCCCTTCGGCCCAACAAGACCACACCGACCCGCCGAAGCGAAACCCACCCATACCCCTACATTTACCCCTTACCTAACACTACGGGCAATTTAGTATGGCCAATTCACCTAACCTGCACATCTTTGGACTGTGGGAGGAAACCGGAGCACCCGGAGGAAACCCACGCAGACACGGGGAGAACGTGCAAACTCCACACAGTCAGTCGCCTGAGTCGGGAATTGAACCCGGGTCTCTGGCGCTGCGAGGCAGCAGTGCTAACCACTGTGCCACCGTGCCGCCCACTGCCACCGTGCCGCCCACAAAGGAGACTTGGTGAATTTCTGCATTGCATCTTGTAAGCAGGACACACTGCTGCTACTGAGCATCGGTGGTGAAGGGCATGAATACTGAAGGTGATGGATGTGGTGCCAATCAAGCGGCTGCTTTGTTCTCAATGGTGTCAAATTTCTTGAGTGTTGTTGGAGTTGCACCCATCCAGGCAAGTGGGGAGTATTCCATCACACTCCTGACTTGTGCCTTGTAGATGGCTTTAGGGAGACAAGAGGTGAGTGACTCACTGCAGGATTCTTAACCAATGATCTGCTGTTGTAACCACAGAATTTAAATGGCGAGTCCAGTTCAGTTTCTGGTCAATGGTAACCCCAAGGATGTTGGACCTGAGAGATTCAATTGTAATGCAATTGATTGTCAAGGGGAATGATTAGACTGTCTTTTACTGGAGATTGTCATTGCCTGGCATTTGTGTGGCGTGAATGTTACTTGCCACTTTCAGCCCAAGCCTGGATATTGTCCAGATCTTGGTGCAGTTGAACATGGACTGCTTCAGTATCTGAGGAGTTGGCAATAGTGCTGAACATTGTACAATCATCAGAGAACATCCCCATTTCTGACCTTATGATGGATGGAAGGTCATTGATGAAACTGTTGAATATGGTTGGACCGAGGACACTACACTATCTGCATTGGATAGGTATATGGAGGATAGTGGGTTAGTATAGGTTAGGTGGGCTTGGATTGGCGCAACATCGAGGGCCAAAGGGCCTGTACTGCGCTGTATTCTTCTATGTTCTATGTTCTATGTACACTGAGGGGCTCCTGGAGCTGAGACAATGGACTTCCAAAAACCACAACCATCTTCCTATGTGCCAGGTATGACTCTAACCAGCAGATAATTTGTCTCCTGATTTACATTGACTCCAGTTTTTGCAAGGGCTCCTTGATCTAATGCAGTCTTACATCAAGGGCTGTCAGTCTCCACTCACCTCTGGAGTTCATCGCCATATTTGGATCAAGGCAGTAGGTTCAGGGAACTGCACTTTAGAACAGACTTGATGGCTTAGGAAAGGTTACAGAAAAGATTTACTGGAATAGTTTAATGTGAAGAAAGATTATACTCAGTTGGACATCAGGGGTTCTCCTTCTAGCTCAAAATAAGAGATGTGGCACTAGGGCAGCACGGTGGCTCAGTGGAGAGCACTGCAGCCTCACAGTGCCAGGGGTCCAGGTTCGATTCCAGCCTTGGGCAACTGTGTCTGTGTGGGTTTCCTCCGGGTTCTCCGGTTTTCACCCACAATCACAAAGTGATCCCCATAGTGTTCGGCGCATTAGTCAGAGGGAAATGGGTCTGGGTGGGTTGCTCTTCAGAGGGTAGGTGTGGACTTGTTGGGCCGAAGGGCCTGTTTCCACACTGTAGGGAATGTAATCTAATGTAATCATGCAACTGAGATGGTTAAAATCTGACAGGGTTTAGAAAGAGCAAATAAAGAGGAATTGACATGGTAGCTCAGTGGTTAGCACTGCTGCCTCACAGCGCCAGGGACCAGGATTTGATTCCAGCCTCAGGTAACTGTCTGTGTGGAGTTTGTACATTCTCCCTGTGTTCTGCGTGGGATTCCTCCCACAATCCAAAAGGTCTACAGGTTAGGTGAATTGGCCATGGGGAAATTGCCCATAGTGTTCAGGCATGTATAGGTTAGGTGCATTAGTCAAGGGTAAATGTAGAGTAATAGGGTAGGGGAATGGGTCTGGATGGGATATTCTTCAGAAGGTTGGTGTGGATTTGTTGGGCTGAAGAGCCTGTTTCCACACTGTAGGGATTCTATGGTTCTATTCTCAACGGCAACAGCTCACAAGGTGATTGGCCCAAAGACTAGAGGCAAAATGATGAGAAATATTTGCATTTTGTGTGTAGTAAGAATTGGAATTACACAGGCTGCTGGAGTGATGCAGCAACATTTCTAAGAATGTGGGGAAATTGAGAAGCAATTGGACTAATCAGATTGCTTCTTAAAAGAGCTAGTACAGATTTGATGGTCTGAATGGCTTCTTTCTTTGTTGTACTGTTCTATGGATTTGCTATCATATGACTTAGTGATACAATGGGTGAATTTGTCCCCAGTATTGGCCATTCCCCACATGTTGTCAAGTCACATACTGCAGCTGAGAATAGTGTAGGATTGAGCTCTGCTGTCTCATAGCTTATAAGTGTTCACAGCAGCTTGTACAATGCCCATCTGAATAGCTGGTCCCCATCAACTGGTCTTGTAGTATTTATGAAGGGGAAAAGCATTGGATAGGAGAATGAGTCAAAGTGAACTGGACGTTTACTTAACGTCGTTGGCAGAGAGTACAGAACATTCACTTCTCAGGCTTATTCCTCCAATCAATAAGATCATGGATACTCTGAGCTCCAGGTACAGACCTCACATTACACAGGCCTCCCACACCAGTGTGTCTGTCAGAGAGCTGGCCTGGCACTGAATGGCCTTACTGAGCTGTGGTTCCAGAATGGTCCACGTCTTAGGGATATTTGCTATCAGAGTCTGCCCTTGTCTCATCTGGAATTGCAGAATAAAATGGAGTTTGGGAGTCAGGATCACATTGTGAGTGCCTCACTATGGGCCTTGAGGACAGACATCACCCTGTCTCACAGACGGAACAATGACAGCTTAGAATGTGATCTCAAACAGGACTGGAGAGTGCTGTCTGCCATTCAAACTGATTTCAGGCTGCCCTGGGGGACAATTGGATTGGGTGGGAGGGCTAGACACCAGTCATACTCAATGGCCAATGTCACTACTTCCCAGGGGAGTCCAGAACCAGGAGGTCACCGTCCATGGAGATTGGATAGACCAATCTCGACTAAGATGAGGACAAATTCCTTCACCCAGAGAGTGGGGAGCCTGTGGAATTCTCTGCTACAGAAAGCATTGAGGCCAAAACATTGAATGTTTTCAACAGGAGTTATATATAATTCTCATGGCTAAAGGGATCAAAGGATGTGAGGGAGAAAGCAGGAACAGGGTTGGGTGATCAGCCATGATTCTAATGAATGATGGAGCAGGCTCGAAGGCCGAATGGTCTACCTTTACTCCTACTTCCTCTGTTCCAATGTCTACAGGAAGGAAAGAAGGGACACTTCTTGTGGTGCTCAGGGGTGCCCCCTCTAAAGACATCATTCTGTAACTGCCCCATTCAATCTCTGAAACCAAAATCTCTCACCACCTCCTTTACTGATCCCTCGCTGATTAAGAACCCCAAAATTATCTCTAATTCTTGTTGCCCTGAATGGTGGTGGAAATGTGATGGTTGCATTGTTAAAGCTGCTTTTAGTGTATTATTGGTGTGAGAAAGCCATTTTTAGCCGATCAACCATTTTACAGGAGGGACGGGGTGGGGTTGACTTGATGAGGGCCCTGGATTATAGACCCAGTGACGTAACCATTTCACGGCTGTAGCAGCAATTGCTGATTGGTTAATATTCTCGTGTCACAGCAGTAAAGCTCTGGGTCCAGTCCTTGGACATAAAATTCAAAGTCACCACTTCCACTGAGGGAGGTTTTGGTTCTTGTCTGGGGAGGGAGGGATGTTTTACCGAGGATTTGTTTCAGGTGAATGTAAAATACCCTAAAACATTATTTCAAGAATGGCAGAAGCCTGACCAACATGTATCCCTCAATCTACAACCCAGAAAAACTGCCTGTTCAGTTATCAGACCATCTCACTGCTTCAAATATATGTAAATATTGTCCTGCATAAGGAAGAAACACTTTGGGTTTTGTTTTGGTAACTGCAGGGATGCGAAATTTCCATGTTTCATGGGGATCACTGAATCCCTAGAGGATTCCAGAAAAAGAGGACATTTGGCCAATTGGGTCTGAACCAACTCTCTGAAATGCATCCCATGTAGACCCACCTTATTCCTGTAACCTCACATTTACTTGTATCCTCACATTTACCCTGGGGTTAATCCAACTAATCTCACATCCCTGGACACTATGGGCAATTTAGCATGGCCAATCCACCTGACCTGCACATCTTTGGACCATGGGAGGAAACCGGAGCACCCGGAGGAAACCCACACAGACACAGGGAGAATGTGCAAACTCCACACATATAGTCACCCGAGGCTAGAATCGAACCTGGGACCCTGGTGCTGTGAGACAGCAGTGTTAACCACTGTGTCTTGCTTATTCTTCATATGCAAAGACTGTACAGAACTATTTTAATAACTGTGTAAAGATTTTTAATGAATAAAGTATATTTTTGCAAATAAAAAGTCCCAGATGATTTGACCATTGTCACATTGTGGTATGTGGGATCTTTCTGTGCGTGAACTTGACTGCCAACTTTCCTATATTGCAACCAATTAATAGTACTTAATGAACTTTGACAAGTCTGATGGTCACAAAATAAATACTTTTCTGACCAAAACAAAAAACCAAAACAACCATGAGGGCTGAGA
Source organism: Chiloscyllium plagiosum (assembly GCF_037043375.1). Lineage (NCBI taxonomy): Eukaryota > Metazoa > Chordata > Chondrichthyes > Orectolobiformes > Hemiscylliidae > Chiloscyllium > Chiloscyllium plagiosum. Next base: position 51,561,586 of record NW_028270166.1, read on the forward strand.
ATCAGAAACAAATTCAGGAATTGCTGGAAAAACTCAGCAGACCTGGCAGCATCTGTAGGAACAAAAACGAACTTATCGTTTTGGGTCCAGTGTCCTTTCCTCCGACTCTTTTGTTTCTAGATACTTTTCTCCTAGAGTGTGAGTCTGTGCAACCTTCTACACTTAGAGGCTGAAGCCCGGTCATAAAATGATACGTTGGTAGGGCCTGTTTATGCAAAAGCCCTCAACAGCAGTTCAAGCCATTGCCCTTAATCACCTCTCCTCACACAGCAGCCTGTAACCCTATCTGTCTCCCTTCCAGCATCTCACGGCTGTGGACAGGGAAATCTCTTTCACCAGCTGAAACGCAGCAGCCGAGGAGAACAAATCTATCTTACATCCTACCCTTCCCAATCTCCTAGTCCTGTCCCTTCTAGCCCATCTTTGCAGTGCATAGTTCAGAGGTTATTGCAGATAATAACTGATTCCCAATGAAAGATCGAGATGGCTCATGAGTACAGATATAAAATGCATTCTCGCGAATCTAATGTTAGACAGTTCACCAAGGCTGCTTCTGACTGTTTGCAAAGAGCTCTCAAATACCTCTGAAATCATTTTGAAATATCGAACAGAAATATTCAGAAAGAGTGTACCTGTTCATTAAAGGAAATAAGGTTTCTCCACAGAAGTATTAAATCTTGTATAATTGAGGAAAGAAGATAACAAATTAAAAATGACCATTTCTGAGAGACCATTATAGGATCTTGAAATTAATGTTGTGTCATTAATAGACGGTGAGAAATAGGAACAGGAGTAGGCTGTTCCGCCCATTCAGCCTGCTCCACCATTCAAAAGGATAATGCCTGATCTGATATGTGTCATGTCCACTTTCCTGCCCTTTCCCTATATTGGTTGATTCCCAGACTGATCAAGAATCCATCCATCTCAGTCTTAAATATACAGGAGGACTAGCCCTGTCCCACAGCTGTCTGGGGCAAGGAGTTCCAAAGACATAAATTTAAGGTGAAGGGTGGAAGGTATAGGGGGGATGTCAGGGGTAGGTTCTTTACCCAGAGAGTGGTGGGGGCATGGAATGCGCTGCCAGTGGGAGTGGCAGAGTCAGAATCATTGGTGACTTTTAAGTGGCAATTGGATAGGTACATGGATAGGTGCTTAAGCTAGGACAAATGTTCGGCCCAACATCGTGGGCCGAAGGGCCTGTTCTGTGCTGTATTGTTCTATGTTCTATCTTTGTTCTAACCCTCTGAAAGAAGAAATTCTTCCTCATCTTAGTCTTAAATTAGCACCTTTTAATGCACTCAATACAACTATTTACAACAATTGAAGCACACCTAGATAATATTTAATGGACCACTAATGAGTGAGGTGTGAAATCCTTCTATCTTATCTCCTGTCTTTCCTTGGTTCCCACTATTAAAGACTGAAGGAATTCCATTTGGAACATAAATCTGAATCCTATTTCAACAACAAATGAATAGATGCCACTTACCCAGTGCTTCTGACCAGAGTTGCTAACTCTTGTTGGCCATATTCCTGCAGAATTTGTCATGTGATCTTCTGTCGCCAATGCCTCCCACCTCCCCCCAACCCCCGGCCCCGCCATCACCCCGCCTCCCAATCACAGACTGCTTGTCAGAAATAATTTTCACCAATATTTCTTTCACTAAGGAACAAACATGAGAAAATGGACACATTGTTTTTCATGAATGACTCAACGACATACTTGTCTCCCGACCTGCTCTCAGTGGTGCACTGGTGGTTAACTTTCAACTTCATAAACTCCAGTCCAAACTTAGAAGTTGCAAAGTGAGTTGAGGGGCTTCGTGAGGATAAAGTGGAAGCCAGAACAAGTTGGCGAGATCAGGAATGATGTGCAAGATGTAGAGGACTTGATCGAAAAGGATGTGTATTAAGAAGAGTTCTAAAGGTGCACTAAACATGGTGAAGCAATGGGCACCCAGAGGGACAAGCTAGTGAAAAAATAATGACATTTGGAAATGAATGTACTGGATGTCCATTCTGAAATATTCAAAACAAGTTGGACCGGATTGTCTTATTTGCTAGTTTTCCCTTTTGGACTGTGGGGAGAGCCTGAGGCCTAGGCAGCTGAGGACTTTCAGGATGACAGGCCTTCTGCATATTTCCCATACTTCCTATTTCTAAACCTGTAAATCAACTCCTGTATGTTTGCAGGCCCAAGTTTGAAAAAAAGTGGTTCAATGTTTAAACCTTGCTTAGATTTGCCACAACGCAACAGTCATGCTCTGTCCTTTCCTTTCCCGACTGGAAAAAGATTTGACCAATATTCTTCCACATTTAGAAATTTCGGCATGTGATAGGATCTCTGTAAATGACTGGTTTTGTGTTATGTCTGAGCGTTCCAGAAGCATTTGTGTTACTACTGCAGGAGATTTGAGATGAGTCCATAGGTTGCTGATAGAGCATGGCTACGTAATGAGTTAAAACATCTGACTGGATCAGCAGGAGTTGACAGCTCATGCAGGGCTCCCTGTTGTTCAGTGCCACCTTACTAGTCATGGTTACAAGTATGTGTGAGCCATGTGTCTCAATTCTTGTGCAATTTACTCCAACCTGCACTTTTCTGTGTTAGTCAGAGGCTGTAAATCAACACTGAGGAGATGGTAGTAATGTCATTGGGTAAGTAATCCAGAACCTCAGAATAATATCTGGGCACAACAGTTCAAATCCCATCATAGCAGATGGCAAAATCTGAATTCAATATTAAAAAGCTTCTCTGATGCCAACCTGCCATCCTTACGTGGTCTGGCATCCATGTGACTCCAGCAATATGGTTGGCTCTTAACTGCTATCTTGCCAATAAATATTGGCCCAGCCAGCATGAGAAAAAGAATCTGCCAACGTTACCTGGTCTGACTGAACATGACCCATACTCAAAGTAGTATGAAGTAAGAGATAGTGAGGACTGTAGATGTTGGAGAGTCAGAGTCAATTAAGTCTGGTGCTGGAAAAGCACAGCAGGTCAGGCAGCATCTGAGGAGAAAGAGTGTCAAAGCTTGCAGCATAACGCTTTCATCAGGATCTTTGAAATGGACTAACCAGCCAGTTATCTTAAGTGCTGTTATAGATGGGTGAATCAGCAAGCTGTATCTCTCAGATGGTTTCCTACACTGCATCTCCATCCCTCCATTGCCATGTAATCTCTTGAGAGACATCAAAACCCAAGGCAACTAAGAGGACACCAGGAGACAGTACCAGTTGTGATTAATGATAAATGATTCTTCAAACATTCACTCCTGATACAGAAACAGGCCCATCATGGTTGAGGGAATTAAAGAATCTGGTTCTGACCACATCAAAGGACCACATGTCCATCTTTTTAGCTTTATTTCTAATTTTCCTAACCTATGTGATGTATATCTAGAGCGTAGCGTAACTTTTGTTTCTTTATTTTCTCTTTTTTTTGTATCTAGGATTTGTACCTAAGATGGCATCGTGTGTTGTACCATAAGACCATAAGACACAGGAGCAGAAATTAGGCCATTCAGCCCATCGAGTCTGCTCTGCCATTCAATCATTGCTAAAACTTTCTCAACTCCATTCTCCTGCTTTCTACACATAACTCTTGATCCCCTAGATCAGCCATAAATATATTCAATGACCTTCCCTTCACAGCCTTCTGTGGCAGTGAATTCCATAGATTAATTACTCTCTGGCTGAAGAGGTTTCTCCTTATCTCCATTCTGTGCCCTTGGTCCTAGTCTCTCCTACCATGGAAACATCTTCCCAACGTCCGTTCTGTCCAGGCCATTCAGTATTCTGTAAGTTTCAATTATATCCCTCTCTCATCCTTCTAAACTCCATTGAGATTAGACCCAGAGTTCTCAAATGTTCATTAGCTTTTCATTCCTGGGACCATTTTCATGAACCTCCTCTGAGCACTGTCACTGAAGGAGCAGAAGACCCTATTTTAGATAAAGCATTCCACTTGGTACTAATTATAGGATAGCGGTAACTTGGTCTTTTCAGCCTTATCTCTCTTACATAAGAATTAATGATAAGACTGCCTGCCAGTTACCTCTGGATGGTTTCCTCCATCTGTTTAGTTTTGTCATTGTCCTCCTGGAGCTGTTTCTTCATCCCCTCGTCTTCCTCTGCCACCGATGACGGAGTTCCCTCCAGCAGCCATCGTTCCCGCAGAGCCTTGGACTGTGATAGGAAAGAAATGAAAATCAGGTGGATTCATAGTAACAGGACATGGTGCTGTCTGACCTCCACATCTGCCTCGTTTGATACATCAGCTTTCAATTTGAGTGCGGTTCCAATTTCTAAATTTGAAAGTGTGCCTGCAGATTTTAAACCCCATTCTATACTGAGAAAGTTCCCAGTAGAAAATTAGGAAACTTCTTATTATCTATGATGAAATAAAACCTTTGCACCTGTGCAATTTTCTGTCTGCATTTTACTTGGCCATTTCATTTTTTTGTCATACTTCTGCCTCAATTTCTAATTTGTAATTGCCAAGGAGACTGCCCTTGTGAACATGCCATGCTGCAATTACACCCAACAATCAGTGTCGATATTCTCGTCCCTCTTGTCTTTCAAATTTTTTGTGCTTCCTCAAATGCCAAGCTTTTTGTCATTTAAAGGTAACCATAACGCATATCAAAGTATCAGACAGAAACAAGGACACGGTGTACAACATTTAAAGTGGGGATTGTATTACATCTTCACAACTTCATCCATTTATTTCCAGCCATCAAACCCTGCTGCACACACTCATCCCCAAGATACAGAGTATCACAAGAGATTGGTTTGCACATCATTATTGGTCAGAAGGGTCAGAATTTCAATAGATATTTCTTCTGCACGTTTTAGTGTTTGAAGAGTAGGCTATATTTTGACACTCTCTGAAAGTTGCCACCCAGGTAAATAGTGCGGTGAAGAAGGCATATGGCGTACTGGCTTTTATTGGTAGAGGAATTGAGTTCCGGAGTCCTGAGGTCATGTTGCAGTTGTATAAGACTCTGGTGCGGCCACATCTGGAGTATTGTGTGCAGTTTTGGTCGCCATACTATAGGAAGGATGTGGAGGCACTGGAATGGGTGCAGAGGAGGTTTACCAGGATGTTGCCAGGATATGAGGAAAGGCTGAGGCACTTGGGGCTGTTTTCATTGGAGAAAAGAAGATTTAGGGGTGACTTGATAGAGGTGTACAAGATGATTAGGGGTTTAGATAGGGTTGACCATGAGAACCTTTTTCCACGTATGGAGTCAGCTATTACAAGGGGGCATAGCTTTAAATTAAGGGGTGGTAGGTATAGGACAGATGTTAGGGGTAGGTTCTTTACTCAGCGAGTCGTGAGTTCATGGAATGCCCTGCCAGTAGCAGTGGTGGACTCTCCCTCTTTATGGGCATTTAAACGGGTATTGGATAGGCATATGGAGGATAGTGGGCTAGTGTAGGTTAGGTGGGCTTGGATTGGCGCAACATCGAGGGCCAAAGGGCCTGTACTGCGCTGTATTTTTCTATGTTCTATATTCTACTGCTGATTCTAATGAACTGCAGTCAAAATGCCAGTCACAATAACATTGTTTTTCAAATCATCTTCACATCAATTTTCACATGGACTCAGCTCTACCTGCGCAGCATCTCTGTCAGAATTCCTGTTCAATTCAAAGCCAATGGATTGAGCCAGGTCTTCCTCCAGTTGAAGACTCCTGTCTCACAGTAAGTTCCACCACTCACCCATCTCCCAGTATTCATGGATCTTCATGGGCTACATTCCCTTCAAATCTTCAACACATTCTAATGTTGTGAACTCTTCCAGCCTCTTGCATGGCCCTAATTCCTCCAAAGACCTTACATCTATGCAATCCCCTCTCTTTAATAATAGATATAGCATCAAAAAATGGATTAGACAACTTGGCCTGTCGAGCCTACTCTGCCATTTAGCAGGATCTTTGCTGATTGCATTTGAATTCCATATTCCCACCTACTTACTGATTTCTTCTGCCATAAAGGTGTTTAATCCATTACCCTCTGGGGCAATGAGTTCCAAGGTCTTACAGCCCTCTGAGAAAGAAAAGAAATCCTCATCTCTGTTGTAAAAGGGTTACTCCTAAATCTCTATATGGTTGTTCCTAATTCTGGTCTCATCAACAAAGGAAAATAACTTTCCCACATTCCCATTGTGAAGACCATTCAATACTCTACATTCTTCAGTCAAGGCATCCCTTACTCTAATAAACTCCAGTGCAACTAGCCCAATCTATTCAAGCTGTCCACTGATGTCAGATACCAATCTAGTAAATCCCCTTTCAATCACCTCCAAACGCATTTAAACCTTAAGGAGACCAAAACTACACACAGTATTCAAGATGCAGTCTCACTAATGCCCTATATAAATGAAGAATAATATCCTTGTTTTTATGTTCAATTCCTCGATAAGGATAGCATTATTTTAGCTTGCTTAATTACTTGTTGCATCTTCATGCACTCAAACACTTCGATCTTTGCGTTTGATGCAGTTATTATCTGTTTAAGTAAAACTGTTTTTTTTATAATCTTCCAGTAAAAGCGAACAACCTGTCTTTTTCCCACAATTTACTCCATCTGCCAGGCTCTTCTTCCCACTCACTCAATCTACCTGTATCCGTCTGCAACCTTCTTCTATCCTCTTCATACTTTCCTAACCATCTTTGGGTCACCTGCAGATTTCACCCCCATGCATTTGCTTCTCCTATACAATAAACTGGAAGAAGTTGAGGCCCTGGCACAGACCCTTGCCAATCAGGCGTTGGACCATTTATGAGATATTGCCTGTTTTCTGTCAGCCAGCCAATCTTCTATTTGAAATAACCTGCTTAGTGATTGATTGGGACATGTCTCCTAAGACCCATGTCAAACTAACGAGTTTATTTTTTTCTGTATCTAGTCCCTTCTTGAACAGAGAAGTAATCTTGCTAATTTTCTGCCTCTCCAGAATCTAGAGACTCAATACAGCACAGTGGCTCAGTGGTTAGCACTGCTGCCTCACAGCACCAGAGACCTGGGTTCAATTCCAACCTCGGGCAACTGTCTATGTGGAGTTTGCACATTCTCCCCGTGTCCGTGTGGTTTTCCTACGGGTGCTCTGGTTTCCTCCAATAATCCAAAGGTTTGCATGTCAGGTGGATTGGCCATGCTAAATTGCCCATAGCATTCAGGAATGTGTAGGAATAGTGCATTGGTCAGGGTTAAATATACAATGGGGGAATTGGTCTGTGTGGGTTATCCTCCGGAGGATCGGTGTGGACTTGCTGGGCCGAAGAGCCTATTTCCACACTGTAGGGATTCTACAAAAAAAATTCTAAAGTTGTAAAACTTTGGTGCTTCTTTTTTCAATGCCTGTCTCTTTATAAGTTGCACTGGTGAATTCCTTTAGAAAATAGTCTCTTTTGGTGTAAGGGTAGTATCCTCTACCTCTGGCCCAAGGGTTCAAGTCTTAATTGCCCTGGGGATGTGTTATAGAACACAGAACATTACAGTGCAGTACATGCCCTTCAGCCCTTGATGTTATGCCGACCTGTGAAACCAATTTGAAGCTCATCTGACCAACAATATTCCACTCTCATCCACATGCCTATCCAATGACCATTTAAATGCTCTTCAAGTTGGTGAGTCTACAACTGCTGCAGGAGTGTGTTCCACACTCTGAGTAAAGAATCAACCTCTGATATCTGTCTTATATCTGTCAACCCTCAATTTAAAGCTATATCCCCTCATGCTAGCCATCACCAACTGAGGAAAAAGGCTCTCACTGTCCACCCTATCTAACCCTCGGATTATCTTATATGCCACAATTAAGTCACCTTTTGACCTTCTTCTCTCTACAGAAAACAGCCTCAAGTCCCTCAGCCTTTCCTCATAACACTATCCCTCCATACTAGGCAACATCCTAGCAAATCTCCTCGGAACCCTTTCGAAAACTTCCACATCCTTCCTATAATGTGGTGACCAGAACTGTACGCAATACTCCAGTGCAGCCTCAGCAAGACCTCATAGTTCCGAAACTCAATCTCTCTACTAATAAAAGCTAGCACACCGTATGACCTCTTAACAACCCTATCAACCTAGGTGGAAACTTTCAGGGATCTAAGTACATAGACACCAAGATCTCTCTGCTCATCTCTACTACCAAGAATCTTACCATTAGCCCAGCACTCTGTATTCCTGTTACTCTTTCCAAAGTGAATCACCTCACACTTTTCCGCATTAAACTCCATTTGCCACCTCTCAGCCCAGCTCTGCAGCTTACCTGTATCCCGTGGTAACCTACAACATCCTTCGGCACTATCCACAACTCTACCGACCTTAGTGTCATCCACAAATTTACTAACCCATCCATCTACGTCTTCATCTAGGTCATTTATAAAAATGACAAACAGCAGTGGACCCAAAACAGATCCTTGTGGTACACCACTAGCATCTGAACTCCAGGATGAATATTTCCTATCAATCACCACCCTCTGTCTTCTTTCAGTTAGCCAATTTCTGATCCAAAATACCATCCCTCCGTATTTTGTGCAATAGCCTACCATGGGGAACCTTATCAAATGCCTTATGAAATCCATATACACCACATCAACTGCTTTACCCTCATCCACCCATTTGGTTACCTTCTCAAAGAGCTCAATGAGGTTTGAAAGGCACGACCTGCCCTTCACAAAATTGTGTTGACTATCCCTAATCAACTTATTCCTTTCTAGATGATTCTAAATCCAATCTCTCATAGCCATTTCCAACATTTTACCCACAACCGAAGTCAGGCTCACTGCTCTATAATTACCAGGGTTGTCTCTACTCCCCTTCTTGAACAGGGGGCAATATTTGTTGTCCTCCCATCTTCTGGCACTATTTCTGTAGACAATTATGACATAAAGATCAAAGCCAAAGGCTCTGCAATCTCCTCTCTAGCTTCCTAGAAAATCTGAGAATAAATCCCATCCAGCCCAGGGGACTTAACTATTTTTACACTTTTCAGATATTGCTAACAACGCCTCCTTGTGAACCTCAATCCCATCTAGTCTAGTAGTCTCTATCTCAGTATTCTCCTTGACAACACTGTCTTTTACTAATCTGAATACTGAGGAAAAATATTCATTTAGTGCTTCCCCTATCTCCTCAGACTTCACACAATTTCCCACTACTATCCTTGATTGGCCCTAATTTTACTCTAGTCATTCTTTTATTCCTGATATACCTATAGAAAGCTTTAGGATTTTCCTTGATCCTATCTGCCAATGACTTCTCATGTCCCTCCTGGCTCATCTTATCTCTCTCTTTGGGTCTTTCCTGGCTAACGTGTAACTCTCAAGCGTCCGAACTGAGCCATGACATCTCATCCTAACATAAGCCTTATTCTTCCTCTTGACAAGAGATTCAACTTCCTTAATAAACCACGGCTCCCTTGCTCAACAACTTCCTCCCTGCCTGACAGGTACATACTTATCAAGGACACACAGTAGCTGTTCTTTGAATAAGCTCCACATTTCAATCGTGCCCATCCCCTGCAGTTTCCTTCCCCATCCTGTGCATCCTAAATCTTTTCTAATCGCCTTAATTGCCTTTCCCCCAGCTATAACTCTTGCCCTGTGGCATATACCTATCCCATTCCATCACTAAAGTAAACATAACCGAATTGTGGTCACTATCACCAAAGTGCTCACCTACCTCCAAATCTAACACCTGGCCAGGTTCATTACCAGTACCAAATCCAATGTGGCCTCTCCCCCTGTTGGCCCGTCTACGGTACTGTGTCAGGAAACCCTCCTGCATACATTGGACAAAAACTGACCCATCTAAAGTACTTGAAGTATAGTATTCCCAGTTAATATTTGGAAAGTTAAAGTCCCCCTTAACAACTACCCTGTTACTCTCACGCTTATCCAGAATCATCTTTGCTATCCTTTCCTCTACATCTCTTGTTCGGTGCCTACAGAAAACTCCCAACAGGGCGACCTCTCCTTTCCTGTTTCTAACCTCAGCCCATACTACCTTAGTAGATGAATTGTCAAATGTCCTTTTTGCCCCTGTAATACTGTCCTTGACTACCAATGCTAACCCCCAACCCGAACAGTGGGTTTAAACTAATTATAATGTGCCTCAGCAGGTTGATTGAAAGAAGGAGCTTGGTTCCTTAAGATGAGAGGCTGTTCTGGCACAGTTATTGTGTTCCTATCTCTGGGCCAAGAGGCCAAGGTTCAAGTCTAACCTCCTCCATAGGTGTGTAACAATAGCTCAGAAGAGGTTTATTAGTAAATCAGAAAGAAGGCTCCTTTGGACATAGGAATCTTTGATCTATCATTAGGTAATCGCAGGTATTAAAATTGGGGCAGTGTATCAGTTAGTCAAGGTTAGATCCTATCTGCCACACTAAAGTTACTGGGGAATTTTCAATGAAGCAGTGATAATAATAAGCTACCGACTTGGAACAGCTGTATTTCTGAACTGAGAACTATCTGGATACTTGGCAGAGGATTTCAAACAGGACATCACTCAGGGATACTTCTGAAATGAAATGTGAGCAGTAAAGATATTAATTTGAAGTTTCTCCATTGCTCAGTCTCAAATAACTTGTCAGGTGACACAAACAGTTTAAAATAACAGGATGAAGGGGCTCATTGCTTATACTGACATCATGACACACCTTTGTCAAGAACATATGCTGCAATTTCCCATACTAGCATTGAACCATAGCATTATCTATAAACGTACACAATGACACCTTATAGCAATGTGATGATATACTATAGATTAACAGCATTCAATAGTAACATTATATAATGTTATGATACACGGGTAACTCCCTATAGTAACTCCATTATAAAATGTTATATACAGTCAGCAACTCTGTATCACGACAGGTTATTAAATACAGATGTTGACTTCCTATAGTAACTAAATGGCACAATATTGTTACGTACAGACACTAACTGTTATAATGTTATTGCATATATTGTAGTTAGCAAATACCTTTAGTAATATTATGATAGATTACAGTATACAGATAGTGCCTCCCTACAGTAACATGATCCTATCATGTCATATATAATGTCAGGTAACCACACGCAATTGCTTATGGTAAACAACTTTAAGATAACTAGATAAAGAAACATAGAAAATGTGAGCTAATGCACTTTGCCAGACCTGTTACATGCAAAGATTGTATCTTATAAATGACTGGCTATTCTATCCATAGCCGCAGAAATGTTGAAAGGCTGCAGAGCAAGTTGAGAAAGATGGTGAAAATTGTCTGTGAGTTAATAAACAGAAGAGCACAATGTCACGCCAACTGTGGGTCAGCTGGTAACATTCTTTTCACTGGGTCAAGAAGGTTTTGGGTTCATGTCCAACTTCACTGCTGTCAGAACAAAACTTTCAATGCTGTACTGTCAGAGGCACCGTGTTTAATGTTTGATCATGAACACACACGTAGTGATTCCCAATGGTAAAATCATGCTGAAATATTATGTCAAACTGGGTCTGTAGGATCCTGTAGGAACATCATGCTACAATACTACTGTGTACTAACATTGTGTTATAATAGTCTCATATTCTTAGCCATTGCTTACAGTAACACCAATACACAATGTACACACACATTTCCTGTGGCACAGTATTGTCCCACACACTGGTCCAATCACTCACTGTGTTAACATCATTATACAGTGGCCTGGATCTTTTGATAGAAATAATTATGAGACTACCAGCATTCACACTTAGTAAGGAGTAAATTGTTCAGTGACCTCTGGAATGTACACCTGCAGAGTTAGATGGGTGAATCTGAAAGTAGATGTCTGATTTCTCCACTTTGTCTAAAGGCTTTTCTACAGTGGAGCCTCACTGAGAGACTGACATTCAAATATACAAATGGCAAGACATTCCTGCATTTACCCATTAGTTACTTCCTAAACACATCGGCGTAGTCAGATATAAATTGTTTTAATTCATTTAAAATTTTTGATTATATTAGTGACAGTCAAACAACCTCTCAGGCACTTATTTTTGCAATTACTTCAGAGATTAATCATTGCTGGAGATACCTTTTCTCAGGAGGTTAAGGAATTATAGGTTGGATTTTCACAGCATTGGGAATTCTAAGTAGATCTTTAAAAACGGGGTGGTTCGAGCCTAGATGTGGGTCTCTTAACCTGATTTCAGCTATATCCAGGTTTTGCCAAGTTGTGATTCACACAAGAGGGAATTCTAAACTCACTGTGGCCAACTTGAACTCAATACTGAGTTCAAACTGACCCAAATTTGGCCTTAACCCTCAATTCTAGGATCATGAATTGATGGAGTAGATGTAAATGAATGAATAAATGATTTATTGTCATATATAGCGAGGCAGATACAGCGAAGAGTGTTTTGTTGCCACAATAGGGCACCATTTTGAAGTGCAAAAGGGTGAACAGGAAATACTTAAACAGAATTCATCTTCATCAGCCGGGTTCCCAAACATGGCTCCAGGACAACAGCAAGGTCCCCTCTTTGGGCCTACTGCTGCGAGGGGTCCCTGCTCCTTCATGCCTTGCTACCAATTCCAGGAGTCTACATATCAGGCCTGGGAAGCCAGGAATCCCTGGTCAGGTCATCACCGATGTCGTTTGCAGCCTCCCTGCGATGTCAAGAAGGTGAAAGAAAGAAGAAAAGAAAAAAGGATGAAAAGGGAGAGAGAGAAAAGAAAAGGCCGTGGCTGGCTTTAAGCAGACGGGCCTACCATGCCTGTGCTGCCATCTTGAATAGCTAGGCCCGTGGTCTCCTGCTGTATGCTCCGTACTACAGGGCCCTGTTTTGAGGATGCGGTAAAAGCCTTAAAAGAGAAGGAAACTATAGAAGCAAAAGAAAAAATAAAGAAGATGGAGGTGGGCGAGCCTCAGAGCAGGAGCTCAAGCATAGCTTCTCCTTCGCCATCACAAGGAAGTTCTGTACAACTGCCGAGATCTGGAACATTTATAAATGCCCCATTCTTTAAATTTAAGAAGAAAGACTGTCTGCTGGATCAGCAGGTGTAGGTTAAAAAAAACCCACCAGCATCTGACAGAGGTCCCAGCACCTGACAGTTTCACTGAGAATGTTCAGTTTCAGACAAGCTCTTTGTTCACATTTCCCCAAGACTATCATCATGTCATTATGAATGCTTGGCTAAGTTTCAAAAGATACAATTATCTCAGCGATGGATCTAAGTTCACGGATTGACACGACTACAAGAGGCTATTAAAGGATTAGATGTCTTTGATGTCGGGTCTGAAAGACACTTGTTTTTATGGGAAATTAACCATTTGAGGAGATTGGATAGATTTTGTGAATGGGAGATTTTTTCATTATCAAGTGTGCACAAATGAGAGCAAAATGAGTTTATTTTTCATCCCCGCATTACTCTGGGGGATCTGTATATAGTAGGCAGAAGTGAGGACTGCAGATGCTGGAAACCAGAGTTTAAATTAGAATGGTGCTGGAAAAGCCCAGCAGGTCAGGCAGCATCTGAGGAGCAGGAAAATCGACGTTTCGAGCAAGAGCCCTTCATCAGGAATGTGTACATGGTGGCTACTGGGTAAGTGGTTATGAAAAGACCATGGGATATATAAAGGGCCATAGGAAATGGGAGGGAGTGCTGAGGAGTGGTGAGGGCCTAACAGTTATTAGAACAATTGAAAGGAAATGCCTCAAAACTAGCCTTTTAACTAGGCTGCCTCAGCTTGGTGGCTGAAATCTGGCTTTCTCGAGACTCATTACAGTACAGGAGGGAAAAATTCAGCCCAATGCGGTATCTCTGAGCCTATCCAAATAATTCATCAAGCTTTCAATATTCCCCAGCTATGATCTCAAGTCATGTTTTGAACATGAAAGTTAGAGTCAAAAAGTGTGATGCTGGAAAAGCACAGGAGGTCAGGCAACATCCGAGGAGGGGAGAGTTGACATTTTGGGTATAAGCCATTCATCTGACACGAAAGTTGGATCTGACCGAATGTAGCTGCATTTTAACATATGCCTTTGTAAAGGTGTGCAAATGATGACCCTCTCCCATTCCCAGCAAAACTGTCAGGTGCTGGGACCTCTGGAGCTCGCTGTCAGTCACTATCTCTGGTGCCACAATATTTTAGGTCTTTATCTGTCTCAGGAAGGATTCTTTGAGCTTATTGTTTGAGGGGCCACTCTCCCCTTTGCTTTGCTCCCACACAACTCTGATCCTCATGAGGCAGCAAATTACTAGAAAGAAATGCCAGCAGTTGCTGCTCAAAATGCCAATCATCCCAATGGGCAACGTTAAATAATGACAAATCCTGTTCCTTCACCACTGACCATAAAATCAAGGCCACTATTACTAATGTACAAACACAGCAAATCCCCCTTCACAGTATCATTGAGCAATGTTATCCTATACAGACACCGTGAATAATCATAGTAATAACATATCCATATCTATAAACATAATTCCCTGCTGCAATGGCCACAGCCCAGTGTAGTAATGTAAGATTTACAGTGATTCAAGCACTGTGGAGGTAGACATATGTTTTTGTAATGGTCAATGTGAATCTTGCCTCGTATATTGCACCATTAAGGTCTCCATGGAGACAGTACAGAATATTTTTGAGGAGGTGGTGGGGGTAGGGGTGGGGGTGTGTGAATGTCACAGTACACATAGGAAATAATAGAAAGGATTGAGTTGATTTCCTTCACAGTTCAGGAATTAGGGAGGAAGTACAAGAGCTGGACCTCTGTAATGATTGGAATGAGGTAGGCAGGTGGATCTCAATGAATATGAGTTCCCTGATTAGCTCAAGGTAACAGCCCCAATCGGGGAGCCCTGGCTGACAGATATAAACAGGAGTTTTAGGGATTTTCCTTCTCTAGGGATTGGCTCTGAGCTAGTCAGTCAGAGTCCACGTACTTGGAGAGGTAGCATACCCTTTTGGACTCAGAGATACCTTACTGGGTTGAATAGTCCCTTCCTGTACAGTAATGAGTCTCTAGAAAACCAAACTTTGGCCACCATGCTGAGGCAGTCTGGTTCGAAGGCTAGTTCTGAGGTTCCTCTCCTTTGTTTTAATAATTGTCAGGCCCTCACCACTCCTCAACACCTATTCCATCTCCTATGTAAATGAAGGGTCACTTGGTGATTGGATACAAGTGTCTGTGGAGTTATTTCAACCTCAGTCCTTGGTTCAGTCCCTCACCTATACACTTGTGAGCGAAGGTACCAGATGTGGCTGTAGAAATGGAGAAATAGAAGCATGCTTTCAAGTTAATGGGTTAGAGAAACATTTCTACTGCCTGTTCAAGGCAGATACAAAGCACCTTACCTGGGACTGAATTCCTTCGGACGTTGGCGATGGGGTGGGATGGGGGAGGGTAGGTTCGCTGAGATTTTTCACTACATCATTAAACCTATTGTGGCTCAGTATTATACTTAATTTTATATGAACACTTTTGCGAATCACCTTCAAAGATTTCTTTACATTAAAGTCACTACACAGATATAAAGTTGGGAGTCGTGCTGGGATAAAGAGTAGTTCAAGAAGAGGGAGGGATCTGACAGGGACTAATGGGAAGCACATTAATATGCCATTGGACTTCAGGCAGATAAATACATGGAATGTGCATCATATAGTTGGTGAGCTGTAGACACAAGTCACCAAATGGAATGATAATATGGTGGCAATGACAAAGATCCAATTCTAAGAAGAGGAGATTTGGGAAGTTAATATTCCCAGCATTAAGATAATCTGGAATAATAAGAAAACAGAAAAAAGGAGATAGTATTCATTTAAGAAATTATAGCACTGGGCAGAGATTATGTTGCTGAGGGGTGAAAAACAGAATATATTAGGTTAGAATTAAAGAACAATAGAGTATTAAAGTATGAGTGTATATTACAGGCAGCAAATAGTCACCTGCATCTCACTCAATGTCCCTAAATCATCCAAGCAGTTCTCTGACATTCAGCACTGGATGAGCAGATACACCCTGTAATAGATATTTGGGAGAGGAAACCATTGCCTTCCACACCAGTCACACACACCATTTCTAAATCATTACCCCCTCCATCCTGTTTCTGCGAATTATCTGAGAGTAAACCACTCACTGCTCATGACCTTAGTGTAAAACTAGACTCTGGGATGAGTTCTGACCACACACACTAGCATCAATGAAAAACTATCAATTCCCACCTCTGTATCATCACTCAAATCCACGCCTGCCTCGGTTCAATCAGCTGCAACCCTCATTCAGGCCTTTGTTAACTCTAGACCTCTCTACGTCAATGCATTACTCCTGCACATCTTTGGACTGTGGGAGGAAACTAGTGTACGCGGCAGAAATGGGGAGAATGTGCAAACTCTGCACAGATGTCTGAGACTGGAATCAAAGCTGTGTCCCTGGTGCTGTGAGGCAGCGGTGCTAATGACTGATCTATTGCACTGTCCAAAGGTGTAAGTACCTTTAGTTTATCTCCTCAAACCAATGGCCTTGTGGAAATTTTCGACAAGACCTACGAAAAGTTAGAAAAGAACTGAAGACAAAGCATGGATGAAACTGGGATCCCCTCCAGCTGTGTCTCAGATTTACTGTTAAGAAGGTATCTCAGTGCTCTACGGAAAGAGAGAGAGAGAGAGAGAGAGTGAGAGAGAGAGAGAGATAAAGAGAGGGGGAGGGAAAGTCAATAACTGATGGCATAAATTTCCAAAGTCCAGTGGAAGATGGCTACCCTGGAGATGTCAAGGGCGTGGAGACTCAGGATGACTAAAGAATCACATGACAATGGAGTTGCCTCGTGGTTTGATCTTCAAAACCTGAATGAAACAAACAGTTCTTTCAAGACTTTCAGAATGAGGTATCCAAATTGATAGTTGAGGGCTTAGGGAAAGCCAATTATCGCAACAACTTGGATCTAACCAAATGCTGCTGGCAGATATTTACCCAAGGATGAACACGCCAATGGGAATTGGAAAGGGTCTTCACAGGAATCATTACAATGTTTGGATTGCTTGCAGCCTCATGGACCCAGTGAAGGTATCACAGAGAATCCCTACAGTGTGGAATCAGGCCATTCAGCCCATCATAAAAAACATGAAGAAACTGTATTAGATCGGAAACGCTCACTCTTTCTCTCCCCACAGATCTGCTCAGTTTCTCCAACACTTTATGTTTTCATTTCTGATTTGCAGCATGTGCAAAATTGCACTGTTACTGATGTAGTAAACTCACACCCAATACACTGTGACCCCTCGATGGTATTACTTATAGTACAGGCTGAAGGCTCATCTGTTGCAGGGAGGGGCTGCATCTGTCAAATTTGGGGCCATGACAAACTTGGAGCTATTACTTTGGATTGTTGCTGGAGATGGGGTGATGAATCCTCAGGAAAACAAAGTCATAACTAATAAACCTGGGCCTCACCCTGGGAGTGAGTCAGGCACTTTTGGATTATTCTCATTACTGATGGTTTATTTCAGATTTTAAGTCATACCTTCTCTTACTAATCCAGTCGTGATACGTCTCACAGTTAGTATGTATTTAAGAGATATGCACCTGATAATCATAGAATCTCTACAGTGTGGAAGCAGGCCATTCAGCCCACCAAATCCATACCGCCTCTGTCAAGAGCATCCCACCCAGACCCATCCCATCCCTGAAATCCTGTATTTCCCATGGCCAATCCACCTAACTGGCACATCTTTGGACTGTGGGCAGAAACCAGAGCACCCGGAGGAAACCCACGCATACACGGGGAGAATGTGCAAACTCTACACAGACAGTCACCCGAGGCTGGAATCAAACCTGGGTCCCTGGTGTAGTGAAGCAGCAGTGCTAACCACTGAGCCACCCTTGTGCTATCATTCTTCTGTTGTAGCTTGTGACCTGAGGGGATAAAACAGGGCTTTCCAATGTGGAGCTGAGGAAGCTGAGTGCTGAAATTGAGCTGAAATGTTGGGATTGTGAATTCTCTGGTTGCAATAACTGAGCTTCCTTCTGCCCCCAATGCTCACAGCGGATTCACATCAGTTTTCCAACCTCAAAATAAGGAGATAATGGGATAAAGTTTGGGAAGCACTAGTGTATAGGTTTCATACTCCATTTGAACTGGCCACACACTGATGGAAGCATCTTGTTCTTTGTAATTGAATACTTAATGGCAGCCCAGACATGGTGGTGCTGGGAAATATAACATTTGTACATACTAATGCACTGTAATGAGCATTTATTGGATCTTTCATGTTACCTAAGTCCCAGTTATGAGGGATAACATAAGCATTGCCACAGTTGGTAAATATACCCTGCTGCAGGCAAAACACACACCAAACCAAACCAAAACAGAGGAACCAACTGGTTCTAGTGAAGCTCTGAGCCAGAGGCTGTTTCCTGGGCGGTGAGCCATGTGTTCTGTAATAATCTCCTGCTCACAGTCACAGACTTCCCACAAACATTTGTATTTAAAGCAAAGCCTCAAGAGAGACTCTGTCAGTGGAATAGTGGAGGAACAGACAGGAACAGAGTGACTTCTCTTTGGGCAGTCACTGTTGTTTCGGGGGCAGCTGTGAGATATGGTCCATCCATTTCATGGGCACAGAAACCCCAAGGTGCTGCTCACTGAAGTGCCAACTGTCCTGGTGACATGCTATGTGCCCGTCAAATTGAAGGGGGCCTAGGGAAGGGAAAGATGCCGTATTGTCTGGTAATCTTGTCAGCACAGCTTTATTATTTATGAGATGGAGCACTGCAGGGTAGAGGCACAATGATATGAGGCTCAATGGAACTATAGTGTCGTGCTCAAAAGAGGATGTGTAACAGGGTGATTGAGAGTCAGTCTGGTCACTGCAGGCTGATCAGGCCCATGTTAAGTAACAATACATGGCCTTTTTAAATAATAACATATTTAGATCGCGAAAAGTAAACTTTTCCTTGAAAGCTAAACGTAAAGCAAGTTTCAATGGAGAGAAGAAAGGGCTATGAGGCTTGCTGAGTCTCATTCTCATAGTGAGCTGTTTCAAAGTAGGATTGTTCAAGGGTTGTTTCTAGGGCAAAGGAGCCTCAGACATGCAAGGATCTTCTACAGAGTCAATCCTGTACTAATACGACTAGACAATGATATCTCCTACATTCATACTCTCACACAAACACAAGCACACATATACACACTCTCATACACAGGCACACACTCACATGTTCAAACACATAACACACGCACACTCTCATGGCACTCACATACATTTCCCACACCACCCTCTTACACATATACACAAATACACATACACACTATGATACACATACTCACACACTCACTCTCTTTCTCTCTCTCACACACACACAAAGATACACATATTCACACTTGTATATACACACACACTAAGATACACATACTCACTCTCATAAACACACACAAAAAACAACATGCTCACACTCACACACAAAGATACACATACTCACATATTCACTCTCTCTCATACACACACACACACACACACACACACACACACACACACACACACACACACACACACACACACACACACACACACACACACACACACACACACACACACACACACACACACACACACACATTGAAATACCCCAGAGTGGAGACTGAGTGCCCTTGTCAGTTTTGAATATGCCAGATCAGAGCCCATTTTCCTAAGATACAGGCCACACTATAGAGAACAACAATGGCCTGTATTTATGTCTCAAATATTTAGACAAGTTCTTCCTGGTTTACATCTGATTTACCATTTTATACCTGATCGTAAATACTGTCAACCAGTGTTGTTGGAATAAAAGGGAGGGATTCCAGATGAAAGGCTTATCCCCGAAACGGCGACTCTCTTGCTCCTTGGATGCTGCCTGACCTGCTGTGTTTTTCCAGCACTACACTTTTCGACTCTGATCTTCAGCATCTGCAGTTCTCACTTCCTCACGTTCTCCCTGTGTCTGTGTGAGTTTCCCCCGGGTGTTCCAGTTTCCTCTCACAGTCCAAAGATGTGCAAGTTAGGTGGACTGGCCATGTTAAATTACCCATTGTATCCAGGGATGTGCAGGCTCGGTGGGTTAGCCAAGGAAAATGTGAGGTTATGGGGTTCTGTAGGACTGTGGGTCTGGGTTGGATGCACTTTGGAGGGATGATGTGGGCTTAATGGGCCAAATGGCCTGCTGCCACACTGCAGGGATTCTATAATAAGGGAGTTGGGATAGGAGGAGACAAGAAAAGGAGAATGAACAAAATGTTAGATTTACGCAACACCTTTCACTTCTTCAGAAAGTGCAGCCAAAATGCTTTACAGTGAATTATTGCAGAAGTGAAGTCACTCTTTGTGGACAGGCATGACATGTAACTGGCACACAGCAAGATCCCACAAATGAGGTAAATGCATTTGATGCCATAGGTTACATATCGACTGGGTAATCCATTTTGAAGAGTGTCATAAATCTTTAACACAGCCAGGTACAGGCTCTTTATGGGGGCTAGAACTCCGAAAACCCAGATTCAAGGGCAATTGTTGGAATTTAAATTAATAATTCTGGAACTGAAGCTGGTTCTTTTGTGATGGGTGATCTTGACAATTATCCAAGAGCTGTTTAAAAACCAATCTGATTTGCTGATTCTCTTTAGGGAAGGAAATCTGCTGTTGTCACTTGTTCAGGTCAACATGTGACTCCAGACTAAAGCCAGTATGATTGGCTCTTGACTGTCCTCTGAGGTTACTAAGCAAGCAGCTCAATCCAATTTGGGATTGGGCAAAAAATCTGGCCTTGCTACATTTCATGAAGATATTTATATGTGAAAATGGCACGTCTGACAATACAGATCTTCATTTCAGTATGAACTTAGGATCCTCCAGATTTAAGGAGCTGGAACTGATCAGTTGACCCAACTAATTTAGACTCCACACAAACCTCCTCGTCAAGTAATGACCTGCTCCTTGCCTGCATTTCAGCATTCCCATTCTGAACTGAGCTATTAATCTGTTCAAAGTTATGGTGTCATAGAGATTTTACGTTTAGTTTAACGATGGAAAGGGATAGGTACATGCCACAGGTCAAGAGTTATCAATGGGGCAAAGGCAATTATAATACAATTAGGCAGGAATTAGGATGAATAGAATGGGGTAGCAAAATTCAGGGGATGCCGACAATGGAAATGTGGAGCTGGTTTAAGGAACAAATATTGCATGTCCGTGATAGGTGTGTCCTGTCAGGCAGGGAGGGAGTGATAAGGTAAGGGAACCGTGGTTTACAACAGAAATTGCATCTCTTGTTATGAAGAAGAAGGAGGCTTATACGTTGATGAGGCAAGATGGTTCAGATGAGGCGATGGAGAGTTACAGATCAGCTCAGAAGGATTTAAAGAGAGAGTTAAGGAGAGCAAAGAGAGGACACGAGCAGTCTTTAGCAAATAGAATAAAGGAGAACCTTAAAGCTTTCTATAGGTCTGTGAGGAATAAAAGGGTGACTAGGGTAGGAATAGGGCCAGTCAAAGACAGAAGTGGGAAGTTGAGTGTGGACCCTGTAGAGATCGGAGAGGTGCTAAATGAACATTTCTCAACGGTGTTCACTCAGGAAAAGGAGGGTATTGTAGAGGAGAAGAATGAGGTACGAGATATTAGGCTAGAAAGGATCGAGGTTAGTTACAAACAGGTGTTATCAATTCTAGAAGGAGTGAAAGTAGACAAGTCCCCTGGGCCAGATGGGATTTATCCGAGGATTTCTTCTCTGAAGAAGACATACGGTGTGTTAGGTTTCATTGGCAGAGGGATTGAGTTCCGGAGCCACAATATCATGCTGCAACTATACAAAATGCTGGTGAAGCCATACTTGAAATATTGTGTACAGTTCTGGTCCCCATATTTCGGGAAGGATGTGGAAGCATTGGAAAAGGTGCAGAGGAGATTTACCACGATGTTGCCTGGTCTGGAGGGAGGGTCATATGAGGAAAGGCTGAGAGACTTGAACCTGTTCTTGTTGGCAAGAAGGCTAAGATGGGATTTGATAGAGACATACAAGATTAGATTAGATTCCTTACAGTATGGAAACAGGCCCTTCGGCCCAACTAGCCCATACCAACCCTCCAAAGAGTAACCCACCCAGACCATTCCCCATATTTACCTCTGACTAATGCAGCTAACTATATGGACAATTTAGCATGGCCAATTCACCTAACCTGCACATCTTTGGACTGTGGGAGGAAACTGGGCCACCCAGAGGAAACCCACACAGACACAGGGAGAATGTGCAAACTCCACACAGATAGACACCCAAGGCTGGAATCGAACCCAGGTCCCTGGCGCTGTGAGGCAACAGTGCTAACCACTGAGCCACCATGCCACCCTTGATCAGAGGCTCAGATAGGGTAGACAGTGAAAGTCTTTTTCCTAGGACGATGACGTCAGCTTGTACGAGGGGACATTAGTACAAATTGAGGGGTGATAGATTTAAGACAGATGTCAGAGGCAGGTTCTTTACGCAGAGATTGGTAAGGGTGTGGAATGCCCTACCTGCTAATGTAATCAACTCAGCTACATTAGGGAGATTTAAACAATCCTTAGATAAGCACATGGATGATTTTGGGATAGTGTAGGGGGACGAGCTGAAAATAGTTCACAGGTCGGCACAAAATCGAAGGCTGAAAGGCCTGTTCTGCGCTGTATTGTTCTATGTTCTATGTACAGCACAGAAACAGACGCTTTGATCCTACCCTTCCATGCTGACCAGGTAACCCAAACTAATCTAGTCCCATTTGACAGCATTTGGTTCACAAACCCTTCCAATTCACACTCCTATCCAGGTGCCTTTTAAATGCTGTAATTGTACCAGCCTCCACCACTTCCTCTGGCAGCTCATTCCATTCACGCATTACCCTCTGTGTGAAAACATTGCCCCTCAGGTTTCTTTTAATTCTTGCCCCTCTCACCTTAAATCTATGTCCTCTAGTTTTGGATTTCCCATCTCTGGGAAAACTACCTTTGTTATTCTCCTTATCCATGTGCCTCATGATTTTATAAACCTCGATAAGGTCATTCCTCAGCCTCTGACGCTCCGGGGATAATAACACCAGCCTATTCAGCTTGTCTCTATAGCTCAAATCCTCCAGCCCAGGCAGCATCCACATAAATCTTTCCTGAATCTTTTCAAATTTAACAACAGCCTTCCTAAAGCACCAGAATTGTACGCAGGAATCTAAATGAGCTAAAACGAGTTTAAATACAATTATTTATGTCCATTCAGAGAAGTTCTGACTTGGGAGAAGGCAACCTTTCAGTGGCAGTGGAGGAGCAGTCTTTGCACACAAAACACACCAAAGCTGTCTTATTGCAGTGGAAGTGAAATCACCTGATCCGGTGCCAAGGGGCGGTGATGTACTGAGGAGACTAGGATCTGCAACTTTCCTGCATATTCCCATGGGGTCATGTCTCAGCTGGAATGAAATGAAACACCTGCCAATGAGCAAATAGTTGGCAGTCACAAGAGAAAGTTCAGAACCTGGAATATCTGCCTCTCAATCCTTTAATTGCTTTTGGCCGCCTGTTTTAATTTAAAAGAATCTTAAAGGGACAGCTCTCTCTCTCTCTCTCTCTCTCTCATTGAAGACAGCCAAAAAACCAAAAGCTTTTGCATTCATTTAGCACCTTTGGCAAAGTCAGGACTCTCTGAAGTACTTTATAGTCAATTAAGTAAACTGTAGCAAAAACAGAAATTGCTGGAGAAACTCAGCAGGTCTGGCAGCATTTGTGGAGGGAAAGTGGAGTTTTTGTGTCGGGTCCAGTGACTCTTCTTCAGAAATAAACTGCAGTATTGTATAAAAGTAGCACACAGCAATGTAATAATCCATTCTCAGGTGTTAGCTTCCAGATGATCACCCTCCGTGGTTTCTTTTCCTGCCCCAACCTTGTAATCTCTGGAACCTATTCTCTCAGGGATCTATCCTTGGCCCTCTTCTACATCTCATCTCATAAAATCTCAGCAAAACAATTGAAGAATAAAGGTAAGCCATTCAGGACTGAGATGAGGAAGAATTTCTTCTCTCAGAGAGTTATAAACTTGTGGAACTCTCTACCTCAGGAAGCTGTTGGGGCCAGTTTGTTAGATATGTTCAAGAGGGAGCTGGACTTGACCTTTGCAGCTAAAGGAATCAAAAGGTATGAAGAGGAAGTGGGAATGGGATACTGAAATTGGATGATCAACTATGATCATATTGCATGATGGTGAAGGCTGGAAGGGCTGAATGCCCTACTCCTGGACCTATTTTCTATGTTTCTATGTAACACAACGCAAGGGTCTGCATGCACTCTGATGACATAGCACCACCTCACCAGTTCAATCAACTCAATCCAACTGTTGCCTATGGTTTTACACCTTGTGTTTCTAACCTCTACAACTGGGCAAGTACAAATCTCCTCCGGTTAATGGTTGAGAAGACCACCATCTTTGGTTGCCATTCCAAAATAGTCATTCATCTCCTTCACAGACCATTCACAATAAGTTGTCCGATTTGACACTGAATAAGTACTTCCAACTCCTCTTCTTTCCAGCACCAAGGATTCAGTCTTCCAACTGTATAACATTGTTTAACTCCACCTCCATTGTAACTTTTATACAATTACTCAAATGTTTCCAATGTGTGAAACCAGAGGCAACAGAAGTTGATTGAGGTGGCACTATGGCATCAGAGTCGATGTAGACCCTTATGTGTATTACTCGGTGATGTTGCTGAGAGAGATCTTGTGAAATGAAATGTTCCCAGGTTAGTCTCTTACATACTGCTCTTTGTAGATTTGAACTCAAGCAAATCTTCCCTGATTGTAAATTCAATTGCGCCAACTCCTGTTCACCTATTACTCCTATACTCTGGCTCCTGGCCTGGCGACACTTCCGGTTTGAAATTTTTATCCTTGTTTTCCATTTTCTTCATGGTGTCAGCCCTCCCTATCACTGTCATCTCCTCCAGTCCCTCAAACTGCTGCATGTGCTAGCTATGAAGATAGCTTGGTGCAGTTGGGACTGTTTTCTTTAGAGTCAGGGCAGCTCAGAGGCAATTTCACAAAACTTTTCAGAATCGTGAGGAGTCTGCACTGCGTAAATAGAGAGAAACTCAGGAAGAACAATGCATAAATATCAGGTAATTTACAAAATATACAAGGTGACAGAATACTTTTTTCACTCAGCAAGTATTTAAGGTATGAAATGCACTGTCTGGAAATGTAGCATAGACAGGTTCAATGGAGGCATTGGATTCAATGGAAATAATGAGCTGGGCAATGGGGAAAAGGCAGGAGCATGGCACTGAGTCTTAACATTCATTCAGAAAGCTGGTGCAGTCATGATGGGATGAATGGCCTCCTTTTTCACTGTCACAACACTGCAGTCCGTGATGTCCATTTTGCATTGCTTCAGCACTGGTGACTGCGCCTTCAGTTACCTTGGTGATAGGGTTGGGAATCACCTGCACAAATACCCGATCATTCATCAAGCTGTTGGTATTCTGCAATATTCTAGATGTGGTTTGGAGTCAGGATGTTTTGGATAGGGGTGGCAGTGGATCAGTGGTTAAGCACTGTTCCCTGAAGATTACGTTGCCCTTTTAACTGCACTGACAGGGGAAACCATTTAACTCCAAGCTGACTCAGCAAAGATTTAGTTAACCCACTTGGCAAAATTCAGACAATAGGATAAAATCAGAGAGGTCTTGTAATATAGAGAGAGCATCTTTGCGTGATGGCAGGATATGGATTTGAATCTTCCTATCCCCAGACAGTAACTCAGTGTGGGAGTACTGGGCCCATCAGCTTGCAACCATTCTCCATCTGGAATTACTACCCAGACTATCCCATTCACCCTCCTACTTCCCACTTCCACAGGCTATATTTCCCCAAAACTGGCAATTACTCCAATATGTTAAATAACTCAGTCAATCCTTGGAAGTAAGGGATACTTCCTTGAATGCAGTGAATTGAATACAAAGTCTGAGTCATTCTGGACACTACCTCAACCTTGAACATCTTGTTTCATTTTCCACTAATTAAACGCATTCCAGCTATTGCATGGATCTGTGTTTTGAGGAGCAGCAGTTACAAGATGAATGAACAAGCAGTGTAAAATAAATCTTGCTTTGTGATGGTTACACCCACTGGAGAGAGACGGGTCGAATTTGAAGGTTAAGGGTCAAAGGGGCTGATTCTTGACCCCTGACAGGGGCATGGCTGGTGGGTACTCCAGTTTCAAAGCATCTCGATTCAACAACAACTTGGTGTTTATCTAGCACCATTAATGTAATGAATGTATCCCACCAGGCTTTGCAGGAATGTTATCAGACAAAATCTGACAACAGGAGATTTTAGGATTGGTGGCGGAAAGCCTGAAGAAATGCAGCTTTTAAAGCAGTGATTTTTAATGAGCTAGAGAGAGATAGGGAGGGAATCCGAGGCTTTGAGGTTTAAGCAGCTGAAGGCACTGCAGTCAATGGTGGAATAAAGGTAACTGAGGATTTTCAAGGGGCCAGAATTAGATCAATGCAAAGATCTGGGAGGAATGCAGCACGAGAGGAGTGCATGGAGACAGGGAGTGGAGTCAATTAAGGAATTTTCACGTAAGAATAAGAGTTAGTTATGCATAAGGGTAGTAGGTGAATGGGATTTAGTGTAGGTTTGGATATTGAGTGTAGAGCTTTAGATGTGCTTCCTTTATGGAGAAAAACAGTCGTGGTCGCCTGGGAGGACTAGAAGGCAGCACTTAAGAGAGAGAGAAAAAAAGACCTTGGGTTTATATAAAACTTTTGGGAGATCACAGCAAATTAAGTTGTTTTAAAATCTAGGCCAGGAATTTCTGACATATAAATAAGTGGAGTGGGCAATGTAACATTGGGATGTGGAAGTCAGACTTGGACATTCCCCTCCCAGGATCTTAATTGCAATGGTGTCAGGAAGGGGATTATCTCTCGAATATCAACCAACTTTCCCATTCTTCCACCCATTCCAAACCCAATCCCCACTGTTACTTTCCTTGTCATTCCTCTGGAGGGGATGATTTTGTCCACAGACTCTGTTGTTTAGGATAAATGCAGCAGTCAGTTTATGCACAGAAAGACACAACAAACAGCAATATGACACAAGCCGATATCCTGTATTAATGATGCTGGTTGAGTAATAAACTTGTCTAGAATGCCAGACCATTTTGGGATCATTCTGACTGCAAGAGAGGGCCATGATTTAGTGAGCTATCTGAAAATCATTACTTTTGATCGTGCAGCCGTTCCTTAGCACTGCATTGAGCTATAATCCAGATCCTGTGCACCAGTCTTAGAAACGGCCCTGCCCAATGAGCTATGGCTGACTTCAGGTGGAAGAATGGTTGGGAACACTGTTAATAAGTTGGACAAGCTGGAGGGGGTACAGAGGAGGTTCACCAGGATGTTACCTGGAATAGAGAAATTGTGCAATAAGGCGAGACTAGATTGTTTTCTCTAGAACAGAGATGACTGAGGGGGAACACGATTGAGATATAAAAATTTATGACAGGTATGGACAGGGGATAGAGAGCAGCTGCTCACCTTGGTTGCGGGGTCAATCACAGGAGGACATAATTTTAGGGTAAGGGGCAGGAGGTTCAGAAGGAATTTGGGAAAAAAAACTTTATCACTCAGTGAGTGGTGGGAATCTGGGAAGGTAGTGGAGGCTGGAAACTTTACAATCCTTAAAATATATTTGGATGAGTACTTTGAATATTGTAACATTCAGAGATCTGGGACAAGAGCAGTGAATTGGGATTAGCGCACTTTTAGAGGTAGTTATGTCAAGTTCTGAGTGACCTGCAGTCTGTATATTTCTCTAGGCCTACTCCGATAGAATTCCCACTATCCTTCCTCTTGCTCACAATGTCCAGAGGGAACTTATTTTTTAATTCCTTCATGGAATATGGGCACGTTGGCACACCCAATAATTGTTGCCCATGCCTAAGTTCGCTGGAACTAAGTGGCTTGCTTGGACCATTTTCAGAGGGCAGTTCAGAGTGAACCACTTTGCTGTAGGTCTGGAGTCACATGTGACCAGACCAGGTAGGGGTGGCAGATTTCTTTCTCTAATGCACATTGGTGAACTAGATGGGCTCTTATACCAATCAATAGTTATTTCACGATCACCATTACTGATAGTAACTTTCAAATTCCTGATTAAATTAATGGAATTTAAATTCCAAGTGGTGGGATTGGAACCATGTCCTCAGAGCTTTAGCCTGTACCTCTGGACTATGAGTACAGTGACACTTTCACTTCATCACCACTGCTCTCCTCCCTGCAGTTTGCCAACACAATTCCCACTTGTGAAGCTGTGATAGCTCAGGCTGAGGGGGCTAAGGAAGGAGACTAAATTCTCTGGATGAAGTAATGAAATCCGTGCCCTTACTAACCTTACTCAAAGGCAAAAGTGAGGACTGCAGACGTTGGAAATCAGAGTCTAGAATAGAGTGGTGCTGGGACAGCACAGCGGGTCAGGCAGCATTCGAGGCGACCTTCTTCCCAGCCCCACCCACCCTCCCATTTATCTCGCCACCCCGGAGGCTCCCTGCCTTCATTCCTGATGAAGGGCTTTTGCCCAAAACGTCGATTTTCCTGCTCCTCGGATGCTGCCTGACCTGTTGTGCTTTCCCAGCACCACTCTAATCCTGACCTACACAACAGACATTTCCTCACATTCCAGTGAGTTTTTTTTCTCTCTGTTTCCTGCTGTGTTTTTAGTCTGCTCAGGCTGAGGTTTCATTTCTTTCCTTCATTACACTTGAAGGAGACAGATACACATTAGAATGATCACATACTCCTGAATACTGTACTGCACAGTGGGATGAGAATTTCCCAATTATCCCTCCTTACCCATAACCTGCTGAGAAAGGGCTTAGACTGGAAGAAACTGTTCCTCACTCAAGCTGAGAATAATCAGCAAATTCGAGCACCTTCTCACACAAACTGGCAGAAATCCAAAAGTTTCTGGGGCAATTATAAATTTCAATCTTGAGATATGATCAATCAATTTTTGCCTTTTGCTTGGTGATGGAATCAATAGAAACAAGCAAATATGTTAAAGAGAAATGAGCTCCAGCATGAATAAGATTGAAATCAGTGTTGGGACTGAGCTGCTGACTGTGATGAATTAATTCCTGGAGGGTTCATCATGTGATATTTCCCATGTTCTACAGTCAGCCAATCTACCATCCTCGTGATACACTGGGCCTTCTCATGCTAATTTGAAAACATTGCTCAAACCTTTTGAGCATAAGAGATGGGGCATTATGTTGAGGTTGTACAGGATATTGGTGAGATCTCTTCTGTGTGCAGTTCCAGTCACCCCGTTATATGAAAGATATTATTAACCTGGGAAGGTTCAGAAAAAAAATTACCAGGATGTTACCGGGAATGGAGGATTTTAGATATAAAATTAGACTGGAAAGATTGGGACTTTTTTCACAGGAGTGTAGGAGGTTAACGGGTAACTTTATTGAGGTTTATAAGATCATGAGGGGCATTGATAAAGTGCATGACAAGGGTCTTTTCCATACAGTGTTCAGAAACAAGGGGCGTATTTTAAAGGCGAGAGGAGAAAGATTTGAAAAGGACCTTAGGGGCAATTTATTTTACACAGAAATAGGTTGACATGTGGAATGAATTCCAAGAGAAAGTGGCGGATGTGGGCACAATTAGAATGGTTAAAAATTATTTGGTTAAGTTACACAGTCATAGAGTCATAGAGATGTACAGCACAGAAACAGACCAACTTGTCCATGACGACCAGCTATCCCAAACTAATCTAGTCCCATTTGTCAGCACCCAGCCCATCTTTCCTATTCATATACAGTACCCATCCAGATGCCTCTTAAATGTTGTAATTCTACCAGCCTCCACCACTTCCCCTGGCAGCTCATTCCACACACATACCACCCTCTGCATGAAAATGTTCCCCTTTAGGTCTCTTTTATATCTTTCCCCTCTCACCCTAAACCTATGCCTCAAGTTCTAGGCTCCCCACCCCAGAGAAAAGACTTTGTCTATTTATCCTATCCATGCCCCTTATGATTTTCTAAACCTCTATAAGGTCACGCCTCAACAGCCCCAGCCTGTTCAGCCTCTCCCTATAGTTCAAATCCTCCAATCCTCGCAGCTTCCTTGCAAATCTTTTCTGAGCCCTTTCAAGTTTCACAACATCCTTACAAAAGGAAGGAGATCAGAATTCCAAAAGTAGCCTAACCAATGTCCTGTACAGCCACAACATGACCTCCCAACTCCTGTACTCAATACTCTGACCAATAAAGGAAAGCATACCAAACACCTTCTTCACTATCCTATCTACTTGAGATTCCACTTTCAAGGAACTATGAATCTCTGCTCCAAGGTCTCTTTGTTCAGCAACCCTCCCTAGGACCTTACTATTAAATGTATAAGTTCTGCTAAGATTTGCTTTCCCAAAATACAGCACCTCACATTTATCGAAATCAAACTCCATCTGCCACTCCTCAGCCCATTGGCCCATCTGATCAAGATCCTGTTGTAATCTGAGCTAACCTTCTTCGCTGTCCACTACACCTCCAATTTTGTTGTCATCTGCAAACTTATGCTCACATCCAAATCATTTATATAAATTATGTAAAGTAGTGGACCCAGCACTGATCCTGTGGCACTCCCCTGGTCACAGGCCTCCAGTCTGAAAAACAACCCTGCACCACCACCATCCTCTGTCTTCTACCTTTGAGCTGGTTCTGTATCCAAATGGCTGGTTATCTCTGTATTCCATGAGATCTAGCATTGCTAACCAGTCTCCCATGGGGAGCCTTTTTGAAAGCCTTCCTGAAGTCCATATAGATCACATCTACTGCTCTGCCCTCATCAATTCTCTTTGTTACTTTTTCAAAAAACTCAATCAAGTTTGTGAGACATGATTTTCCATGCACAAAGTCATGCCAAGTATCCCTACTCAGTTACTGTCTTTCCAAATACATGTAAATCCTATCCCTCAGGATTTGCTCCAACAACTTGTCCACCACCGACGTCAGGCTCACCGGTCTATAGTTCCTGGCTTGTTCTTACCACCCTTCTTAAACAGTGGCTCCACATTAGCCAGCCTCCAGTCTTCCGGCACCTCACCTCTGATTATCGATGATACAATACCTCAGCAGGGAGCCGCAATCACTTCTCTAGCTTCCCACAGAGTTGTTGGGTACACCTGATCAGGTCCTCCATATTTCAGAGTACACTCTGCATCATAGCAAAGACCTTTCACTGTCCTCCCCCCAGCCCTCTCCAAGCCTGTCCTGGGGAGGGGTTACCAATGCTCCAGGATTGGTCTGGAGCCAATAGGAAAAATTTAGAGGGATATGGACCAAGCACAGGCAGGTAGGAGTAGTTAATTTGAGATTATGGTCAGTGTGGTCTGGTTGGATTGAACGGTCTATTTCCATGCTGTATCACTCAATGACTATATGATATTTGACTGTCAACCAAATCACTTGCTTCTCCTTTTTAAATGTTTTTACATCTGGCCATTAGAAACTTTCAAATAAAATGGCAAATAAAATCCCATTCTTTAAAATATTCCTGTGATCTTTCTGCAAGATCATACTCAGCAGGTATTTGGGATTAATCTTCAATTCCCGGAGAGTCCAGGCCAATCCTGAATCACTGGCAATCCCTCCCCTTGGACAGGCTTGGAGAGGGCTGAGGGTGAATGGTCTTTGCTATGAAGTAAAGATATTTTGAACAGCGTACTTTGAAAATGGGGTGGATATTCCAGGCTATAAATCTAAAATAGTTATTCATAAATCCAATTATTCTTTCTACTACTTTTTATCGCTTGTTAGGGGTAGGAATGATTCATTGTAAGGTTTGCCTCAAATCAGGCTTTAGCCACAACGGAAATAGGGTTTTAAACACTTCAACCTTTTAATAAACCTCCTTCCCACAGAACGTGCTTACAGTGTGGCACACACTGTGCTGAGGCAGTTACATGGTAAGTTAGATGAGCAATGAGGAAGAAGGGAATAGAAGACTTTCTTAATCATGTTGTATGATAGAGGACTGGGAAGTGTGCAGAGATGCAGGAGCGGTTTCATGTAGACCATAAACACTGAAGGGCCCAGGTCTGGGTACCAGGATCAGATTGTTCCAAAATCCTGGAACTCCCTCCCCACCAATAGCATTATGGCTCTTGCTGTGGCACATGGACTGCAGCGGTTCAAGAAGGCAGCTCACCACCACCTTCTCAAGGGGCGGGAAATAAGTAGGAGAAAGTGAGGACTGCAGATGCTGGAGAGTCAGAATCAAAAAGTGTGGCGCTGGAAAACCACAGCAGGTCAGGCAGCATCCAAGGAGCAGGAGATTCGATGTTTCAGGCATAAGCCCTTCATCAAGAATGCTTATGTCGACTCTCCTGCTCCTTGGATGCTGCCTGATCTGCTGTGCTTTTCCAGTGCCATACTTTTCAACACACAGACAATAAGTAGCCCAGTGATGCTTCCATTCCATGAGTGAATCACAACAAAGAGGTGGCTAGCCCCAAGCTGGGAAATTCCACAAGCTACTAATCCCAATGCACACATTGGAGCCCTCTTTGTGGTGAATACCCGCAGACTGGATTACTTTGCTAGAGACTATTTCTTGCTTTCCACAGAGTTTGTATCTCCACTCTAGCCAAGGGCTGGGCTGTCTGACTTTCCGTTATGTACATAAACAGTCTGTTCAGAAACGTTATGCCATACCTCAGGAAGCAGGTAGGTTTTGAACCAGTGCATCATAACAACCATCATTAACTAATCAAGTAAGGTTTGTCTGTGAGGTTACTGACTGTATGGAGTTTGCACATTTTCCCCGTGTTTTTCTCCAGGTGCTCTGGTTTCCTCCCACAATCCAAGGATGTGCAGGTTAGGTGAATTGGCCATGCTAAATTGCCCGTAGTGTTCAGGGATATGTATGTTAGATGCATCAGTCAGGGGAAATGTACAGTAATAGATGTAGAGGAATTGGTCTGGGTGGGATACTCTTCTGAGATTCAGTGTGGACATGTTGGGCCAAATTGTAGGAATTCTAATTCTAATTCTAATATCTTTAAATACATCCATTAACAAAATCCCTTTTAGATGCTGACAGAGGCTCACTGACTCCAGAATCAAAACAACAGTGACTACACTTCAAAAGTAATTCACCAGCTATAGTGTGCTTTGGGACATTGTGAGGCTGCAAGAAGTGTTGTACAAACACAAGACTTTCTTTGTTTCTTCAGCCAAGTTATCAAAACAGTGGGTCATTCTGAAGTAAAACCAAAACAGACACCAGGTCAGTCAGAGTCCACAGAGGGAAGACTTTTTTCAAAGTCTCACTTGTTCCAAACATTGGCTTGTACTGAGAACAAACAGTTTTTTTCTCAACAGATCCTGGCTGACCTATACTTTGTTCTTATGTGTTATTTTAAAAAAAACTGCAATTAGATCAACAGCGATGACAGACATCCCAGACCTCCCAATAATAGGGTAGGGATTCCAATATAGACACACTGACTGACTTTAAATAAACAATGTTGAATAATTTAATAGTTTGAGTGGTGAACACTATTCAGTTCCTGACTAAGTTAAATATTTCTTTCTCATGTAGAGTCTATGGGCCTCAACCTTAATTTGAGAAATGTTGCTTTTTTCCAGTACAATTGATGGGAACTCATAATATTGACCTGGGGAGAGGGTCTATTGAACAGGCAGGGTCTGATCCAGACAGATTGAATCTTGAATATTAAAACAGCCCAGAGACTTAAGAGTGGGTAGTTTTCGTGTGGTTTGCTTTGTGTTTAAAATTTCTCACTCTTTCATTCGATACAACTAAATGAGTGAAAATGCTGCCGCACTGTTTCACCCAAAGTGGGGGGGGTTGTCCCTCAGTATACATCAAAGAAATGAAACCTTTTTAGTCAGAAAATAAGATTTCCTGTTTCCTGCAGTAAGAAAACTAGAATGTGGATTAGATTGTGCAGGAATCAACAGGAGACATTCTGAGGGACCAAGCGGCTGCTGTTGTTTTGATTTCCTTCACGTTGTGGGCCGCAGCTGACTGTCATTAAAGCTAGCTCAATGCTTCCTATCTTGAGTCATGCTCAGATCAGGCCTCGTAAAAATGTCCCATTAGCAGCATTTCCACCACATACCAATCAATCATCCTTCATTACTGCCAGCACTTTGAAAATAAACTGCGATATATTCTTTCTGAAGGCAAACAAATGTGACAATCAGTCACGCCCCATTCTGGAATACAAGTTTCACAATCACAATGGCATAACCACCCTCAATGTCAACATCTTGGGGGTTACTATTGACAACTAACTGATTTGGACTAGATACATATAAACACAGTGGCTACAACAGCAGTTAAGGCTAGGAATACTGCAGGGAGTAACTCACCTCCTGACTCCCCAAAGCCTATCCAACATCCACATGGCACAAGTCAGGAGTGTAATAAAATACTCCCCAGTTGCCTGATGGCTGTAGCTCCAACAACACTCAAGAGGTTTGACACCATCCAGGACAAAACAGCATCAATCCACAAATATTGACTCCCACTACCACTGACACACAGTAGAAGCAATGTTTAGATGCATTGCAGAAATTCGCTAAGGGTCCTTAGACAGCACCTTTCAAACTGTGACCACTTTCATCTAGAAGGACAAGGGCAGCAGATAGAGAACACTATCGTATGCACGTTCCCCTTCAATCCATTCACCATCCTGCTCTGGAACTGTATTATCATTCCTTCCCCATCACTGGGTTAAAAATCATGGAACTCTTTTCCATACAGGGCTGTGGGTGACCCTACACTATATGGACTGCAGCTATTCAAGAAGGCAGCTTACCACCACCTTCTCAAGGGCTACTATGAATGGGCAAGAAATGCGGGTCCAGGCAGTGACGCCCACATCCCACAGAAGAATAAATAATTACCCACCTCAGTATAAGGACCCTCTGTTCAGTGACTGCTTTAGCAAGATACAAGATGCAACAGTCAAGAAGGCACAACAATGCCAGTTCTTCCTCAGGATGTTTAGGAAATGTGGCATGTCTATAAGGACCCTCACCAACCTTTACAGATGACCCATAGAGCATACCTTCCAGGTGCATAATGGCCTGGTATGGCAACTGCTCTGCTCAGGACCGTAAGAAACTACAGAAGGTGGTGTGCACAGGCCAGACCATCACTGAAGGCAACCTTCCATCCATGGACTCATTGCCGTGGAAAGGCAGCCAACATCATCAAAGACCCCCTGCATCCCCACCCCAGCCCAGTTATACTCTCTTCCAAATTCTTTCATTGGGTAGATGATGCAGAAGCTTAAACACACATTCCAACAGGTTCAAGAACAGCTTCTTCCCTGCTGTTATTAGACTTCTAAATGGACCTAGGAGAAAGTGAGGACTGCAGATGCTGGAGATCAGAGCTGAAAATGTGTTGCTGGAAAAGCGCAGCAGGTCAGGCAGAATCCAAGGAGCAGGAGAATCGACATTTCGGGCATGTGCCCTTCTTCAGGAAATCCTGAAGAAGGGCTCATGCCCGAAACGTCAATTCTGAATGGACCTCTCTAATTTCAAGCCCAATGTTGATCCTGCTGTGTGCCCCTCCTGTGCAGCTGTAACCCTGTATGTCTGGCTCTGTCTGAGTTCCCTGTGATCTGTATGTCCTTGTTTGCTATGATCTGCCTGTACTGCCTGCAAAACAAACTTTTAAATCAAATCAAATCAACAACAATGTGAAAGAGTCTAAATGTGATAATTGTTAAGCATATCTTGGTTGGATAGACTGTGAGTATACATTGGTTAATGATGGATAGATGAATAAGGGGTATGCGTTGGTTATAAGCTGAGAATGCACGGGGTCCAGAGACAGTGAGTTAGCTAGGACACCCTGTATAACAGCAGGAGGTTATGAGAGCATTGGCAGGGAGTGGGCACATTAAATCTGGGAGCAGCACTTGGCACAGCAGTCCCAAGACAGTGCTTTTAAATATTTGAAACCCCCCTTTACAAGTTCCATTATCATATGAGATTGCAACGCTAGCAGGGAAAGAAATGTAAATGCTAGACTCGCATTTTAATCACAATGTCAGCTCGTTCCTCATCTACTTGAAGGCAGATGAACTTCAATCCCATTGAAAATCTATTCTTAATCCAATGTTAGGTTTATCCCACATTAAACTGACACTTCATCTCAGACAGACCTCAAAGATTCTGCCATTCTATAAAAAAAAATGGCGTCCAGGCCAATATTTATCCCTCAACCATTATGATTACAACAGATTAACTGCTCATGCCTCTCACTGTGTTTGATGTGTTCAACTTGTGTTTTTACATTCTAAAGATGACTAACACTATGCAGCGATTGTAAACCACTTTGGGATGTGCTGAGGTTTGGAGCTACCCAAATGCAACTCTTGCCTTCTTGAGTTCCCGTAATATTCCTCCTTTTCCAGCAGCTGTTTAATTCCTTTTGGCTGAAGGGTTTTGGACTCTGTTTTGTGTAGGGTTCGTAGCAACGGGGGTTTCCACATTTTAACTAGCCCCTGTGGTTGGGTGTGGTGATAACATGTGGAACAAGAGTTATCCAATCACTGGACAGAGTCCCAGCCAGAGACAATTGTTTAATATTTGCAGAAAGTGCTATATTTGCATCTTCCGAAGTTGTTCCAAAGGTTAAACCAAATGTGCTCCAATGACAAACATTTTTTTTTATTCTGTACTTGGCCCATATTCAAGAAAAGCAATAAAATTTTTGATGAGCTGAATTTGTTTTTGGAAGGAACAGGGTGAGACCATTCAGCCCTCTCATTTCAGTTCGCTGAAGCAGTTCTTCAGGTTTGATTTCAGTTCCTTCATCATATAATGGAGTCTGTTACACCTTTACACTCACCTCTTTGTCTAGTTCCTCTTCATGGTGAACTGTGGCAGTCCATGAGCTGTAGTAGATCCAAGTGCTGTTAGGGACGGAATTCTAGGATTTTGACACTGCCATGCTGAAGGAATGGTGTTATATTTCCAAGTCAGGATAGTGCGTGGCTTGATTAGATTAGATTAGATTAGATTAGATTAGATTACTTACAGTGTGGAAACAGGCCCTTCGGCCCAACAAGTCCACACCGACCCGCCGAAGCGTAACCCACCCATACCCCTACATTTACCCCTTTACCTAACACTACGGGCAATTTAACATGGCCAATTCACCTGACTTGCACATCTTTGGAGTGTGGGAGGAAACCGGAGCACCCGGAGGAAACCCACGCAGACACGGGGAGAATGTGCAAACTCCACACAGTCAGTCGCCTGAGGCGGGAATTGAACCCGGGTCTCTGGCGCTGCGAGGCAGCAGTGCTAACCACTGTGCCACCGTGCCGCCCTCCCCGCTTGGAGGGGAACTTGCAGGTGGGGGTGTTCACATGTATCTGCTGCTCTTATCCTTCTCAATGGAAGTAGTTGTGGGTTTGGAAGGTGCTGTCTAAGGATCTTTGGTGAATTTCTGCAGTGTATCCTGTAGATAGTACACACTGCTATTACTGAGCGTTGGTCGTGAAGCGAGTGGGTATTTATGGACATGGTGCGAATCAAGTATGCTGCTTTGTCCTGATTGGTGCCAAGCTTCTTGAGTCTTGTTGGAGCTGCACCCATCCAGGCATGTGGGGAGTAATCCATCACACTCCTGACTTGTGCCTTGCAGATGGTGGACAGGATTTTGAGTCGGGGGTGGGTTACTCGCCACAGTATTCCAAGCCTTTGACTTGCTATTATAAGCACATTATTTTCATGGTTAGTCCAGTTCAGATTCTGGTTAATGCAAGCTTCTGATGGTAGTGGGGGGGAGGGGGGAGAGTCATCAATGGTAAGACCATTGAATGTCAAGTGTAATGGTTAGATTTTCTCTTATTGCAGCTGGTCATAGGCTGCCATTTGTGTGATGTTAGTATTAGTTGCCATGTATCAGCCAAAGCCTGGATGAGGTCCAGGTCTTGCTGCATTTGATACTGCTTCAGGAGTCATGAATGGTGTTGAACACTGTACAACCATCAGCGAACATCCCCACTTCTGACCTTATGGTGGAGGGAGGGTTATTGATGAAGGAGCTGAAGACGTTTGCACATAGGACACTGCCCTGAACGTGGTTAACACTGTTACCTCACAGTGCCAGGTATCTGGGTTCGATTCCACCCTCAGGCCACTGTCTGTGTGTTGTTTGCTCATTCTCCCTGTGTCTGCGTGGGTGCTCCGGTTTCCTCCCACAATCCAAAGATGTGCAGGCTAGGTGGGTTAGCCATGGGAAATACACAGTTACTGTGTCTGGGTGGGATGCTGTTCAGAGGGTTGGTGTAGACTTAATGGGCTGAATGGCCTGTTTCCACACTGTAGGGGATCCTATGATTCTGAGCAACTCCTGCAAAGATGTCTTTGAGCTGAGATAACTGACCTCCAACAACCGCAGCTCCTTTCCTTTTGTGCCAAATATTACTCCAATCAGCAGAGAGCTTTCCCCCTGTTTTTCATCCCTATAATTTTGCCAGGACTCGGCCCACCCAGAAGAATGAAGACAGCAGATGCACGGCAACATCATTACTTCTGAGCTACACAGCCTGACTTAGAATCATTGAATCCCTGCAGCGTGGAAACAGGCCATTCAGCCCATCAAGTCCACACCGACCCACTGAACAACATCCCACGCAGACCTAACTCTGCATTTCCCATGGCTAACCCACCTAACCTGCATCCCTGAATACTATGAGCAATTTGCATCGCCAATTCACCTAAGCTGCATATTTTCCGACTGTGGGAGGAAACCTGAATATCTGGAGGAAACCCAAAGGGTTACGGGGAGAATGTGCAAATGCCACACAGACAGTCCTCCGAGGATGGGGTCAAACCCAGGTCCCTGTTGCTATGAGGCAGCAGTGCAAACCGCTGAGCCACCGCATCACAACTTGGAAGCATATGGCCATTCCTTCACTGTGTCTGGCTCCAAATCCTGGAATTCCCTTCCTAACAGTGTAGAGTACATTGCAATACCACAAACACGACAGTAGCTAAAACGTTGCAGCTCACCAACACCTTCCCCAAAGCAATAAATGTTGCTCTAGCCAGTGACACCCACCAATTATTTTTAACAATAGGCCATTTTGGTGCATTTTGATTTTGTTCAAAACGTTTTCACCTGAAGAATTGCACAATCTGCTATGCGCATTCTCCATTACAGTTTAATCAGGTCTTGCTAATTTTAGATACTTTTATGATGTATTTGTTCACAAGCCCTGGAATGCTGTTCATGCATTGATATCACCTGATTATACTTAAATACACAAGGTCATAAATTGTTTGAGACTGTTTGAGCTATTCCTGGGACAGTAACCAGGTTTTTAGGCACATGGACACTCCCACTCTAGTATAACCTTCACCAGACATAAGGGTCCTTACTCTACTTCATTACAACCAACTAAATCACAATGAGACAAGTTGGCATGCAAATGAAAATAAAACACAGCCAATCACAATTCACATTTAATGATCCTTTACTTCTAAAGAAAGTACAATGTCTGATTCTACGTCATATGAAGTAAGTTAAAAATCACACAACACCAGGTTATAGTCCGACAGGTTTACTTGGAAGCACTAGTTTTCGGAGCGCTGCTCCTTCACCAGGTAGCTGTGGAGCAGGATATTAAGACACAGAATTTATAGCCTTATGGTCCTGCTCCATAGTTACCTGATGACGGAGCAGTGCTCTGAAAGCTAGTACTTCCAAATAAACCTGTTGGACTCTCACCAGGTTTTGTGGGATTTTTAACTTTGCACACCCCAGTCCAACACCGGCTCCTCCACATCATACAAAGTAAGAGACATTTGCATTCAAGACCTTCCAAAGTGACGTCTAATGAAATATTCATTGAATCTGGTCAGTTGTACATCTCTATGACTCTATGACTCTAAGTGTCGTCACTGTTCAGATGTAAGAAACGTGGCAGCCAACATCTGCAGAGCAAGTTCCCACAAGCAGCAGTGAGATAATGGCTAGATAATTAATTGGCTTTTAGATGTCGGTTAAGGAACAAATGCTGGCAGATTATAAAAGTTAAACTCCCTTCTTTTCTTTGAATAATACCAAAGTATCTTTCACATCCATCCAAGAATGCCGACATGGTCCAACATCTATCACAACACTTCCCTCAGTACTCAATACAAACAAATCCATGTTTTATTTGCTCATTAGATGTGGGTTAGAGTCTCTTCAGGGCCAGACTAGGTAAAGACAGCAGATTTGATTCCCTACAAGGACATTAGTGAAGCAGATGGGTTTTTGCAATCATCAATAGTGGTTACCATTAGAAGCCAGTTCTTTTTTTTATTGAATTGGTTTCACTACGGAGGTATTCAAACCCATGCGCCCAGAACCTACCAGTCCAGGGACATTACCACAACATGGCCACTTCTGTCAAGGCCCAACTCCTTCAATCAGTCTTCGTAACTGAGGTTTCTCCAACCTGGAACCATTCTTATAAACCATACCTGCATTCCCTCCAAATGTATTCACATCTTTCTTATAATATGGTGCCTACAACTCTACACAATACTCCAGCCAGGGTCTTGCACAAGTTCAACATCACCACTTTGTTTTTGTACTCTATGACTCCTAAAGATGAGAACACGGAATGCTTTGTTAACTGCCCTCCTTACCTGTCCTGCCACCTTCAATGATCTGTGCACATACACACATGGGTCCCTCTGCTCCTTTCGAGTCACACCCCCTATCTTATATTGTCTTTCAGTGTTCTTCCTACCAAAATACATCACCTTGTCCTTCTCTGCATTGCAACTCATCTGCTATCAACCACCCACTTTACCAACATATTCATGTCCTATGGAATTCCACACTGTCCTTCACACAGTTTATAATTCCTACAGCATCTGTTCCATCTGTTAGTTTTCTGTAATAAAAACCAAGGTCTGAGTGGTATAAATCAGAGGGCTGTTCGCACAACTAGTGGCAGAAAGGTGTAGCAGCATGATGACACGTTTACACAGAAAGCTCACATTATAAATGTTGGTGTAGGAATAGATCATGGAAAAGTGATATTGAGTCTTTGAGGCTAGCGTGGTGAATATATGGTGAATATATAAGATGGTGAATAATGGAGAGGGTTAGTAGCCCTGATCAAATGCCTATTTGCATGAATGTTGGTGTTTACTTTCTTGTGGAACTAATTCTGTGTGCGGAGTTATGGTTCTCATGAGAAACAACTTGGTTTGGATTATACATCAATGGAAGCATCACAACCTAAACTACCATCTCATTCTGCCCCACAGCAGGACTGTGATGTGCAATTTTTTTTTTGACTTAGGGTGAGTCATGTTTGACACCGAGTGTAGAAAAATACATCCTAGGTGAGGAAGTCACAACTTTTGACACAAGCAGCAAATTGCATTTATATAGTGCCATTAATTTTTTTGAGCCATCCCAAGGTGGGCATAGTCAGACAAACTGTTACACTGAGTCAATGAAGGGACACAGCCAAATGCTTCATTGAAGAGGTTGTTTTTTTTGAAAGAAATTACAGAAGCACTGAGAAAGAAAGAGGCTGAAAGTTTTCTTTTGGGAGGGAATTGCAGAACCTGGTGTCGTGAGCTGGAC
Source organism: Chiloscyllium plagiosum (assembly GCF_037043375.1). NCBI lineage: Eukaryota > Metazoa > Chordata > Chondrichthyes > Orectolobiformes > Hemiscylliidae > Chiloscyllium > Chiloscyllium plagiosum. The sequence continues at coordinate 51,603,269 of NW_028270166.1, forward strand.
CTCAGAATATGAGTTCCCTGATTGTGGCTGTTAATCTGGTCCAATCAGGGATCCCTGGCTGACAGAAAAGAACAGGACTGTCAGAGGTTCTGTTCACTCTGACAGCTGGCTCTGAGGGAGCTGGACCAATGCCAACTGCTATGTATGTATAAAGAAAGGGTGACTTGGTGACGGGATAGTGGCCTCTGTGGAGTTATTTAGTTATTTCACCTTGCGAGGAGAAAGTGAGGTCTGCAGATGCTGGAGATCAAAGTTGAAACTTTATTGCTGGAACAGCACAGCAGGTCAGGCAGCATCTAGGGTACAGGAGATTCGACGTTTCGGGCACAGGCCCTTCTTCAGGAATCTTCATTCCTGAAGAAGGGCCTGTGCCCGAAACGTCGAATCTCCTGTACCCTGGATGCTGCCTGACCTGCTGTGCTGTTCCAGCAATAAAATTTCAACCTTATTTCACCTTGCACCAAGATAGCTCAGAACAGGGTTCCCAAAGGGTGGGGACACGCAGATATTGTTGCAACCATTAATTTTGGGAAGGCTGCAGGTGGTTACAGCATGAGGGAGGGATGAGGACGTCACAGAAGAGACAGAACAGGACATTACAAATCCTAAAAAAGAGATGATGGTCGGCCAGAGGCCAGTGTCAGTCAGCGAGAGTGATGATGGGTAATTAGGCATTAGACTTGATCCAAACACTATTGTGTCTTTGATGTGCTGTGATATTGTGTTCATTATGCTGTCCTTCAATCAGTGGCCTTGACTGAGCTCTCTGTGGTCATTCAACCAATGATAATTTCTCAACCATTGTTTTATTGCAAGTCTGACTTGAATGAAATCATCAAAACTTTGTCTGTCTCGCTGCAGTTCCTCCAGTCAATCAAATCTTGTTCCTGGCGTGCACCTTTGATTGGAAAAAGCCATTAGAGCTTAACATCCAAATCAACAGTCTGTGCAATAAGCAAAGTGGAGGCCTACGTGTCATTAATGTATGTCTTCATACCTCCAAATCCTTAGGGTGACATGGATCCCGACAGAATGTTACAACTTTGTAAGATCAAAGTGACGGGCAACATTCATGTCTCTAAGTCCTCAGACAGCTCTAGGACATTTGTGTTAAGGAGAAGAGAAATGTGTCGCTGTAATCCATCTAATAATTCCTTGTGACGTTTTAAGTATTCATTTATCAAACTTCGCATTACTGTTTCTTGGCAAGTGCAGCTGCAGTTCTGATCATTACATCATGCAGGCGTTGTCAAATCCTTGTGTGCAATGTCATAGTAGCTGTAACAGTGAGAAGGCACGTACACGCTGCCCTTTAATGTTTCTATATATTACACCAATCCATGAGGCTAGTGAAAATGAACAACTACATGGGCTATGATCCCTATTGGTCTGAGTTAGAAAGTTAACATTTCAAATTGCACTCCACAGAGAGATAAGCTAGGCGATTATTGTGCCGCTATTTGTGGGACTTCTGTTACATGCAAATACATCACAACAGTGACTACACTTCAAAGGTTCTTCAGTGGGTGTAAATCATTGATGTCCTGAGACTATGAAGGGTGCTATATGAATGCAAATACTTCTACCTTCCTTTCTCCTATCTATCAGTGAAGGTTTTGCTACTGACACTGAAATAACTCACAGAGGCCGGGATCCCATCACCAAGTCACCTTTTATTTACACATGGAGAATCCTTGACACTAATCCAGCTCCCTCAGAGTCAGCTCCCTGACTGAGCAGAACCACTGTCACTCCTATCCTATCTGTCAGTCAGAGCTCCCTAATTGGACCAGGTTAACAGCCCCAATCAGGGAACTTGCATTCTATGAGGTCCACCTTGCTGACCTCATTACACAGAGTCCGAGCACACAGGCTATTTCTTTTTCTTTGTTGCTTCTCCTGGGGTATTTTAGCACTGGGTCAGGCTCTTCTGACTCTGACTTGGATGCGGGTGACGTGTAACACACAGTAACTCATCTCTTGCACCCGGAACATCTCAGAAGAAATTCATTCTCTTCTTCAGATGGCAAAGGCATTGAGACCGCAATGATCCGCTGTGTCCATCTCTGATATTGAGGTATCTTCAACGCTTGACAGAGAGGGAGAACTCACGGGTTTAGGAACAGTTGAAAAAGCAGTCGAGGAGCCGGGCACGTTTTGCTCCCACACCGTTTGTCATTTTGCAGCTTTCATATGGTCCATGTGTTTGGTCAGCACTGACCTGGATTTTATACGTCATTGAACCTGACTTCGCATCAACCATGTCTCTTACCGATGGAGGGCCATGCCCTTGGTTCCTGCACCAAACATCGTCTCCTGAAGTCAACTGCCTCTCTCACTTAGCGGAATCTTGTGTCCAGCATTGGTGTTCCTGATGCCATTTCACCCTCCCCTCCCTCAGGTCCAGGAAGATCAGATTTAACCTGCTACTGGAGCTATCCCTGTAGTTGGATAAGGAGTGGTCCTATAATCAAATAGAGACCAGGGCACTCTGGTATCGACTGAAGCTATATGCTGTTTCTTTAAGCCTACCTTCAAAGTTTGGACTGCTCTTTCTGTCAGACTATTGGATAATGGATAGTATGGAGCTGACATTATGTGTCGAATACCATTCAGCTTTAGGAAATACTCAAATTTCCTGCTGGTAAATGTTATCTGTGACCAAAACCTCAGCGAGCCCGTATATTGCAAAAGATGCATGTCGGTTTTCTTCTGTGTTCCCTGTGTTTGACAAGTGAACTCTCTGCATGTCCAGCCACTTTGAGTGGGTGTCCACATAACTGAAACATTGAGCCTATGAAAGGACATGCATAGTGAACGTGTAACCAAGTCTAGGGTTCACCTGGTCATTCCCATGGATGTAGGGGAGCTGCTGATGATAATTGTTGTCTTTGTTGGCACCCTGGCACTGCCACACCAATGCAGCTATGTCTGCATCCAATCCTGGCTACCAGACATAACTTCTCACCAACATCTTCCATTGTCTAGACCCCTGAATGATCCTAACGGAGTTCAGCCAGTATCTGGCAGCGTCCTTTGCTCAGGACAATCACTCTTGTTCTCTAAAGCAATGTGCCATCCTTTAATTAATCTGGTCTCTCCGGGTCCAAAAAGCGTTTGACTCTGGTTGTGACTGCCCTACGGTTTCCCCCGTCACACCCATCTGTTTCAGTTTTGCAAGGACTGGATCTTTCTGCATCCAAAGTCTGATATTGTCAGCTTTGACTAGAAGAGTGTCTGGAAAATCTAAAACCATCATGTACTCTTCATGTGGCTGCATCACCGGGGGTGTATCTGCCAGGAGGAGGCAGCTCAGTGCAAGGTTGAAACTTTATTGCTGGAACAGCACAGGTCAGGCAGCATCCAGGGAACAGGAGATTCGACGTTTCGGGCACAGGCCCTTCTTCAGGAATGAGCAGAGAGTGTTCAGCAGGAGAAGATAAAAGGTAGGGAGGAGGGACTTGGAGGAGGGGCGTTGGAAACGTGATAGGTGGAAAGAGGTCAAGGTGAGGGTGATAGGTCGGAGTAATATGGAGGCGGAGAGGTCAAGAAGAAGACTGCAGGTCAGGAAGGCGGTGCCGGGCTGGAGGGATTCGGCTGAGACAAGGTGGGGGGAGGGGGGATGCAGCTCAGTGCAACCACATCTGCGACCTGGCCTCCCAGGTACTGTCCCGAATTGTAATTACATGCACTTAGGATGAGAACCCAGAATATGGCCGAAGCTATGGGTGGCACTGTTGTCTTTAGATAGATTCAGCAGGGGTTTGTGGTCTGTTATTGTTACACATTTACATCCATAAAGCTAGTGGTGAAACCTCCTGATTCAAAACATGACTGCCAGACCTTCCTTCTCGATCTGGATGTATTTACACTCTTCATTAGCCAAAGTCAAGGATGCACATGCTGTTGAGCGCTCCCCTCCATTGGGCTACATATGAGCTAATACTACCCCAATGCCATACAGGGAGGTATTGCATGTCAATACCAGATCTCACTTGTGATCATAGTGTGCCAGCACTTTAGAGGATGAGAGCTGTTTCTTCACTTCCCTGAAAGCTATAGCTTGGCCATGTGACCATTTCCAAGGCTGACCCTTTTTGAAGAGGTGATTCAAAGGTACCAGGTTGGAGGCCTGGTTATGTATGAACTTTCTGTAATAATTCGCCAGCTCAAGGAAAGACCTAAGTTCCGGTACAGACATGGGAGCTAGGGCACCTTTGATCACCCTTACTTTTATCCTCCAATGGATGTATCCAGTTCTAGTCGACTCTGTAGCCCAAGTAAGTCACTTCGGGTGTCTGGAACACATATGTTTCCCTTCTAAGGCATACACCTGCCAGATGTTATGTCTGGTAGCCAGGATTGGATGCAGACATAGCCGCATTGATGTGGCAGTGCCCAGGGTGCCAACAAAGAAACATCTAAGAACTAAGTCCAAATTCTCTGAGTGCCCCTTATTGATCCTCCCTGTTACTGGCGCATCATTGATATAAAAGGTGACCTCGGCTAGACCTTGTAAAATGTTCTCCATTGTCCTCTGGAAAATGGCACAGGCTAATAATACCCCAAAATGGCAGTCTCATATATTTGTACAAACCTTTATGGGTATTAATTGTAGCATACTTATGGAAATTCTCATGTAACTGCTATTGCAAATACACATGGCTCCTGTCCAGCAATGTGAAGGTCAGCTCCCCCGTGCCAGTTTTGGGTACAAGTACTCAAAGTGAGGTATGTATCTGGCTGCGAGAAGCCATTTGCCATTTGTTTAAAATCCCCACAGCAGCAAGTCAGGCTTCACAATCGATATAACTGATGCTGCCGTTCCACAAACTAGACCGGTTTGATAATTCCCCTGATTTCTCCCTCTACTTTTTCCTGTTAGATAAATGGCACTGGGTCGGCCTGGCAGAATTGTAAAATTTGCCTTATGGTCAACAGACAAGGTGGCAATCCTCTGATTTATTCATTTTGTTTGATGTGGGCATTGCTGGCTGGACCAGCATTTATTGCCCATCCCAAGTTGCCCCTTGTGAAGGTGGTGGTGAGCTGCCTACTTGAACCGCTATAGTCTACTGGCTGTGGGTTGACCCACAACTCTCTTAGGGAGGGAATTCCAGGATTTTGACCCAGTGACAGTGAAGGAACGGCAACATATTTCCAAGTCAGGATGGTGAGTGGCTTGGAGGGGAGCGTAAAGGTTCTGGTATTCCCATGTATCTGCTGCCTGCGTCCTTCTCGATGGAAGTGGTCATGGATTTGAAAGGTGCTGTCTGACGATCTTCGGTGAATTTCCGCAGTGCATCTTGTAGAGAGTACGCACTGCTGCTTGGATCCTTTGATAGTCCCCAGACCTTCCTGAAAAACCTCTGGGCATTAGAACTTTACTCAGGCAGCTATTTTCGAATTGAAAATGGTGAGCCAATCAAAGTGAATCTTTCTCAACTAATTTCACCCCATGAAGCTTGTGCCTTTGCCTTTTACTGCAAGCAATGGGAACCCAACCAGCTGCTTCCCAGAAGATACTGGGAAATCTGTAAAGGTTCCCCAGTATAGGTTCGCAGTCTGGTCAAGGTTTTGTGCAAACTTAAGGGTTGGAGTCCAGAGTAAATTTTGTTAAAGACTGTTCTGCTATCACTGAAATGGCTGTGCCAGTATCAACCTCCATTGGAACTGGCTGACCATTTAAAACATTTATTTTGATTGGTTATGATTTGGATGTTGCTATGCAATTTAGCTGTTCCAAACCAGGTGTAGGTGGACTTTCCAGGATGTGAACTCTCATGAAAACTGGTCTATGAGTTCTTTTACTCAATTTAGGTCTAGTGGGATTCTTTTGCTGTCTCAAGTCTGCATATGATAGCAACTACAAAGACTTGCTGACTTGGATCCTGAAGAAAATTTTAACCATTTGGCCGAGGCTTGGCTTTGTTTTGGGAGTTTTGCTGTGGATTGATCTAGAGTCCCTCTGCTCAGGTTATGTCCTGAGTGAGGCTATACAATTGCCTTTACTCAAGTGGTACTCCTCAAGCTCAGTTGGACTGGTGAGCATGTCACCTCCATTGGAATACATTGTAAGTCATGTGCCCCACTTGCTGCACTTTCCAATGATAAAGCCAGTTGTAGTGCCTGGTTGAAGTCCAGTTGGGAACCACTATTGGGCAATTTTGCATTTTACATCATTACTCCCGCATACCAAACGGTCTCTCAGCATCTCATTAAGGTTAAATCAAACCTGCAGCTGCCAGTCATCTTAACCTCATCACAAATCCTGATACAGATTCCCCTGATTCTCGAATTGCTGAATAAGTCTAATAGTGTCTCAGAATTAGAAGAGGCTTGGCGTCATAATATTCCTTAACTAAACCTGCCAACTCTTGAAAGGTTTTAGTATCTGGTGCCTTAGGTTCCTAATAACCAAAAGGCTGCAGGTCCACAAGCTGTCAGGAACCTGGAACAAGTTACACCTTCTTTCACTTCCTGCGCCCAGTCTTCAACGGCGGGATCAAGCTTCCCAAATAGCAACATGATGCCAGAAATGCTTACCCCAACTCAAAGATGACTATTGAAAGACAATTTCTTCAGGAGCATGCTTTTCACTCATCACCACTGAAATGACTCCACAGAGGCTGGTATCCTGTCACCAAGTCACCTTTTCTTTACACAAGGAGAATCCTTGACAATGATCCAGCTCCCTCAAAACCAGCTCTCAGAGTGAACAGAACCTCTGACACTCCTGTTTATATCTGTCAGCCAGGGCTCCCTGGGACAAGATTAACAGCCCCACTCAGGGAACTCATATTCTATGAGGTCTACCTGACCGACCTCATTGCCATCATTGCAGAAACAATTTCCAATCACACACTAAAATGATTGGCGAAAACCCAACTATAAAATACAAAATGAACATGACATTTAAATAACACCTTTCCCACTCATGAGGTGTCCCAATCAATTAACTACACTGAAATTCAGTTCCTGTCATAATGTAGGAAAAATCACAGTCAATTTGCTCACAGCAAGCTCCCACAAACAGCAAGGTGATGATAAACAGCTAATCTGTTTCAGTGATTTTGAGTGATTAATATTAATTTCCTTCTTCAATTAGTGTCACAAGAGGTTTGATTGCCATCTTGCAGCTGAGTGGAGGTGGACTGAGGCATGATGAGTAGTCCAGAAGGACCCTGGGTTTAACAACTCATCCAAGGGATCCCTCCGACAGTACAGCACTCAGTCCTGCACAAACACATCAGCTTTGATGCTCAACGTTTGGAGGTGGACTTACTCACAACAAACCAGCTCATTAAAGTTCATTTGATAAACAAAGTTGAAATTTCATCTTACACGTTGTAATTTAACTCCCGCTTTACAAATCCAGTGTGTGAGAGGGAGTATGTGTACGAGTGTGTGTGTGTGTGAGTGTGTGTGTGTGTGAGTGAGTATATGTGAGGGCAACAGGGCAGATACTTCATCAGAGACCAGAGACCAACATTGGCAATCAATCAAAGCAAGTACAGGGTGGCATTTGTGATCGTTTCTCTGCTGATTTCAACACTGTCCTTGCCATCCTTTCTAAACTAGAGCTCATCTCCTTCATGTGTCTGAATTTGCATCACGTTGGTCCACACATCATCCCTGAAATAGACAGATCAACATCAGTTCATGTGTTGACCAATGCCTTGTTTTTAATTTTCAATCTCATTTTTTCAAATCCCCGCTGTGTGGAAAAAGGCCATTTGGCCCACTGTGTCTGCACCGACTCTCGAAAGAGCATCCCATCATCACCCACCCTCAACCGTAACCTTGTAGCCCTGCATTTCCCATGACAAATCCACCTAACCTACACATTTCTGGACATTAGGGACAACTTAGCAACCCATTTAACCTGCACCTCTTTGGACTGCAGGAAGAAACCAGAGCACCTGGAGGAGACCCATGTGGACATGGGGAGAAATTGAAAACTCCACACAGACAGTCTTACACGTTGTAATTTAACTCCTGCTTTACAGTTGATCATTGCATCTCTGAAATTGGTGACACTAAAGTCACTATTGAAATGTAAATTGGTGTGGAAATTTTGGTTGCACTCAAAAGGGTAGCAGCAGAGAAATAAATTGGCAATGTCATTTTTCTCTCATTTTCTAACTAGTGGAGTCATCAAGCAAGGACTGAAGGTAATGGAACCAAGGGAAGGATGTTTAACAGCAGTGATATCAAGATCATCCAATATTACTCACACGCCCAAAGCAAAAACTAACTTCATGTGGACGAACACTCACTTGTCAATTCACTTTCCCTCACCTCATCTTGTGTAACAATGAAATTTATTTCTATCCTGATCTAATACTTCCCTATCCTTCAATGACTGTTTTGGCCTGGCTAAATTAATTTCCATTACCAACAGATTGACAGATTAATGAAAGGAAGTCAGCCTCATGTGTTTGTGTTTGTCCTGTGGACTCAAATCGAAAGCAGATGCTTTAAAATGTCTTGGCTGTGAGCATTACACAGATCTTACAGGAAACCAGTGAACCCAGCTCCAAGCATGCTGTTAATCCTGAAACTCATTTTAATGATGGGGCAAGATTAATTCACAGAGCTAGAGATTCAGGTACATAGTTCCTCTTAAAAGTTGCATTGCAGGTAGACAGGGTGGTGAAGACGTCATTTGACATGCTTGCCACCTTTGCTGAGACCACTGAGTGTACAAGTGTGAGGTCATGTTGGGGCTGTACACGACATTGGTTCAGCCACAATTCTGGTCTCCCTGCTATAGGAAGGATGTTATTAAACTAGAAAGGGTACAGAATAGATTTACGGGGATGTTACTGTGAATGGAGAGTTTGAATTATAAGGAGAGGCTGGATAAGTTGGGACTTTTTCCCTGAGTATAGGAGGTTTAAGTCTTTATAGAGGTTTATAAAATCATGACTGCATGGATAAGGCGAATGCCAAAGGCCTTTTCCCTTGGGTTGGGAAATTCAAAACTAGACAGCATAGGGTTTAGGGTGAGAAGGGAAAGATTTCAAAGGGACCTGAGGGGCAACTTTTTCACTCAGAGGGTAATGCATTTATGGAACGAGTGCCAGAGGAAGTTGGAGATGTGGGTACAGTTAGAACATTTAAAAGTCATTTGGACAGGTATATGAATAGGAAAGGTTTAGAGGGATATGGGCCAAAAACAAGGAAATGGGACTTGTTCGGGTTGGGAAACTGGGTCACATGAACGAGTAGGGCCGAAGGGTCTGTTTCTGTGCTCTATGACTCTCTGAGGACTAAGGCTGTCCAAACTGAGGTGGTGGCAATGAGGCTGTTTACTAAGAGTTGGGATACGCTGAAAATTTTTCATTGACATGACCTCCATTTAACAGAGCTGATAACCTAGTGACATTACAGCGTTCCCTAGCTGAGCCATGTGAAAAGACAGCAAACTCACTAAAGCAGGAGCATTGATAACAGAGGATGAACTTTTCTCTGGGCCTCAAAGGAAGCCTTTTTCGCTTCCCCAAGTTTCCTCTCCCCCTGCTGTGAGGATATTCCTCTTGGAGCCTGTTCACTGGGCTATGTTCTCCCTTGCTCTCCGTTATGGCTTCCTATTGGCAAATTTTGATGACCAGAAAATAGCTTTGCATGGACTGCATAATCAGAAAGTTTGCTGATGGCAGATAGGTCATAGGTCAACAAGGCCATAGTGAATACAAACTACAGGCTCTATTTCCCAAGGGTTAAAATTGAAAAGTAGGGCCATTATCCTGATCACAGAGAGAGCATTGTTTGTAGTCCTACATTATAAAATGGATCATGAGGGCCCTGGAGCGTGTGGTCAGATGGTTTATAAAGATGATTTCAGAAATAAGTGTCACTTGTCATGACTGCGATCATAAACCTAGGTCACCTAAGAACATATCCAAGTTTTAAATTTCAACATGTGATATTCCTTAAAAGGTGACTGAAACAACAAAAAAGATGCAAATTAGTGGCTGTCTGGAAAGAGAAACTCTGGAATGCCACACCTGTAGGTGTCAAAGAAACTTTAGAGGGAGAAAACGCAGCACAAGGTGAACTGTAATCGCAAGGAATCTATCTCCAACTGTGAAGTCCGGCAAGAGCCCTGTTTTGACTCTTCCCCTTTCAGTAATATTCAACCCTGGTTGATGTGTTCTCGTGGGAGAAGGTGGGCTAATGAGCTGAGATCCTCCTGGTGATAGTCTTGATTTGTGTGCCACTGTGCAGTGAAGGTCACAGTTGAATAATCACCACGAGCCACATCTGTATGGCAGTTAAATATTCTCTCGTCCTGAGCACTAGAAGCTACCTAGTCTGTCAAAAGAATTTCAATTGACCTGTAAAACCAAGAATCCTAAAATCAATTTCCAACTATCAGTGTTCATGAACAATTCAGGGACTGAATTGTATATCTTCTAACTTGCTTTTTTCAGACGCATCTCTTCTCTAATCTGTGTGTAAATTATTATCTCTTTGTGCGTTTTGTCAATGATAAACTTATTCTTTTATCCATTTGAGAAAGTTGGGTTATATTGGCTCCTAGTAAAACAAAAAATTACTCGTGTCTGGGAGAAAGTCATCCACAAAGGAAGGATGCTTCTAGGATTAACCGTGCAATGACCAAACAAGGGGCCCTATTCCCCATCACCTTGGGACCCAGCTCCCCACCCGGGAATGTAATGATTTGGTGTCTCCTGCCTGGACTGGGGATCTTTTCCTGAAATCTGATTGTATTGGGTTACATTCCAGGAAAGGATCTAAAGGCTGGCTTTCCTTCCTTTTAGAGGTTGAGGTTTGACCCAACAGAAGTTGTTGCAATCAATTAAGACTGTAATAGAATGGAGAGGAGAGAGACAGCACTGATTCGGCCTGGTTAGAATGAACCTGTTTTCTCGCTTATTTCTGAGGTGCTCCCGGTCCATCATGGAAGCCAACCTGCCATTCATTGACTCCATCTATAATTCTCAATGCCTAGGGAAGGCAGCCAACATCATCAAAGACCTCTCCCACCCTGGTTATACTCTCTTCTACCCTCTTCCACTGAGCTGAAGATGCAAAAGCTTAAAACAAAATAAATGCGGGACATTACAACAGGTCAGGCAGCATCCGCACAGAGAGCTGTGATGCAGAGTCATCGAAACGTTAGTTTGCTTTCTCTCCATGAATGCTGCCTGACCTGCTGTGACCTCCAGCATTTTTTGTTTTCATATCAGATTCCAGCAGCTGCAATAATTTGCTGATACTAAAGCTTAAACAGATTCAAGAACAACTTCTTCCCCGCTGTTATGAGACTGCTGAATGGGCCTCTCAAATCTCACATTTAATATTGATCTTGCTCTTTATGCACCTTCTCTGCAGCCGTAACATTTTATTCCTCGCTCTGTTCGATTACCCTAACACACTTTTTATGGTATGATCTGCCTGTACTGCATGCAAAACAAAACTTTTCACAGTATCTAGGTATGTGACATTAATAAATCAAATCAAATAGAAAAATTAAGGAATACCATTAAAAAGAACTGCCAGAATGTTTTCCCATCAGATCGTTATCCAATTCCCTTTCAAAAGCCCAGATTTAGCCTGGTTCCAGTACACTGTAGGTGGAACATTCCAGACCCACTCGCTGTGTGGAATTGAAATGCTGACATAAGACCACGGTCTGTCAGTTCATTTGCTCCATTCTGGCAGTGGCTTGATAATGGAATCCTAATCAATCTCACTCACTGAGTGTAGAACAGACCCAGACAGCAGGTGAGGGAAAATCCAGTGGCAGAGACCTTTCTGAATCTTAGCTCCAGAGTCACTCAATCCTCCCACACATGCTACACTCATATGTTATAATGTGGACGTGCCAATGTTGGACTGGGATGGACAAAGTTAAAAATCACACAACACTGGGTTATAGTCCAACAGGTGCCGTGTGATGTTTAACTCATGTCATGTCACGTCTCCAGTTACCAACAGTTATCCAAAACTTTATTTGCCAAAAGACATCCAGTTTTAAATTTAAAACGAATGCATCAAGCTCATCACAATATCTGTTGTTTGTTTACTCTGGTCTATCCCTTTGACTATGTTTCTCTTAATGAGGGGTGAGATAGGGGCCTCACAGTCTAAGGGAATTTAGGAATCCTTGTCCAGCTTGAAAGGTAACAGAGATCTATGGCTGGCACATAATCTCAAAATTCTGGTTGTCTCTGCATCTTTCAGGAGTTGGGGTGGCATGGTGGCTCAGTGGTTAGCACTGCTGCCTCACCGTGCCAGGGACCCGGGTTTGATTCCAGCCTCGGGCAACTATCTGTGTGGTGTTTGCACATTCTTCCCGTGTCTCCATGGCTTTCCTCCCATAATCAAAAGATGTGCAGGTTAGGTGAATTGGCCATGTTAAATTGCCTATAGTGTTCAGGGATGTCCAGGTTAAGTGCATTAGTCAGGAGTAATGGGGAATGGGTTTGGGTGGAATACTCTTAGAGTGTTAGTTTGGACTTGATGGGCTGAAGGGCCTGTTTCCACATTGTAGGGATTCTAGGATTTCCTATTAAGCTATAGCTGACACCAATATAGGGCTGAAGTGTGTAGTGTATTTTTTTCTGAAATGTTTTTGAATAGTTTATCTTATTGTGGCTGCACTCCACATTATGTTCTTGTGTGTTGTGTTTGTCTGTTTCACTATACTCTGTAGAGACCAGACAGAATATTATAACTTGGTTTATTCAGCTCAGCTCTGTGAAGGCTCCCTTTATGAATATGCAAAGAGGTTTTTTTTTCTCTCTGTTCAGCCTATTAGCCAAATCCCTCTAAAGTAAGCACTTAACTCAGAGCTGTTCGATAGAAGTCACTTCCTATTTCACATCCGCCCATCAAACACTATCGGGAAGGACTGAGTGAGTGCTTCAAAGGAACTCTGAGGCTTTTAAAAGGATTTGGCTGGTGAGAGTTAGATTTCTCTGCAGGGGTTGTTGAACTGAGTGAGTTCTAAAACCACAGATACCCTCTTAACGAACATTTTAGATGAAAGTAAAATTAAACAATGACAAGAAACAAACCCACAGTGTCTGCAAAGGGCCAGTAATGACAGAGCCAAGGATACGGGCAACAGGGAACTGTGCCCAACTATTCAATGCCACTTACAGACTATGCTCCAATAAGAGGGAAATTGACAGTAATTTCACTGCTGTCCCATTTATCACAGAATGACTGGGAAAGGTCAACTGCTTTATAGCTTCCATAAGCTTATTACATCTGCAACAGCACTCTGTATTGCCCATGTTGTTTGTTTTTGATTAATTTATTCAACTCCCTGAACATACATTTCTCATGCATTTCTTATACCTCTTCTATCAGCCTGAGCTGAGTATTACGACTCTTGCTTCCAAAGATCATGGGATCATGTTCCACTTCAGAGCACAGTTTAATACTCCAGTGCAGTACGAAAGGAGTGCTGCAGTCAGAAGGTTCACTTATTTGAATGAAATGTTGACTTGAAGTCCCATTTTCACCCATAGGTGGTCGTTTGGCAACATCAACAGAAGGGGAAGTGTCCTGCAACCTTACCATAAAATGACAATAAAGACATCTGGAACTTTACTAATTATTGTAAAGAGATAGATTCCTGTAACTTTATCCCACTAAGTGAGAAAATTGAGTGACTTTACCTACCTAAATGAGGAAGAAGAAGGCTTATGTTAGGATGTACAAAGTTAAAAATCACACAACACCAGGTTATAGTCTAACAGGTTTATTTGGAAGCACTAGCTTTCGGAGCGCTGCTCCTTCATCAGGTGATTGTGGAGCATAACATTATAATAAACTTCACAGATCAAGTACAGTAATGCATTCCTTGTAATTCTATCGTTTAAATGAGAGAGTCATTTAAGGTTATTGTACGAATAAGTGTATACTGTAACTTTCCTGTGACACAATCCTGTAGCTTTACATGACTATTTGGGTTGAATAATTTGTAGAGTGGAGGGGGATTTGTGGGAGGGAGGTGACTGTCAGGAGTTGCTATAGATTGGGGAGTGATTGGGGTCCATGCAAACAAACAAGGGTGATGTGACAAGAGGCTTTCTCACACAGTGAGCAGTTAGTGACTATGGAATGCAATGCCTGGAAATGTGGTGCAGACAGGTTCAAGAGGATATCAAACTTTTTTTATGGATAATAGTAGTGTGCAGGAATTTGGGAGAAGGTAGGGAATTGATACCAGATCATAGGCCAGACTAGATAACAGAGCTAGAACAGGCATGATGGGCCAAATAGTCTCCTTCTACCCCCTAATGATTGTGTGAATCTCTGATGACCTGGGGAAATTCATTGAAGAAGGGGAAGATTGAATCCCTTTATGTAGCTCCTGACTTTTCTTGTTGTGGGCTGATCAGCTCCACCTTATCACTTTCCAGTCATGGACGGGGAGGCTCAGAGAGGGAGAAGGCACACAAATCAGTTTTTGGTTGCTGAATACAGTAAACAGTGTACTTCCAACTGCCATGCATACTTGCTGCCTGTATTTTTGGATTGTTAGTGTAGTGATTGTAACGAGGTCAGCTAGCTGGACCTCACAGAATAAGAGTTCCCTGATTGGGGCTGTTTTTCTCTGCACAGATGCTGCCAAACATGCTGAGTTTCTCCAACTTCTTCTGTGTTTGTTTCAGATTTCCCACATCTACAGTTCTGATATAGTGCGATAGTTCCGTTCTCATGTGATCTTGCGTTTTAGGAAAATTGTGCAATACTAGCACCATTTAAACGAACGGTTTTGGAACTGCACTATATCCAAAACAGGTAAGGGAATTTGTGTTCTACAAATAACGGTCTAAATTCTTCAATCGCGTTAAAGGCAATTCGTGTTGAAGAAACATGCGTTTCAGCAGATCAGTCTGTATTTTGCTTTCACTTCAGGATTTTTCATTGTACTGGTTTGTCTTTCCATGCTAGATGGCCAGTGTGAATCAGATTGGTGTCCAAATTTGATCATTGTTCCAGCTGGGGATCTGCATCCTTGTCCTGTCCCCAACTGGACGGCATTCTGCTGTGTGAACCCCATGGGAGCAGTGCTTCAGGAGCTTTGGAGACAATACAATAGTTGCTCACTTTCACACAGTACAGACTGTGGCTAAACCCAATGATCAGCCACTGTCCCTCTGCATCATAAGAACTAGGAGCAAAAATACTCCAGTCCCTTCAGCCCACTTGACCATTCAATCCAATCATGGCTGATCTCATCTCAGCCTCAACTCCATTTTCCTGTCCGCTTTCCATTACTAGCTAAAGATCTATCTCCTCCTTAAATTTATTCAATTTCCTGGCATCTAACACAATTTAGGGCAGTGAATTTCACAGATCCACAAAGCTTTGACAGAAATAATTCCTCCTTCTATCGGTTTTAAATCTGATACCTCTCATCCTAAAATTATGACCTCTTGTTCTAGGGTTGTCGATCCCCTTTATCACTTTATATATCTCTCTTTTGGGCAATAATCTGTGTGGAGTTTGCACATTCTCCCCATGTCTGTGTGGGGTTGGTCCGGTGCCCTCCCCCAGTCCAAAGGTGTGCAGGTTAGGGTGGATTGCCCATGCTACATTGCTCATGGTGACCAGGAATGTGCATGGTAGGTGGATTAGCCACATGAAATGCAGGGTTACAGGAATGGGACAGGGGTCAGGTCTAGGGGAGATATTCTTCAGAGGGTTGATGTGAACTCGATAAGCTGAATGGCCTGTTTCCATGCTGTAAGAATTCTATGCTTCATTTAAATTCTGAACAGCGTAAGCCTAAACCACTTAATCAGTCTTCATAACACATCCTTTCAGAATCAGAGGAAAGATTAAACTGATTGGCCACAGTACATTGCTTATAATTAGTCCTTTCATATAATTAAAAGGCCCAGGGTTTCAAAAGAGCTATGAGATCAATTTGCTGTTTATTCTTCCTTCCAATGATTTGAAAATGTGTTGTGTTCTGTCATTTAGAAATCCTGAGTTTCATGAATGCTCCAAAGATTAAAATTTCTGATCTTTTGTCCAATCTGGAGATATCCTGTAATGAACCGTATCCACCCATTCTCCTTCCTTTCCAGCTCACCTCCCTCCCTGCTATGACACCCCCAGCACTGCTTTAGTGCTGCCCTGCAGCCAGCATCATTTCAAATGAATTTCGAATGATAAATGTTGCTATAACAACATTCAGGCTTTGAGATGGTTGTTCCTGTCCAACTGTTAAAGGACCACGAGCCTTGTTGGGAAATACTTGGCATATCAATTTAAAGGAAAGAACCTGCAATTATGTATTATTTCACAAACTCAGGATATTGCAAAACAAGTTACACTCAATGAATTATAATGACCAATTTGGGTACAACATTGCCTGAGTGATAGCAAACAGGGAGAAATGATTAACAACTATTTATTTGAGCTGGAGGAGGATGGTTTGTACTGGGGTTCTGCAGAGTAAACATTGAGACTGTTTTGTTTTCATTAAATATATTAATGCTCTGAACCTTAATGCTCAGGGGACAATTGAAAGTTTGCACATAGTAGAAAAACTTAAAAGCATTGTAAACTGAGCAGGACAGTGTACAGCTTCAAAGAGATTGACAAGTTGTGGAGCGTGGAGAGACCAGTCAATCCAGCAGACAGTATCCTCGGCTTTATCAATAAGTTCTAGAGTCAGACAGCACGGAAACTGACCCTTTGGCCAACTCATCCATGCCAAACGGATATCCCAATATGACCTAGTCCCACTTGCCAGCATGTAGCCGATACCCTCATCAACCCTTCCTATTCATATACCCCATCCTTTTAAATTGTACCAGCCTCCCACCACTTCCTCTAGCAGCTCAGCCCACATATGCGCCACTCTCTGCACGGAAAAGTTACCCTTCACGTCCCTTTTGAACCTATGCCCTTTAGTTTTGGACTCCCCCACCCCAGGAAAAAGATCTTGGCTATTCATCCTATCCATGTACCTCATGATTTTATAAACCTCTATAAGGTCACTCCTCAGCCTCTGACACTCCAGGGAAAACAGCCCCAGTCTGTAGTTCAAACTCTCCAGTCCAGGCAACATTTTTGTAAATCTTTTCTGCACCCTCTCAAGTTTAACAACATCTTTCCTCAAGAAGGGAGACCAGAATTGTAAGTAGCATTCTAAAAGTGGCCTCACCAATGTCATGTACAGCCACAGTATGACATCCCAACTCCTATAATCAATGCTCTGACCAATGAAGGCACACATACCAAATGACTTCCTCACCAACCTGTACACCTGTCGCTCCACTTTCAAGTAACTATGTGCCCGCACTCTGAGGTCTCTTTGCTTGGTAACACTCCCCATTAAGTGTATAAGTCCTGCTCTGCTTTGCCTTTCCAAAATGCAGCACCTCACATTTATCTAAATTAAACTCCATCTGCCACTTCTCAGCCCATTGGCCCATCTGATCAAGATCCCATTGTAGTCTGAGGTAACATTCTTCGCTGTCCACTACACCTCCAATTTTGGTGTCATCTGCAAACTTACTAACTATATGTTCACATCCAAATCATTTACATAAATGACAAAAATTGGACCCAGCACCAAACATTGCGGCACGCCATTGATCATGGGTCTCCAGTCCGAAAAACAACCCTTGATCACTGTTCTCTGTCTCTTACCTTGAAGCCAATTTTGAATCCAATTGGCTAGCTCCCCCTAGATCCCATGTAATCTAAACTTGCTAACTAGTCTTGTTCAAGAAGGGAATAGGGATAATCCTGGGAATTATAGAGCAGTCAGTCTTACATCTGTGTTTCTGAGAGACAGGATTTATGAATACTTAGAAAAACAGAATTTGATTAGAGATAGTCAGAATGGCTTTGTGAGGGGCAGGTCATGCCTCACAAGACTTATTGAATTCTTTGAGGATGTGACAAAGCACATTGATGAAGATAGAGCAGCGGATGTGGCGTACATGCATTTTAGCAAGGCGTTTGATGAGGATCTCCATGGTAGGCTCATTCAGAAAGTAAGGAGGTATGGGAAACAGGGAAATGTGGCTGACTGTATACAGAATTAGCTGGCTGACAGAAGACAGAGAGTGGTAGTGGATGGAAAGTCTGGTATTCGGTTACCTGTGGTGTTCCACAGAGATCTGCCCTGGGACCTCTGCTGTTAGTGATTTTTATAAATGGCTTGGATGCGGAAGTGGAGGAGTGGGTTAGTAAGTTTGCCAACAACACAAAGCTTGGGGAGTGGTATGGAGGGCTGTTGTCAGCTGCAACGGGACAGTGACAGGATGCAGAGCTGGGCTGATAAATCGCAGATGGAGTTCAACCTGGAAAAGTGCGAAGTGATTCATTTTGGAAATTTGAATTTGAATTCAAAGTTGCCACTCAAGTCCATAGGGTTGTTAAGAAGGAGTATGTTGGCTTTCAATAATGGCGTTATTGAGTTTAAGAGCTGTGAGGTTATGCTGCAGCTCAATACAGCCCTGGTTAGACCACACTTGGAAAATTGCGTTCAGTTTTGGTCACCTCATTATAGGAAGAATGTGGAAGATTTAGAGAGAGTGCAGAGGAGATTTACCAGGATGCTGCCTGGACTGGAGGGCATGTTTTATGAAGAAATGTTGAGGAAGTTAGGGCTTTTCTCATTGGAGCGAACAAGGGTGAGAGGTGACTTGATAGAGGTGTACAAGCTGATGAGACGCATAGATAGAGTGGATACCCAGAGACCTTTTCCCAGGACAGAAATGGCTATCATAAAGGGACATAATTTTAAGATGACTGGAGGAAGGTATAGGGGAGATGTTAGAGGCAGGTTCTTTACACAGAGAGTGGTGGGTGTGTGGAATGCACTACCAGCAGTGGTAGTAGAGTCAGATACATTAGGGACATTTAAGCGACTAGGATAGTCACATGGAAGATCGTAAAATGAAAGTAATGTAGGTTCGTTTGACATTAGAGTAGGATAAATGGTCGACACAACATCAACAGCCGAAGGGCCTGTGCTGTGCTGTACTGTTCTATGTTCTGTGTTCAGTCTGCCATGTAGAACTTTGTCAATTGACTTGCCAAAGTCCATAAAGAAAACATCTATTGCTCTGCCTTCATCGACCTCTTTCTCCATAGAGCAGACCGTTGTGGTTCATCTTCAGCTGAATGATTGTGTACAGTTCTGCATCTACAGTTAGGAAGGACATTGGAGATTGGAGACAGTGCAGAAGAGGTTTATGAGAATGATCCTAGGATTGAAAAACTTCAGTTATGTCAACACACTGAAGAGGTTGGGACTGCTTTCTTTGGAGAGGGGAGTGCAAGAGGTGGTTTAATCAAAGTTTTCAAAATCATGAAGAGCCTGGACAGAATGGATAGGGTGCAGCCACACTTAGAATATTGTGTACAGTTCTGGTCATCATATTTCGGGAAGGATGTGGGAGCATTGGAAAAGGTGCAGAGGAGATTTACCAGGATGTTGCCTGGTCTGGAGGGAAGGTCTTATGAGGAAAGGCTGAGAGATTTGGGTCTGTTCTCTTTGGAAAGAAGAAGGCTAAGGGGGGATTTGATAGAGACATACAAGATGATCGGAGGATTAGATAGGGTAGACAGTGAAAGTATTTTTCCAAGGATGATGACGTCAGCTTGTATAAGGGGGCATAACTACAAATTGAGGGGTGATAGATTTAAGATAGATGTCAGAGGCAGAGGGTGGTAGGGTGTGGAATGCCCTACCTGCCAATGTAGTTAACTCAGCCACATTAGGGAGATTTAAACAATCCTTGGATAAGCACATGGATGATGATGGGATAGTGTAGGGGGACAAGCTGAGAATAGTTCACAGGTCGGCGCAACATCAAGGGCTGAAGGGCCTGTTCTGTGTTGTATTGTTCTATGTTCTATGTTCTAAACTGCTCCTACTCGTAAAAGAATCGAGAATGAAAGGGCACAGATTTAAAGTAATCGGTGAAAGGATTACAAGTGATATGAGACAAAATATTCTCACACAGCAACTAGCTCAATTATGGATTAGATTAGATTCCCTACAGTATGGGAGCGGGCCCTTTGGCCCAACAAGTCCACACCGACCCTCTGAAGAGTAACCCATCTCCCCTACCCTATATTTACCCCTGACTAATGCAGGTAACATGATGGGCAAGTTAGCATGGCCAATTCACCTGACCTGCACATCTTTGGATTGTGGGAGGAAGCCAGAGCACCCGGAGGAAACTCACATGACATGGGGAGAATCTACAAACTCCACACAAAAAATCGCCTCAGGCAGGACTTAAACCTAGGTCCCTGGCGCTGTGAGGCAGCAGTACTAAACACTGAGCCACTGTGCCACCCAATGGAATTCATTGCCTGGAATTGTGAGGAAAGCAGGGTTAATTGAGGCATTCAAGAGGGCATTAGACAACTATATGAACAGAAACTATGTACAGAGTTGTGACAGGACAGTGGCATGAAGTGAAATGCTCAAAAACATAAGAACTCAGAGTAGGCTATTTAGCCCGTCAAGCCTGGTCTGCCATTTAATACAGTCATGGCTGATCTGAACTCGGTTTCAACTCCACTATCCTGCCCACTCCCAATAATCCTTCAACCTGCTGCTAATTAAAATTCTGCCTATTTCCTCCTTAAATTTACTCAATGTCCCAAACTCCCCTGCACCTTGGGGAGGTGAATCCCACAGTTTCATGACCTTTTACTTGAAGTGATTTTCCCTCATCTCTATTTTCAATTTGCTACCCATTATCCTAAAACTATGACCTCTCTCCATCTAGATTGTCCCACATGAGAAAACATCTGTACCATACTGACTTTGCCAACATCTTTTAGTATCTTCTACACCTCGGTTGGGTCTCCTCTCATTCCTCTGTGAGAGAACAGATGCAGACATGGTGGGCTGAATGGCCTTCTGGCGTACCATTTCAATTCTGTGAAGTGCTTTTCAACTACTGCAATGAGGACTTCCAGCATAGCAAGATCCCAACAGCCAAAATGAAATGGATAATCAGTTTTAGTGATGTTGATTGAGGGATAAATATTGAGCAAGGAGACTGGAGTAAATCTCCAATGACCTTCTCTGAAGGATGCCATCTTGTCTCAACCTGGGGGTCAGCAAGACCCTGGTTTTTACATATCACCCAAGTCAGGCACGTCCGAGTTACAAATGACCAAGTATGCCACACTAGACTCTGCCATTCAGCTCAATCAGTCCATTCTATCCTGAAGCACACAATGTTGCCTTGATCTGTGAGCAATTACACCCAAACTGGTGGGAAGGAATCAGTGGAAGCTTTCCTGGAAATTGGAGCCCAGCCAAGGTGTGACGCCAGAGGGAAATGGAAAGGTTTGCCTCCCTTCACATTCCAAGTCTCTGTACAATGTTCGTGTAGCTGGGCTGGAGTCAAACTTTCATTACTGCTCGATAGCTGTTCCTGCCTTGGTTGATGCAGCTGTGTTTTGTCATTGTCCTAACCGAAAGGACAGGAAAGAGGAAGACGATTTTAACACCTCCTCACCACTCTGGGAACTGTCAGTTGGCTGCACGTACACAGTCAGACTGTGACGACGGCTCCAGGAACCATAAAAAATGCTGTTGATTGATGAGCCTAAAGCCCGTGTGTGAAACCGAAGGGAACAGACACCAATGTTATTGCTGAATTCAAAAGGTCATGCTGTGATTTGGCCTTGCATCCCCTCCAGAATGACATGTTTTACAGGAAAGGATTAGATCTCTTCAATGTTGAACAGAGACCACATCTCCAGATCCATTCATGTGGACGGTGGTTATGCCTTTCAGATCTGCTGGGAGCCACACCGACTCCATGAGCCAATTGTGCACTTCATAGTTTGCATCCATTCTGGGCACACCATTCTATAGTTCCATCACATTGAGGAAACTGACGATTAGGAAAACTGTAAGAGTTTTTTTAGATATATAATGTGCAAAAGAGAGGTAAAAGTGGACATTGGGCTGCTGGAAAATGATGCCAGAGAGATAGTCATGGGGAACAAGGAAATCACTGAGGAACTGAATAATTACTTTGTTTCAGTCTTCACGGTGGAAGCCACAAGTAATATCCCAAACATTCAAAAGAGTCAGGGGGCAGAGCTGGGTATGGTGGCCATCACCAAGGAGAAGGTGCCAGAAAAACTGAGAGCCCTGAAGGTGAATAAGTCACCTGGACCAGATGGACTACATCCTAGAGTTCTCAGGAAGACAGCTGAAGAGATAGTGGATGTATTAGTAGTGATCTTTCGGGAATCACTGAAATCAGGGAGGGTCCAAGAGGACTGGAAAATCGATAATGTGACACCCTTGTTTGAAAAGAAGGAAAATTCCACACTCAAGTGTGGGTAAAATCTTGGTATCCATTGTGAAGGATGAGGTTTCTGAATACTTCTCAGAACAAGTGGTGTTCTGCTGGCTTAGTGTTGGGATCACAACGTTTCACTTTATACATGAGTGATCTAGATGAAGGAACTGAAGGCATTCTGGTTAAGTTTTGCAGACCATACAAAGACAACTAGAGGGACAGGTAGCATTGAGGAGGTGGGGAGGCTACAGAAGTATTTGGACAGGTTAGGAGAGTGGACAAAGAAGAGGCAGATGGAGTACAACGTAGAAAAGTGTGAAGTCATGCACTTTGGTAGGAAGAATAGAGGCATGGACTATTTTCAAAATGTGGAGAAAATTCAGAAATCTGAAGTGCAAAGGGACTTGGGAGTTCTAGTCCAGGATTCTCTTAAGGTAAACTTGCAGGTTGAGTCAGTAGATAGGAAGGCAAATGCCATGTTGGCATTTCTTTTGAGAGCTGAAAATGTGTTGCTGGAAAAGTGCAGCAGGTCAGGCATCAGGCAACATCCAAGGAGTAGGAGAATCGACGTTTCGGGCATGAGTCTTCTTCAGGAATGAGGTAGGGGTGCCAAGCGGGCTAAGATAAAAGGTAGGGAGGAAGGACTTGGGGGAGGGCCGTTGAAAATGCGATAGGTGGAAGGAGGTCAAGGTGAGGGTGATAGGCCGGAGTGGGGGTGGGGGCGTCAACGTCAGGAAGAAGATTGCATGTTAGGAAGGTGGTGCTGAGTTCGAGGGTTGGGACTGAGACAAGGTGTGGGGAGGGGAAATGAGGAAACGAGAGATCTGAATTCATCCCTTGTGGTTGCAGGGTTCCTAGGCGGAAGATGAGGTGCTCTTCCTCCAGCCGTCGTGTTGCTATGGTCTGGCGATGGAGGAGTCCAAGGACCTGCATGTCCTTGGTGGAGTGGGAGGGGGAGTTGAAGTGTTGAGCCACGGGGCAGTTGGGTTGGTTGGTCCGGGTGTCCCAGAGGTATTCTCTGAAATGTTCCGCAAGTAGGCGGCCTGTCTCCCCAATATAGAGGAGGCCACATCGGGTGCAGCGGATGCAGTAAATGGTGTGTGTGGAGGTGCAGGTGAATTTGTGGCAGATATGGATGTATCCCTTGGGGCCTTGGAGGGAAGTAAGTGGGGAGGTGTGAGCGCAAGTTTTGCATTTCTTGCGGTTGCAGGGGAAGGTGCCGGGAGTGGATGTTGGGTTGGTGGAGGGTGTGGTCCTGACAAGGGAGTCATGGAGGGAGTGGTCTTTTCGGAACGCTGAGAGGGGAGGGGAGGGAAATATATCCCTGGTGGTGGGGTCCGTTTGGAGGTGGCGGAAATGACGACGGATGATACGATGTATTATGGAGGTTGGTGGGGTGGTAGGTGAGGACCAGTGGGGTTCTGTCCTGGTGGCGATTGAAGGGGCGGGGCTCAAAGGCAGAGGACCAGGAAGTGGAGGAGATGCGGTGGAGGGCATCGTCGATCACGTCTGGGGGGAAATTGCGGTCTTTGAAGAAGGAGGCCATCTGGGTTGTACGGTATTGGAACTGGTCCTCCTGGGATCAGATGCGGCGGAGACAAAGGAATTGGGAATATGGGATGGCGTTTTTACAGGGGGCAGGGTGGGAGGAGGTGTAGTCTAGGTAGCTGTGGGAGTCGGTCGGTTTATAGTAAATGTCCGTGTTGATTCGGTCGCCTGAGATAGAAATGGAAAGGTCTAGGAAGGGGAGGGAGGAGTCTGAGACGGTCCAGGTAAATTTGAGGTGGGGGTGGAAGGTGTTGGTAAAGTGGATGAACTGTTCAACCTCCTCATGGGAGCACGAGGCAGTGCCGATACAGTCATCGATGTAGCAGAGGAAAAGGTGGAGGGTGGTGCCAGTGTAGCTGCGGAAGATGGACTGTTCCACACATCCTACAAAGAGGCAGGCATAGCTGGGGCCCATGCGGGTGCCCATGGGTAGTCCTAAAAGGGGAAGTACTTTTGAGGCTGTCAGATTCTGGTTAGACCAAATTTGGAGTGTTGTGCACAGTTTTGAGCCCCATATCTCAGGAAGGATGCACTGACTCTGGAGTGTGTTCAGAGGAGGTTCATAAGAATGGTACCAGGAATGAAAAGCTTAACAACTGAGGAATGTTTGAGGACTCTGGGTCTATACACAATGGATTTTAGAAGGATGAGGGGGTATTTAGTTGAAACATTGAATGGCCAGGACAGACTGTATGTTGGGAAGATGTTTCCATTGGTAGGAGAGTCTAGGGGACCTGAGGGCACAATTTAGAATAAAAGGAAGAACTTTTAGATTAGATTAGATTACATTACAGTATGGAAACAGGCCCTTTGGCCCAACAAGTCCACACCGACCCGCCGAAGCGCAACCCACCCATACCCCTACATTTACCCCTTACCTAACACTACGGGCAATTTAGCATGGCCAATTCACCTGACCTGCATATCTTTGGACTGTGGGAGGAAACCGGAGCACCCAGAGGAAACCCACGCAGACACGGGAAGAACGTGCAAACTCCACAGAGGAAGTCGCCTGAGGCAGGAATTGAACCCGGGTCTCCGGCGCTGGTCTCCGGCGCTGTGAGGCAGCAGTGCTAACCACTGTGCCACCGTGCCGCCCACGAATGGAAGTAAGGCAAATCGTCTTCAGCCAGAGAGTGGTGAATCTATGGAATTCATTGCCACAGAAAGCTGTGGAGGCCAGGTCATTTGAGTGTATTTAAGACTGAGATAGCTAGGTTCTTGAAGATTAAGTGGATCAAGGGAGATGGGGAGAAAGCAGGAGAATGGGGTAGAGAAACTTATCAGCCATGATTGAATGGTGGAGCAGACTTGATGGGCTGAATGGGCTAATTTCCGCTCCTATCTCTTATGGTCTTATCCATACTGTTACAATCTACATGAAACTGCACAGCAATTTTCTCCTGTGAAGGTGGTGACCTGTGCCTGACATATAGCCAGCTGCAGGAGATCTTCCTTCCTTTATTCTTGTGTGGGATGTGGGCATTACCATCAAAGTATGTGGGTGCAGTACCACATGCGGACCAGGTTGGGTAAGGATGACAGATCTCATCCCATAAGTGAAGCAGGTGGGTTTTTGCAAAGATTGATGATAATTATCATGGTCACCATCACTGAGACTAATCTTTAATTGCGTGTTTTGTTGAGGCTCCCCAGTTGAAGGGTCTCGATCATGTAGAGTCCCTACTTCAGGGAGCTGGAGGTGAGAAGGTCAGCCCTGTCGATCTCAGAGACGGATTGGAAGCAGTTACTGGGGTGGATGGTCAGTCTGTACTCAATCTCAGTTGATTAGAAAACCCACCTCGGCCCCTTTGGACTGCACACAAGTTATGGGATGGAGTTTGAACCCATAGCCCACAACTTTAATTGAGACCTCAAGATTATTTCTACCTCCATCCTCAACACCCAGGTTTTCAGGAAAGAGCAGTACCTCCCAAAATAACTCAGCAGATCCCCAACCAATCACTTTGAGTCATATATACAAAAGGAGGCAGAGTTTGGAACTCTCTTCCACAAATGGCACGGGATGCAGGATCAATTGTTTATTTTAGATTTGAGACGGATAAATTATTTTATTAAGTTAAGGTATTCAGGGATATGGGTCAAAGGCATGTCTGTGGAGTTAGACCACAGATCAACCTTGATGTCAATGAATGGCAGAACAGGGTCAAGGGGCTGAATGGCCTACTCCTGTTCCTATGTTCGATGTTGATCTGAAGCAGCGCTGTACATGCAATCAGGAGCCATTGGTTGAAATAAGCCCTTTTCAGGAATTAAGCTTGGAACAATCTTCTCAATAAAGAAGACAATGAGATGAGAGAGACGCACGCATGATTTCCAATCCTGGTTGGAGATGTCAATGTGCTGGGATGGATAGTGGAACGTGGACTGAGTTATTGTTCCAATGTCATTTCCTATTGGCTCCATACAATGACACCACAGTCTTCCAACATTGTACTGCTGGAGTGATTGTTACTGATTTTACATACATAGGGCTGGGTTTTACGCCAATGTACAGTCCACCGTCTCCCACCCCACATCCTGGATTCTTCGCAGCAATAACCCACTGGCCAGGCCATCAATGGCTTCATTGAGACAGAGGAGCTGAGAGTGTGGGAGGAGTGAGAGCGACAGGCCCAAACTGCTTTTGATATACCCTGTATGGAGTTCAAAGGAGCCAAGGTGGGTTTTCTAATCTACTGAGCTCGACAACAGACTGACCGTCCACCCCAGTGACTGCTTACAATCTGTCTCTGAGATTGACAGGGCTGACTCTCTATCGCCTCCAGCTCTCAGGAGTGGGGACTCTGCATGACCGAGATCCTTCAACTGGGGCAAATGTCTTGAATCAGGGTATTTCCCGACTTGAACGAAATATCCCAATAGCGAAATGCAACCCAGATTGGAAAACTCCTGCCCCGAAAAAGAAGGACAGAGTTAGTATTATGCCCAGGACTGAAATCATACTGACTCAAGGATAGTGAGATGTTGCTAGGCACCTGGAAAGCAGAGTGAGAGATACGGTTGGTGGTCAATTCTCAATTCAGATTGGCTTTGAGGTTCATCTGTTCTCAACTCAATTTTGGTGTGATCAACACAGGGATGTTGTGATTTTAAATGGCAGGGGGTATTTGATCCTCTCTGTTTGGTACTAATGGGTACCATCTAAGACAAGTCCTTGGAACAGGAGGGAGCCACTTAGTGCCTTGGGCATTCTCTGCTATCCAATTTGATCCCAACTGACCCACAACCCAATTCTATTGAACTGAGCTTGTTCACTAACATAGTCCTTTTTGTCTTAAAAACTTCGGTCAAACATCCACAATATTTTGAGGAAGTTCTACAGACCAACATTGTTTTCAAAAAATTCTTTCCTGAATTTGACCACTGGCCTTGTCAGACATTTACTAATTATAAAAACAAACTATGTAAGTCAAGAAAGGGATTGTTTTTTGTCCTTGCCAACAGTTTTACAATTCTTCTATGGGACGTGAGCATCGCTGGTCAAGCCTGCATTTATAGACAGGCCTGTCTACAATTGTTCAGGAGAAGCTTTGCTGAGATACCATCGTGAACCTCCATCTGATGCAGATATGTCCACAGTGTTTTTAGCAAGAGATCAATGAACATTGATATAATTTAATGGATCAATTCTCTCGTTGTGGCTTGCTAGGTCTTGTGGTGGAAAAAGGTGTTGTTGCATTTATTAATTATTTCAAGAATTTTTATTTTACTTCATTGCTGGTTTGACCAGCAATTATTGTCCATCGCTTTGCCATGAGTCTGGAGTCACGTGTAGGCCAGACCAGGTAAAGGGGAACAGATTTACTTTCCAAAAAGGTTCAATTTTTTTTTGCAATAATCAACAATGGTTACCTGGCCACCATGAAATCAGCTGTTAACTCCACACACTGATTTAATACAGCTTTCACCACTGGGGGATTTGAACCCAAATTGCCAGAGAATTAGCCCTGGGGGGGGGGGGGGGTTGGAAGCAGTTGTCCAGTGACACTGTCACAGTTGATTGATTACAGATGATTGACTGTTACATGCTTTGTGTTGATTAATAATTGTATAAGATAAGGGTTCTGAAAGAGTTAATGCCTATGCAATCCGGAGCTCCACCCAGTTTGATGAAGTCACACAACATCTGGATGGAGAATAATTTAAAATCTGTCTTCTCCACCTCCTGTTAATAATATTTAATGTGCCTAACAGGGAATGTAATCCCTACATACTTAACATTACATAATCAACTACATTCTATCATGGTAAACAAGTATTGCTTCAGCTTGTGATCCATTCTCCACCCTGGACTATGGAAGAACCTCTTACACCTGGATAGGGGGGTGGATTGGTGGTAACATGCACTCGGTCCAACCACAGACCAACAGTGGTTGATCGCAAGAGATAGAATATAACATGGTGACCATGCTGGGTATCATCGATCACTACAAAAGATGGTTTGGAAGGGACTCTCATGTACGTGGGGGACTGCAGGTCACACACTGGGGACTTTCAATCTAAACATTACAGTCAGACCTTTCAGGAGTGAAATCAAAAAACAGATCCACACCTGAAGACTGAAAGATGGGATGGCTGGTGACTTAATGGTTATCATGCTGCCTCACAGCATCAGGAACTCGGGTTCAATTCCATCCTTGGGTGACTGTCTGGGTGAAGTTTGCATACTCTCCCCAAGTCTGTATGGGATTCCTCCAATGATGTTGGTTGGCTATGGGAAATGCAGAGTGAGGGGGTGGGACTGGGAGGGATACCCTTCAGAGGGTTGGTGTGGACTGAATGGCCTGTTACCACACTGTAGGGATTCTATGCCTGGAATTTTCATCTGAAAATGACAATCAGTTCTGGGCGATTGTGACCTTTAAAGCTGAGACAAGTAGACTTTTGCTCACCAAAGGTATTACGGGAAATGGAGAAAAGTGCAGTGATCCTTGCAGATCAACAAGGATTTCATTTACACTTCCTTCTCCTAGCCACATGTATACATCTTTATCAAGCAATGTTTTCTGGTGAGACTGCTGTGAAGAGGGAAGCACCTACTCATGGCAGAAGATGAACAATAGATTAGATTACATTACATTACAGTGTGGAAACAGGCCCTTCGGCCCAACAAGTCCACACCGACCCGCTGAAGCGCAACCCACCCATACCCCTACATTTACTCCTTACCTAACACTATGGGCAATTTAGCATGGTCAATTCACCTGACCTGCACATCTTCGGACTGTGGGAGGAAACCGGAGCACCCGGAGGAAACCCACGCAGACACAGGGAGAACGTGCAAACTCCACACAGTCAGTCGCCTGAGGCGGGAATTGAACCCAGGTCTCTGGCGCTGTGAGGCAGCAGTGCTAACCACTGTGCCACCGTGCCGTCCATGAGTTCATCAATCTGAAACTTTAAATTTATTTCTCTCTCCACTCTTAATGTAGTTCCAACATTTTCTGTTTCTAATGGTGTGATCCTTCGTCCCTGCAGGTAGTATCTCAAATCCCACTATTAGAATTCATACTCAATTCTCAAAAAACTAAGAGTTTTAGATTCTTTTTAAGAGAGGTAGTGATTGCTGGCTAAGCCAGTGTTTGTCCCTATTGCCTGTTTGCCCCGGAGAAGATGCTGGTGAGGTGCTTTCTGGAACTGCTGTATCACAGTCCTGTTAGGGAGGGAATTCCAGGATTTTAACCCTGCAACGCTGAAGGAACCGTGATATATTTCCAAGTCAAGATGGTGCGTGGCTTGGAAAGGAACTGGAAGGCGGTGGTGTTCTCGTCTATCTGCTGTCTTCAACCATACGGGAAGTGTCTTGTATTGTGAAAGGAATTGGTGCAAGTGTGTGGGAGTTATGCTTCAGTTGTACTGGCCATTGATCAGATTGTATCTGGGGTGCTGTGTACAGTATTGGTCACCATACTTATAGAAATATGTTAATGCTCTGGAAACAGTTCAGAGAAGGTTTACTAGACTAATACCTGGAATGAGCAAATTGCCTCATGAAGGAAGATTGAATATGCAAGACTTGTATCCTCTTGAATTTAGAGGTAGAGGTGATTCAATGAAAACATATAAGATCCCTGAGGGGACTTAACCGGGTGGACGTGGAAATGATGATTTTCCTCTTTGGGAGAATCCAGACTAAAGGGTCATTTATTTAAGACAGAGGTGTAGAAAGATATTTTTTCTCATGAGTCTTTGGAATTCTCTTCCTCAAAAGACAATGGATTCAGAATGTTTAAATATTTTTAAAGCAGAGGTAGATGGATTCTTGACGATGAAGGGTCTGAAAGATTCTCAGGGATATGCAGCAATGTAAAATCAGAACAGCCTTGATCTTATTGAATGGTGGAGCAGACTTGAAAGACCTACTCCTGCCATGCAGTGTGATAGTTCTGTGCTAAAGGCAGAAGCCACAATGTGCATTGCTCATGCACAAGGAATCTCTTGCATCATGAGGGGATCCCTGCCCACAGAGATCTTCCTGACTGAAGGATCCTCCCACAAAAAACCAGGCAGGCCTCTATTCTGACTCCAGGTAGAAGGCAGCTGTCATCATGTCTTCCTACTGCCTGATCTTCATGGCTGTAGTTATTTCCTTTCAACCCATCGATGAAAAAGCTCTTGTCACCTGTTAAAATCTGATGATGCAAATGATGGGGTTTTTGACTTGAATCCTTATGCTCTTTCTGATTCATTTACTTGTAAAGTACTGGTTTAAAATACCGGATCCGTGAACAATATAAATTCTCATAAAGCGAAGCAAGTTTGTGGGATTATAGTAAGCTGTACAAACGTTGGAGTGTTTTTAAGGTTGGTCTTGTTGTTAGTTGAACTAGTCTGGGGAAGTTTTGATACAGGCTGGAATAGGAATGATATCCTCGGTGATCAATATTATATAAAAACAATGTCAAACAAGATGGGGGAGGAACTCTGATTGAGAACCAGTTCAGAGACAGTGAGCGGTGGTGATTCTAGGCTTCTATTCCTGCCTTCAGCAGGATCTAGCAGACTCAGTTGCTTTTGAATGATTCTTTTGTCAACTCTGTGATTATGGACACTGCATAATCCCAGTTATCATCACCATTTTTGGATTGAAAATTGCTAAATGTTCATAACAGATCCACTGATATCTGACACGGCAGGGAATAAGAGTAACAAATGATCTCCACCCAAAATGTAGATCCGTCTGTTCTTCCCAGGGCCTGTGAAGTATTTTCTGCCTTTGTTTCAAGCTTCCATGATTTGAAGTCGCTCGTTGTAATCTCCATTTCGGAAATGTTGTTGCTTGTAGGCATTTCCCTTTATTGTGTGCATTTCAAAAGCTACTAAGACCGTTCTGAAAGTTTTTAATTTGCGAAGAGAGCTTTACAGAGAAGGAGATAGCTATGGAGCAAACACAGTCTGCTTCAGTGAGAAGTCTGAGGGGATTTCAGGAATTTGATTCAGTACAATAAACTCCAGGGAACACATCTGCTCCATTGCTGGCTGACTCTATTAATCTCACCTCTACATGAATGGGAAACCAAACAATATCACAGAAGTTTCCAGAAATGTTAGTGCAGCCATATAGTGCAATAGTACTGGTGGCTCTAATGTGTCTAGGATGTGGTAATCAAGAAAGGACAGGTGCAGACTTACCATAGACTACTCTCTAGTATCTGTCTCATTCTTAGATACTTGCATCTGCATCAAGGATGGGCACCTCAGCACCTCACTCTACCACAAGCCCATGGATAACCTCACAATGCTATAATACGCATACACAGAATCTATTCAGATGAGGAGGAACGTGACAGACACCTGAAGGTACTCAAGGGTGTCCTCATAAGAACAGGGTACAATGCTCAACTCATCGTCCACCAGTTCTGATGTGCCACATCGAGAAACCATAATGAGCCCCTCAGGAGACAGACACGGGTTGCAACCAATAGGGTACACATCGTTGTCCAGTACTTTTGGGGACCTGAAAAACTATGCCATGTTCTTTGCAGCTAGTACACATTATCGATGAGGATAAGCACCTCGCGAAGACCTTCCCTATGCCTCCACTTCTTGCATGTAAACAACCACCAAACCTTAAACAGACCATTGTTTGCAGCAAACTGCCTAGCCTTTAGGACAACATCAACCACAACACCATACAACCCTGTCATGGCAACCACTGCAAGACGTGTCAGAGTGTCAACACGGGTAACACCATTACATGTGGGGACACCACCCACAGTGTACGTGGTACGTACTCATGTGACTTGGCCAATGTTGTCTATTTCATATGCTGCAGGTAAGGATGCCCCGAGGCATGGTATATTGGTGAGACTGAGCAGACGCTATCACAACGGTTGAATGGACACCACACAACAATCACCAGGCAGGAGCGTTCCCTTCCAGTCGGGAAACACTTTGACGGTCTGGGACATTTGGTCTCGGATCTTCAGGTGACCATCCTCCAAGGTGGACTTCGAGATAGGCAACAATGCACAGCAGCTGAGCAGAGGCTGATAGCCAAGATCAGGACTCATGAGGATCACCTCAACTGAGACCTTGGGTTCATGTCACAGAGTTGTTTAAACTAACTTTGCAGGGGCATGGGAACCCAGACTGTAGCTTTAGGGTGCAGGACCTGGAGTGTAGGGAGGTTAGGAACATGGCATCAATTTCAAAGGAGGGTGCCTGTAAACAGGAAAGTGGCTTGAAGTGTGTATACTTCAATGCAAGAAGTATACGAAATAAGGTAGGTGAACTTGCAGCGTGGGTTGGTACCTGGGACTTCGATGTTGTGGCTATTACGGAGACATGGGTAGAACAGGGACAGGATTGGCTGTTGCAGGTCCCAGGGTTTAAATGTTTTAGTAGGGTCAGAGGTGGGGGTAAAAGAGGGGGAGGTGTGGCATTGCTTGTCAAAGATAGTATTACAGCTGTGGAAAGGACGATGGATGAAGACTCGCCATCTGAGGTAGTTTGGGCTGAGGTTAGGAATAGGAAAGGTGAGCTCACCCTGTTAGGAGTTTTTTACAGGCCTCCTAATAGTCCTAGAAACGTAGAAGAAAGGATTGCGAGGATGATTCAGGAGAAGAGTGAAAGTAATAGGGTGGTTGTTATGGGGGACTTCAACTTTCCTGATATTGACTGGGAAAGCTATAGCTCAAGTTCGTTAGATGGATTAGTGTTTGTCCAATGTGTGCAGGAGGGTTTCCTGACACAATATGTAGATAGGCCAACAAGAGGTGAGGCCATACTGGATTTGGTTCTGGGTAATGAACCAGGCCAGGTGTTAGAATTAGAGGTAGGTGAGCACTTTGGGGACAGTGACCACAATTCGGTGACTTTTACTCTAGTGATGGAGAGGGATAAGTGTGCACTACAGGGCAAGAGTTATAGCTGGGGGCAGGGAAATTATGATGCGGTGAGGCATGACTTAGGATGTGTGGCTTGAAAAAGTAAGCTTCAAGGCAAGGGCGTAATTGATATGTGGAGCTTGTTCAAGGAGCAACTATTGAGTGTCCTTGATAAGTATGTACCCGTCAGACAGGGAGGAAAGGGTCGTGTGAGGGAGCCGTGGTTTAATAAGGAATTGGAATCCCTTGTTAAATGGAACAGGGCGGCCTATGTAAAGATGAGGCGTGAAGGTTCAATTGGGGCGATTGAGAGTTATAAGGTAGCCAGGAAGGATCTGAAGAGAGAGCTAAGAGCAGCAAGGAGGGGACATGAAAGGTCTTTAGTTGGTAGGATTAGGGAAAACCCTAAGGCTTTCTATAGGTATGTCAGGAATAAAAGAATGACTAGGGTAGGAATAGGTCCAGTCAAGGATAGTAGTGGGAAGTTGCGTGTGGAGGCTGAAGAGATTGGGGAGACACTGAATGAATACTTTTCGTCAGTATTCAATCAGGAACAAGACATTGTTGTCAATGTGAATACTGAGTCACAATTAAGTAGAATGGATGGCTTTGAGGTATGTAGAGAAGAAGTGTTGGAAATTCTGGAAAGGGTGAAAATAGATAAGTCCCCTGGGCCTGATGGCATTTATCCTAGGATTCTCTGGGAAGCAAGGGAGGAGATTGCAGAGCCATTGGCCTTGATTTTTATGTCCTCGTTGTCTACAGGAGTAGTGCCAGAAAATTGGAGGCTAGCAAATGTGGTTCCCTTGTTCAAGAAGGGGAGTAGGGATAACCCTAGTAACTATAGGCCGGTGAGTCTCACTTCTGTTGTGGGCAAAATCTTAGAGAGAATTGTAAGGGATAGGATTTATGAACATCTGGATAGGAATAATGTGATCAAGGATAGTCAGCATGGTTTTGTGAAGGGCAGGTCGTGCCTCACAAACCTTATTGAATTCTTTGAGAAGGTGACTAAGGAGGTGGACGAGGGGAAAGCGGTAGATGTGGTGTATATGGATTTTAGTAAGGAGTTTGATAAGGTTCCCCATGGTAGACTACTGCAAAAAATACGGAGGTATGGCATTGAGGGTGATTTGGAAGTTTGGATTAGGAGTTGGCTGGCTGGAAGAAGACAGAGGGTAGTAGTTGATGGCAAAGGTTCATCTTGGAGTGCAGTTACTAGCGGTGTTCCGCAAGGATCTGTTTTGGGACCATTGCTGTTTGTCATTTTTATAAATGACCTGGAGGAGGGGTTAGAAGGTTGGGTGAGCAAGTTTGCGGATGATACGAAAGTCGGAGGAGTTGTAGACAGTGAGGAAGGATGTGGCAGGTTATAGCGGGA
This sequence comes from Chiloscyllium plagiosum, assembly GCF_037043375.1. Classification (NCBI taxonomy): domain Eukaryota; kingdom Metazoa; phylum Chordata; class Chondrichthyes; order Orectolobiformes; family Hemiscylliidae; genus Chiloscyllium; species Chiloscyllium plagiosum. The sequence continues at coordinate 51,637,855 of NW_028270166.1, forward strand.
TATAGATAAGCTGCAGAACTGGGCAGAAAGGTGGCAAATGGAGTTCAATGTAGCTAAGTGTGAGGTGATTCACTTTGGTAAGAGTAACAAAAAGATGGGGTACTGGGCTAATGGTCGGATACTTGGTAGTGTGGATGAGCAGAGGGATCTTGGTGTCCATGTACACAGATCTTTGAAAGTTGCCACCCAGGTAAATAGGGCGGTGAAGAAGGCATATGGCGTACTGGCTTTTATTGGCAGAGGAATTGAGTTCCGGAGTACTGAGGTCATGTTGCAGTTGTATAAGACTCTGGTGCGGCCGCATCTGGAGTATTGTGTGCAGTTTTGGTTGCCATACTATAGGAAGGATGTGGAGGCACTGGAACGGGTGCAGAGGAGGTTTACCAGGATGTTGCCTGGTATGGTAGAAAGATCATATGAGGAAAGGCTGAGGCACTTGGGGTTGTTTTCATTGGAGAAAAGAAGGTTTAGGGGTGACTTGATCGAAGTGTACAAGATGATTAGGGGTTTAGATAGGGTCGACAGTGAGAATCTTTTTCCACGTATGGAGTCAGCTATTACAAGGGGGCATAGCTTTAAATTAAGGGGGGGTAGGTATAGGACAGATGTTAGGGGTAGATTCTTTACTCAGCGAGTCGTGAGTTCATAGAATGCCCTGCCAGTAGCAGTGGTGGACTCTCCCTCATTATGGGCATTTAAGCGGGCATTGGATAGGCATATGGAGGATAGTGGGCTAGTGTAGGTTAGGTGGGCTTGGATCGGTGCAACATCGAGGGCCGAAGGGCCTGTACTGCGCTGTATTCTTCTATGTATCTATGTATCTATATGTATTACAGGTGACCCCACTACACTATATACACTCTCTCTCCCTCTCACACACACACCCACACAGTTATATACTCACACATTCATGCAGACCCTCTCTCATCCACACACACATACAGCTCCCACACTCACACCCACGCACGCATTCTCTCACAGGCCTATACTCCATCACATTCACACACCCACTTTACCAAGCTTGCACACATGCAAACACACGCTGTCTCATGTGCACTCACATTCATACACACGCACTCAGATAGACACACTCTGTCTCTCTCCTGCATGCACACACACAGATCTGTTTGTGGGGTGAATTTGTATTTGCAGAATGATATTTGCAGGTACTTTCTCTTTTGCTCAAAAAATGTAAAACCTGCAAAAAGTCAATGCAGGCAGTGAATCCATGTAATATTTGTAAATTCCACTTTGGAAGTAGAAGTAATCTGGCTCAAGATTGGTCTGACTTACACCATTAAGGCATTGTCTGAGCTGAGATGTCACCTATTGTTATATAACTTTAAATTATCTTGAAAATGTGACTTAAAAGTAGTTCTGGGATTTACATATTAAAAGACCGAAACCAGCAAATCCATTCTAAAAGATGAAAGACCTAACAATCTAGGTTTGTTCAATGTATCACTGTAATCCTTTGTTATAAATTCTGTGTCCTAAGATCCTGCTCCACAGCTACCTGATGAAGCGCTCCGAAAGCTAGTGCTCCCAAATAAACCTGTTGGACTATAACCTGGTGTTATGTGATTTTTAACTTTAGTCCTGGGATCCACATTGTATGAAACACAGCAAGATAGGAAATAGGATGATAAGTAGGCCATCAGCCCTTTAAGCCTGCTCCACCATTCAAAATGATCATGGCTGATCTTCCAACTCAGTCCCCTTTTCCCACTTTCTCCCCGTATCTTTGATCTTCTTAGCCTTCAGAACTATATTAAACCCCTTCTTGAAAATATTCAATACTCATGCCTCAACCACTTTCTGTGGTAAAGAGTTACCCTTTGTTCAATATAGACATTTATCTTTACTAATGAAACACCAGTAAAAGGCATTGGGAAAACTAGCAACCACAAAAGCCAGGCTTGCGCAAAACCACACAGTTAGAGCTGCTCAAATTGGTTTGAACAAAGCCGTAATATCAGGGGGCACCAGCTGCACTAGGTGATAGTGCTCAGTCAATGTCATCTGGATGCCATGTTGTTTCTCATGGCAACTGGTAAAAAGACATCAGCAACACTAGAAAACCTAGTGGGCGGCACGGTGGCACAGTGGTTCGCACTGCTGCCTCACAGCGCCTGAGACCCGGGTTCAATTCCCGCCTCAGGCGACTAACTGTGTGGAGTCTGCACGTTCTCCCCGTGTCTGCGTGGGTTTCCTCCGGGTGCTCCAGTTTCCTCCCACAGTCCAAAGATGTGCAGGCCAAGTGAATTGGCCATGCTAAATTGCCCATAGTGTTAGGTAAGGGGTAAATGTAAGGGTATGGGTGGGTTGCGCTTCGGCGGGTCGGTGTGGACTTGTTGGGCCGAAGGGCCTGTTTCCACACTGTAATGTAATGTAATCTAAACAGTTCAACACAGCACAGGAACAGGCCCTTCAGCCCACAAATTCGCAAAGAGCAAATCATTCTGTAAATTTGAAATCATCTGATGATGTTGGTACTTCAAGGACAACAGCCTTTTTTAGATCTGGATGTGGCCCACAGTTCCAACTCACTGACCCCCACCAATTCCTCCCCTACCCAGGGCAATTGAAATGAAATGGGAAATTAACCCAGTTCTTTCTTGATCTAACCCACTCTGCCTTCAAACAGTAGGCAACAAGACTAAGACTAGGGTAGTCCCCTTATTATCCGGACTGGGAGTTGATGGCTTCATTGGAACTGGACATGCTCGTTTAACCTGGATCTGGGCAGGTTAAGGTCGGGCGGGGTTTCCTGCTCAGTCAAGCTGCACATGAGAACCTCCCCAAGAGAAAATGTTTTACCATTTTATTCAAGTTCATTGGCCCTGGGGAGCAGCAATCCTCTCTCATGCTCATCCCTCAAGGTGGTTCACTTGTCAAGTTTCTCTTTTGCTTCCATGATCTATTTACTTGATGGAGAGAATCAATCTCAGCTCCCACCAGCTGGATAGACAGGAATTCTGGCCTCAAAGAAAGAAACTGTAAAACTTGGGGAATTTGGACCTGTATGTTCACTTCCCAGAGCTACTTTATTTCACTGTTTCTGTTTCATTTGAACCAGAGTAATGGCCTGAAGCTTGAAGAAGGGGGTACAATAGCTTTTTGGAGATGAGCACATGAGCTGCTTGCTCACTGAGCTTCCCATTCTGACCAAAAACTGTAAACTTGTAACCTTGAATTTTGATAACTGTTAGAAATCTCTCCTGCTGTGAATCCTGGGAGTGATGGATACATGATGTGAATGCTGCTCAGTATTTTGAAGTTAAAAATCACACAACACCAGGTTATAGTCCAACAGGTTTATTTGGAAGCACTAGCTTTCGGAGCACTGCTCCTTCACCAGGTGATGAAGAAACAGCGCTTTGAAAGCTAGTGCTTCCAAATACACCTGTTGGACTATAACCTGGTGTTGTGTGATTTTTTAACTTTGTACACCCCAGTCCAACAATGGTGTCTCCAAATCAGTGTTTTGAAATGAGATATTGCTTTTGGGTTATTTGTTTCTCCCTCTGGAACTTCGTCCACGTGATGCACTGGTATCTGACAATCCTTTGTAAATAGTACTCAAGCAGGACGCTGGAAGAACACAGCAAGCCAGGCAGCATCACGGGATGGAGAAATCAACATTTCGAGTATAACCTTCCTTCAAGAATTCCTGAAGAAGGATTACACCCTAAACGTTGGCTTCTTCACATCCTGAAGCTCTGTTGCTTGCTGTGTTCTTTCAGCCTCCTGCTTGTCAATTTTGGATTCCAGCATTTGCCGGTTTTTTTTGCCTCTAATTCCTTGTAGATTACTGTGGTGACCCAGAGTGCTTTACATCACCAATAGCAGTCCCAAGGGAATTCTCCAGATTTTTATTTTCCATTAATGGTCTCTCCCAGGAGATTACTCTGGGAGGTAGGAAGGTGTCTATACGTCTGGCATTATAGTTGTGAAACAGGTCTGATGGGATATCCTGATGAAGGGCTTATGTCCGAAACATCGATTCTCCTGCTCCTCGGATGCTGCCTGACCTGCTGAGCTTTTCCAGCAACACATTCTTGACTCTGATGGTATATCTGACCTTTTCCTGTTCCTTGTTGCTGTAGATTTGGAATGAAGGTGGTGTAGTGAGATTGTCACTGATGATTCTGAGGCCCAGGCTAAGGTTTTAGGGACATGGATTCAAATCTTGCCCCACCAGCTGGTTAGTACATCCAAATAAAAAGCCAGTCTTCTTAATTGTGACCATGGTAATGTGACGATACAATGGTTATTTTGTTTTTTTTTAAGAGAAGTTTTAAGACAGAAGTGCTGAGCTGTCTGTTTGGAAAACCAGTAGCCTAAATAGCTTGTGCAGCCTTAGAGTTTTTTTTTAGTTGGAATAATAGAAGCAGCCTGAATGGGTGTGGTCAATCTCAAATCAAATAAGTTTTAGTTTCTTAGTTTTTCACACATAGCAATTGTTTTGGGATCCATTGCTGCAGTATTTCAGAATTTCAGTCTTTCAGAATTGTCTTGAAGTTTCTCCTCCTGGGCTGCTACAGTTGTGCATGAAATAATCTGTTTGCTTGAATTTCTCTTCTGCCAAGGCTGTGTTTATGGAATGTTACTATATTGGAACTGTTAATTAGTAATAGCTACTGGATCGATTATTATGTTAAGTTGTCCAATAGAGTCATAGCTAAGCCAATTATTGCCTTTATTCTTTCTTTTGTCTATATTGACCATAGTTTATGAATAAAGTGTGTTTTATTTTACGCTGGTTAGTTTGACCAATTGAATTGCATCTGGAATGCAAAACCTTATATTTATCTTTAAAATAAGAAAATGCTAAGGTCTAGGTTACCTTCTTAATATATTTTAAAGTGGTCTGGTCTGGTCGATATCAACAACTATCATTCATTTGTAAAAATCCATCTTGTTCTCTAATGTCCTTCTGGGGTGGAAACTTGCCATCCTAACTCCATATCCAAAACAGTGTGCTTCATTCTTAATCGCCCTTTGAAATGGCTGAGCAAGCCTTTCAGTTCCAGGGCAATTAGAGATGAGCAATAAACGCTGCCCTTGCCAGCACCCCCTACGTCTCATGTAAGAATCCAAGAGATACTTATCAAGCTGGGATCTTGATCCTCGAACACCAGTTACTGATTCCACACTCGTCTGGCCAACCGTGATGAGTTGAGATTAGATGATGCCACCATGATACATTTGACGGTAATGGCTGCCTCGAGTAAGGGACTCCTGCCTTTGGTCATGCCTCCTACTGTTGGGGGGGGGGGGGGGGGGGAGCCAGAGATAGAGGTGTAGACTGACAATCCTCCAGTCTGACAATCCTTTTACTTCTCTTGGACTTGAGCATCTCACTTTGGGCTGCAAACTCTAAATGAATGACAGAGGGGGGAGCAGTTTCGCCCAATGACCTCCTGCATTTATCTGCCTCAGCTGGTAAAACAACCTTCTTCCAGGTCTACCCTACATTCTGGATATTTTTATAACTCGTATCGGAAAGTATTCAGTGATAATTGAGAAAAAAAACACACATGTGAATTATTGATAACTCGATGATTATTCTCCAGATTTGCCCTGGAGATCAATTGTCAATTTCTGGAGACTTGAACTCAATCCCTGAGCATTCGACAATGACAGTCTTTCTCCCTCCTGGTTAATATCAACCAATTCAAACCGGGAACAGATGGAGTGTGGCTCCCCATTAGTCTGCAGCATGCACCATGGGACATTCCTTCACTAAGCCATCAGAGACTCCAACTCTTTGCTGATGCAATTGCAACACCAAAAACAAATTTGCTGGGTCACCAAATGATTCTTGATGACATTTGCAAGCCACTGTGCTGTTCTGAAACTGCCTTCTGAAGGATAGGGTTCAATGTGGTTAACCAGATGAGAGCCGGTTTGACCGCTATCCGACCAGGGTAGAGTTACTAGACTGAAAAAGCCATCGAGGTTTGGCACATCAGAATTGGGAGGGGTTCAGAACCAGAGTTTTGAATTTCCTCAAAGACTCCTGTCATTTCCATTAGGTCAGGGCAGGGTCACCACCTGCACTCACTTAAAGTGGGGCGGGAACATGCAGGAAATTAAAATTTCTCTGTCTTTGGCATTTCGTATAGCTGAGTGAGATCCGAAGCTTGTGCTAAGTGAATTCATGCACCGTGGCAGGGGACTACTGAAGAGTCAGGAACCTTTAACAGGTCAGTTTGAAAGTTGCTGCCAATGCCTCCTCATGTCTCACGTGTCCCCATCATTTTCTTTCATATGCCCAAACCACCCCTGGGGTCTTCTATCCCTAATGTCCTTTCCATACCCCTTCTGTGACCACTACCCATCCATATTCCAGGCCCACTCTCCCAATGGACATTATATAATTCCAATCACCCACTCAGATCTGGACAATCCTCAAAACAGTCATCGTATGCATTTGAAAATGTCCCTTGGGGAAAAGAAACTATTGAGCTCTTAAAAGTACCAAACAGCCACCGTCATTCATCGTTTCAATGTCAAAAGCTTTCATCAAGCCCACATCCCTTAATCTTGTGTAAGCATTAAAAACCAACATCAAAGAAATAATTACTTATTATAAGATAATACGTATGTCAATCAAACAAGCCATACAATTCCCTGCTAGGCATGTGAATGTTGCCTGCTGAGCTGAGGGCAGTATCTGTTCCTGGAGCTTAGCCAAACAACTGGATCTGCAGCAGTAGTTTGAGTAGATGACCAGATGACTTTTCCAGATTACCACATTTCCATTTGTCTTCCCAATTATTTGCTGTGTCGGCAGGCTAACTTTTGTGATTCAGTTACCAGAACACTCAAAACCCTCTTTACTACAGCATTCAGTGTTTGTTCTCTATTTAAATATTGTGTTTTTCTCATCCTGCTACCAAAGTGAACAGCCTCACATAGTTTTCACATTATACTTGATTTAACAAGTTTTCCCACTCACTTAACTTATGTTCCTTATATAGTTATGAGAAACGTAACTAATCCTTATAGTTATAAGGAATAAGTTTGTATCATCCTTCCAAGTTGCTTTCCCACCTAATGTTATATCACCAGCTATTGTGGCTACAATATACTCACTCCCTTTATTCACCTCATCAATACAGACTGTAAACACTTCAGCCGCAACACCATAAGCTCTTAACTTGTGTGCTGAAGTTTTATGTGGTAATTCTTTGCATTTCAGAAACCCAAATTCATTACATTTACTGGTTCCCCTTTATTGCCACTGGTTATTACATACTCAAAGAGCTTGAATAAATTTGTCAGATATGATTATCCTTTTAGAAAACCACTTGGCACTACTTGATTGAATTATGATTTCCTAAATGTTCTGCCATTAATTTTATATTGCAGCACTATCCCAACGATAGATAGAGACTATCTGCCCTCTTGTTCCGTTTTTCTCTCTCCATCCTTTCTAAACATTGTTTTAGAAAATCTGTCATTTTCTAAAACATTGAGAATCTGTCACAATCTATGGATTTATGGAAGATTACAACCAATGCATCCATTACATTTGCTGCCACTTCTTTCAAGACCCTAGGAAGCAGACAACTACAGACTTGTTAGCCTTCTGTCACATCAAGTTTTGAGATTAGATTAGATTCCCTACAGTGTGGAAACAGGCCCTTCGGCCCAACAAGTCCACACTGACCCACCGAAGCGTATACCACCCAGACCCATTCCCCTACATTTACCCCTTCACCTAACACTAGGGGCAATTTAGCATGGCCAATTCACCTAACCTGCCAATCTTTGGACTGTGGGAGGAAACCAGAGCACCTGGAGGAAACCCACACAGACACGGGGAGAATGTGCAAACTCCACACAGACAGCTGCCCAAGGCTGAAATCAAACCTGGGTCCCTGTGCTGTGAGGCAGCAGTGCTAACCACTGTGCCACCGCCCCTCTAGTTAATGTAATTGTTTTATTTTTCTCATTGAGATGGTACTACTCTTGAGATGATTTGAATATCTTATGCTGTGAAGATAGATACAAAATACTTGTTCAAAGTCCTTATCATTGCTTCATTTACCATTAATAATTTCCAAGTCTCACTCTTTACAGGGGACAAAGTTAAAAAATCACACAATACCACGGTATAGACCAACAGGTTTATTTGGACGGAGTAGCTTTCAGAGTGCTGCTTCATCATCAGGTGGTTTTGCAGAGCTTTGAAAGCTTGAACCTCCAAATAAACCTGTTGGACTATAACTTGGTGTTGTGTGATTTTTAACTTTAAGCACCCCAGTCCAACACTAGCTCCTTCAAATCTTTAAAGGGGGGGTGCTGACTTGAGCTATTCTCCTCTTTTTCATAAAAGCGTAGAAGCTCCTACTGTCTATCTTTACACTTCTTGCTCATTTATTCTAATATTCCAATTTCTCCCTGTCTCAGTTCTTTAGTCATCCTGGCTCAGTTTCTGAAAGTTTTTTTACTCAGCATCCGTATGGTGGAGTCTTTCTTTCTTTGACATCAATGACCCTCACTAGATTGGGCTTTTTGCAACAGTGTGGAGTTTCTTGATCACATAGTCCAGCCAGGCAAGTGCAGTAAATATAGAACATAGAACAATATAGCGCAGGAGGAGAATGGGAGCATTCCCATAGGATTATTACCGTTTATATTTATTCAAGGTACTACACACGTTTGCCTGAGCGTAAACTTAGTTAAATAAAATGGTTGGCATCGATCTTCAATAGGGGGGTGTACCTTCAGGTGCTGGAGTTGCCTTCGCTCATCCTCCAGCTGTCGTTTCTTGTTTTCTATCTCTGTCTGCCGCTTCCTCTTCTCCTGGGAATGAGAGAGAGCAAGAAGGAATCAGTTCAAAAGACTCGCTAAATAATTCCCCGTTCACTTACTCAGTCTGTTGTCTCTCTCAGTTTTCCTGAATAGAACATCCTGAAAGGGGAACTGCTGCTGGATTTGCGTTACGTTGCATTAAATTCAGTGATTGGTTAATTGTGGATTTTCACACAGAAGGTGATGAATGAATTCACACAGTCTTTTAACGTCAGGGATTGGTTTCAGTTAAACATTATTATCGTGAAATATCGCTTTTTTTAAAAAAGGTTCCAATAAATTCTGAGTAACAATGGCAGCTTTTAATAGTTCCAAACAAAACTGCTGCTTCAACCGCCTGTCTCCCCTCCTCACTCCCACATTGTCCCAATACACCCCCTTCCCCACTCCATTCCTTCCCCACTCTCCCACTCTCCCACCCTCCCCCACTCCCTCCCATCCCCACTCTCCCACCCCCCTCCCCCACTCCCTCCCGGCCCCACTCTCCCACCCCCCATCCCCACTCCCTCTCCTCCCCACTCTCCCACTCACTCCCTCCCACTCTCTTCCCTCCCCACTCTCCCAACACCCACTCCCCCACTGCTCCACTCCCTCCCCTCCCCACTCTCCCAACCACCCCACTCCCTCTCCTCCCCACTCCCCCACGCATCCACTCCTTCCCCTCCCCACTCACCACCCCCATTCCCACACTCTCTTCCCCAATCAGAGAAGGAGAAATCAGATACATGTAGTTAAGGTATTACTACTATTGATGTTGCAGCTGTACAGGACTTTGGTTAGGCCACAGTTGAAGTACTGTGTGCAGTTCTGGTCGCCTCACTTTAGGAAAGATGTGGAAGCTTTGGAGAGGGTGCAGAGAAGATTTACCAGGATGTTGCCTGGGATGGAGAGGAAGTCGTACGAGGATAGGTTGAGAGTTCTCGGCCTTTTCTCGTTGGAACGGCGAAGGATGAGGGGTGACTTGATAGAGGTTTATAAGATGATCAGAGGAATAGATAGAGTAGACAGTCAGAAACTTTTTCCCCGGGTACAACAGAGTGTTACAAGGGGACATAAATTTAAGGTGAAGGGTGGAAGGTATAGGGGAGATGTCAGGGGTGGGTTCTTTACCCAGAGAGTGGTGGGGGCATGGAATGCGCTGCCCGTGGGAGTGGTAGAGTCGGAATCATTGGCGACCTTTAAGCGGCATTTGGATAGGTACATGGATGGGTATTTAATCTAGGTTAGAAGTTCGGCACAACATCGTGGGCCGAAGGGCCTGTTCTGTGCTGTATTGTTCTATGTTCTATGTACTCCAGGTTGCTGAGTCTAAAATCGAAGGACACTAGGTAAGGATAAGGGGAGTGACACTTCAGTCTGAAATGAGAAGAATTCCTCTTACTCAGTGTTGTAAATCTTTGCCATTCTCTCCCAGCAATCTATGGAAGCTGAATTGTTGAATATGGTTAAAGTTGAGACTGATAGATTTCTGCTGACTAGAGTATCCAAGCTTATGGGGCTGGGGTGGGTAAAATACAATGAATTCTTCAATTAGCTAGGATTGCACTGAATGGTGAGGGAAGCCCGATAGGCAGTGTGGTCTACTCCTGCTCTGATGTGCTATGTTCCTTGATCCATCATTCTCAATATTCAGGAGAAAAATGCAAGATGATCCCCATCGTGAATACTTAGTGAACTGACTAATAGCTTAGGAGTGGGTCTGGGTGGGTTGCCCTTCAGAGGGTCAATGCAGACTCAATGGGCTGAATGGCCTCTAATTACACTGTAAGGATTCTATGATTCTATAAAGACTCAGTCAGGCAGGTGTTTGCTGACACCATTGTAAAGGGGACTGCTGGCTTTGTTTGATTGACAGGTTTATTACTGTTGAAGTCTGTTTTAATTAGTTGTGTGTAGTTTTAACTAAGGTCAAAGTTTCTTCAATGGAATTTAGGAAATAATTCATTTATGAGACATGGCTGTCACTGACTTGGCCAGCATTTATTGCTCATCCCCAACTGCACTCAAACTAAATGGTTTGCAAAGCTATTTCAGAGGCAATTAAGAGTAAACCATAATGCTATGAGTCACATGTAGGTCAGGCTAGTTAAGAGTGGCAGATTTCCCTCCTTAAAGGACATTAGTAAACCAGATGGGTTTTTATGTAAATGAACAGTGGTCATCATTAGATTCAGTTTTTAATTTCAGAATTTATTGAACTCAGATTTCACCAAGGTGAGATTCAAACCCATACCCCAGAACATTAGCATGGGATTCTGGATTATTCGTCGGTGATTTTGTCACTACACAGCCACCTCTCCATTTCACAGGTAGCATTTCAGTGACAGTTTTATTACATTCTATGATGTCAGTTTTCAATATCTATCTGCTTATTTGAGCAATATTAAAGGTTTTTTTTCAGTGAGATGCTCATTGGCTGTGTTTGATTGACAATTTTATGATCAACTGGGCACCAAAGTGGAACTGGAGGCCATGGGTACATCCCATTTCATCGTGCCAATGTGGGGTTGCCCAGTGTTGGAAAATTCAGCGGCCAGCTCACCAACTTAACTTTAGAGGTAGGTCATCCGGGTTGGAAAACAAGAAGCACTTTCTGACTTGATGTAAAAACCTGGAACTCACTCTCCCAAAGGTATTTGGATACTAGGGAATAACTGGAGCTTTCCAGACTGTGATTAACGGAGCTGGTTAGTTAATGTCATGGAGCCAAAATGTGTAAGGTTATAAAAGGATTTGCAAAAATGGTTTCAGAGATGAGGATCTGAGGTAGAGGTTTGGAGAAGTTAGGACCAACTTCCTTGGAGAGAAGAAGGTTTGAGAGGAGATCTGATTGAGGTGTTCAAAATCTTTGGTAGGTCAGGACAGAGTATATAGGATCAGGGATCAAGAATGAGAGGACACAGACCTAATGTCATTGATATACTATGATGGCCATCGATATGTACCAACAGATTCAGGAGCAGCTTCTTCCCTACTGTTGTTAGACTTCTGAACAGACTTCTCAAATTTTAAATTTAATGATGAACTCACTCTTCCTCTGCAGCTGCAACACAGTATTCCTTGCTCTGTTCTATTACCCTAATGCACTTTGGTATGGTATGATCTGCCTGTACTACATGCAAAACAAAAGTTTTCACTATACCCAGGTGCATGTGACATTAAAAAATCAAATCAAAAAAATATTGAATAATAATATCAGATCAGATGAATGAAAACTAATTTTCCTAAACAGTTAAAGTTTTCCTGTGGACAGTGTTCAGCTGAGGCATTCAAAAGGGAATTGGCCTTTTAGATTAGATTATTGACAGCATGGAAACAGGCCCTTCGGCCCAACAAGCCCACACCGACGCGCAACCCACCCAGAACCATTCCCCTACATTTACCCCTTCACCTAACACTACAGGCAGTTTAGCATGGCCAATTCACCTAACCTGCACATCTTTGGATTGTTGGAGGAAACCCATGCAGACACGGGGAGAATGTGCAAACTCCACACAATCAGTCACCTGAGGCGGGAACCGAACATGGGTCTCTGATGCTGTGAGGCAGCAGTGCTAACCATTGTGCCACCTTGCTGCCCACATTTAAAAAGAAACAAGATTCAAGGTTTTGGGGGTGAGGGTAAGGCAGAAGAACAGCAGTAAATGACTCAGCCCAAGAGTTGGTGTCACAAAGATGGGTTTAGTGCCTCCTTCTGCATCACAACAAATCTGTGAATTGGTTTCAAGGTGTCAATTAACCATGACCTGCTGGAAGAACGGAGCAGAATTGAGGGGCTGAATTGTGACTCCGACACTTACGGAGCTTATTCAGGGTGGAGGAGAGGATGCTGGTGAGGAGAATCTTCTTTAGAGCAACAAACGTGGGACAATGGTTTCAGCACTGGTGGCCATGAAGTAAAAGTAGTACCAGCCTATGTTGAGGCATCTTTCACTGTGTGGGACCACTAGCCCACCTTGAAACAAAGCTGATTTGATGATACCATTCCTTTTGAGCTCAGGTCATTAACTTATTGTCGGCTTCACCCTGAGCCAATTCTCTTGGCCGTTCACCATTGTCTTCCACTCTCAGGGGGAAGGCTGAGGGGGCAGGTCCCAATATCAGATATTGGCCAAATGCTGTTGGCACTGCTCTGTTCCGTACACTAGCAATTTGGCAACTGAGTAAACTGGTGTGTTGGTGTGATGAGCATGCTCCTTTAATCTGTATTTCAGTTCTTTCTACAATGCAGTCTGCTCAACAAAAGATTGAAAGAAGCCTTTCAGCTTAAGAGTCTCAAATCTTTCAAAGCTTGCTTGAAGACTCATTTATGAAGGGTGATTGATATACATTATGTCAGAAAATTCTCAGCATTGAATGAAATATTAGGGCTCGTACCAGCACTTTTCACATTTCAGAAGAACATAGCACTCAAATAGTTTATCTGATTTCAGTTTTCACTTTGCCATTTCCAACTCAATGACCTTGTCCTCCTGTACCATTGAAAATGGGAATATGTTTCTGATCAAACCCTCATCTTTATTCTTTCATCAGATGTGCCAGGATTTGTTGCTCATCCCCAACTGCCTTTGAACTGAGCAGTCGCTATGTCAGTTCAATGAGAAGTTAAGAGTCAAGCATATTGTTGTGGCTCTGGTGTTACATGTAGGCCAGGATGGTAGGTTTCCCTCTAGAAACAACATGAGTGAACTGATAGAGCATTTTTTTAAAGCAGTCACCATTACTGAGGTTATCTTAATATTCCAAATTTATTAACCAAATTCAAATTAAACCCACAGCTATTGTGGGATTTGAACCCATGGCTAAGTAAAATCGAGGTTTCTGGATGACTAGTAATTACCATCAGGCCCCATCTTCCCAAACTCTTGTCACTAATTGAGAGCGGTGTCTGGTTCTGGTGATCATGACATGGTGCAGGTGACCGAACTCTGTATTCAGAGGAGAGAAACCCCATAAGATTCATCCCTTTTACCAGGAGCCTCAGTTATGGAGAAAGACGAGAGAGATACCTGGAAATAATGTTCATGGCAATAACAGAGGTAAGGGAAAGGGCAGGAGGTTTCCTGAAGATGTGAGGAGAAACCTTTTCACTCAGAGGGTGGTGGGAATCCAGAACTCACTGCCACTAAGGCAGAAACCTTCAAAACAATTGATCAGTTGGGTCAATGGGCTAAGGCATGGCTGATGAAGTTCAATTTGATAAATGTGAGGTAATGTATTTTGGTAAAACAACAAAAGGCAGGACTTTGAATTAAAAGTAGAGCCTTGGGTATAAAAGAGAGAGGTAGGGGTTTAGGTACACAATTCTTTGAAGATTGTGTCACATGTAGACAGGTTAAGAAGGCATTTAGTACGCTAACCTTCATTAGTCAGACTTTTGGGTATAGGAGTTGTGATGTCATGTTGAGGTTATACAGGAGGTTGCTGAGGCCTCTTCTGGAGTACTGCGTCTAGTTCTGCTCACCCTGTTGTAGGAAGGATATTATTAAGCTGTAGAGAGTTCAGCAGAGATTTACCAGGATGTTGCCGGAATGGAGCATTTGAGTTATAAGGAGAGGCTGGATAAGTTGGGACTTTTTTCATTGGCGTGTATGTGGTTGAGGGGTGACCTTACAGAGGTTTATAAAATCATGAGGGGTATGGATAAGGTGAGTGGCAGATATCTTTTCCCTTGGGTCAGAGATTTCAAGACTAGGAGGAATATTTCTAAGGTGAGAGGAGAAAGATTTAAATAAGACATGAGGGCAATATTTTGGAGTGGTTTGTGTGTGGAATGAAATTCCAGAGGCACAGTTACAATGTTTGAAGACGCTTGGATAAGTAAATGAGTGGAAAATGTTTGGAGGGATATGGGCCTGGAGCAGGCAAGTGGGACTCGTTTAGTTTGGGATTATGTTCAGCATGGACTGGTTGGATCTGTGACACTATAAGTATTTAGATATGCACTTATAATGTCAAGGCAGGCAAGACTATGGGCTAAGTATTGAATTGGAATACTTAGGTGGCTGATGGGCCAAAGGGCTTTATTCTGGCTGTAGATCTCTCTGACGTTATGTATGAATTGAAGCACGTGGAACTCATATACATCCCTCCATTGCATAGGCTGCGTGGTAATTATTAACAAAGCTGTCTGGCTGGTTATGAACAAAGACAATTATTTCTCAAAAGAAAACATTTTCACAGATTAGAAGTAGATAATTCCCAGGAAAACACAAGGAGGTTCCACACACAATAAAAGGAAACAAAGGTCGCTGTTAAATCTGCAAAAAGGTTAACAGGAAAAGGGATCGTGCACAACAGCGATAGCCTGAGAAAAAAGAACTTTTCTAACTGCATTAAACACCAGAAACCCAACAGACATGTTATATCATTAAGAGATTCGCAAAGACTGACTTAGACGGAATGTTCAATGTACAGTAGAAATAGCAAATGAATATTTTATATTAGCCTTTACTTTTGAAGAAAAAGATCAAATCATGCTGCTAAAATTAAAATTATTCACAGTAATAGATGATGAATCTGAAATAAGAAGCTTTCAAGAGATCAGGCAGTCTACCTACATGCTAATACTCATGGGTCCGTCAAGATAGAAGGAAAGCACTGAGACTATCATTTACCTCAACGGGAACACTGCTCTGAGACCAGAGGATTGGCAGTACCAAGCAGTTGCCACAGGGACATTGTGTGTGTGCACATCTGTGTCTGTGTGTATGTTCCTATGTGCATGTTTGTGTTTCTGTGTGCATGTCTGTGTGCGAGTGTGCCAGTGTGTATGAACCTGAATTGTAGTTCCAGTGTTCAGGAGGTTGAGAGTAGTGAGGTCAGAAATAAGGTTTCAAGGTCGCAAGAGTTGACCAGCATGCAGGAAGATGGTTTGAAGTGTGTCTACTTCAACACCAGGAGCATCCGGAATAAGGTGGATGAACATCAGCATGGGTTTGTACCTGGGACCTTGATGTTGCAATATTGTAGCCATTTCAGAGACATGGATAGACTGGGACAGGAATGGTTGTTGCAGATTCTGGGGTTTAGATGTTTCAGTAAGAACAGTGAAGATGGTAAAGGGGTGTGGGGGTGTGGCATTGTTAGGCAAGGACATTATTACGGTGGCCGAAAGGACGTTTGAGGACTCATCTAATTAAGTAGTATTGGCTGAGGTTAGAAACAGAAAAGGAGAAGTCACCCTTGTGGGAGTTTTCTGGAGGCCTCTGAATTGTTCTAGGGATGTAGCAGAAAGAATAGCAAAGATGGATAGGAGTGAGAGTAACAGGGCAGTTGTTATAGGGGACTTTAATTTTCCAAATATTGACTAGAAACATGATAGTTCGAGTACTTTAGATGTGTCAGTTTTTGTCCAATATGTGCAGAATGGTTTCTTGACATGGTACATAAACAGGTCAACAAGGGGTGAGGCCACAGTGGATTTGGTACTGGGTAATGAAACCGGCCAGGTGTTAGATTTGGAGGTAGTGATCACAATTCGGTCATGTTCACTTTAGTGATGGAAAGGGATAGGTATATAATGCAGGGCAAGAGTTATTGCTGGGGGAAAGGCAATTATGATGCGATTAGGCAAGGTTTAGGTTGCATAGGATGGGGAAGGAAACTGCAGGGGATGGACACAATTAAAATGTGGAGCTTGTTCAAGGAACAGCTACTGCGTATCCTTGATAAGTATGTACCTGTCAGACAGGGAGGAAGTGGTCAAGTGAGGGAGCCGTGGTTTACTAAAGAAGTTGAATCTCTTGTCAAAAGGAAGAAGAGGCTTATATTAGGATGAGGTATGAAGATTCAGGGTGCTTGAGAGTTATGTGCTCGCCAGGAAAGACCTAAAGAAAGAGCTAAGAGCCAGGAGGGGACATGAGAAGTATTTGGCAGCTATGATCAAGGAAAACCCTGAAGTTTTTTACAGGTATATCAGAAATAAAAGAATGACCAGAGTAAGATTAGGGCCAAGCGCTGAAAATGTGTTGTTGGAAAAGTGCAGCAGGTCAGGCAGCATCCAAGGAGCAGGAGAATCGACGTTTCGGGCATAAGCCCTTCTTCAGGAAACGCAGCTGCCTGACCTGCTGCGCTTTTCCAACAACACATTTTCAGCTCTGATCTCCAGCATCTGCAGTCCTCACTTTCTCCTCTAAGATTAGGGCCAATCAAGGGTAGTAGTGGGAAGTTGTGTGTGGGGTCTGTGGAAAGTGGAAAGTGTTAAATGAATATTTTTCATCAATATTCAGACTGGAAAAAGACAATGTTGTTGAGGAGAATACTGAGATACAGGCTACGAGACAAGACAGGATTGAAGTTCATAAGGAGGAGGTGTTAGCAATTCTGGAAAGTGTGAAAATAGATAAGTCTGCTGGGCCAGATGGGATTTATCCTAGGATTCTCTGGGAAGCCAGGGAGGAGATTGCAGAGCTTTTGGCTTTGATCTTTATTTTGTCATTGTCTACAGGAATAGTACCAGAAGACCGGAGGATAGCAACTGTTGTCCCCTTGTTCAAGAAGGGGAGTAGAGACAACCCTGGTAATTATAGACCAGTGAGCCTTACTTCAGTTGTGGGTAAACTGTTAGAAAAGGTTATAAGAGATAGGATTTATAATCATCTAGAGAGGAATAAGTTGATTAAGGGTAGTCAACACGGTTTTGTGAAGGTAATTCGTGCCTCACAAACCTTTTGAGATCTTTGAGAAGGTGACCAAACAGGTGGATGAGGGTAAAGCGGTTGATATGGTGTATATTGATTTCAGTAAGGCTTTTGATAAGGTTCCCCATGGTAGGCTACTGCACAAAATACAGAGGCATGGGATTGAGGGCAACTTAGCAGTTTGGATCAGAAATTGGTTTGTTGTCAAACAACAGAGGGTGATGGTAAATGGGAAATGGTCATCCTGGAGTTCAGTTATGAAATGATGTGCTGCAAGGATCTGTTTTGGGAGTACTGCTGTTTGCCATTTTTGTAAATAACCTGGATGAGGGTGTAGAAGGATGGGTAAGTAAATTCACAGATGACATTAAGGTCGGTGGTGTTGTGAATAATGTGGAAGGATGTTGCAGGTTACAGAGGGACATAGGTAACTGCAGAGCTGGCTAAGAGGTGGCAAATGGAGTTTAATGTGGAAAAGTGTGAGGTGATTCACTTTGGAAAGAGCACTAATGAGCACTCTGGGTAGTGTAGATGAGCAAAGAGGTCTTGCTGTCCATGTACATAGATCTCTGAAAATTACCACTCAGGTTGATAGGGTTGTTAAGAAGGCATATGGTGTGTTAGCTTTTATTGGTAGAGGGATTGAGTTTCGGAGTCACGAGGTCATGCTGCAGCTGTACAAAACTCTGGTGCGGCTGCACTTGGAGTATTGCATACAGTTCTGGTCACTGCATTATAAGAAGAAAGTGGAAGCTTTGGAGAGGGTCCAGAAGAGATTTACTGGAATGTTATCTGATATGGAGGGAAGGTTTTATGAGGAAAGGCTAAGGAACTTGAAGCTGTTTTCATTCGAGAGAAGAAGGTTGAGAGGTGAATTAATTGAAACATATAAGATAATCAGAGGGTTAGATAAGGTGGACAGGGAGAGCCTTTTTCCTCCGATGGTGATGGTTAGCAAGATAGAACATAACTTTAAATTGAGGGGTGTTAGATTTATGACAGACGTCAGAGATAGTAGCATGGAACGCACTACCTGTAACAGTAGTAAACTCACCAACCTTAATGACTTTTAAATGGTCATTGGATAGACATGTGGATGAAAATGGAACAGTTTAGAATAGATAGACTTGAGATTGGTTCCACAGGGCGGTGCAACATTTGAGGGCCAAAGGGCCTGTACTGCGCTGTAATGTTCTATGTTCTATGAGGTGTCCATTACCAGTCCTGCTGGGATTTGCTAATGTACAAATGCAGTAGCATTGGCTGGGCAGAATTCCAAACTGATTCCAGAGGTCTCTGCTCCCACCACATGCCCTGGATATTAAGATCAATTCTATTAATGGTAACAATACATATATATTTTAGTAGGGGCTTATTATTGTGATGCATTGTAATTACTAATATACTTCCAATGATCCAATGATCACTGCTGGAATTTGCTGATAGACATCAATGAAGGACAGCATTGGGCTTGGTTATATCCCCAAAACCCCATAGAAAACCCAGTTCCCCCACCCTCCCTGGAGTCCAGTGCTCTTCCACTGCCCAACACTATCTCTCCCAAGTGTGAAAGTGGACCCTTATGTGAGGTTGTGCAGCTCTTCTCAAACCTTGGCCCAGTAGCAGATTGAAAAGGAGGGGAAGGGAATGAGCGATGGGAAGGAGAGGTGAAAGGGATGCACTGACCAGCTCATCATGCATCTTGTAACAACCAATCAGGAGACGCATGTCCCAAAATCGAGTGGGATGTTGCTGGATGGGTAGATGTAGGATAAGGTCCATGTCGTCATGGAGAGTAAACGTATCAGTTACCAGTTTGATCCATCCCATTCCACAGGCAGTTTAAACGATAATCCAGACTCACATCCCAGCCAGCAATTAAAGCCAAGTTTCATTTATTCATTCACAGCCTATTACTTATACAGGTGAGATATTACAACATCTGGAGGGGACACTCTATCTTCGAAATGGAGTTCTGTTGGAAGCAGATATAGGAGGAGATGGAGATTGTTGATCAAAGTACTTTCATTGAGTGGGGTGATCAGTCAAACTCATGTCATCCTCTGGCCAAAAGCCAGGATTAAATGGTTCTCATATTGATTACCATTCTCCATGGGCTGAACCAGAACCACCCTCAGTCTGTACTGAGACAACTGGTTTTGGAAGTGGGAGAGACGGTTCAGGACATTGGGTAACTGACAATGGCCAGTATTCCCTGATTAATCATTTCAGATGTTGGGAACTGTCGAGAAGAGAGAGAGGAACATCGTTTCCAGTTGTGGCATCAGTTTATTGGGCTGCATTTTGGGTGTGGGTGGGGTGGGAGGGGGGTGTCAGCTGAGGAGGGAATCGTTTAAAAAGATTAGATTAGATTAGATTAGATTAGATTACTTACAGTGTGGAAACAGGCCCTTCGGCCCAACAAGTCCACACCGCCCCGCCGAAGCGCAACCCACCCATACCCCTACCTTTACCCCTTACCTAACACTACGGGCAATTTAGCATGGCCAATTCACCTGGCCTGCACATCTTTGGACTGTGGGAGGAAACCGGAGCACCCGGAGGAAACCCACGCAGACACGGGGAGAATGTGCAAACTCCACACAGTCAGTCGCCTGAGGCGGGAATTGAACCCGGGTCTCTGGCGCTGTGAGGCAGCAGTGCTAACCACTGTGCCACCGTGCCGCCCACAAAAGAATATAGGTGCTTCAGGATTCAGGCATTGCTGGCAAAACTATATCTGTAGCTTGTCCCATGGGATGGAGAGCAGCTGCTGGTGGTTCAGGTTGTACCAGCTCAGCGGGAAGTGAAGGGTCACTCATCTTGGTATTTGACTGGAATCACGTCCAGGCCAGACCAGATAAGGAAGGCAGTATCCCTTCCCAGTGCAGCTTATATCCACGAAGGAGATGCCTTCTGTCTCTGTGATTACACCCTCACCTCACACTCAGTTTTGTTTCTGGAACCTGAGGACCATATCTCAGCTGACAGACCTAGTGCAAACATTTACCACAGACAGCAACTTCCAAACCCACAACCACATCCATCTAGAAGGTCAAAAGCAGCAGATACATGGCAGCAGCAACAACACCTCCTGCAAGGACCCCTCCTACAAAAACTCTTTGTCCTAACTTGGAAATATATTGCTGTTAAAATGGGTTCAAATCCCAGAATTCCATTGTGGGTCAACAAACACCAAATGGACAGCAAAGGTTAAGTCAGCAGTTCACCACCACCCTTTCAAAGGCAATTGGAGAAGGGAAGCAAATACCAGGCCAGCAACTCATGTCCTTATCTTGGAAAATAACTTGTAAAACGTAGTGAGCGAGTGCAATGCTGTTGCAGAGACAACCTCAAGGGAGCATTGCACTATCAGAGGGCCAATGTCAAGCAAGCACTGCATTGTTGGAGGGGTAGTACTGAGGGAATGGGCACTGTTGGAGGGTCGGTGCTGAGGGACTGCTGCACTGTCAGAGGGTCTGCACTGAGGGAGTGTCACACTGTTGGAGGGTCAGTGCTGAGGGAGCACCGCACTGTCAGAGGGTCAGTGTAGAGGGAGTGTAGCACTGCTGGAGGGTCAGTGCTGAGGGAGCACTGCACGATCAGGAGGTCAGTGCTGAGTGAGCACCGCACTGTCAGAGGGTCAGTGCTGAGGGAGCACCGTACTGTCAGAGGGTCAGTGCTAAGGGAGTGCTGCACTGTCAGAGGGTCAGTGCTGAGGGATCGCCTCACTGTCAGAGGATCTGTGCTGAGGCAGTGCTGCACAGTCAGAGGGTCAGTGCTGAGGGAGTGCAGCACTGTCAGAGGGTCAGTGCTGAGGGATCGCCTCACTGTCAGAGGGACAGTGCTGAGGCAGTGCTGCACAGTCAGAGGGTCAATGCAGAGCGAGTGTAGCACAGTGGGAGGGTCAGTGCTGATGGAGCACCGCACCGCCAGAGGGTCAGTGCTGAGGGAGTGCCACACAGTCGGAGTGTCAGTACTGAGAGATCACTGCATTTTTGTAGAGACAGTGCTGAGGGAGTGCCGCATTGTCAGATTGTCAGTGCTGAGGGAACACCTCACTGTCAGAGGGTCAGTGCTGAGGGAGCACTGTACTGTCAGATGGTCAGTGCTGAGGGAGCGCCTCACTGTCAGAGGATCTGTGCTGAGGGAGTGCTGCACTGTCAGAGGGTCAGTGCTGAGGGATGTGCTGCACTGTCAGAGGGTCAGTGCTGAGGGAGCGCTGCACTGTCAGAGGGTCAGTGCTGAGGGAGCACCATATTGTCAGAGGGTCAGTGCTGAGGGAGTGCTGCACTATCAGAGGATCAGTGCTGAGGGAGTGCTGCACTGTCAGAGGGTCAGTGCTGAGGGAGCACCGCGCTGTTGGAGGGTCAGTGCTGAGGGAGCACTGCTCTGTCGGAGGCCCAGTGCTGAGGGAGCACCGCACTGTCAGAGGGTCAGTGCTGAGGGAGCACCGCACTGTCAGAGGGTCAGAGCTGTGGGAGCATTGCACTGTCGGAGGAACAGTGCTGAGGGAGCACCTGACTGTCAGAGGGTCAGTGCTGAGTGAATGCCTCACTGTCAGGGTCAGTGCTGAGGGTGCACCGTACTGTCAGAGGGTCAGTGCTGAGGGAGTGCTGCACTGTCAGAGGGTCAGTGCTGATGGAGTGTTGCACTGTCGTAGGGTCAGTGTTGAGGGAGTGCTGCATTGTCAGAGGCTCAGTGCTGAGGGAGTGCTGCGTTGTCAGAGGGTCAGTACTGAGGGAGTGCTGCACTGTCAGAGGGTCAGTGCTGAGGGAGTGTTGCACTGTCAGAGGGTCAGTTTTGAGGGAATGCTGCACTGTCAGAGGGTCAGTGTTGAGGGAATGCTGTACTGTCAAAGGGTCAGTCCTGAGGGAGCACTGTACTGTAAGAGGGTCAGTGCTGAATGGTCAGAGGGTCCGTGCTGAAGAAGTGTCGCACTGTCAGAAGGTCAGTGCTGAGGGAGTGTTGCAATGTTGGAGGGTCAGTGCTGAGGGAGTGCCGCACTGTGAGAGGGTCAGTGCTGAGGAAGCGCCGCACTGTGAGAGGGTCAGTGCTGAGGGAGTGCTGCACTGTCAGAGGGTCAGTGCTGAGGGAGTATTGCAATGTCAGAGGGTCAGGGCTGAGGGAGTGCTGCACTGTCAGAGGGTCAGTGCTGAGGGAGTGCTGCACTGTCAGAGGGTCAGGGCTGAGGGAGTGCTGCACTGTGAGAGGGTCAGTGCTGAGGGAGTGCCGCACAATCAGAGGGTCAGTGCTGAGGGATCACTGTACTGTCAGAGGGTCAGTGCTGAGACAGTGCTGCACTGTCAGAGGGTCAGTGCTGAGGGAGCAACTCACAGTTACAGGGCCAGTCCTGAGGGAGCACTGTACTGTCAGAGGGTCAGGGCTGAGGGAGTGCCGCACTGTCAGAGGGTCAGTGCTGAGGGAGTGCCACACTGTCAGAGGGTCAGTGCTGAGGGAGTGCCACACTGTCAGAGGGTCAGTGCTGAGGGAGTATTGCAATGTCAGAGGGTCAGGGCTGAGGGAGTGCTGCACTGTCAGAGGGTCAGTGCTGAGGGAGTGCTGCACTGTCAGAGGGTCAGTGCTGAGGGAGTGCCTCACTGTTGAAGGGTCAGTGCTGAGGGAGCGCTGCACTGTCAGAGGGTCAGTGCTGAGGGAGACTGTACTGTCAGAGGGTCAGTGTTGAGGGAGCGCCTCACTGTCAGAGGGTCAGTGGTGAGGGAGTGCTGCACTATCAGAGGGTCAGTGCTGAGGGAGCACCTCACTGTTAGAGGGTCAGTGCTGAGCGTGCACCTCACTAACAGAGGGTCAGTGCTGAGGGAATGTCGCAGTGTTGGAGGGTCAGTGTTGAGGGAGCACCGCACTCTCGGAGGTTCAAAGCTGTGTGGGCGTCACACTGTCGGATGGTCAGAGCTGTGGGGGCGCTGCACTGTTGGAGGGTCAATGCTGAGGGACTGCCGCACTGTCAGAGGGTCAGTGTTAAGGGAGTGCCGCACTAACAAAGGGTCAGTGCTGAAGGAGCGCCGCACTGTCAGATGGTCACTGCTGACGGAGTGCCACACTGTCGGATGGTCAGCGCCGGGGCAGAGCTTCACTGTCCGAGGGTCAGTGCTGAGGGAAGTCACACTGTCGGAGGGTCAGTACTGAGGGAGTGCTGCACTGTCAGACAGTCAGTGTTGAGGGAGTGCTGCATTGTGAGAGGGTCAGTGCTGAGGTAGCATCTCACTGTCGGAGGGTCAGTGTTGAGGGAGTGCCTCACTGTCGAAGGGTCAGTGCTGAAGGAGTGCTGCACTGTTAGAGGGTCAGTGCTGAGGGAGTGTTGCAATGTCAGAGGGTCAGTGCTGAGGGAGTGCTGCACTGTCAGAGGGTCAGTGCTGAGGGAGTGCCTCACTGTCGAAGGGTCAGTGCTGAGGGAGTGCTACACTGTCAGAGGGTCAGTGCTGCAGGAGTGTTGCAATGTCAGAGGGTCAGTGCTGAGGGAGTGCTGCACTGTCGGAGGGTCAGTGCTGAGGGAGACTGTACTGTCAGAGCATCAGTGCTGAGGGAGCGCCTCACTGTCAGAGGGTCAGTGGTGAGGGAACACTGTACTATCAGAGGGTCAGTGCTGAGGGAGCGCCTCACTGTCAGAGGGTCAGTGCTGAGGGAGCGCCTCACTGTCAGAAGGTCAGTGCTGAGGGAGTGCTGCACTGTCAGAGGGTCAGTGCTGACGAAGTGTCGCAGTGTTGGAGGGTCAGTGCTGAGGGAGTGCAGTGCTGTCGGAAGGTCAGTGCTGAGCGTGCGCCTCACTGTCAGAGGGTCAGTGCTGAGGGAATGTCGCAGTGTTGGAGGGTCAGTGCTGAGGGAGTGCTGCACTGTCAGAAGGTCAGTGCTGAGAGATCACTGCATTTTTGGAGAGTCAATACTTAGGGAGTGCTGCATGTCAGAAGGCCAGTGCTGACGAAGTGTCGCAGTGTTGGAAGGTCAGTGCTGAGGGAGTGCCGCACTGTCAGACGGTCAGTGCTGAGGGAGTGCTGCACTGTCAGAGGGTCAGTGCTGAGGGAGTGCTGCACTGTCAGAGGGTCAGTGCTGAGGGAGAGCTGCACTGTCAGAGGGTCAGTGCTGAGGGAGCACTGTACTGTCAGAGCATCAGTGCTGAGGGAGTGCTGCACTGTCAGAGGCTCAGTGCTGAGGGAGAGCTGCACTGTCAAAGCATCAGTGCTGAGGGAGTACTGTACTGTCAGAGCATCAGTGCTGAGGGAGCGCCTCACTGTCAGAGGGTCAGTGGTGAGGGAGTGCTGTATTGTGACAGGGTCAGTGCTGAGGGAGCAGTATACTGTCAGAGGGTCAGTGCTGAGGGAGCGCCTCACTGTCAGAAGGTCAGTGCTGGGGGAGTGCTGGACTGTTGGAGGGTCAGTGCTGAGGGAGCACTGTAATGTCAGAGGGTCAGTGCTGAGTGAGTGCTGCACTGTCAGAGGGTCAGTGCTGAGGGAGTGCCATTCTGTCAGAGGGACAGTGCTGAGGCATTGCACAGTCAGAGGGTCAGAGCTGAGGGAGTACCACACTGTTAGAGTGTCTGTGCTGAGGGAGCACCGCTCTGCCAGAGGGTCAGTGCTGAGGGAGTGCCACATTGTTGGATGGTCAGTGCTGAGGGAGAGTCGCACTGTCGGAGGGTCAGTGCTGAGGGAGTGCTGCACTGTCGGAGGGTCAGTGCAGAGGGAGTGTTGCTCTGTTGGAGGGTCAGTTCTGAGAGAGTGCCGTACTGTTGGAGGATCAGTACTGAGGGAACAGGAACTGTTGGAGGGTCAGTGCTGAGGAAGTGCTGCACTGTTGTAGCGTCAGTGCCAACTATAATTAACTATATTTCCTCCCACTCTGCTTTCTGTCAGGACTCCATTCACCCGTCCAGCTTTTCCATCTCTGTCACTTCTGAACTCCAAGATACAATGTTCACCAGTATGTTTCTGAAAGAACCTTTTCTTTGCCTGACCCATCTCATACTCCTCTCCTCCCTCCTTCCTCTTCCTCTCAGAACAATAGGGTTCTCCGTGTTTTTACTTTCCACCCTACCGGACTCCACAATACCCCTCCTCCATTTTCACCACCTCCATGGGGATGTCACTAGCAAACACATCTTGCCATCCCCTCCATTGTTTGCATTTTGCAGGGACTGTTCCCTCTGTGACTACCTGGTCCCCTCCTCCATCACTTTCTCACTCCCCCATCACACTTCCCCATCCAGTCACAGGAAGTGTAACACTTGACCTTTGCCTTCCTCCCTCTTCACTTCCTGCCCAGTGAAGGGTGGCACAGTGGCTCAGTGGTTAGCACTTCTGCCTCATGGTGCCAGGGACCTGGGTTCGATTCCACCATCGGGTGACTGTCTGTGTGAAGGTTGCATGATCTTCCTATGTCTGTGTGAGTTCCTCTGGGTGCTCCGGTTTCTTCCCACAGTCCAAAACTGTGCAGAATAGGTGGATTGACCATAGTGTTCAGGGGTGTATAAGTTAAATGTATTTGCAATGGGAATTGTAGAGTGGAGGGGTGAGTCTGGGTGGGATGCTGTTCAGAGGGTTGGTGTGATTTAATATGCCAAACAGCCTGGTTCCATGCTGAAGTAGCATTTCACTTCACCTTTTCTTAATCTAGTCTTCTGTTTCGCTACTCACAAGGTGGTTTCCTTAATAGCAGGGGGCTAAAACACAGACTGGGTACTGCTTTCCTTTATACCTCTGTTTTGTCCATGACAGTGACCCTGACCTTTCAATTGCTCACCATTTGAATGCACCATCTTGTTCTCATTCTGTCCTGGACCTGTGACAATGTTCCAGCGAATCTCAGTGCGAGCTGGAGTTACAACATCTCATCTTCCACGTTGTCACTCTACAGCCTTCAGAGCTGAACATTGAGCTCAACAACTTTAGCATGAACTCTGTCCTCTGCGTTGATTACAGCCCTCCCCTCCTCCAGTGTCCTGTTCGTGTGGATTTGCTGTTAGCAAAACCAATCTATTTTTGACTGTCCACAGCTATCATTACTATCTCTCCATTCCATTATTAGCGCTCACTTCATTGTTCACTCTCGGAACCCTGATCATATGTTCCACTCACTCCTACTCCCCAACATTACCATCATTCCCCAGTGCCCTTCAGTGCTGAAGAAGAGTCATATTGCACTCAAAATGGTAGTTCTCTTTCTATCTTCACAGATGCTGCTGAGTTTCTCCAGCATTCTGTTTTTATTTTGGACTTCTTGCACCCATGATAGTTTTCTGCTAGTTAAGGGTGTCACGGTCCCTTTAAATTATATTTAAAAGCAGCTAGATAAAAGTAAATTCTGATTAGTGGAAGTTTTGTGGCAATCTGACAGATGGTCACCCTACTGCTTCTCATTTCCTCTGTCATTTTCTGAATTCTTATTTCTCGATTTTACTAATTTATTACTGAGTTTTTATTTCTTTATTTTTCTAATTTTTGCCACTGAAAATTTGTACTTAAGAAGCTGTACCTAGGGACTTTGTTACCTTATATGGCTGCATAAGTGGTGACTTATACACTTTTCACTGTACTTGAGTACATGTGACAATCAAGCTCATTCTAATTCTGAGGAAGGGTCACTGGACCCGAAGCGTTAACTGATTTCTCTTCACAGCTGCTGCCAGACTTGCTGAGCTTTTCCAATAATTTCTGTTTTTGTTTCTAATTCTAATTCTAACAAGATAAGATTTAAAGGGCAGGACTTTTAACTGCTTTAAGAGTCTGACAGCTCTCTTTGACAAGTATTTTTGTCAAAACTTCTTGACATATTTGACAGGTCCCTTTGCAGGATGCTTCTGAAAGTTTTAACAGGTCTGTTCAGAGCTCCATTGAGCATGGCTCATTGATAAATTTATGCATTTTATACACATATTTATACCTACTTTTAATAAACCCAGAAAGGTCCTTGCTGCTCCCAAATGTGTCCAAGGAATCAGGCCGGAGAGGTACACCACCACTTCAATCCTTTAGGTTTCACACTCCAAGGCTGACAAAATCCCATTTCAATGGTTGTAAATGTTAATTTAAATGACTAGCTGCCCACAAAAAGGACATGTCAAATCCCAACCCAACCACTTTCCTGCTCCCACTAAACTGGGAAATGCTGTGTTTGGGAATGAGAATTACAAGTTGGGCCTCATCCATTCTGGTCAGGCCTCTCTCCGCTGTGGTGATAAATCTAGGCCTGGGTTTGGGATAATGATCTAAAATGCCCGACTGCTTTCTGCTCCAAAGCAGTAAAAGTCAACTAATCAGCCCAAATTCTCTTACAAACTCCTTTGAATCAGGAGGTAAAGGATTTGCTCTGTGATCCTTTCATTTAACTCAACAAATAGAAAGATCATCTGCTGCCTGCAACATTCCCCAACTGATATTTTTTCTGTTAATTTGAAACACTTCTTGCTTATCTGACTATTAATTCCCTCAATTGTATTTGGAAAATGAAGCCTTCAGGATTTCAAGATACTTTATATATCTATCTCATTAAACAAACATTTCCAAGGAATGCCTTTTGTTTGCTTCAGACCCTCAAAGAACATAGGAGGGCTACGTTCCGATGAAGGGCTTTTGCCCGAAACATCGATTTTCCTGCTCCTCAGATGCTGCCTGACCTGCTGTGCTTTTCCAGCACCACTCTAACCTAGACTCTGGTTTCCAGCACCTGCAGTTCTTGTTTTTACCTCAAAGAATATAGAACGGTCCAGCACAGGAACAGGCCCTTTGGCCCACCATGTCTGTGCCATCCATAATGCCATTCTCACCTAGTCTTATCTGCCTGCGCATGGCCCATATCCCTGTATTCCCTGCCTATTCATGTACCTGTCTAAATGCCTCTTGAACTTTGCTATTGTATCTGCTTCTACCCACCTCCCCAGCAGTGTGTTTCAGACACCTAACAACCCTCTGTCTAAGAAACCTTTCCTCGCACATCTTTGAATGTTCCCCCTCTCACCTTAAACCTGTGCCTTCTCGTACTCAACATTTCTACCCTGGGAAAGAGACTCTGATTACTCATCCTATCTATGCCCCTCATAATTTTATAAACTTCTATCAGGTTGGCCCTCAGAGTCTGACACTCTCGCGACAACAATCAAACTTTGTCCAGCCGCTCCTTATACCTAATGCACTCTGATCCAGGCAACATCCTGAGAAACAAAAACAGAAATTGCAGGAAAAGCTCAGCAGATCTGGCAGCATCTGTGGAGAGGAATTAGAGTTAACCCTTCATCAGAACATCCTCTACAAAGCCCCCACATTCTTCCTAGAGTGCAGTGACCAGAACTGCACACAATACTCCCAAGTGTGGCCTGACCAAAGCCTTATACAATTGTAAGGTAAGTATGCCTTACGCCCCCTTTACCAGCTTGTCTACTTGTGTTGCTACTTTCGCTCGATTGGAATTGTGCTCCAGGTTTGAATAGAGGCCTAGAGTGTCAATGAGGAGCAAGGCTGGTCCGAATCCAAGAATCCAAACTGATTCTCATTATGAGGCTGTCTGTCACAACTCCACATGTGGCTTGCCCAGTAGCTACAGAGGTGGGTGGTGACACATGAAGTACGGGAGGAATGTATAGTGGGGACTGCTGGTAGCATAGTGAGATATTGGGATGTTGGAGGGTGCAATCCTGCTCCTCCTTAACCAGAGCAATTTGTTTTTTTTTAATTGAAAGTGGAGTCACAGGTAGACAGGGCAGTAAA
Organism: Chiloscyllium plagiosum; assembly: GCF_037043375.1. Lineage (NCBI taxonomy): Eukaryota > Metazoa > Chordata > Chondrichthyes > Orectolobiformes > Hemiscylliidae > Chiloscyllium > Chiloscyllium plagiosum. The sequence continues at coordinate 51,667,037 of NW_028270166.1, forward strand.
GAAGGCTTTTGGCAAACTGCCCTTCATCAATCAGGGCATTGAGTACAGAAGTTGGGAAGTTATTTTGCAGTTATACAGGTCATTGATAAGGCCACACTTGGAGTATTGTGTTCAGTTTTGGTCACTTTGCTAATGGAAAGATGTTATTAAACTGGGAAGAATACAGAAGAAATTTACAAGGACGTTGCCAGAACTCAAGAGTCAGAGTTATGGGGAGAGATTGGTCAAACTAGGAGTGTGGGAGACTGAGGGGGGATCTTGCTGAAATGTAGAAGATCATGAGAGGCAAGGATAGGGTGAATGCACTCAGACTTTTTCCCAGGGTTGGGGAATCGAGGACTGAAGGACATCAGTTTAAGGTTAGAGGGGAAAGAATAAAAGGGAACCTGAGAGGCTACATTTTTACACAGAGGGTGGTATGCATAGGGAATGAGCTGCCAGTGGAAGTGGTTGAGGTGGGTACGTTAACAACATTTCAAAGGCATTTGGACAAATACATGATTAGGAAAGGATTAGAAGGATATGGGCCAAGTGCAGGGAAATTGGGTTAGTGTGGATGGATATTTTGTTCGGCATGGACCAGTTTTGGCTGAAGGTCCTGTCTCTGGACTCTATGAAAGGAAAGCAAACACCTGTTTCAGGTGGTAAGGAGTGTGTGTGGTTCTGATTCTATGGTAAATGGTGGATTAGTGACCTCAGGCCTGTATTAGCTGATGGCTTGAGTCAGCTTTGTCTGGGAGACTGATTATTGAAGATCTGGTGTAGCAGGTCCCAATCCCTGAATGTGGATGTCGATCCTCCTGTGCAGAATTGAGGAGCTACTGAGTGCTGGAGCTGCCAACTTTTAGATGAGACATTAAACTAAGATTCTGCAGCTAAATTTGAAGACAAAGTGGGGGGAGGAATGGTGGGTGGGAGATAAATAATCCCAGCAGCTGCCTTACTGACTCCCTGGCTCCATTAAGACATTGAAGCACTTTAATGGGTGCCTATAAAAAGGGTATTGTGTGTTGGCAGTGCAAGTTTCTATTCACTTGTGGGATGTGGGCATTGCTGGCCAGGCCAGCATTGGTAGTTGTCCCTTGAGAAGGTGGTGGTGAGCTGCCTTCTTGAACCACTGCAGTCTACCTAGTGTGGGCTGACCCATAATGCTTTCGGGAGGGAATTCCACGATTTCGACCAGTGACAGTGAAAGAATATATTTCCAAGTCAAGATGGTGAGTGGCTCAGAGGGGACCTTGCACAGGGTGGTATTCCCACGTATCTGTTGCCCTAGTCATTCTAGATGGAAGTGGTCATGGGTTTGGAAGGTCTGAGGATCTTTGGTGAATTTCTGCCATGCATCTTGTAGATAGTACACACTGCTGCTACTGAGCATCGGTGAGGTACAGAGTGGATGCTTGTCGATGCAGTGCCAGTCAAGGGCGCTGCTTTGTCTTGGATGGTATCAAGCTTGAGTGTCGTCGGGGCTGCACTTATCCAGAGCAAATGGGAAGTATTTCATCACACTCCTGACTTGCTCCTCATTGATGATGGACAGGGTGAGCTAGTTGCCGTAGGATTCCCAGCCTCTGACCTTCTCTTGTAGCCACTGTCACTGAGGGCAATTGAAGGAAGACGTAGTTCACAGATTTTTCAATCAGGCTTCCTGTTCGGACAGGAAGAAGCCCATTTCAGGCTTGGAGATGAGCACCCAGTGGTTGGCCCAGGGCAGAGCTCCAAATGAGGGACCCTTTCTGTCCGTCCATCTATCCTTGTGTAGGTGCAGCTACTGCCTCCAATGTGGTCATTAAGGATTTAAGGATATTGCTGAGATCTATCTCCATTTTGAAGCACCCTTACCTTCCAAGCTGCAAGACCTTTGGTCAAGCCACCACCTCTAAGAGCCTGCCCATCATCATTAAGGTGACCCACCATCTGAGTAGTGATTGGCTGCTCCAGGGGTTGGATTAATCACCTGGAAACAGCTCCCATCTCTTGTTAAATAACAGAGTACTGCGCAGATTTTAAATAAAAACTGAAAATGTCGTAGACACTGAGCAGGAGAGAGAAACAAAGTTAACATTTTGAGTCCACTCTGACTTTTTTGGGATCTGAAAGGGGCCAGAAAACAATTTTTCTTGCTGTCAAGAAAAGTGGAGCAGGAGCAAGTGGAACAAATGGTGCCATTGCAAAAGCCAAGTGCTTGCTAATGGCAGTACAGGAGCGATATAGATGAAGAAAAGGTGTTAATGGTAGGCTTTAATAGGAATGCTACACTAAGAGCAAACTCATGCAAACAATATGGAAAGAGAGAGGGTGCAATAAAAATGCAGGACTATCAGAATTTGTTTAACTTAATGTTGAATCCTCAAGGTTGTAATGTGACTGTGAACAATGAGGTGTTGTTCCTCCAGCTTGCATTGGGCTTCACTGGAACAACAGACCCAGGACAGGCAATGTCAACACAGGAGCAAAGGTAGCTTATTGAAATGTCAAGCAAGTGGATGGTCAGGGTCATTCTCCCAGACAGAATGGAGGCATTCCAGCAAAGTGGCCCCCTCTCTACTCACAGCAATCTTAGCTGGTAAGTTAGCTGCAAACCGTAAACTCTACCATGAGAAAAAGAAGGTCACAATTTGGACATTGCTTCATAAAATGATGGGCCCTTCTTATCTCAACACTGTCAGAAGCAGAGGTAACATGCTGAAGAATTGCTTTAGGTGATAGCACTGGCCTTCCCCAGCGCCTGTGTTCTGAATCCCAACCCCTAGTATGTATCCTTGGTAGATTGATGGCAATCGATGGTGTATGGAAATCCCAGGGCTGGAGCTTGACTATAGAGGCAGCTAGCTTAAGTTGCAAAATTCCCCAAGTTATTGAAGCTGCCTCAGCAGAAAAGACCCTGAAACATTCTCTGGGTCTGTGATCGTTGGGATTACCAACCCTGGAAGCACAGCTAAGCAGCTACACTGTAGATACAGACCATTTTAGAAAGCTTACCTCTGCCTTCAGGCATTTAATCCTAATAGCTTTAATAATTGCTAATCCCTCTAGCACTCATATCTCCCATACCCCTTCATCCTCTCACCCGCACCTCAATGGCTTCCCAATGTCCAAGCCTACTCATACCATTCTAACATCACCCTCTTACTCACCATGCCTCCTCCATACCAATCACCCAGGATCCAACAGGGGTAGATCTCAGAACTCTTGTGGAGCTAAACATAATAGGCTACCCGATACAGCTCCTGCTTTTAGACATCTAGCAGAGATAAAACCCTCCTTTCATAAAATCCATTCAAAACCGTTAAGTCTCAGCAAATTGTTCATCTCTGGTTTTAAAAAAAACTTTTATTCTGACTCCAAATCAAAGACAGCCCTAATCAGAGTCAGAGTCAGCCTTTTAATAATCTTTTAAACCTGTCAAACAAAGTATGAATTCAGAACTCTGGCTGAGATAATTGTAACTTTGGAAATTGAGTCAAACATTCATAATGACAACCTTTGGAAAATGTCAAGAAAGACGTCTATTGAAACTGCAGAACTTTCTTAACCTATGCCTATAAAAGCAGTCCAGCAGAGGATGTTACTTTACTCCTGAGTGACAGCAGCTTTTATTAAAGAAAGAGTGGGGTATTTTTAAAAAACTGCTTTTTATGACAATTACACAGAACTTATTTGCCAGATTATGACAATTCAGTCGACAAAATGGAGCTGCAATGACCCTGAGAGTTTGGGTGGCTCTCCTGTAGGAATCACACACATTCTCTTTTCCCCCACCAGCAAAAATTGAATCTCCAAGACCATAACAACTACGAACAGGAGCATTCAGTCCCTCAAGCCTGCTCCATTATTCACTGGGGATCACGGCCGACCTGACACTCTCTGCGCCCACTTTCCTGCCTTTTCCCATCCCTCTCTATTCTCCTCCTCATCAAGAATCTCAGCCTTAAATATACACAAGGACTCTGCCCCCACAGCTCCCAGTGGTGAGAAGTTCCAAAGACTCACAACCCTCCAAGAGAAGAAATTCCTCCTCATCTCAGTTTTAAATTGGCTCTCCTTTAATCAGAGACTGTGCCCTTTGGTCCCAGACTCTCCCACGAGGGGAAACACCCTCTCAGCATTTATCCTTTTGAAATATGTAGGATTCTTATGGAACTAAAAGAGATTGTGTCTCATTCTTTCAAGCTCCAGTGAATACACTCTCAATCTGTTGAACCTTTGCGCAAAAGACAATCTCTCCATGCCAGTGGTCATCCTAGTGAATCTTCCAATGAAATAATATATTCTTTGAAATTAGGGAACCAAAATTATTCACAGTACTCCACATGTGCAGTTGCAGTAAGACTTCCCTGCTCTCATATTCCAAACCCGTTGAAATAAGGGCCAACATTCCATTGGCCTTCCTGATTACCTGCTGCCACTGCATGCTAGCTTTCTGTGTTCTGTGCCGAAGTCCCCCCCCAATTCCCTTGGTGTTGCAGCTTTCTGCAGAATTTCCCTATTGAAATAATACTTTCTTCTTCCTTCCAAAGAACAAAGAACAAAACAGCACAAGATAAGGCCCTCCGGCCCTCCAAGCGTGTGCCGACACATTTTGCCCCTCCATATTAAAACTGTCTTCACTTACAGGATCAGTATCCCTCCATTCCCTCCATTCCCTTCCTATTCGTGTATTCACTCAGGGACCTCTTGAAGGCTGCTATTGTGTCTGCTTCCACCACCTCCTCTGGCAGCGCGTTCCAGGCACTCAGCATTCTTTGTGTGACAAACTTGCCTTGCACATCTCTTTTAAACTCGCTCCCCCCTCCCCCTACACCTTGAACCTCCCCACGCACCTTGAACCTGTATCCCCTAGTAATTGACCCCTCAACCTGGGAAAAAGCCTCAGACTTTCCACTCTAACTGTGCCAGTCACAATCTTATAAACGTCTGTCTGGTCACCCCTCAACCTCCTATGTTCAAGTAAAAACAATCCCATTCTACCTAACCCTTCCTCATTGCTAAAATCCCTCATACCAGGCAACATCCTGGTAAACCTTTTCTGTACCCTCTCCAAAGCATCCACATCCTTCTGGTAGTGTGCACAATATTCCAATTGTGGCCTAACAAAAGTTTTATAAAGCTGCAGCATAACTTGGCCCTCCTTATATGCAATCCTCCTTCCAATGAAGGTAAGCATGCCATAGGCCTTTTTTACAACCTTATCTACCTGCGCTGCCACCTTGAATGATCTATGGACCTGAACACCCAGATCCCTCCGCATAAAAATACTCCTAAGAGTCTTACCATTCACTGTATAATTTCCACCTGTACTTGACCTTCCAAAATGCATCACCTCACATTTGTCTGGATTAAACTCATCTGTCATTTTTCTGCCCATGCCTCCAACTGATCTATATCCTGCTGTATCCTTGGACAATCTCATTATCTGCAACTCCAGCAATCTTTGTATCATCCAACTTACTAATTAGACCAAATCATTTCTGGACCACGAACACCAGAGGTCCTCTATGGAACACCACCAGCCACCATCCTCCATCCCGAAAAGCATTCTTCCCCTGCTATCCTCTGTCTCCTATGACTAAGCCAGTTCTGTATCCATCTTGCCAGCTCACCCTGATACCATGTGACTTTACCTTTTGTACCAGTCTGCCATAAGGCATCTTGTCAAAGACTTTACTGAAGTTCACGTACACAACATCAACTGCTTTTCCCTTAATCATCTTCACCACCTCCTCAGAAAACCCGATCAAGTTAGTGGGGCACCACATCCTCTGCACAAAACCACGCTGTCTATCATTAATAAATCCATTTGCTTCAAAATGCGTGTAGGTCTTGTCCCTGAGAATCTTTTCTAATAATTTTCCTACCACTGAGATGAGGCTCACAGGCCTGTAATTTCCAGGATTATCCCTATGACCCTTCCTAAATAATCGGATAACATTGGCGATTTGCTCATCCTCTGGGACCTCACCTGTGGCCAAAGAAGATATAAAGATGCCTGCCAATGTTCCAGCAACTGCCTCCCTCAATCTTCTGGGATAGATTCCATCAGGACCCCAGAACTTAGTCATCTTTTTTCTTTCCTACAGTGTGGAAGCAGGCCACTCAGCCTATCAAGTCCACAGCGACCCCGCAAAAAGCACCCCAAACATACCTACCTCCCTAGCCTATCCCTGTAACCCTCTATTTCCCACAGCAAACCCACCTAGCCTGCACATCCCTGGACACTATGGGTAATTAAGCATGGCCAATCCACCTAACCTGCACATCTTTGGACTGTGGGATGAAACTGGAGCACCCAGGGGAAACCCACGCAGACACGGGGAGAATGTGCAAACTGTACGCAGTCACCTGAGGGTGGAATTGAACCCAGGTTCCTGGTGCTGTGAAGCAGAAGTGCTAACCCGTATCCACCTTAATACTTTTTAAGATGCACAACACCTCTTCCTTTTTAATAGCAACTTTGCTTAGAAATTCGAAACTCCCTTCCCTGAGATCATCCTCCACCATTTTCTTTTCTTTGGTGAATATTGATACAAAGTATTCATTGAGGACCTCACCAACGTCTTCTGGCTCCACACATACAATCCCTCCTTTGTCCTTGAGTGGGCCGACCCTTTCCCTGGTTACCTTTTTGCTTTTCTTAATCCTGTTTGCTAATAGCTTTTCACAACTTCCAAAATGAACAGCTTCACATTTTCCCACAATATACTCCATTTGCCAACTTTCTTCCAACTCTCTTAACCTATCAATATCTCTCTGTAGCCTGTTTAATTGGAAGCACACTAGCTTTCAGAGCGACGCTCCTTCATCAGGTGATTGTGGAGGGCTCGATCGTAACACAGAATTTATAGCAACAATTTGCAGTGTGATGTAACTGAAATTATACATTGAAAAATTGATTGTCTGTTAAGCCTTTCATCTGTTAGAATACAGTGATAGTTTCACTTCTTTCATGTGTAAATCACAAAACCTTTTTTTTAAAAGTTGCATTCTTGGGTTAGCTGTTAACAATGGTGATAGCTAGACAATATGTTGAAGGTGTTAGCCCCCTACACTGCAAATTTTTGCTATAAATTCCGTGTTACGATCGAGCTCTCCACAATCACCTGATGAAGAAGCGTCACTCTGAAAGCTAGTGTGTTTCCAATTAAACCTGTTGGACTATAACCTGGTGTTGTGTGATTTTTAACTTTGTACACCCCAATCCAACACCGGCATCTCCAAATCTCTGTAGCCTGTTTGTATTCCTCTTGCGACCTGACTTTCCACCTATTTTAATGTTGACTCCAAATGTGGCTACAGTACATTCACTGCCTTCTTCTAAGTCATTAACACATATCCATCTGATGGAAATGGAGATGCAACCTCCTCAGTGAAGCAATGTCCACCATCTTTAGAAGTTCTGTAGAACCTTCCAGCCTCTGTAAAAATCCGGCTCCTCAGTATCAGATCCATTCAAAGTTAATATTCCTTAAGATAAGGGACAAGTGAATAATGACCCTACACTGGGTGACAATTGACAAGGAATCAGCACTTTGTTTTTTTTGCACAGTTTGTGCTTCCACAGATGGATTGCTATACAGAGACTTGCAGACTACAGCAAATTCTGAGGAGACATCAGTACACACTTCCAACAAAACTACCTGGAGCACAGCGGCACGCATGTAGCATTCTCACACTTGCAACAAGCCCCTTTTAGCTGTGACTCTATTCTCCCAGCTGTGTTAGTCGTCCCACCAAGCTCAGAGTCATAGAGTCATAGAGATGTACAGCATGGAAACAGACCCTTCAGTCCAACCCGTCCATGCCGACCAGATATCCCAACCCAATCTAGTCCCACCTTCCAGCACCCGGCCCACATCCCTCCAAACCCTTCCTATTCATACACCCATCAAAATGCCTCTTAAATGTTGTAATTGTACCAGCCTCCACCACTTCCTCTGGCAGCTCATTCCATACACGTACCACCCTCTGTGTGAAAAAGTTGCCCCTTAGGTCTCTTTTATATCTTTCCCCTCTCACCCCAAACCTATGCCCTCTAGATTTGGACTCCCCACCCCAGGGAAAATACTTGTCTATTTACCCTATCCATGCGCCTCATAATTTTGTAAATCCCTATAAGGTCACCCCTCAGCCTCCGAAGCTCCAGGGAAAACAACCCCAGCCTGTTCAGCCTCTCCCTGTAACTCAAATCCTCCAACTCTGGCAACATCCTTGTAAATTTTTTCTGAACCCTTTCAAGTTTCACAACATCTTTCCGATAGGAAGGAGGCCAGAACTGCACGCAATATTCCAACAGTGGCCTAACCAATGTCCTGTACAGCCACAACATGACCTCCCAACTCCTGTACTCAATACTCTGACCAATAAAAGAAAGCATACCAAATGCCTTCTTCACTATCCTATCTACCTGCAACTCCACTTTCAAGGAGCTATGAACCCGCACTCCAAAGTCTCTTTGTTCTGCAACACTCCCTAGGACCTTACCATTAAATGTGTAAGTCCTGCTAAGATTTGCTTTCCCAAAATGCAGCACCTCGCATTGATCTGAATTAAACTCCATCTGCCACTTCTCAGCCCATTGGCCCATCTGGTCAAGATCCTGTTGTAATCTGAGGTAACTCTCTTTGCTGTCCAATACACCTCCAATTTTGGTGTCATCTGCAAACTTACTAACTGTACCTCTTATGCTTGCATCCAAATCATTTATGTAAATTACCAAAAAGTAGAGGACCCAGCACTGATCCTTGTGGCACTCCACTGGTCACAGGCCTCCAGTCTGAAAAACAACTCTCCACCACCACCCTCTGTCTTCTACCTTTCAGCCAGTTATGTATCCAAATGGTTAGTTCTCCCTGTATTCCATGAGATCTAACCTTGCTAATCAGTCTCCCATGGGGAACCTTGTCTAACGCCTTCCTGAAGTTCATATAGATCACATTTACCAGTCTGCCCTCATCAATCCTCTTTGTTACTTCTTCAAAAAACTCAATCAAGTTTGTGAGACATGATTTCCCTCGCACAAAGCCATGTTGACTACCCCTAATCAGTCCTTGCCTTTCTAAATACATGTACATCCTGTCCCTTAGGATTCCCTCCAACAACTTGCCCACCACCGAGGTCAGGCTCACTGGTCTATAGTTCCCTGGCTTGTCCTTACCACCCTTCTTAAACAGTGGCACCATGTTTACCAACCTCCAGTCTTCCAGCACCTCACCTGTGACTATCAATGATACAAATATCTCAGTAAGAGGCCCAGCAATCACTTCTCTAGCTTCCCACAGAGTTCTCGGGTACACCTGATCAGGTCCTGGGGATTTATCTACCTTTAACCGTTTCAAGACATCCAGCACTTCCTCCTCTGTAATCTGGACATTTTGCAAGATGTCACCATCTATTTCCCTACAATCTATATCCTCCATATTCTTTTCCACAGTAAATACTGATGCAAAATACTCGTTTAGTATCTCCCCCATTTTCTGCAGCTCCACACAACGGCCGCCTTGCTGATCTTTGAGGGTCCCTATTTTCTCCCTAGTTACCCTTTTGTCCTTAGTGTATTTGTAAAAACCCTTTGGCTTCTCCTTAATTCTATTCGCCAAAGTTATCTCATATCCCATTTTTGCCATCCTGATTTACCTCTTAAGTATACTCCTACTGCCTTTATACTCTTCTAAGGATTCATTCGATCTCTCCTGTCTATACCTTACATATGCTTCCTTCTTTTTCTTGTGGGTTTGAGTCCTAATCCGGCAACTTCAGCACCAAAGCTAGGTTAATGCACCAGACTAGCGCTGAAGGCATGCTGCAGTGTAGGAGATACTGTTTTGTTGACCGAGATTTGAAATGGAAGCACTATTTGCTGTCTCAAGAGGCCATTTCCCTGGTTTCCAAAACAATATTGATCACTCAGCCAGCAGGTCATTTGATAGCATTTCATTGGTAAGCAATTCAGGGAGCGACTTTGTTCCCATGATGTTTCATCCAGGGACAGCGACTGACATCATGGAGCCTGGAACTGCTTTTGGCCTGGCAAGCCTCACCCCCTCCCTACCCCAAGCACAGTGACACCACCCCGCTCCTGGTTATTAAATGTTGATGCCTTGTGCCCAGGTTACGTTCCAATGGAGCCTAAGTTCACTAGCTGGTGTTTGATGGCTCAGTGATCCTGCCAATTTGAACAATTCCAGGCTTCGGCTCCACCTTCTGACCGCTCCACATATCCCTTCGTTCTCCAAGACAGCAAAAAGCTGTCCATTCTGACCCTGAACACATTCAATGGCGGAACAGCCGTAACCCCTCTCGAGGGGGGAAAGGAATACTGTGGATTTGTAACCTGTTGATTTCTGCTCATCTCAGTGAGTGTCAACTGAGTCTCTTTCCCTAGGCCAATCAATGACCTCCTTTTAACATCCAGTCCCCCTGGACACAATGTCCACCCCTTACAGATGTCCCTTCATTTCCCCTCCCGCTTCTGGTATTCCCACCAATAGGTCCATCACCCTTTTGTTTAACCACCGCAGTCACACTCCCCCACACCCCTCACTGTCCTGAGCAACCCCCAATATCTGTCCCACTCCTGGATTCCAATGTGCCCACTGCAGCTTCTGATTGGCTGAGATTAGACTGCTACTGGCCAATCATATGTCTAAGTGAGGACCTGACTCTCCAATGGAGGGGCTGAAGTCGCACCAACTCTGGCCCTTCGTGTTCATTGGCTGTGGGGCAAGTGGTCTCGATGGCGCAGTGTCTGACAACCATTCTCTGAAGGCCTGCAAAATTTTAAAAACTATAGAATCCCTACAGTGTGGAAGCAGGCCATTTGGTTCGAGTCCATACTGACTCTCAGAAGAGCATCCCCATCCAGGCCCATGCCATCCCTGTAATCCTGCATTTCTCATGGCCAATCCACCTAGCCTGGATATCCATGCAGACACGGAGCAAATGTGCAAACTCCATACTGACATTTGCCTGAGGCTGGAGTCGCACCCAGATCCCTGGTGCTAGAAGGGCTAACCACTGAGCCACTGTGTCACCCCAGCGCCAATCACAGCCTCAATCCTCTGACAATTCTTGTGTCCTAACAATGGAATGGAATTGGGATGCTATTTGTATGTTCCTCCATCAGAATCTGAGTACATCTTGACATTCTGAAAACCCAACCAGGAAAGGGAGATGACATTTATCTTGCTTGAGTGGCAAATTATCGATTCTGCACTCCTTAAATAAAATTCTGCATCTCTGCAGCAATTACAGGAACATCTGGAAAGAGTCTGCTCAAATGGAATATTGTGTGCAATTCTGGTTTATAGGAAGGATGTTGTGAAACTTGAAAGGGTTTATAAAAGATTTACAAGGATGTTGCCAGGGTTGGAGGATTTGAGCTATAGGGAGTGGCTGGACAAGCTGCAGCTGTTTTCCCTGGACCATCAGAGGTTGAGGGGTGACCTGATAGAGGTTTATAAAATCATGAGGGACATGGATAGAGTAAATCGACAAGGTCTTTTCTCTGGAGTGGGGAAGTCCAGAACTAGAGGGAATAGGTTTAGGGCGAGAGGGGAAAGATTTAAAAGGGACCTAATGGGCAACGTTTTCATGCAAAGGGTGGTGCGTGTATGGAATGAGCTGCCAGAAGAAGTGGTGGAGGCCGGTATGATTACAACATTTAAGAGGCAGCTGAATGGTATATGAATAGTAAGTGTTGAGAGGGATATAGGCCAAGTGCTGGGAAATGGGACTGGATAGGTTTTGGAAATCTGGTCAGCCTGGACGAGTTGGACTGAAAGGTCTGTTTCCATGCTGTACATTTCTACAGCTCTATGTCTTTGGGATACAGACCTCCTCCCTTTATAAAGCTGTCAGATATGTTAGCTGTTTTAATTAATCATTGAGGCTTGTTGTTCAATCCCTCCCTGCTTTGTGCTTTCCTCTACCACCCCACATCAGCACTTTCCCCAGTGCTTCAGCACACATGTTACAGCTATCCCTGAATTCACAAGGTTAACTTAACTGGCAGGTTCCTTCACAAAAAAGTGATTAATTTTGCAGCATGCTTATCCCCAGACTTGTGCTTTCTAAGTCAGCAAGGTGAGATTTGAAAAAAAAAGTTCTTTAATCAAACTGAAGCAGATGGGTCTTGAACCTGAGACTCTGGGTCCATGGGTAGGGATGCTGCACTACAATAGGGCCCTAGAAGGGAAGGAAAGCAGTGCCTTACATTGGCTGGGAATCAAACCTGGGCCTCCCATGTGGCAGGCAAGAAATCTACCACTGAACTACCAACATAATTCCCACTAGGCCCAGATAATTTTATTGACTCAATGCAATTGAAAATACCTTGAAAATATTTCAAATATCATTTATAAATCAGGGAAGCACTGGTGTAGTGGTGACTTCACTGGGATAATGATAACCCAGTAACCTCAGGCTAATTTTCTATGCGTACGGGTTCAAACTTCACCATGGTACTGGTGAAATGTCAATTCATAAGAATGTGGAATAAAAAAATGCCAAACATGTCACCATTATTTATCAGAAAAAACTCAACTTGATCAATTTTAAAAAGACAATCTGTCAGCTTGGTCTGGCCTACACATGAGCCACAGCAATGGGGTTGAATCCTACCTACCCCTGAAATGGTCAAACAAGGGATGGGTAATAAATGCCAGCCCAGTCCATGATGCCCAATCTCAATTGTACTTTGGAGTCATTGTTGCAAAAACTAACAGCTTCAGAAGAGGAGAGAAAAAATCTACAACAAAATAGATTCTGAAAGGGAAACACAGAATCCCTACAGTGCAGACAGAGGCCATACAGCCCATCAAATCTGCAATGACCCTCTGAAGAGTATCTCATGCAGACTCTCCTGTCACCACGTTTCACAGAACTAATCCACCTAATTTGCACATCTTTGGACTGTGGGAGGAAACTAGAGAATCTGGAGGAAACCCACACAGACACAGGGCAAAAGTGCAAATTCCACACAGTCATCTGAGGCTGGAATCGAACCTGAGTTCCAGGCACTGTGAGGCAGCAGTTGCTAACCACAACTGAGCCACCACACTGTAAAGTAGAAACCTCCCTTGAAAGGCATATACATAGCAACCATCACAAACACCAGTACTCTCTCAACACTTCAAAGTTTAATGGGGCACATTTTCTCATGTGTGATCCCCATCTGAATGCACTGGAACCACAGCAACCAATCTACATTCAGCAAGCTCCCACAAAACAACACAAGAATGCCCATGATTTACAACTTTTGTGAGGCTGTTGATTGAGATACAAGTATTGATCAGGGAACCAGGGAAAGCTCTCCTGTCCTTCTTCAGCCTAGGACAGAGGAATACACTCAACTAGGCACATGAGGCTTCAGTTTACCATCTCCTCTGGAAGGGGAGCTGCTCTCTCAGCAATGTATTGGGCTATCATAGACTCCCTATGATGTGGAAACAGGCCCATCGGCCCATCACATCCACACCAACCCTCCAAAGATCATCCCACCCCATCCCTGTGACCCTGCACTTCCCATGGCCAATCCACTGAACCTGGAGATCTTTGGATTGTGGGAGGAAACTGGAGTACTGGTGAAAACTCACATAGACATGGGGAGAATGTGCAAACGTCACACAGTCACCCGAGACTGGAATCGAACCCAGGTCCCTGGTGCTGTGAAGCCACTGTGCTACCTTCATCTTAACGTTCAAGCACGAGGAGTGGGACGTGAACCCGGAGTCTTAGGATTAGAAGGTGGCTGTGCGACCAACTAAGCAACAGTTGGCACCTAAACAGTTGGCACCTGTGTGGCAGGTGGCACAGATGCTGTGACATCTACATCATGGGTCAGCATTAATGATGTGCCTGTCAACACCCTCCTAATTTTAGTTAGCCCACCTCCGCTCCTAATCTTCACCTGGACATAAACAAGGTTCACGAACAATGTGAATGGTCTAAACTGGAGTGTTCCCACAGTCACAGAGCTTCACTGGACAGATAGTTCATTAGTTAGATAATCGATTTTCAATTTTCAACCATGTTTATTTTCAGTTTTATTATTTATACAAAGGAAAACAAATAAATGTTGTATGCCAGAGATATAGACAGACAATAAAGGGGTCTACACCTAAAGGTCTTTAATTACAAGTATTGGGCTGAAATTACAGATGATAGTGAGCGGGGGGATTTCACTGGAGAAAGTTAGTTATTGCTAGTGGCAAAACTTGGACCCAATGACGTGCATTGAAGCAGCAGGGTGCCATGTAAAGCAGCTTCCTGATTCATAATGGCACTCCTCACAGAAGGCTAGTTTCAGCCCCACCTCCACCCACCAGAATACAAACTAGGAGCAGGAGTCGACATGCAGCTCCTTCAGTGAGCCTCCTCTGCTAATTTGTAAGACCATGGTTGACTTCAGGATTCAACCCTACCTCTCTGATTGTTCCACATATCCCTTCATTCCCTGTATCAAAATTCTATCCATCATGTAAACCAGCCTTCCATCCACTGACTCCATTTTTAATTCCATCCACTGGCTCCATCTATAACTTCATTCACTGACTCCATCTATAATTCCATCCACTGACTCCATCTATAAATCCATCTACTGACTCCATCTAGACCTCCATCCACTGACTCCATCTATAAGTCCATCCACTGACTCCATCTATACCTCCATCCACTTACTCCATCTATAACTCCATCCATTGACTCCATCTATAACTCCATCCATTGACTCCACCTATAACTCTATCCACTGACTCTATCTATAACTCCATCCAATGACTTCACCAATAACTCCATCCACTGACTCCATCTATAATCCCATCCACTGACTCCATCTATAACTCCATACATTGACTCCATCTATAATTCCATCCAATGACTCCATCTATAATTCCATCCATTGACTCCATCTATAATTCCATCCATTGACTCCATCTTTAACTCCATCCACTGACTCTATCTATAACTCCATCCATTGACTCCATCTATAACTCCAATCACTGGCTCCATCTATAACTCCATCCACTGCTCCATCTATAACTGCATCCATTGACTCCATCTATAATTCCATCCACTGACTCCATCTATAATTCCATCCATTGACTCCATGTATAACTCCATCCAATGACTTCATCTAGAACTCCATTCACTGGCTCCAACTATAACTCCATCCACTGGCTCCATCTATAACTCCATCCACTGACTCCATCTATAACTCCATCCACTGACTCCATCTATAACTCCATCCACTGACTCTATCTATAATTCCATCCATTGACTCCATCTATAACTCCATCCACTGACTCCATGTATAACTCCATCCACTGACTTCATCTATAACTCCATTCACTGGCTCCAACTATAACTCCATCCACTGGCTCCATCTATAACTCCATCCACTGCTCCATCTATAACTCCATCCATTGACTCCATCTATAACTCCATCCACTGGCTCCATCTATAACTCCATCCACTGACTCCATCTATAATTCCATCCACTGACTCCATCTATAACTCCATCCACTGGCTCCATCTATAACTCCATCCACTGACTCCATCTATAACTCCATCCACTGACTCCATCTATAATTCCATCCATTGACTCCATCTATAACTCCATCCACTGACTCCATCTATAACTCCATCCACTGACTCCAGCTATAACTCCATCCACTGACTCCATCTATAACTCCATCCACTGACTCTATCTATAATTCCAGCCATTGACTCCATCTATAACTCCATCCACTGACTCCATCTATAACTCCATCCACTGACTCCATCTATAACTCCATCCACTGACTCTATCTATAATTCCTGCTGCCTTGGGAAAGTAAAGAACAATCAAAGACCCCTCCCACCTTGGTTGTGTTTTCTCTTCCATTGGGCCGAGGGTGTAAAAGTTTGAATACACTTGCGAACAAATTCAAGACCAGCTTCTTTCCCCCTGTTATCAGAGTTTAGGACAGACCTCTCAAATGTTAATTCTGATCTCTCTCTGTGTACCTTCTCTGTGGCTGTTACACTGTATTGTGTTTTGCTATTCTGATACATTTGGAATGGTACGATCTGCCTGTGTACATGCAAAACAACACTTTTCGCTGTATCTCGATGAGACAACAATAAAATAATTAATCAATCTACATTATTCAATGGGGGGAACAACCATAGCCCTTTGGGGGAGATAATACAACTTTCTGATTTCTCTTCATCTCAGTTCTAAATGATCAGCCTCTCATCCTAAAACTGTGCCCCTGTGTTCTAGATATTTTAAGAATTGAGCCATTTCTCAGCATCCTTTGTCTCAATGAGATTGCTTCTTACTCTTTGAAACTTGAGACACACAGTAGAAATTTGCACGGGCTGTCATCCTAGCACTATTGCATACTTCCCTTATCTTTAATAAAGTTCACCTTTAAGGACTCCATGAACAATGAATGTACAATATTGCAAAGGTGCAACATGCGCTCACAGAAATCAGTTGCCTTGCTGTTCTGCTTTGTTACTTATAATGTGTTTTAATGTTTTCAATGAACTAATCCACACTGTTAATCAATATCCAATGAGGAATTAATGATGGATGAGGGCTTGATTATAGGACCATTATCAATAATAGCATGGAAACCTCACTCAGAGGAGATGCGGTCTCATGGTAATGTCACTGGAGTAGAAATCTGGAAACCCTTATTAATTCTCTAGATTTAAATCACCCCATTGCAGATGCTGAAATCTGGATTCAATAAAAACATGGACTAAAAATCAGACTAATGGAAACTATATAACCACTCGAATAAAAGCAAGGTACTCACCTGCTGGAAATTAAAGAAAAACAGAAAATGCTGGAGAAACTCAACAGGTTATGTAATCTCTTTGGAGAGAGAAACAGAACTGATATTTCAAGTCTAATAAGACTGTTCTTCAGAGGTTCAGAGCTCGGACCAGGGTAAAACTCACAGATTTCTATTCTGAAAGGACATTAATAAACCAGATTGGTCTTTATGACAATTGTCAGTCATTGAGTCATATGGCATGGAAACAAACCCTTCGGTCCAACTTGTCGATGCTGACCAGATTTCCCAATCTGATCATTCCACACACACACACCACCCTCTGTGTGAAAAAGTTGCCCCTTCGCTCCCTTTTAAATCTTTACCCGGTCACTTTAAATGCTCTTTAGTTCTGAATTCCTCCACCCTAGGGAAAAAAACTTTGCTATTCCCCTTATCTACATCCCTCATGATTTTATAAACCTCTGTAAAATCACCCTTTGACCTCCTGTGCTCCACGGAAAAGAGTCCCAGCTTGCCCAGCTTCTATTCCAAATTTTCAATGGAATTCAAATTTCACCATCTGCCAGGTAGGATTGAACCCTATGTCCCCAAAACATTAACCTAAGGTTCCGGATTTCTAGTCCAGCGACAATTCCACTCCCTATGTTGTTGCTGTTGCAATACCCAGTCCCACTCCTGACTTTAAGGTACATTATTTATTTAGCCACTTTGGACATATTAATATCCTCAGTCTCATCGATCAAACAGATCCCTCCATCAGCATTAAATTATTATAAATAAAATCGCCTTGCTCTTCTTCCCCTCTCAGAATATGATTGCTGCCGAGTAAAAGGGATAAATAATCTTTTGCATCCTGAAACTTCCCTTTTATTTAATATTCACATTGCATGCTTTTAATTCTGAAAATGGACAGAGAAATTCATTCGACATTGATAAGAAAGTTGTTTTGAAATAGTGACCGACACAGAGTCAATGTCAATACATTCACAACCCTTACAGAAATTGATTGGAAACAGTGCCTAATGCTGGAATGTGCAGAATCTCAATCAATGTTTGCAGGAAGACAATAAAAACAAGTGTTTTCAGTCAGGACCCTTTTAAACAGGGAAGGCCTTCTACAAAAATGTATCCTATTCTAAAGATGAATGCAAAGATTAATCCCGCTCAGATACCTGAGTGATAGGTTAAGGCCTATAGGATGCAGCCAAGGTTAACAAGCAATGATAAGGTGACTCTGGACCTCACTGGTCCTGAGGTTGCCGATGAGCTGCTGGGTGGTACCATCAATTTTAAAAAATGTGATAATTTCACACATTTGCCCCATCACTGGGGATCAGGGTCAGCTTGAGCCCAGAAAAGTGGCTAGAGTGGGCTTTCCCTGGACAACACCTCTTTAGCAGAACGGGGTGAGGATCAGAGAAAGAAGAGAAGTTATATATAGACTCACCGCGATAGCTTGGAGCCTCTCCTGTTGAAACAAAGTCTCGGACATCCTGAGAAAGCAAGAAAGAAAAGGATTACTCGATGAGACAATGACAAAAAAAAACTGTGTTGCTGCAAGAAGGAAAGAGATATTGAGATAATTCATCAGTAATCTTAAAAAAACACTCAAACCTGTTCTGGTCCAGCCTCATGATGCCTGCCTGCATATGATCCAGCAGTAAAATGCAGTCTAAGTGACCACCAATACTTGACAATATTATTCAGCTAGTGTCTCGCATTACCATAATACCCAGAGTAGAAGTAGAGTCTCAAATAGAAGCAGCCCATTCTGACCTGCAGGACTGCCACATCAATCAATCACCACGGGAATCACACCACCATTTTAGCTGCAAGCTGAACAAATAAATGTAGATACTTAGAATCGAACTGCACAGAGGAGGCTCTTCAGTCTTTTGGCACATGCTTGCTCTTTATGAAAGCAATTCAATTAGCCACCTGCTCCTTCCTTATATATTCACACAAATTTACCTTTCAAACTATTTATCCAATTTCATTTTGAAAGTTTGCATTCACTCTGCCTCTACCTCCTCCCTGATTGCCAGCAGTGTATTCCAGGTAATACCAACTCACTGTGCAAAAACATTCAGCTTCACCCACCCCTTGATTATTTTGTAAATCCTCTGCAATGTGCATTCTCTGATTGCCAATCCTCCACTAAGTTTCTCCTTATTTGTCAACCCTCCTTCAAGTTTTGAACAACGTAGCACAAGTATGATTTGAAGGAATTTGACGATGAGAAGGCTGTAGGATTTTAATGTGCTCCTGCAGTCAATAGCAGCAGTGATTTGTAAACTCCATGATGCGTTAAGGTAACAAAGAAGCCAGTGTAACGAGTGAAGGAACAGTTCCTGTTCAGTGGAGGGGATTGACAGATATGAAGCTGAGATCACAGCGTGTAAAGTTCACCAGTGACATCTTTCCAACTTGTTTGACTGGGCCATGAAGATTAAATTGCACCCAGGGAGCAGGGTCAACATATCATAGATAATCATAGATTTTCAACAGTGTGGAAACAGGCCATTTGGCCCAACAAGTCCACACCAACCCTCTAAAGAGTAACCCACCCAGACCCATTCCCTATCTTACTACTCTACATTCCCTTGACGAACCCACCTAGCCTACACATCCCAGAACACTATGGGCAATTTAGCATGGCCAATTCACCTAACCTGCATTTCTTTGGGCTGTGGGAGGAAACTGGAGCACCCGGAGGAAACTCATGCAGACACAATGTAGTTACCAGTTGGACAGAGAGACTCGCTGGGACTTTCACCCTTCATACAAACACAGAGTTAGATTGGGTTATAAACATAAGAGAGAAATTCAACTGGATAGTGCTGTGTTTGACTTTGGACAGGCTTCCTCCCTCTCACTGTGCAGAACTCCTCCCAGCTTTAATGCTCTATGAGGCAGACAAAGCGTGTGCTTCCTGGGGCAACCATTCCTTGAGCAGCTCATCAGAGACTACAGCTTCAGAGGTGCCACTCCACATCAAACAGAGCTGACCAGGAGACTCCTCCACTGCCATGCACAACAGAAGAAAGTGAAGTTTGATCATTGACCTGGTTGGCAACATTAGGAATACACCTTTCAAGGCCATCCAGTCTGAGAGTGGGACTTGAACCTGGAGTTTCGGGCTCAGAGGTCAACCTGTTACCCATTACCCTATAGGGATCACTCTTCACCTCACTGCTATCAACACCCCTTTCCACTTCTTACTGTTTCACATGCTTGTCTGGCTTCCTGATTAATTCCCCTCCATTTTTCTCCTCAGCCTGTCACCCCCAAGCATGTTGAGAGGTTTGTTTTACAATCAGGAGTGGGATTCCCAGCTGACCTCCATCCCAATTCCCAGGCATAGGATGTGCTGGGATGCGTTGCTGGGAATGGGATCCAGCAAAACAACACAAACCTGCGAATGATCCTAGGATTTCTGTTGCCTGTGCAAGTCTTGATGATATCTCAGCTGTTAGTGGCGAACTGAATCATTCAGCATTTTCCATCAGTTACCATGACTTCTACTTGCCAGTCTTTGCCAGTGGGTTGTGAATCTTTGTGGTTATGGAAGGACAGCTTTGGCAATGTCTTGTCTCTCAATGATGGAGATTTTTAGGAAATTGTCCAACCACTCAGAGGAGCAGATTCCTTTCAGCAGAAAACACCAGAATATCGCTTCCCTTCTATGACTAACAATACCAAATGGCATAGATCTAGATGATTTCTCAGAAGAACTTTGTTGGTGTACTGTTTATTAGAGAGATACTGTTTTTCTGTTTTGGACTAAAGAGGGAATTTTAAAGAAGGTGTATACAAGGCACTGTCATGTGGTCTCTAACAGCACGTTCCACCATGTTTTCTTGACAGAGACCTCCATACACCATGACCATCCTCTGCCTGTCTCTAAGGCGTATAGAGGAAGTGTTGGGTAGCAGTAATCCTGCCTTCCATTTTGGCTCCTGAACTTCCAAAGGGCACCATGAGTTTAGGAAGGCCTCTTAGGGGGAATATAAAGTGCAAAACCCATGATTAGTAAACACTCTCCTCCCTTGGGAATATCTTTGTGTTTCTCTTGGTTCTTTTTATTTCAGTTCCTTTGCTTATTTGTGAAATAACTTCACAGAGGCTGGTATCCCGTCACCAAATCGCTCTTTTTTTGCACATGCATAGTATTTGACACTGGTCTGGCTTCCTCAGAGTCAGCAGTCAGAGGGAACAGAAACTCTGGACTCCTGTTCATATCTGTCAGCCAAGGCTCCCTGATTGGTCCTGATTAACAATACTAATCAGGGAACTCAAATTCTATGAGATCCATCTGGCTGACCTCATTACAATCACCGCAACTTGGTTCAGAAAATTGTCTCACTATTCCAAATCCAACCCCTTCATCAGACAGCTTGGTTGATTTGTATGATTCAAGGCTGGTAGCAGAATTTAGTTGGTTGGAGGATGGTACCAGAGCCTATCAATGAGAGAATGGATTCTCACAGTTCACTATACTTCGAAAGGACTTGATCAAAGAGCATTGATTATAGGAATTGGGATATCATGTTATGGTTGTACAGAACATTGGTGAGGCCACTTTTAGAGTACTCTGGCTGCCCTACTGCAGGCAGGGTATTATTAAGTTATAAAGGGTGTAGAAAAAATATACAAGGATGTTGCTGGAACTGAAGGGTTTGAGTTATAAGGAGGAACTAGGAAGACTGGGACTTTTTTCCCTGGAATGTAGGAGGTTGAGGGGTGATTTTGTAAAAGTTTATAAAATCATGAGGAGCATAGATAAGATGATTAGCAAAGATCTTTCCCCATGGTAGGGAAGTCCAAAACTAGAGTACAGAGGTTTAAAGTGAGAGGGGAAAGGTTTAAAAGGGACCTGAGGGGCAACGTTTTCACGTAGAGGGTGATGCATGTGTGGAATGAACTGCCAGGAGAAATGGTAGAAGCAGGTACAGTTTAAACATTTAAATGGCATTTGGACAGGGACAAGAATAGGAAAGGTTTAGAGGGAGATGGGCCAAAGGATTGGATTAGTTTGGAAAACCTGGTTGAATAGATGGGTTGGACCGAAGGGTCTGTTTATGACTCTGTGACGCTATTTGATGTTCTATTGGAGTGTGTGATTGAGAGCTAGATATTTTGTTAATACCGGTTTGCCAGTCTGTGTGATTGGGAGCTGATGAGCTAGTTATCAAATTATCTGAACATGATATGAATGTGGCAGTGATGTTGGGAGGAATGTTTTTACAAAGCAAGCAGTTCCATTCTGTAGCAGAACACTGACATGATCTCGTGTTTCAGATCGCTCTCCAATGCAGCAGTTCACCAGTACCCTGCAAAAGAATATTAACTTCATATATTGTGCACATTCGTCAAGGCTACCTAATATCAGATTTGAAAAAGGGGTCCAGTTGAATTCCCCACTGAAGTGGTTCTGCCTCGGAAGAAATGTCACTTGTTCCCAAAACGGAGTTCACCTTGATTGGGTTTACAGTAGATATTCCACCACTTCTCCCATCCCAGCTTGTGTGGGAGAGTCTGTGATCAGACAGTGAGTGGTTTACTCAGACAGAGGCTTCAGAGCTGAGAAAGTGAGGACTCCAGATGCTGGCGTACCAGAGTTGAAAAATGTGGTGCTGGAAAAACACAGCAGGCCAGGCAGCATCCGAGGAGCAGGAGAATCGACGTTTCGGGCATAAGCCCTTCTTCAGGAATGAGGCTGGTGTGCCAAGCGGGCTGAGATAAAAGGTAGGGGGAAGGGAATTTGGGGGAGGGGCGCTGGGAATACGATAGGTGGAAGGAGATGAGGGTGAGGGTGATAGGCCGGAGAGGGGCGGAGAGGTCGGGAAGAAGATTGCAGGTCAAGAGGGCGGTGCTGAATCCGAGCGTTGGGACTGAGATAAGGTGGGGGGAGGGGAAATGAGGAAGCTGGAGAAATCTACATTCATCCCATGTGGTTGGAGGGTCCCTAGGCGGAAAATGAGGCGCTCTTCCTCCAGGCGCCGTGTGGCCAGGGTCTGGCGATGGAGGAGGCCAAAGACCTGCATGTCATTGGTGGAGTGGGAGGGGGAGCTAAAGTGTTCAGCCACGGGGCGGTTGGGTTGGTTGGTGCGGGTGTCCCAGAGGTGTTCCCTGAAACGTTCCGCAAGTAGGCGGCCTGTCTCCCCAATGTAGAGGAGACCACATCGGATACAGTAAATGATGTGTGTGGAGGTGCAGGTGAATTTGCGACGGATATAGAAGGATCCATTGGGGCCTTGGAGGGAGGTGAGCGGGGAGGTGTGGGCGCAAGTTTTACACTTCTTGCGGTGGCAGGGGAAGGTGCCGGGAGTGGAGGTTTGGTTGGTGAGGGGTGTGGATCTGACGAGGGAGTCATGGAGGGAGTGATCTCTCCTGAATGCTGATAGGGGTGGAGAGGGAAATATATCCCTGGTGGTGGGGTCTGTCTGGAGGTGGTGGAAATGACGGCGGATGATACAATGTATCCGGAGGTTGGTGGGGTGGAAGGTGAGGACCAGTGGGGTTCTGTCCTGGTGGCGATTGGAGGGGCGGGGTTCAAGGGCGGAGGTGCGGGAAGTGGAGGAGATGCAGTGGAGAGTGTGGTCGACCACGTCAGAGGGGAAATTGCGGAGGGGAGCTGAGGCCCAGAATGGGAGTCAACAGCATTTCTTCCTAATGTCAGAAATCTCCGGCATGGGATCTGTGGTCTCTCAGTAACAGGAGTGTTCAGGAGCACCCCTGCCATCTCTCCACTCACTATTCAAGATGGGTGAGACTGACAGTGTGAGACCCATACTATGAGACCCATACTGAGATTACTCCCGACAGGAATTGCTGTTAGGCTTCCCTTCTAGAATCTGCCAGATTAAGCAAGAGCGAGAAAAACAGAAAGTGTTTTCATTTGTATTGCACCTTTTGCACCACCTTAGGACATCCCAAGGCACAGGTGAGTGTTGTAAACACAGCGCCACATTTATGCAGACTGCAGACTTGAGGGAGAATCCCTCTGGGTGTGTTACTTGTTAGGTGTCAGGGTAAGGGAATATCTTGTGGTGACCAGAAGAGAAAATTGGAAAGGAAAGAGGATAATCCAGGATAGGGAAGCCAAGAACATAGTGTAGGAACAGGCAGGACTGATAATTAGAGTTAGGGTTAGGGTCAGTTAGGCACTATATTTGAAAGCAATGACATTGAGGATTGTAGATTTATTGCACATGTCACATGCAAATTAGCAGAGAGAAGATTATTCAGGGAAGTTACCATGTGGAGAAGTCTGGCAGAGACAAGACAGGGCTCTCTGTGTTCAAGGGGATTAGCCAGGAGGGTCGTTGTATCATTATTGAAAAGGATAAATAGGGAGGGGACCAAGGTTTTTAAATTAGTAACAAAGTGACATGGAGCAGAGGGCGGGGGGAGTTTATGCAGAGAAGATGAATCTAATCTAAACATCAACAAAACAGAAAATACTAGGGTAAAGCACGTTCTCCCCATGTCTGCATGGGTTACCTCCGGATGCTTCGAGTTCCTCTGGCAATCCAATGATGTGCAGGTTAGGTGGATTGACCATGGGAAATGCAGAGTTACAGGGGTTGGGTGGGGTGGGATGGTGGAGGGAAGCATGGGTCTGGTGGGATGCTGTTCAGAGGGTTGGTTCAGACTCGATGGGCTGATTTGCCTCTTTCTGCACTGTGGGGATTTTCTGATTCTAAAGAAAGACTAAACTTAAGTGAGGGGTTAATTTCTTGAGCTTGAACGCAAAAAAATGTTAAAAATCAAATAAGAACTGCTATTTAGAAGATTTAAACTCTCTGTCATGTAACACACAGTGTCTTTAATGATTAAGGGATATTTTGGCTATCATATTTTGTGAGGAACCAAACTTAATAGGGATTACTGAGAAAAATCTAGAGAAAAAAAATCAGTGCTTGGATTTAAACATTTAACATTTAAACAAAGCAGAATACAACACATTTCAAAAGATAGAGAGGGATAAAAGGGAAGTGGAGGAGCTGTGTTTATTCAGGTGCACAGA
Organism: Chiloscyllium plagiosum; assembly: GCF_037043375.1. Taxonomy (NCBI): domain Eukaryota; kingdom Metazoa; phylum Chordata; class Chondrichthyes; order Orectolobiformes; family Hemiscylliidae; genus Chiloscyllium; species Chiloscyllium plagiosum. Next base: position 51,691,856 of record NW_028270166.1, read on the forward strand.
ATGGCTATCATCAAAAGTGAGATGGCTGTCAGCAAAGTCTACATTAAATCCATTAGACTACAAGACAAAGGAGCAGAAATTAGGCCATTCAGCCCATCATGTCTGTTCCGCCATTCAATCATGGCTGATAAGTTTCTCAACCCCATTCTCCCGCTTTCTCCCTGTAACCCTTGATCCCCTTGACAATTAAGAGTCTATCTATCTCAGTCTTAAATATACTCAATGACCTGGCCTCCAAAGCCTTCTGTGGCAATGATTTCCATAGATTCACCACTCTCTGGCTGAAGACGTTTCTCCTTATCTCCATTCTAAAAGACTCTAAGACTGTGCCCTCATTCCTCATCTCTCCGACCAATGGAAACATCTTCCCATCATCCACTCTGTCCAGGCCATTCAGTATTCTGTATTTTTCAATTAGATTTCCCCCCCCACCCCCTCCTTCTAACCTCCATTGAGTATAAACCCAGAGTCCTCAAATGTTCCTCATATGTTAAGCTTTTCATTCCTGTGACCATTCTCGTAAATCTCCAATTGAATAAAGAGAAACTAAAAGATTAATCAGACCAATTACTGTAGTCTAAGACTTGCTGTTAGCACAAGGCAGTGTACCTTTTAGACAGTTAGATTGATATCATGATGTGTGATGTTTAAACATAGAGGACCTAACTTCACTTCCAACATCAGTAGCAGTATATGAACCACAGGAATATTTTGCTTGTAGTTACTCTGTCTTTTCTTTATACATTCACTGCGCTCAGAGCCGAGTCCATGTGTCAGTGTGGGATTTCATTGCAGCGTAACAGTGAATTATGGCATTCTGTCTCAACCATACCCCAATCTTTATGTTGTGTAGAAATAGATAGATATTGCTGGTCTTTGGCAGTGGCCGGTTTGTGAAACCAAGAGGGTGTGAAATGAATAAAAAAGGATTTTTGTCTCCTTTTTAAAATAAATAGTTTGTGAAATTAAATGGTGCTGTTTTTTGTGGCGACCTATACGCATTTTACTGTATTTTCATAAATACAAGTAGCAATAAATTTCTTCCTACCTAATTCTCGAAGTAGCTAATCCCATATCGGTCCTTACCCTTAGTCTGGCTTCAGCTGTGTCTCGAACTGGTTGTTAGTGGATGACATGATTGGCATAACATGATGAGATAAGAGTGTGGATTGACACATCAAATTGTGATACTGTTGCCAACACAGAGACAGGGTTGAGGGAGAGACAGGACTGGCAGCTGAACATGCTGGGGTATCGGATCTTCAGGCAGGTCAAGGGAGGATATCGAAGTGGAGGTGGTGTCATATGATTAATTAATTAAGGAGTCAGTTACTGCAGTAAGGGATAATATCTTGCAGGAGTCTTCACATAAGGTTTGCTAGGTAGAACTTAAGAATAAAAAAGGTGGCATTCACATTGCTGGGAGGCCCCAGTCAGTGTTAATGTATCAAACATTCACTAAAGTGTGTAACAATAATAGGGTAATTACATTAAAGGATTTCAACTTTCCTAACATTAATTCAGGTTATCATAGTGTAAAAGGTTTAAAGGGAGAGGATTTCTTGAAATACATTCCAGAGAGCTGTTCATGTCCACACAGAAGGTCAAGCACATAGTGGTGACAGTGCTGGATGGAATTCTGGGTAATGACAGTGATGGGTGACAGTGCGGGAGCATTGTACTGACAGCAACAACAACACTGTACCTTCTAGGTTGATTTTGTGAATGCTCTGCAGAAAAGGGGTTTTGGATTGGGGTAGATTTCATTAAATAAGGCAATAGCTAGCCAATATAGACAGGGATCAGCGAGTTCACTGTTTTTTGTCATTTATATAAAAGTGAACATCGGAGGCATAGTTAGTAAGTTTGCAGATGTCATCAAAAGTGGAGGTGTAGTGGACAGCAAGGAAAGGGTGACATCAGAGTACAACGGGACCTTTATCAGATGGGCCAATGGGCCAATGGGCTGAGGAGTTTAATTTAGATAAATATGAGCTGATGCATTTTGGAAAGGCAAATCAGGGCAGGACTTGTACACTTAATAGTAAGGTACTGGGGAGTTTTGCTGAACAAAACTGAACTGAGAGTGCAGGTTCATAGTTCCTTGAAAGTAGAGTCGCATGTAGATAGGATAGTGAAGAAGGCATTTGGTATGCTTTCCTTTATTGGTCAGAGTATTGAGTATAGGAGTTGGGAGGTCATGTTGCGGTGTACAGAACTTAGGTTAGGCCACTTTTGGAATACTGTGTGCAATTCTGGTCTCCCTCCGTTGTGAAACTTGAAAGGGTTCAGAAAAGATTTACAAGGATGTTGCCAGGGTTGGAGAGTTTGAACTATAGGGATAGGCTGAATAGTCTGGGACTGTTTTCCATGGAGCGAGGGACGCTGAGGGGTGACCTTATAGAAGTTGATAAAATCATGAAGGACATGGATAAGGTAAATAGACAAGATCTTTTTCCTGGGATGGGGGAGTCCAGAACTAGAGGGTATGGGTTAGGGTGAGAAGGGAAAGATTTAAAAATGACCTAAGGGGCAACTTTTCCACGCAGAGGGTGGTGTGTTTATCGAATGAGCTGCCAGATGAAGTGGTGGAGACTGGTTGGGTGTATGAATAGGAAGGGTTTACAGGGATATGGGCAAGTGCTGGCAAATGGGACAAGATAATTTAGGATATCTGGTCAGCATGGATGAGTTTGACCGAAGGGTCTGTTTCAGTGTTGTACACCTCTATGACTCTATAACTTGAGGGTGAATCTACAACAGAATAATGGGAGATTTTCAAAAAGGTACTGAGCGAAGTACAGGCCCAAGATATTCCCTTTAGAATAAAGCATTTTTAAATTCATTTTGCGGGATGTGGGCATTTTCATTTCTCTTTCACTCCTCTGGCCAGCATTTATTGGCCATCCCTAGTTGCCCTTGGGAAGGTGATGGTAAGCTGCCTTCTTGAACCGCTGCTATGAGTTGACCCACAATGTCATTAGAGAGTGAATTCCAGGATACTGAAGGAACGGTGATATATTTCCAAGTCAGGATAGTGAGTGGCCTGAAGGGTAATTTGAAGGTGATGGTGTTCCCATATATCTGCTGCCCTTGTCCTTCTGGATGGAAGGTTTTGGGAGTTGCTGTCTGAGGATCACTGGTGAATTGGTGCAGGACCAAGAAGCCCAGAGAACCCTGGGTGTCCCGAAATATTCAAGACTGAATAAAAAGGAAAAGAGAGTTGTATATAAGGAGGAAAGGGAGTGAAATAGTGGAGGCTTCTAGAGGAGTATGGAAAGGGCAGGAAAACTAGGGAGATTCCCAAGATATTCTATAAATATATGAAGAGGAAGGGTATAATCAGGAAAAGAGCAGGGAAGAAAGGAGCAGTGGAATCAGACAACATTGGAAGGGTGTTAAATCAGTGTTTCATTTCAGTTTTCACTCGGGGGAGGGTGTGGTTAGGGAGGACAACTGTGAAGTTGTTATCTTCATCTACACACACGGTCACCTCCACGAAAAATTGAATAAACTTTGTTCGGCATGACCTCCCTCTGACAGAACCATTCTGACTAATCCTGATCAAACCTTGCCTCTCTAAATGAAGATTAATTTTCTCTTTCACTCCTTCCTCCAATAGTTTCTCAACCACTGATGTGAAAGTCACTGGTGTATAGTTTTCCCTGGTCTATCTCTACCACCCTTCTTGAAAAGAGGAACCATATTAGCTTCCTCCAGTCCTCTGGCACCTCCCCTGTGGCCAGAGAAGAAGAATTAAAAATTTGGGTCAGATGAGAGTAGTGTGGTTAATTCAGTTTACATGGATTTCAGCAATGCCTTTGACAATGGATAGAGATGAAGAAGGTAAAAGCACATGGGATCCAGGGTAACTTGGCAAGATCACCTAAAATTAGTGGTCTGTGTCATTGGAGCCCGGTATGCAGTGGTATGCCATTGGATCTGTGCTGGGTCCCTTATTGTTCATTATGTGTGTGAACGATGGAGATGAGAATGTGGGGTCAGGATTAGTAAGTTTGTGGATGACATGAAGATTGGTCAGGTGGCTAATAGCGAGGAAGGTTTTAGATTATAGAAAGATATAGGTGGGTTGGTTTTGATGGCGGATCAGGGGGCAAATGCAATTTAATCCTGATAAATGTGAGGTGATGCATTTTGGAAGAAGTAACAAAACAAGAGAGTACTCAATGGATGTCAGGAGCCTAGGAAGCTCCGAGGAATGATCAGATCTTAGGATGCATGTCCACTGCTCACTGATGGTGGCAGGACTGGTTAATAAGGACTGGTTAATAAGGACTGGTTAATAAGGACTGGTTAATAAGGGAAATATGAAGGCATACAAGACATGTGCTTTTATCAGTCGTAACATAGATTATAAGAGCAGGGAGGTCATGTTGGAGTTGTACAGGACTTTGGTTAGAACACACTTGGAGTACTGTGTCCAGTTCTGGTCCACATACTGTAGGAAGGATGTGATTGCAATGGAGGATGTTCAGAGAAGACTCACCAGGATGTTGTCTGGAATGGAGCATTTCAGCGATGAAGAGAAGCTGGATAAGCTCGGGTTGTTTTCTTTAGAGCAGGGAAGGCTGAGGAAAGACATGATTGAGGAGTATAAGATTATGAGGGGCATGGATAGGGTGGATACAAAGCAGCTGTTCCTCTTCATTTAAAGGTGAATAACAAGGGGACATCATTTTGGGATGATGGGTAGCAAATTATTTTTCACCCAGAGTGTGGCAGTCATAAACCTTTAAACAATATGTGAGTCGAAAAGTGTGGCGCTGGAAAAGTACAGCTGGTCAGGCAGCATCCGAGGAGCAGGTGAATCGATGTTCCGGGTATAAGCCCTGTATCAGGAATGAGTGAATATATGGACGAGCACTTGAAATGTTATAACATTCATGTCTATGGACCAAATGCTGGAAGGTGGAACTACTGTTGATAGGTCAGTGCAGATTCAATGGGCTGAACGGCCTCTTCTGCAATGTATGACTCCGTGACACTCCAGTGAAATGATTCAATGTTTAATTGCTCCAATCTGCACTGCTTTTGAAAGCTTCTAAAGATCAGATGGCAGGATAAAACACCAAGTACTGCAGTGCCAACCTCAACTGGCATGCCAATCATCCACTCCACGTTGACACACTCAGAACTGACTTGGTGTGATTCGAATGTCTGACACTCACTTACTGAAGTGAATTTATGAAGAAGTGTTTCAGTTTTGGGTGGACTCTCATTGCAGACGAAGGAAGTGCTCCAAAGGCCACTTCAAAGGCTCAGCATCGAAGTTTTGATAGCGATCGTCTGCGCTGAGAGAAACTCACCCAGGACTGCTGTCCCTGGAGCAAACTGACATAAAATGGACTGGTCTCCTTTGAAGGCAAGCTCATATCAGAATGAGGGAGAAAACTCAAGAAGAGAAAATACTGAGCTAGCAACTCTCCAAGTGTCTGTCCTATCCTGTCCTATTTGCAGCAGAATCCATGAAGTCAGATCATTCACAGCAGCCACTAGCAGAATCTTCCCAAACATCCCACATGATGACAATAATTCTCTCCTTCTCAAAGGATGAATAAGATGGATTGGCAGAAACATGGAGGGTAAAAAACACAAATGGGGGAATTCAGTAAAACAACGTAGAATAATATTCATCAAGGATTTTAATTATCCTGATATAAATTGACCAGAAATTATAAATAAAAGGGTTAAGGGAATAGTGTTTCTACCATGTGTACAGGACTCTATTCTCAAGGTAGAGGCTTATAGAGTCCTTCGGTCCAACGTCCCCATGCTGCCCAGTTTTCACAATTTAAACAAGTCCCATTTGCCTGCATTTGGTCAATATCCCCCCATTCGTATCCCATTTACATACTAGTCCAAATGTTTCTTAAATGACTAAATTGTATTCACCCCTGTATTCTATAGGTGTATAAGGGATATAAGAATTACCAGAGTAAGATTAAGGTCAAACAAGGACAGTAGTGGGAAGTTGTGCGTGGAATCTGAAGAGATACGGGAAGTGCTAAATGAATATTTTCGTCAATAGTCACACTGGAAAAAGACAATGTTGTTGAGGAGAATACTGAGAAACAGGCTACCAGACTAGTTGGGATTGAGGTTCACAAGGAGGAGGTGTTAGCAATTCTGGAAAGTGTGAAAATAGATAAATCCCCTGGGCCGGATGGGATTTATCCTAAGGATTCTCTGGAAGCCAGGGAGGAGCTTGCCGAGCCTTTGGCTTTGATCTTTATGTCATCATTGTCGACAGGAGTAGTGCCCGAAGACCGGAGGATAGCAAATGTCCCCTTGTTCAAGAAGAGGATTAGAGACAACCCTGGTAATTACAGACCAGTGAGCCTTACTGTGGTTGTGGGTAAAGTATTGGAAAAGGTTATAAGAGATAAGAATAAGTTGATTAGGAATAGTTATCACGGTGTTGTGAAGGGTACGTCGTGCCTCACAGACCTCTGAGTTCTTTGAGAAGGTGACCAAACAGGTGGATGAGGATAAAGCAGTTGATGTGGTGTATATTGATTTCAGTAAGGTGTTTGATAAGGTTCCCCATGGTAGGCTACTGCACAAAATACAGAGGCATGGGATTCAGGGTGATTTTGCGGCTTGAATCAGAAATTGGCTAGCTGAAAGAAGGTGATGGTTGCTGGGAAATATTCATCCTGGAGTTCAGTTACTAGTGGAGTACCGCAAGGATCCGTACTGGGTCCACTGTTGTTTGTCATTTTTATAAACAATGAGGGCTTAGAAGGATGGGTTCGTAAACTAAGGTTCGATGACACTAAGGTCAGGACAGCTCTGGATAGTGCTGAATGATGTTGCAGGTTACAGAGGGACATATATAAGCTGCAGAGCTGGGCTGAGAGGTGGCAAATGGAATTTAATGTGGAAAAGGAGCAACAGGCATGCAGAGTACTGGGCGAATGGTAAGATGTTTGGTAGTGTAGATGTGTACATGGATCCCTCAAAGTTGTTACCCAGGTTTATAGGGCTGTTAAGAAGGCATATGGTGTGTTAGCTTTTATTAGTAGAAGGATCGGGTTTCTGAACCACGAGGTCATGCTGCAGCTGAGGTCATGTGGCTGCACTTGGAGTATTGCATGCTGTTCTGCTCACCACATTATAAGAAGGATGTGGAAGCTTTGGAAAGGGTTCAGAGGAGATTTACTAGGATGTTGCCTGCTACGGGAGGGAAAGTCTTACGAGGAAAGGCTGAGGGACTTGAGGCTGTTTTCATTAGAGAGAAAAAGGTTGAAAGGTGACTTAATTGAGACATTTAAGATAATCAGAGGGTTAGATCGAGTGGACAGTGAGAGTCTTTTTCCTCAGATGGTGATGGCTAGTATGAGGGGACATAGCTTCAAATCGAGGGTGATAGATATAGGACAGATGTCAGAGGCAATTTCTTTACTCAGAGAGTAGTCGTGGCGTGGAATGCACTGCCTGCAACCGTTGTAGACTTGCCAACTTTATGGACATTTAAATGGTCATTGGATAGGCATATGGATGATAATGGAATAGTTTAGGATTGATGGGCTTCAGAATGGTTTCAAAGGGCGGCACAACATCGAGGGCCAAAAGGTCTGTACTGCGCTGGAATGTTCTTTGGTCTATGTTCCACCACTATCTCTCACAGTTGGTTCCAATCACTCACCACACTATGTGAAAAGATTGCCCCCTGGACTCTTTTGTATCTTTCCCCTCTCACCTTAAACCTATGCCCTTTAGTTTTATACTCCCTTGGGGAAAAGCTTTTCACTATTTACCTTATCTATGCCTTCCATGTTTCTTATATACCTTTATAAGGCCACCCCTCAGTCTCCACACTCCAGGGAAACACAAACCTGTCAGTCCAGGTAGCATCTTAGTAAATCTTTTCTGCACTCTTTCTCATTTAATAATATCCTTTCTACAGTAGAACGATACAGAGGAACCTTGATTATCTGAATGACAAGGGCAAAGGATTATTTTGTTGGGATAATTGAATGCCGGATAACACAGTTTAAAAAGCATCGGGACCTTACGACCTTGTTCGGATAATCTGAAATTCGGACAATCGAATGGCAGATATTCGAGGTTCCTCTGTATATATTAACTACAGTTGAATGAATAAAATGAGGTGATCCTATTGAAGCAAAATTCTTACAGATATTGATAGATTTCTAAATAGTAAAGACATCAGGGATTAAGGTGTGGTGGAGTAAATGGCATTGCGGTAGAAGATCACTATGATTAATTTGAATGTAGAGCTGAGAGGGGGCAACTGATCTCCTTCTCATTCTCTTTTCTCTGTTCTAACTCAATTGGTTAGTTGTCAAAAAGGAATTTTCACAAATTGACATTGTAGTAAAGAATGGGCCAGAGCAGTGAAATGTAATAAAATAAGGTACATCCTGGCAATACTGATCATGATAAAATTAGGGGAGGTGATGGCCCCTACTGATGATGGTATTATTGCTGGACTGTGAATCAAGAGACCCAAGTAAAGTCAGGTCCTCTAGGTTCGAATCTGGCCAGAGAAAATGTGAAATTTGAATTCAATAAAGATCTTGAATTAAGAGTCTAATGATGACTATGAATCAATTGTTGGAAAACTCCATCTAATTTACTTATGCCCTTTAGGGAAGGAAACTGCCATCCTTACCTGGTTTGAACAACATGTGAGTCCAGACCCACAACTCTTAACTGCCTCTGGGTAATTAGGGATGGCCCAGCCAGCGACACCCGCATCCCATTAAAGAACAGAAATGAAGTTGATAATAAGGAGGGAGAAATATGACAAAACCAAACTAGTAGATTGGAGAAAAGCTTTTTTTGAGGGTTTTTATCTGAGGGGCCAAAACTTTTTCTGAAAAAAAATAAAATGGGCAAAAAGATGGGCAAACAATGATGTAAAACACCAATGGGAAAGATTAAAAACAATGTTTCAACAAAGAGCAGGAGGAATATATGCTGTTACAAAGAAGCCCAAGCTAATCATTAATGAGTCACCACACATGAATAAAGACATAATGGTACAATTGTGGGAAAGGACACAGATATACATTAGATGCACAGACAACAGTAAGCATCATGGAGAACACAAAAAATTAAAAGATAAGCCAAAAATAACAATTAGGAAGGTAGAGACACTACAAAATTAAATTGTCAAGGAACAGAAAACAAAATAGTAAACCATATGTCTGTTTAAAAACAATCCAGGGAGGAGATAACAAAGTTAAAACTGTTCATTTTTAATAATCTATTTTAGAAAGCTTTAGTGCCAGAGGCCTGAAAGATAGCCAGTGTAATTCCTATATTTACAAAGTTGGGGGAGCAGAACATTTCCATAAAATTATAGACCTGTCAGTTTAATTTTAGTGGTAGGAAAAATAATGTAACCCTTACTAAATGAGAGAATATCTAGAGGACAGGGCTATTCCAATGACTAGGCACCGCGGATTTCAAAAGGAAAATTCTCGCTCGCTCGCTGTCCTTATGAATTTTTGAAGTGGTCACAGATAAAGTAGACATCATTTATCTGGCTTTTCAAAAGGCCTACGACAGGGTTCCACAAAACAGGCTATGAATAAAATAATGGACAGTCAAAAGACAAGCAGCAGAATGAATGTCTGCCTGTTTCAAGACTGACTGCTGAGAAAATGGTTAAATGTGAGTTATTTGGCGTGTGGTGTACCGCAAGGATCAATACTGGGGTTACTGCTTTTCACAATTTACATCAATATGAACATTGAAAACTTACAATGCGATTTTTAAGTTTCCAGAAGCTGCCAAATTAGGGTGAGGTCAGTACTAAAAATCAAAATCACAGAATTTGTACAATGCACAAGAAGCCCTTTGGCCTGTCATGCCTGTCCTAACTCTTCCAAAAGATATTTCACTTCATGCCCCTTCCCTGCTTTCTCTCCTTAACACCGCACATTGTTCCTTTTAAGATAATAGCCGAACTTCATTTTCAGTGCATCCGCACTCTCAGGCAGGGCATTCCAGATCTTAAGCAGTCATTGCATTGGTGTATCTCTTTTGCTGCTTTTGCCAATTACATTAAGTGTGTTCTCTTTCACTCTGTGTCCTTTCATTCAGAGGAGGTTCACTAGATTAATTGCAGGGCTGAAAGGTTTGTCTCATGCAGAGAGATTGAGCAGTTTATGCCAATTCTCTCTGGGGTGTAGAAGTATAGGAGGTGATTTATTTGAGGTATATAGGATACTAGAGGTGATTGACAAAGTATATATAGAGCAGATGTTTCACATTGTGGGACAATCTAGAATGAGAGGTCAAATTTTTAGGATAATGTTAAGGCAGACTTAATACAGAGATAAGGAGGAATGGCTTATCTTAAAGGGTTGAGAAGGGTTGGAATTCATGACCCCAGAACAGCAGTGGACGCTGGGACCCTGAATACGTTTAAGGAGGAGACAGACAGAGTTTTAATCAGTAATAAGTTGAAGGATTATGAAGAGTGGGCAGGAAAGTGAAGTTAAGGCTGAAATGAGATCAGCCATGATCATATTAAATCGTGCAGCAGGGTTGAATGACCTAATCCTGCTCCTACATAAGAACATAAGAAATAGGAGCAGAATTGGGCCATGTGGCCGTTTGAGCCCACTCCATCATTCAATAAGATCATGGCTGATCTTTTTGTGGCCTCAGCTCCATTTATCCACCCTCCCACCATAACCCTTAATTCCTTTGTTGTTCAAAAATCTATCTTTGCCTTAAAAACATTTAAACAGGTAGCCTCAACTGCTTCACCGTACAGGAATTCTACAGATTCACAATCCTTTGGAAGATGCTCCTCTTCAACTCAGTCCTAAATCTATTTTGAGGCTCTGCCCGTGGTTCTAGTTTCACCCTTCAGTGGAAACAACCTCCCTGCTTCTACCTTATCTATTCCCTTCATAATTTTATATGTTTCTAAACGATCCCCTCTCATCCTTCTAAATTCCAATGATAGGACCTTGGGTAGTGTTGTAGAACAGAGAGACCGAGGGGTTCAGGTACATAATTCTTTGAAGTTTGCATCACATACAGACAGGGTGGTTAAGAAGGTGTTTAGCACGCTTGCCTTCGTTGTTCAGACCTTTGAGTATGGGAGTTGGGAAATCATGTTGAGGTTGTATGGGACATTGGTGAGGCCTCTTCTGGGGTACTGTGTCCAGTTCTGGTTGCCCACTTATAGAGAGGATAGTATTAATCTGGAGATTGTTCAGAACAGATTTACCAGGATGTTGCTGGGAATGCACGGTTTGAGTTATAAAGAAAAGCTGGATAGGTTAGACATCTTTGACTGGAATGTAGGAGGTTAAGACGTTTATAAAATAATGAGAGGTATAGATAGTTGTCTTTTACCGAGAATGGGAGATTTCAAGACCAGGGCGCACATTTTTAAGGGGAGAGGAGAGAGACTTAAAAATGACACAAGGAGCAAACTTTTCACACAGAGAGGTGTTCACGTGTGGAGTGAACTTTCTGAGGAAATGGTGGATGTGGGTACAGTTACAACGTTTAAAAGAGATTTGGTTAAGAATATGGATAAGAAAGGTTTGGAGGGATATTGGCCAGGAGCAGGCAGGTGGGACTAGTTTAGTTTGGGATAATGGTTGGCATAGACTGGTTGAACCAAAGGGTCTGTTTCCATGCTGTATGACCCTATGACTCCATAAACCAACTCTCTCAACTCCAGAATCAACTTAGTCAACCTCCTCTGCACCCCCTCCAGTGACAGTCCGAGTTCTTATTATTTCTAGCAGCTGACTAGCAAGCTACCAAAGGTCATGTAGCCAACTTGGAAAAACATTCCTGTAAACAGCCTCAAGGATATTTCTGGCAGAAACAATTTGGATGCATTTATCAGGCACACTTGGGAGTCTTTTTTATATAAAAACAACATCAGTTGATATTAAATAGCCTTCTAACACTGGAAAAGTTGATTTGTGGTGTTATTGCAGCCAAATCTATCACAAGTTCTTCTTAAAAGGAACATTCCTGATAAAAAAGATCAGCCTAATGATTCAGAGAGAAAAAGAATTTAACTTATGAACTCTCCTAAGAATTTTCCAAAGTACTGACAATAAACTGCTTTGAAATGCGATCTTTTTCTCCTTTGTTCATTTATGGGATGAGTATATCATTGGCTCGGCAAGCACTTAATATTCTTGAAAGTCAGCGGTGAATGACTATCTCGAGCTGCTGTGAATCATGTAACACAGAGGCAACTGATTCTCATTCAACAGTATCACACCAACGGTATTAAGATGAATAACTGACTTGCCCATATGTTTCTTTTGGTGATGTTGGTTTAGGGAGGATCATTGTTCAGGACTTTGGCCAAATTACCTGCTACTGTCAGACAAAGACCCAATGATCTTCACCGTCAATCTTAAAGCTCAGGCATACCTTCAGTGACGTCTCACCCAAACGATGAGTAAACAGTAAAGATGGTGACAGTACTATTTGAATCTATACCTATGATGAGTGGTGAAACAGATGCTAGCTTCACATTAATCCAATGAAAACTCATTGTTGAGTCCATTCATTCCTTCTCCTGTTTTAAAATATCATTAATTACCACCATGTGACCATGAGAATAGCCAATGCAATGGAAGTGATCATCTAAAGTTTTGTAAAGTTATTCTTAGGACATGGGTGGCATAAGCTGTTGTGCGAGGGCAACAGGACCCTGGAGTAGCCTTGAAATTATGTCACAGAGCTGCATATCACTGAGTATAAATAGCACAGCATGGGCAGAATTAATGCCCTCTGGAGGGTGATTGCACGCTGCAACAACACACTGCAGAATGAGACAGAGAGTCTTAAGAGGACATGCATGAAGAAGATAATTTAGTCCTTAATCCATGTAACTGTAACTCAGAACCGGGATAGATCTGATTACCACATCCAAACAATATTTAGTGTCAATGTATAATAGATAGTGTTACTTTGTGGTAGCCTAAATACAGTCTTAAACTTTACCTTCTCAACAATCTGTAACAAACCCAAGCTGACAGTGTGGCATCAAGCTACACGATAAAAGACTTGCAAAGCATCATTTACTACTAATTCCTAAATTCCCACAGCCAATTGTGTAATTGTAACTGGAGTCACAGGAGGCTCAGGTCAGATAAGAAGGACAGGTTTCCTTCTTCTATTCTGTGCTATTGGATTTTTATGATAACATGGCAGCTTTGTGTTTTTGTTTCGGTTGGGCAGTGACCATTCAGGTCATTAATATATATCAGGAAAAAAGATCCCAATACCAACCCCTTGCTCCAAAAACCTTCCTCCAACCCAAAAAATATTCATTATCCATTTCTCTCTGATTTCTATCACTCAATTAATTTGGTATCCATGTTGCTCTTGTCCCTCTTATACCACAATCTAGAACCTTCCTCCTAAGTCTGTTGTGTGGCGTTGTATCAAATGGCTTCTGGAAATCCATGTACACCACATCCACAGCATCATCCACATTGAGCCTTTCTATTACTTCTTCAAAAATCTCCAGTAAGTTAGTTAAACATGATTCCCCCTTTAGAAATGTATTTTGAGTCTTCTGAATCAACCTTTCTCCTATTAATTTTGCCCCAAATAATTGTCTCTCAATGTTTTCCCCACAACAAAAGTTAAACTGACTGGTCTGTAATTTCTGGGATTATCCTTGCAATGCTTCTTGAACGAAACCACTGTTTATAATTCTCCAGTCTCCTGGCACTTTCTCCAGTCTCCTGGCACTTTCTCCAGTCTCCTGGAACTTTCTCTGAGTCTGGGGAAGATTCAGACCAGTGCCCCGCTGCAATTTCCACACTCATGTCTTCCAAATGCATCACATCATGAATGCATCAACTTGAAATACTAACAGGCTATCCAACATTCCTTGCTTATCAGTGTTGGACTCTTTTGCCAACAGAGTTTCCTCTTCAGTCACCTTAGTCTGGATAGAATCTCTCTCTTTGGTAATGACAAATGCAAGCATTCATTTAATACCTCATCCATTTGTAAATCTTGCTTCTTTACTCCTTCTTTTATCACTCTTTTATTATTTATAAGCCTATTGAAGACTTTGGGACACCAGCTTAGGTTTACTGCACATTTTTTCTCATAATTTCTCTTTACTTCTCTTATTTGCTTTTTCACCTTCCCTCTTAACCTTTGTATTCATTATAGAGTCAAACAGCATGAACACAGACCCTTTGGTCTGACCAGTCCATGCTGAACATAATCCTAAACTAAACTAGCCCCCCCTGCCTGCTCCTGGCCCGTATCCCTCCAAACCTTTCCTATCGATGTACTTATCCAAATGCCTTTCAGGATTGTATCTTATGATGCCTGTCACAAAGCGCACTTTTGCTTCTTTATCTGGATCTCTGTCTCTTTTGTTATCCATGGAGATGTGGATTTATTTGTTTTACCTTTTCCATTTGAGGCAATTTACCCCAACTGCCCCTGATTTGTCTCCTCTTTGAAGGGCGCCCGTTTTTCAGTTATTGTTCTTCCCACCAACCTCTCATTCCAGTTAATCTTGTTCAACTTTGTCCTTGCCCCACTGAAGTCAGGTCTCCATCAATTGAGTTGCTTACTCTGGATTAACCATTATTATTCTCTGTCATGATCCTGAGCCTTCTGATACAATGATCACTGTCACTTAAACAATCTCCCATTGATGTTCGATTTACTTGGCACACTTCATTCCCAAAAACCAAATCTGACAGACAACCTTCCTTGTTGGCCAGGACGCATACTGCTGTCGTGGATTCTGAACACAATCTAGAAACACATGTCCCTCACTGCCCATTACACTACAACTACCTCAGTCTTTTATGGATATTTAAAGTCTCCCCACTTTTTAATGCTGGCATGTCTCTGTAATTTCTTGTAGATTTGTTCCTCTAAGTTCTTGCCACCAGTTGATGCTCTAATAGATTAGATTAGATTAGATTCTCCACAGTGTGGAAACAGATCCTTCAGCCTAACCAGTCCACACTGACCCTCCAAAGAGTAACCCACCCAGACCCATTTCCCTCTGACTAATGCACCTAACACTACGGGCAATTTAGCATGGCCAATTTACCTGCCCTGCAGGACTGTGGGAGGAAACTGGAACATCCGGAGGAAACCCATACAGACACAGGGAGTATGTACAAACTCCACACAGTCACCTGAGGCTGGAATTGAACCTGGGACCCTGGTGCTATGGGGCAGCAGTGCTAACCACTAAGCCACCGTGCTGCTCCTAAATAGACATAAAGGAGCGTCCCTGGGTGGGCACAAGCCACCAACCTTTCAGTTAACAGCCGACTTCACCCAGCATTGCAATCTTTTTGTTCCTTTGCTCCAGCCAAATAGATCCTATCCTTGAAACCTCTGAGACTTCCTCTTTCTCCAGAATTGCAACGGTCTCCTTAACCAGTACTGCCCTTCTAGCTATTCTGAACACATTGCACCCAGGAATACTTAACATCCAGCCCTACCCTTCCTTGAGACATGTTTCTGTTATTGCTACAACATTTTTCCACATAGCAATCTGTGCCTGTAACTCCTCAAAATTATTTACTGCACTCCCCACATTCACAAAAATCCACATGAACCCTGATTTACACTTCATTTCTTACTTCCTTAGTCTGACTTCACCGATTAATTTGCTGCTGTCTCTACACCCATGATAACTGCATCTCGAAGTATTTTGCGAACCCTAGTAATATCCTCTACTGTCTTCCTTTGGTTCCCACTCCCCTACCAAGTTAGTTCAATGTCCTCTGAACAACACAAATAAAATGTCTGTCGAGGAACTCAGTCCCAGCTCTGCCCATCTGATTTGTCCAGGTACTATCTTCCCCAGATCCAGTCTCATGTCCCAGGAATCTAAAGACCTCCCTCCTGCACCATCTTTCCAGACACTCATTCACCTGTGTTATCCTTTGAATCCGTATTCACTCGCACATGAAACTGGAAGGAATGCTGAGATTACCACATCTGAAATCCCTAAATTCTGATTGTGGGACCACATAGTCATTCTTCCCATTTTGACACAATCTTGATGGTGTCAAGATTTTGAAGTGTTGTTGGGGCTGCACCCATCCAGGCAAGTGGGGAGTACACCATCACACTCCTGACGTGGTTCAAAATCACACAACACCAGGTTATAGTCCAACAGGTTTAACTGGAAGCACAAGGAGCGTCACTCCGAAAGCTAGTGTGCTTCCAATTAAACCTGTTGGACTATAACCTGGTGGTGTGTGATTTTTAATTTTGTACACCCCAGTCCAACACCAGCATCTCCAAATCATGACTCCTGACGTGTGCCTTGTAGATGGTGGACAGACTTTGGGAATTAGGATGTGAGTTATTTGCTGAGGATTCCTAGGAATGTAATGTTTGTGTATAATAGTTAGCTGTACTAAATTACTGTTGGATTCTTCACTGTCACCATCTCCACTCAGTTTCAGACATTCTGGGTGATCAGGTAAACATCCAGCTGGAGGCAAACTCACATCACTTCAGGTTAAAGTTTATCCCCCAGTCACCATCACAAAAAAAAAAGATGAGCTTATCATTTGACTCTTTGCTGTTTCCAGGACCTTAGTGGGTGATAGTGGCCATATTACAACAGTCATCAATACCACTCTGTAACCTAAGGATGCCCCATGCCAATTTGTTTTTATCATGAATACATTTCAGAAGTAGCATAGAATCCTTACATTGTGGAAGCAGGACATTCATTCCATCAAGTCCACACTGACCTTCCAAAGAGCATCCCACCCAGACCCACCATCCTACCCGATCCCTGTAACCCTATATTTCCCATGGCTAATCAACCTAACTTGCACATCTTTGGACTGCAGAAGGAACACACCCACGCTGGCACTAGGAGGATGTGCAAACTCCACACAGACAATTGCCCGAGGCTAGGATTGAATGCAGGTCCCTGGTGCTCAGAGGCAATAGCACTAACCACTGGGCCACCATGCCACCTCAAAGTGCGACCCCTCTGTGGTATCCTCCAAATTTGCAACTCTCCAAGTTACCTGTGCCTTTTAATTTAGGCCTGTTATTCATTTCCAATTGGCTGTGCATGACGTTTTCTGACCGTAAGCTCTGACAGCTCTAATGAATTGTCCTGTTGAGATCTGTTTGACATTGCCAGAGCTGCTGAGTTTTTCAAACCCTTCCTGTTTTATTCTGTAACTCCTGTGTTTGGCTGCAGAGGTGGGGTCACTGCTATGTCAGTCAGCAGTGCAGGCACAAAAAGGATCTAGAGGGCCACAAAGTGACCTAATCACTTTGTCTGGTAATTTTTACCTCGTACCAGGATTGGTTAGAGTCTTAGAGTCATAAAGTCCTCCAGCCTGGAAATAGGCCTTTTGGCCCAAATTGGTCCTTGCTGACCAAAATGTCTATTCACGCTAACTCCATTTCCTTGCACTTGGCCCAAATCTTTCTGAACCTTTCCTATCCATGTATTTGTCCCAATTGCCTTTTAAATGTTGTTAATGTACCCGCCTCAACTCCTTCCGCTGGCAGCTCATTCCATATGCTACCCCATTTTGTGTATAAAAATGTTGCCCCTCAGGTTCCCTTTTATTCTTTCCCCTCTAACCTTAAACTGATGCCCTCTAATCCTCAATACTCCAACCCTGGGAAAAAGACTGAGTGCTTTCACCCTAACCATGCCTCTCATGATCTTATACACCTCCAAAAGCTCCCCTCTCAGGCTCCTACGTTCTGCAGAAGAAAGCCCTAGCTTGTCCAACTTCTCCCCATAACTCAGACCATTGAGTCTTTGTAAATTTCTTCTGCACTCTTTCCAGTTTAAGAACATCCTTCGTATATCAAGGCGACCAGAACTGAACACAATACTCCAAGTGAGGCCTCACCAGCTTGCTGTACAATTACAGCATAACTTCAGTGTCTTAGACACACACTCTTTCCGAGACTTTAACCTGAAAGATGATAAAGGAAGGTCTCACACTGCAGCTGCTACGTTGTTTTTGGCAAATTAATTTCACACAGCCCTGGGCACGAATGCACATTCACAGGACAGACTGTTCACATCACAAAGGGTTGCAAATCACTGTCTTACCTCTGGTCCCTTGCTGAATCCATCTGGCCAGCAGAGACAGCCGAGAGCTGGGGGAGATGAGAAGCAGGGTCACAGAGAATTGGAGCATTAGGGAGGCAGATGACTGGGTAAGAGCAACAGGGCATGGGTGAGGGGAGTATGGAGTGCAGTGCATATCGTGTAGCAGGGGGTTACTGACTGAGAAAGAGCTGTTGATTGAGGGGCAGAGAGTGAGGGAGGGCATAGTGAGAGAGTGTGTAAAGCGAAGGTGGTATAAAGTGAGTGAGTGAGTGATAAAATGAGAGGAGTATATATTGAGGAGGGTATAAAGTGAATGGTTATACAGTAAGGGGTTATAAAGAGTGGGGGAGCTGCGCAAGGGGATATAGACTGAAGGTGACACAGAGTGAGGAGGTATAAAGTGAAGGGTTTTACAGTGAGGGGTTATAAAGAGAGGGGGTATTGTGTAAGGGGATATAGACTGAAAGGGACACAGAGTGAGAAGGTATAAAGTGAAGGATAGGGTCGCCCATGGGGTGATGCTGTTGGTTGGTACCAGGCTGGAGGACACAGAATCAGAGTATTTTTGGCCTGATCCCAGGATACTCCCTACTGAACGCCATCAATCAGGCTAACAAGGAGCAACTCTCTTCTACGTTCCAGCCAACAGAGCTGGGGTTGGGCTGGGAGCTTTAGCAACACACTGCAGCAGCTGAATCTTTATTATCCCAGCACATCGGGGGCAGGGCCTGCTGTCTGTCCCCTTCATGTGGTTCTGATTAAAGTTCATGTCTTGGTCAAAGGACGCAAGAGAGGAAACACAGGTAGAGAGAGCTGTAATTGGAGATGAGGGGTGCTGCAGCAACTCTGCAAGGTAGACCCAGCAGTGTGATCGTCCTGAAGAAGGGCTTATGCCCGAAATGTCGATTCTCCTGCTCCTTGGATGCTGCCTGACATGCTGCGCTTTTCCAGCAACACATTTTTCAGCTCTGATCTCCAGCATCTGCAGTCCTCACTTTCTCCCAGCAGTGTGATCGACAGTGAAAAGTGGAGGTGCCTATTCTCACAATAGTACTTACTTCCAGCATTTGGAATGAGACCTCACTGACTTAGCATTAATTAAATTGTCAAGTGCTCAATGGTAAAGTAGTTTTTTAATTCTTTCATGGGATGTGGACATTACTAGCGAGGCCGGCATTTATTGTCCATCTCTAATTATCCTTGACCTGATTGGCTGGCACAATCATTTCAGAGGGCAGTTATGATCAACTACAGTTTTAAGACAAGGAGTAGGAGGTTTATTGAGGAAAATTACTTCACCCAGCAGTGAGTGGATATAGAGAACTCGATGCCTGAAAGGGTGGCACAGGCATGAACAATCAAGATATAAGAAGTATTTAGATGAGCAGTTAAAATGCCATCTCATACAGGGCTATAGGCCAAGTGCTGGAAAATTGTGACGAGAGCAGATGGATGATTGATATAACTGGTGCAGATAAGATGGGCTGAAGGGCCTTCAGCAGTTCTATAAAAGCTCACAGTGCTGTGAGTCATTGAGTCCTAGAGTCCTACAGCATGGAGACTGGCCCTTTGGCCCAAACTGGTCCATGCCAACCAAACTGTCCATCCATGCTAACCCCATTTCCTTGCATTTGGCCCATATCCTTCTAAACTTTTCCTACCTATGTTTTTGTCCAAATGCCTTTTAGATGCTGTTAATGTACCTGCCTCAACTACTTCCACTGGCAGCACATTCCAGCTCTGTGTTAAAAATATTGCCCCTCAAGTTCCCTTTTATTCTTTCCCCTCTAATCTAAATTGATCCCTCTCGTCCCCGATTCCCCAACCCTGGGAAAAAGACTGAGTGCATTCACCCTATCCATGCCTCTCATGATCTTATGCACTTCTACAAGTGTCTGAAGTCACGTGTAGGCCAGACCAAGTAAGGATGGCAGACTTCCTTCCCTGAAGGACATTAGTGAACCAGACTTTTTAAAAATAAGATGACAGTCACCAACAGAGAGATGAGTTTTCCCAGATCAATTTTTCAAATTCCACCCTTGCCCTGATGGGATTTGAACCAGGGTCCGCAATGCATTAGCCTGAGCCCCTGAATTACTGGCTCACTGACATTATCACAATGCCACCCTCCACCCCAAAGCAATACTATAGATCACAGGATGCACCACAACTCTTTCCAGTCAATGTGATACTTCTTAAAGTGTGAATGCAGGGAGCTGACAATATCACATTAGTTAAGTTCAGCTGAATGCCAGCGGCTGGGAGGGTGGCAGGATTAGTAGCTGGACAATAATCTTATTGTGGGAGTGAGGGCGTGGGGAACTGCAATGGGAAAACATTCCTTTTCTGAAACTTGTGCTAATGTTCATGGACTTGACCAGCGTAAAAAAATCACCAAATAAAGCCTCTGACCTAGAAATGATCCCGATGTTAGTATATGAATACTAAAGGCCCTGGTGAGACTGCCTGAAAGCTGATGAGTTAACCTGCTCATCTTAAACAGGTACCAAACTGCTTTACCATACCAACTCGCAGTCCGTTCAATCTGAGTTCCTGCCACCGTGTCCTTATCGGAGTGAATGGAGAAATGAAGGAAGACAACAGTGGGTGGCACGGTGGCACAGTGGTTAGCACTGCTGCCTCACAGCGCCAGAGACCCGGGTTCAATTCCCGCCTCAGGCGACTGACTGTGTGGAGTTTGCACGTTCTCCCCGTGTCTGCGTGGGTTTTCTCCGGGTGCTCCGATTTCCTCCCACAGTCCAAAGATGTGCAGGTCAGGTGAATTGGCCATGCTAAATTGCCTGTAGTGTTAGGTAAGGGGTAAATGTAGGGGTATGGGTGGGTTGCGCTTCGGCAGGGCGGTGTGGACTTGTTGGGCCGAAGGGCCTGTTTCCACACTGTAAGTAATCTAATCTAAATCTAATCTAAACAGAAAGCTACAGAACAGAGGGACTTGTGAGTCTTCATCCACAAATCACAAAAAGCTAGTATCTCAGTTCAGTAATTAAAAGGGAAGACTAAAATGTTGGTCTTTGTTTCAAAGGAAATGGAGTATAAAAGTCAGGAGGTCTTGCAAAAACTGTACAAGTCAGACCCCAGGTACAATGCTTGTGAACAGTTTTGGGCTCTGTATATAAGGAAAGGTATACTGGCATTGGAGGCAATCCAAAGAAGGTTCACTTAGCTGATCCTGGATATGGAGGGACTGTCTTATGAGGAGAAGTTGAGGAGGTTGGACATGGACTCATTGGAGTACAGAAGAATGAGAGGTAATCTTATCGAAACGTACAAGGTTCCTATAGGAATTGACCAAGTAAATGTGGAGAGTGTGTTTCTCCTTGTGGGAGAGTCTAGAACAACAGGGAATAATCTCAGAGTAAGCGATCACACAGTGAAGACAGGGATGAGGAGGAATTTCTTCTCTTAAAGGGTCGTGAAAACGTGGAATTCCTTACCGTTGAGGGCTGTCGTGGTTGGGTCATTAAGTATAATATTCAAGGCTGAGAATGATAGATTTTTAATCAGGAAGGGAATCAAGAGTCATGGGGGAAAGGCAGGAGTTTAGGATGATCAGATCAGCCGTTGAATGGTGGAGCAGACTCAATGGGTTGAATGGTCTACTTCTGCTCCTACATCTTATGGTCTTATGGTTGTACACCAACAATGGACACAGCCAGGATTTCCGGCACATTCCAATCAGGGAATAGGAGATTCTGTTTGTATCATTTGTGACAGAAATCAGTATCGAAGTATTTTGATGTAAGTACTGTAAATCAGAACTTCCACAGGGCAAATTAATCTTTAATGAAACTAGATGGAGATCAGGAAATCTCATATTTGTACAGCAACTTTTTGTGATGGCTCAAAACTTTTTACAATTAACAGCATACTTTCAAAATGTAGATATTCTTGTCAGAAACACCACAGCCAATTTGCACAAAGGAAGCTCCAGCAGACAGCAATATGGAACAATCCAAATTATTTTTTGTTAACAATACTGATTGAGGGATAGACGCTGGCGCACTAGAACTCCTCTGTTCGACAGTAGTGTAACAGACTCTTTCTCCTCCCACCTGTTAGCACAGATGGAACCTCCACGTAAGGTTTCATTTAGAAAAACAACTCCAACAATGGAGCAATGCTTGGCTGCTGAGCTGGGAGCAGCACTCTGCCTTAAGTGCTGAAACCTTTGGAGCAGGAGGCTTCGGAACAAAAGGTATTTTGAGATATCTCACAGTTTTAGCAAATATCCAGCACTCCAGAGCAAAATCTAGAAATAGAACTGATAAGATTAAACTATCCCATGGATAAGGACATGCTCAGAATGGATAAGGAGGATTTGTTTTGGCAAATCCATTTACCAACAATATTTCCCCAGCCAATGCAGGGAGTGAGACAGAATTCCCAACCTCTTTCCAGACTGCCAAATAATTTATGGATTGGCAATAAACGGACACCTACACTCACACATGCATGCAAAAACATACAAACAAGAATACACACAGAAACACACACACACACACACTCACAAACACACACACACACATACAAAATCAACTTCATTAATTCTGATCTCACTCCAAAGTTTGGAATTCAGAATGTGGAGAAAACAGTTTTGAAAGCCAAAAGCGGTGACTATGGCAACGTTATTCTGCGAGCTCTAATCCCATCGCTGTGGCCAACTGTGAGCCTGCTAAAGCTTTCAACACAGTACTCAACACTGCAGAGGCTTCCTCTTCCTTCAATATTGTTTTGTCTGTTATTTTTGTTACAACTCCAATTTGCAGCTGGGCTGACTTTTGTATTGAGTGATCTTTGTATTATATGAACTGGGCAGGGGGCCTCAGGAAATGAAACCATTCTGGAATTGAAGTCTGTGCTGGGCACAAAAAGTCCAGTCTGTTGTGCCATAACGCCAGCAACCCATATTGGTGGGCTAATTTCCTTCCCCAAGTCCACTCTGCACAACGTCCAAGTTTAAGAGAGGCCTCAGATTTTAGGCATCCTCTCATTTTTCTCTGGTGTAGACCCAGGGGTGTGTGTAAGGGCCCAAGGAAGTGCCTTTGCTGGCTCAAAACCTTCTATTGTCCTTTTCTCTACCATAAAGGTTTCAGAAAAGTGTTGTCAGTGTTGAGCTATAGGGAGAGGCTGAATAGACTGGGGATATTTTCCCTTGAGCATCGGAGGTTGAGGGGTGACCTTATAGAGGTTTATAAAATCATGAGGGGCATGGATAGGGTCAATAGCCACAATCGCTTTCCTAGGATAGGGGAAAACTAGAAGGCAGAGGTTTAAGGTGAGAGGGGAAAGATTTAAAAGGAACCTAAGGGGCAACATTTTTCATGCAGAGGGTGGTGTGTGTTCATGATGAGCTGCCAGAGGAAGTGGTGGATGCCAGTACAATTAAAAGGCATCTGGAGGGTATATGAATAGGAAGGGTTTAGCGGGATATGGGCCAAATGCTGGCAAATTAATTTAGGATATTTGTTCAGCATGAACGAGTTGGACCGAAGGGTCTGTTTCTGTGCTGTATATCTCTATGACTCTATAACCTCTAGATGTCATCAAGAACTACCAACAAAAGGACCAGAAGCAGGAATAGACCATTCATCCGTCGCGTCCCCTCTGCCATTAAGTACAATAATGACCAATCGTCTGTTTCAAGAGAAAATGAGGTCTGCAGATGCTGGAGATCAGAGATGGAAATGTGTTGCTGGAGAAGCGCAGCAGGTCAGGCAGCATCTAGGGAACAGGAGAATCGACGTTTCGGGCATTAGCATTCCTGAAGAAGGGCTAATGCCCGAAATGTTGAATCTTCTGTTTCAGCCCAGCTTGCCTCTTAGTTCCCCAATTGCAGCATTTAAGAGGCATTTGGATGGGTATATGAATAGGAAGGGTTTGGAGGGACATGGGGCAGGTGCTGGTAGATGGGACTAAATTGGGTTGGGATATCTGGTCGGCGTGGACAAGTTGGACTGAAGGGCCTGTTTCCATGCTGTACATCTCTATGACTCTATATTCCACAATTCCCTAAGAGAGCAAATTGCCTGACCCAGCCTTGAATCTATTCAGCAATGGAGCATCCATAACCCTGGGGTCGACAATTCCAAAGATCCCGTTGGATGAAGATATTTCTCCCCATCTCAGCCATAAATGATCAACACCTCATCCTGAGTCTGTGCCTCTGTATTTCTGATTCCCCGGCTAGAGGGGAAGCATCTCATAATGTGTGCTCTGTCAGAATCATTTGTGTATCAATGAGCTCACCTTCCATTCTTCGCAACTCTCGAGATTATAGACACAATTTTCTCAGCAGCTCATCATAAGTCAACTCATGAATCAATGTCAGGAACCTGTGCAGTACCTTCTTCAGGAAATTAAGAGCATAGGATCATAGAATCCTTACAGTGCAGAAGCAGCCCATTCAGCCCATCAAGTCCAAACTGATTGTCTGAAAAGAATCCCATCCAGACTCAGTCCATCCCTGAAACCCTGCATTTCCCATGGCTAATCCCCCTAGGTTGCTCATCCATGGATACTCGAGGGAAATTTAGCATGGCCAATCCACCTACACACCTTTGGACTGAGAGAGAAAACTGGAGCACGCAGAGGAAACCCATGCAGACACGGGGAGAATGTCCACACAGACAGTCACTTGAGAGTGGAATCAAACCTGGGTCCCTGGTTCTGTGAGGCAGCAGTGCTAACCACTGAACTACTGCCCCACCGCCCCATCCTATATCTTTCCTTAAATATGCAGTCTAAAATTCCTGATACGTTCTTACCAAGCTGCAGTGCATTAGTAGCAAGGTTTACTTGCTCTTGTAATCGAAACCCCTCACAATAAAGACACACAGGTAACTTGCTTTTTTAATTGCTGGCCAAGACATTGTTCGAGCCTTTTGTCCTTCTTTTATGAGGCCAACCAAAGTGAATAAGCTCACACTTTGCTAAATAATATTCTTACTGTCACCTTGATACCACTCACTTAACCATTTTGTACTGTCGTTGTGTCTGCCTCACGGTTTACATCCCTAATTCATTTTGGATCATCAGCAAACTTGGATTCCTTGTCTCTTTGTCTAGGTCTGGAATATCGCTTGCAAATACTTCAGATTCTATAGCACTGATCCTTGTGACATGTCACTAGTACAGGTTAGAAATACCACCTGTATTCTTCTCTCTACTTCCTGTTATTGTGTACAATCATCTTTGGAACTGATGCCCTTTTAAGAACTCAATGTACACATGAGCCAGGCAGCAGGATGTTGTCACAAGACCACAGGCTCTCTGCAATGTAACACTCAAGGCACAGACTGTGTCTGAACATTACTCTCAAATGTATGTCACACTTTAACTGTAAATAAGCGTTTGATTTTGGTGAAATTATTTGTGTGGTTTCTGATTGCTCCCCTCCTCCTTTGGGGCCCACAAGATTTCTTCCTTTTGTTGGGCTTTTGCCCATGGAGCCAATCACAATGAGCATTATAAAACCTCTACCTAAAATGGCAATCTGTGTCCTATTTACAAGTCAAAAATCACACAACACAGGTTGTGATTTCAAATAAACAGTTTCATCTGAAATCACAAACTTTCGGAGTGCAGCCCCTTCATCAGGTGTAAACCTGTGCCTGAGGAAGGGGCAATGCTCTGAAAGCTAGTGTGATTTGAAATTAACCGGTTGGACTATAACCTGGTGTCATGTGACTTCTGACTTTGTCCACTTCAGTCCAACACCAGCACCACCACATCAGGTAAGACAGGTGCCTGAAACAGGCAAATGCTTTGGACACCCATTGTCTAGGCCTTTTCAAAATGGTTGAAAAATGTGTTGCTGGAAAAGCGCAGCAGGTCAGGCAGCATCCTAGGAGCAGGAGATGCTTGGATGCTGCCTGACCTGCTGCACTTTTCCAGCAACACATTTTTCAGCTCTGATCTCCAGCATCTGCAGTCCTCACTTTCTCCTTTTCAAAATGGTGCCAGCCATGTTACTTGGACAATAGATTATCTGAGTATCACTCTTTGTAGATCTTGCTGTATGCAAGTTGACTGCCACAATTTCCAATATCCCAACAGTGACTACACTATACTCCATTGATTTTGCATAGCAAATAATTCCTCTCATACTCCTTCACATTATTTTCCTAATTAGTTAAGCACATGAAGTCACTGTCAGTGGACAAAGTCTATGTCAGCTAAATTGGTCATCATTTACTTTAGTCAATGAAACAATGATGTGATAAAACAGTGGAACTGCTCACCTTCCTCAGCTTTTTCTTCTTCCACTTTTACGAGCTTTTAAAAATCAAACCTAGTGTCACTGAGCCTCAGTGTTTTGATCAGTCCCATCATGTCTTCAGCTCAATTCAGCTAGAGTAAGATTTGAACTTTGAACCTTTGGCTGGCTTTCTCATTAAAAGTTGATTTATTTACTGTTTAGTCATCAAGGTTAAAGAATCTGTCAACATAGTATCCAGTCCAGTTGATAATCTGCTTGTTAAACTGGTTGCCTGTGTTTACATGATGTTGACATACTGGAACCTCACCACTGAGTTTGTCTACAAACTCTGTTCCTGGCGAAGTCCCGGCAATGAGATTTCTGGCTCTCTGCATAGACCAGATGTCAGGAAATTCATGGATACTGATAAACTTGAGCCCTGTTGATAAATGCTCTTAACTCAAAACCTAGCAACGAAATACCAATTGTGTGGAAAACAGATTGGATCAGTCATTCTTGTGCTGACCTGTACTGTTCCCTTTTCCCATTCCCACAGAACAATTTAAACTCTTCCATCCTCACTTTTAAATCTGTCCAAGACCTCATTTGATTTAACTCTATATTCCGTCTCCCACACTCTGCCACCAAATCAGAGGGCGTGCCATATGCAGTGAGCTGAAACTGAACTGGACCAGTCAGGTAAGTATTGTGGTGTCAACAGGAATTCAGAGATTGTAATTTCTGTGATAGGTAACTCACTTTCTGCCTTCCCAGTGCTTGTTCACCTTCTATATGTCAGGAGTGAGATATCGTCCGGTTCCCTGGATTACAGCAGTTCCAACAACACAGCACCATCCTTTATAAAACAGCCTATTTGATTAGTACTCCATTCACCACTGTCTCATTGTGGTGAGTGAAGTGAGTATGTGCATGTGTGTGTACAACTGTCTATGTGTGTGAATGTGAATGTGTGTGTAACTGTGAGTGTGTATCAATGTGTATGTGAGGGTGTGTATTAGTGTGACTGTGTGTGTCAATGAGTACAAGTCTAAATGTGAGTTAGTATGACTATGAATGTAAGTATGTTTGTTAGAACAAATATATGTGTGTTAATGTCTATGTGTGAGTGAGTATGAGTGTGTTTGAATGTGTGAGTTGTAAATGTGTGTGCACGTGTGTGTGTGAATGTATGTTTGTGTGAATGCGAATGTGAATGTGTGTGCAGGCCCAATGTGTGTGTGCATGTGTGAGTATGTATCAATGTGTGTGTGAAGGTGTATATGTGTGAGTGTGAATGTGTGAGGGTGAATGCATGAGTCAGTATATATCTCTATATTTGACATGGGCAGCCAAATAAATTGTTAAAATCAATGAAGGTGGAGTTGAGGTTTATCAGATCAGCCATTCAATGGTGAAGCAGACTCGATGAACTCAACGGCCTACTCTGCTCCTACTTCTTCTGGTCTTATTGCATTATTTTTATGGAAAATATATGAGTATTTTAATATTGAAGAAAATGAATCAAGAGAGTCAGACGAAATTGTACAGTTAGCTCAAGTCATGTCTTTCAACACAAGTTGTGAACTTAGTTGTGTTTGGCTCTGTATTCTTCGCGCGTCAGGTTTAGTAACAGGTTCCATTGAAATGATTGACTCACAAATCGAAGGAGGATGGCGCAACTGGCAGTGTCAAACGGAGGCTCTGTCTGCTCCATGATGGATAATCCCATGACATTACTTTGAATGGAAGCCAAGGAGTTAAATCTGATGTTCTGACCAATATTTGTCCCTTAACCAACTTATGGAAACAGGTTATTCTATCATTATCACACTGCTGTATTGGGAATCTTGTTGTACACACATTACAAAAGAACTTAATTGGCTGTAAAACACTTTTTGAGATATGCTGAGGTTGTGAAGTTCAAGTCTTTACTTTTCCATTGTGTTGTCAATGAAAGCAAAGTCCTTTTAAGCTGCACAGGCTAGAGCTGGGAATAAAGGATGGAAAGCTGAAAGAAAGGAACATTCTACATTCCTACTGTGTACTCCCTTGCAGCTTTGAAACACTTGTAGTCATTCCAATATTAAACTATCACTGCAGAATGCAGTGCTGGAAATTCACTTAATAGACTTGGATCATAAGCTGGAAAAGACTGGCTGCTTTAACAATGTGGTTAGTTGGTTATTATACTAGATTCTGGGCTGAAGAAATTGATTTAAAGAATTGAAGAAGAAACCAAAATACTTTATAGAGGAGGAGTAAATCTTTTTGATATTGTGGGGTGTATTAAAGGAGTGAGATATTGTGTGGTGTCATGCTAATAATTGGACATAGAATAATACAGCCCAGGAACAGGCCCTTTGGCCCATGATGCTGTGCTGAACTTGACACCAAATTGAACTAATTCATTCTGCCTGCTCACAGTCTATATCCCTCCATTCTTGCTTATTCATGTGCTTATCTAAAAGCCCCTTAAAAGCCCCTATCATATCTGCCACTGCCACCAGCCCTGGCAGAGCATTGCAAGCACCTACCACTCTCTGTTCAAAATCTTGCCCCTCACATCTCCTTTAAATTTCTCCCATCCCACCTTAAATGCATGCCCCCTCAAAGTAGACATTTCAACTCTGGGACAAAGATTCTGAAAACCCTAACTATTCCTCTCATAATTTTATAGACTTCTATCTACTATAAGAAATGCATTGTTAATCTTCTACACATCTGCTGGCAACTCTTCCCATGTCAAATGAAAATTGTCTATATTAACTTATCACTCTTAGTTACACCCTTCTGCCAGTGGAGGCATATTATTCCTCATGTGGCAGCTATGGCTCAGTCATAGTGTTCTTGTCTCTGTGCCAGAAGGATGCAGTTTTGCGAAATGTTCATGTGAGGTGTTACTCAGCTCTGTGCTCTGAGGGGCTTAAACAAATCCCAAGGCACTTTTCACAGAGAGCTCATTTATATCACTATCGTCATCTAAAGCAGTTGAACTGATGATTTCTCAGAGTGGCATTTGTGGGAACTTGCTCCTGTAGTGTAATGGTGACCGCAGTCCACGAAATGTACTTAATTGAACTTGAGGTGCTTTGGACAAAATGAACTCCAGAAATACAAGTTCTTTGTTTCTTTACCATGGCATGATTCACTCTGCAGGAACTGGTGACACAGATGGGTTGCAGAATGAACCTTCAAATACTGTCTCCTTGACTCAACTTATCCATTGATTAGATTGATTACAATAAAACCAAGAACTTCATCGCTCAGACCTTTGAGTTCGAAGTTGGGATCTCATACTGAGGTTTACAGGAAGTGAGGCCTCTTCTGGGGTACTGTGCCCTGTTATAGAAAGGAAATTATAAAGCTGGAGAGGGTACAGAAGAGATTTACTAGGATGTTGCCAGGTCAGGAGGGTTTGAGTTAAAAGGAGACACTGGATAGGCTGGGACATTTTTTCACCGGAAAGTAGAAGATTGAGGGGTGACCTTATAGAGGTTTATAAACTCATGAGGGGTATGGTAAGAGGATTTGCAGATAGCTTTTCCCTATTGTGGGGTATTTCAAGACTAAGGTGCATATTTTTAAGATGAGAGGATGAAGATTTTAAAAATATACCTTTTTACACAGAGAGTGGTTTGTATGTGGAGTGAACTTCCAGAGGAAGTCACAGTCACAGCATTTAAAATACATTTGGATAAATACATGGATATGAAATGTTCAGAGGAATATGGACCAATGCAAGCAGATGGGACAAGTTTAGATGGGATTATGATCAGCATGGACTGGTTGGAACAAAGAATTTATTTGTGTGCTGTATGACTCTATGACTCCGTAACTGCGGATGCTGGAGATCTAAATAAACTAAAATAAAAATTGCTGGTGAAACGTTTCAAGTCCAGTGACCCTTCTTCTGTTTCCTCTCCAAGGATGCGGCCAGACCAGCTGAGTTTTGCCAAGAATTTCTGGTTTTATTTGATTAGACCGACTGTCTGTTTTAACACACTGAATTTTCTTTCTCATTGACATCCAACAGTGGATGGTTGGAACCCACCATTAGATGGGTCAGATTGAAATCACCCCATTACGTAGTCTCAGGAGCATGCCCACTGAGATACACACCAAATGCATTGATAGTTTACTGAATTACTGCCAGTCATTTTATTGTCTTCTGGCTTGCCCAAGAGTGGTTACAGAGAGAAAGCAAGGACACAAGAAGTTCAAACCCCCTGAGATTCTCCTCTCTCTCCTAATATTAATCCGGACAGTGCGTTCACTTGAAGCTCTATGTTTGAGCTGTCACTCAGTCTGTTAAAATAATAAGGTCAGGTTTTGAAAACTTAACTGTGAAGCTCCAAAACTGTACTGGCAACAGGACTGAAAGAATATGCCAAGTGCTACGTATTCACACTAATGTACCTGAATTATCCTTTCATCTTTTCATGAACTAATAACAACACCAACTTCATTGTCTACCCTACAGACTGGACAGATTATTCTACCTCCAAGCACCCATGCCAGTTTAGATTGAGCGAGTGCCAACTGAAACTTTATCTTCAAGCCTCCGCAGAATGAAAGCTCCGTGCCCTACCCCCTAAATATTCTTGGCATTCTGCCTCTAACCTCAGCTGCAAATGTTCACTGGCTGCTGAGGAGAAATAGTTTGAGAATCAGTTTGAGTGGACAAATGCTTTCTTCAAATGGAAAGATGCAGCTAACTCCTGTAGGAAGTTTAGCAATGCAAGTAGGAGGAGGAGTCATAGAGTTTTACAGCCCTTCGGAACAATTTGTCTATGCCACCCAGTTTTCACAATTAATCTCGTCCCACTTGCCTGCAATTATTCCATATCCCTCCATATCTATTCCATGTACTTGTCAAATAAAACTGTACTTGCCTCCACCTTTACCTCTGGCAGCCTGTTCCAGACTTTTTTTTTGTTTTTAGTATAGATTCCACCAGCTGCAACAATTTGCTCTTACATTTTGTTAATCGACTGCTATGTCTCTTTGATGAATGCTCACCCTTGAAAAAGATTTGCTCTTCCGCTAGACACTCACCACTCTCGTGTGAACAAATTCCCCTCTGGACCCTTTTGTATCTCTCCCCTCTCACTTTAAACCTATACCCTCCAGTTTAGACTCTCCCACCATGGGAAGGCTGTTGGCTATCTACCTTACCTATACCTCTCATTTTACAGACCTCTATCAGGTCTCCCCTCAATCTCCTGCACTCCAGGAAAAGAAGTCCCAACCTATCCAGCCGCTCTCCTTATAACTCAAAACTTCCAGTCCAGGTAGCATCCTGGTAAATCTTTTCTGTACTCTTTCTAGTTTAATATGCTTAAGTTAGCTTGCGATGGAAGCACAGCTCTCATCCTGCAGAAAACAGGGAACATTTCAGCAGCCTTGCACTTTATGATATGGCAGTGATTATAGAGAGTACGTTGTTAAAGCAAAGTGGTTCATTTTTATACCCACAAGCTGGAGATGGACCCTTCCCAAGCTCTTGTATCTACTGGTCCCTCAGGATATAAAAGCCAGACTAATCTGATTTTTATGGTCAAATATTAATGGACATGTGATCATCAACAAACTGAACTAATCTAGTCAACTGATCCTTCCAAAAGGATTCACCATTGTATCTTTTATTTAATTGGTGAATAGTTCTTTATTTGATAGTCTGATTAACTCGCTTTGCGTATTGCTGTTTAACTGGTCTTCTGTTGAGTTATGATCAGACCCTCTGAAAATTGCCTCTGTTATGCACAAACATCACATTGTGAAGTTTGTGAAAGTCTTGTTTTCTCCCTGAAATTTTTGGACCATGATAAAATATGTTTTTTTTTTAGCTCATTGTGTGCTGAATCAACCTTTATTCTTTACTGAGGGTGATTATATCTCCCCGGGAGATGTTCACGATGAATTAGAGGTGATCCTAATGTGTGAATCCTGAAACGTATTGAAAAAAACATGACATTTTGTAAGCCTGCAGAGGCTAGATATTAATAAACTGTTATAGATTGTATCATTGATATTTACACACAGCTGAATACTAGATGTCAAAGGGCATTGTTTTCAGCCACAATCTCCCATGGCCAATCCATCAGCACATTACTGGGCTATGGGAGGAAACCAGGGCACCTAGAGGAAACTCACACAGATGCAGGGAGAACATACCTGGGAGTGGAATCGACCTCCAGTCCCTGGCGCTTTGAGGCAGCAATGCTAACCACCCTTCACACCCACTGATGGATGTCTTCTGTTGTTACAGTCTTATCTCTGCCAATCTCAACCAAAATCCCTTCACAAGAACACAAGAAAAAGGCAAAAGCAGGCCATTTGGCCCCTCAACCTTGGTCTTCCATTTAATATGATCATGGCCAATATTGGGCTTTAATCACACCCCTGCACCTAATCACTGAACCCTTGAGTCCCTCAGAGGCTAAAAATCCATCTAAGCTAGCCTTGAATGTATTCAACAACCACATCCACAACCTCCCAGGAGATAGAATTGCTAAGGATCACAGCCCTTCAAGTGAAGTCATGCAACTCCTATTATTTGGAGGCAGGTCATTTAGCTTATCAAGTCCACACTGAACCTTAGTACAACATCCCAACCAAACCCACCCCAGCCTGCACATTCCTGGACACTATGTGGAATTTACTACTTAACCAATCATCTTTGAACTGTGAGAGGAAATCAGAACACCCGGAGGAGACCCACGCAGACACAGAGCAAATGTATAAACTCCAGACGGACACTCGATTAAAGCTGGAATTGAACCGGGGTCCCTGACACTAAGAGGTAGTGGTGCTAATCACTGAGTCACCATGGCATCGCAAGTCATTTCTCCTCATCTCTATGCTAAATAGGTGGCACGGTGGCTCAGTGGTTAGCACTATTGCCTCACAGCACCAGGGTTCCAGGTTCGATTCCAGTCTGTGGGGAGTTTGCACATCCTCCTTGTGTCTGCGTGGGTTTCCTCCCACAGTCCAAAGATATACAGGTCAGGTGAATTGGCCATGCTAAATTGCCCATAGTGTTAAGTGCATTAGTCAGAGAGGAAATTGGTCTGGGTGGGTTACTCTTCAGAGGGTCGGTGTAGACTGGTTGGGCTGAAGGGCCTGTTTCCACACTGTAGGGAATCTAATCTAAATAATTTCAGCTGTCTGCCTTTCCGTCTATGTTTCAAAACTCTTAAAATCAATGTTAGTTCACCAAGTAATCAGTGGCCTCTCCGATCTCTTTTACCATGGCACTGACACTTTGTTTCTTTGATCTATTTGCCTATTTGCCTCTGCAAAATGCATTGGGATGCTTTTCTATATCAAAAATGCCAAACAAGCTCAACATTCGTATTGTGATGTTTGTGTAATCATATATAAATCTGACTGTAAGATTTAACCGGGAAGTAATAATAGTCAGATATTTATCATCTTTGGGAATGGAGAGCATGTCAGAAATGTCTGTTGTGCTGTAAGCAACATCATAAAAAGGGAAGCTACATTATTATCATGGCATCAGATCATAAACAATTATCTGATAATAGATAATATCTGACAATGGGCAGCATGATGGCTCAGTGGTTAACTCTGCTGCCTCACAGCTCCAGGGAGCAGGGTTTAGTTCCAGCATTGGGTGACTGTCTATGTGGAGTTTGCACATTAGAACATAGAACATAGAACAATACAGCACAAAACAGGCCCTTCGGCCCTCAATGTTGCGCTGACCTGTGAACTATTCTCAGTTCGCCCCCCCCTCCCCCACACTATCCCAAAATCATCCATGTGCTTATCTAAGGATTGTTTAAATCTCCCTAATGTGGCTGAGTTGACTACATTAGCAAGTGGGGCATTCCACACCCTACCACTCTCTGCGTAAAGAACTTTCCTCTGACATCTGTCTTAAATCTATCACCCTTCAATTTGTAAGTTATGCCCTCTCGTACAAGCTGACATCATCATCCTAGGAAAAATTATTTCAGTATATAATTCTCAGATCACCTTGTATGTCTCTATCAAATCCCCCCTTAGCCTTCTTCTTTCCAATGAGAACAGACCCAAGTCTCTCAGCCTTTCCTCATGAGAGACCTTCCCTCCATACCAGGCAACATCCTGATCAATCTCCTCTGCACCTTTTCCAATGCTCCCACATCCTTCCTGTAATGGGGCAACCAGAACTGTACACAATATTCCAAGTGTGGCCGCACGGGTGTTTTATATAGTTGCAACATGATATTGTGGTTCTGGTACTCATTCCCTCCACCAATGAAACCAAACACACCGTATGCCTTCTTCACAGCATTATCCACCTGGGTGGCAACTTTCAGGGATCTATGTACATGGACTCCACGATCCCTTTGCACACCCACACGACCAAGAATCTGTCCATTGACCAAGTACTCTGCCTTCCTGTTATTCTTCCCAAAATGCACCACCTCACATTTACCTGCATTGAACTCCATTTGCCACATCTCAGCCCAATTCTGCAGTTTATCCAAATCCCCCTGCAACCTCTAACAGTCTTCTAAATTGTCCACTACTCCACCGATTTTAGTGTCATCCACCTATGCCTGCGTCTAAGTCATTTATAAAAATGACAAACAGCAGTGGTCCCAAAACAGATCCTTGTGGCACACGACTAGTAACCGGACTCCAAGCTGAATATTTTCCATCAACCACCACTTGCTGCCTTCTTTCAGAAAGCCAGTTTCTAATCCAAACTGCTAAATCACCCTCAATTCCATGCCTCTGCACTTTCTCCATCAGCCTATCATGTGGAACCTTATCAAAGGCTTTCCTGAAGTCATGTATACCATGTCAACTGCCCTGTCCTCATCTACATGCTTGGTCGCCTTCTCAAAAAACTCAATGAGGTTTGTGAGACATGACCTGCCCTTGGCGAAACCATGTTAACTATCTGAAATCAAATTGTTGCTTGCGAGATGATTATAAATCTTATCTCTTATAAACCTTTCCAAAACCTTTCCTACAACATAAGTAAGGCTCACTGATCTATAATTACCTGGGTCATCTCTACTGCCCTTCTTGAACAATGGCACAACATTTGCAATCCTCCAGGTACTAAACCTATTGAAAATGATGACTCCAGTATCAAAGCCAATGGCTCTGCTATCTCCTCCCAGAGAATCCTCGGATAAATCCCATCCAGCCCAGGGAACTTGTCTACTTTCACTCCTTCTAGAATTGATAACACCTGTTTGTAACTAACCTCAATCCTTTCTAGTCTAATATCTCGTACCACATTCTTCTCCTCTACAATATTCTCCTTTTCCTGAGTGAAAACCGATGAAAAATGTTCGTTTACCACCTGTCCGATCTCTACAGGGTCCACACTCAACTTCCCACTTCTGTCTTTGACTGGCCCTATTCCTACCTTAGTCATCCTTGTATTCCTCACATACCTACAGAAAGCTTTATTCTATTTGCTAAAGACTGCTCGTGTCCTCTCTTTGCTCTTCTTAACTCTCTCTTTAAATCCTTCCCAACTGATCCGTATCTCTCCATTGCCTCATCTGAACCATCTTGCCTCATCAACACATAAACCTCCTTCTTCTGCTTAACAATTTCTGTTGTAAACCACGGTTCCATTACCTTATCGGTTCTGTTACCTTATCACTTCCTCCCTGCCTGACAGGGACATACCTATCAAGAACACGCAATATCTGTTCCTTAAACCAGCTCCACATTTCCATTGTCTGCATCCCCTGCATTTTGCTACCCCATTCTATGCATCCTAATTCTTGCCTAATCGCATTATAATTGCCCTTGTCCCATCGATAACTCTTGAACTGTGGCATGGACCTATCCCTTTCCATCACTAAACTAAACATTACGGAATTATGGTTACTCTCCCCAAAGTGCTCACCTACAACTAAATCAAACACCTGGCCTGGTTCATTACCAAGCACCAGATCCAGTGTGGTCTCCCCTCTTGTCGGCCCTTCGACATACTGTGTCAGGAAACCCTCCTCCATACATTGGACAAAAACTGATCCATTTGACGTACTAGAGCTATAACATTTCCAGTCAATGTTGGGGAAGTTAAAGTTCCCCATAATGACCTGTTCCTTTCACTCCTACTCAGAATAACTTTGCTAATTCTCTCTCCTACCTCCCTGGAACTCTGCGGAGGCCTATAAAAAACTCCCAGCAGTGTGACCTCTCCTCTCCTGTTTCTAACCTCAGCCCACATTACCTCAGTAGACGAATCCTCATCAAAAGTTCTTTCAGCCACTGTTATACTATCTTTGACTAACAAGGCCATGCCTCCATCTCTTTTACCGCCTTGCCTGCTTTTAACGAAAGATCTAAATCCTGGAACCTACAACATCCATTCCTCACCCTGCTCTCTCCATGTCTCTGAAATGGCCACAACATCGAAGTCCCAGGGACCTATCCATGCCGCGAGCTCACCCACCTTATTCCGGATACTTCTGGCATTGAAGTCGACACACTTCAAACCACTTCACTGTCTGCTAGCACATTCCTGTGACCCTGAAATCTTGTCCCTGTCCTTCCTACTCTCATCCTCCTGTGCACTACAACTACATCTCCAGTTCCCATCCCCCTGCTGAGCTAGTTTAAACCCATCCGAATAGCACCAGCAAATTTCCCACCCAGGATATTAGTACCCCTCTGTGCATTCTCCCTGTGTCTGCAAGGGTTTCTTCCAGGTGCTCAGGTTTCCAAAGATGTGCAGGTTAGGTGGAGAGGCCAAGGGAAATGTAGGGTTACATGGATAGGATGTGTGGGTGGGATGCTCTTTGAAGGATTAGTATGGATTCGATGGGTCGAATGGTCTGCTTCTACACTGTAGGGATTCTATAAATATCAGAAGCCTTGGTTTCCTGATGGAGTTTCCCATATGTGGGAGGATAGGTGAGCAGAAATAATCCTATTAGTTTCTGTTTTCTGTGCTGGACTGGAACCTAGTCTAAGATCAGGATTTGAAGACTTGCTACTTGCCAATGACAACATCCTTCGCCTTAAGAACAGGGGCTGTGGGTTCAAGGCCTAAGCACCAAGTTTCTCAACACCATTCTCCTGCTTTCTCCCTGTAACCCTTTGATCCCCTTGACACTGAAGAAGCTATCTATCTTAGTCAATGTACCCAATGACCTGGCCTCAGCAGCCTTCTGTGGCAATAAATTCCACAGATTCCCCACTCTCTGGCTGAAGACGTTTCTCCTTATCTCTGTTCTAAAAGTTCTTCCTGTTACTCTAAAACTGTGCCCTCAGGTCCTAGTCTATCCTACCAATGGAGACATATTTCCAACATCTACTCTGTCCAGGCAATTCAGTATTCTGTATGTTTCAATTAGATCCCACGTCATCCTTCTAAACTCCATTGAGTATAAACCCAGAGTCCTCAAACGTTCCTCTTATGTTAAGCTTTTCATTCCTGGGACCATTCTCGTGAACCTCCTCTGAACACAATCCAGGGCCAGTACATCTTCCTGAGATATGAGGCCCGAAACTATGCATAATACTCCAAATGTGGTCTAACCAGAGCCTTATAGAGCCTCAGAAGTACATCTCTGCTTTTATATTCAAGTCCTCTCAAAATAAATTCCATCATTGCATTTGCCTTCCTATCTACTGACTCAACCTGCAAGTTTACCTTGACAGACTCCTGGACTAAAACTCTCAAGTCTCTTTGCCCTTTAGATTTCTGAATTTTCTCCCCATTTAGAAAATAACCTCTATTCTCCCTACCAAAGTGCATGGCCTCACAGTTTCCCACATTATACTCCATCTGCCACTTCTTTGCCCACTCTCCTAACATGTCCAAATCCTTCTGCATTCTCCCTGCCTCCTCAATGCTATTTGTCCCTCTACCTATCTTTGTATCATCTGTAAACTTAGCCAGAATAATCTCAGTTCTTTCACCTAGATCTAGGGACAGTAGGAGGAAACCAAAGCATCTGGAGGAAACCCATGCAGACATGGGGAGAATGTGCAAACTCCACATGACAGTCGCCCAAGGCTGGAATGGAATCTGCGCTGTAAGGCAGCAGTGCTAACCACTATTTATTGAACGGTGAACAAGATTGACAGGTCTATTCCTAACTCATGGACCCAAATGTACCTCCATGTATCTGCAAGGATGTTTAAAGGTTAAAAAAAGACAAAAGAAAGTAAAGAACTAAGGATGCTGGAAATAAAACAAAAACAGAAAGTGTTGGAAAAACTCAACAGGTCCGGCAGCATCGGTGGAGAGAAAACAGAACTAACGTTTCGGGTCCAGTGACCCTTCCTCAGAACTCTGTTAAAAGGTAGGTGAGGAGGATGGTTGAAGTTGTTGGTGTGATGTTGATCAAATAGGTTACTTCATCCTGATTGGTGCCGAGCTTTGTGAGGGTTGTAGGAAGTGTTACTAACTACACAAGTATTCTATCTCACTCCTGCTTCCTGTGTGGTAGATTGTAGAGGCTTTGGGGAATCAGAAGGACAATTACTTGCCACAGATTTCCCAGGCTTCGAATATCTGTTAGAGCCGCAGTTAACCTCTTCCTCAGCCCAATAGAGATGTTATGACACACTTCTGGAGCAAGTAGGATTTGAACATTGGCCTCTTGGCTCAGGGGTAGGGGCACTACCACTCAGACACAACAGCACCCACAATCCAGTTACTTTTCTGGTTGTTGATAATGGTAAATGAGGGGTTACGGGAATAGGGTGAGGGTGGGGGTAAGTCTAGGTTGGATGCTCTTTGGAGTGTTGCCGAGGACTCAATGGGCTGAATGGCCACTTTCTGCACTCTAGACTATCCTGTAATGCTGAGGGCATTGATGACTGGTAATTGTCATATAAAGTACATTGCTACAAGGGTCATTGTTACATTGGTTCATGCAGTCTGAGGGTAGAGTCAAGGAGTTCATCTCCAGCTTTCAGAGAGAGCAGACATATCTGTACCAACTCCCTCAGCTCTTAATCACTATCCTGACCAAATGTGTAGTTGTATTCATTGCTAGCATTCAAAAAGCCTTTTTGTTATCTAAGAACAGTGCCTGTTCTTTAGATTCTCTGAAGTGCTGTAACACGAGATAGACTCAAGACTCAAAGACGAAGGCGGATTGGCGACCTTACCCAGTGCCATCTACCTAGAGAGAGATGGAAAATACCAGAAGGTACCAGCTGTGGTCATTTGGGAAAATAGCACAGTCATGCTACTGAATATCAACAGAGCTCAGATTCGGTTTCTTGTGCTGGTTGGTGCCTGATACTTGTGTGCCATGAATGATCAGCCCAAAGGTGAATGTTGTCCACGTCTTGTTGTATGCAGACACAGATTGCTGCAGTGTTAGAGGAGTTACCAAAGGAATTGAGTTGGAGTTTGAATGGCAGTGTCTTTTCCTACTGACTGTCTCAGGCTATGTCACTGACAGTGAAACTAACAGTGTTAATTCCTTTAGCGATTGAGGGCCATATACACACACTATATATGTACTGTATACACATCACTGTACAAACACACTGTATGTACATCCACACTATACATGTACTGTATACACATACACTGTACAAACACACTGTATATACATGCACACTATACATTACTTTATACACACATACTGTACAAACACTGTATGTATACACACGCTATACATGTTCTGTATACACACACACTGTACAAACACACTGTATATACATCCATACCATACATGTACTGTATACACATACACTGTACAAACACACTGTATATACATCCACACCATCTACTGTATACACATACACTGTACAAACACACTGTATATATATCCACACTATATGTATACTGTATACACACACTATACAAACACACTGTATATACATCCACACCATCTACTGTATACACATACACTGCACAAACACACTGTATATACATCCACACCATACATCTACTGTGTACACATACACTGTACAACACGCTGTATATACATCCACACCATACATCTACTGTATACACATACACTGTACAAACACACTGTATATACATCCACACTATATGTATACTGTATACACATCACTGTACAAACACACTGTATATATACACACACTATACATGTACTGTATACACATACACTGTACAAACACACTGTATATACATTCACACTATACATGTACTGTATATATACACACTGTACAAACACACTGTATATATACACACTATATATGTACTGTATACACACACTGTACAAACACACTGTATATACATCCACACCATACATGTACTGTATATACATACACTGTACAAACACACTATATATGTACTGTACACACACACACTGTACAAACACACTGTATATACATCCACACCATACATGTACTGTATACACATACACTGTACAAACACACTGTCTATATATACAGACACTATATACGCACTGTGTATACACACATTGTACATACTGTATACACATATAAACACTACACATGCACTGTATATACACATACTATACAAATACACTGTATACACACTATACAGGCACTATATATACACACACTGTACATACACTTTGCATACACAATGTATATACAGACATTATACTTACACATTACACACTATACACACTGCATACCCACTGTACACAAATGCTATAAACACTGTACTGACGTTGTACACAGCCACTGTACAGACCCTTGCGATTCCATCCGTTCTAAAGATTCTGTTATTGAGATGCATCTGAAATTCACTGCAGCTGCATTGTTGGATTTACTGCAGGGTTTGTCCTGGCTCAGGATTCTTTGCTGCAGTTAATGCCACTTCATTGCAAAGTCCACTTATGTGATTTGGTTGTATCCTCCATTAAACTGAATACTAACGCCATTAAATATGCAATAATCTCATGAATGAGTGTACACATAAAATATGGAATATCACAGTACGGGGTTGGATGAGATATCCGGCTGCTGGTTATTTTTGGCTGGCATTGTTTTGTGACTGGAAATTAGGAGTTTAGGTCAGAGGTATAAGTCCAACCGTAATCTTGATGGAGATTGTCCACTTACAGTCAGTTCTTTCATAATGCTATTCTGTTCTGTTCTCGTGCAATCCCATGTTATAAGAAAATCGCATAATAGCGGCACCATTTAAAATAATGGAGCCAGAATATAACCAATACAACCAATAGCAGCTTTAAAATCTCATGCTTTAGAAACAGTGTCTCCAATTCATCAATGGTGTTAGAGAATTTGTGTGAACGAAGCATGTATTATAGCAGAATGACCTTTACCTGTCAGTGAATTGTCCAGCCAGATTTCTGAACATCGCCTGTTCTGAGTGTCTCCAACAGAGGAAATTGCCACAGAACCTACTCAGCACAGGATTAGTGTTAGATGCCAAGGACATGCCAAGACATGTCCTTTTTTTTGGAATTAGCTGCGAATTCTGGCTTCCAGAGGGGAGGTGGTGGCCTGGCGGCATTATCATGGGACTATTAATTCAGAGACCCAGATAATGTCCTGGGGATCCACGTTCAAATCCTGCCATGGCAGATGGTGGATTTTGAATTCAATTGAAAAAATAATCTAGAATGAAGAGTCTAATCATGATCACAAATCGATTATTTGGAGGGCGAGGGGAGCATTTGGTTAATTAATGCCCTTTAGGAAGAAAACTGCCATCCTTACCTGGTCTGGCCTACATGTGACTCCAGACCCACAGCAATGTGGTTGACACTTTACTGCCCTCTGGGCACTGAGGGGTGGGAAATTAATGCTGACCTAACCAGTGATGCCCTCACCCCATGAATCAGTAAAGGAAGAATCAAATTCCAGTAAATACAAAGTCCAAAAGCCACTTCAACAGCTATTGAGAATGAAATTAAGTGTTTAGACTTGCAAGTGAGTGAATGAGGAATTAGAATGGCTGGATTGTTGGGTGTAGGCTGCATGGTGAGTGAGGAGATATGATGACAAGTGGGTGCAGGGTGAGGCTGGTAAATGGGTGAGAGGTATAGCACACCAGTTGGGTAAGTAGGTAGGATGTCAGGTCTGTAAAGGGTAGATAAAGGATTAGAGTAAGTGGGTGATGGAATAAGGTGACAAGTGAGGGAGTATGATGGTGAGTGGGTGAGGTCTAGGGTGTGAAGGGGGTTGCAGGGTGGGTCAAGTGTTGGAGAGGGTCTCAAAATCTTCAGGGTGGAGGGGTGGGCTGTGTGCTGGGGAGGGGTGAGTGATGCATGTCCAGGTTGCGTGGGCAGTGGGTGCAGTCACAGTGAGTGATCGACGCCAGGGGTGGCCACTTAGCCTGGAGTTAGCTCCACCATTTCCTGGGGATCTATTCAGATGAGTCGGTTTGAACCCTCTTATGTCTCTGACTCTAACTCCAAATTTGAGACATTTGTGGAGGGCTTTTAGATCCAGAGTAATGACCGTTCTCAAGTTTAAACACCTTGGATAACTATTGCGTATGACTTCCGAGAGGTCTCAGTGTGTATCTTGTAGGATATGTCTGAAGACTCAAGGATTTGGGACAATGGGAATATGACAACAGGGCATCATGAAAGCCAAAAAGACTTTCTTGGAAATTTTGCCATTACACCAGAAGGTTTACAGTGTGGGTGAGGAGCAATTTCTACACAATGTATCAAAGCAAAAAATGGTTGACTTTGTTAAAAACATCAACTTCAACTGAAGCATTTAAGACTCATTCCTCAGCTGAACCACACAGGGAAGTTCCAGTATGTTAACTTGCAGCAGTTTCAGGTAGGGAAATCTATTGTTCCTGGATTGCTGCAAAGTAATACATGTCACCCCAGAATCTCGGAAAATTAAATCAATCTTTGAGACATTCCCTCTTGTTTTCCGACAGCCAGACTCTTAACAAGCAGCAGAGTCACAACATGACCTCTGGATGCAACATGATCTTGGCATGTTGAACAATTAACACCATTCAATGGATAGAGCACATTTGGGAATGCAGAAGATTATGGGCATTAGAGCCTCCATTACTGACTATTAACCAATGGGGAGAAAGTGAGGACTGCAGATGCTGGAGATCAGAGCTGAAAATGTGTTGCTGGAAAAGTGCAGCAGGTCAGGCAGCATCCAAGGAACAGGAGAATCAATTCCTGAAGAAGGGCTTATGCCCGAAACGTTGATTTTCCTGTTCCTTGGATGCTGCCTGACCTGCTGTGCTTTTCCAGCAACACATGTTCAGTATTAACCAATGGGTATTTATTCCCACAATAGATAAATTCATCTCAGGCAGAATGGACTATAATGGAGATATTTTTAATTAATCTGTCTAGATATATTATAAAATACCTCTGGAGCATGTGGGACTTGAACCCAAGCTATCTGGCTTAAAGACGGGTGGCACAGTGGCACAGTGGTTAGCACTGCTGCCTCACAGCACCAGAGACCCGGGTTTAATTCCCACCTCAGGCAACTGTCTGTGTGGAGTTTGCACATTCTCCCCGTGTCTGCGTGGGTTTCCTCCAGGTGCTCTGGTTTCCTCCCACAGTCCAAAAATGTGCAGGTTAGGTGAATTGGCCATGCTAAATTGCCCGTAGTGTTAGGTGAAGGGGTAAATGTAGGGGAATGGGTCTGGGTGGGTTGCGCTTCGGAGGGTCGGTGTGGACTTGTTGGGCTGAAGGGCCTGTTTCCACATTGTAAGTAAACTAATCAAGATAGGGAGATCTCCCCTGCACTCTTGTGGATTAGCCACCCATATCTAATGGTATGGTTAGATAGCAGCCAATGGAATTAAACATCAGGTGCAGGATATAATGCTGGCCAATCCAATGCCCACTGAGACAAATTATTATCTCCTTTCTCTGACAGAGCGAAATGCGATTTTCTATGGCTATCTTGCAGACCCAAAAGGCAGCAACTCCAAGAGTTCTGCAGTCCTTGTGTTCAGTCTCACAAAAAGTACTTAAACAGGATTTGAACATATAACCACCTGCTTCAGAGGGGCAAGTGATACCACTGGTCACAGCAAACACCAACCATCTTCCGCCTAGGAACCCTCCAACCCACAAGGGATGAATGCAGATTTCTCCAGCTTCCTCACTTCCCCTCCTCCCACCTTTTCTCAGTCCCAACCCTCAGACTCAGCACCGCCTTCTTGATCTGCAATCTTCTTCCCGACCTCTCCGCCCCCAGCCCCTCTCTGGCCTATCAACCTCACCTTAACCTCCTTCCACCTATCGCATTCCCAACGCCCGTTCCCCCAAGTCCCTCCTCCCTACCTTTTATCTTAGCCTGCTTGGCACACCCTCCTCATTCCCGAAGAAGGGCTTAAGCCCGAAACGTCGATTCTCCTGTTCCTTTGATGCTGCCTGACCTGCTGCGCTTTTCCAGCAACACATTTTTAAGCTCTAAACACCAACTGTACCAAACGTGGGAATGAGTAACAGTCATCCTAGTTAGAATGAAGAGGCAGAATCTTGCATTCCTAAGTAGAAATATCCTCTCCTTCATAAATTGAAACATGTCATGCAGTAAATTAAACATTTCACTGCCAAAGAAATGGAACAGCTCATTTCATTGCAAACCAGTGATTGAGAAATCTTACCTGTTGCCCAAACCCAGCGCCAGCTTTACCTGAGGTTAATTACTGATGGTTGATGTAAACTCTCAGTGCAAGATATGCAACACTGGAGTTCAATGGTCTGACACAGAGAGCATCAAAACCAATGTTTTCAGCA
This sequence comes from Chiloscyllium plagiosum, assembly GCF_037043375.1. Taxonomy (NCBI): domain Eukaryota; kingdom Metazoa; phylum Chordata; class Chondrichthyes; order Orectolobiformes; family Hemiscylliidae; genus Chiloscyllium; species Chiloscyllium plagiosum. The sequence goes on from NW_028270166.1 coordinate 51,736,824, forward strand.
AAACCTTGCCACAATGCTTGTAGAAAACAGCCCCACTCAGATCGTCTGGAGAGGGGGAGACTCATTTCCCTCTCAACAGCTCAACGACATAACAAGGAAGCTTTCCCAGGAAGCATATTTCAAAGGTCAGCAGGGGTTAGGCAGCAGAACCCGCTGTAGGAAGACCCTTTCCACTTTCCCAACTTGCACGGATTCTCTGCTGGTGGGAGATGCTTGACTTCTTCACAACCTGAGTCTGGCCCAGTCTACACGGATGATGATCAGTGAGGGGAGAGGAGAGGAAGACTACAGCCAGCTCATTCAACTTGAACTTTAATGCTGGCTGATTCAGAAGTGTGTGACAGTGTTAATCTTGTTGCATTTTGCAAATGTTCCCTGCAGCTTTTGAGAGAAAATTTAAAAGTAAACATATGGCACATCACTGTAAAATCATGTAAATCCAGCAAAGCACCCTGAACCTCGGAATGCTTTCAACAGACAAGATTTGGAGATGCCGGTGTTGGACTGGGGTGGACAAAGTTAAAAATCACACAACACCAAGTTATAGTCCAACAGGTTTATTTGGAAACACAAGCTTTCGAGGTGCTGCCTCTGTATCAGGAGGTTGTGGAACAGGACCATCGTACACAGATTTTATAGCAAAAGGGTTACAGTGTCATGGAGCTGCAATGATAAATTAAACAAATTTAGATTGTCTTTCTTCTTTTAGAATGGGATATGCTAGTTAAAGAATCAAAACTAGCATATCCCATTCTAAAAGAAGAAAGACTTAACCTAAAATTGTTTAATATATCATTACAGCTCCATGATACTGTAAACCTTTTGCTATATATTCTGTGTATTATGATCCTGTTCCACAACCACCTGATGAAGAGGCAGCGCCTTGAAAGCTAGTGTTTCCAAATAAACCTGCTGGACTATAACCTGGTGTTGTGTGATTTTTAACAATAGACAAGACATAAGGACCGAAGGGCTTGTAATGCACTGTAATGTTCTATAACCCTGAAGAGGAACACATGTGTAGGGTCAATAGGAGGAGAAAATGTCACTGTTCTGAGAGGGAGGAGGTGGTTTGGAAGAGCTGGGATGAAGGCCTCCTCCATGACACACAGATGAAAACTACCATCCTGCGGTCACTGCTGACTCAGTTCACTGCACCGCAATCCCAGCACTGATCTGCTGGTGAGCTATGATCTTCAGGAAGTTCCAATGATTTCCCAACCTCCCAAAACATGGCCAGCAGCAGCAAGATACTCATTTTCTAACAGCTACTGATTTTTAATTGTGACTGAGTAGAACATTTGGTGAAAGTCTTGGGCCTGCACGAGCCCAAATCTCAGAACTATTCAGTATCATATTGAGCCAGAATGTTTGGAAGAAATAGCAACGTGGACTGAGGAGATGGTGGAGTGGTTTTCGGTTCTATTTCCTCACACCGTTCTGCCCAGACATCAGATGGTGAGGCCTCAATTCATTGGGATCAGAAGGCCCGAAATGCTGTCAGGCTGCATGATGCCAATTATTCTATACCTTTCCACTGGCCATTCCAATATCTCCCAGCAGTTTGATTACTTCATTAGCTATCTCTGACAATATAGACATTGTCCATCTTGCTGATCAACAATTCTAGGGTGCAGACCTACATTTACTTCATAATTTAATTAACTACTAGTGCATTGACATAGAAATTGTCATCATGCCTCAACTGACTACTGGTAAGACCATGCATGATGGATCTCACCTGCCTCACCAGACTGGTGAGCTCCAGCCAGTTCACAGCTTGTAGCAGGCTCGATTCAGAATGGCTGTTTGGATCTGACAGCAGGTCAGAGGTTAGTGTGTAACTCAATTCCTGACTTCCCAAAACCTGCCCACTATCCTGCAAGGCACAAATCAGGAGTTTAATGGAATACTCCCCATTTGCCTGGATGAGTGCAGCCCCGACAACACTCAAGAAGCTCGACACTATCCAAAACAAAGCAATCCCTCTGATTGGAACCACATCCACAAACACCTACTCCCTCCACTACCGATGTTCAGTAGCAGCAATGTGTACTATCTACAAGATGCAGTGCAGAAGTTCACTAAAGATCCTTCTAAACCCATGACTACTTCCATCTAGAAGGACAGAGGCAGCAGATACATGGGAACACCACCCCCTGTAAGTTTTCCTTCAAGCCACTCACCATCTTGACTTGGAAGTATATCACCATTCCTTCACCACCATTGGGTTAACATCCTGGAATTCCTTCCCCAGTGGCATTGTTGGTCAACCCACAGCACGTGGACTGTAGCAGTTCAAGAAGGATGCTCACCATCACCTTCTCAAGGGCAGCTAGGGACAGGCATTAAACATTGGCTCAATCAGTGATGCCCACATTCCATGGGCGAATGCTAAATGGGCTCTGGTCGCTAACCCTGGGTAAGTGTTGCAAGTCACAGGGTGATGATTACGCCAATAACAACCTTCAGATTTAATCTGGAGCTGTGGACAGCACTCCATTAATGCTTATGCTCAGTAAGTACAGTTTGCAATTCCTATTGGGCTGTCTGAATAGCAGCCTCAAAGTGAATTAAATTTGCCAAAGTGAATTAAATTTGTAGCGGGGTTTGAATCAGTCACCGGGGCCTCTGTTCACATAGACAAGGGGTTAAATGCCTGTTTCAGAGGGGTCAATAAAAATGGGTCGAGGAAAAATTGTATTCCCTAGACTTTCAGCAAGTACTTTCTGTTGACCACATTGGAGGCTTGGGAGGTGAATCAGGCCAAACAAATGTCCTCTGCATTGGCTGAATTATTGGGTCATCATCTCACACAATGGAAACACTGGGCAGGAAAGTATTTCAGCTGCTGTTATCAGCGGATGATTGCTTCATCTGATTTTCCTCTTATTGCTTAATGATTCTCAAAACTATTCTGTTTCAAGAAGAAAACTGAATATTGCCCACATATTGATAAGTAGCTGTGTACTCTCACTGTCTATTAAATGTGAAAATCCCTTTCATCTGTGATTTCAACATGCTCAGAAGGCGCTTGATTTATTATGTCTAGCTCTGCTATAGGAAAGCAGAATCTTGAAATGCTTACAACATTGAGCAAAGAGTCTACTGGGCTGGTAGCAGAAAGCAAAGGGCTAAAATTAGCAGAGTATTAGTGAGAACCATTTACCAATTCAAAAGATAACTGTAAACAGAAGTTAAATTGAATCATTCTGACCTCAGCCCTCAATCTGATGTAAACTGTTGTGGTTGATATGCAAGAGAGGAAATGTCTAAGGTCAGGAACCATTAGTGCAGCCATTGGTGATATTGATTTGAGAATTGGTCCAAAATGCTGAGTTAGAGATCACAACTAAATGTACTGAGTGAAGGAACAGTTCCTCCACTGTTTATCTTCCACTGCGGCTGCAATAGGTAGGAAGGAAAGAGCAGACGGAACTGCCTCGCCCTTTCCTTCGGTGCTGAACTACAGATGGAAACAACCATGAGGCTGCAAGGCACAATCTGATTATTTCTTAAAGAATTCCAGGATAAAACTCCACTATTTCCTCCAGATTTCAGCACATGCTCACATCGATTATCCAGGCCCTCCCTCATCAGGGGTCTCCATCAGCTCCCGGCTGTAGTTTACAAAACTAACATGGGGAAGGAGGGATTGGTAAGAGATGTGTGGGCTAGGGGAGGGGGAGACACAGACTGAGAGAGAGAGAGAGAGAGAGAGACTGTAAGAGAGATACACACAGACTGAGAGAGAGAGAAACACAGTCTGAAGAGGAAGAGAAAGAGAGAAACACAAATTGAGAGAGAGACAAACGGACTGGGAGAGGGAGAGAGAGAGACAAACACAGACTGAGAAAGAGATATACAAGCTTTGAGAAACAGATCGAAGAGGAAAAGAGAAACACACATTGGGAGAGAGACTGAATCCTAAGTCAGGTCTGACTTCAGATGTGCCTTGTTGTACAATGTGTCTGTTTTGTGAATGGGTGATTTTGATGCTGCTTCTCCTGAGGACTGAATCTCACCTCTTTAAAGCTGGAGCAGTCAGTGTGTGGTGTTTCAGTCAGCGAACTGAATTGATTTTCAGTTTAATTCATAAACTTATAACTTGCTGTGCACTGTGAAAAGCCATCATTCTGTCCGAAAACTTTGATCAGAAGTTATTTCTAACAAGTATTTTGTTAGATTGGTGTTTCTCCTGGTGGTTGACACTAAAAGGCCATTGTGTAGTTTGAATTAAAAATTACTTCTCCTTAAATCTTTCTACCTCTTTGATTTAAAAATGCTGTTATCCATCTCGTGATAAACGCTGCCAGTATTTTATTTGGGGCACAGTGATACTAAGACACAAAGATACATGGAACAACATTTTACAAACACAAGGCCTATCTCAAATTCAAAGGCCATGTGGTCAAATGTCACATGATGGAAACTTCAGAACACCTCCAATCAGAGTGAGCAACCGTTTCTTTGCTGATGCTAACAGAATGTAACAACCTCAAGATACTGTTGGCGATTTCACCATCTTGTCACCCTTTCAGGCAGCCATATTGAAAATGACTGACTTATACTAACATTGCTGATGTCAATGTTTTTGTATTGGTTGCAGAGTACAGAAAAGCAAGAGGGAATTTTATTTTTAGTTTATTCATGGGACATCAGCATCGCTGGCTAGACCAGCACTTATTGGACATGCCTAATTGCTGTTAGGGAAGTTAAGAGTTGCTGTGGGGTCATATGTGGGTCAGATCAGGTAAGGATGGCAGTTTGCTTCCCTAAAGTACATGGGTGACAGATAGATTTACCCCCAGCAATTTCAAGTCACCATTGGAGTATTAATTCCAGCTTGTTTAAAATTAATTCAAATTACATCATCTTTCGTTGCCAGATTCAAACCCCCAGAATATTACCTGGGTCTCTGGATTAACAGTCCCACAATAATACCACGAGGATGTCACCTCCCCACAACACAGTCACCATATGACTCCTATAATATTTTGTTGTGGTTCTGTTCGCCGAGCTGGGAATTTGTGTTGCAGATGTTTCGTCCCCTGTCTAGGTGACATCCTCAGCGCTTGGGAGCCTCCTGTGAAGCGCTTCTGTGATGTTTCCTCCGGCATTTATAGTCATTTGTACCTGCCGCTTCTGGTTGTCAGTTCCAGCTGTCCGATGTGCTTATTGATTGAATCTGTGGATGAGCACTCATCAACCTGGACCCAATATACCGGCCACTGCAGCGGACAGCTGGAACTGACAACCGGAAGCAGCAGATTCAAACCACTATAAATGCCGGAGGAAAGATCACAGAAGCGCTTCACAGGAGGCTCCCAAGCACTGAGGATGTCACCTAGACAGGGGACGAAACGTCTGCAACACAAATTCCCAGCTCGGCGAACAGAACCACAACAACGAGCACCCGAGCTACAAATCTTCTCACAAACTTTGAACTCCTATGATATTGACAGAGACAATATTTATAATAATGAAAGGATTCTATAGGGTGGATTTGAAAAATGTTTCCAGTTGTGAGTGAGCTAAGAAAAACGGAGTATTAGAATTAGATTTTATTATCACGTGTACTCGAGTACAGGAATACAGGAGTACACTGAAAAATGTACAATGTCACCATTCTTGGCACCAGCTCAGGTGCAACGGATTCTAGGTACAAAATCTTCGCGTAAACTTGAAAAGTAAAGAAATAACATTATTAATTCAACATTACAATCCTCCTTAAGTGCTTAGCCGTGGGTATGGATCAGAACTCTTTCACCCTGCCAGTGAGAGCAACACTATGCCACCTCTGTTGGAACACAGTCGTCCTACTTCGCCGCCATCTTGCCTCTACTGACAACATTTCCGGCATGTATCCATGCTGGGCCGATCGCAGAACTGCAGCACTGTCAGGCTCCGTACTGCGTATTGGGGCCAAATTATATTAAATATATAGTCACCCTCAACAGGTTCATTAATGGGAAAGGAAATCTGCCGTCCATACCTGGTCTGGCCTACATGTGACTCCAGAGCAACAGCAAGATAGTGGACTTTAAAATGCCCTCTGAGGAAGCCCTATCAAGCCAGTCAGTTCAAGTGGCGATTAGGGATGAGTAATAAATACTGGTCTAGCCAGGGTATGCCCTCAGCCCACCAGCAAATATATTTCAAAAAAATCATTTCGAAGGAAATTCTTTTGACAGTGAGCTGTGCGAAAGTGAAACTTGCTGTTGTTTAGAGTGAAGCAGATAATTATCATGTGTTAACTCTGATATCCGGTTTGGGGGTGGCATGGCGGCTCAGTGGTTAGCACTGCTACCTCATGGTGTCGGGAACCCTGGTTCAATTCCTGCCTCTAGCAACTGCCTGTATGGGGTTTGCACACTCTCTCCATGTCTGCGTGGGTTCCCTCCAGATGTTCCAATTTCCTGCCGCAGTCCAAACAAATGCAGATTTAGGTGGATTGGCAGTGCTAAATTGCCCATAGTGCCCAGGAATGTGCAGGCTGGGAGGGTCAGCCATGGAAAATGCAGGGCAGGGCTACAGGGGTGGGGTTGGTCTGGGAGGGATGCTCTTCAGAGAATTGGTGTGGGCCAAGTGGCCTGCTTGTACACTGGAGGGATTCTATGACCTCAACTGACTTAAAGCAAGCAAGGTCTCTGACTGATTGTTGTCACCTCAAAACCCATATCATACATCAAGCTTATCTTATCACAACTTGCCAACTAGAAATTAGGACTTTGCTCTGAAGCTAGGCCCCATTTGATAATGAAGGTTTATAAATCAGCTATCATTGTGAATACATAAGATCTGATTGATTTGTTTTGAAGGGAAAGCTAAGACATTTGCACTCAGCGCTAATTTTAACTAATCTGTTGTTTGTTTGAACTCTGGCCCCTTCTGATACCAACACAGATCCCAGGTCCATCACATTGTGGCTTCAGAGACATCCCCTCATCCTCTTGGCCTCAGAACTGACCAAGGCGTGACTTACCCTTCTGTCTGCCAGGTTTGTGCTTCTTCCTAAAAACGTAGTTCGGGGATACCTCATCCAAATACAACAAAAAAAGTAACACAAACGGAATGCAGACCTTGTATCTTCATGACCTCATAACGTCACAAAGCCCTTTCCAGCCAATGAAGTCCTAGTGACGTACAATTACTCCTGTCAATTTAAGAAATTTGGCTGCCATTTTAATATACGAAAATTGGCAGCCATTTTGTGCAAAGGCCTAATAAACAACAATGGAATAAATTACCTCTCGTGTTGGTTGATAGATAAATATTGACTAGGTGATGAAGGGAACTCTTCGGCTGTTCTAGCAATAATGCCATGGGATCATTTATGGGAACACAAGAGAGCAGATGGAGTCTTGGTGTAATGCTTCACCTGAAAAGCAACATCTCCAACTATGCAGCCCTCCCGACTGAGCTGTGAGTAGATTAGTTCAGTTTAGGAAACTTGGTCGGCATGGACCAGTTGGGCCAAAGGGTTGATTTCCATATTGCATGACTCTATGAAGCTATTCAAGCTTTTGGAGCAGGATTTGGAAACGCACCCTTCTGACTCACAGACAAAAAAGACCTCCTACGCTGCCGAGTATCACAATCTGCTGTTGTACCCGAACCTAGCTCACTTCAGAAGAAAACAATTCATTCTATGCAGTTATCCAAAGTAAAAACAACAAGGTTCTAACAACTCAGCCACAGGTTCAGCTGAGACTGAATAAACAAAGCATTAAATCAATTGTATTTTTGCTTTTGGTTGACGAATTCCTGATAATTATTTTGATATCTGCTGCCTCAGGACAGAGTCTATAAGTACATTCCTCAGCCCTTGGGATCGCCAGTTCATTCCACCCAGGACCAAAATTATTTTCAAATAAAGAGGCCAGCTGTACTTATGTTGCTGGGTGCTTGTTCAAGCATGACCATCCCCAAGTGAACCCAATCTTTACAGAGTTGAAATAATGTTCTGTGCTTTTGATTCACTTCAGCAATTCAAGAAAACTTTCACAGGGCACTGTTTGTTTATGTTTTGTGGGTGGTTATACAATCCAAACTCCTGAATGGTGAGGCCTCAGTGGATCCTGAAATTAGCCCTGGGCTACGTGGCATCACCCTTAAGACATCACCCTTAACCAAAATGCCACTTGGTGATCTTCAAACAAGAAGAGCCATTTACTGCCATTTGCAGCTGAAATATTGCAGTTAGATCAATGAAATGTTTGGTCAATTGAATCTGTCCACAACAGATGAGACATAGTGAATGAATTTGATGGGGAAATAGCCCTTCTGTGTTCTAATTTTCATGAACTGGTCATGAAATAATGAGAACACCATGGACCAGGTTAATAGGCTTGAACAGATTAAGGAAGTGAACGTGCTGAAAATTTTGGGAAGCATCAAGATCCCAGCGTGGACCAGATATATCCAAGGTTACTATGGGAAGTGAAGAATGAGATTTCTGCACCTCTGGTGATGATCTTTGCATCCTCATTCTCGACGGGAGTAGTGACGGCTGATTGGAAGGAGGTGAATGTTGTTCCGCTGCTCAAGAAAAGCAATAGGGAAATTCCTGGCAATGACAGACCAGTCAGTCTTATGTCTGCTGTACTGAAAAGGATTCTAAGAGACAGGATTTATGATTATTTGGAAAAAGATAGTTTGAACATAGAACATAGAACATAGTACAGCACAGAACAGGCCCTTCAGCCCACGATGTTGTGCCAACCACTGATCCTCATGTATGCACCTCAAATGTCTGTGACCATATGCATGTCCAGGAGTCTCTTAAATGTCCCCAATGACCCTGCCTCCACAACTGCTGCTGGCAACGCATTCCATGCTCTCACAACTCTCTGTGCAAAGAACCCGCCTCTGACATCCCCTCTATACTTTCCTCCAACCAGCTTAAAACTATGACCTCTCGTGTTAGTCATTTCTGCCCTGGAAAATAGTCTCTGGCTATCGACTCTATCTATGCCTCTCATTACCTTGTATACCTCAATTAGGTCCCCTCTTCTCCTCCTTTTCTCCAATGAAAAAAGTCCGAGCTCAGTCAACCTCTCCTCATAAGATAATCTCTCCAGTCCAGGCAGCATCCTGGTAAACCTCCTCTGAACCCTCTCCAAAGCATCCACATCTTTCTTATAATAGGGCGACCAGAACTGGACGCAGTATTCCAAGTGCGGTCTAACCAAAGTTTTATAGAGCTGCAACATGATCTCACGACTCTTAAACTCAATACCCCTGTTAATGAAAGCCAAAACACCATATGCTTTCTTAACAACTCTGTCCACATGGGTGGCCATTTTAAGGGATCTATGTACCTGCACCCCAATATCCCTCTGTTCCTCCACACTACCAAGAATCCTATCCTTAATCCTGTACTCAGCTTTCAAATTCGACCTTCCAAAATGCATCACCTCGCATTTATCCAGGTTGAACTCCATCTGCCACCTCTCAGCCCATCTCTGCATCCTGTCAATGTCCCGCTGTAGCCTACATCAGCCCTCTATACTGTCAACGACACCTCCAACCTTTGTGCCATCTGCAAACTTGCTAACCCATCCTTCAATCCCCTCATCCAAGTCATTAATAAAAATTACAAACAGTAGAGGCCCAAGGACAGAGCCCTGTGAAACACCACTCACCACTGACTTCCAGGCAGAATATTCTCCTTCTATTACCATTCGCTGTCTTCTGTTGACCAGCCAATTCTGTATTCAGACAGCTATGTTCCCCTGTATCCCATTCCTCCTAACCTTCTGAATGAGCCTATCATGGGGAACCTTATCAAATGCCTTGCTGAAGTCCATATACCCCACATCCACAGCTCGACCCTCATCACCTTTTCTAGTCACATCCTCAAAGAATTCGATAAGGTTTGTGAGACATGACCTGCCCCTCACAAAGCCGTGTTGACTGCATTTAATCAAGCCATGCTCTTCCAGATGGTCATAAATCCTATCCCTCAGAATCCTTTCTAACACCTTGCAGACGACAGACGTGAGACTTACAGGTCTGTAATTGCCGGGGATTTCCCTATTTCCTTTCTTGAAGAGAGGAATTACATTTGCCTCTCTCCAGTCCTCAGGTACGACTCCAGTGGAGAGTGAGGATGCAAAGATCTTCGCAAGTGGCGAAGCAATTGCATTTCTCGTTTCCCAAAGCAGTCGAGGACAAATCCGGTCCGGGCCTGGCGACTTGTCAATCTTAATGCTTGACAAAATTTTCAGCACATCAGCATCCTCTATCTCTATCCATTCCAGCATGCACACCTGCTCTTCAAAGGTTTCATTCACTACAAAGTTCGTTTCTTTTGTAAAGACAGAAGCAAAAAACTCATTTAGGGCTTCCCCTACCTCCTCAGACCCCACACACAAATTCTCTATGCTATCCCTGATCAGCCCTACTCTTTCTTTGACCATTCTCTTATTCCTCACATAAGTGTAAAATGCCTTTGTGCTCTCCCTAATCTGTTCTGCCAAGCCTTTCTCGTGCCCCCTCCTGGATCTCCTCTGAACATTTTTAAGCTCCTTCCTCGCCTGCCTTTAATCCTCTAGAGCTGAGCTTGACCCTAGCTTCCTTCACCTTATGTAAGCTACCTTTTTCCTTTTGACGAGAAGCTCCACCGCTCTCGTCATCCAAGGTTCCTTTATCTTACCACTTCTTGCCTGTCTCAGAGGGACATATTTATTCGTCACTTGCGACAACTGTTCCTTAAACAGTCTCCACATGTCTATAGTACTTTACCATGGAACAATTGCTCCCAATCCATGCTTCCTAACTCATGTCTAATCGCATCATAGTTTCCTCTTCCCCAATTAAATATCCTCCCATTTTGCCTAATCCTCTCCTTCCCCATAGCTATGTAAAATGTGAGGCCGTTATGGTCACTATCACCAAAATGCTCTCCCACCACAAGTTCTGATACCTGCCCCGGCTCGTTTCCGAGCACTAAGTCTAGAATGGCCTCTCTCCTCGTTGGCCTGTCAACGTACTGAGTTAGGAAACCCTCCTAAACACACCTTACAAAAGCTCCATTCAAATCTTCTGCTCAAAGGAGGTTCCAATCAATATTGGGAAAGTTAAAAGTCACCCATTACAACAACCCTACTACGTCCACACTTTTCCAAAATCTGCCGACCTATGCTTCCTTCCATCTCCCTGCTACTATTGGGGGGGCCTGTAGTAAACCGCTAAAGAGGTGACTGCTCCCCTGCTGTTCCTAATTTCCACCCATACTGACTCGGTAGGCAGATCTTCCTCGACAATGGAAGCTTCTGTAGCTGTGATACCCTCTCTGATTAGTAGTGCTACACCCCCTCCTCTTTTTCCCCCTCCCTATTCTTTTTAAATGCTCTAAACCCTGGAACATCCAGTAACCATTCCTGCCCCTGAGAAACCCATGTCTCTGTTATGGCCACAACATCATAGCTGATCCATGCTCTAAGTTCATCACTTTTATTCCTGATACTCCTTGCGTTAAAGCAAACACATTTTAACTGATACCTTGGTTCCTTGCCAGGAAAATCCTTCCCACTAGCTGGTCTACCTCTTGCTATTGCTTGATTAAAGAAAAATTAAAGATAAGGTTCCCCATGGTAGGCTCATTCATAAAGTCAGGAAGTATTGGACACAGGGAGATTTGGCTGTCTGGATTCAGAATTGGCTGGCTGACAGAAGGCAGAGAGCGGTTGTGGATGGAAAGTATTCTGCCTGGAGGTCAGTGTTGAGTGGGGTCCCGCAGGGCTCTGTTCTTGGGCCTCTGCTCTTTGTAGTTTTTATAAATGACTTGGGTGAGGAGGTTGAGGGGTGGGTTAGTAAATTTGCAGATGACACAAAGTTTGGAGTTGTCGTCGATAGTATAGAGGGCTACTGCAGGCTGCAGCGCGACATAGACAGGATGCAGAGCTGAGCTGAGAAATGGCAGATGGAGTTCAACCTGGTGGGCGGCACGGTGGCACAGTGGTTAGCACTGCTGCCTCACAGCACCTGAGACCCGGGTTCAATTCCCGCCTCAGGCGACTGACTGTGTGGAGTTTGCACGTTCTCCCCGTGTCTGCGAGGTTTCCTCCGGGTGCTCCGGTTTCCTCCCACAGTCCAAAGATGTGCAGGTCAGGTGAATTGGCCATGCTAAATTGCCCGTAGTGTTAGGTAAGGGGTAAATGGGTGGGTTGCGCTTCGGCGGGTCGGTGTGGACTTGTTGGGCCGAAGGGCCTGTTTCCACGCTGTAATCTAATCTAATCTAATCTAAATGCGAGGTGATGCATTTTGGAAGGTCGAGCTTGAATGCTGAATATAGGATTAAAGACAGGATTCTTGGCAGTGTGGAGGAACAGAGGGATCTGGGTGTGCAAGTACATAGATCCTTCAAAGTTGCCACTAAAGTGGATAGGGTTGTTAAGAAAGTATATGGTGTTTTGGCTTTCATTAACAGGGGGATAGAGTTTAAGAGCTGCGAGGTTTTGCTGCAGGTCTACAAGTCCCTGGTGGGACAACACTTGGAATATTGTGTCCTGTTCTGGTTGCCCTACTATAGGAAAGATACAGAGATTTTGGAGAGGGTGCTGCCTGGACTGGAGGGCTTGTCTTATGAAGAAAGGTTGAATAAGCTCGGACTTTTCTCTCTGGAGAGAAGGAGGAAGAGAGGAGACCTGATCGATGTATACAAGATAATGAGAGGAATAGATAGAGTCAATAGCCAGAGACATTTCCCGAGGGCAGGATTGAATGGTACAAGGAGTCATAGTTTGAAGATATTAGGAGGAAGGTATAAAGGAGACGTCAGAGACAGGTTCTTTATGCAGAGAGTTGTGAATGCATGGAATGTGTTGCCAGCGGTGGTGGTGGAAGCAGAGTCATTGGGGACATTTAAGCGACTGCTGGACATGCACATGGATAGCAGTGAGTTGAGGGGTGCGTAGGTTCAGTTACTATATTCTACATTAGGATTAAACCTCGGCACAACATCGTGGGCCAAAGGGCTTGTTCTGTGCTGTACTTATCTATGTTCTTTCTATGTTCTATAGTCAGCATGGCTTTGTGAGGGGCAGGTCATGCCTCACAAGCCTTATTGAGTTCTTTGAGGATGTGACAAGACAACTTGAACGAAGATCAAGCGTCGATGTGGTGTACATGGATTTTAGTAAGACATTTGATAGGTTCCTCAGGTAGGTTCATTCAGAAAGTTAGGAGGGTATGGGATACAGGGAAATTTGGCTGTCTGGATACAGAATTGGCTGACTCAAAGAAGACAGCAAGTGATGGTGGATGGAAAGTATTCTGCCTGTAGGTCAGTGACCAGTGGTGTCCCGCAGGGATCTGTTCTTGGACCTCTGCTCTTTGTAGTTTTCATAAATGACTTGAATAAAGCAGTGGAAAGGTGGGTTAGTAAGTTTGCCAATGACACAGACATTGCTGGTGTTGTAGATAGTATTGAGGGCTATTGCAGGCTACAAGATGATATTGGCAGGCTGCAGAGCTGGTCTGAGAAGTGGCAGATGGAGTTCAACCTGGATAAATGTGAAGTGATTCATTTTGGAATGTCAAATTTGAGTGCTGAATACAGGGTTAAAGACAGGATTCTTGGCAGTGTGGAGGAACAGTGGGATCTTGGGGTCCATGTGCATAGATTCCTCGAAGTTGCCACCCATCTTGATAAGGTTGTTTAGAAGGCATATGGTGTTTTGGCTTTCATTAACAGGAGAATTGAGTTTAAGAGCCGCAAGGTTTTGCTGCAGCTCTATAAAACCCTGGTTAAACCATACTTGAGAATTTTGTGTCAAGCTCTGGTCGCCTCATTATAGCAAGTATGTAAATACTTTAGAGAGGGTGCAGAGGAGACTTACCAGGATGTTGCTGCCAGGATTGGAGGGCATGTCTTATGAAGAGAGATTGAGTGAGCTAGGACTTGTCACACTGGAGAGAAGAAGGAAGAGAGGTGACTTGATAGAGTTGTACAAGGTAATGAGAGACAGATAGATCAATAGCCAGACTTTTCCCCAGGGCAGAAATGGCTGTCACGAGGAGACATAATTTTAAGGTGATTGAAGGAAGGTATAGGGGAGATGTCAGAGGTGGGTTCTTTAGGCAGAGAGTGGTGGGTGTGTGGAATGCACTGGCAGCAGTGTTGGTAGAGTCAGAGACATCCGGGACATTTAAGCGACTGCTGAATAAGCACATGGACGGCAGTAAATTGAGGGGTGGGTAGGTTAAGTTGATCTTAGATGAAAATAAACGCTTGGCACAACACAGTGGGCCAAAGGGCCTGTACTGTCCTGTATTGTTCTATGTTCTGTGAAATTGAAGAGGGAGGATGGTGTAACTTTGAGAAAAATTAGTTCATGAACTGAAAGTCTCTGTTTATACCATTTGTCCAGAGTTCCACCAATCAGCCACTGAAACACTGCCAAGTTTCAAGGCCATTCTTTTCAGAAGGTCACAAACTCTCTAAACTACAAACCTTCAATCAATGACCTCACCAAGATTTACCAAGATGTCACTGTGACTGGAGGATTTGAATTATAACAAGAGGCGAAATAGGCTGGGACTTTTTTTCCCTGGAGTGTAGGAGGTTGAGGAGTGACTTATAGAGGTTTATGAAATCGTGAGGGGCATAGATAAGGTGAATAGCCAAGGTCTTTTCCCTAGGGTAGGGGAATTCAAAACAAGGGGGCATAAGTTTAAGGTAAGAGGGGATAGATTTCAAAGGGACCTGTGGAGGAACCTTTTCACACAGAGGGTGGTGTGTGTACGAAATGAATTGCCAGAAGAAGTGGTAGATGGAAGTGCAGTTACAACATTTAAAAGTCATTAGGACAGGTATATGGACAGGAAAAATTGAGAGGGGTATGGGCCAAGAGAGCAAGTTACAGAGAGACACAAGAAAGACAGAACAGAGAGAGAAGTATTCTATTCTTCCTTGCTCAGGAATAGTCTCACTTGTCTCTGCAGTCAAAGCACATTGTAATGTGTGACTTTTAGAGATTTGTTATAAATGAACTGGCCACTTGTGTCTGTTGCCAATGAACCAATGCATCTTGAGAAAGACAACGGAAGCAAGGCATTGGCCAGCAGAAGAGTCATAAAGATCATCTCAATAACTGAACTGGGCAAAAGTGACCGGTGAACTGTCTTGCTTGTTGTTTTTCTGTGTTTGTGTCTATGTATGTCTCTGTGTGTGCGTGTGTGTGCGTGTGCATGCATGTGTGTAAAGTGCACTTTATAAGGGAATTAATGTTTTAATCAGTACTCTTATGTGCCAACAGCTTCTAACTGTTTACATGTAACTAGAGTCTAATTACGAATAATAAATAGCATCTTTTGTTAAGTACAGAAACCTGGCCTGTGCTTTTTGTTAATCTGAAAGTCAGGTAAACTGTGAAACTTTGCAAAGTTGGTAAAATCTTTAATTTTTGTGTTAAATTTGGGAATAGCAGTTCACTTCACCAGTGAGATGGAATTATGAATTCTGTCACACGGGTGGAGTTGCAGGCAGAGTCATAGAGGTGTACAGCACGAAATCAGACCCTTCCATCAAACCCATCTATGCCGACCAGATATCCTAAACTAATCTGGTACCATTTGCCTGCATTTGGCCCAAATCCCTCTAAACCCTCTACTTATGTACACATCCACATGCCTTTTAAAAGCTGCAATTGTACCAACCTCCACCACTTCCACTGGCAGCTCATTCCATACACGCACCACCTTCTGCATGAAAACGTTGCCCCTTAGGTCCCTTTTAATTCTCTCCCCCCCCCCCCCCCCCCCCCTCCCCACCCCCCCCCCCCCGACCGACCCTAAACTATACCCTCTAGTTCTAGATTCCTCCAACCCAGGGAAAAACATCTTGTCTATTTACCCTAGCCATGCCCCTCATGATTTTATCAACCTCTATAAGGTCCTGATGCTCCAAGGAAAATAGCCCCAGCCTGTTCAGCCTCTCCCTATAGTGCAAATCCTCCAACCCTGGCAACATCCTTGTAAATCTTTTCTGAACCCTTTCAAGTTTCACAACATCCTTCCTATAGGACCAGAATTGCACACAATATTCCAAAAATGGCCTAACCAATGTCTTGTACAGCCGCAACATGACCTCCCAACTCCTGTACTCAATACTCTGACCAATAAAGGAAGGCATACTAAACACCTTCTTTACTATCCTATCGACATGAGACTCCACTTTCAAGGGCAGAAAGTGTGCTGACAGTATGTAAAAACTGTGTGGTCCGATGAAATAGATGGCGAGCCGTTTCCGTGTGACAGAATAAGGAATGAGCTTGCATTATTTGATAAGTACTGAGTACTGTACACAGTTCTGGTCTCCTTACTTGAGGAAGGATGCACTGGCACTGGAGGGGGTGCAGAGCAGGTTCATTATGTTGAATCCAGAGTCGAAGGGGTTGGCTTATGAGGAAGGTTTAACTGGACTGGGACTATACTTATTGGAATTTAGAAGAATGAGGGGGGATGTTACAGAAACAGTTAACATTATGAAGGGAATAAATAGGATAGAAGCAGAGAGGATATTTCCACTGGTGGGTGAAACTAGGACTAGGAGGCATAGCCTCAAAAAAGGAGAAGCAGATTTCAGACTGAATTGAGGAGGAATTTCTTCTCCCAAAGGATTGTGAATCTGTGGAATTCCCTTCCCAGTAAAGTAGTTGAAGCTACTTGGTTGAATGATTTTAAGGCAAAGATGGTTAGCACTGCTGCCTCACAGCGCCAGAGACCCGGGTTCAATTCCTGCCTCAGGCGACTGACTGTGTGGAGTTTGTACATTCTCCCCGTGTCTGCATGGGTTTGCTCTGGGTGCTCCGGTTTCCTCCCACAGTCCAAAGATGTGCAGGTCAGGTGAATTGGCCATGCTAAATTGCCGGTAGTGTTAGGTAAGGGGTAAATGTAGGGGAATGGGTCTGGGTGGGTTACGCTTCGGTGGATCAGTGTGGACTTTTTGGGCCGAAGGGCCTGTTTCCACACTGTAAGTAATCTAATCTAATAGATTCTTGAACAATAAGGGAATTAAGGGCTATGCTGAGCAGAAGGGGAAGTAGTGCCAAGTACATGAAAAGATCAGAGTCGTGAGCGTGGTGCTAGAAAAGCACAGCAGTCAGACAGCATCCAAGGAGCAGGAAAATTGATATTTCGGGCATAAGCCCTGAAACGTTGATTCTCCTCTCCTCGAATGCTCCTTGACCTGCTGTGCTTTTCCAGCACCACACTTATGACTCTGATCTCCAGCATCTGCAGTCCACACTTTGTCCTACATGAAAAGATCAGCCATGATGTTATTGAATGGCAGAGCAAGCTCGATGGGCCAGATGGCCTATTCCTGTTCCTATGCCTTATGTTCTTAGGACAACTGCATTGTCTATGGGACATGAACAGACATCACCAAAGTGTTGCACCTTGCCCATGCAGGACATCTAGGTGCTGTTACAATCAACAATATTCCCATAAAGAAGGCTGGTGGTCAGCTGTATAAAATAATTGATTAGAAATTGTGTAGTTTGCACACTAACTGGAAAAACCTGTTAAAATCATTTCCTGAACCTTTACAACTGACACCATGGTCAACAAATCAATAGCAACCATTCCAAGTTGATAGGATGTGGGCCATCGCTGGCTGGCCAGCATTTATTGCTCATTCCTAGTTGTCTTTGAGAAGTTGATGGTGAGCAGCCTTCTTGAACTGCTGTAGTCCACCTGGTATGGGTTGACCCACAATGACCTTAGGGAGGGAACTGCATCATTTTGACCCAGCGACAGTGAAGGAACGGCGATATATTTCCAAGTCAGGATGGTGAGGGACTTGGAGGGGAACTTGCAGGTGAAGATGTTCCCATGTAAAAGCCACTCTTGCCTTTCCAGATAGTGGGTTTGGAAGGTGCTATCTGAGGATCTTGGGTGAATTTCCAAATTGTTTTGGAGAAGGCAAGTTGTTCTGAGGAATCAAAGTTCTTTTTGCTTGTTGTTGATGTTGTAGTTAGAATACGGCTAGAAATTGCTTCACTTTTCACAGTCATCTGATTATTGAGTAGTGGTCTCGAGCAAGTTAACCAGAGTACATCAGAGGGGAAAATGTTCAAACAATCCATTCCTATCAACAATTCCAGAAGACGTAAGAGCAGAAATAGGCCATTCAGCCCAATGAGTCCACTCACCAATCAATGAGGTAAAGTCTGATCTGATAAACCTTAACTACACCTTCCTGCCTTATCACACTCCTACTTCACGCACATTGATCCACCCTCACTCTCAAACCAGATAGATTCCAGCAGAGCATATGATTGGCTTATAAGTGTCACATGCCACTGACTTCAAATGTCTCCACTAACCTATTTACAGGGAGAATACAGGAAAGTGGACATGAGGAATGTCACATCACCAATGATTCTATTGAATGGCGGAGCAGGATCGAAGGGCTGAATGGCCTACACCTGCTCCTGTTTCTTATGGTCTTTCCAGTAAGAATGTCAGGGAAAAATAAAAATAAATCACAGAGCGATAATGTAGAGTAAAACTGTCTTGAGACAAGTGAAGAGACAGAAATGGAGCTGGCAAAAGACACAGGAGGAGCTGGGAGGAGATACGGGAGGAGCTGGGAGGAGGTACAGGAGGAGCTGGGAGGAGGTACGGGAGGAGCTGGGAGGAGGTACGGGAGGAGTTGGGAGGAGGTACAGGAGGAGCTGGGAGTAAGTACAGGAGGAGCTGGGAGGAGGTACGGGAGGAGCTGGGAGGTGGTACGGACGGAATTGGGAGTAGGTACAGGAGGAGCTGGGAGGAGCTGGGAGGAGGTACAGGAGGAGCTGGGAGTAGGTACAGGAGGAGCTGGGAGTAGGTACAGGAGAAGCTGGGAGTAGGTACGGGAGGAGCTGGGAGGTGCTGGGATTAGGTACGGGAGGAGCTGGGAGTAGGTACGGGAGGAGCTGGGAGGAGGTACGGGAGGAGCTGGGAGGAGGTACGGGAGGAGCTGGGAGTAGGTACAGGAGGAGTTGGAAGGAGGTACGGGAGGAGCTTGGAGGAGGTACGGGAGGAGCTGGGAGGAGGTACAGGAGGTGCTGGGAGTAGGTACGGGAGGAGCTGGGAGGAGGTACGGGAGGAGCTGGGAGGAGGTACAGGAGGAGCTGGGAGGAGGTAAAGGAGGAGCTGGGAGGAGGTACAGGAGGAGCTGGGAGTAGGTACGGGAGGAGCTGGGAGGTGATACGGAAGGAATTGGGAAGAGGTACAGGAGAAGCTGGGAGTAGGTACGGGAGGTGCTGGGAGGTGGTACAGAAGGAGCTGGGAGGAGGTACAGGAGGAGCTGGGAGGAGGTACGGGAGGAGCTGGGAGGAGGTAAAGGAGGAGCTGGGAGGAGGTACAGGAGGAGCTGGGAGTAGGTACAGGAGGAGCTGGGAGGTGGTACGGAAGGAATTGGGAATAGGTACAGGAGAAGCTGGGAGTAGGTACGGGAGGTGCTGGGAGGTGATACGGAAGGAATTGGGAATAGGTACAGGAGAAGCTGGGAGTAGGTACGGGAGGTGCTGGGAGGTGGTACGGAAGGAATTGGGAGTAGGTACAGGAGAAGCTGGGAGGAGGTACGGGAGGAGTTGGGAGGAGGTATGGGAGGAGTTAAGAGTAGGTACAGGAGGAGTTGGAAGGAGGTACGGGAGGAGTTGGGAGCAGGTACAGGAGGAGCTGGGAGTAGGTACAGGAGGAGCCGGGAGGAGGTACGGGAGGAGCTGGGAGGAGGTACAGGAGGAGCCGGGAGGAGGTACAGGAGGAGCTGGGAGGAGGTACAGGAGGAGCTGGGAGGAGGTACGGGAGGAGTTGGGAGGAGGTAAGGGAGGAGCTGGGAGGAGGTACGGGTGGAGCTGGGAGTAGGTATGGGAGGAGGTACGGGAGGAGTTGGGAGGAGGTACGGGAGGAGTTGGGAGGAGGTACGGGAGGAGCTGGGAGGAGGTATGGGAGGAGGTACGGGAGGAGTTGCGAGTAGGTACGGGAGGAGTTGGGAGGAGGTACGGGAGGAGCTGGGAGTAGGTACAGGAGGAGCTGGGAGGATGTACGGAAGGAGCTGGGAGTAGGTACAGGAGGAGCTGGGAGCAGGTACAGGAGGAGTTGGGAGGAGGTACGGGAGGAGCTGGGCGTAGGTACGGGAGGAGCTGGGAGTAGGTACAGGAGGAGTTGAGAGTAGGTACGGGAGGAGTTGGGAGGAGGTACGGGAGGAGCTGGGAGGAGGTACGGGAGGAGGTACGGGAGGAGCTGGGAGTAGGTACAGGAGGAGTTGAGAGTAGGTACGGGAGGAGTTGGGAGGAGGTACGGGAGGAGTTGGGAGCAGGTACAGGAGGAGCTGGGAGGAGGTACGGGAGGAGCTGGGAGGAGGTACGGGAGGAGATACGGGAGGAGCTGGGAGTAGGTACGGGAGGAGTTTCGAGTAGGTACGGGCGGAGTTGGGAGGAGGTACAGGAGGAGCTGGGAGTCGGTACAGGAGGAGCTGGGAGCAGGTACAGGAGGAGCTGGGAGGATGTACGGAAGGAGCTGGGAGTAGGTACAGGAGGAGCTGGGAGCAGGTACAGGAGGAGCTGGGAGGAGGTACAGGGCGAGCTGGGAGTGGGTACTGGAGGAGCTGGGAGGAGGTACGGGAGGAGCTGGGAGTAGGTACAAGAGGAGCTGGGAGTAGGTACAGGAGGAGCTGGGAGGAGGTACGGGAGGAGCTGGGAGTAGGTACGGGAGGAGCTGGGAGTAGGTACGGGAGGAGCTGGGAGGAGGTACGGGAGGAGCTGGGAGTAGGTACGGGAGGAGCTGGGAGTAGGTACTGGAGGAGCTGGGAGTAGGTACAAGAGGAGCTGGGAGTAGGTACAGGAGGAGCTGGGAGTAGGTACTGGAGGAGCTGGGAGTAGGTACAAGAGAAGCTGGGAGTAGGTACGGGAGGAGCTGGGAGTAGGTACTGGAGGAGCTGGGAGTAGGTACAAGAGGAGCTGGGAGTAGGTACAGGAGGAGCTGGGAGTAGGTACGGGAGGAGTTTCGAGTAGGTACGGGAGGAGTTGGGAGTCGGTACAGGAGGTGCTGGGTTGAGGTATTGGAGGAGCTGGGAGTCGGTACAGGAGCAGCTGGGTTGAGGTATTGGAGGAGCTGGGAGGAGGTCCAGGAGGAGGGAGTAGGTACAGCAAGAGCTGAGAGTAGGTAGGAGGAGCTGGGAGTCGGTACAGGAGGAGCTGGGTTGAGGTATTGGAGGAGCTGGGAGGAGGTACAGGAGAAGGGAGTAGGTACAGCAAGAGCTGAGAGTAGGTAGGAGGAGCTGGGAGTCGGTACAGGAGGAGCTGGGAGCAGGTACAGGAGGAGCTGGGAGGATATACGGGAGGAGCTGGGAGTAGGTACGGGAAGAGCTGGGAGTAGGTACAGGGCGAGCTGGGAGTGGGTAGAGGAGCAGCTGGAAGCAGGTACAGGAGGAGCTGGGAGGCGGTACAGGAAGAGCTGGGAGGAGGTACGGGAGGAGCTGGGAGTAGGTACGGGAAGAGCTGGGAGCAGGTACGGGGCGAGCTGGGAGTGGGTAGAGGAGCAGCTGGAAGCAGGTACAGGAGGAGCTGGGAGGAGGTACAGGAGGAGCTGGGAGTAGGTACGGGAGGAGCTGGGAGGAGGTACGGGAGGAGCTGGGAGGAGGTATGGGAGGAGCTGGGAGGAGGTACAGGAGGAACTGGGAGTAGGTACGGGAGGAGCTGGGAGTAGGTACAAGAGGAGCTGGGAGTAGGTACAGGAGGAGCTGGGAGTAGGTACAGGAGGAGCTGGGAGGAGGTACAGGAGGAGCTGGGAGGAGGTACGGGAGGTGCTGGGAACAAACACGTGAGGAGTTGGTGATTGAGTTCAAATGACATTATCACAAACCTGCACCATTTCCACCAGGATCGAAGCAGCTCAGGTTGTTACCTATGTGTAAGTTGAAACTTTATTGCTGGAACAGCACAGCAGGTCAGGCAGCATCCAGGGAACAGGAGATTCGACGTTTCGGGCACAGGCCCTTCTTCAGGAAGTACCTATGTGTAACCCTTGAGTCTAGCATGACGACACATTGTAGAAGGTACGATGCTGGATGGTCAGCAGACCAGGATAGTTTGACAGTGATCAGAAAGATAGATTACGCTTTTGAATAAGTGGCTGTAATGTTGATCATCTATCTTGTCCAGTTGATCACACAAAACCACAGTCTGATCTTCGTAGTTCTCAGTAGCACCCTCAGAGATCTTTGTATCTGATTCAAGTTAAGATCTCAACAGGGCTCGAGTATTTGATTCACGCTCAACATTTCCAAAACAGTGAGGCCTGTTATATAAGGCCTTGAAAACTGGGGTTAAAATGGTGCCAGTGTCAATACAGCAGGAAATACTATCCAGCAAGTTAATCCCCGACTGATCCCAGATAACTTATCACCTCATGAGTAAAATCAAGACTTCATCACTTCCTTCTGTTCCTTTAAAAACCTTCTCAAAATTTGAAAGTTTGATCATACTTTTGACTCTCATTTCAATCTCATTTCCACTGACCTCTTGATGCCCTCTTTGAACGTTTTGAAGGATTTTTTCCATGTGATGAATACTATGTAAATATTTGTGGTGTTTTTGCTGTTGTGGGAATACAAATCATCATGGTTTCAAATTCACCTGTCGCAAATATCGGTCAGAAAGCCTTTTGGTGGTCTAACATAATTCAGAGAAGATCAAACTGGATTAAGTTCCAATTGCACAATACTAACTATGGGTTAAGTCAACAGTTTAGTGCACAGGATTAATATTTGATATGGCCTGGAAAGACAGAAATGAGATTGGTACTCATTGAACCAAGGCTGACTCGATCAGTTCATGCTGAATGAGCCAACACTGTGCCAGATTCACAGATGGTTGCCACAGCCATATTCGTCACAGTCCCAGTTGAATAATGGAATTCTTACTCAGGAGCAAAATGCCACAGGAAGTGTTGCATAAGTGCAATTTTACTGAGGTACTCAAAATTAAAAGGTGTCTTAGTAAGGTGCGGTGGCCCAAATAAAAAAACATAGATCAGAACAGTATGGCAGAGTACAGGCCCTTCAGCCCTTGATGTTGTGCCAACCTTTTATCCCACTGTAGATCAAACGAATCTATACACCCTTAATTTTACTATCATTCATGTGCCTATCCAAGAGTCGCTTAAATGGCCCTAATGTATCTGACACTACCACCACTGCTGGCAGTGCATTCCACACACCTACCACTCTGTGTAAAGGACCTACCTCTGACATCTCCCCTAAAACTTCCTCCAATCACCTTAAAATTATTTCTCCTTGTGATAGCCATTTCTGCCCTGGGAAAAAGTCTCTGACTATTCACTCTCTCTATGCCTGTCATCATCTTGTACACCTCCATCAAGTCACCTCTCATCCTTCTATGCTCCAATGAGAAAAGCTGTGGCTCCTTCAACCTTTCTTCATAAGACATGCCCTCCAGCCCAGGCAGCATCCTGGTAAATCTCCTCTAAAGCTTCCACATCCTTCCGATAAGAGGCAACCAGAACTGAACATAATATTCCATGTGTGGTCTAACCAGGGCTCTACAGAGCTGCAGTATAACCTTAAACGCAATCCCCCTGCTAATAAAAGCCAACACATTGTATGCCTTCTTAACAACCCCAACAACTTGGGTTGTTGGGAAAAGCCTGTATTTTCTTTTGTTTAACATCCCTTTAAGACTAAGTGGACTGGGGGTATTCTGAAAGAGGGCTAATTGGTTAATTTCTGATAATGAAATCGTTAGGTTCAAAGAAATGTCCATGTGAGCTGAGGTTGCCATGGCAATGAGCAGGTAAGAATCAAGGCATAAATAGAAGACTAATTGCAGTGATGTTGGATTTTTCTGCCTGTTTTAGTGACTGACACTAAAAACACACAAGTAATTTGCATAAAATGAAAACAAGTAAGATTTTCTTCAAAATATTTTTGCTTGACACTCTCATGAACGGACACAGGCATTGAAGAAAGCATCCAACAAAACAGCAGGGAGTGTGTGTGTGTGTGTGAGTGTGTGTGTGTGTGTGAGAGAGAGTGTGTGTGTGTGTGATAGAGTTGGAAACAGGAAAGAGTTGAAGATAGGGAAGAAATTAAATTATGAATTTGGCAAGTCTAGAGAAGTTGGAGAAATGACCCTTGAGGACTCTGTGCCATCAGGGCTGGTGTGA
Organism: Chiloscyllium plagiosum; assembly: GCF_037043375.1. Classification (NCBI taxonomy): domain Eukaryota; kingdom Metazoa; phylum Chordata; class Chondrichthyes; order Orectolobiformes; family Hemiscylliidae; genus Chiloscyllium; species Chiloscyllium plagiosum. Next base: position 51,761,007 of record NW_028270166.1, read on the forward strand.
TCCGAGTGGAAGAGACTTAGTAGGTGTGCCCTTGTCGATGGTAACCCTGGCCTGGGTTTTGAATGGCTGATGACTGCTGGCGAAAGTGGTTTAACAGCAGAAACAATTAGATGGGCAGTAAGAAATCTTACATAGCAGAGGCCAGGTTGGGAACTGTGAGATTGCAAATGGGTGCAAATGCTTCTGTTGGAGTTAATGTAAGTTCTTGGATCCAGCATATCTTTGTTGTAGCAACAATTCAAAGTGAAATTTACCCTTTTGTCCAAAATAACCTTCGCCAGCTAATTAATTATGCTGATTTTAGTTCATTTGTTACAGTCAAGACTTTTATCCACAAAATCCTGTCCAATCATTTTCTTTCTATGGTGAGGATTACTTTTTACAAGGTATTGACTCTCTTTGCGGATGACAACAAAGGTAACTTGACAAACAATTTCACCTTTCGAAGAAATGTATAAATCTATCATTGCTAAAAGAATAACGGGGAGATGAGGAGACATTTTTTCAACATTTAGAGAATAGAATTCTCTACCACTAGCAATGATGGAAGTTAAATCTAGGATAGCTTTTATAAGGGAATTAAATTTAAATGATGGGTCAGTTTTAGCCGAGAGAGAATTAATATAACACTCCATCAGTCATAGTTGGTTGAATTCACTGACAGTCTTTGTACTGTAGATTCATCAACCGTTCTATCCCTCCCTGCTTCCATCTTATTTCCCATCCCATTTTTTTCTGGTAGAACTGATTGCCTGTCAAAACCCCCACAACATACTCCCCGTAAACATTTCCTTTAATGTTGATTAAATTGGGCTGAAGTAATCTCTATAAGCCTCGGGGCTGACTTCATTCAATTAGTTAGCACCTCAGACACTCTGTGGTCTTCATCATTTGACCTTTCAAGGCCTACTGTCAAATTCAGAGCCTCACTCTAGAATAGGTGGCTGCCAGCCGATTTACACATCGAGAGCTTGAAGTTACTTTGAAATCTTTGTCTGAGGAAGAAATGGGAGGCGACTGGGTCAGTGTGAACTGGAAAAGGGTAAGGGAAGGATTAGCAGAGAATGCCAACTGGAAGAATCAAAGGAGATCACTGACAGGAACTAGGAATACAAAAGATGAGAAATAAATACGAAAACAAAGTGTTGGGGATCACAGTGGACCAGGCAGCTTCCTCTCCGCACATGCTGCCTGACCCACTGTGATCTCCAGCATTTGTTGTTTTCAGAACAGATTCCAGCATCTGTACTAATTTGTTCCAACACTAGAAACAAATAAACACAGGGAAGACACAAAGAGAATATTGCGTGCAATTCTAGTCTCCTTCCTATCAGAAGAATGTTGTGAAACCTGAAAGGGTTCAGAAAAGATTTACAAGGATGTTGCCAGGGTTGGAGAATTTGAGCTACAGGGAGAGGTTGAATAGGCTGGGGCTGTTTTCCCTGGAGCATCAGAGGCTGAGGGGTGATCTTATGGAGGTTTATAAAATCATGAGGGGCATGGATAGACAAGGTCTTTTCCCTGAGGTGGGTGAGTCCAGAACTAGAGGGCATAGGTTTAGGCTGAGAAGGGAAAGATATAAAAGAGACCTAAGGGGCAATGTTTTCACACAGAGGGTGTTGCGTGTATGGAATGAGCTGCCAGAGGAAGTGGTGGAGGCTGGTACAATTACAACATTTAAAAGGTATTTGGATGGGTATATGAATTGGAAGGGTTTGGAGGGATATGGGCTGGGTGCTGGCAGGTAGAACTAGATTGGGTTGGGATATCTGGCTGGCATGGACGGGTTGGACCGAAGGGTGTGTTTCCATGCTACACATCTCTATGACTCTATGACTCAGTATGATTCATAAGTAACCACCAGTCATTTCCTTTTTAAAGCATAAAGCAGGGAGATTAATCTGCTGAATTCCTTGATATTCCAGAATTTCTTGAAGGAGATACCCAACACAATCGGTTCCTTCTTACCTTACCCTGTGAGGCAAGATCTCAAAACTCTTCTGTACAATATTTTACAGAGTTAGCGTTGAAAATAAAAGGAAGAAATGCAGTCAGCAGGGCAGACAAAGAAGATCAAATTCATCCAGAACAGAGCCATTTGATTGATCAACAGCGTAGCGACATAAACACATTTGAAGAAAATCTTCCCCTCTCCATCCGGGGCGGATCCGGAGTCCAGAATTACAGAGGGAGGACAGCAGCAGCAAGATTTCCTTCGAAGGTACTCAGTGAGGTTGCAACTGAACCAAATTCTAACAGAAAATTAACTTTCTCTGACAAGTTTCAAGTAGTTTAGTTCAATTAGACTGGTGCAGAATTGATGTGCCAAAAAGCAGAATTCTCTGACTTGAAGTTTAATTCCGTGCAAAGAAAGCCTAGACACTCTCACATTGCTGATGTGAAGCAATTGACCTCTCCAGATAAACTAACGGTGATTTGCAGAATGGAGCCATGCAGTAACTGTCAGTCAGAAATGCTAATCCCCTCGGTTCAGAAAGTACAACCGAACATGATCAATTTGGAAGCAGTCGGCCTGCATTGACCAGTCAAAGATTTTGAAAATCAGCTGGAATCATTTGCCACTCATTACTTAGTTGTGTGTTGATTAAGCAGAATGTATGTTTGACAAGCCAAGGGACGTCAAGGATTAAAGAACACGACACAACCACAGCTGAAAAGACTGAGAGGAAATGAAACAAATCAGGAAGTAGTAATTCTGAGAACCCAAGGTTTGTTTGAAAACCCTGTTGATTAAGGCTGGAAAGAGTCCCATGTTTTGTCATTAGCCAGAGATCCAGCTTCTGATAACTGACGAGTAACTGCTGTTTGAATTTGCTGTGCCTGGATGATGGATGAGAATAGGACTCGGCTGTGATAGCTTTCATAGTCAATTGGTTCACCACCATTTCTTAATGAGGCTCACACATCAATTTCGGACATTGCTGGAAGATATTGGAGATTGACCAACAACTGGGGAATTGGTACCAATTTCAGGAAAGTAGAGAAGAAAATATCAGCGAGTGAAATCTAAACATTACTTCAATATATTTGCATTATGAAGGCAGAGGATGAATTTGTGTAACACCCTTCACCATCTCAGGGATTCAACAAGATTCAAAATGTAATTACTGCTGTAATAAAGGAAAAGTGGTAACTAATGTGTACACAGCAATCTCCCACAAATGGCAACGTGAAAGTGACTGTGATCTGCTTTTGTAATGATGATTGAGGGATCAATATTCAGGTATGACACCAGGAAAGATTCCCTTTCTTAAATTTAAAAGTAGAGTGGTGGATTCATTTAAAATCAGACAAGAGAGTTCAGTGTAGTACCTATTTCTAAAGACAGTGCCTCTGGTAGTGCAGCACTCTAAGTACCACTGTGACTGTCAGACAAGGTACTCTGTTGAAATCTCTGGTGCGGGATTGAGAGTTCCCACAGATACATTTTAGGCATCATTTGTAAAGATCTATGCCTAATTTCAATGAGATATGGCCCTCTCCAAAGTCTTTTGCTGTGCCTCATGTTGCTGTCACATGACGCAGTCCAGGAAGCCTCTTTGAAATGCAGTTTTATGCCCGGTAGGACCTTTGATCTGCTATGGAAACTGGTTGGTAATCCAGCAGTGTCAGAGGTCAAACCTACTGTGGTGGACCACTATATAGACTGAGCAGTGGTCAGTGCCACTGAGCTCAATCAATGTAGCAACAGCATGTCTGAGACTGGGTTTCAGTGTTTGACAGGGAATGAGCAAGGGAAGAGGGCGTCAGTTTCTCCTGTTTGCAGAGCAAATGGGTATCCAAGAGCAGATGCTTTTGGTTTGACAGCACTGGATTTGTGTGTGTTAGGCCTCTGGTGGAATCACCCTTGACAATCTGCATTTAGCACCAGGGAGCTCATCTTCAATGTGAAATGGCATCAGAGGTTGGTGAAACCTAAGGTTAAGAAGATGAAGGAATGATTGATGAAGGGCTTGGCTCGAGGAAATAAGGGGTAGCCTAGTAACCAGACAACATTGCTTTAAAGTTTTAGGCAAAACAGCAGAAGGAAAATGAAGATTTTGGTGTGTAGCAAATTATTGTGTTCTGAAATGCACTTCTTTATAGGACAGAGGCATCAGATTCAATAAGGATTTATAAAAAGGAATTAGATAATAGAGGAAAAGACTGCACAGCCAAGGGGTCACAGCAAGAAGAATTGGATAGATTACTCAAAGCTGAAAATGTGTTGCTGGAAAAGCGCAGCAAGTCAGGCAGCATCCAAGGAGCAGGAGAATCGTCGTTTCGGGCATGAGCCCTTCTTCAGGAATGAGGAAAGTGTGCCAAGCAGGCTAAGATAAAAGGTAGGGAGGAGGGACTTTGGGGAGGGGCGTTGGAAATGTGATAGGTGGAAGGAGGTCAAGGTGAGGGTGATAGGTCAGACTGGGGTGGGGGCGGAGAGGTCAGGAAGAAGATTGCAGGTTAGGAAGGTGGTGCTGAGTTCGAGGGTTGGGACTGAGACAAGGTGGGGGGAGGGGAAATGAGGAAACTGGAGAAATCTGAGTTCATTCCTTGTGGTTGGAGGGTTCCTAGGCGGAAGATGAGGCGTTCTTCCTCCAACCATCGTGTTGCTATGGTCTGTCGATGGAGGAGTCCAAGGACCTGCATGTCCTTGGCGGAGTGGGACGGGGAGTTGAAGTATTGAGCCACGGGGTGGTTGGGTTGGCTGGTGCGGGTGTCCCAGAGGTGTTCTCTGAAACGTTCCGCAAGTAGGCGGCCTGTCTCCCCAACATAGAGGAGGCCACATCGGGTGCAGCAGATGCAGTAAATGATGTGTGTGGAGGTGCAGGTGAATTTGTGGTAGATATGGAAGGATCCCTTGGGGCCTTTGAGGGAAGTGAGGGGGGAGGTGTGGGCGCAAGTTTTGCATTTCTTGCCGTTGCAGGGAAAGGTGCCGGGAGTGGAGGGTTGGGTTGGTGGGGTGTGTGGACCTGACGAGGGAATCACGGAGGGAGTGGTCTTTTCGGAACGCTGATAGGGGAGGGGAGGGAAATATATCCCTGGTGGTGGGGTCCGTTTGGATGTGGCGGAAATGACAACGGATGATACGATGTATCTGGAGGTTGGTGGGGTGGTAGGTGAGGACCAGTGGGGTTCTGTCCTGGTGGCGATTGGAGGGGCGGAGCTCAAGGGCGGAGGAGCAGGAAGTGGAGGAGATGTGGTGGAGAGCATCGTCGATCACGTCTGGGGGGAAATTGCGGTCTTTGAAGTAGGAGGCCATCTGGGTTGTTCGGTATTGGAACTGGTCCTCCTGGGAGCAGATGCGGCGGAGACAAAGGAATTGGGAATATGGGATGGCGTTTTTACAGGGGGCAGGGTTGGAGGAGGTGTAGTCTAGGTAGCTGTGGGAGTCGGTCGGTTTATAGTAGATGTCCGTGTTGATTCGGTCGCCCGAGATAGAAATGGAGAGGTCTAGGAAGGGGAGGGAGGAGTCTGAGACGGTCCAGGTGAATTTGAGGTGGGGGTGGAAGGTGTTGGTAAAGTGGATGAACTGTTCAACCTCCTCGTGGGAGCACGAGGCAGCGCTGATACAGTCATCGATGTAGCGGAGGAAAAGGTGGGGGGTGGTGCCAGTGTAGCTGCGGAAGATGGACTGTTCCACATATCCTTGTCTCAGTCCCAACCCTCGAACTCAGCACCACCTTCCTAACCTGCAATCTTGGATGCTGCCTGACCTGCTGCGCTTCTCCAGCAACACATTTTCAGCTCTGATCTCCAGCATCTGCAGTCCTCACTTTCTCCTAGTAGATTACTCAAAGAGCTAGCACAGGCTTGAATGGCTGAAGGGTATCCCTTCATCCTGCCAGATTTCATGTTTCCACAGGACAGCATTGAAAAATGAGGAACTACAAAAGGCAGAAAAATGACAGCAGTCAACGGAAGATTTTTGATGAAGTATTTTTTGTTCTTGGCATGAAAATGGAAACAATGCTTTCGAACACTTCCGGGTCATTTGCTGCTTCTAAACATCACACTTGATCATGTCGTGCTTAATATTGCATTAAGATATGAACCCTAGGGAAACCGTGAATCAGACTACCTGACTCACAACTGCTTTAGCTCCTGTCTGACTTTATTCTGCTCTGGGATTGGGATAACAGAATGGAAGAATGCTCGCAGGCAGATACTGTCTCCAACGGTTGCTCAGTGAGATTAGCCAAGCTAACATAACCTCATAAGGTTCACTTGCTTCAGGTAAATATCAATGCTCTTCTATTAATACTCTTCAATAACTTTAAGGAATTATTTGTCTTTCTACAGTGCCCCTTTCACAATCAGCAACTCACCAAGGCTCTTTCAACAACTCTACCACCATTAAGGATTCGGTCAACAGACACACGGGACACCACAATCTGCAAATTCCCCTCCAAGCCACTCACCATCCTGAGTGTATCATCGTTCCTTCACTTTTGCTGGGTCAAAATTCTGCAACATTCACTCAGATAGCACTGCGGATCTACCGACACCACATGGACTGCAGCGGTTCAAGACAGCAGCTTACTTTCACCTACTCAAGGGCAATTAGGGATGGCAAATAAAAGCTCATCTTGTCAGCGAATCTCACATTCCCTGATTGAATAAATAATTTAAAGAATAAACCTTTGGCTATCACAGAGAATTTTCCATCCAATGACTGATATCTTTGGAGTACAGTTAGAGACATAGAATCATAGAGTACAGAAAAATATCCTTCGGTCCAAATTATCCACATTGATCAGACATCCTAATCTGACCCAGACCCATTTGCCAGCATTTGGCCCATGTCCCTCTATACCCTTCCTATTCATGTTCCCATCAGATGACTTTTAAATGTTGTAATTATACCAGCCTCCACCATTTCCCCTGGCAGCTCATTCCATACATGCAACACCCTCTCTGAATGAAAAAGCTGTCCATTAGGTCCCTTTTACATCTTTCTCCTCTCACCTTAAACCTATGCCCTCTAGGTTTGGACTCCCCTAACCCAGGGAAAAGACCTTGGCTTTTCACCCTTTTTATGCCCCTTAGGATTTTGTAAACCTCTGTAAGATCACTCCTCAGGCTCCAACATTCCAGGGAAAAAAGCCCCAGCCCATTCAGCCTCTCTCTATAGCTCATATACTCCAAACCAAATCTTTTCTGCACCCTTTCAAGTTTAGCAACATTATTCCATAATGTAGCAATTACAGCAGTTTTTTTTACACAGCAAAATTCCACAAATAGCAATGAGATATCAAAGAGATAATCTTATTTACAGTGAGGTCAGTTGAGCGATAAATGCTGTCCAGGACTTCAGGGAGAACTGACCTGTTCCTCTTGAAATTGTACGGTCAAGTCTTCTGTGTCTCCTCAGAGCACAGAAGGATAGTGGGTTTGTGCAGCATTTCCTCAGTCTTGTAGCACAGGATCAGACAAGATTATCTACTCAGCTGTGAGAAGTGAGATTTAGAACTTCACTCTTTTGACACAGAGACAAGAATGTGACATGCGATACTAATGATTGTTGGATTATTAATAAATTGGTTATAATGAGGCTCTGTATTGTATCACAAAGGATGAACTCCTGCAGTCTGCTTGCTTGGGGGTTTAATCTAACAGATGCAAAGCTCAGAGCTCACATGAATTGCTTCCCCACTCCTTTTGCTCATACAAGGCTTCCCGTAGTGAGATTTTGGCTGCATCTGGAATTTTGCAGTCACAAGCTGGAATTTTGAGCTGGAATTTTGAGCTGGAATTTGGGGATTTGTGGAATTTTGAGACTGTGAGTTGGAATTCTGGGGTAGACTGAATTCAGACAATCGTGTTCTACACTCACACAGACAGCTATCCCAGGATGCCTTCCACTCCGACCTTACAGTTCTCTTTCAGAACCACCACAATGTTCAAGCCTCAAAATGGGGTCACTGTGGGAAAACATTTGAGGAATACTGAGTTTGTACATTCTGATCAGTTGGTTTTAGTCCTCCTACATCACTGACATCCATCGACATGACACCATTCACTTCCAAACTCAACTGATCAGCTGCTGAAACCCTAATTTTTCTTCTGTCTTGCCATTACCTCAGAATTCCCTCCCTGAGTCTTTCCTTTTCTCAACCTCTACATCCCACTTAAGACCAACCTTAAAGGCCAATTTGTTGAACAAGCTTTTCATTACCTGCTATGCTTTTCCATCACCACCCTTTTCAACTCTGACTCTCCAGCATCTGCAGTTCTACCTAAAGTCTCCCTTGATTTGTTGTTCTCAGTTTCATGCACCTCTGAAATATCTCGAGGTGGTGGAGAAGGGGTCTTGTCCATAATTCAATAAGGATAAGTGTACTATTTTTGAGAGATCTTCCTACCTTAAGGAAGAAACGACTGGCACAACATCCAGTCATAATCAGCCAAAGTCTGGCTCTCAGCCTCATGACAAAAGCTTCAGGCTGAAGCTGGAAGAGCTCCCAGTATGTTCTTCAAAACTTGTGATTAGGACCAGGCTTCAGAAATTATGCACCAAGACACTGCCATATAAATACAGTGGGACCTCTGTCAATAGGTGGCGATGCTGGTGGAGAGCACATTCCTGCAAGGAAGCTGGATCTTTAGTGGGAGAGGTAGGTGGTGGTGCAGAGTCATAGAGATCAACAAAAAGGAAAAGTTTGTTAGGACTTGAATAGCAGCTGATCAGTTGAGTTTGGAAGTGAATGGTTTGTTAGGACATCAATCCCAGCTGGGGACTAAGGAAGAGGAATCAGAGAAGATCGTATGAGGAAAGACTGAGACACTTGGGGCTGTTTTCATTAGAGAAAAGAAGGTTTAGGGGTGACTTGATTGAGGTGTACAAGATGATTAGGGGGTTAGATAGGGTTGACAGAGTGAACCTTTTCCCGCGTATGGAGTCGGGTATTACAAGGGGGCATAGCTTTAAATTAAGGGGGGGTAGATATAGGACTGAAGTTAGGGGTAGGTTCTTCACTCAGCGAGTCGTAAGTTCATGGAATGCCCTGCCAGTAGCAGTGGTGGACTCTCCCTCTTTATGGGCATTTAAGCGGGCATTGGATAGGTATATGGAGGATAGTGGGTTAGTATAGGTTAGGTGGGCTTGGATCGGCGCAACATCGAGGGCCAAAGGGCCTGTACTGCGCTGTATTCTTCTATGTTCTAAACCACTAGCCAAAATGACTGGCTGGTTTCCTTAGTTGGAGAAAGAGAGAGACAAAAGTGAGCAGCAGCCAGGATTTGGAACAGAGTTTTCCAGACTGATGGCTCAGCATTGACACGCCAGGCCCATGAACAGTGCAGACCAAAGCCACTCCCGGTGATGTGAAAGCTGGGATCTGGGAGTGGCTGCAATAGACCAATGTAAAAGATCTGGGCAAAGCCACAAGGAAACTATATGAGAGTTCAACAGGCACGAGGAGAGGGGACTCCCTTTGAGTGTGGAAGACAAGGTAATCTGTGTTAACACGCTCATAGGAACTAATGGTAGGAACTTCTCCAGTTGAACCCGTTTGGCTGACTGGATATCAAGAGTAAACCACTAAAACAATATCCTGATGAATCTGCAACATTAGGCAATTGTCCATTTTAAATAGTTAATTCCCTAAGTTACATTATTGTTTATCAAGATTTTTTTTTGAATAGAATAGTAATTTATTGTCACTTGTACTTTTTACAAAAATATACAATGAAAAATGTTTAAGACCCCTAAGTGGCATAAAGAAGTGCCTCTTTTATAGCCCTTAATGTGTTTAAATCATGTGATATATAATATTGTCTTTTTAACAAAGCATTCTAACCTCATGGCACCAACAGAAGCATAGAGATACACAAATGTTGGAACAGAGGAAGTCCCTGCTCCACCATTTAATATGATTGTGGCTGATCATCCAACTCAATACGCTTTCCCGCTTTCTCCACACACCCTTTGATCCCTTCTGCCTGAAGAACTATATCCATCTCCTTCTTGAAAACATTCAAATATTCTTGGGCAAAACTAATTTTTAAAAACTGGGAAACCACTGACTTCAGATGATTACAATAGTGCCAGGTTGGGTCAACTTTGTGAAACCAATACGAGATCAATAAAGCCAGACTGAACTAAAATGAACATTTTATCAAAAGGTACTGAAACAAAGCCATGAATGGAGAAAGCCTTGGCTCCAAAGTTTGAAGCACACCTTTCTGGAGGTATCACTGAAAATTGTCAGCAGATTATCCCCCATGTTGAAGACAATGATGCCAGACAGGGGAATATACAAGTGATCTGTATTACAGGAAAGCAGCTTTTGGGTAGAGTGAAAAAAGGAATTGGATTAGAAACACAGAACTGGAAGACTCTTTTTCTCTCTTCCTACCTGTTTCCCTTCAATGCTTATAAAACAGAAAGATAGTTACACATTTCACTGCTGATTTCACTCTTTGCTACCTTCCCCACCCTCCTCTCTGACCTATCACCTCCACCCCTACCCCCATTCACCTATTGTACTCTATGCTACTTTCTCCCCACCCCCACCCCCCTCTCATTTATCTCTCCACTCTGCAGGCACCCTGCCTCTATTCCTGATGAAGGGCTTTTGCCTGAAACGTCAATTTTCCTGCTCCTTGGATGCTGCCTGACCTGCTGTGCTTTTCCAGCACCACTCTAATCTAGACTCTGGTTTCCAGCATCTGCAGTCCTTGTTTTTACCTACAGATTTCACCGCCGCTGAGAATACAGAACAACAATGAAACAGTCATGGTTATGGGTATCTAACACCTTGAGGACTCTGAAAAGTTTTTATTTTGCACATTGTTAACCTTCCTTTTGTATCAGACATTCTCTCATCTATACACTGTATATTTGTATTCCTGTGTGAGTTTGATGCCATATTTTATTATTTTTCTTTGAGTAAGTAACAAAAGTCTACTTTCTTTTACTCAAGCAAACCTGGTAATCTTAATTTTCACTAGCACTAGGTTTTGATTGAAGTCCGTGTGCTGAAAAGAAATAAAGGGGTTAATAACCCGATTCATCCCTCCTCATCTGCCTGAAACAAACCTAACATCTGGTCATCTTCAAAGTCCGTAATACCATTGAAAAGTGTGGTGCTGGAAAAGCACAGCAGGTCAGGCAGCATCGAGCAGCGGGAGAATCGACGTTTTGGACACAGGCCCTTCATCAGGAATGTGGAAGGGGAGGGGGTGATGAGAGATAAACTGGAGGTTGGGGGTTGGGCTGGGGGAAGGTAGCTGGGAGGGCGATAGGTGGATGCAGGTGGAGGATGATTGTGATAGGTCAGTGGGGAGGGTGGTGCAGATAGGTGGGAAGGAAGGTGGACAGGTAGGACAGGTCAAGAGGGTGTACCGAGTTGGAGGGTTAGATCTGGGATGAGGTGGGCGGAGGGGAGATTTGAAAACTAGTGAAGTCAATGTTGATGCCGTGTGGTTGAAGGGTCCTAAGGCAGAAGATACTGTGACTAGCTGTTCATGTGCAATAACTATATCTTGTTACCTACAAGAAAACTTTCTAGTTAGACCAGTAAGTGATCTTCCTTGACTACACTAACACTGCAGTGTGCCAAATGCGAAGAGGTTGGTGGGAGCAACCATCATGATGAACAACAGCTCATACAATATAGAGAGCTGCCACTGCCATATAACAGGAATGTACATATAGCGGAGTTGCTAAATATTTGCTGTCCTTCTAGGTGGTAGAGGTTGCAGGTTTAGAAAGTGCTGTGATAGGAGCCTTGGTGAGTTACTGCAGTATATCTTGCAGATGGTACAAATTGCTGACACAGCACATCCATTATGTAAATGAATGATGAAAGTGATGGATATGGTGCCAATCAAGCGGCTGCTTTGTCCTGGATGGTATCAAGTTTCTTGTGTGTTGTTGGAGCTGCACCCGTCCAGGCAAGTGGGGAGTATTCCATCACACTCCTGACTTGTGCCTTGTAGATGGTGGTCAGTCACTGGGGAGCTAGGAGGTTACTCATCTCAAAGTTTCTAGCCTCAGACGTGCTCTGGCAGCCACAGTATTTAGAACATCGAACATAGAAATGTACAGCACAGAACAGGCCCTTTGGCCCACGATGTTGTGCTGAGATTTAATCCTAATGTAAAATATAGTAACTTAACCAACGCACCCCTCAACTTACTGCTATCCATGTGCATGTCCAGCAATCGCTTAAATGTCCCCAATGATTCTGCTTCCACCACCACCACTGGCAACACATTCCATGCATTCACAACTCTCTGTGTAATGAACCTACCTCTGACGCCTCCTCTATACTTTCCTCCTAATATCTTCAAACTATGACTTCTTGTACCAGTCAATCCTCCCCTGGGGAAAAATCTCTGGCTATTGACTCTATCTATTCCACTCATTATCTTGTACACCTCAATCAGGTCTCTTCTCTTCCTCCTTCTCTCCAGAGAGAAAAATCCGAGCTTATTCAACCTCTCTTCATAAGGCAAGCCCTCCAGTCCAGGCAGCATCCTGGTAAACCTTCTTTGCACCCTCTCCAAAGCCTCTGTATCTTTCCTATAGTAGGGCGACCAGAACTGGACACAATATTCTAAGTGGTTGTCTCACTTGTAGAGCTGCAGCAAAACCTCGCAGGTCTTAAAGATGATCCCCCTGTTAATGAAAGCCAAAACACCATATGATTTCTTAACAACCCTATCCACTTGAGTGGCAACTTTGAAGGATCTATGTACTTGCACATCCAGATCCCTCTGTTCCTCCACTCTCCCAAGAATCCTGTCTTTAATCCTTTATTCAGCATTCAAGCTTGACCTTCCAAAATGCATCACTTTGCATTTATCCAGATTGAACTCCATCTGCCATTTCTCAGCCCAGCTCTGCATCCTGTCTATGTCGCACTGCAGCCTGCAGTAGCCCTCTATACTATCGATGACACCTCCAACCATTGTGTCATCTGCAAACTTACTAACCCACCCCTCAACCTCCTCATTCAAGTCATTTATAAAAACTACAAAGAGCCAGAGGCCCAAGAACAGAGCCCTGCGGGACCCCACTCAACACTGTCCTCCAGACAGAATATTTTCCATCTACAACCACTCTATGCCTTCTGTCAGCCAACCAATTCTGAATCCAGATAGCCAAATCTCCGTGTATCCCATACTTCCTGACTTTATGAATGAGCCTACCATGGGGAACCCTATCAAATGCTTTGCTGAAATCCATATACACCACATCCACTGCTCTACCGTCGTCGACCTGTCTTGTCACCTCCTCAAAAAACTCAGTAAGATTTGTGAGGCATGACCTGCCCCTCACAAAGCCATGCTGACTACCTTTAATCACACTATGCTTTGCCAAATGGTCATAAATCCTATCCCTCAGAATTCTTTCCAAAACTTTGCTGACCACAGGCGTAAGACTGACTGGTCTGTAATTGCCAGGGATTTCCCTAGTACCCTACTTGAAAAGTGGAACAACATTCGCCTCCTACCAATCCTCCGGTACGACTCATGTGGAGAGTAAGGTGGCAAATATCCTCGCCAGCGGCTTAGCAACCTCCTTTCTCGCTTCCCGGAGTAGCCTAGGAGAAATCTGGTCTGGCCCTGGGGACTTATCAATCTTAATGTTTTCTATATTCACAGTTCAGTTTCTGATTAATAATAACCCCTCTAGTGTTGGTAGTGGGGCATTTAGCGATGGTAATATCAAGTATCAAGAGACAATGGTTGGATTATCTCATGCTGGAGATGGTCATTGCCTGGTTACAGAGTTGAACATTGCAATTATATTCAACAACAACAAAAACACAAAGAACTGCTGTTGCTGGAAATCTGAAACACAAACAGAAATTGCTGGAAAAACTCAGCAGGTCTGACAGTATCTGTGGAGAGAGAAACAGAATTAATGAGTTGACTCCAGTGAATTTATGTCATAGAGTCATAGTGTCCCACAGCACAGAGACAGGCCCTTTGGCCCAAACTGGTTCATGCCGGCCAAAATATCCATCCACGGAAGTCCCATCTCCCTGCACTTGGGCCAGATCCTTCCATCCCCTCCTATTCTTATATTTGTCCAAATGCCTTTTAAATGTTATTAATGTACCCACCTCAACCACTTCTGTTGGCAGTACATTCCACATGAGTACCACCCTCTGTGTAAAAACCCTCAGGTTCCCTTTTATTGTTTCCCCTCTAACCTTAAACTGAGTACATACGTTGGGAGGTCATGTTGTGGCTGTACAGAGCATAGGTAAAGCCACTTTTGGAATATTGTGTGCACTTCTAGTCTCCCTCCTATTGGAAAAATGTTGTGAAACTTGAAAGGGGTTAGAGAAGATTTAGAAGTAAGTTTCCAGAGTTGGAGGATTTGAGCTATAGGAAGAGGCTGAATAGGCTGGGGCTATTTTCCCTGGAGCATCAGAGGCTGAGGGGTGACCTTATAGAGGTTTATGAAATCATGAGGAGTATGGATAGGGTCAATAGACAAGGTCTTTTCCCTGGGATGAGGGAGTCCAGAACTAGGGGGTATAGGTTTAAAATGACAGGGCTAAAATTTAAAAGAGACTGAAGTGGCAGCTTTTTCACACAGAGGGTGGTGTGTGTATGGAATGAGCTGCCAGAAGAAGTAGTGGAGGCTGGTACAATTACAACATTTAAAAGGCATCTGGATGGATATATGAATAGGAAGGGTTTAGAGAGATATGGACCAAATGCTGGCAAATGGGACTCGATTAGGTTAGGACATCTGGTCGTCATAGAGGAATTGGACCGAAGGTTCAGTTTCCATACTGTATATCACTATGACTCTATGATCTCCTCTCATCCTCGATTCCACAATCCTGTGAAAAAGACTGAGTGCATTTACCCTTTCCATGCCTCTGATGATCTTATACACCTCTATAAGGTCTCCCCTCAGTCTTCTATGCTCTAAAGAAAAAAGTCCTAGCTTGTTGAATGTTACCCTATAACTTACTATTGAGTCCAGTCAACACTTTTGTAATTTTCTTGTGCACTCTTTCCAGTTTAATTACAACCATCGTGTAACAAAGGGACCAAATCTGAACACAATACTCCAAGTGCTGCCTCAACAACATCCTGTATAACTGCAACACATCTTCCCAATTTCTATACTCAGTACCCTGACTGATGAAAGTCAGTGTGCCAAAAGTCTTCTTCACTGCCCCGTCTACCTTTTTCATTTACACTTAGTACCTGAGGATAACACTTCAGTAATCTGTTTATATGGACACTAAACCTCCACTATTTCTAACTTTTACCATCTCTATATCAGAGCTATCCGCACAAGAATGAAGGGCCTCACGTGAGATCCATTTGCTATAATTTCACCCACTCACTTCATCTGTCAGTGTCTCTTTGTTATTTTTTGCTCCTGTCTACTTTATTTCTTGCACCTCACATCTTGAGACTCAAACAAGCCTGGATAATGTCTTTCGTTGTGGTTATCCAAGCCATTACTAAACAAGAGTTTTGGCTCCAGCCCAGGTCCTTTTAGGATACCACAAACTGAAGTTCCAGCCCTGGGTCTTCATTCCAAAGGCAGGATCAAATGGGGAATCCAGAAATGTTGGGATCTGAGAGGTTATCTTGAAGGAGCTTATTGTGGAATTTTCTTGAGTGTTCCTTTTCCTTTCTCTGATGAGGCTATGTTTTCTGTTTGTGGGGATTATTACAACAAAGCAGAAATTGCAGTAGAAATAATGAAACTTGACTAATTGCCGATTCCCTGACGAACATGAAGGAGGGGAAAGGAATTTCCCACTTGAGATTTAAAACTCAATAAAGAGTAGATAGCTGTGGGTTGAGATTAACCTTCGTCCCAATGATGGGCAGGAGTGGGCTGTGTAATGTAAAGGGTTAATATGCAAATATGACAATCGTGAGTCAGTCATGATGGAAGAGATTACATAATAATGATATTCTGGAGGGTCATGGTACTGCATGGAATACATGTGAACTCCAAGAATGTATAGAGTTCACAGAATATAGAATAAACAGTCATCATAAAAATAATATATATTCTCTTCCACCCTCTTCCCTCAGGCAGAAGATATAAAAGTTTAAAAACACATACCAATGGATTCAAGAACATTTACTTCCCTGCTGTGAGCAGACTTTTGAATGAACTCCCAATATATTAGAGTTGATCTTTCTCTGCACTTTCTCTGTAGCTGTAACACCAAATTCTGCATTCTGTTCTATTATCCGATCTACTTAAGTAAGATGTGATTTGCCTGGTTAGCACGCAAAACAATACTTTTCACTGTATTCATGTGACAATGATAATAATAAATTCAATCAAGTAAATATAGACTCCAGCAATCTCTCAAAAGTGATGTAGAACACTCAGTCTCTTTCAGCATTAAAAGGTGTGGGTGCTGAGGGGCTGGTTAAAGACTAAAATTCAGGAGCCCATGCCCACAACACCTATAATTAGCCTGCTGTTAATGAGATGATGGATTGTGCAGCGTACATGCAGCCTGCTCAGTGAGAGGAGTACCATATTAAATCAGGACCTTACGGAAATAACTCCACAGAAACCTGTATCCCGACACCAACTCACCCTTTATTTGCACCTGTGGTGCCCTTGACACTGGCTCCTCAGAGCCATCTCTCAGAGGGAATAAGATGTCTGACACTCCTTTTTCTGTCTGTAGCCAGTGCTCCCTGACGGCATTGGGTTAACAGGAACTCATATTCTCAGAGGTCCACCTGCTGACCTTGTTATAATCACTACACTTTCACTATAGTGAGGAGGTGGGGGATTTAAATTTACCATCTGCTGGTCCCAGTTTCCCAGCGTTGGGGAAATCGAGCAGAGAATTAGAGGCATTGAAGCAATGAGGTCTGCTCCCCCTGCCATTAAATTTGACAAGTCTCCACAAGGTGATGGCGGTATAGTGGTGAGCATAGCAACCTTCCAAGCAGTTGACCCGGGTTCGATTCTCAGCCGTCGTGGTGCAGTCCTTTCTAAACTGACTTTTAATGTGTGGGCTAGTGGCGCAACAGATAACACGTCTGACTACGGGTCAGAGGATTGTAGGTTCGATTCCTACCTAGCTCGATTGAGTTTTGTAACAACATTTAAAAGGCACTTGGATGGGTATATGAATAGGAAGGGCTTGGAAGGATATGGGCCAGGTGCTGACAGGTGGGACTAGATTGGGTTGGCATAACTGGTCGGCATGGACGGGTTGGACCAAAGGGTCTGTTTCCATGCTGTACATCTCTATGACTCTATCTTTGGGTCTCCTTACTGTTACCCTCCCAACTCTCTGAAAATGTCAGGGCAATGCTGTGAGGTTGGAGTTTCCTCAGGCCTCCAGGTTTGCAATAATGCTGATCCGAAAATAACTCCAGGGATGAAGAATGTGGTTTACAAATGTAGATTCTGCATGAGCGGGTGATGGAAGAAGATCCACTTGGTGTTAAGGATTGGAATATTGTCTGAAAAGGAAGAATGTGCAGGGCTGCAGGAAGAAGGGCAGGAAGTGACACTCAAGTTGCTCCTTTGGGATAGCCAATACATCATGATGGGCTTAAATGGTCTCAATCTTTACTATATCTCTTCTGTCATTTTTAAGTTAGGGCCAATTCTGCAGAGTATATGGAGAAAAACACCAGAAATCTCCAAACCTAGTTATCCAAGTCCTGTGCTCACTGCTCTAGAAAGTTAATTCTAGATATTGGATGTAGATCAGATCAACTGCAATCCCCACCTGTGAGGAAGAGAGACTGGTTGGTCTCTCCTCCTGTTGGCATAGGCGGAAAATTGTTCAACGACCAAGTCACCATAGCCATCCCAGAAACATCACAGGGGTGGATAAACAACGGGCAATGACCCACCCATGGTACCAACAGACACATGACTTCCACGGAACTGTACCTCAACACAAAAAGACAGGCACAGAACAGGGAGAAAACTGGACAAGAAAAGACATAGCAAAACTTCATTGACAGCAACTCCATCACCACGTGGCAACCATGCATTAGGGAGTAGTGGGGACTATACATGAAGTAAAGGTAGGAAAGGACTGAGGTTAAAAAATAATGAGAAACCATTGAGTTGTCTCCTACATTGCGTTCAAAATTGAAAGCCATTCTCTCATGATCATGTGGTGGCCTGTCTCTTGGTATCACTCGTCCTTCGTGCGCCTGTGCCTACCCATGTCTAGTCAAGTAAAGAATCTCTCTGATAGTGTCTCCTCCCAAATATTGACCCATCTCTCCTGTTTAAGCTGCTGGTGAATTGTATTTCATTTGGGCCCACCTTAAGAGCATTGATGACATTCTTCAAACTAAAGGCACTTAGTTTAATATAAGGTCACCAGAAGCAATAGTAACATTGACCTAGACTCTCAACAGAGAGCTGTAGATCTGAACTCAATCAGAATTTGTCACCCTGATTAGTTCTGACTTCCCAGACAAGAATAAAGTTGGCTCAAAGAAAAATACCACAAATAGTGGAGGTCTGAAATTAAAACAGAAAGTTCCGGAAACCTTCAGTGGGTCCTGCAGCTTCTTCGAAGAGAGAAAGAGAGAAAAACATTTTTTTAGAGTCATAAAGATGTACAGCATGGAAACAGATCCTTCGGTCTAACCCGTCCATGCCAACCAAATAACCCAACCCAATCTAGTCCCAACTGTCAGCACCCAGCCCATATCCCTCCAAACCCTTCCTATTCATATACCCATCCAGATGCCTCTTAAATGTTGCAATTGTACCAACCTCCACCACTTCCTCTGGCAGCTCATTCCATACACGTACCACCCTCTATGTGAAAAAGTTGCAGCATAGATCTCTTTTATGTCTTTCCCCTCTCACCCTAAACCTATGCCCTCTAGTTCTGGACTCCCCGACCCCAGAGAAAAGACATTTCCTATTTATCCTATCCATGCCCCTCATGGTTTTATAAACCTCTATAAGGTCACCCCTCAGCCTCTGACGCTCCAGGGAAAACAACCCCAGCCTGTTCAGCTTCTCCCTATAGCTCAAATCCTCCAACCCTGGCAACATCCTTGCAAATCTTTTCTGAACCCTTTCAAGTTTCACAACATCTTTCCGATAGGAAGGAGACCAGAATTGCACGCAATATTCCAACAGTGGCCTAGCCAATGTCCTGTACAGCCACAACATGACCTCCCAACTCCTGTACTCAATACTCTGACCAATAAAAGAAAGCATACCAAATGCCTTCTTCACTATCCTATCTACCTGCAACTCCACTTTCAAGGAGCTATGAACCTGCACTGTAAGGTCTCTTTGTTCAGCAACACTCCTGAGGACCTTACCATTAAGTGTATAAGTCCTGCTAAGATTTGCTTTCCCAAAATGCAGCACCTCGCATTTATCTGAATGAAACTCCATCTGCCACTTCTCAGCCCATTGGCCTATCTGGTTAAGATCCTGTTGTAATCTGAGGTAACCCTCTGCACTGTCCACTACACCTCCAATTTTGGTGTCATCTGCAAACTTACTAACTGTACCTCTTATCCTTGCATCCAAATCATTTATGTAAATGACAAAAAGTAGAGGGCCCAGCACCGATCCTTGTGGCACTCCACTGGTCACAGGCCTCCAGTCTGAAAAACAACCCTCCACCACCACCCTCTGTCTTCTACCTTTGAGCCAGCTCTGTATCCAAATGGCTAGTTCTCCCTGTATTCCATGAGATCTAACCTTGCTAATCAGTCTCCCATGGGGAACCTTGTCGAATGCCTTACTGAAGTCCATATAGATCACATCTACTGCTCTGCCCTCATCAATTATCTTTGCTACTTCCTCAATAAACTCAATCAAGTTTGTGAGACATGATTTCCCACGCACAAAGCCATTTTGACTATCCCGAATCAGTCCTTGCCTTTCCAAATACAGGTATATCCTGTCCCTCAGGATTCCCTCCAACAACTTGCCCACGTCAGGCTCACTGGTCTATAGTTCCCTGGCTTGTCTTTACCATCTTTCTTAAACATTTTCATTCGAATACGACTTCTTCAAATTTGACAGGAGATAGAAATGCGATGGGATTTTTGTTGATAGGAAGGAGGCGATGAAAGGGAATATTGGGATAGGAAAGGGAATGAGAGAGATTAAATGAAAGAAGATGTCATGGTACAAATGGCAAAGGGATTGGAGCCGATTATAGGAAAGAAACGGAGGGCTAGTTCGTTCAGTTAGGTCGGCAATGTAGCATAACAGCAACAGCATACATTCATTGCTTGCATTGGCTAGGGTTACCCTCTTTATCAACCCTCTTTCGCAAGGTGTGGTGACCCTCTGGTTAAACCACTGCCATTTCTCTCTCTCTCTCTCTCACACATACACACACTACTAATGAGAGAGTAGCCCTATCATCCACCAGATTATGGCCACTTCATTTTTTAATAAAGAAACAAAGCACTGGTCTAGATTAAGTGCTAATGGAAGAATGATGAACAACTCTGTCTGAAAGCAAAAACATGAGAAGCAAGATTCAGGCAGGCACGTGGGAGTGAAGCATCATTAACATGGAGGACAGAGCCCCTGGTCTGAAACTGCAGAACTCCATTTGAATCCTGAAGGCTACAAAATGCCCACACAAAGGACGAAGAGTTCTTTCAATCTGTGTTGGGCTTCACTGCATGAGGACTGAAATGTGAGCCAGGAGGTACATCACAATAGTGAGTGATTAGAAGGTTATGGACTGAGTGAAGGTGTTCCATAAGGCAGTTATCCAGTCTTTGTTTGATCTCCCCAGTTGCAAGGAAACCATAGATTGAATTGAAAGGAACACAAGCCTTGGTGGTGAATGAGGGCAGAGGTAAAAGGGCAAGTGTTGTACCCTGAAGTTTGGGAATGATCGAGGAGCAGACAGGGGTATCATGGAGTGAACAGACCCTTTGAAATGCTGACAGGGAAAGGGAGGATATGGTCAGTGTTGTAAGTGGTGGCATATGCATACACAACATTAACCTTATTTATCTTTTTGTAGTTGATTCCAGATCTACTGAGTTTCTTCAGGGCCTTCTGCATTGATAATGACCAGAGACTCTGCTCGAATGATACTGACTGGAAGTTGAAAGCTGGCAAGGTCACCAAACTTGCATGAGTTGTGTCATGCTCCAAGCTGGAGACAGGCTTCTCTATGTCATTTACAGTTGCAATAAATTTATAAACTGGAAAATGCCAATCAAATGTTTGGCTAGCACTCTATAATGGTAGTTAAAACCTTGCTGAGTCATTGTCAAATCTAATCTTTTAATCTCCCCCTAAATCAGTCAAGGTGGCTCAGTGTGTGGCACTAGAGATGGTTTATTGCGAGTTCAAATCCCATTCCAAATGCTTGAGCATATGACCCAACTGAAACTCCAGCACAATTTAGTCAGAGTGCTATCCTACTGGACACACTGTCCTTTCGATGAGAGATCACTGTCACTGGTGGTGCAGCACAGTGCCTCAGCGGTTAGCAATGCTGTCTCACAGCACTAGGGACCTGGGGTTCAATTCCAGCCTGGGGCAACCGTCTGTGTGGAATTTGCATATTCTCTCTATGTCTGTGTGAGATTCCACTGGATGCTCCAGTTTCCTCCCATAGTCTTGAAGATGTGCAGGTTAGGTGGATTGGCCAGATGTACGGTGTGTTAGCTTTCCTTGGTAGAGGGATTGAGTTTCGGATGCATGAAGTCATGTTGCAGCTGTACAAAACTATGCTGCATCCGCACTTGGAGTATTGTGTACAGTTCTGGTCACCGCATTATAGGAAAGATGTGGAAGCATTGGAAAGAATGCAGACAGGATTTACCAGGACGTTGCCTGGTGTGGAGGGAAGGTCTTATGAGGGAAAGCTGAAGGACTTGAGACTGTTTTCATTAGAGAGAAGAAGATTGAGAGGTGACTTAACAGATACATACAAGATGATAAGAGGGTTAGATAGGGTGGACAGGGAGAGCCTTTTTCCTCGAACGGTGATGGCTCGCATGAAGGGACATCACTTTAAATTGAGGGGTGATAGATATAGGACAGATGTCAGAGGTAGGCACTTTACTCAGAGAGTAGTAAGGGTGTGGAATTCCCTGCTTGCAACAGCAGTAGACACGCCAACTTTAAGCGCATTTAAATAGTCATTGGATAAATATGTGGATGATAATAGAATAATGTAGGTTAGATGGGCTTCAGATTGGTTTCAGGGGTCGGCAAAACATTGAGGGCCGAAGGGTCTGTACTGAACTGTAATGTTCTTTGCTCTATCTGCTATGCTAAATTGCCCATTGTGTGCAGGGATATATAAATTAGGTGGATTAGCCATGGGAAATACAGGGTGACAGGGATAGGGTAGGGAGTGAGTCTGGGTGGGATAGTCTTCAGACAGTCAGTGTGGACTTGTTGGGCCGAATGGTGTGTTTCTAAACTGTAGGGATTCTAAGATGTGTCAGATGAGAAAAGACTGAGATCCATCTTAGTTTCCTTCCACCATGTCGGCAGTCACATGGTACACCAATCAATTAGTCCACACCAGACTCTGGTGTGAGGTGAGAATCGCCCAGTGGAAATCATAAAGCCTAATGATGATTTCTTTGTGGAATCTTGCTGTGCGTTAATTGGCTTCCATCAGCTACAGTGAAACAATTAGATTAGATTAGATTACATTACATTACAGTGTGGAAACAGGCCCTTCGGCCCAACAAGTCCACACCGACCCGCCGAAGCGAAACCCACCAATACCCCTACATTTACCCCTTACGTAACACTACGGGCAATTTAGCATGGTCAATTCACCTGACCTGCACATCTTTGGACTGTGGGAGGAAACCGGAGCACCCGGAGGAAACCCACGCAGACACGGGGAGAACGTGCAAACTCCACACAGTCAGTCGCCTGAGGCAGGAATTGAACCCGGGTCTCTGGCGCTGTGCCACATGTCTGAAATACATGGCTACATGTCTGAAATATTTCATTCATCAATGAAACTCTGCACAGGTGAAAAACGCAAATTTTGGACTTATATTGAGTGCAATCCTTCTCCAACCTCACTGACCTGGCAAACTATTTGCAATTTAATGGAGAGTAATTCAGTCCTTTCCACCCCAGGTTCAACATTGCACACTCACTCCCCTATCACCTATGCACAGTGTGTGTCCTCTGCCAAATACAAAGTTGCCATGCCTCCTTCCAAACCCATGGACTGCTCCCAGCCTGAAGTGTTCAATCTCTAACAGCCAGATGGTGAAGCAGGAAGCCAAATGCCAATCTCATACTCAGTGCTACATTTATTTCGAGAATAAACAGTACAAAGGTCTACACCTCCACCATCAACAACCAGTGTTCCAGCAGTCACTCTTATATATGCCCAAAGTAGTTAATCAATCAATAACACACAATATTTGGAAACAATTTACAAATATTGAATTTGCGTGTTATACCATCAGTGGTGGACTCTCCCTCTTTATGGGCATTTAAACGGGCATTGGATAGGTATATGGAGGATAGTGGGTTAGTATAGGTTAGGTGGGCTTGGAGCGGCGCAACATCGAGGGCCAAAGGGCCTGTACTGCGCTGTATTCTTCTATGTTCTATGTTCTATGTTCTAAAACATGACATTCCTTTTTAAGAGCCTCCAACATTGTCTTAACACAAGCATTCCTTTTTGCAAAGCAGGCGTGCATTAACCCATTTTATTTTGGCAATCTCTTTTGTTTTTAAGCAGAAATGTCAGAGGCTGAGGGGTGACCTTATTAGAGGTTTATAACAACATAAGGGGCATGAATAGGATAAAGAGACAAGGTCTTTTCCCCAGGGTGGGGGAGTCCAGAACTCGAGGGCATTGGTTTAGAGTGAGAGGGGAAAGACTGAATAGGAATCTAAAGGGCAACTTTATCCACACACAGGGTGGTGTGTGGACAGAATGAGCTGCCAGAGGAAGTGGTGGAGGCTAGTACAGTTACAACATTTAAAAGGCATCTAGATAGGTATATGAATAGAAAGGGTTCAGAGGGATTTGGGCCAAGTGCTGGCAAATGGGACTAGATCTACACAGGATATCTGGTCGATATGGATGAGATGGACCGAAGGGTCTGTTCCTGTGCTGTATATCTCGATGATTCTATCTGTTATAATGAGCAATCATTAACCACTTTGTCACACCTTTTTGTGAGATGTAAATTATTCTGCAGGTTGTGATTGTCTATACAGTATAAAGTCACCCCCTTTCGGCTTACATTCTTCAAAAACCTTATAAACAGCGATTTTCACAAGTACCACATTTCTGCCTCTTTGTTGGATATTTGGGAACAGTCCATCTTCCGCAGCTACACTGGCACCACTTCCCACCTTTTCCTCCCCTACATCAATGACTGTATTGGCACTACCTAGTGCTCCCACGAGGAGGTTGAACAGTTCATCCACTTTACCAACACCTTCCACCCCGACCTCAAATTCACCTGGACTGTCTCAGACTCCTCCCTCCCCTTCCTAGACCTCTCAATTTCTATCTCGGGCAACCGACTCAACACAGACATTTACTACAAACCGACCGACTCCCACAGCTACCTAGATTACACCTCCTCCCACCCTGCCCCCTGTAAAAACACCATCCCATATTCCCAATTCCTTCGCCTCCGCCAGATATGCTCCCAGGAGGACCAATTCCAATACTGAACAACTCGAATGGCCTCCTTCTTCAAAGACCGCAATTTCCCCTCAGACGTGGTCGTCGATGCTCTCCACCGCATCTCCTCCACTTCCCGCACCGCCACCCCCTCCAATTGCCACCAGGACAGAACCCCACTGGTCCTCACCTTCCACCCCATCAACCTCCAGATACATCGTATCATCCTCCGTCATTTCCGCCACCCCCAAACAGATCCCACCACCAGGGATATATTTCCCTCCCCACCCCTATCAGCGTTCCGGAGAGACCACTCCCTCCGCAACTCCCTCGTCAGGTTCACACCCCCCACCAACCCAACCTCCACTCCCGGCACCTTCCCCTGCAACCGCAAGAAATGCAAAACTTACGCCCACACCTCCCCCCTCACCTCCCTCCAAGGCACCAATGGATCCTTCCATATCCGGCACAAATTCACCTGCATCTCCACGCACATCATTTACTGCATCCGCTGCACCCGATGTGACCTCCTATACATTGGGGAGACAGGCCGCCTACTTGCAGAACGTTTCAGGGAACACCTCTGGGACACCCGCACCAACCAACCCAACCGTCCCGTGGTTTAACTTTAACTCCCCCACTCACTCCGCCAAGGACATGCAGGTCCTTGGCCTCCTCCATCACCAGATCCTGACCACACGACGCCTGGAGGAAGAGCGCCTACGAACCCTCCAACCACACGGGATGAATGTAGATTTTCAAAGTTTGGGAGAAGATTTGTAGCTCGGGTGCTCGTTGTTGTGGTTCTGTTCGCCGAGCTGGGAATTTGTGTTGCAGACATTTCGTCCCCTGTCTAGGTGACATCCTCAGTGCTTGGGAGCCTCCTGTGAAGCGCTTCTGTGATCTTTCCTCCGGCATTTGTAATGGTTTGTATCTGCCGCTTCCGGTTGTCAGTTCCAGCTGTCCGCTGCAGTGGTCGGTATATTGGGTCCAGATCGATGTGCTTACTGATTGAATCTGTGGATGAGTGCCATGCCTCTAGGAATTCCCTGGCTGTTCTCTGTTTGGCTTGTCCTATAATAGCAGTGTTGTCCCAGTCAAACTCATGTTGCTTGTCATCTGAGTGTGTGACTACTAAGGATAGCTGGTCATGTCGTTTCGTGGCTAGTTGGTGTTCATGGATGCGGACCGTTAGCTGTCTTCCTGTTTGTCCTATGTAGTATTTTGTGCAGTCCTTGCATGGGATTTTGTACACTACATTGGTTTTGCTCATGTATGTAGATTTCTCCAGCTTCCTCATTTCCCCTCCCCCCACCTTATCTCAGTCCCAACCCCCAGATTCAGCACCGCCCTTTTGACCTGCAATCTTCTTCCCGACCTCTCCACCCTCACCCCCTCTCCGGCCTATCACCCTCACTCTCACCTCCTTCCACCTATCGTATTCCCAGCATCCCTCCCCCAAATTCCCTCCCCCCTACCTTTTATCTCAGCCCGCCTGGCACACCAGCCTCATTCCTGAAGAAAGGCTTATGCCCGAAACGTCGATTCTCCTGCTCCTTGGATGCTGCCTGGCCTGCTGTGTTGTTCCAGCACCACATTTTTCAACTCTAAATTCCATTGAGTACAGTCCTCTCAAGTTAACCTTTTCATTCCTGGGGTCATTCTTGTAAACTTCCTCTGAACATGTTCCAAGACCAGTACATCCTTCCTGAGATATCGGGCCCAAAACTGCACATAATACTCCAAATGTGGTCTGACCAGAGCCTTATAGAGCCTCAGACGTACATCTCTGCTTTTATATTCAAGTCCACTCAAAATAAATGCCATCATTGCATTTGTCTTCCTAACTACTGACTCAACCTGCAAGTTTACCATGAGAGAATCCTGGAATAGAACTCCCAAGTCTCTTTGCACTTCAGATTTCTGAATTTTCTCCCCATTTCGAAAACAGTCCATGCTTCTATTCTTCCTACCAAAATGTATGACCTCACACTCTCCCACATTGTACTCCATCTGCCACTTCTTTGCCCACTTTCCTAACCTATCTAAATCCTTCTGCAGTCTCCTGTCTCCTCAATGCTACCTGCCCCTCTACTTATCTATGTAACATCTGCAAACTTAGCCAGAATGCCCTCAGTTCCTTCATTTAGATCATTAATGAATAAAATGAAAAGTTGTGGTCCCAGCACTGAGCCTTGTAGAACACCACTGCCATCCTGAGCAGGACCCTTTTATCCCCACTCTCTGCCTTCTGCCAGACAGCCAGGCTTCTATCCATGCTAGCACCTTGCCTCTAACACCATGGGCTCTTACCTTACTCAGCAGCCTCCTGTGCGGCACTTTGTCAAAGGCCTTCTTGAAGTCCAGGTAGATAACATCAACTGGTTCTCCTTGATCTAACCTGTTTGTTTCTTCCTCAAAGAATTCCATCAACTGCATCACAAAGACGCCTAAGAGTTTCTCTTTGTGATACCAGTAGAAGTTTGCTCGATCTGCTTTCAGCTGAATATAGTCTAATTTAAGCAAGATTGATCTAATTGTGAAATATTAAATACATCTTTCAATCCATGAACGCATTCATTAATTTTTACAGCTTCCCTTCCATATTGTTTAATTCTTTCAGCGGTTTCAAAAATGGCCCTTACTGAAATGCTTTTCCTGCAAAAAATGCAGCTTTTTTATCAATTTACCTAGATTTTCATTGTTGGCCAAGAACATTTTCAGAATGACTTTTCCTGCTGCAGTGAAGTCTATTCTAACATTGTGATTTCCAAGTTGATCTGCTGAGTCGCTGGGCCTTTAGTCCTTTTCCACATGCGTTTTATCTGCTTTTTGGCACTTCACAGCAGACACCAAATTCCTCCCATCTATCTGATAGGGTTCAAGTTCACTCCAAGATACTCACCATCGTGACTTGGAACTATACCTCCATTCCTTCACAGATACTGGGCCAACATTCTGAAAATCCCTTATTTAAATGACAGCAGTGTACAGATGTTTGACTTAAATGGCTCAAGAAGGAAAGTGATTGCCACTGTCTCAAAATTAACTTGGGATGGATAATGAATTTTGGCCTAACCAGCTTTGCTGACATTCCAAGAAAAAAGTTTCTACTCAAACTCTGAGCCTTTCTGATGGAACTCACTTTTACAAAGATGAAATGGAGACTACTGTTCAACTGGAATTAGTCCATTAATCTCTGTTGACAAGCCAAGCTACATCTGGATAGTAAAGACTTATTTGACTCAATGCTTCAAAACTTCGACAACAAGCAGAGCTGAAACACATGGTTATAAATCACTGTTCCTAACACCGAAGACATTGATTTACTACGTAATGCCTGTGTGCTCAGTGGTACATTTTAGGTTCTCTTATCTCAGTCTCTGAGTTACACAAAATGGTGGGCGGCACAGTGGCACAGTGGTTAGCACTGCTGCCTCACAGCGCCAGAGACCCGGGTTCAATTCCCGCCTCAGACGACTGACTGTGTGGAGTTTGCACGTTCTCCCCGTGTCTGCGTGGGTTTCCTCCGGGTGCTCCGGTTTCCTCCTACAGTCCAAAGATGTGCAGGGTCAGGTGAATTGGCCATACTAAATTGCCCGTAGTGTTAGGTAAGGGGTAAATGTAGGGGTATGGGTGGGTTTCGCTTCGGCGGGTCGGTGTGGACATGTTGGGCCGAAGGGCCTGTTTCCACAATGTAATCTAATCTAATCTAATGCCCCTTTAAAATTTTCAGGTAGCTAGTATTATCGTCTCCAACTTCAGAGATACACTGGTGCGATTATGTGCAACAATGACACCATCTCAC
The DNA here is from genome assembly GCF_037043375.1 of Chiloscyllium plagiosum. Lineage (NCBI taxonomy): Eukaryota > Metazoa > Chordata > Chondrichthyes > Orectolobiformes > Hemiscylliidae > Chiloscyllium > Chiloscyllium plagiosum. The sequence goes on from NW_028270166.1 coordinate 51,789,387, forward strand.
TTACCTTGAACTTGTGGGCATCACAGCGGCTCAGTGGTTCGTATAACTGCATCACAGTGTCAGAGACCCAGGTTTGATTCCAGCCTCGGGTGAATGTTTATATGGAGTTTCCACATTCTCCCTGTATCTGTGTGGGCCCCCTCTGGGTGCTCTAGTTTCCTCCCACACTCCAAAGATGTGCAGGTTAGCTGGATTTGGCATGGGAAATTCCCCATTGTGTACAGTCTGAGTGAGTTAGCCATGGGAAATATTGGTTTGGAGGGATGGTGGTTTTGGGTGGGATACTCTTCAGAGGGTTAGTGTAGACTTGATGAGCTGAATGGCTTTACTTCCACATTACTGGGACTCTATTGAAAATGGCTACAGTGTTACTGCTGAGGGCATTTCAAAAGCTGCAGTGCCTTTGTTGGAAGGCGTTAATGTGGAATAGTGGCATCAATAATGATGGAAAATATTGTGCCGTGAGTGTAAGAATCTGGGATTCAGGGATATCCCTGGCAGATGCAGTGTTTGGGTCAGGAAGGAGCAGATGGAATGTGATGTGTGAGGAATGTTTGACTTCAGTGTTGTTCACTTGAAAGCAGGGACTAAGTTCACCGCGATGTTATTGGGTGTGAAATAACTGCTGTGTTTTCCATTGGGATTTTCCACTGAGTGACAGTGGAAAGAATGAATCAGGAGCATGTCTTTTTATCTTTGCAGTAACAGTATGGGTTTAACTTTTGGGGGAGTCAGGGGTGGGTGCAATTGATCCAATGCTCAGCCATAATTCCTGAGGAGTCCTCCCCATTTCCCGCTACAAATCCGAACTGTTTCTCTGGGGGGCAGCCTCACACCAAAGTTGTGTTAATGTGGAATGTCTGCTTGCTGTTTAGAGTTTATTTGGTTGCTGTGTTGATTTGCCTCAATCTCACTTGGGACTTCTAACATTACTCCCCAGGCTTCAGCATGACATCCAGGCTGCCATTACTGCTGGATGCAGTACTGAGAGTGTGGTACACTACCAGAGGCATTGTCTTTCAGGTGTGATATTAAACTGACACTTAGGGTGGCACGGTGGCTCAGTGGTTAGCATTGCAGCCTCACAGCGCCAGGGACCTGGGTTTGATTCCAGCTTCAGGCGACTGTCTGTGTGGAGTTTGCACATTCTCCACGTGTCTGTGTAGGTTTCGTCCGGGTGCTCTGGTTTCCTCCCAGTCTAAATGTTAGAGTTGTACAGCACAGAAACAGACCCTTCAATCCAACTCATCCATGCAGGCCACTTATCCAAAATTAATCCAGTCCCATTTTCCAGCATTTCCAGTATCCCTCTAAATACTTTGTATACCCATCCAGTTGGCTTTACAACGTTGTAATTGTCCCACCCTCTACCACTTCCTCTGGCAGCTCATTCCACACATGCACCTCCCTCTGCATTGAAAAAAGTTAGCTTCCATTTTGTGTTCAGCAGCGGGAAGAGCAGGAGCGATGACCAAGGTGCTGCTGGGAAGATAAGTGAGTGCTTTAAAAACTTACCTCATGAATAGGTGGAGCATACGCTGAGCAGGAGCGGACACAGGACGGCCGAGTAAGTGGGGCGGTAGCTTTACCCGAAACATGACTTAGGTAGTGTCTCCCACCCATTCACCTCACCGAATGACAAAAAAGAGTTCTATGCGCCGGATTGGTAAGGTAACTAGTTATTTTTCTTTATTTTCAATAGTCTCTTTGGGAATTTAGAATAGTGAGAATGAAGGTTAGGGAAGTTGAATGTTCCTCCTGCAGAATGTGGGGGAGGTAAGGGTCATGACTAGTGTCCTGCTGACTGCATCTGCGGGAAGCACACGCAACTCCAGCTCCTCGGAAACCGCGTTAGGGAACTGGAGCTGGAGCTGGATGAACTTCGGATCAATCAGGAGGCTGAGGGGGTAATTGAGAGGAGTTACAGGGAGGTAGTCACCCTGGAGGTACAAGAAAAAGGCAGATGGGTTACAGTCAGGGGATGGAAAGGGATTCAGCAGACAGTGCAGGGACCCTCTGTAGGATACTGTTGGGGGGAGGGGGAGGTACTTAAGATGTAAGCCATGGGATACAGGTCTCTGGCACAGAGGCAGTTCCTGTTGCTCAGAAGGAAAGGTGGGAGAGGGGCGAGAGGAGCAGGGCATTAGTCACTGGGGGACTCCATAGTTAAGGGGACAGATAGGAGGTTTTGTGGGAACGAGAGAGACTCATGGTTGGTGTGTTGCCTCCCAGGGATCGTGATATCTCGGATTGTGTTTTGGGGATCGTTGAGGGGGAAAGGAAGCAGCCCCAAGTTGTGGTCCACATAGGTAGGAAAAGGGTTGGGGATTTAAGGCAGAAATTCAGGGAGCTAGGGTGGAATCTTAGAGCTAGAACAAACAGAATTGTTATCTCTGGTTTGTTACCCATGCCACGTGCTAGCGAGGCAAGGAATAGGGAGAGAGAGAGAGAGAGAGAGAGAGAGCAGTTGAACACATGGCTACAGGGATGGTGCAGTAAGGAGGATTTCAGATACCTGCTTAATTGGGGCTCATTCTGGGGTAGGTCGGACCTCTACAAACAGGACAGTCTACCTGAACCAGAAGGGTACCAATATCCTGGTGGGTGGGGGGATGTTTACTAATGCTGTTTGGGAGGGTTTAAACTAATTCAGCAGGGCATTAGGAACCTGAATTGTAGTTCCATTGTCCAGGAGGTTGAGAGTAGTGAGTCAGAAATAAGGCTTCAATGTCGCAAGGGTGCACACCGGCATGCAGGAAGGTGGGTTGAAGTGTGTCTGCTTCAACACCAGGAGCATCCGGAATAAGGTGGATGAACATCAGCATGGGTTGGTACCTGGGACTTCGATGTTGTGGCCATTTCGGAGGCATGGGGAGAGCAGGGACAGGAATAGTTGTTGCAGGTTCTGGGATTTAGATGTTTCAGTAAGAACAGGGAAGATGGTAAAGTAGGGAGAGGTGTGGCATTGTTAGGCAAGGACAGTATTACGGTGGCAGAGTGGACATTTGAGGATTCATCGACTGAGGTAGTATGAGCTGAGGTTAGAAACACGAAAGGAAAAGTCACGCTGGTGGGAGTTTTCTGGAGGCCTCTAAATTGTTCCAGGGATGTAACGGAAAGGACAGCAAAGATGATTCTGCATAGGAGTGAGAGTAACAGGGTAGTTGTTACAGGGGACTTTAATTTTCCAAATATTGACAAACTTTATATTAGATTCCCTACATTGTGGAAACAGGCCTTTCGGCCCAACAAGTCAACACCGACCCTCTGAAGAGTAACCCACCCAGACCCATTTCCCTCTGACTAATGCATAGCAGCAGTCCCTGTGTATATTTAGATGGGTCAGTTTTTGTCGAATGCGTGCAGGATGGTTTCCTGACACAGTATGTAGACAGGCCAACAAGGGGTGAGGCAACATTGGATTTGGTACTGGGTAATGAACTAGGCCAGGTGTTAGAATTGGAGGTAGGTAAGCACTTTGGTGATAGTGACCACAATTTGTTTATGTTTACTTTAGTGATTGAAAGGGATAGGTATATACCGCAAGGCAAGAGTCATAGCTGGGGGAAAGGCAAATATGGTGCGATTAGGTAAGATTTAGGATGCATAGGATGGGGAAGGAAACTGCAGGGGATGGGCACGATTGAAATGTGGAGCTTATTCAAAGAACAGCTACTGCGTATCCTTGATAAGTATGTACCCGTCAGGCAGGGAGGAAGGGTCAAGCGAGGGAGCCGTGGTTTACTAAAGAAGTTGAATCTCTTGTCAAGAGGAAGAAGAAGGCTTATATAAGGATGAGATGTGAAGGCTCAGCGCGGTTGAGAGTTACACGTTAGCCAGGAAAGACCTAAAGAGAGATATAAGAAGAGCCAGGAGGGGACATGAGAAATTGTTGGCAGATAGGATAATGGAAAACCCTAAGGCTTTCTATAGGTATATCAGGAATAAAAGAATGACTAAAGTAAGATTAGGGCCACCCAAGTCCAGTAGTGGGAAGTTGTGCGTGGAGTCCGAGGAAATAGGGGAAGTGCTAAATGAATATTTTTCGTCAGTATTCACACTGGAAAAAGACAATGTTGTCGAGAAGAATACTGAGATACAGGCTACGAGACTGGACAGGACTGTTAGCAATTCTGGAAAGTGTGAAAATAGATAAGTCCCCGGAACGGATGGGATTTATCCGAGGATTCCCTGGAAAGTCAGGGAGGAGAATACAGAGCCTTTCGCTTTGATCTTTATGTCATCATTGTCCATAGGAATAGTGCCAGAAGACTAGAGGATAGCAAATGTTGCTCCCTTGTTCGAGAAGGGGAGTAGAGACAACCTTGGCAATTATAGACTAGTGAGCCTTACTTTGGTTGTGGGTAAAGTGTTGGAAAAGGTTATAAGAGCTAGGATTTATAATCATCTAAATATGAATAAGTTGATTAGGGATAGTCAACATGGTTTTGTGAAGGGTATGTTGTGCCTCACAAACCTCATTTAGTTCTTTGAGATGGTGACCAAACAGGTGGATGAGGGTAAAGCAGTTGATGTGGTGTATATTGATTTCAGTAAGGCTTTTGATAAGATTCCCCATGGTAGGCTATTGCACAAAATATGGAGGCATGGGATTGAAGGTGATTTAGTGGTTTAGATCAGAAGTTGGCTAGCTGAAAGAAGACAGAGGGTGGTTGTTGATGGGAAATGTTCATCCTGGAGTTCAGTTACTAGTGGTGTACCGCAAGGATCTGTTTTGTGGCCACTACTGTTTGTCATTTTTATAAATGACCTGGATGAGGGCGTAGAAAGATGGGTTAGTAAATTTGCAGATGACACTAAGGTCAGTGGAGTTCTGGACAGTGCCGAAGGATGTTGTAGGTTACAGAGGGACATAGATAAGCTGCAGAGCTGGGTTGAGAGGTGGCAAATAGAGCTTAATGCGGAAAAGTGTGAGGTGATTCACTTTGGAAGGAACAACAGGAATAAGAAGTACTAGGCAACGGTAAGATTCTTGGCAGTTTCGATGAGCAGAGAGATCTCAGTGTCCATGTATACAGATCCCTGAAAGTTGCCACGCAGATTGATGGGCTTGTTAAGAAGGCTTAGATGTGTTTGCTTTTATTGGTAGGGGGATTGAGTTTTGGAGCTACGAGGTTATGCTGCAGCTGTACAAAACTGGAGTGCGGCCACACTTGGAGTATTGCGTACAGTTCTGGATACCGCATTATAGGAAGGATGTGAAAGCTTTGGAAAGGGTTCAGAGCAGATTTACTAGAATGTTGCCTAGTATGGAGGGAAGGTCTTATGAGGAAAGGCTGAGGGACTAGAGAGGCTGTTTTCGTTGGAGAGAAGAAGATTGAGAGGTGACTTAATTGAGACATTTAAGATAATCAGAGGGTTAGATAAGGCGGACAGGGAGAGCTTTTTCCTCGGATGGTGATAGCTAGCATGAGAGGACATAGCTTTACATTGAGGGGTGACAGATCGAGGACAGATGTCAGAGGTAGTTTCGTTACTCAGAGAGTAGTAGAGGCGTGGAATGTCATGCCTGCAACAGGTGTAGACTCGCCAACTTTAAGGGCATTTAAATGGTCATTGGATAAACATATGGACGAAAATGGAATAGTGTAGGTTAGATGGGCTTCAGATTGGTTTCACAGGTCGGTGCATCCTCGAGGGCTGAAGGGCCTGTACTGCGTTGCAATGTTCTCTGTTCTATGTTCTATGCCCCTTAGGTCCCTTTTAAATCTCTCCCCTCTCATCCTAAACCTATACCCTCTAATTTTGGGCTCTCCTACCCTGAGGTAAAGACCTTGGCTATTCGCCTTATGTATACCCCTTATGATTTTATAAACCTCAGCCTCCAACACTCCAGGGAAAATAGATGTGCAGGGGAGGTGGGTTAGCTGTGGTAGAAATTCCCCTGTAGTTTCCAGGGATCTGCAGTGTTGGTGGATTAACCACTGTTTTAAACAATGTTTTTAAAACCGTGTTCTTCAGTGTGTTGAATATTCTCTGTGTGCACTATCAGGATTCTATGATTATGATTCTATCTGCTCCCTCACCTCGATATAATCGATCCCAGAGCATTATTCAAAGAGGAGCAAAGGAGCTCTCCCATGCATACTGGTGCAATATTTCCCCCTCAATCAACATCATAAAAGCAAAATATCTGGTCATTTTCACATCATCGTGTTGTGGGAACTCAGTCTGCGAACACTGGCTGCCTGCTTTGATATTGTCATGGAACAGGTGACTACACTTCTCAAGTGCTTCCTGACATGTTTCGGAATAATTTAAGACTGCAAAAGGTGCTAAAGAAATGAAAGTTCTTTTCTTTCTCACAGTCAGGACGTTAAATGCAGTACTTAATTACACAAGTGGCCCCCTGCGGAGACACCCACCACTTACTAACACCTAGACAACTTGGAGCCAAGTAGAAAAAACTGCAGATGCTGGAAATCTGAAATAAAATCAAATACGTGCTTGAGAACTCAGCAGATTCGGCAGGATCAGTGCAGAGAGAAACAATTCATGTTTCCTATTGATGATTATTTGTTAGAATTCATGATGCAAAGGTTATTGATCTGAAACGTTAACACTTTTTTTTCTCTCTCTCTACAGACATGCTGAGTTTCTCCAGCATGTTGTTCTTTATGGCAAAGAATTTAGCAAGGCCAGGGCTGGGAACATCACAATAGTGTCACTGAAGCTCAACCTACAACTGAGACTAATGTGAGATCTCATCCTTATTGGTCATCTTTGTATACCTTACCCATTACTGTATTGTACTGCAAGGCTGTCTGAACACTGGAGAATGCTCAGATTACATTGACAAGACACCCTGACTCACCATTAATCATTAGAGACTCTACCAAGTGCTGGAGAATTGTATCAAGAGATGGCAACCAATAGTAGACTACTGCCTGTGGAGAGACCATATCCTTCATAAACAAGGATGGCTAAACTGAAAATAGAACAAGTACAGTAATAACATTTCTATAGTCCTGACAGACTGTTCACATTCCATTGTTAGTGGATCCTAACCAGGCTGGTCAAACAGAAAAGAAAGGACATGAATTTTCATTGTGTTGAGAGTTTATTGACCATTTCAGCCTAACGGTTCTCTCTCCCGGTCAGCCCCCCTTTATATCTCATCAAGATATTTCTTAAAAAAAACTGTTCACAGCTGTTATGACACACCTCTGGAGCAGATAGGACTTGAACCTGGGCTCCTGGCTCAGAGGTAGGGACACAACCACTGCACTGCAAGAGCCCCTTTCTACACAGAAGGCGCTTTTAATCAACCTGCTTGGTCATGGTATGACAAACCTTTAATGTATATGGGTCTTGAACACATGCCTCCTGAATCAGAGGTAGGGACACTACCACTGCACCATAGATGAACCTGTCCTTTTGATCCAGAAGAATTAAATCACTTGCCATTTGACAGTTTCCCTTCTAATGTTAATTACTTGTTCTATCATCAATACTTCCTCTCTCCGAAGATTTGATCATGCCCAGAAGGGGTGGGGTCACTCCCAGCACAAAGCCCTTACTGATCACTCAGTGGAATATCTACCTGCCCTGTAAACAACTTGGCAAAATAGATGCTCTCTCCACGAAATATGAAAGCTTCTCCCTTCCCAACATCAAGTTTTTTTCACTCAAAGTAAGTTTAAGTTGGTGGTCGATCTGGAAGTTTGGTCCAACCAATTATTAGAGCGGTCACTCCTTGACCTGAGAGGAGAAGTCAGAAATTCAAGGCCCCACTTTCTGGTCTGAAGTTGTCAGGAAAGCTGTAGCCACCAAATGTACAGCATGGATACAAAGGCTGAATGGTCTCCTGTGTTGAATGAATTCTACCAGTATCAAATGGCTATATTCCAAATGCAATCTTTGGACCAAATGAGACCAAAAACAGCAACAAATTATTGTTACGGAAAGGTGAAACAAGGTAAAGTCGGTTCTGCTATAACGTGCATTTCTTTGACACTAATTCACGATAACATAATTGAAGAATTTAGACCATTATTTGAAGAACACAAACCTTCTTTGCCTGCATTGGCTATAACACAATTCCAATCCCATTGTTTAAATGGTGCTCCTATTACGTGATTTTCTTATAACGCAGGATTGCACGGGAACGGAATTATCACATTGTATCAGAACAGACTGCTCTGTAAAGTTGACAGTTTTGACCAGATCCTCAGTTCTAATTTCAAGAATCACTCTGTCTCTCCCCTATTCCACTCTTTGCCTTCTTGAATCGTATTTTCTAAGTGCCTTTTCACATGAGTCTTATTTTCCACTTGGCATCATTTAGGTGGTGCCATCTTGTCACAAGTAGCATAATAACAGCAATTACGGAATCTGGGTTACTGTTCCCGAGTACATGATCATAAGCTTGTGTTACACATTATCTAAAATGGAGAGATAAACATTTTATGAGAGAAGTGTTTGGGGTGATGTCCACTAGCTTCACGAATTAACTGCTGAACCTCAGCTGCATTATGTTCTAGGATCACTCACAAATCACTGCCAATTCATTCGCAGGCCAGGGTAGGCAGCTAGCCTTAGGGCCCAGGAGCTAGATAGACAGAGATCAGTTCACTTTCGGACTTGCTATATAGTAACTTCTGTTAAAATATGTGTGTGTGAATACATGTGTATGAATTTGTGTATGTGTGCATGTGTATTTTCATATGTAAACATGCATTTACATGTATATACTACAGTGCATACATCTGTGTGTATGTGCATACATACGTGTTATGCCATTCTGTTAATTTGCACTTGTAGGTGTGTATGTCTGTATGTGTTTATGTGTGCGTTAGTGTGCATGGGTGTGTGTGTCAGAGAGCACATGTAAGTCTGTGAACAAGTGTGTGTGTGTACATGTGTGTGTGTTTATGGGAACTTGAGTGTTCATGAGTGTGTGTGTGACAGTGCATATGGCTATCTTTTTGTTTGTAAGTTGGACTGTGTGTATGTAGAGTAGGTTTATGGAGTGTCTGTGTGCGTGTAAATTTGTAGTGAAACCACATGTGAGTGTATGATAGTATTAGTGTGCATATGTGTGAGAATATTAGTGTGAATGTGTGTGAGTAAATGTGAGTGTGTGTGATATTAATATGTGTGTGAGTAAATGCGAGTGTGTGAGTATTATTACGTGTTTGAGTGTAAATGTGAATATATGTGAGTATTCATGTGTGTAAATATGTGTGTGAGAGCATTAGTGTGTGTGAAAATATTAGTATGAATGTATGTGCAAGTGTAAACGTGAGTGTATGTGAGAGTATAAGTGTGTGTTTGAGTGTGTGGGTGTAAATGTGAGTGTGAGAGAGTATTAGTGTGTGTGAGTATGTGTTTGAGTCTAAATGTGAGTGTGTGAGAATATTAGTGTGTGTGAGTGTAAATGTGAGTTATGAGTACTAGTGAGAGTGTATGTGTTAGGATATAAGTGTCGAGAGTGTGGAGCTGGAAAATACAGCAGGTCATCCTGATGAAGGGCTTATGCCTGCAACGTCGATTCTCCTGTTCCTCAGATGCTGCCTGACCTGCTGTGCTTTTCCAGCGCCACACTCTCAACTCTGATCTCCAGCATCTGCAGTCCTTACTTTCTTCTAGCGTGAGTATATAAGTTTGAGTGTGTGTGACTGTAAATGTGTGTATGAGAGTATAAGGGTGTGTGTGAGAATATTAGAGTGTGAATGTGTGTGTGAGAGAGTAAATATGAGTGTATGTGAGAGTATTAATTGTAATAATATCTCCAAATAGTTTGTAGTTGCTTACTGTCGAGCCTCACATGTGACTGAGCAGTTGGGCAAAGCAACAAAGAGGAGATGTGTTCTTGTCACACTGTTATCTCAGAAACAGCCAGCAGGAAAAGCAGGGCGAACATTGAAAAACGATTCTCTTTATTGGGAAGAGGGTCTCACTCAGTAAGAATGACAAGTTCCTGACTGGTTCTCTGTGGAACCAAGTGACCCAGATCTCTCCCAGTCTCCAGTTCACTGTCTGCTCACTGGCATGGACAGAAATGGCTGGCATGGAGGATCCTCATCCAGGTTGGGCACAGTGTTTCTCTGACAGCTGACGACACACAGGGCCCAAACCCACTGCCCACAGGGACCCCCACTTCATGGGAGGGATAGCGAAGGGGAAAAGGGAGGTTTGTAAACGCCAATGCACATCTCTAACAGCACCATCTCAAAATGCCAAGCATTCAGCAAATTGCAGATTTTATCAAAATAAAGCTTGTTCAGAAACACAGCCAGAAATCCTATCCCAATAAGAATCCTCTGCTAACTCAGGTACAATGAATAAATAATTCAACAAACAAATGGTTAATCTAAAACCTCAGGACACTCAGAAGCATGGATTCAGAGGTAAGGACCAAATAACTTTCTGTCTATCTTCTGCCCCTGTCCTTCATGGTCACAACATCATATTATACAGCACGGATAGTACATCACAATAATCATTTTCTGCTTTTTAATGATGCACAATGAATTTTCTCTGATAGAGTCATAGGTATCAACTGATACTGAGTATAAACTGCAAGGGGTTTCAGGCTGGTGCAGCCATGTTGAGATTCACTGGGAAGCACTGTTACATTCCCCATTTCAGAATGCAAAATAAATAGACAATACGTCCCATCGTCCTTCAAAGACATAGGTGCGAGCACATTGCAATCTCAGCTGAATTAGCAACCACAAAAGCCTGCAGCCTCACAAGCAGACACCCAGGCTAATGCATGGCTGTGCAATATTCAGTTCTCTTAATGAAATGCCCACAGACAGCAGTACAGTGATATACCCACTCCACCACCCCCTACCCTCCCACACCAGCCTGCTGGATCAATAGATTATTCCACAGGATCAGATTTAATTCACTTACTCCATTGTCAGTGCCATTTACTGTGCGGTACTCCTGGTTATAAGAGGGCAGCCTGTCTGGGATGCTGGTTGGAAGGACGTGCAGTCGGATCTGTGTGTGTCCACAGCCTGTGGGTGCTTATTTCCTACAGAAAGCACCCCCTCTGCTTTGACAGTCTGCTATTAGCGAGCGGCAGCTTCACATCTCATTGCCTTTGTCCTGTGTTCACTCAGCTCCATGATACAGCGGTGTCACTGCACCCCTACTGGACAGTGCCTGCATTGCTCCGTCTGCCTTCTGGGCAGGGAGAGAACCAACTGCCAAAGATGATTTCCATACAATTACATTAAAATACAGGAGCCATTCTGGGAGTGAGCACTTTAGATAATATGTACCACAAAGGAACCGAAGCCTTCTTTAGTTCAGGCTAACTAATCATGCCCCAAATAGCAGAAATATAATTAACAATAAAGGAAACACTGATGTTAGTGGAGTCCCCATCACAATCTCAGGATTTATAGAGTCATGCAGCATGGAAACAGAGCCTTAGATCCATCCTGTCTTTGCCTACAATAATCCCAATCACACCTGCCTGCACTTGGCCCACATCACTCCAAACATTCTCTAACCATGAACTTATCCAAATGTCATTTAAATGTTGTAACTGGACCCACATCAACCACTTACTAATAGAGTCATAGAGTCCTGAGCATGGAGTCAGGCCCTTTGCCCCAAACTGGTCCATGCCGAACAACATGTCCATTAACGCTAACCCCATTCCCCTGCACATGGCCCATATCCAAGTGTTTATCCAATTGCCTTTTAAATGTTGTTAATGTACCCGCCTCAACCACTTCCACTGGCAGCTCATTTCATACGCATACCACCCTTTGTTTAAAAAAAATTCCCCTCAGGTTCCCTCTTATTCTTTCCTCTCTAACCTTAAACTGATGCCCTCTAGTCCTTGATTCCCCAACCCTGGGAAAAGGACTGAGTGCATTCACCCTATTCATGCCTCTCATGCTCATATACAATTCCATAAGATTCCCCCTTGGTGTCCTACACTCTTAAAACAAAACTCCTAGTAATTTCCTGTCTAACCTCTCCCTATAACTCAGACCGTTGAGACCTGGCAACATCCTTGTAAATCTCTTCTTCACTCTTGCCAGTTTAATAACATCCTTCCTACAGCAAGGTGACCAAATATAAACACGATACTCCAAGTGCGGCCTCACCAATGTCCTGTACAACCGCAACATAACTTCCCAACTTTATACTCAGTGCCCTGACTGATGATGGTCAGTGTGCCAAAGCCATCTTCACTGCCCTATCTGTGATTCCACTTTCAGAGAACCATGCACCTGAACTCTAAGGTCCCTCTGTTCCACTACATTTCTTAGGGCCGTACTATTCATTGTGAAACTCCTGCCTTAATTTGACTTTTCAAAATGCAAGACCTCCATTAAACTCCATTTGCCATTTCCCAGCCCACTTCCCCAGCTGATCAAGGTCCTGCTATAATTTCTGATAACTTTCTCACTGTCCATCATACCGTCTATTTTAGTGTCATCTGCAAACTCACTAACCATACCTTGTACGTCCTCAAGCAAATCATTGATGTAGATAACAAACAGCAATGGGCCCAGTACTGACCCCTGAGGCACTCTACTAGTCACAGGCCTCCAGTCTGACAAGCATCCTTCCATTATTACCCTTTGCTTCCTACCATCAAGCCAATTGTGTATCTAATTTGCCAGCTCCTCCTGAATTCCATGCAATCTAATCTTCCAGAGCAGTTTACTATGTGGAACCTTACCAAAGCCTTACTAAAATCCATATATACTATGTCTAATGCCCTGGTTTCATCAACGTTCCTGGTCATTTCATCAAAGACCTTGAACAAATTTGTGAGGCATGATCTTGTACGCGCAAAGCCATGCTGACTATTCCTAATCAAACCCTGTCTTCCCAAATGCATGTATACCTTATCTCAGAATCCTCTGCAAATTCATTCCATACATGAACTATTCTCTGTGTAAAAATGTTGCCTCCTCATGTCTTTTTAAAATATGTTTCCTTTCACCTTAAAAGTACATTCCTAGTCTTGAAATCCTCCACCCTGGGGAAAAGACTCCTGCCATTAACCTTATCTATAGCCTTCATGATTTTATAAGCCTCTGTATAGTCTCCCCTCAACCTCATATGTGTGCTGTGAGAAGATAAGAAACACAAGAGAATTTGTACACAGCAAGATCCCACAAACAATGAGTTCATTTGCTTTTTGTGATATTGGGTGAAGAACCAATATTGACTGAGGAACTAGGAACCATTCCTTGTTATGGCCAGGTCCTAATTCAGGTTCCCCGTTCATTATCGTTGTTGACCATAATGGATACCCCAAAAATGTTAATCTCCTGAATGTGGAGAGCTCCCCTTCTTGGTTCACCAAGCATCTCACCTGCTTGCAACAAGGTGAATTCAAATAGACCTGAGCACAACCACCTGATGAAGGAGCGGTGCTTTAAAAGCTAGTGCTTCCAAATAAACCCGTGTGAATTTTAACCTTGTCCACCCCAGTCCAGCACTGGCACCTCCAAGTCATACCTTCCCTTGTGGATAAACTTCTTCCAGAAAAAATAAAACTACATTTTAAAAGGAGCCAACTTCATCAGGTTTTCTTGAATTAACAACAATAATGAGCTTATTTATTTCCAAACACGGGAAGAATTGTAACACAACACACGTACAGAAGTAGTCAAAAAGATAAATAAAATGTAAAAAGTCAAATATGTAGATCAATCTCTAAAATAGTTTGTGAAGAGCAGATTGTTAAATATTGTGGCCGTCAGCATGGAGATTACTGATTGCATTGATTTTGGTAGTTGAATACTTTGTTCCATGATCCTTAGTTTTGTAGGTTGGTTGAGATTCTGTAGTTCTAATCCCTTTCAGCTGTGATTAAATTTGAGTACTCAGAATGAGAAATAGCCCTTTTGTTGTCCTGTTTCCTTTATAACCAGTTTGCTGTACTCAGAATGAGAGAAGGTCTCCCTTTACCTGCAACTCAGGGATGACTAGAGGATAGTTCTTCCACTGACTGCTACAGCACGCTATAGTTCAAACACAAGCTGCTACACATGACAGATTTCAGTCCCACTAGTCTACTTCAATGGTGTTGAACATGAATTTTAACTCCTGTTATAGAGTCATAGAATCATAGTTTCACACCCTTCGGTCCAACCAGTCCATGCCGAACATAATCCCAAACTAGACTAATCTTATTTGTCTGCTCCTGGACCATGTTCTTGTACATTCTTCAAAGTCCAATGTTTGAAGTACCTTTGACATTTTAGATCTTTCATCAGTCTACCTCAACACGCAGTCACTTAATTTACATCAGAAAATATTATTCTCTGAATCAGCCCTCCTTCAAATGATACATTTTGAAATTGTAAGTAATTGTAATAGTACTTGGGGTTGTGATCAGTCAGTGTAACACCATGGTCTTCTTCAGTGCTAGGAGATCTTCTCTCTCCATCTCACAGGCAGACAGGGCCTCAGTTTAATGCACTGCCATAAAGACACTAACTCTGAGGATGTACATAGAGCATAGAACACAGAACAGTACAGTACAGACCCTTTGGCCAACGATGTTGTGCCGAGCATTTATCTTAATCTAATATCAATCTAACCTACACACCCCTCAATTTACTGCTGTTCATGTGCTTGTCAAGCACTCGCTCAAATGTCCCTAATGTCTCTGACTCTACTACCATCACTGGCCATGCATTCCACGCACCCACCACTCTCTGCGTAAGAACCTACCTCTGACATCTCTCCTATAGCTTCCTCCAATCACCTTAAAATTATGACCCCTCATGACAGCCATTTCTGCCCTGGGGAAAAGTATCTGGCTATCTAATCTATTTATGCCTCTCATTACCTTGTACACATCTATCAAGTCACCTCTCTTCCTTCTTCTCTCCACTGTGAAATGCCCGAAATCACTCAACCTCTCTTCATAAGACAAGCCCTCCAATCCAGGCAGCATTCTGGTAAATCTCCTCTGCACCCTCTCTAAAGCATCTACATCCTTCCTGTAATGAGGTGACCAAAACGGGACACAATTTTCCAAGTGTGGTCTAACCAGGGTTTTATAGAGCTGCAGTTGCATTTCTTAAACTCAATCCTCCTGTTAATGAAAGACAAAATACATATGTCTTCTTAACAACCCTATCAACTTGGGTGGCAACTTTGAGGGATCTATGCACATGGACACCAAGATCTTCCTCCACACTGCCAAGAATCTTGTCTTTAACCCTGTATTCAGCACTCAAATTCGACCTTCCAAAATGAATCACTTCACAATTATCCAGGTTGAACTCCATCTGCCACTTCTCAGCCCAGCTCTGCATCCTGTCAATGTCGTGTTGTAGCCTGCAACAGCTCCCAACACTATCTACAACACCACTGACCTTTGAGTCATTGGCAAACTTACTAACCTACCCTTCCACTTCTTCATCCAAGTCATTTACGAAAACTACAAAGAGCAAAGGCCCAAGAACAGATCCCTGCAGGACACCACTGGTCACTGACCTCCAGGTGGACTGACTTCCCGCTCCTCCACCCTTGAACCCCACCCCTCCAATCGCCACCAGGATAGAACCCCACTGGTCCTCACCTACCACCCAGCAACCTCCAGATACATCATATCATCTTTCGTCATTTCCGCCACCTCCAAACAGATCCCACCACCAAGGATATATTTCCCTCCCCTCCCCTATCAGCGTTCCGGAAAGACCACTTCCTCCGCGACTCCCTCCCGCGACACCCCTCACCAACCCAACCTCCACTCCTGGCACCTTCCCCTGCAACCACAAGAAATGCTAAACTTGCGCCCACACCTCCCCCCTCACTTTCCTCCAAGGCCCCAAGGGATCCTTCCATATCTGCCACAAATTCACCTGCACCTCCACACACATCATTTACTGCATCCGCTGCACCTGATGTGACCTCCTATACATTGGGGAGACAGGCCGCCTACTTGCGGAACATTTCAGAGAACACCTCTGGGACACCCGCATCAACCAACCCAACTGCCCTGTGGCTGAACACTTTAACTCCCCCTCCCACTCCGCCAAGGACATGCAGGTCCTTAGACTCCTCCATCGCCAGACCATGACAACACGACGCCTGGAGGAAGAGCTTCCGCCTAGGAACCTTCCAACCAAAAGGGATGAATACAGATTTCTCCAGCTTCCTCATTTCCCCTCCCCCCACCTTATCTCAGTCCCAACCCTCAGACTCAGCACCGCCTTCTTGACCTGCAATCTTCTTCCCGACCTCTCCGCCCCCACCCCCTCTCCAGCCTATCACCCTCACCTTAACCTCTTTCCACCTATTGCATCCCCAACACCCCTCCCCCAAGTCCCTTCTCCCTACCTTTTATCTTAGCCTGCTTGGCACACCCTCCTCATTCCTGAAGAAGGGCTTATGCCCGAAACATCGATTCTCCTGCTCCTTGGATGCTGCCTGACCTGCTGCGCTTTTCCAGCAACACATTTTTCAGCTCTGATCTCCAACATCTGCAGTCCTCACTTAATCCAGGTTTGTTCAATACGTCATTTCAGTTGCATGACACCTGTAATATTTTGCTATAAATTCTGTGTCTTATGGTCCTGTTCCACAACCACCTGATGAAGGAGAAGTGCTTTGAAAGCTAGTGCTTCCAAATAAACCTGTTGGACCATAACCTGCTATTGTGTGATTTTTAACTTTGTCCACCCAAGTCCAACACCGGCACCTCCAAGGTTATGTTATCCATGGTTATTTCATTTGTCTGCGATTTGGGATCTTCGCTAACGGCTAACAGATACTGTCTAAGGCAGCAATTAGGGAAAAGGCTTTAAGATATTTTTTAAAACAGTTGTACAATGAAAGGGGAGTGGCCAGTTCTCCCAGTTCAGGGATTACTCTAGTCTGGATTAGTTTTAGTTGAGGACCTAGAGAAACAGCTGCAGTGGAAAGGGGTTCCATGCCTCAGCAAATGATCTCTGCCGGTTCTCTCTCTCTCTCACACACACACTTTCTTTGACATCTTTCTAGTAAGAACCTGTGTTTGTATTTACCTTTTTGCTGAGGGTTGTGTTTATGGGATGGTGCAGGCGATTGGAACAGCTCTTTGTTAAGTTGTGGGGGATATTGTGTCAGTCGAGTTTTCAAAACATTGTTGTTTTAAATTCTGATTTCTTTTGTTTGTACTTTCTTGGTGGTGTGTAAATAAATGCTATTTTACTTGAAGCCGTGTTGTTTGACTGGCTGCATCACCCCTGGGATATCCACCTTACATCTGCCTGAAACAACAAGAAAATTTAGGGTTCGGGCTACGTTCTTAAAATGGTTTGAGGGGATCTGGTCTGGTCCATAACATGATTTAAAACTGGAGCATCTATTTTGAACATCCTTCCACTCACGAGTCTGCTGGTGTTTATCATTGTTCAATGGTGTTGCTTGGTAACTGAGTAGAACTGTCTCCCAGTCTGACCTTTTCTACACCAGTATCTTCAGAGTCTAGACTGCTCTTCACACCTCTCCTCTCACTGAGGGTGGAGTGGTGAGCCTGTCACCTGGTCATTGCCTCCTTCTCAAGTCAGTTTCCTGAAATCCTTCTTCACCAATTGATGTCCATTGTCCAAACTTTATTCTTCCAGGAAATCATGCATTGCAAAGATTTCCTTCAATGCTCCAATCACTAAGTTGCTGTGGGGTTTGGATCAAGTCTTATACCATCAATACATCCTTGACAGGAACTAAATGCACCTTCCCTGTAAAATTGAACAACTCTGTCATGAGCCTTTTGTTACGACACGGCTGTGAACCCTTCTGCTAATTAAATCAAACGCACAAAAAAATCTCACCTCGCCTCGTAATCTGTTAAAGTATGAGTGACAGAGAACTCCCAACTTCCCCTATTTAAAGAAAAAATGTCATTTTATTCTTTAACTCTAAAAGTGAACACTAGAACAACAACTATTTACAGCTGTAAGCCTCCTTTCCCTTAACTGCTTGTTATCTGCCTCCAACTCATGACTGTATGACTCTATCTCCTCTGCAGTTTCTGTAGGATTTCTCTCCACATCAACATTGGCATCACTAACTGATGGTTGTACATTGATAAATCCCTCACTATTGTCGAGGGGGGAGCTTTCCAGCACATGCACTATACTCTGACCATCCATGCCAGCAGGATCATCTGACCTTTGTGCACTCTTTGTCAGATTTTGAACTGAATGAGATTGTCTGTTTTCTCTCAGGTGACATGGCTGGCTATTGGAATAAGAGACTGGCCCTTCTACAACAATACGATCTTTTTCTATGTGACCCACTCGCTGCTCTCGAGTGTGTATTTACTGTTAATTGTGCCTTGCCTGGAACTTCATTCCATCATTGTTATTTCATCATCCTTAGTCATAACGTGTTGAGGCATTTTTGAGGTTTCTTTCAGTCCCAGGAACTTGTGGTCCATCTCAACCAGAATTTCATGTGAACCTTTCACAGCCCTGATAGCTGCTAATGCTTTCTTCTCTGTGGTCTTACACCTCTTTAAGTTTCCATTAAATGAAATAGATAGGTTTTGTGGGCTTTTGAACAATTCATTCAGAGGATGTGGGCATCACTGGCTGGGCCAGCAATTGTTGCCCATCCTTAATTAGCCAGAGGGCAGTTGAGAGTCAACCACAGGCCCAGCAGTTAAGAACAGCAGTTTCCCTCCCTAAAGGACATTAGTGAACCAGCAGGGTATTTCCAACAATTGACAATGACTTCATTGTCATCATTTCAGGTTTTTATTGAATTCAAATTCCACTATCTGTTGTAGTGGGATTCAAACCCACTA
This sequence comes from Chiloscyllium plagiosum, assembly GCF_037043375.1. Taxonomy (NCBI): domain Eukaryota; kingdom Metazoa; phylum Chordata; class Chondrichthyes; order Orectolobiformes; family Hemiscylliidae; genus Chiloscyllium; species Chiloscyllium plagiosum. The sequence continues at coordinate 51,808,144 of NW_028270166.1, forward strand.
CAATTAACAATCCAGAGATAACACCACCTGGATAATGCATCCCCCAAGGTAACTGTTCCTCGTCCCATGGACAGGACATACATTTGCAATAACTATAGTTAATAATTCTAGAGCAATGCTAATAGAATGTTCTCTTTTATCTTGAGGGAGTTGAATAAAGGGGTGAGGAGGTTATGCTTTAGTGATACAGCTCACTGGTAGCACAAAAGCAGAGTACTGCATACAGTATGCATCACCGTTTTGTGAAAAATCCCCTTACAGATTGAACAAGGCTGGATAAATTGGTGATTTACTTTCCCATTGGATTCCCAAGCCAGAAATTCACTCATGGCCCTTTGCCTTCCTGAAGTAATTGTGGTTCCTTCCTCTGGGATACTGTGTCCTAGAAATGTAATTGGCATTCGACAGAATTAATGTTGCTCATTTAGTGTAAGGTCTTGTGCCTTTCGCACAACCCTGTCCCTCTGATTGTGTTCCTTCTTCAGTTGTGATTCACTAGGATGTCATCCATTTAGAAAATGATTCCCAGTTTCCCTTTCTAGGATGTGAACCATCGCCATTAGGAAATTCTCTGGTACAGAAGAAATTCCAAATGGTAGATGTTTGAGGGAATGCCAACAGAATGGCATAAATGCAGATGACAATCTTGATTCATGGGCTCAATAGATGGAAACTAGTTGCCGGCATACAGTTTTGTGGAAAACTATCTGTTGCCAATTTTACCAAACTATCATTGACAGACAAACTAGGATGGATTTCCCTTCTGACTCCTTTGATTAACGGATCCACATGCAGTCTTCGTTTACTATTTGTCTTGGGAACAGTGACTCACTCTGAGTTCTTTCGGTCACTGGTGATATTAACCCTGTTTTTGTACTGTCTAACTGAGATTAGAAAGACGAGAAATGTTCCAGGTAGTGTCCAAACAGAGATGCTTAGCATTATCTTGCAGAGTAATGGAAGTTTGCTGCTTCCATTTTCCTAAACCTCTAATCAATTTTTAGAAAGTATTGCTGAAGTAATTTTCATCCTGAAGTAATTTATCCACTGTCTAAGAGACCTAGACAAATACATGCATTTCTGCTCAATGATCCCTCAGCATATATAAAATTTCACTGACATTTCACTTTCCGTAAACTTCGTGGTGATTTGACCCATTGCCCTAAAGATCTGTGCCTCCTGGGCCTAGGAGTTTTGTATTAGTTAGTGTAGTTATCATCATGACTTGTCCGGACTTGTCCGACCTGCCTATCTCCTTTTCCACCTATCCACTCCACCCTCTCCTCCCTGACCTATCACCTTCATCCCCTCCCCCACTCACCCATTGTACTCTACGCTACTTTCTCCACACCCCCACCCTCCTCCAGCTTATCTCTCCACACTTCAGGCTCACTCCCTTTATTCCTGATGAAGGGCTTTTGCCCGAAACGTCGATTTTGAAGCTCCTTGGATGCTGCCTGAACTGCTGTGCTCTTCCAGCACCACTAATCCAGAAGCTGGTTTCCAGCGTCTGCAGTCATTATTTTTACCTCAACATTAACCCTGGCCAGTTTTGAAACATCTGTTCCTGCATCAGGTTTAAATTCTGTTTGAAAGCCTGTTCCTTCAAGCTCATGGTTTAGAATCTGATTTGGAGATGCCAGTTTTGGACTGGGGTGTTACAAAGCTAAAAATCACACAACACCAGGTTATAGTCCAACAGGTTTATTTGGAAGCAGTAGCTTTCAGTGCGCTGCACCTTCATCACAACCACCTGATGAAGGAGTGTCGCTTCGAAAGCTAATGCTTCCACATAAACCTGTTGGACTATAACCTGGTGTTGTGTGATTTTTAACTAGGTTTAGAATCTATTTGGTCTCATTGAGGAATGTTGCCTTCATCTTTTGTTCTATATTACTTTTTTCCTTGTTGAATTATTGCATGACTCTGGAAAATTTTCATTTTTCATTTTGTCTTTGAGCTCATAAAGGTTCTGATCATTCACATTACTTTCACAAATGCCCCACATGTAGTTCTCAGCACCCCCTGCTGGACAGCCATTGCATCTGTTTGGAGACACAGCTTGTACATCTTCCAATGGTGGTGGATGACCATTAATTTACGTCACTCTGGCCACCAGTCAGAAGTGTGAAGTTGCCATGTTAAAGGCTGTGCATAGTGGTGGAAATTGAATAAAGATTTATACACCTTGTGTCTTTCACTGTGAAAAAAAAAGAAAAAAGAAAAACAATTTTAAAAAATGTTGTCCGTGCCCGGGTGTCCCTGGAGAAGGAGCACACAGTGTTCACCAACACCCTCGAGGTTTCCAGGGAAAGGTGGGTGCCGCAGGGAGTGGATTGTCTTATTTCCAACTTTATTTTGATTTAATCCCTCCCCTCCCCTTCGCTGTTTGATCACGCAGCATTGCCCTTTGATGTGAAGGCCACTTGAGTGTTTCCTTTGTTCCTGGTGGTGGAAATTGGTTAAAGATTGGTATACCTGTTGTCTTTCACTGTGTCTCACACCTGCACACACACACACAACATGGGTGCTGGGGAAAAATAAGCACTACCGCAGTGTCATCAAAGTCTCCAGGAGACCTGTCTGGCCTTCACCCCCCCACAGATGGTAGTGATGAAAAGAGAAAAAAGAAAAACAAAACAAGAATATCGGAAGTTCTACTTATTCTGAGAGCTGGCTCTGAGGAAGCTGGACCTCTGACAAGTACTATGCACGTGTAAAAAAAAACATCACTTGGCCACCACCTCCCCAGAGCTCAGTGGTGTGTCATAACATCCTGAACGGGCTGATTGGAATAACTATAACAAGGTGCTGGCTCCCTGTCCATTGCATTGAAACTGACCCTTCCAGAGTACCTACTCATGGCTTCACTGTGTGATAAAGTAGTTGAGGTAATCTCTGTCTCTATTGACTGCCCACACCTAACACAATTTAGTGTGAGTTTTCCTTTCTCTTTGTTGAAGTGTTCCAATTCTGTGCATTTAGCTCTCAGAGTATTGCTGGCTTGTGGGAAGGCTTCAAGACAGGCTGTTCTGAGATTATTTATCCCCCTTCTGCTCTCCTCCCAGGACTCTCCCAGTTCTGTAACCATATCATCAAAGTCTCCAGGAGACCTGATCTGCCTTCACCCCCCCCCCCCCCCGCCGGTGGTCAGATCTGCTTCCCACCACATGGCCCTCATTGCATTCAGTTTAGAAAGCTCTGGGAAGACAAAGTTCATCAGAGGAAAAGCAGGAGCAGGATTTGGAGGCTGAGGAAGAAAATGGCATTTGGTGGCACAGGGATGTGCTCAAACCCCAGAAGGAAGCTTTGAGAGTCTGCTCAAGATGACATCAACACTACAGACCACCTGATTCAGGCTCATTCCAGCGGAGACCCTGTGACATGGGAGAAACAACATGTCCTAGAACATACTCTGAGCAGCTTGTGCTCACACATGCATTGAAAGTCTAGTCTGGAGCAGGGAACCTCTTGGAGAGGTGGTACATCTACCCAGAGATTTCACTGATAGACTGACCCTTACTACTCATCAAAACCTCTGCCCCTTCATTTTGGCCTTCTGTTAATAAATGGAAGCTCACATGTCTGAGTTCTAATTTATACATGTTCTTGTGGTATTCTCAGATTTCAATTTGAATGTATCAATAAGGGTTGGTGTAAGAATAATGTGGGGCCTTTATTTGAAGATAAGGCTTTATGCAGATAATATTCACTGGGAGGCTTTGGGGCACATGTCTGACCTAAGTCACTGATGCTATGGACTACTGAGGGATAAATATTCTTTTTTAATTCACTTGTGGGATGTGGGCATCGCTGTCTGGGTCAGTATTTGTTGCCCGACTCTAGCTACCTTTGAGAAGATGGTGGTGAGCTGCCCTCTTAAACCACTGCAGTCCACATGCTGTGGGTTGACCCAAAACATCCCTGCAGAGGGAATACCAGGATTTTGTCTCAGCAACAGTGAAGGAACGGTGATATATTTCCAAGTCAGGATGGTGAGTGGTTTGGAGGGGAACTTACAGGGGATGGTGTTCCCATTATATCATGGCGAGGGATATGTAGGTTTAGACATGTTCCTTTAAAGATGAATACACATCATATTAGAACACTCACACAGAAAAGCAGAGCACAATTATAGGTAGAAGACTCCCATTCAATGCTCTGCTGGAAGTCTAGGCGTTTGCTGACAGGCCCCGTGTGGTGTTTCCCTTTTAACTGACAAAGAGGACTGTTCTTTTGGCTTGTGTTTGGAAATGCCCTGGTGCCCATGGAAACGTCTTCTTGAGGTTGTTTAGATTAGATTAGATTCCCTACAGTGTGGAAACAGGCCTTTCAGCCCAACCAGTCCACACCGACCCTCCGAAGAGTAACCCACCCAGACCCATTTCCGTCTGAATAATGCACCTACCACTATGGGCAATTTAGCATGGCCAGTTCACCTGACCTGCACATCTTTGGACTGTGGGAAGAAACCGGAGCACCCGGAGGAAACCCACACAGACATGGAAAGATTGGAAGCTCTTTAGATCAAGTAGATTGGATGGGGCGGTGTTTGTGCAGTGTGTCAAGGAAGCTTTTCTAACTCAGTATGTAGATTTTTTTTTATTTCAAAAATATACTTTATTCATAAAATAATTTGATGGTCTGTACAGTTGGTCATGCCATACATATGTAAAGATGTACATACAGAGATCAGAATTTATCATTTTTATACGGGTCTGTACATTTTTTGATCATATGCCCATATAATTAGCTGAGGTGTCAGCAGAGCCCAAATGACTGCATGGGCCCCCTGTTCTTCGTTAGGCAGGCAGACTTTAAACAGTGGTCTTTCCCCACCGCACCTTGGCGGCAACTGCCCCAAGCTTCAGCGCATCCCTCAACACGTAGCCCTGGACCATGGAATGTGCCAGTCTGCAACACTCAGTCGGGGTCAACTCCTTCAGCTGGAAGATCAGCAGGTTTCGGACCACCCAGAGAGCGTCCTTCACCGAGCTGATGATCCTCCAGGCACAGTTGATGTTCGTCTAGGTGTGCGTCCTGGGGAACAGGCCGTAGAGCACGGAGTCCCACGTCACGGCGCTGCTCGGGACGAACCTCGACAAACACCACTGCATTCCTCTCCAGACTTCCTCTGCATAGGCACATTCCAGAAGGAGGTGTGTGACAGACTCGTCCCCCCCGCAGCCGCTTCGAGGGCAGCGTGCGGTGCGGCTGAGAGTCCGGGCGTGCATAAAGGATCTCACAGGCAGAGCCCTTCTCACCACCAGCCAAGCCATGTCTTGGTGCTTGTTGGAAAGTTCTGGCGATGAGGCATTCTGCCAAATGGCTTTGACAGTCTGCTCAGGGAACCGCTCGATAGGATCCGCCCTCTCCTTTTCCCGAAGGGTCTCAAGGACACTACGTGCTGACCACTTCCTAATGGACTTGTGGTCAAAGGTGTTTTTCTTCATAAATTTCTCCACGAAGGACAGGTGATACGGAATGGTCCAACTACTCGGAGCGTTCCGCGGCAGCGAGGCCAGGCCCATCCTTTGCAACACCGGGGACAGGTAGAACCTCAGTACGTAGTGACACTTGGTGTTTGCGTACCGGGGATCCACGCACAGCTTGATGCAGCCACACACAAAGGTGGCCATCAGGGTGAGGGTGGCATTGGGTGTATTTTTTCCCCCGTTGATCAGATCTTTATACAGTGAGTCCCTTCGGACCTGGTCCATCTTTGACCTCCATATAAACTGGAAGATGGCCCGGGTGACTGCAGCGGCACAGGTTCTGGGAATAGGCCAGACCTGTGCCACGTATAACAGCAATGACAGTGCCTCACACCTGATGACCAGGTTTTTTCCCGCGATGGAGAGTGACCGTAGCGTCCATCTGCCCAGTTTCTGCCTCACTTTGCTGATACGCTCTTCCCAAGACTTGGCGCACGCCCCAGCCCCTCCGAACCAAATACCCAGCACCTTCAGGTGGTCGGTCCTGACGGTGAAGGGGATCGAGGATTGTCAGCCCAGTTCCCAAAGGGCATGGCCTCGCTCTTGCCTCGGTTTACCTTGGCCCCCGAGGCCCGTTCGAACTGGTCACAAATGCACATGAGTCTGCGCACGGACAGCGGATCCGAGCAGAAAACGGCAACGTCATCCACGTACAGGGAGGCCTTAATCTGCAGGCCCCCGCTGCCAGGAATAGTCACCCCTCTCAGGCTCGCATCCTTCCTGATGGACTCGGCAAATGGCTCTATGCAGCACACAAACAAGGCAGGAGAGAGAGGGCAGCCCTGCCTGACTCCAGATCTGACTGGGAAGTTATCTGATTCCCACCCGTTGATTGAGACTGCACTGACAATGTTGGTGTAGAGCAGTCTGATCCAATTGCAGATTCCCTCCCCAAAGCCCATTTTGGAGAGAACATCTCTCATATACGTATGTGATATCCTGTCAAAGGCTTTCTCCTGGTCTAGACTGATCAGGCAGGTGTCCAACCCTCTGTCCTGCACGTAGGCGATCGTATCCCTGAGGAGTGCGAGACTCTCAGCGATCTTCCTGCCCGGTACAGCACAGGTTTGGTCAGGGTGAATCACCGACCCCAGAGCAGACCTGACCCGGTTGGCGATTACCTTTGACAGAATTTTGTAATCTGCATTCAACAGTGAGATTGGTCGATAATTTTTGAGTTCCTCCCTCTCCCCCTTCCGCTTGTAGACGAGGGTGATGATGCCTTTCCTCATGGATTCACTCATGGTACCTGCCCGAAGCATACTGACATACACCTCCAGCAGGTCCTGGCCAATCAAGTCCCACAGAGCGGAATAGAGCTCGACCGGTAAGCCGTCGCTTCCGGGAGTTTTATTCTTTTCGAAGGACTCGAGGGCATTGGTCAGCTCGTCCAGAGATAGCGGCTGGTCCAGCCTCTCCCGTGTTCTGTCGTCTAAGATCTCCGTGATAGAGGACAGGAACGACTGGGAGGCCGCGCTGTCGGTCGGCTTTGCGTCATATAGACTGGCATAGAAGGATTTACTGATCCTCATGACGTCAGCCTGAGATGACGTTATCGAGCCATCTTCTTCCTTCAGGCTGCTGAGCACGGAGCTCTCTTTGTGCACCTTCTGGAAGAAGAAACGTGAGCACGTCTCGTCCTGCTCCACCGAGCGGACCCTGGACCGGAAGATTATCTTGGAGGCCTCCGAGGCAAAGAGCGAGGCTTGCTGGCCCTTCACCTCCTTGAGGTCCTCCGTGACATCGACCCCCATCGGCTGCACCAGGAGCAGGTTCTGCATACTTTCCTGGAGCTGGGACAGTTTTCCCCGCCTCTCTCTCGCCTCCTGAACACCTTTGAGGATGAAGAACCTCTTGATGTTCCCTTTTACTGTTTCCCACCAGTCCGCTGGGGACTCAAAGAGGGGCTTCACGGTTCTCCAACCTGCGTAGTATCTCTTGAGCTCCTCAATGTTTCCCGGGGTCAACAGCTTTGTGTTCAGCTTCCACGTTCCCTTACCAGCCCGCGGCTCATCCTGTAGGTGACAGTCGGCCAGCAGGAGGCAGTGGTCAGAGAAGAACACCGGCTTGACGTCGGTGGATCTGACCGAGAGCGTTTGGGACACAAACAGGTAATCTATCCTTGAGCGGATAGACCCGTCTGCCCGTGACCAGGTGTATCTACGCTGCGCTCCGTCTGCAGGGGCGCTGAAGACGTCATGCAGCTTGGCATCTTTTACCGTGTCCATCAGGGCTCTGGACGTGGTGTCCAGTTTACTGTCCCCCCCCGCCGGATCGTCCATCTGCATCAATGATACAGTTGAAGTCTCCGGCCAGAATGACCGGCCTGGACGTAGCCAGCAACAGTGGAAGCTGCTGCAGGACGGCCAACCATTCACTCTTACCCACTGGGACGTACACATTAATCATCTCAGGGGAGCATTCCTGTACATGACGTCAGCGACGAGGAGGCGCCCGCCCACCACCTCCTTAACCTCGGAGATGGTGAAGTTGCCTCCTCTCAACAGGATACTCAGGCCGGAGGCGCGGCTATCGTTGCCCCCCGACCAAACTGACGGCCCATGGGCCCACAAGCTCGACCATCTCCTGTAGCTGCTGAGGCGCGGTATCCCACACTCCTGCAGAAACAGGACGTCGGCTTTAACGTTGGCCAGGAAGGCCATCGTAGAAACACATTGCGTAGCCGATTTGATGCTACGCACATTGATGCTGGCAATTTTTAACACCATTTTAACAGTTTACAAGGTTAACACTGTCCATTTGCTGCTGGTCTTGCCCCTCTGGGGTAGTTGTGTGCATTCCCGTGGTGACGGCAAACTGCTGGACCATCCCAGGGCTGAGGTAGCTGTCCGGCTCCACGATGGAGCCATTTCCCCACTCTGGTGTCTTCGGGTCGGGCCCAGGGTCCGCATGGTCCAGTTCTCCATCTGACAACAGAGCTGTCACAGGACCGCTGCTCCCAGTTACCTGGAGCTGTGGGGAGGTTGGTACCTCTTGGTTCTCACTGGGTGGGGGGAGGCCTTTACCCATCCCTTCAGAGGGATCGTCTTTTCCTGCTTGGGCGGTGCTGCCCTCCTTCTTCCCCACGGCGCTCTGTCTCTTCCTCTGGTGACGACTCTCCTTGCGCCCGTCCTCACCGTCGGAAGAGCTGCCTGTATCCTCGTCGCGTAGGTGTCGCTTCCCCCCTCGCTGGGTGGCTTTGGGAGGTTTCCTCTTCCTGCTTTTCACAGTAATTCAATCCTCTGCCTCCTTTGATCCCTTCTCTTCCATTTCCTCCGTCTGTCCTGAAGGAGCTTGGATCGGCTGCTGCACCTCCCCGCTGTCTGCCGTCTGCTCCGCTACAGCCTGCCCTTCCTTCTGGGTGCCTCCAGACAACGTTCCCGTGCTGTTTATTCGTACCTTGCTGGTCTTAGGCGGTCCACGGCTCGTGTTGCCACCTCCGGCCATCTGTGCGTAGGTGGCGGCCCCTCGTCTTGGGCAGGCCTTGTACATGTGGCCTGCCTCTCCGCACAGATTACAGTTCTTGGCCTCCTTACAGTCCTTGGTCGGGTGGCCTTCCTGCTTGCAGTTTCAGCAGACGGTCACCTTGCAATCCGCCGCCATGTGGCCTGACCTCCCGCAGGTTCGGCACATTTTTGGCTGCCCTGCGTATGTCAGGTAACCTCTGCTTCCTCCGATGGCAAAGCTGGAGGGTGGGTGGAGGATGTTCCCACTGGCATTGACCCTCAGGGTTACCCTGACCTGTCGTTTGCTGGTCCAGATCCCGAAAGGATCGATCACATCGGTACTCTCTCCCTCGACCTGGACGTATCTCCTCAAGAAGGTCAGGACATCTGCTGCTGGGACGTGAGGGTTGTACATCTGGATTGTTACGACCCGACTCCTCTGCGCAGGAAGCACACACAATGGGACCACCGACAAGATGGAGAACAGAGGTTCCCCTTCCTTCTCCTTGAAGACCTTCAGGAGCTGCTCGCAATTCTTCACGCTCCTGAAGGTCACATCGAAACAGCCTGCCGCAGGGAAATCCTGCAGACAGTACACGTCCGCTGCTTTGAACCCGCAGCACTCCAGCAAAATCTTTTTCACAAACACCATCCGATCGACCGGTGTGTGATCCTTCACCTTCTTCACAGTCACCCTGATTGTGTTGCGAATGCCCTGGCCAGGGCTGCGAGCGGCTGCTGAGGCCATAGCTCTGAGGTTGGCTGGTACCTGAATTGGCGCTAGGCCGAAGCCAACATAAAGATCCACCAAGAGCAGGTCAGCACAACCAAACGATCCTCCAATGTCCAATCATGATCCAGCGAAGGTCTCCAGCAGCTCCGACGACTCGCAGCACAATCCCCGTGGTTTCTCCCCCGCCAGCACACGTCCGCCGCGCTAACCGACAGCACTCGAGCAGAATCTCTTCCTCTGGTCCTCAGAAACTACACATATTCCGAGCCAAAAGTCCGACCAGAGGGGAGGCCATTTTGGATTTGGTACTTGGTAATGAACCGGGACAAGTGATGGGCTTGTTAGTGGGTGAACATTTTGGTGATGGTGACCACAATTCTGCGACTTTCACCTTGGTTATGGAGAGAGATAGGTGCGTGCAACAGGGTAGGTTTTACAATTGGGGGAAGGGTAATTACGATGCTGTAAGACAGGATCTGAGGAGCATAAATTGGGAGCATAGGCTGTCGGGGAAGGATGTCGTGGAAATGTGGAACGTTTTCAAGAAACAGACACGACGTGTCCTTGATATGTATGTACCTGTCAGGCAGGAAAGAAATGGTCGTGTGAGGGAACCTTGGTTGACGAGGGAGGTTGAATGTCTTGTAAAGAGGAAGGAGGCTTACATAAGGTATGGTATGGTGGCTCAGCAGTTAACACTGCTGCCTCACAACACCAGGGTCCCAGGTTCAATTCCAGCCTTGGGTGACTGTCTGTGTGGAGTTTGAACATTGTCTGCGTTGGTTTCCTCGCACAGTCACAAAGATGTGAAGGTCAGGTGAATTGGCCATGCTAAATTGCCCATAGTGTTAGGTGCATTAGTCAGATGGAAATGGGACTGGGTGGGTTGGTGTGGACTTTTGTGGGCGGCACGGTGGCACAGTGGTTAGCACTGCTGCCTCACAGCGCCTGAGACCTGGGTTCAATTCCCGCCTCAGGCGACTGACTGTGTGGAGTTTGCACGTTCTCCCCGTGTCTGCGTGGGTTTCCTCCGGGTGCTCCGGTTTCCTCCCACAGTCCAAAGATGTGCAGGGTCAGGTGAATTGGCCATACTAAATTTCCCGTAGTGTTAGGTAAGGGTTAAATGTAGGGGTATGGGTGGGTTTCGCTTCGGCGGGTAGGTGTGGACTTGTTGGGCCGAAGGGCCTGTTTCCACACTGTAATCTAATCTAATCTAATCTAAAAATAAGGTTCAGGAAACAAGGTTCAGACAGAGCGTTGGAGGGATACAGGATAGCCAGAAGGGAGCTGAAGAAAGGGATTAGGAGAGCTAAGAGAGGGCATGAAAAATCTTTGGCGGATAGGATCAAGGATAACCCCAAGGCCTTTTATGCGTATGTGAGAAACATGAGAATGACGAGAACGAGTGTAGGTCCGATCAAGGACAGTAGTGGGAGACTGTGTATTGAGTCGGAAGAGATAGGAGAGGTCTTGAATGAGTACTTTTCTTCAGTATTTACAAATGAGAGAGACCATATTGTTGAAGAGGAGGGTGTGAAACGGACTGGTAAGCTAGAAGAGATGTTTGTTAGGAAGGAAGATGTGTTGGGCATTTTGAAAAACTTGAGGATAGACAAGTCCCCCGGGCCTGACGGGATATATCCTAGGATTATGTGGGAAGCAAGAGAGGAAATTGCAGAGCCGTTGGCAATGATCTTTTCGTCTTCACTGTCAACGGGGGGGGGGGTACCAGGGGACTGGAGAATGGCGAATGTTGTGCCCCTGTTCAAAAACGGGAATAGGGATAACCCCGGGAATTACAGGCCAGTTAGTCTTACTTCAGTGGTAGGTAAAGTAATGGAAAGGGTACTGAGGGATAGGATTTATGAGTATCTGGAAAGACACTGCTTGATTAGGGACAGCCAGCACGGATTTGTGAGGGGTAGGTCTTGCCTTACAAGTCTTATTGAATTCTTTGAGGAGGTGACCAAGCATGTGGATGAGGGTAGAGCAGTGGGTGTAGTGTACATGGATTTTAGTAAGGCATTTGATAAGGTTCCCCATGGTAGGCTTATGCGGAAAGTTAGGAGGCATGGGATAGAGGGAAATTTGGCCAGTTGGATAGAAAACTGGCTAACCGGTCAAAGTCAGAGAGTGGTGGTAGATGGTAAATATTCAGCCTGGAGCCCAGTTACAAGTGGAGTTCCGCAGGGATCAGTTCTGGGTCCTCTGCTGTTTGTAATTTTTATTAATGACTTGGAAGAGGGAGTCGAAGGGTGGGTCAGTAAATTTGCAGATGATACGAAGATTGGTGGAGTTGTGGATAGTGAGGAGGGCTGTTGTCGGCTGCAAAGAGACTTAGATATGATGCAGAGCTGGGCTGAAGAGTGGCAGATGGAGTTCAACCCTGCCAAGTGTGAGGTTGTCCATTTTGGAAAGACAAATAAGAATGCGGAATACAGGGTTAACGGTAGGGTTCTTAGTAAGGTGGAGGAGCAGAGGGATCTTGGGGTCTATGTTCATAGACCTTTGAAAGTTGCCACTCAGGTGGATAGAGCTTGTAAGAAGGCCTATGGTGTATTAGCGTTCATTAGCAGAGGAATTGAATTCAAGAGTCGTGAAGTGATGTTGCAGCTGTACAGGACCTTGGTTAGGCCACATTTGGAGTACTGTGTGCTGTTCTGGTCACCTCACTTTAGGAAAGATGTGGAAGCTTTGGAGAGGGTGCAGAGGAGATTTACCAGGATGTTGCCTGGAATGGAGAATAGGTCGTACGAGGATAGGTTTTCTCATTGGAAAGGCGAAGGATGAGGGGTGACTTGATAGAGGTTTATAATATGATCAGGGGAATAGATAGAGTAGACAGTCAGAAACTTTTTCCCCGGGTACAACAGAGTGTTACAAGGGGACATAAATTTAAGGTGAAGGGTGGAAGGTATAGGGGAGATGAGAGGGGTAGGTTCTTTACCCAGAGAGTGGTGGGGGCATGGAATGCGTTGCCTGTGGGAGTGGTAGAGTCAGAATCTTTGGTGACCTTTAAGCGGCAATTGGATAGGTACATGGATGGGTGCTTAAGCTAGGACAAATGTTCGGCACAACATCGTGGGCCGAAGGGCCTGTTCTGTGCTGTATTGTTCTATGTTCTATGTTCTAATGTGCAAACTCCACACAGACAGTCGCCCATGTATCACAGTGCAGCCAGCCGCTATCATTGTGCCCCACAGTAAGATTCTTCTTCCAACCCAGGGATCATGGAGCCCAATGATGAGAGTGCCCATGAGGACTGGCACCTTCATCCACACCTGGACCTGTCTCAGCTTCTGGCTGATGTTCATTGACTGGAAAGGGACCACCAGTTGGGGCAGAATCAGTGCACCCTCTAAAATCTCCATGGTGTGGCCCCAGTGTATCCTGCATCTCCTCTCTGTCACAAACTGCATACACTGCAAATGTTGCCACGGTGCCTCTCAATGAAGTTGGCCACTCTCTCCTCGGAGGTTAATGCACTCAGCGCCTGAGGGCTCACAAAATGGACTCATCCATTCTCCATGAGTCTCCACAGCCTCAGGGACTCCAACATCTGCTGCATCTGGCCTCAGTGTACCTTCATTTCCTGTGAATCCTGATGCCCCAGCTCAACTGGACTGGGTTGATTTGAACTCTTAGACAAGACAAGACTCAGGTTCGACATCCCCTTGCTCCGTTGTTTTAGCAGACAGCGTTGGCACACCAGTTGCAACATTGACTGTTAAATCTGGATGTTTCTGATGCTCACAAGCCTCAGAAGCACACGGAGAGATAAGAAAGTTCAAGGGAATGCTTCTCCTGTTCCCTGAACATAGAGCATAGAACAGTACGGGTCCTTCATACCCTTCACTTCACGATCTTCCATGTGCCTATCTAAGAGTTGTTTAAATGTCCCTAATGTATCTGAGCTGAAAATGTGTTGCTGGAAAAGAAGGCCTTATGCCTGAAACGTCGATTCTCCTGTTCCTTGGATGCTGCCTGACCTGCTGCGCTTTTCCAGCAACACATTTTCAGCTCTGACCTCCAGCATCTGCAGCCCTCACTTTCTTCTAATGTATCTGACTCTACCAGCACTGCTGGTAGTGCATTCCACACACCCACCACTCTCTGTGTAAAGAACCTACCTCTGACATCTCCCTTCTTGCAATCATTTTAAAGTTATGCCTGCTTGTGATAGCCATGTTTGCCCTGGGAAAAAGTGTCTGGCTATCCACTCTATCTATGCCTCTCTTCATCTTGTCCACCTCTATCAAGTCACCTCGCATCCTTCTTCACTCCAAAGAGAAAAGCCCCAGATCCCTCAACCTTTCTTCATAAGACAGCCCACTGACCCAAATACAGCTGGGTAAATTTGAGCCCTCTCTGAAGATTTCTCATCCTTCCTATAATGAGGTGACCAGAAAAGAACACAATATTCCAATTGTGGTCGTCCCCCGGCTAATAAAAGCCAACACACCACATGCCTTCTTAATAACCTTATCAACTTGGTTGGCAACTTTGAGAAGGCTATGGATGTGGACTTCAAGATCCTGGTGTTCTTCCAAACTGCCAAGAATCCTGCTTTTAACCCTGTATTCTGTATTCAAACTCGACCTTCCAAAATGAATCACTTCACACTTTTCCAGGTTGAACTCCATCAGCCCAGCTCTGCAGCCTGTCAATGTCCCGTTGCAACCGACAACAGCCCTCCACACTACCCACAACTCCGCCAACCTTTGTGTCATTGGCAAACCTACCATCCCACCCTTCTACCTCCTCATCCTAGTCATTTATAAAAATTACAAACAGCAGAGGTCCCAGAACAGATCCCTGCAGAACATCGTTGGTCAACGAGCTCTAGACTGAATACTTTCCACCTATTACCACCCTTTGTCTTCTATGGGCCAGCAAACTCTGTATGCAGACAGCCAAATTTCCCTGTATCCCATGCCTCCTTACTTTCTGAATGAGCTTACCATGGGGAACCTTATCAAATGCCTTACTAAAATCCATATACAGCACATCCACTACTCTACCTTCATCAATGTGTTTTATCACATCCTCAAATAATTTAATAAGGTTTGTGAGGCATGACCTGCCCCTCACAAAGCCATGCTGACTATTTCTAATCAAACCCTGCTTTTCCAAATAATTATAAATCCTGTCTCTCAGAATCGTCTCCAATAATTTGCCCACCGCTGACATAAGGCTGACTGGTCTGTAATTCCCAGGATTATTCCTATTTCCTTTCTCAAACAAGGGAATAATATTTGCCACATTCACAAAAAATGGCACACTGCTCAAATCTTTATCATAAAAGAACATTTTTTTTTCACAGGTGACAAACTTCCAAAGAAGAGTTCCTGCAGATAAAAAATTCCAATCCAAAAGTTACACATTTACTGACCAATATCTCTCCCAAGTGCTGGCAACCAGGTTGAACACATGACTATATTATCCAAACACATTCAAACCAATACACATGATTATATTATTTGATCATACCATTACATGTTCACATAGACTCATAGAGATGTACAGCATGAAAACAAACCCTTTGGTCCAACTCATCCTTGCCGACCAGATATCCAAAATTAATCTAATCCCTTATGCCATCATTTGGCACATAACCCCACCCCCTCACTCTGTTCCTATTCATATATCCATCCAGATGCTTTTTAAATGCTGTAATTGTACCAGCCTCCACCATTTCTTCTGGCAGCTCATTCCATACACACACCACCCTCTGCTTGAAAACGTTGCCCCTTAGGTCCCTTTTAAATTCCACCCCCACCTTACCCTAAACCGATGCCCTCTAGTTCTGGACTCCTCCACCCCTGGGAAAAGATCTTGTCTATTTACCCTATCCATGCCCCTCACGATTTTATAAACATCTATAAGGTCACCCCGCAGCCTCTGACACTCCAGGGCAAATAGCCCCAGCCTCAAATAGGCATTCAGCCTCTCCTTGTGGTGGGTGGGGGGGGGAGAGAAGACATTGCTGTCACTCAGTTCTGGTCTTGCTGTGGGGCCAGTACATGGGATACAGACTCTCCCTCTCTGTCTGTCCCTCCGTCCGTCCCTCTCTGTCTGTCTGTCTCTCTCTCACTGCATCTTTATCTGTCTCTCACTCTCAATCTTTTGGTCTGTCTGTCTGTCTCTCTCTCTCTCTCTCTCTTTATTTCTAGGCCACTGTGTTGGGCTCCCTCTGTGTCTTTGTCACCTTTAGTCTCCTTGTCCTTCGGTTTTTCTCCTCTCTCTCTTTCTCTCTCTCTCTCCCCCCCTCTCTCTCTCTCTCTCTGAATTCCACTGTCTCTGTAACCTCCCCATCCCTTCCTGACCTCTATCCCTCTGTCTGGGTCTGTCTGTCTGTCTCTATTGGGGTCCTATATTCAGGTGTTATACAGACTCACAAGCTTCTGGAGGGTGAATACCCAGCACCTGTCCTGAGGGTTAGGTTTTCCAGAAATCACATCCAGCTCTTGTGCGGCACCATGTTAACAGGCTGAACCACCTCCAGCCCGGCCTGCTCGGTCTGGGGGCCTAGCCTCCTCCTCACTCTCCCATTCTGTTGTCTCCACCTTCCTGGAGAACCTTTAGGCAATTGAATCAAGAGACTAACCTAGCTGGCTCTCAGCCTGGCACATTTCAAACTTCTCTGAGAGAGAGAGAGACAGAGAAAGCGAGAGAAACAGAGAGACAGAGAGAGAGATAGACAGAGAAACAGAAAGAGAGAGATAGAGATTCAGAGAGAGATAGAGAGAAACAGAGAGACAGAGCGAGACAGAGAAACAGAAAGAGAGAGACAGAGAGAATCAGAGTCAGAGACAGACAGAGGAACAGAGAGAAAAGAGAGATAAAGACAGAGAGAGAGAGAGAGAGAGAGAGAATCAGAGAGAGACAGGGAGAGGGAGAGAGAGAGAGACAGTCAGAAAAACGGAGAAAGAGAATCAGAGAGATAGAAAAAAACAGAAATAGAGAGATATATAGAGAGAGGCAGAACAGAGTCAGAGAAGGAGAAAGCCAAAGAGAACCAGAGAGAGATAAACAGAAATAATGAACTAGAGAGAGAGAGAGGGAGGGAGAGAGAGAGAGAGAGAGGTGGAGAGAGGGAGATAGAGAGAGAGAGACAGAGAGAGACTGAGACAGACAGAGGAACCCAGGCTTAGAGACTGAGATAGGAAGGTTTTCCAGAAAAAGGGAGAGGCAGAGAGCAAGATGTACAAAGAGAGAGAGTTAAGGACAAGAAGGGAGACATAAACAGGGTGCGACAAAAGGAGAAAAATAGAGAGATGCAGCCAGAGAGAGTCTGACAGGAAGAGGGGCCCAATCAAAAAGGGAGAGATAGCAAGAACAAATTAGAAAGACAGAGGGAGAAACTGAGCAAGAGAGAGAAAGGGAGAGACACACAATGAGAAAAACATGAAGGGATTCAAAAGGCAAGAGAGAGAAGTTTGATAGTGCAGGACAGAGAGAGGGAGGGAGGGATAAATTTGGAGCAAGCAGAGGGAGCCAGGCAGGAAGATCAGCTGGAAGGGTTGGGAAGAGAGCTGTGTGGAGAGAGGGATTGGGTGGGTGGGGCTGAACCATGGTATGCAGCACCCTGATATAGCCACAGGATGTCCTAAAGCACGTTTCAGTCAAATAAACACTTTCAAATGGAGCAACTGTTGTTAAATTAGGAGATGGATAAATAATATACATCAACAAGTGCAATAATTTTAGAAAGTCATTGAGCTCCAAGCCTCACTGCACAGACATTGCTTGATAAATTGAGAACATTAATAAAGATTGGCACTTACCACAATAATGTTGCACTGTTAGAGGGTCCATCTTTTGGATGGCATGTTTCAATGAGGCTCTGTTTTACCTCTTAGTTGAATGTATCACATCTTATGCTGGACTTGAAGAGAAAATGTGAATGTTTCTGAAAGTGCTGACTGTTATGGACCAGGCCAGACTCCCTCAAACTATTTAAGAACATAGAACATAGAACATAGAACAATACAGCGCAGTACAGGCCCTTCGGCCCTCGATGTTGCGCCGATCCAAGCCCACCTAACCTACACTAGCCCACTATCCTCCATATGCCTATCCAATGCCCGCTTAAATGCCCATAATGAGGGAGAGTCCACCACTGCTACTGGCAGGGCATTCCATGAACTCACGACTCGCTGAGTAAAGAACCTACTCCTAACATCTGTCCTATACCTACCCCCCCTTAATTTAAAGCTATGCCCCCTTGTAATAGCTGACTCCATACGTGGAAAAAGATTCTCACTGTCGACTCTATCTAAACCCCTAATCATCTTATACACCTCTATCAAGTCACCCCTAAACCTTCTTTTCTCCAATGAAAACAACCCCAAGTGCCTCAGCCTTTCCTCATACGACCTTTCTACCATACCAGGCAACATCCTGGTAAACCTCCTCTGCACCCGTTCCAGTGCCTCCACATCCTTCCTATAGTATGGCGACCAAAACTGCACACAAACTCCAGATGCGGCCGCACCAGAGTCTTATACAACTGCAACATGACCTCAGTACTCCGGAACTCAATTCCTCTATCAATAAAAGCCAGTACGCCATATGCCTTCTTCACCGCACTATTTACCTGGGTGGCAACTTTCAAAGATTTGTGTACATGGACACCAAGATCCCTCTGCTCATCCACACTACCAAGTATCCGACCGTTAGCCCAGTACCCCATCTTTTTATTACACTTACTAAAGTGAATCACCTCACACTTAGCTACATTGAACTCCATTTGCCACCTTTCTGCCCAGTTCTGCAGCTTATCTATATCCCGCTGTAACCTGCCACATCCTTCCTCACTGTCTACAACTCCTCCGACTTTCGTATCATCCGCAAACGTACTCACCCAACCTTCTAACCCCTCCTCCAGGTCATTTATAAAAATGACAAACAGCAATGGTCCCAAAACAGATCCTTGCGGAACACCGCTAGTGAGGGCACTCCAAGATGAACATTTGCCATCAACTACTACCCTCTGTCTTCTTCCAGCCAGCCAACTCCTAATCCAAACCTCCAACTCACCCTCAATGCCATACCTCCATATTTTTTGCAGTAGTCTACCATGGGGAACCTTATCAAACGCCTTACTAAAATCCATATACACCACATCTACTGCTTTCCCCTCGTCCACCTCCTTAGTCACCTTCTCAAAGAATTCAATAAGGTTTGTGAGGCACGACCTGCCCTTCACAAAACCATGCTGACTATCCTTGATCACATTATTCCTATCGAGATGTTCATTAATCCTATCCCTTACAATTCTCTCTATGATTTTGCCCACAACAGAAGTGAGACTCACCGGCCTATAGTTACTAGGGTTATCCCTACTCCCCTTCTTGAACAAGGGAACCACATTTGCTAGCCTCCAATCTTCTGGCACTACTCCTGTAGACAACGAGGACATAAAAATCAAGGCCAATGGCTCTGCAATCTCTTCCCTTGCTTCCCAGAGAATCCTAGGATAAATGCCATCAGGCCCAGGGGACGTATCTATTTTCACCCTTTCCAGAATTTCCAATACCTCTTCTCTACATACCTCAAAGCCATCCATTCTACTTAATTGTGACTCAGCACTCACATTGACAACAATGTCCTGTTCCTGATTGAATACTGACGAAAAGTATTCATTCAGTGTCTCCCCAATCTCTTCAGCCTCCACACGCAACTTCCCACCACTATCCTTGACTGGACCTATTCCTACCCTAGTCATTCTTTTATTCCTGACATACCTATAGAAAGCCTTAGGGTTTTCCCTAATCCTACCAACTAAGGACCTTTCATGTCCCCTCCTTGCTGCTCTTAGCTCTCTCTTCAGGTCCTTCCTGGCTACCTTATAACTCTCAATTGCCCCAATTGAACCTTCACGCCTCATCTTTACATAGGCCGCCCTCTTCCATTTAACAAGGGATTCCAATTCCTTATTAAACCAAGGCTCCCTCACACGACCCTTTCCTCCCTGCCTGACGGGCACATACTTATCAAGGACACTCTCTAGTTGCTCCTTGAACAAGCTCCACATATCAATTACACCCTTGCCTTGAAGCTTACTTTTCCAGGCCACACATCTTAAGTCATGCCTCACAGCATCATAATTTCCCTGCCCCCAGCTATAACTCTTGCCCTGTAGTACACACTTATCCCTCTCCATCACGAGAGTAAAGGTCACCGAATTATGGTCACTATCCTCAAAGTGCTCACCTACCTCTAATTCTAACACCTGGCCTGGTTCATTACCCAGAACCAAATCCAGGATGGCCTCACCTCTTGTTGGCCTATCTACATATTGTGTCAGGAAACTCTCCTGCACACATTGAACAAACACTGACCCATCTAACGAACTTGAGCTATAGCTTTCCCAATTAAT
This sequence comes from Chiloscyllium plagiosum, assembly GCF_037043375.1. Taxonomy (NCBI): domain Eukaryota; kingdom Metazoa; phylum Chordata; class Chondrichthyes; order Orectolobiformes; family Hemiscylliidae; genus Chiloscyllium; species Chiloscyllium plagiosum. The sequence continues at coordinate 51,828,202 of NW_028270166.1, forward strand.
ATCAGGAAAGTTAAAGTCCCCCATAACAACCACCCTATTACTTTCACTCTTCTCTTGAATCATCCTCGCAATCCTTTCTTCTACGTTTCTAGGACTATTAGGAGTCCTGTAAAAAACTCCTAACAGGGTGAGCTCACCTTTCCTATTCCTAACCTCAGCCCAAACTACCTCAGATGGCGAGTCTTCATCCATCTAGAAGGTAGCCTAGACTCTAACTTTGTCTTATTTTAAAGGCAGATGTTGAAATGGATATTCCAGGTGTCATGCAGTTGGTCACACCACTCGGCTTTCTGCAAAACAAATGTATTGAAACTGCAGTTGATATACAAACAACAGAAAGCAGAATTTACAATAACTTAAGTATTGGAAAACATTAAAAAATCCAAACCAGCAATGTAACTAAGGAGCTGTTCCAGTCCTGTAATATCCCATAGACACACCCCTTGGCCAAAAGGTAAATTGAAGTACAGATTCTTACAGGCAGGAGGGACCAACATCCAAAGTGTTTCAGAGAGAAAGTCAGTCAGGAGTCATTTGCTGAAGCTTGCAACCTTCCTGGACTCCAGTTTTTGGTTACTACACAGCAAAACCAAACTAGAAAAACCCCGAGCTGGGAGAACTGGCCAGTCTGCTGCCATTATTAAACTGGGCTCTTAAAAAACCAAGGCCAAAATAACCTTGTTAAAGTGTCAGTATTGTCACACTGACCAATATGTTTAATGCTTTACTCTTTGTGAGAACTTGAAAGGCACAAATTGACTCTCATGCTTCTCAAAGACATGACTATATAGGCATAGCTCTCAAGCACTTTGAAATGAACTGAAGTCACGAGAACTGGTTTATAATCACAAGATCTGTTCTCCCAATCCTGCTTTACAGTTATAATACAGTGCAGCCTCAGCACACAGGTTACCGGGACTCCTACTCCACTGAGCTTCCTTCACATGGTGAGGTGGACTAAGGGCTTGTTCAGGGAGAGGCCCTCTTGTGGTACTCCCGCCCCTGGACCTAAGAGGCCTGGGTTCAAGTCCCACCTGCTCTACAGCTGTGCAATAACATCTCTGAACAGGTTAATTCGGAAAATAAAAATAGGTTAAATCAAAAAAATCATGGGAATTCCTGACCTCGTGTTCAGTTCCTGGAGGCAATCGGAGAGGTCACGAGCTCACATATTTGGGTGGTTGCTTTATCCAAGACACTACTATCCAAGACACCAAGTGTCTCCCACCCATCGTCCTCCTCTAACCAAATAAAAAGTTCTGTGCGTCGGTTGACAAGTTGACAAGTGTTTTCTTTTGTGTTTCGTTTTTGCAGCGGTCTATTTGGGAATTTAGAATAGTGGGAATGGAGGTTAGGGCAGTTCCTCCTGCAGTTTGTAGGAGGTAAGGGTCACCTCTAGTGTTCCTGCTGACTTCGTTTTTGGGAAGTGCACCCAACTCCAGCTCCTTGAGAACCATTAGGGAACTGGAGCGGGAGCTGGATGAACTTCGGATCATTCTGGAAGGGGAGGGGGTTATTGAGAGAAGTTACAGGGAGGTAGTTACTCCACAGCCACATGAAGGTAGATAGATTACCGACAGGGGTAGGAAAGGGAACCTGCAGGCAGTGCAGGGATCTCCTGTGGTGGTTCCCCTCAACAACAAGGAGACCGTTTTGGATACTGTTGGGGAGACAATTTACCAGGGGTAAGCAATGGGGTACAGGCCTCTGGCACAGGGTCTGTCCCTGTTGCTCAGAGGGGAAGGGGGGAGAGGAGCAGAGCTTTAGTCATTGGGGACTCCATACTTAGGGGGACAGTTAGGAGATTTTGTGGGAATGAGGGAGACTCACGATTAGTGTGTTGCCTCCCAGGTGCCAGGGTTCATGATGTCACTGATCATGTTTTTGGGATCCTTGAGGGAAAGGGGGAGCAGTTCCAAGTCGTGGTCCATATAGGCACCAGTGACATAGATAGGAAGAAAGATGAGGATCTAAGGCAGAAATTGAGGAAGGTAGGGTGGAAGCTTAGAGCTAGAACAAACAGAATTGTTATTAGATTCCCTACAGTGTGGAAACAGGCCCTTCGGCCCAACAAGTCCACACCGACTCTCCAAAGAACAACCCACCCAGTCCCATTTCTCTCCAACTAATGCACCTAACATTATGGGCAATTTAGCATGACCAATTCACCTAACCTGCACATCTTTGGACTGTGGGAGGAGACCGGAGCACCCAGAGGAAACCCATGCAGACACGGGGAGAATGTGCAAACTCCACACAGACAGACACCCGAGGCTGGAATCGAACCTGGGTCCCTGGTGTAGTGAGACAGCAGTGTTAACCACTGAGCCACCGTGCCACCCCTGGTTTGTTGCCCGTGCCGCGTGCTGGTGAAGTGAGGAACAGGGAGAGAGGGGAGCTGAACACATGGCTGCAGAGATGGTGCAGGAGGGATGGTTTGGGATTTTTGGATAATTGGAGCTCTTTCTGGGTAAGGTGGGACCTCTACAAACAGGATGTACTTCATCTGAACCAGAGAGGTACTAATGTCTTGGTGCGGGGGGGGGGGGGGGGGGGGAGTTCCTGCTCTTTAAACAATGCAGCAGGGGGATGGGAACCTGAATTGTAGTTCCAGTGTACAGGAGATTGAGGGTATTGAGGTCAGGGATAGGTTTACAAGCTCAGGAGAGGGCACTGGCAATCAGGAGGTTGGTTTGAAATGTGTGTGTTTCAATGACAGGAGGATCCGGAATAAGGTGGGTGAACTTGCAGCATGGGTTGGTACCTGGGATTTCGATGTTGTGGCCATTTCAGGGACATGTCTGGAGGAGGAGCAGGAATGATTGTTGTAGATTCAGGGATTTAGAAGGTTCAGTAAGAACAAGGAAGATGATAAAAAGTGGAGTTGGGGTGGTGGAGGTGTGGCATTGTTAATCAAGGGTAATATTACAGTAGCTGAGATAACTTTGAGGACACATTCACTGAGGTAGTTTGGGCTGAGGTTAGAAACAGGAAAGGAGAGGTCACCCTGTTGGGAGTTTTCTACAGGCCTCCAAATTGTTTCAGGGATGTTAAGGAAAGTGTAGCAAAGACGATTCTTGATAGGACCCAGTGTGGCAGGATAGTTTTTATGGGGGCCTTTAACTTCCCCAAAATTGACTGGGAATACTATAGTTCAAGTAGTTTAGATGTCAGTTTATGTTCAATGTGCGCAGGAGGGTTTCCTGACACAGTATGTAGACAGGCCAACAATGCTATATTGGATTTGGTACTGGGGAATGAAGGAGGAGAAAGTGAGGTCTGCAGGTGCTGGAGATCAGAGCTGAAAATGTGTTGCTGGAAGAGCGCAGCAGGTCAGGCAGCATCCAGGGAACAGGAGAATCGACGTTTCGGGCATAATTCCTGAAGAAGGGCTTATGCCTGAAACGTCGATTCGCCTGTTCCCTGGATGCTGCCTGACCTGCTGCGCTCTTCCAGCACCACATTTTCAGCTACTGGGGAATGAACCCTGCCAGGTGTTAGATTTGGAGGTGGAGAGCACTTTGGTGATATATGACCATAATCTGGTTATGTTTACAATAGCAATGGGCAGGAATAGGTATATACTGCAGGGAAAGAGGTATAACTGGGGGAAAGGGAATTATAATGAGATTAGGCAAGATTTAGGATGCAGAGGATGGGTAAGCAAACATCAGGGGATGGACACACTTGAAATGTGGAGCTTATTCAAGGAACAGCTACTACGGGTCATTGATAAGTATATACCAATCAAGCAGGGAGGTAGTTGTCGAGAGAGGGAGCCATGGTTTACAAAAGCAGGTGAAGCTTTTTTCAAGAGGAAGAGGAAGGCTTATGTGAGGATGAGGCATGAAGGCTTAGTTAGGGACCTTGAGTTATAAGTTAGCCAGAAAAGATCTAAAGAGAGGGCTAAGAAGAGCCAGGAGGGGACATGAGAAGCTGTTGATGGATAAGATCAAGGAAAACTCTAAGGCCTTCAATAGGTATATCAGGAATAAAGGAATGACTAGAGTAAGATTAAGGCCAATAAAAGATAAAAGTGGGAAGTTGTGTGTGGAATCTGAGGACATAGGGGGAGCATTTAATGAATACTTTTCGTCAGTATTCACATTGGAAAAGGGCAATGTTAGTGAGAAGGTTTTAGCAATTTTGGAAGATCTGAAAATAGATAAGACCCTGGGCTGGATGGGATTTACCCTCGGATTCTCAGGGAAGACAAGGAGGAGATTGCAGAGCCTTTGGCTTTGATATTTATGTCATCATTGTCAACAGGAGTAGTGCCAGAAGACTGGAGGAGAGCAAATGTTGTTCCCTTGTTTAAGAAGGAGAGTCGGGACCACCCTGGTAATTATAGGCTAGTGAGCCTTACTTCGGTTGTGGGTAAGGTGCGGGAAAAGGTTAAAGAGATAGGATTTATTATCGTTTGGAAAGGAATAAATTGATTAGGGATAGTCAACATGGTTTTGTGAAGGGTAGGTCACGCCTCACTAACCCTTTTGAGTTATTCGAGAAGGTGACCAAACAGGTGGATGGAGGTAAAGCGTTGATGTGGTGTATATGGATTTCAGTAAGGCGTTTGATAAGGTTCCACAAAGTAGACTATTGCACAAAATACGAAGGCATGGGATTTAGTGAACTGGATCAGGAATTGGCGAGCTGAAAGAATACAGAGAGTGGTGGTTGATGGGAAATGTTCATCCTGGAGCTCAGTTACCAGTGGTGTACCACAAGGATCTGTTTTGGGGCCACTGTTGTTTGTCATTTTTATAAATGATCTGGATGTGGGTGTAGAAGGATGAGTTAGTAAATTTGCAGATGACCCTCAGGTAGGCATAGTTGTGGATAGTACCGAAGGATGTTGTGGGTTACAAAGGGACATAGATAAGATGCATGGCTGGGCTGAGAAGTGGCAAATGGAGTTTAATGTGGAAAAGTGTGAGGTAGTTCACTTCAGAAGAAATAACAGGAATGCAGAGTACTGGGCTAATGGTAAAATTCTTGGCAGTGTAGATGAACAGAGAGATCTCGGTGTCCAGGTACGTAAATCCCTGAAAGTTGCCACCCAGGTTTATAGGTTTGTTAAGTAGGCATATGGTATGTTGGCTTTTATTGGTAGGGGGATTGAGTTTTGAAGCCACGAGGTCAGCTTCAGTTGTACAAGAGACTGGTAAGGACGCACCTGGAGTACTGCGTACAGTTCTGGTCACTGTATTATAGGAAGGATGTGAAAGCTTTAGAAAATGTTCAGGGAGATTTACTAGGATGTTGTTTGGTATGGAGGGAAGGTCTTATGAGGAAAGGCTGATGGAACCGAGCCTGTTTTCGTTGGAGATAATAAGGTTGAGAGGTGATTTAGATGAGATGTATAAGATAATCAGACGGTTAGATACGTGGACAGTGAGAGCCTTTTTCTTTGAATGGTGAAGTCTGATAGCTTTAAATGGAGGGGACATAGCTTTAAGTTGAGGGGTGATAGATTTCGGACAGATATCGGGGTAGTTTCTTTACACAGAGAGCAGAGAGAGTAGTAGAGGCATTGAAAGGCCTGCATGCAATAGGAGTAGACTTGCTGATGTTAAGGGCATTTAAATGGGCATTGGACATACATATGGATAATAATGGAATGGTGTAGGTTAGATGGGCATCAGATCAATTTCACAGGTCAGCACAACATCAAAGGCCGAAGGGCCTGGACTGCGTTGTAACGTTTTAGATTACTTACAGTGTGGAAACAGGCCCTTCAGCCCAACAAGTCCACACCGACCCTCTGAAGAGCAACCCACCCAGACCCATTCCCTTACATTTACCACTTCACCTAACACAACGGTGCAATTTAGCATGGCCAATTCACCTAACCTGCACATTTTTGGACTGTGTGAGGAAACCGGAGCACCCGGAGGAAACCCACACAGACACAGGGAGAATGTGCAAACTCTACACAGACAGTTGCCTGAGGTGGGAATTGAACCTGGGTCTCTGGTGCTGTGAGGCAGCAATGCTGACCACTGTGCCACCGTGCCGCCATGTTCAATATCCTATGTTCATAGCCCCTCATAACTGTCATCCTGGATGGACGAGACATGAAAAAGACAAAATTAGACCCTTTGAAAGTTTTGCTGTTGTGTCTGTGCCTGCTTTGTGACCGTCAGCAACAAACAGGCAGACAGCCTGAACTCTGTGTTTCACCACCTCTGGTGTTGCAGCACCCTCTATTGAACAGCCTTGCTTTGCAGATCATTCCCACGGTCCTGTGGTGATTGTCAGGATTCGAACATGGCTCAGAGCTGAAGGAAATATCTGAAATCTTTAAATGTTGTTCAGATTTTATTGAATTTTAAAAAAAACCCAGCGTGATGATGATATTAATATTCAGGAATTCTGACAGTCTCCAAAATTGAATACACATCCGACATAACTCACTGACTTTGTTTTGCAAAAATTTACTTTATTCATCTACAGGTAAATTGAAATGGTTCAGCTGGGACATTGCAGAAAGTCCAGTGCAATTATGACATTTTAGCATTAATCCAAGTGTAAGGAAAATGACCTTTTAATAAACATTTCAAGCTTTGGTGCTTCCCTCAGCACATAGTCCTGGGCCCTGGAATATGCCAGTCTGCAGCACTCAGTCAGGGTGACTCTTTGCATTGGGAGACGAATATGTTTCAGACAAATCAAAGAGCGTCTTTCACTAAGTTGGTGGTTGTGCAGGCGCGGCTGATGTTTGTCTTAGTGTGCATCCCAGGGAGCATCCTGTAGACCAGGGAGTCCCATATTACAGACACACATCACATACAACAACAACACCAAGAGTGCCTCACACCCGACAACCAGAGTTTTCCCACAATGGAGAGGGAATGGAGGTCCGAAAAGCCCAGTTTCTACCTCATCTTGGTGATACACTCTTCCCAAGTTTTTGCGCATACCATGCCCCGTCTGAACTAGGTAACCAGCACCTTCAGGCAATCTGACTTGATGGTGAAGGGGATAGAGAATCAGTCAGCCCAGTTCCCAAAGAAGATGACCTCACTCTTGCCTCGATTTCCATGGACTCCCGAGGCCAGTTTGAACCGGTCGCAGATGCTCATGAGTCTGCGCATTGACAACGGACTTGATGTCATCAATGTACCGGCCTCTGCTGCCAGGAATAGTCACCCCTCTCAGGCTCACATCCTTCCTGATGGACTCGACAAAAGTTTTACATACAAAACACAAACAAAGCCGTAGAGAGTGGGCAGCCCTGCCTGACTCCGGTTTTGATCGGGAAGCTTTCTGATTCCCACCCCATTGATTGAGACTGCGCTAACAATGTTGGTGTAAAGCAGTCGGATCAAATTGCAGATTCCCTTCACAAAGCCTATTTTGGAGAGCACATCCTGCTTGTATGTGTGTGAAATCCTGTGAATGACCTTCTCCTGGTCCAGGCTGATGAGGCAGACATCCACCTCTTTGTCCTGCACGTGGGCAATCGTATCCCTGAGGAGCACGCGCTCTCCGAGATCGCCACATTTTAACCTATTCCAATTAATCATGCTGGGGAAGTGCTCTCAGATAGCAATCTGTTCCCATTGGCTGAGGGAACTTTGGCAAGCTTTGACAAAGGAGTAGCATTCCAAAAGTTTGTATTTTCAAATGAACCTGTTGGACTATAACGTGGTGTTGTGTGATTTTCAGCTGAGGGAATGTGACAGTGCAATGCTATATTGTCACCACTAGATCTGGTGTTGTCCAGCTGGAAGCTCTCATGTGATCCTCAATGATGTGGAGGAGCCGGTGTTGGACTGGGGTGGGTAAAGTTAAAAATCACACAACACCAAGTTATACTCTAACAGGTTTATTTGGAAGCACTAACTTTTGGAGCACTGCGTCTTCAGGTGTTGTGTGATTTTTAACGAGATCCCACAAGGCCAACGTTTTGCAGGACAAAAACTTTAAATTAAAAGAAGGCCATTTATTGTGGGCGGCACAGTGGCACAGTGGTTAGCACTGCTGCCTCACAGCGCCAGAGACCCGGGTTCAATTCCCGCCTCAGGCGACTGACTGTGTGGAGTTTGCACGTTGTCTGTGTGGGTTTCCTCCGGGTGCTCCGGTTTCCTCCCACAGTCCAAAGATGTGCAGGTCAGGTGAATTGGCCATACTAAATTGCCCATAGTGTTAGGTAAGGGGTAAATGTAGGGGTATGGGTGGGTTGCGCTTCGGCAGGTCGGTGTGGACTTGTTGGGCCGAAGGGCCTGTTTCCACACTGTAATGTAATCTAATCTAATCTAAAAATCGGATTGCAACAGATTTATTTTTAACAGCTTCTCGAACTAAATTAACAGATACGGAACAAAAACAGAAATTGCCAGGGAAACTCAGCAGGTGTGAACACTTTGTCAAAAATGAAGTTCTAAAGAAAAGTGATACTAGACTCAGAACAATAACTCCATTCCTCTCTCAGTAGATGCTGCCAGGCTTACTGAGTTTCTCCAGACGTCTCTCTGCCTGTTTCAGGTTTCCGGCATCTGCAATACTTTGAACAGAAGTCGATTATTTTTGCACACAGCAGATTTTTTTTAAGAAACTCTTGAGCTTGAGCTCTATCAGTTGAGTCATGATGGAATTCCATGTCAAGGACCTGGCTGTGATAGAGACTCTGAAATCCAGGCTCACCGAGACCATCGAAGATGGTGGTTAGGTTTGCGCTTCATGCTCCCCTCACCTGTGACATCGTGCCAAGTGCCAGCTGAAGTTGTGACCATGGATGTGATCATGCTTTACATTAGCAACACTAGCCTCTCATCCCTCTGACCCACCCCTCACATCCCAATCCACCAACACCAGCCTCTCACCCACCCCTCACATTCCAATCCTCCAACACCGGTCTCTCACCCATCCCTCACGTCCCAAACCTCCAACACTGGCCTCTCACCCACCCCTCACATACCAATCCTCCAACACTGGCCTCTCACCCACCCCTCACGTACCAATCCTCCAACACTGGTCTCTCACCCACCGCTCACGTACCAATCCTCCAACACTGGCCTCTCACCCACCCCTCACATACCAATCCTCCAACACTGGCCTCTCATCCACCCCTCACATACCAATCCTCCAACACTGGCCTCTCACCCACCCCTCACGTACCAATCCTCCAACACCAGTCTCTCACACACCCCTCACGTACCAATCCTCCAATACCGGCCTCACACCCACCCCTCACGTACCAATCCTCCAACACTGGCCTCTCACCCACCCCTCACATACCAATCCTCCAACACTGGCCTCTCACCCACCCCTCACATACCAATCCTCCAACACTGGCCTCTCATCCATCCCTCACGTACCAATCCTCCAACACTGGCCTCTCACCCACCCCTCACATACCAATCCTCCAACACCGGCCTCTCACCCACCCCTCACATACCAATCCTCCAACACTGGCCTCTCACCCACCCCTCACATACCAATCCTCCAACACTGGCCTCTCATCCATCCCTCACGTCCCAATCCTCCAACACTGGTCTCTCATCCACCGCTCACGTACCAATCCTCCAACACTGGCCTCTCACCCACCCCTCACATACCAATCCTCCAACACTGGCCTCTCACCCACCCCTCACATACCAATCCTCCAACACCAGTCTCTCACCCACCCTTCACGTACCAATCCTCCAACACCGGCCTCTCATCCACCCCGCACGTCCCAATCCACCAACACTGGCCTCTCACCCACCCCTCACGTCCCAATCCTCCAACACTGGCCTCTCACCCACCCTTCACGTACCAATCCTCCAACACCGGCCTCTCACCCACCCCTCACATACCAATCCTCCAACACCGGCCTCTCACCCACCCCTCACGTCCCAATCCTCCAACACTGGCCTCTCACCCACCCTTCACGTACTAATCCTCCAACACCGGCCTCTCACCCACCCCTCACGTACCAATCCTCCAACACTGGCCTCTCACCCACCCCTCACATACCAATCCTCCAACACTGGCCTCTCACCCACCCCTCATATACCAATCCTCCAACACTGGCCTCTCACCCACCCCTCATGTACCAATCCTCCAACACCGGTCTCTCACCCACCCCTCACATACCAATCCTCCTCCTCTGCCTTCAACCACTGAAGAATGTTTTCTTCTTTCTTCATCGCTGCGTGTGGGCGCCAATGGCAATGCTGGCATTTGTTGTCCACCCCTAGTTACCTAGAATGGAATGGATTGCTGGGCCTTCTAAGAGGATGACTAAGAGTCATTTACGTTGCCATGTTTTTGGAGTCACAGGTAGGCCAGACCAGATAAGAATGGCAGATTTCCTTCCTGAAAGACCATTAGGTACACCAGTTATGTTTTTGCAACAATTTCTGATAGAACATTACAGCGCAGTACAGGTCCTCGATATTGCGCCGACCTGTGAAACCAATCTGAAGCCCATCTAACCTACACTATTCCAATCTCATCCATATGCCTGTCCAATGACCATCTAAATGCCCTTAAAGTTGGCAAGTCTACTACTTTTGCAGGCAGTGTGTTCCACGCCCCTACTACTCTCTGAGTAAAGAAACTACCTCTGACAGCTGTCCTATATCTATCACCCCTCAATTTAAAGCTATGTCCCCTCATGCTAGCCATCACCATCCAAGGAAAAAGGCTTTCACTATATCTTATCTAACCTTATCTAACCCTCTGATTTTCTTATATGTCTCACCTAAGTCACCTCTCAACCTTCTTCTCTCTAAGAAAAGCAGCCTCAAGTTCCTCAGCCTTTCCTCGTAAGACCATCCCTCGAAACCAGGCAACATCCTAGTAAATCTCCTCTGAATCCTTTCCAAAGCTCCCACATCTTTCCTATAATGTGGTGACCACAATTGTGCGCAATACTCCAAATGTAGCCTCATCAGAGTTTTGTACAGCTGCAGCATAATCTAATCATTCTGAAATTCAATCCCTCTACTAATAAAAGCTAATACACTGTTTGCCTTCTTAACAACCTTATCAACCTGGGTGGCAACTTTCAAGGATCTATGTACATGGACACCAAGATCTCTTTGCTCATCGACACTACCAAGAATCTTCCCATTAGCCCAGTACTCTGCATTCCTGTTACTTCTTCCAAAGTGAATCACCTCACACTTTTCCACATTAAACTCCATTTGCCACTTCTCAGGCCAACTCTGCAGCTTATCTAGGTTCCTCTGTAACCTACAACATCCTTCATCACTACTCACAACTCTACCGACCCATAGTGTCATCCGCATATTTACTCACCCATTCTTCTACGCCCTTATCCAGGTCGTTTATAAAAATGACAAACAACCGTAGACCCAAAACAGATCCTTGCGGCACACCACTGGTAACTGAGCTCCAGGATGAATATTTCCCATCAACCACCACCCTCTGTCTCCTTCCAGCTTGCCAATTTCTGATCCAGACTGTTAAATCATCCTCGATACCATACCTCCGTATTTTGTGCAATAGCCTACCATGTGGAACTTTATCAAACACCTTACTGAAATCCATATACACCACATCAACCACTTTACCCTCATCCATCTGTTTGGTCACCTTCTCAAAAAAACTTTGCCTTGGTAATCATTTCTTTATAGCTTTACATTCCATATTTATGAATTGAGTTAAATGCGAACCTATGTCCCCAGAACATTACTACACTACTATGCCACTGTCTTCCCATCAGCCAGGCCAGTGTGATTGAATGAATGGATATATAAGGAAGATCACATTACCCCAGTGATAAAGATATATTGTCTCTTTATCAGAGCCATCAGCCCAGATATTGGCCATGGGTAAATTGTGAAGCCTGGTATCAAGTTGGCATCGACACATGGGAAGTTTGCAGATGACATCAAAATTGGTGTCATGGACAGTGAAGAAGGTTACCTCAGAGTACAATGGGATCTTGATCAGATGAGCCAATGGGCTGAGGAGTGGCAGATGGAGTTTCATTTAGATAAATGTGAGGGGTTGCATTTTGGAAAGGCAATTCAGGGCAGGACTTTTACACTTAATATTAAGGTTCTGGGAAATGTTGCTGTACAAAGAGACCTTGGAGTACGGGTTCATAGTTCCTTGAAAGTGGAGTGTCAGGAAGATAGGATAGGGAAGAAGGTAAAAACAAGGACTGCAGATGCTGGAAACCAGAGTCTAGATTAGAGTAGTGCTGGAAAAGCACAGCAGGTCAGGCAGCATCCGAGGAGCAGAAAAATTGGTTTCAGGTAAAAGCCCTTCATCAGGAATAGAGGGCTTTTGCCTAAAACGTCGATTTTCCTGCTCCTCGGATGCTGCCTGACCTGCTGTGCTTTTCCAGCACCACTCCAATCTAGGATAGTGAAGAAGGCATTTGATATGCTTGCCTTTATTGGTCAGAGCATTGAGTATGGAGCTGGGAGGTCATATTGTGGCTGTGCAGGACATTGGTTAGGCCATGCTTTGCTATAGGAAGGATGTTATGAAACTTGAAAGGGTTCTGAAAAGATTTGCAAGGATGTTGCCAGGATTGAGGGTTTGAGCTATTGGGAGAGGCTGAATAGACTGGGGCTGTTTTCCCTGGAGCGTCAGAGGCTGAGGGGTGACCCTATAGAGTTTTATAAAATCATGGGGGGCATGGATAGGAGAAATAGAAAGAGTCTTTTCCCTGGGGTGGGGGAGTCCAGAAATAGAGGCCATAGGTTTAGGATGAGAAGGGAAAGATATAAAAGAGACCTAAGGGGCAACTTTTTCACACAGAGGATGATGCGTGTATGGAATGAGCTGCCAGAGGAAGTGATGGTACAATTACAACATTTGAAAGGCACCTGAATGGGTATATGAATAGGAAGCGTTTGGAGGGATCTGGGCCAATTCTAGCAAATGTGACGAGATAAGTTTAGGATATCTGGTCGGCATGGATGAGTTTCACTGAAGGGTCTGTTTCCGTGTTGTACATCTCTGTGACTCTATGATTCTATGACTTGAAGTCGTCAGGCATTAGAGGGCTACAATCAGACCAATGAGAAAAAGTAACTTGTGACCAACTCATCACTGAGTGAGGTTACACACGAGTCCTGTTACAAAGTCCTTGGATAAGGAATTTAATGGTAGGAGAAGGCTGCTGATGATGCAGGAAATGACAATGTGGAGAGGGTCAGACTCTGTTAGAACCTGGTATCACACATAGCCTCTGCTGGAGTTTTAAAATTGGATTTGGCACTGAGTTACATGGAGCTCAATCCTGCTATCTCTCTTTCAGCAAGCAGACAAAATTTTACTGCCTTTGACAATATTCATCCCAGGCAGGAAGGAGTAAAGTTATCAGTGAGATTACATAGAGCATAGATCATAGACCATAGAACATAGATTATAAAACATAGAACAGTACAGCACAGTACAGGCCATGGGAAAAATGTCTCTGTCTATGCCTCTATGCCTCTCAACATCTTGTACACCCCTATCAAGTCACCTCTCATCCTTCTTTGCTCCAATGATAAAAGCCCTAGCTCACTCAACCTTTCGTCATCAGACATGCCCTCCAGTCCAGGCAGCATTCTGATAAATCACCTCTGCACCCTCTCTAAAGCTTCCACATCCTTCCTATAATGATGCGACCAGAACTGAACACAATATTCCAAGTATGGTCTAATTAGAACTCTATAGAGCTGCAGCATAACCTCATCAATCTTAAACCCAATACCCCTGCTAATGAAAGCCAACACACCATTTACTTTCTTAACAACCCTGTCAACCTGGGTGGCAACTTTGAGGCATCTATGAATGTGGACTCCAAGTTCCTGGTGTTCCTCCATACTGCCAAGAATCCTGTCTTTAACCCTGTACTCTGCATTCAGATATGACCTTCCAAAGTGAATGACTTCACACTTTTCCAGGTTGAACTCCATCTGCCACTTCTCAGACGAGCTCTGCATCCTGTCAATGTCTCGTTTCAACCTACAAAGCACTTCACACTACCCACAACTCCACCAACCTTCATATCATCTGCAAACTTATTCACCCACCCTTCCACCTCCTCATCCAAGTCACTTATAAAAAATCACAAAGAGCAGATGCTCCCTGCGGAACACCACTGATCACCAAGCTCCAGGCTGAATACTTTCCATCTACTACCACCCTCTGTCTTCAATGGGCCAACTAATTCTGTATCCAGACAAACAGACAGGTTTCCCTGTATCCCATCCCTCCTTACTTTCTGAATGAGCCCACCAGGGGGAACCTAAACAAATGCCTTGCTAAAATCTATGTACATCACATCCACTGCTCTACCTTCATCAATGTGTTTTGTTGCATCATCAACGAATTCAATACGGTTTGTGAGGCATGACCTGCCCCTCACAAAGCCATGCTGACTATGTCAAATCAAACAATGATTTCCCAAGTAATCATAAAGCTTGTCTCTCAGAATCCTCTCCAATATTTTGCCCACCACTGACAGAAGGCTGACTGATCTGTAATTCCCAGGATTATCCTATTCCACTTCTTGAACAAGGGAATAACACTTGCCATCCTCCCATCATCTGATACTACTCCAGTGGACAGTGAGGACACAAAGATCATTGCCAAAGGTGTAGCAATCTCTTCCCTCACTTCCTGTAGTATATACCTTGGGTATATCCCATCAGGCACAGGGGATTTATCTATCCTTATACTTTTCAAAATATTCAGCATATCATCCTTCCTAATATCAACCTGTTCTAGCATATCAGTCTTTTTCTCACTGACCGAGAAATGTCAAGGTCCCTTTCAGTCATGAAGACTGAAGCAAAGCATTCATTAAGGATCTCCCCTACCTCTTCTGACTCCAGGCTCAAGCTTCCCCTTACCCTTACTCTGGCCATCCTCTTGTTCATCACATAAATGTAGAACACCTTGGGGTTTTCCTTAATCCTTCCCACTAAAACTTTTTCATGCCCCTTTCTCGCTTTCCTAAGACCATTCTTCAGTTCCTTCCTGGCTACCTCGTAACCCTCTAGAGCCCTACCTGATCCTTGCCTCCTTAACCTTAAGAAAGCTTCCTTCTTTCTCTTGACTAGATGTTCCACATCCCTTGTCACCCAAGGTTCTTTCATCCTACCATCCTTTCCTTGCCTCAGTGGGATTATCAGCAGGAGCTTCTAAAATATCCTCTGATAAGTTCTATTATTCTGACAAATGAACAATCTATCGCCATGGTTTCAGTTTTAGTGATGAGTGATTGGTGGCTTTGTCAATGAAGCTGACATCACAGTATTAGTCTTAAAGGCTGAAACTGGTGAAGTTAAGGGTTTGCTTGGAGGCCAGGTGAGGGCCAGAGAGCCTGGAGCGGTTACATATTGTCACTTAGAGCTGGCACACTGGGGCCATCGGGAATTGGTGCATGTTCTCAATTTAAACTACACCCTTTATATGAATGTATTTATTAATTTAAGTGCAATGAATGCATTTGTGAACTGGTATGCTTTCTTAATTACCCTATTAACCAGTTCCGTTGACAAGTATCCCAAGGTTCCTCTGTTCCTCTAAACTTCCAGTGTTCTCTCATTCATTGAGCACTCCCTTGTCTTGTTCCTTCTTCCAATGTGCACCACTTCACATTTATCAAGTTACATTCCATCCGCCCACCTGACCAATCTGTTTATACCCTCCTCTAACCTCACACCTTTCTCCTCCCTGTCAACCACTCGGCTGATCTTTTTGACATGGACATACTAACTTACCATCTCTCCCACATTCTCATCTACATCATTTTTGAAGGTCACAAACAATAAGGCAGCCAGCACTGATCCCAGTTGTACATCACTGCACACCATGCTCAAGCCTCACAACCAGTCTTCTACCACCACACTCTGCCTCCAGTGGCTAAGCCAATTTCAGATCCATCTCACCAAGTTACACTGGATCTTATGTGCTTTTACTTCTGTATCAGTTTCCCATGAGTGAACTTGTCAAAGCCTTTGCTGAATCCACATACTTTACATCTGCTGCAATGTCCTGATCTGCTTAGTCACCTCAGCGAGAAATTCAACCAGGTATGAGCTCTATATGAAAAGTCCATAAGACCATAAGACCATAAGACATAGGAGCGGAAGTAAGGCCATTCGGCCCATCGAGTCCACTCCGCCATTCAATCATGGCTGATGGGCATTTCAACTCCACTTACCCGCATTCTCCCCGTAGCCCTTAATTCCTTGTGATATCTGATTATCCCTGATTAAACCCTGCCTCTCCAAACAGAGATTAATTCTCTCTTGCAGAATTTTGTCCAATATATTCCCAACCTCTGATGTGAGATTTAGCATGTTTGTGATTCCTGGTTAATCTCTACTATGCTTTTGTCAATTAATCAGGTGTCTGATGCCTAACCATTGTAGTCTGTCAGAGCAATTTGGAACAGAGAAATCTGTCTGAATCCAGAAACTAGGGACACACTTCCCTGCACCTAAAACAGGACTTCTGTTGAAATACACAGTACAGCACTGAGATCCACACAAGGGGAAAGATATTATGATTGTAGAGAGTGAGTAACCGGTTAGCTGGTACTGTCTGGTATGAAGACTTACAGTTACAAATGATTTGGAGATTCCGGTGTTGGACTAGGGTGTACAAAGTTAAAAATCACACAACACCAGGTTATAGTCCAACAGGTTTAATTGGAAGCACACTAGCTTTCGGAGCGCCAGGGATGTCCTCCACTATCACCTGATGAAGGAGTGGCGCTCCGAAAGCTAGTGTGCTTCCAATTAAACCTGTTGGACTATAACCTGGTGTTGTGTGATTTTTAACTTTGTACAATTACAAAGAAGGACTAAGAAAAATCAACATGATTTAGCTCTGACTAAGGAGCTAAAGGATAGTCAACATTGTGAAAAGATATAAATAAATCTTTTGCTGATTATCGAGCAGTTAAGAACAAGGTACTGAGGTTGCATGCGAGAGATATTGTACAGAAGGCGAGAGAAACATCCTTTAAGTAAGAGTTTAGTTGGTGAGAATTACTGGGGTAGTGGTTGATATTGAAACTCTTCACATTCTGGTGAATGCAGGAAATGGGAAGACGGATGCAGGATGGCATGGGTAAGTGTGTTCAGGACTACTTATTCACATAAAGAGCAAACACTGCCACAGCCTAATTGGACTGAACGGCCTGTGTCTTTGTAACTTTCAATGATCAGCCTGTGTTGACTGGAACATAAAAACACAAGAATGAAGCATTTCAGAGCAGTGATATGCCCAGTGGCCCCGAAACTGCACATCCCTGGACACTAGGGGCAAGTTAGCAAATGTTGTGTGCAATTCTGGTCTCCCTGCTCTAGGAAGGATGTTGTGAAACTTGAAAGGGTTCAGAAAACATTTACAAGGATGTTGCCAGGGTTGGAGGATTTGAGCTACAGGGAGAGGTTAAATAGCCCGGGGCTGTTTTCCCTGGAGTGTCAGAGGCTGAAGGGTGACCTTATAGAGGTTCATAAAATCATGAGGGGCATGGATAGGGGGGAATAGCCAAGGTCTTTTCCCCAGGGTGGGGGAATCCAGAGCTAGAGGCATAGGTTTAGGGAGAAGGAGGAACGGTTTTAAAGGGACCTAAGGGGCAACCTTTTCACTCAGCGGATGGTGCATGCATGGAATGAACAGCCAGAGAAGGTGGTGGAGGATGGTATAATTGCAACATTTAAAAGGCATCTGGATGGGTATATGAATAGGAAGGGTTTAGAGGGAAATGGGCCAAGCGTTGGCAAATGGGACTGGATTAATTTCGGATATCTGGTCGGCATGGACGAGTTGCACCGAAGGATATGTTTCCGTGATATATATCTTGATGACTCTATAACTCCAGCCTGCTCTGCCATTCAATGAGACCCAACGGGATCTGGTGTGGCCTAATCTCCAAACCTATAGACAGCCTTGACTACCCAAAACTTAACTCAGTCTCACGTAAGTTCAATGACCCAGCCTCCACTGTTTACTGGAGAAGAGTATTTCACAGACTAACAAGACTTCAGCTTTTAGCTTTAATACAAGAAACCTTAAGGCATCCTTTCTAGCTTCCATGGGGCTCATTCCTAGATTCTACAAGGCAGATCCATGGGCTGGACAGGCTTGGTCTTCTTTAGTCTTCCCTTCCAGGGAAAACAATATCATTACTCTCTTCTCAAGGTTGAAATGGGCCATGAATGGTGATTTCATGATGGGCACACAGGCAAAGGGCAATGTCAACTGAGACAGTCCAGGTGTCAAAATAACTTCTCAGGATTTTCATGCTTTTAATTTGATTTTTCTCCTGGATTCGATTCGAAATAGAGAGCCTGTTTTGGATGTGGAGTGAAATGTCTTGAATTTGGAGCTTGAAGCACAAAAGATGTGCACCTTCGGAGGATTGGCCAAGCTAAATTGTCCTGTGGTGTCCAGAGATGTGCAGGTTAAGGTGGATGGGCCATGTTAAATTTCCCCATCGTGTCCTGAGATGTGCAGGTTAAGGTGGATTGGCCACGTTAAGTTGCCCAAAATGTCCAGGGCTGTACATATTAGGTGGATTAGCCACGGAAAATGCAGTGTTAGGGAGGTGGGTCTGGGTGGGATGCTCTTCAGATGGTCAGTGCAGACTCAATGGATTGAATGACCTCTTTCCTTACTGTAGCAATTCCAGGATTCTATGTCAAACTTCAGAGGTGGGAAGTAGTTACAAGTAGATACAAAAACTTATTTCTAGAAACACAATGGGAAGCAAAATCTTAAAGCAGCTCACTCGTCGAGGAGTCCCGATATCAAAAACGGCCAACAGATCCTTCACTTACCCCTGGGCACTTGGAAAACATCCTGCAGTAAGTCAAACATTTTGTGTTAAAAAGATCACTCATAACTGTACATCCCTACTGATTAGATTAGAGACCCCAAATATATTGCTAATGCAGTATTACAGGAAGCGATTTTAGCAATATAGAGGAGGATACATATGGAAGTATTTAAAAGGTCGACAGTCCTGAAATTAGAGCCATCATTTCACAGAATCATAGAATCATTATGATGCAGAAGGAGGCCATTCGGTCCATTTATCCCTGTATTGGCTGTATTCTCTAGTATCAGTCTCCTGCCTTTTCCCCAGATCTGAGCAATCATTCAGCAATACCCTCCAGAATGGTTCGATTGAACCTGCCTCCACCACAGTTCCAGGCCCTAGGTTCTCACTGAGAGAAAAAGGCTTTTTTTCTCATATCATCTCTGCTTCTTTTACATATTACATTAAATCCTTTCTCTCTTGTTCTGGTTTCTTTTATGAGCAGGAACAGCTTCTTGCGATCTACTTTGTCCAGCCCACTCATGATTTGTAAAACCTCTACCAAATCTCCTCTCAGTCTTCATGTCTCTCCAAGGAGAAGAGTCACAGCTTCTTCCATCTATCCCAATCACTGAAGTTTCTCAGTTCTGGGTTACAGGGAGAAAGCAGGAAAATGACACCAAATGAAAAGGCCCTTCAGTGAGCCAGTGCAGACACAGTGGCCTCCATCTGCTCCATAACAATTCTGTGATTTAAAGAAAATAAACTTGGAGGAAATGATTTGCATTTGGAAAAGTATAGGTCAACAAATGAAAGTTTCCTGATGAAGGGCTTTTGCCTGAAACGTTGATATTCCTGCTCCTCGGATGCTGTCTGACCTGCTGTGCTTTTCCAGCACCACTCTAATCTTGACTCTGATCTCCAGCATCTGCAGTCCTCACTTTCACCTAAATGAAAGTTAATATTAACTTCTTCTAGGCAAATGTTGTATAAGCAATGTGATTGAGTTATTTGATTAAGTATTGGATAGTTTTGATGAGAATCATGTGATTGATGGCTTGTAAATGGAACTTTTAAAAGAATTTGAACAGGTATCATATAACAAACTGGTTAGCAAAATAAAATTCTAATGGGGTTAAAGTGACAGTGACGTCAAGAACGTAAACTAGACTATGGAACAAGAAACAAGGAGCACTTGGACACAGTTAATTAAGGACTGCCCAGTGATCAGTACCAGGGCCATTGCTGTTTCTAATATACAATCATGACCTGACCTCTTTACATAGCTTGCAGATGGAATGAAACTCATAATTATAGTGATCAAGAGGAAGAGAAGCAGCAAATTGAAGAGGATTAAGGCAGACATGTAAAATGGGCAGACATGCAACAGATTGAATTTATTTTGACAAGAGTGAAGTGATCCATTTGATCGGGAATGGGGAGAGCTGATGTAATGTACACGAACAGAGTGGCCCAGGGAGTATCTTGTCTCTGAGAGAGGCAGGATGATTTGGGCTGGCTGGAATCCTTGTCTTTATTTTTAAATTGAGGCTTAGGGCTGATCCTTACAGGGGTCTGAATGATGTGGGTAATGGTAGAATGGGTGGCAAAATCAGTCAAGAGGTCTGGCGAGCCCTATCTCAATGTCAGGATCATCTCATTCCATCTTTTATGTTTTTCACAAGTGGGAGAGCACGGTTTTTGTTAGGTAGTAGAAGTTTTCAGTTGACAGGAATTTATAGAGTTATAGAGTCATACAACACAGAAATAGATTCTTCGGTTCAACTGGTGTATACCGACCAATTTTCCCAAGCGAATCAGTGTGATGGCTCAGTGGTTAGCACTGCTGCCTCACAGCACCAGGGACCCGGGTTCGATTCTAGCCCTGGGCAACTGTCTGTGTGGAGTTTGCATATTCCCCCCGTGTCTGGGTGCTCTGATTTCCTCCCACAATCCAAAGATGTGAATTGGCCATGCTAACATGCTCATAGTGTTCAGGGATAAATATAGAATAGTAGGAAAATAGGTCTGGGTGGGTTACTCTTTGAAGGGTCGGTGTGGACTTGTTGGGCCAAATGGCCTATTTCTACACTGTAGGAATTCTGTGAAACTAGTCCCATTTGCCTCAATTTGGCCCATAAACCTTCTAAACCTTTCTGTAGTGATTGTAATGGTGTCAGCCAGCCGGACCTCTTAGAATATGAGTTCCCTGATTGGGACTGTTAACCTGGTCCAATCAGGGAGCCCTGGCTGAAAAATAAGAACAGGAATGTCAGAGATTCTGTTCACTCTGACAGCTGTGGGTATGAAGGCCTGACTTGTAAATAAAGGGGCACTTGGTGATGAGATACGACCTCCATGGAGTTGTTTCAGTGGCAACGAGAGAAAAGCATGCTCCTGAAGACTTTTGCTCATAATTGTTGTCTTTCAGTTTGGGGTAAGCACCATGTAGTTATTTGAGAAACTTAACTCGTTCAATTCTACTGTCAAAGACAGGGCCCAGTATGGGGCAAATATGCAATATTTTCTACAGGCAAATGACATTGGGATAGATGAAAAGTAATGAGTAATTCTCCTGACAGCTTGTGGTCCCACGGATTACTTGGTTATTAGGAGCCAAATGTTCCCTGAGGCACCAAATATTAAAACCATTCAAGAGTTGACAGATTTAGCTAAGGAATACTACAACCCTAAGCTTCCTCTAATTCTGAGCCACTATCATTTTCACTTGGCAGTTCCAGAACCAGAAGAACACAGGATTTTTGACTAGGTTGAGGCAACTGGCAGAGGCATGTAACTTTGGTTTAACCTTTAATGAGATGCTGAGAGACTATTTGGTACGTAGGACTAATGATATAACCGTGCAAAAGTATGCAAAAGCCCACCTGGACTTAAAGAGGCATGATAACTGGCTCTGACATTGGAAAATGCAGTAAGTGGAGCATACGCATTGCACGGTATTCTGATGGAAGTGGACACCTTCACCAGTCCAACTGAGATTGTGGAACTCAATTGCTTAGCCTTATTCAGGACATATCCTGAACAGAGGGACTCTGGGTCAGCGTACAACAAGACCCAAAACAAAACCACGCCTCAACCAAACCATTCAAATTTTCTTCAGGAAGCAGGCTGGTAAGCCTGTATGCAGACACGAGACAACAGCAGAGTCCCACCAGACATAAATTGAATAAAAGAACTCATAGACCAATACCCAGGAGATTGCACACCCTGGGAAGTCTCCCTACACCTGGTTTGGAACAGTTAAATTGTTTTGCAACATCCAAATCAAAACCAATCAAAATAAATGTCTGGTTAAATGGTCATCCGGTTCTAATGGAGGTCGATACCAGCACAGCCATATCAATGATAGCAGAACCAGTCTTTAACAAAAATCAGTCTGGTCTCCAACCTTTCAATTTGTACAAAACCCCGACCAGACTAAGAACCTATACTGGGGAACCTTTACAGATGAAGGGTACAACTTCGGTTCCGGTCTCGTCTGAGAAGCAACTAGCTCAGTTACCACTGATTGGAGTAACCACGAAATTGGTTGAGAAAGATTCAACTTGATTGGCTCAATTATTCAATTAGAAAATGGCTAACTAAATGAAGTCCTAATTAAATACCATAAAGTTTTCAGAAAAAAGTCGAGGGACTATCAAATTGAATTGAATTGAATTTATTGTCACATGTACCGAGGCACAATGTCTTGAGAGCAATCAGGCAGATCACAGAGTTGAGTAGCATAAATAGTAAATAATAGGTAAATAAAAACATAGGTACAGGCCAATGTTCAGAGTTTGTGAGTCCATTCAGTAATCTAACAACAGTAGGGTCGAACTGTTTTGAAAGTGGCTGGTATGTGTGTTCAGGCTTCTGTACCTTCTCCCCGATGGTAGAGGTTGTAGAAAAACATTGCCAGGGTGGGATGGATCTTTGAGAATGCTGGCGGCCTTTCCTTGACAGTGAGCCTGGTAGATGGATTCTATAGATGGGAGGTTGGCCTTTGTGATTGCCCGGGCTGAGTTCACCCCTCTCTGTATCCATCTCCAATTTTGAATGGTACGGTACCATACCAGGTAGTGATACATCCAGACGGAATGCTCATGATGGCGTACCTATAAAAGTTGGCAAGAGTATTCACCATCATGCCGAATTTCCTCAGCTGCCTGAGGAAGAAGAGACGTTGTTGGGCCTTTGTAACCAGTGCGTCCACATGAAGAGTCCAAGAAAGCTTGTTGTGGATGACCACTCCCAGGAGCCTGACACTGTCCACTCATTCCACCTCAGTGCTGTTAATGTATAGGGGGGCATGTGTAACATCTTGTTGAAAGTCAATAATGAGTTCCTTGGTTTTGCCAGCATTGAGATCTAGGTTTTTCCCATTGCACCATTTTTCCAGGTCTTCCACCTCCTGTCTGTAGTCTGGTTCATCACCATCTGAGGTTCGACCGACTACGGTGGTGTCATCAGCCAATTTGCAAATGGCATTAGTCTGGTGTTTGGTGATGCAGTCCTGGGTATACATTGAGTCCAATAGGGGGCTGAGTATGTACCCCTGGGGGACTCCAGTGTTGAGTGTTAGTGAAGATAAAATATTGTCCCCAACCTTTACTGATTGTAGCCTGTAGGTCAGGAAACTGAGGATCCAGTTGCAGACAGTGGGGCTTAGTCCGAGATCACTAAGTTTAATAATCAGTCTCAAGGGGATAATAGCGTTGAAGGCTGAACTGTAGAAAATGAGTAGGATTCTTACGTAGCTGTTCTTGGTATCAAGATGTTCTAGGATTAGTGGTGCTGGAAGAGGACAGCAGTTCAGGCAGCATCCAAGGAGTGTTCTAGGCAGGAGTGAAGGGCAAGTGATATGGCATCTGACGTGGATCAGTTGGTCTGATAGGCAAATTGAAGTGGGTCAAGAGTAGTGGGAAGGCTAGAGTTGATTAATGCTATGACCAGCCTTTCAAAGGAGCTAAGACCAACTCAGATGTCAACCAGGAAGCAATTCCACGATTCTGCAAGGCCCACCCAGTGCCATTTGCTTTATGGACAAAAGTGGAGGCAGAAATTAAAAGACTGGAAAGAGAAGGAATGATCAAACCAGAGCAGTCTGCAGATGGGCAGCACCAGTCATACTGATTGTGAAGCTTAATGGGTTGGTTCACCTTTGTAAGGATTTTAAACAAATGGTAACCTGCTTCTCATGGCTGGATAAATACCAATCCTTTGCATAGAGGATTTATACTCAAAGCTGGCAGGGCGACTGTCCTTCACGTAGCTGGACATGAGCCATGCGTACCTGCGATTGTGGTTAGATGAGGATTGCCAGAAGTATGGGATAATTAATACCAAAAAGGTTTGTACCAATTTACAAGACTGCCACTTCGGGTATCATCAATCTGTGCAATCTTTCAGCAGATGATAGAGAATATTTTACAAGGTCTACCCTAGCTCACTATTTATGAGATGATGTGATAATAGAAGGGAAGACCAATAAGGAGCACTTAGACAACTTGGACATAGTCCTTTGATGTTTCTCCCAGGTGGTTGTATGCCTTAGAAGGGAAAAATGTATATTCTAGGCACCCCAAGTGACCTGCTTGAGCTACCCAGTAAACAAGATCGGGTTACACCCATTAGAAGATAAAGTGAGGACGAGTAAAGGTGGCCTAGCTCCCATGCCTGTACTAGAGCTTAGGTCTTGCCTTGTGCTGGGGAATTATTACAGAAAGTTAATACATAACCCAGCCTCTATCCTGGTACCTTTGCATCAACTCTTTAAAAAGGGTCAACATTGGAAATGGTCGCATAGCCAAGCCATAGCTTTGAGGGAAGTGAAGGAACAGCTATCAACATCTAAGATGTTGGCACACTATGATCCCAAGCAAGATCTAATATTGACATACAATGCCTTTCCACATAGTATTATGGTAACATTAGCTCATAGGCGGCTCAATGGAGAGGAACGCTCAATAGCATATGCTTGCAGAACATTGGCTAATGCAGGATGCGAATACGGCCAGTTGAAGATGGAATGTTTGGTGGTCATATTTGGAGTCAAGAAATTGCACCCATACCTTTACGGATGTAAGTTTGTAATAATAACGGACCACAAATTCCTGCTCGGTCTACTTAGAGAGGACAAGGCAGTGCTGCCTGTAGCTTCAGGCCAAATTTAGCAGTGGGCTCTAATACCAACCACGTACAATTACAAGTTGGAATACTATCGTCCTGAGATTAGAGATAAGATGTTAAATCTAAATGTTGCTTACTTAATATGTTTTTTTAATCATCTATGTGTGTTATTCCTAATTAACGTGATTAAATCGTGATGATCATTTGTTTTCTTCTTTTGAAGGCTACCGGTTTTTCCCAAGTAAAGAAAACAGTTAATGGTCCTGGATCTGAAAGCGTTCCTCCAGGAAAGGACTCATCCACAAACAGTCAAGCAAAGCATTTTTCACTCAAAGATATGACAATCAGAATTGTCAAGTCACAAACAGGGACGACGGAGGGCATGCTGAGGAACTGGCTCCTCAGAGAAAGCCTGTCCCAGCATCAGGGTTGGATGGGAGCAGTTCCTCAGTTACTGTTCACACCACGGTGCATCCATCCTTGAGAACAATGCCAGCAGATATGGTGACCAAAAGTGACATTTACACAAATGTCCACTCTGACCAAGCTGCTGTGGACTCATTATCAGCGTACAAAATGCCAGATCTGAAGACCCCCTCCAGTCAGAGCCCTATGAAACAGCCAGATGGAGCTTGTCTGATCCAAGATGTCCAATCTGTGCACTTGCAATCTTACATACCATCCAATGCTAACAGGCCTATTCAGTTCTACACCTCACCTTCTGATAAACCTCCAAATTACTACTTCTGGTACTGTCCTTACTGGCAGATTCAAAATAACCCCCTCTGTACTCCCATTGGCACAGGGCAATCTCCAGTCCCTCAAAACCCAGCAGAGATGTCGGAGCCAGCAGACGTGGAACCCACTGCCTTTGACCATGTCTGAATGTGCTCATATCTCACCTATACCCGTGATGACAGGGCTCATACCTCGCCTATACCCGTGATGACAGGGCTCTGTATGATATTTTCTTCCACATTCCTGATCCTCACATCTCCAAGAAGGAGCTGCTGAGTGTGCCAGATGAAGACTGTGAGTTCTGGGGCACGCTGCATTTCACTGGGATAGATGCT
This sequence comes from Chiloscyllium plagiosum, assembly GCF_037043375.1. Classification (NCBI taxonomy): domain Eukaryota; kingdom Metazoa; phylum Chordata; class Chondrichthyes; order Orectolobiformes; family Hemiscylliidae; genus Chiloscyllium; species Chiloscyllium plagiosum. The sequence continues at coordinate 51,854,149 of NW_028270166.1, forward strand.
GCTCAGGAGCTATTAAGTAAGCAGAGGTTCAGGGACACTTCCACGAAAATCCTGTCTGAGACAAAGATTGGAGGGTCTTGGTGGGCTGAATGCATTGGCTAATGTTTACAGCAATAAATACATTTTAAAGAGTTTAGCTTTAGCATTCTCAAAGATGTGTTGCTGGAACATGTGATAAAGTTGATTTGTTTAGATAAAGAATGGGAGTAAGGATTATCACTGAAGGTTTAACCCTGGCTCGTCCACAACACACACAGTTCAGTGAAAATTTGAGTCAAAATTCAGCCTTTGTTAGGAAATGAGCAGGTTATGGTTCATAAAAGCCGTAAAATAAAAAGGCAAAGATTAAAGAGTGTTACTATTAATTTATCGGACACTTATATATGCTGTTGGAATAATGAGATTGTGAGAGTGGTGGATATGGGGAAAGGTGGGGGTTACCTCCTTGTTGGAGCTGGGTCTCCATTCATTAAGGAGAAAGTGAGGACTGCAGATGCTGGAGATCAGAGCTGGAAATGTGTTGCTGGAAAAGCGCAGCAGGTCAGGCAGCATCCAGGGAACAGGAGAATCGACGTTTCGGGCATAAGCCCTTCTTCAGGAATGAGGAAAGTTTGTCCAGCAGGCTAAGATAAAAGGTAGGGAGGAGGGACTTGGGGGAGGGGTGTCGGAAATGTGATAGGTGGAAAGAGGTCAAGGTCTCCATTCATTAACCTGGTGACTTGGTTGAGAGAACATCTTTACCTCAGGCTAGATTAACTGAGATAATGACCACTTACAAATCAGAGGAATTATTGAGTTTGGGGGTCACAAACTTGCACACATGTGCAATGACCAAACGGCAATGGGAAGCCTGTATTTTAGTTTTGTGAGCCGTCCTTCTAAAACCAAAGTGAACAGAAGCCAATCAAAAAGAGGGTTCATTGGTCTCCTATTATGACATAATCAGGCTCCAAGAAATGGCCATGTGATCTCAGGTCATCATGAGAATGAGTAGCTCGGAAACAAAAGGTAAATAGTAACCCCTTTGCACTGGGGTTGACCCAGACAGCATTTTCTATTTGGGAGTGCACTGGAAAATGAATGTAGTGAGGAAACAAAGCAAGGTTCTTTCCGAATGAAACAGTTGTCATTTTAGCAATCTTCAAATGTGTCCTGTTGTTGAAGCAATGCTCGCAGAGAAGAGCAGAATTTGTGTTACAATGTCTGCTATATTGTTTGAAAGAGCAGAGAGTGGAATCAATAAGGAGAAGGGATTTTCAACTGGATGATACCCATTTCTACTGTTAGAATGAGCCAAAACCCACCAGATTGTTGAAAGGGGTTTAAAAAAGGGAGTCTTTGGGGAGTTTGTACAACTAGGACTGTTGCAATCTGAATGAGAGAGGGTTCATTGATAGAGTCATAGAGTCCTACAGCAGGCTGTTTGGCACAAACTCGTCCATGCTGACCAAAATGTCCATCCACGCTAACCTCATTACCCTACACTCGGCCTATATCCTTCTAAACCTTTCCTATCCATGTATTTGACCAAATGCCTATTAAATATTGTTAATTTACCCACCTCAACCACTTCTGCTAGCAGTTCATTCCATATGCATGTAAATAAGTTGCCCTAAGGTACAAAGATTCTATTTTCTCCTTCTCAAATTGCAGAGTAAGTTCAATCATGTTATGATCACTGATTCCTAAGGGTTCCTTCACCTTAGGTTCCCTTATCAAGCTTGCCTCATTGCACATCACTAAATCCGGTATTGCCTGTTCCCTGGTGGGCTCTACCACAAGCTGCTCCAAAAAGCCATTCTTGTAGACATTCCACAAATTCCTTTTCTTGCAATCCATGTCCCATGAATTCAAACCCATTTCTACCACAGCAATCTCTGAGCCATGCATTACCTGTTTAATCTTATTGACCTCATGCCAATTAGTTTGTGGCACAGGTAGTCATTCAGAGGTTATTATCTTTTTGGTTCTACTTTATAATTTAGCTCCCAACATTCCATACTCCCTTAGCAGAACCTCTGCCCTAGTTTTATTGATGGCGTTAGTATGTACCTGGACCACGACCACTGGATCTTTACCCTCCCATCCAAGGTCGTCTGCAGCCCAGATGAGATATCCCAAACCCAAGCACCAGGCAGGCAACACAGCCTCCGGGACTCTCGACCCTGGTCACAGAGGACAATGTCTGTGCATCTAACTATACTATCCCCAATAACAACAACACTTGTCTTCTCTCCCTCCTTTTATTTGGATGCAAAATTGACAAAGTTGACAACAAATTAGGGTAACTGCCGGTGAATATTTTTTATGGGTGGAAAATGATTTCCAACGGTACTCCACAGGGATCAGTGTTATCTTCCATACTGCTTGTGGATATATGTTAATGAGTTAGACTTAAACGTGAGAGGAATTGAAGTGGATGTCAACAATGGGACGATAGCTGTAATTTGGTGAATGGGCAGAAAGGTGACCTTGGAAATTAATCTGAAGAAGGAAGATTTCCTCAGAGTAGAAGAGGACCTTGATCAGATGGGTTGATTGGCCAAGGAGTGGCAGATGGAGTTTAATTCAGATAAATGTGAGGTGCTGCATTTTGGAAAGGCAAAGCAAAGCAGGACTTATACACTTAATAGTTAGGTCCTGAGGAGTGTTGCTGAACAAAGAGATCTTGGAGTGCAGATTCATAGTTCCTTGAAAGTGGAGTCTTAGGTCGAGAAGATAGTGAAGAAGGTGTTTGGTCTGATTTCCTTTATTGGTCAGGGTATTGAGTACAGGAGTTGGGAGGTCATGTTGCTGCTGTATGGGACATTGTTAGGACTCTGTTGGAATATTGTATGCAATTCTGGTCTCCTTCCTGTAGGAAGGATATTGTGAAACTTGAAAGGGTTGAGAAAGATTTAGAAGGAAGTTGCTGGGGTTGGAGAGTTTGAGCTATAGGGAGAGGATGAATAGGCTTTCCCTGTTTTCCCTGGACTGTTGAAGGCTGAGGGGTGACCTTATATAGGTTTATAAAATCATGAGGAGCTTGGATAGGATAAATAAAGATCTTTTTCCTGCGATGGGGGAGTTCAGAACTAGAGGGCATAGGTTTAGGGTGAGAGGGGAGAGATTTAAAAGAGAACTGAAGGGCAACATTTTCATGCAGAGGGTAGTACGTGTATGGAATGAGCTGCCAGAGGAAGTGGTGGAGGCTGGTATAATTACAGGATTTAAAAGGCATCTGGAGGGGTATATGAATAGAAAAGGTTTAGAGGGATATGAGCCAAGTGCTGGGAAATGGTACTAGATTAATTTTGGATACGTGGTCAGCATGGATGTATCGGACTGAGGGTCTGTTTCTGTGTTGTACAGCTCTGTGATTCTATGACTGTAAATGAGGGTAATGGTTGGTGGATTTTTTTTATGAGTACAAAGTAGTTTCCAGTGGTGTTCCACAGAGATGAGTGTTGTGTTCCATGCTGTTTGTGGATATGTGTTAATGAGTTAGACTTAAATGTGAGAGGCATTCTTCGGAAATTTGTAGCCAACTTGAAGTGTATGAAGTGTAATTGGCAGTGAAGACGATGTCAACAATAGGAAGGTAACAGTGATTTGGTAAATGGGCAGAAAGGTGACACATGGAAATTCATCTGGAGAAACAAGGTTACCTCAGAGTAGAATAGGATCTTGACCAGATGGGCTGATGGGCCACGGAGTGGCAGATGGAGTTTATTTTAGATAAATGTGAGGTGTTGCATTTGAGGAGGGCAAAGGCAACAAGGGGATGCACCATAAGTGGGTGAGTATTGAGTAGAGTGGCAACAGTGGCTCCATGGTTAACACTGCTGCCTCACAGCACCATGGGGATCCAGGTTTAATTCCACTGTCTGCATGGATTTCCTCCAGGTGCTCCGCATTCATTCCACAGTCCAAAGATACACAGGTTAGCCATGCTAAATTGCCCATAGTATCCAGGGATGTGCAAGCTCAGTAGATTAGCCATGGGAAATGCACGGTTACAGGATTGGGATATGATAGGTTTGAGTGGGATGCTCTTCGGAAGGCCGGAGTGGATTGAGTAGGCCGAATGGCCTGCTTCAACACTGTAAGGATTCTAACACCTTCTGAGTGACAGGAGAGTGAGAGAGCTTTGGTTGCTCGTCCACAGGTCCATGAATGTGCAGGACAGGTAAATAAGGTGATTACATCAAAGGATATGGGCTACTTTTCTTCATTTAGTGAGGCATTGAATATAAACAGCTCTAGGCATGGTCTTTTCAAGAGGTCCTGTCTCCAGTGTTGCAAGATGATGATTGATCTATTGTGCTCCATCAGGTTAGATAACGCTCTTGGCTCAATGCTTAATGCTCCAATAGGTGTGAGATAGAATTGTAAGGTTGCTATTGGAGAGCAGAGGCTCACAAGAGGATTGAGTGCCAGGTATTGCTGTCAGCTATCTCATGTGCAATCAATACCTATCCATGTAGTGATACGGTCTCTGACATACCTGCCTCAGATTCATACCACTCAGCAGTTTGTGTGCCACCACAGAATCCTTACAATACAGATAGAGACCATTCAGCCCATTGTGTCAATGCTGACCATCCAAAGAGCATCCCACTCACACCCTGCACCTCCATATTTATCAAGGTCAATCCACCGAACCTGCACATCTTTGGACTGTGGGATGAAATCCTCACAGGCACAGGGAGAACGTGCAAGCTCCACACAGCCAGTTACCTGAGGGTGGAATCGAACCCAGGTCCCTGGCACTGTGAGGCAGCCATGTTAACCACTGGGCCACTGGATTTTCAACACATTCAAGAGCATTACACATCTGATAGCTTTTCATTAAAAGCTTGCATGCGGCAAAAATGCAAGCAGGTAAGATGGCTTTTTGGGTTGAGCCACTGTTCCAGGGAAATTGCACGTGCAATTGACAGGTGTCAGCCAATATAGCTACCTTGCCTGGACTGGTTTGACCCTGCCAGACATTACCCCCTGCTAACACTGTGAGTGTTACAAATAACAGGCTGCATCTGACTAGGATTACTCATTAGCTGGCGAACATGTGGCAGTTTGCTCTTTACACTGTCATGATTTACACCAAAGAATAGTTTGTTTATAAAAGGAGCAATGTTAGTGTTAGTGAGTAGGGTTATTTTCACTGGAACCTGGAGGATGATGTCTACTCTGTCAGTTCCATACATACAAAGTAAAGTTTGTGTACACAGTGGTTCTCTATTTTCCAATAAGGTTGTGTCCATGACATAATTCCAACAAATTCAGGTATTAATGAGTATTCATAACATGGCAATTCATGCAAAACAGATTTGTGATGACATAATTCTAAAGAAGGGTCACTGACCCCAAAATGTTCAGTCTGCTTTTTCTCCACAGACGCTGACAGACCTGTTGAGCTTCTCCAGTGATTTCAGTTTTTGCTCCTGATGGTGGAGGTCAGGAAAGCTGAGGTCATTGCAAAACTTTAACATGCTGTCAGGAAATTAAACTCTTCCTTCCCATCCAATGATAATCTGCTACTCTCCCTTCTGTATGGCAGTGGCTCAGTGGTTAGCATTTCTGCCTCACAGCGCCACAAACCCAGATTCGGTTCCATCCTGTGTGGAGGTTCCATCCTGTCTGTGTGGTGTTTGCATGTTCTCCCTGTGTCTAAGAGGATTTCCTCTGGATTCTCTGATTTCCTCCCACAGTCTGAAGATGTCCAGTATAGGTAGATTGGTCATGGGAAATTGTTCATAATGTCCAGAGATGTGCAGGCTAGGTGGGTTAGTCACTGAAAGTTCAGGTTGATAGGGATAAGGTAATGGGGTGGGTCTGGGTGGGATGCTCTTTTGGAGGGTCAGTATGGACTCAGTGGACAGAATGGTCTGCTTCCACACTGGAGGTATTCTGTGCAAAGCTAAGGCCAGCCTTAAATTATTCCACACAATATTTTTAATATTACAGGGGGTCATTGGCGACTTCCAAAGAAGAGTCACTGGACTTGAGATGTTATATCTGCTTTCCCTCCAGAGATTTTGCCAGTTTCTCAGAAATTTCCTTATTTCTTTCAGATCTTCAACATTTTCACAATTCTTTTGTTTTATTTTATTAGAGATGTATTGAGTTTCAGAGTGAGGTATGAAAAGTGCAAGTGTCTGCTTCAGCCAACAGATGGCATCATTACACTATCAATAAACATGTGAACAAGAACAACCTGGACTATTGGACCATAAACTCTCCAGTCCACAATACTTGAGACCAAGATATTTTGATTTTTTTTTTCTGGATTATAGAATGATGTTAAAATGTATATCCACATGATTGTCTACCAGAAAACAATATTGGTAAAAATATGCGTGAATTACGCTGTTTAAAATGCAGCAGTTTGAAAACCTTTAGCTACTAACTACAATAGGCTATGCACTGTGGGAATGCAACTGTTGAATTAGTGTGCTTCATGATTTTCTACACATTAACCTACATCACAGAGAGTTCATATTAAGTCAGATATCTGGAGGTTTATCAACTGCTGTGTGCTCTAATATGACACACCAGACTCACATATACAGTTTAAGATTAGATTAGATTCCCTACAGTGTGGAAACAGGCCCTTCGGCCCAACAAGCCCACACCGACCCTCCGAAGAGTAACCCACCCCCCCTCTGACTAATGCACCCAACACTACGGGCAATTTAGCATGGCCAATTCACCTGGCCTGCACATCTTTGGACTGTGGGAGGAAACTGGAGCACCTGGAGGAAACCCACACAGACACGGGGAGAATGTGCAAACTCCACACAGACAGTCGCCCAAGGCTAGAATCGAACCTGGGACCCTGGTGCTGCTAACCACTGAGCCACTGTACAACCCCAGGAATGTGCTCACTCAGAATATGATTACATTGCCATATAGTTGTCTTGCTGACTAATAAAGTGAGATGGGGAGCTCTTATATAGAACATCACATGTCATGATATCATCCAGCTGTCTTTAAGGTGTAGTGTACAATAATGGGCTGCTCTGGAAGTTTAGATCACATGCAATCCTGGGGGAGCTGGCAGATTGAATACAAAATTGGCTTGATGGTAAGAAGCAGAGGGTAATAGTGGAAGAATGCTTGTCAGACAGGGAGGCCTGTGATCAATGGAGTGCCTCAGGGTTCAGTGCTAGGCTCATTACTGTTCAATATCTGTATCAATGATTTGGATGAGAATGTACAAGACATGATTAGTAAGTTTGCCGAAGACACGAGGCAGTATCGTGGATAGTGAGCAAGGTTATCAGAAATTGCAGCAGGACCTCGATCAGCTGGGGAAGTGGGCCAAGAAATGGCAAATGGAGTTTAATAAATGTAAGTGTGAGGTCTTGCATTGTGGAAAGTCAAATCAAGGTAGGAGTTTCATGGTGAATGGTAGGGTCTTAAGGGGTGCAGTGGAACAGAGGGATCTTGGAGTTCAGATGCACAGTTCTCTGAAAGTAGAGTCACAGGTAGACAGGACAGTGAAGGTGGCTTTTGGCACACTGGCCTTCATCAAACAGGGCAGGGAGTATAGAAGTTGGGAAGTTATGTTGCAGTTATGTAGGATGTTGGTGAGGCTGCACTTGGAGTATTGCGTTCAGTTTTGGTCACCTTGCAATGGAAAGGATGTTATTAAACTGGAATGAGTGCAGAAGAAATTTACAAGGATGCTTCCAGGACTCAATGGGTTGAGTTATAAGGAGAGTTTGGACAATATAGAACATAGAAAATTACAGCGCAGCACAGGCGCTTTGGCCCTCAATGTTTCTCTGACCTGTGGAACTAATCTGAAGCTACCCTATCTAACCCTCTGATTATCTTATATGTCTCAATTAAGTCATCTCTCAACCTTCTTCTCTTGAACGAAAACAGCCTCAAGTCCCTCAGCCTTTCCTCATGAGACCTTCGCTCCGTACTAGGCAACATCCTAGTAAACCTCCTTTGAACCCTTTCCAAAACTTCCACATCCTTCCCATAATGCGGTGACCAGAACTGTACACAATATTCCAAGTACGGCCGCATCAGAGTTTTGTACAGCTGCAATATGACCTCATGATTCCAAAAATCAATCTACCTATAAAAGCCAACAAACCACATGCTTCTTAACAACCCCATCAAACTGGGTGGCAACTTTCATGGATCTATGTATATGGATACTGAGATCTCTCTGCTCATCTACACTGCCAAGAATCTTACCATTAGCCCAGTACTCTTTATTCCTGTTGCTCCTTCCAGGGTGAATCACCTCACATTTTTCCACATTAAACTTAATTTGCCACCTCTCAGCCCGGCTCTGCAGCTTATCTATGCCCCTTTGTAACCTGCAACATTCTTCAGCACCGTCCACAACTCCAAGCTAGGACTTTTTTCTTTAGAGCATAGGAGACTGAGGGGGGAACCTTCTAGAAGTGAATGAGATCATGAGAGGCATGGATAGGGTGAATGCACTCAATATTTTTCCCAGAGCTGGGGAATCAAGGATTAGAGGGCATCAGTTTAAGGTTAGAGGGGAAAGAATAAAAGGTAACCTGAGGGACAACTTTTTTACACAGGGTGGTACACATATCGACTGAGCTGCCAGAGGAAATGGTTGATGTGGGTTTATTAACAACATTTAAAAGTCATTTGAACGAATACATGGATAGGCAAGGTTTGGAAGGATATGGACCAAGTGCAGGGAAATAGGGTTAGGATGGACAGACATTTTGGTCAGTACGGATCAGTTTGACCCAAAGGGCCTGTCTCCATGTTATGACTCTAGAATACGACATCTCCCTTTTCTCTTTGAAGAATGGAATACCTGCTAAATCCGACAAATATATATAAGGACGCACATCAGTATTTAATCTTTATACATTAAGATAAAGCTTTGTGGATGTCCAACACAAATGTATCAAGTCGAAATTTCGGGCAAGAGCCTTTCGTCATAAATTCCTGACGAAGGGCTCTTGCCCGAAATGTTGATTCTCCTGCTCCTCGGATGCTGCCTGACCTGCTGTACTTTTCCAGCACCACATTCTCGACTTTTGCCACAAATCTCCAGCAACTGCAGTCCTCACTTTTGCCACAAATATATCAAGCCCTTTTATGATTACCAGCACTCAGAAGTATAGTTTCACTCTGTGATAGTCTATCTGTCATAGTGGTGCATAACGTATGCATCATGCTTGGGCAGCTGCCTGGGGTGACACATTCAGTTTCAGAGTCATTGTCTTGCATAGTTGGTCATGCACAATTCAGACGTCTCAACTCAGTCATTGTGGAATTTGACTAATATTGTTGACAATGTGGTATAATTTGGGTTGTTGAATCTTTCCACAGGCCCATGTATTTGCAAGAAGTTCTTGAACTCAGATGCTTTGACATTGTACAATTTGGAATACCTATCTGCATGCACATTATTCACAATCTTGCTCCATTTGTTCCCGTGTTTCCAGAAATGCTTCATGTACATTTGTTCGAATGGCAACAGGAGGGTGGCACAGTGGCTCAGTGGTTAACACTGCTGCCTTACAGCACCAGGGTCCCGGGTTTGATTCCAGCCTCGGGCAACTATCTGTGTGAAGTTTGCAGATTCGCCCTGTGTACGCATTTGCTTCCTCTCGGTGCTCTGGTTTCCTCTCACAGTCAAAGATGTTCAAAGTTAAAAGTCACACAACACCAGGTTATAGTGTTGTGTGATTTTTAGATTTGTTTTCCTCAGTCCAGCACCGGCATCTCCAAAAGATGTCCAGGTTAGGTGAACTGGCCATGTTAAATTGCCTACAGTGTTCAGGGATGTGTAGGTTAGGTACATTGATCTATAGCAAGCACTTCCTTTGAGATGTTCCCTAAAGCTAACACAGACTGTTAACATCTGTTGCAGGACTGTGAATTGGCTCTGTGCATTACCAACCTGAAGTTACACTCTCCTGGGATTACATCAAGCTTCATAAATGTGCAGCACACAAACTTGCAAATTGTCTACTCTGTTGTTTACATTCCACAGGAGCTTCTTTAACCACTGTTCATCTGAGATTATCACGGTGTTCTTCAAGCCCTCTGTCCTTTATATACCCAGCGGGTTTCACGTTGTATAGTCCCAAATTGTCCCAAAAGGATTGGAATGTTTTCAATGTGGTCAGGTTCTGTGTTCTATCAGGAGGTACAGAGTGTCCTGCAGTGAGGTCTAACCCATTCCATCACAGCTAGAGCTGACTGCCTCCGAGACAGAAAGGAGGCCATCAGAAAGAGTGAGAGGATTGTGTGTGGAGTGACGTTGCTCACAACACAGCACATTAGAAGAAGAGGCAATAATATCCAACTATTAGACTCCTGACATCTCTAGCAAGCTGCTGGGAAATGGGAGGAACGTTCTGAGTAAATGGACGATGTTTAGTGATGGTGGCCGTAAGTCACAATCCCAGATCTGTCACAATGCAGCAACTCAGCCAAGCCACACATGTCTCTTTGGCCATGCAGCTGAATCAGAGGGGAAGAAGAGGTGATGGCCCAGTGGTTTTATTGATGTTAATCCAGAGACCCAGACAATATTCTGGGGACTTGGATTCAAATGCTGCAATGGCAGATAATGGAATTTGAATTCAATAAAAATAAATCTGGAATTAAGAATTTAATAATGACGACAAAACCATTGTTGATTGTCAGAAAAACCCATCTGGTTCACTAATGTTGTTTAGGGAAGGAAACTGCCATCCTTACCTGGTCTGGCCTACCTTTAAATCTAGACCAACATCAATGTAGTTCACTCTTAATGTCCCTCTGGGTAATTAGGGATGGGCAATAAATGCTGACCTAGCCAGTGATGCCCTCATCCTATGAATAAGAAAAGTGTCATTATATTTAGTATTTCAATTGTAATCTGAAGGACTCCAGCCTTGTTATGATGGACTTTATGGTAAATGATCTCCAGTGAGACTAACTAAGGACCACATGAAGCAGGGATGTTCAAAGGACAATTGTAAGATGAATAAAGAATTTGACATAAATGCTGCACTAACAGAATGAATACTGGGTAAAACAGTCAGAATGTGTCACATGTATCAAATTTGAAAGAGGGGTAACTAATGCAACACAATCAGAACTAAACTATAAATTAATTTGGGATCGATAAGCTACTGAAGAAACAATTATTGTAATGACATATTAACTGAAGAAAGACCTCGAGGCTGCAATTGTTAACTTGACAAGAATCAAAAATAAAATCATGGACCATATTAACAAGTCAAAGCTGCCTCAGGAGAAACAAGTTATCTGTACTGTTCAAGCAACTTAATCATAACAAGGGAATAGATCAAAACACGTCAGAGCAAGAGCATGGCTAGGTTAATGTGATCAACATCATGAAGTATTACAGCCTGATGTTGGTCCAGACTGACTTGTGATAGTTATTTAGAAATGAGAGCTAAGATTAGATTAGATTCCCTACAGTGTGGAAACAGGCCCTTCGGCCCAACAAGTCCACACCGACCCTCCGAAGAGTAACCCACCCAGACCAATTTCCCTCTGACAAAACACTTAACACTACGGGCAATTTAGCATGGCCAATCCACCTGACCTGCATATCTTTGGACTGTGGGAGGAAATTGGAGTACACAGAGGAAATCCCCACAGACACAGGAAGAATGTGCAAACTCCACACAGACAGTCGCCCAAGGAATTGAACACAGTTCCCTGGCGCTGTGAGGCTGCAGTGCTAACCACTGAGCCACCATGCCACCCATCAAAATTAGGACAAGATTAAAAGGAAGACAGCTGATTGTTGGATCTTGAGAATCAAGAGAAAGTTATATAAATACAAATTTACACAGTGTTCAAGGAGTTCACATGTAAAATGAAGTGCAGCTGAAAAATGGACTCTTTTATCTTCCAAAGCCAAAACTGGTTGCTCTGAATTTTATAAACTAAAACAGAAATTGCTGGAAAAGCTTAGCAGGGCTGGCAGCATGTGTGGAGAGAAATTTGATTTATATTTCGGGTTAGGCGAGCCTTCCTCGGACACTGCCAAACCTGCTGAGTTTTTGCAGCAATCTCTATTTTGTTTCTGATTTACAGCATCTGCAGTTCTTTCCATTTTTAGTTAGCTCTGAATTTTATGTTTGCTACACCCCATTGTGGTTGCACAATGGAAAGCAAACCCACTTTTCCAGGAGTTGTTGACAAAGTTAAACATTTTAGAGCTGAAAATGTGTTGCTGGAAAAGCACAGCAGGTCAGGCAGCATCCAAGGAACAGGAGAATCGACGTTTCGGGCATAAGCCCTTCTTCAGGAAGTTAAATATTTTATCAAAATTCACAGAATCCCACAATTTCGGTTGACAGAAAGCACAGACCAGATTTTTTTGTAGTTAACCATAATTATTATTTAGAGTCATAGAGATGTACAGCATGGAAACAGACCCTTCTGTCCAACCCGTCCATGCCGACCAGATATCTTAACCCAATCTAGTCCCACCTGCCAGCACTCGGACCATATCCCTCCAAACCCTTCCTATTCATATACCCATCCAAATGCCTCTTAAATGCTGTAATTGTACCAGCCTCCACTACTTCCTCTGGCAGCTCATTCCATACATGTACCACTCTCTGCGTGAAAAAGTTGCCCCTTAGGTCTCTTTTATATCTTTCCCCTCTCACCCTAAACCTATGCCCTCTAGTTCTGGACTCCCTGATCCCAGGGAAAAGACTTTGTCTATTTATCCTATCCATGCCCCTCATAATTTTGTAAACCTCTATAAGGTCACCCCTCAGCCTCCGTCGCTCCAGGGAAAACAGCCCCAGCCTGTTCAGCCTCTCCCTGTAGCTCAGATCCTCCAACCCTGGCAACATCCTTGCAAATCTTTTCTGAACCCTTTCAAGTTTCACAACATCTTTCCGATAGGAAGGAGACCAGAATTGCAGGCAATATTCCAACAGTGGCCTAACCAATATCCTGTACAGCCGCAACATGACCTCCCAACTCCTGTACTCAATACTCTGACCAATAAAGCAAAGCATACCAAACGCCTTCTTCACTGTCCTATCTACCTGTGACTCCACTTTCAAGGAACTATGAACCTGCACACCAAGGTCTCTTTGTTCAGCAACACTCCCTAGGACCTTACCATTGCTTTCCCAAAATGCAGCACCTCGCATTTATCTGAATTCAACTCCATCTGCAACTTCTCTGCCCATTGGCCCAACTGGTCCAGATCCTGTTGTAATCTAAGTTAACCCTCTTCACTGTCCACTACACCTCCAATTTTGGTGGCATCTGAAAACTTACTAACTGTACCTCTTATGCTCGCATCCAAATCATTGATGTAAATGACAAAAAGTAGAGGGCCCAGCACTGATCCTTGTGACACTCCACTGGTCACAGGCCTCCAGTCTGAAAAACAACCCTCCACCACCACCCTCTGTCTTCTACCTTTGAGCCAGTTCTGTATCCAAATGGCTAGTTCTCCCTGTATTCCATGAGATCCAAGCTTGGTAATCAGTCTCCCATGGGGAACCTTGTCGAACGCCTTACTGAAGTCCATATAGATCACATCTACTGTTCTGTCCTCATCAATCTTCTTTGTTACTTCTTCAAAAAACTCAATCAAGTTTGTGAGACATGATTTCCCATGCACAAAGTCATGTTGACTATCCCGAATCAGTCCTTGCCTTTCCAAATACATATACATCCTGTCCCTCAGGATTCCCTCCAACAACTTGCCCACTACCGAGGTCAGGCTGTCCGGTCTATAGTTCCCTGGCTTGTCTTTACCACCCTTCTTAAACAGCTGCACCACGTTAGCCAACCTCCAGTCTTCTGGCACCTCACCTGTGACTATCGATGATACAAATATCTCAGCAAGAGGTTATTCCAACCACACAGGTTCGAGCAACAGGCCAACAACTCTGAACTGTCGACCAATTATTCTACACTTAAAGCTCTAACCCCTGTATGAAACCTCCGCTGCACACATGCAAGAGGACACAGAATGATAAAATAAACCTCGGCATTCTGAGTGGAGAGGTAGACTGGGAAGACAGTTCATTGGTCATTGTCATAGAGCACACTCAGATGATCCTTTGGCTTCCCTGGACATGCTATTCTGTGATCTCATTCTTTTTCAGGAGTTTCTCACTTCCTTTCAGGCGTGACTAGTTCACAAATTATAAAGTCTCCTTGCCAGTGAGAATATCCTTTATTGCCACATACATTCAATATAAAATACAGAGAACAGTGTGTACTGCTGCTCATACATAAGCACCATTCACAGAATAGGACAAAAGATGATAACTAAAAGAGAGCCCAACCTCTCCTACTCTGCTGAGACAGCATACCACTGCCAGGGTGCCATTCCCCGATTCCCAATCCATACCATACGAAAGACAATACCCCCACTCTGGGCTTTAATAAGCCCACACCATACCGCAGACAGTGTACCCACAGTGGACAATACAAACCCACACCATACCACAGACAGTGTCCCCACACTGGGCTATACTAGCCCACACCATACCACAGAGAGTGTCTCCACTCTGGGCTTTACTAGCCCACACCATACCAAAGAGAGTGTCCCCACACTGAGCGAGAACTAGCCCCTATCATACTGTAAAGAGTGTCCCCACTCTGGGGTATACTAGCCCACAGCATACCGCAGTGAGTGTCCCCACTCTAGGCTATACTCGCCCACTCCACACCGCAGAGAGAGTCCCCACTCTGGGCTATACTAGCCCACACCATACCGCAGAGAGTGTCCCCACTCTGGGCTAGACTAGCCCACACCATACCGCAGAGCGTGACCCCACATTCGGCTATACTAGCCCACACCATACCACAGAGAGTGTCCCCACTCTGGGCTATACTAGCCCACTCCATACCACAGAGAGTGACTCCAGACTGGGCTATACTAGCCCACACCATACCGCAGTGAGTGTCCCCTCTCTGGGCTATACTAGCCCATACTAAAAGGCAGAGACTGTCCCCATGCTGGGCTATACCAGCCCACACCATACCGCAGAGAGCGTCCCCACTCTGGGCTATACTAGCCCACTTCATACCGCAGAGAGTGTCCCCACTCTGGGTTATACTAGCCCATACTAAAAAGGCAGAGACTGTCCCCACGCTGGGCTATACCAGCCCACACCATACCGCAGAGAGTGTCCCCACACTGGTCTATACTAGCCCATACCATACCGTAGAGAGTGTCCCAAATCTAGGCTATACTAGCCCACACCATACCGCAGAGAGTGTCCCCACTCTGGGCTATATCAGCCCACACTATACTGTAGAGAGTGTCACCACACTAGGCTATACTGGCCCATTCCATGTCGCAGAAAGTGACCCACGCTGGGCTATACTAGCCCATACCATACCACAGAGAGTGACCCCACACTGAGCTTTACGAGCCCATACCATACCGCAGAGGGTGTCCCCACTCCGGGGTATACAAACCCACACCATACCAGAGAGTGTCCCCACTCTAGTCTATACTAGCCCACACCATACCGCAGAGAGTGTCCCCACTCTTGGCTATACTAGCCCATACCATACCACAGAGAGTGACCCCACACAGAGCTATACGAGCCCATACCATACCGCAGAGAGTGACCCCACTCTGGGCTATACTAGCCCATACCATACCGCAGAGAGTGGCCCCACTCTGGACTATACTAGCCCATACCATACCGCAGAGAGTGTCCCCACACTGGGCTATACTAGCCCATACCATATCGCAGAGAGTGTCCCCACACTGGGCTATACTAGTCCCTATCATACCGTAGCTAGGAGGTGTCCAGTCTCCCCAATGTAGAGGAGATTGCATCGGGAGCAACGGATACAATAAATGATATTGGTGGATGTGCAGGTGACACTTTGATGGATGTGGAAGGCTCCTTTGGGGCCTTGGATGGAGGTGAGGAAGGAAGTTTTGCAATTCCTGCGGTGGCAGGGACATCTCTGGGACACCCACACCAATCAACCACACCGCCCTGTGGCCCAACATTTCAACTCCCCCTCCCATTCAGCTGAGGGCATGCAGGTCCTGGGCCTCCTCCACCGCTGCTCCCTCACCACCCAACACCTGGAGGAAGAACGCCTCATCTTCCGCCTCGGAACACTTCAACCCCAGGGCATCAATGTGAACTTCATCAGTTTCCTCATTTCCCCTTCCCCCACCTCACCGCAGCTCTAAACTTCCAGCTCAGCACTGTCCCCATGACCTGTCCTACTTGCCTATCTTCCTTTCCATCTATCCACTCCACCCTCCTTTCTGACCTATCACCTCCATCCCCACGCTCACTCACCTATTGTACTATATGCTACTTTCTCCCCACCCCCTCTGTCCTCTCATTAATCTCTCCACCCTGCAGGCACTCTGCCTCTATTCCTGATGATAGGCTTTTGCCCGAAACATCGATTTTCCTGCTCCTCAGATGCTGCCTGAACTGCTGTACTTTTCCAGCACAACTCTAATCTAGAATCTATTCAACCTCTACCACTAGCTCAAACCCTCTAATGCTGGCAACATACTTGCAAATCTTTTCTGAACCCTTTCAAGGTTCCCAACATCTTTCTTATAGCAAGGAGATAGGAACTTAATACAGCATTTCAAAAGTGGCCAACCACGGTTCTATACAGCCGCAATATGACCTCCCAATTCCTATACTCAATGAACCGACCAATAACGGCAAGTATACCAAACAACTTCTTTACTAAGTTAGCTACCTATGAGAAACTTCCAAAGAACTACGAACCTGCACTCCAAGGTCTCTTTGTTTGGCAACACTCCCCAGGACCTTCCCATTAAGTATATAAATCCTGCCTGATTTGCCTTTCCAAAATACAGCAACTCATATTTATCAAATTTAAACTCCCATCTGCCACTCCTCACCCTGAGTGTTTGGACAAATGTTTCCTCCTTTTTTGAAACTTTTGTCCCCAAAATGGTGGTAGAAGTTGTTGAACATTCTTAAGCTGGAGGTAGGTAGGTTATTGTTAAGCAATGGCTGGGGGATTCGCAGAGGTAGGTGGGAAAGTGACGTGGTAATCAGATCAGTCATGATCTTATTTAATGGCGAAACAGACACAATGGGCTGAATGGCCTATTTCTGCTTCTGATTCTCTGTATCTTCAGATAATAACGATCCTTCAAGTCCTTGGAATCAGTCCTTTTGGGCTTTATAACCATAAACAGCCGTATCACACTTTGGAAACTATTTTAGGACATTGAGTGGCCTGAGCCACCTAATGACAGGATGTGGTTAATTAAACATAAGATTACAGCCTTGACGATGGTTCAATTGATGCAAACAACTCAAATGGGAAACTTTAAAATGTGGTAAGCAGATTAATTATGACATTAATTAAACTCAGTTTGCTTCTCATGCTCCCAAGAGGAATTACAATATGTCACAACACAAGACTGAACTCCTTCAGTGATTACCCTGGGATTTTGGTTTTGTGGGGAGGGGGTAGAATGTGTGGTTACAAAGTCCCTGAACTGTTAGATTGCCATAAAAATAACCCAGCCCTTGAGCAGTGAGTGTGTTCTAACTGCTGCTAGGCCTTCCCCTGACTGCACTGCCCAGGGCAACCAGATGGTTCACTTCAATTCATCACGTGGCCACAGGATAGCGACCCAGGAAATTTGCACATTCAGACGTGGGGGCCGATGACACCACATTCATGACAGAATGAAAGGATAAACTAAATGATTCAAATAGAGCCCAACCTGACAAAGGAGAGCTTGGAAAAGCCAGGGTTCAAATGACAGCCACATCCAACATTCTCACCCCATTGCCGAGTCCAATTCCACACCTATCCAAGAACTCTACCCCCACCTTCCAATAGCAAGTAGATCAGAACTCAATGCAGTATTCCAAAGTGGCCTAACCAAAGTTCTGTGCAACCACAACATGGCCTGCCAACTCCTATACTCAATGCACTGACCAATATAAGCAAGCATACCAAACATCTTCTTTACCATCTTATCTACCTATGAGGAACTTTCAAAGAACTATGAACCTGAACTCCAAGGTCTCTTTGTTTGGCAACACTCCCAGGACCTTCCCATTAAGTATATAAATCCTGCCTGATTTGTCTTTCTAAAATACAACAACTCATATTTATTTAAATTAAATCGTCCCCTTCCCAATTCTGGTCTTCTGTTCATCTCCTTCAGTTGCTCAGGATTTTTATACATTTGAGGTAAGCTCTGGAATGCTTTCCTTAAGCTGTTTTGCCTCCCTCACACTCCCTGCTGTAAATAAATTTAAAATGTCCCTCTTTTTCCAAGTTTTTAGACATGTCCTAATCCCTTCTTCTTTGGCTCAGGGACAACTTTTTTCCCTCACTGCATTTGACACATGACACATTGTAAATGGTGCTGTTTGTGGTTGCTTTCAGGAGCAGATTCATTCTTAAAGTGTGTTTTTCAAAGGTGATCAAAAAAATAAGCTGAACTAAAGCTTCAGAGACAGGACCGATAGCAACTTGCACTTGGGGTTGTGCAGGTGGTTCTGTCCTCTCATTGTCATTTACAGGGAAGTTGACAGTTCCAGTGTCATCACTATAGACTGTAGAAATGGTCAACTATTCAAGGTTGAGAGTTTAAAAGTAGCACCCGAGTTCCAAACTTCCAACTCAGCACTGTCCCCATGACTTGTCCTTCCTGCCTATCTTCTTTTCCACCTATCCACTCCACCCTTCTCCCCCTCCCCACCGACCTATTACCTTCATCCCCTCCCCCACTCACCTATTGTACTCTATGCTACTTTCTCCCCACCCTCACCCTCCTCTCATTTATCTCTCCACCCTTCAGGCTCTCTGCCTGTATTCCTGATGAAGGGCTTTTGCCCGAAACGTCGACTTTACTGCACCTCGGATGCTGCCTGAACTGCTGTGCTTTTCCAGCACCACTCTAATCTAGACCCCATATCCTTCTAAATCCTTCCTATTCATATAGCCATCCAGATACCTTATAAAAGCTGTAATTGTACCAGCCTCCACCATTTCTTCTGGCAGCTCATTTCATACACGCATCACGCTCTGTGTGAAAAAGTTGCCCCTTAGGCGGAAAGCATACCAAACTTCACTATCCTATCTATCTACAATTCTACTTTCAAGGAGCTATGAAGCTGCACTCCAAGGTCTCTTTGTTTACCAACATTCCCCAGGGCCTTACCATTAAGTCCTGCTCTGATTTGCTTTTCCAAAATGCATTTATTTAAATTTAACTCCATCTGAGATTTGAACAGATATCCCAGAAGGTGAACTTGGATTACTTATGCATGAACATTACCACCATGTGAACTGATACCATAAAAACCACAAGAAGACAAATATTCAATAATCTGGGCTATGTCTCTCATTCTGATAATAAAATGGTCAGCGTTCCATTGGCACTTGTCTACCCTCACCTGATTTGCTGCTACTATAACATTGATTGAGCTGACCAAGAGCTGAAAATGTGTTGCTGGAAAAGCGCAGCAGGTCAGGCAGCATCCAGGGAACAGGAGAATCGACGTTTCGGGCATAAGCCCTTCTTCAGGAGTTGTACAACAGCCAATGTTGCCAACCAGAATCTATACCTCACCTCTGCCATTGAATTTCACAATATTACCAGCTATATGATGAAAAGTATTGGCTCTGATGTATATGGGGAGCTGGGTTGGGAATGGGATGTATGGTAGCCATCCAAACTGATGAGAAACTTGAACATCAGTTGACCAGCCAGGATGGGAGTTTGTCACCAGGATAATCTGTGGCAGAATCTGGCTGTAGCCAGGGAATAGGGAATGGGGTGAAGGAACATCATTCATTGTGCGAGAGACTTGTGTCAGGATGACAAGGGGTGATTGATGGGAATGAGGCAAGATGCTGAAAGGGGAAAGGGATCATGGGATAAAGTCATAGAATCATGGAGTCATACAGCACAGAAGCAGGTCCTTTGGCCCAGCTTGTCCATGCTGACCAGATTTTCTAAACTGAACGAGCCCCATTTGCCAGCATTTGACCCATATCGCTCTAAACATTTCCTATCGATACACCTGCCCAAATGCCTTCTAAATGTTGTACCATCTACCATCTCCTCTGGCAGCTTGTTCCATTTGCACGCCATCCTCTGTGTGAAAAAGTTGTCCATCAGGTCCCTTTTAAATCTTTCCCCTTTCCCCTTTAAACCTACTCCCTCTAGTTTTCGACTCCCCTATCCTGGGAAAAAGATGTTGCTTATTCACCTTATCCATGTCCGTCATGATTTTATAAACCTCTGTAAGGTTACCTCTCAGCCTCCGATGTTGCAGGAAATAATGTCCTTGTCAATCCAGCCTCTCCTTATAACTCAATCCTTACAGTCTCGGCAATATACTTGTAAAATGTATTTGCACCCTTTCCAGTTTAACATCACCCATCCTGTAGCAGGGCGACTAGAATTGCGCACAGTCTCCAAAAGTACAGGAACTGGTGAAACTATTTAGATGGGGCGGAGCTGGTGAATGTCATTCTGTTCCTCCGAGTTCACAAGCCATGCTGGAAAAGCTCATACCAACTGGATCTGACTGTTCCCAACTCTGCTCAGTTGTCAGATTCCCTGATCTTTGGGAAGCCAGAGGTATTAGAATTGAATTTGTGGTTAACTTAGAGACTCTCAGTCTTATTAACATGGCACTCTTCAACAGAGACAGTCAGTCATCCCAAATTCTCACCCAGCCCCATCATGAAAACCAGAAATAACCATGGAGGAGGCATGTTAGTGTCAGATTTCTGACTGGATTTTTTCACCCTCTCTCCTTACCCCTTATGAGCATTAATATTGAATCAGAACTAGGCACAGGGATCGATCATTCCACCCCTCGAACTTGGAGACTGTGCAGATTATAACCTCAAATCTATCACCTTGCCTACCCCCTGATAACCTTTAATCCCCATGTTTGGCAAAAATTTACATTTTCCTTCAAAGGCTCTGACTGTAGCACCTTTTTGAGGAAGTGAGTTCAACAGATTCATGAACATCTGATTAAAAGTTAACTCACTTTTTCTCTGTTTTGAATGGGAGACCCCTGATTTTTAAATAGTGACTCCTGGTTGTAATATTAGATCAGAAAGATTAGCCACAGATATGCTGGCATTGCAGGTTTCCCTGCAATGCACCTGGCTGCTGTTGACAGCTGTACCTCAGTGTTAATGCATTGCTGATACAGCATAGCTAGATTGTGAGGTTAAATAGGCCACGGAATGATTGATTGCCTGTATATGGGGTGGAGGAATTAAATCTGATTCTAACGGAGCTGTAGTTTTTAAAAAAGGCAATTATAGTTTCTCCAGGAGACTGCAGAAAAATGGAAGCAATTTTCCAGTCATCAGTTGTGATGTTTCTTTCTGATGACGATCCAGATTCCATGCCTGGCCAGCTGTCCACTTTGGATTGAGGGATATTCTCATGGGATACAGAGACTGACCCACAAGGGAAAGGCATGTCACTCTGGATCATGACAATGCCAGGACAGAGGAATCGAGCTGTCTGATTAGCACAAAGGGCAGGATCTTCCCAGCCCCAGAATGACAGGGAGGAAGTTGGCATAATTACTCGGGGTGTCGAGAGAGGCTCCCGTCAACATCGAGACCAGAATGTCGGCGTTTTTCAACAAAGCCTCACATGTCAGGATGAGATTCATGCCTGTGGGTGTCCAATTAGCCAGAATAATTGTCCCCTATCACCCTCATTACTACCCATTCTCATCTATGTTTTAACTTTATTTCCTTATTTTTCTAATTTAGACAATGAAGAACTGTAATATAGAGCTTTTAACTTTTTTCTTTATTTCTCTATTTTATTACCTAAGATTTGCAACTGAGTACTTTGTACCTAAGATGGTGCTGTGTGTTGGTGACATTGTACATTTTTCACTGTATTCCTGTACTGGAGTACATGTGACAATAAAACCTAATTCTAATTCTAATTCTCATTAATACCCAGGCTCCCATTCCTCCTCAGTGGGTCTCCCGTCGGACTGGGGGTCCTGGTACAGCCCATGGAGCAATGGCTACAGTCACTCAGGCATTTAGGGTTGTTTCCTTGTTCGGGGGGTGAGGGACTGAATATTGGCCCACCCCCCACCATCTGTCTTGGCTTTCTCTGCCCTACCTGTGGGCTGGGAAAGAGGCAAAGGCAAGGATTGAGTGAGATGAAAGTGGCTGGTACAGCAGTTAGTGCTGGTGTAGCGGGGGGAAGGGTGGTGAGGTGCCCCGGGTGAGTGAGGAGGAGGGACAGGAGCCATGCAGCGTCAGTAGTCAGGGCTATTGGGTAGGTGACAGATGGGTAAGGGAAGATGTTGCAGGCAATAGTGACCGCGGTGGAGCATGAACCTTAGCAAGAGGTGGAGGTAGAGTGCGTGTGAGGTATCAGAAGGAAGATGGTTGGCCTTACCCTGATAGAGTGGGGAAAGACATTGACTGCCCTGCAGCACTGGGCGGGGGGGGGGGTTGGGCTGGGCATTTCTCTGGTCAGTTCCTGTGGGTGGCAAATCAGGCCAGGCTGGCAAGGTTTGATGCAGTGGTGCCATCTGCCAGACCCTGTGGAAGATGACAGCCCACCTCTGACCCACCCTGTTCACCAGGAGCTCCAGATCCCTGCCAAAAAACAATGTACCACTTTCCCCTTACCTTCCCCCCCACCCCACCTACCCCATCACCCAAAGTACATGGGCAGATGTCTAACCTCTTCATCCAAGAGGTAGTTAAAAGTTTGTGCGAAGATTTGTAGCTCGGTTGCAACACACACAAACGAAGCTGCATCAGGACACTATTCAAAAGGGCCACAACACACTGCAGTACACCAGGACTGCAAAAAGAAGAAGAGGAACACCTATACAAGGTATTCGCCAAAAACAGATACCCGCGCAATTTCATCAGCAGATGCCTAAGAGAAAGACCACGGAACGAGGACATACCACAACTAAAAGGACTAGCCACACTACCATACATCAGGAGCATCTCGGAACTGACTGCCAGACTACTGCGACCCCTAGGACTCATAACAGCACACAAACCAACAGCCACACTCACACAACAACTCACCAGAACGAAGGACCCTATACCCAACATGAGCAAGACGAATGTAGTGTACAAAATACCATGCAAGGACTGCACCAAACACTATATAGGACAAACAGGAAGACAGCTAACAATCCGCATACATGAACATCAACTAGCCACGAAACGACACGACCAGCTATCCTTAGTAGCCACACACGCAGACAACAAGCAACATGAATTCGACTGGGACAACACCACTATCATAGGGCAAGCCAGACAGAGAACAGCCAGGGAATTCCTAGAGGCATGGCATTCATCCACAAACTCCATCAACAAACACATCGACCTGGACCCAATATACCAACCACTACAGCGGACAGCTGAAACTGACAACCGGAAACGGCAGGGACAGACCACTATAAACACCGGAGGAAACATCAAAGAAACGCTTCGCAGGAGGCTCCCAAGCACTGATGATGTCGCCTAGCCAGGGGACGAAACGTTTGCAACAAAAACTTCCAGCTCAGCGAACAGAACCACAACAAGAGGTAGTTAATTTTAATGTTTGACATAATTGAAGCAGGAAAGGCAGAGATTAAGGGAGGAATACCACAGCAAAAAATCCTTATAAGTAGGGAAACAGGCCATTCAGCCCATCAACGCCACATCGACCCTCCAAAGAACATCCCACCCAAATTGAACCCCATCCCTGTAACCCCACATTTCTGATGGCCTACCCACCTAACCTACATATCCCTGCATACTTTGGTCAATTTCCCATGGCCAACCCACATAACCTGCACATACTGGCAATTTAGCATGGCCAATGCATGTAACCTGCACATCTTTGGATTGTGGGAGGAAACTGAAGCACCCAGAGGAAACCTACACAGACACGGGGGCAATGTGCAAACTGTACACAAACTGTACACAGACCCGAGTGTGGAATCAAATGCGGAGCCCTGGCGCTGTGAGGCAGCAGCGCTAACCACTGAGGCACTGAGCTGCCCAAAGGGACTAGGTATTGTAGACACAGAAAGTGGTGAATACTGCAGGAATACTGAATCATAGAATCACACAGCACAGAGACAGGTTATTTTGTCTCCCGCATCACTGATAGTTCAAGTTCCTCCCTCAAACCAGCTTTCTCCTCACAAGCCTTAATGTAGTTTTTCTTGAGGATATTTTTGAAGTGATATCTGCATCAACCCACAGTCCAAATCGTAACGATCTTCTTTTTATATATTGTACAGGGTGTGTCATTGGCTAGGTGAGCAATAGTTGTTCATTCCAAGTTGCCCTGAAGAGGGTGGTGGTGAGCTGCCTTCTTGAGCCTCTGCAGTCCGAGGGCTGTGGTGTAGTGCCATTATGGAGGAAGCCCAGGATTTTTAAAGAATGACTACTGAAGGAATGGCAAAAAACTTTCAAGTCAGGGTCGTGTGTGGTTCGAACAGGGACTTGCAGGTGGTGGTGTCTCAATCTACGTTTTGCCCTTGTGCTTCAAAGTGCTCAAGTTCATGGATTTAGAAGGTGCTCCTTAAGGAACCTTGGTGAATTTCTGCAGTGCTTCTTGGAGATGGTGCACACTGCTACTGCTAAGCATCAATGGGGAGGGAGTGGATGTCAGGCCAATCAAATGGGGGTTGCTTTGTCCTGTGTGATGTTGAAATTCTTGAATGTTATTGGAGCTGCACCCATTCCATTACACTCTGAGTAGACTGCTGGAGTTTAATTTGGATAAATGCGAGGTCATAGACACAGAGTCATAGAGATATAAGGCATGGAAACACGCCTTTGGTCCAACTCGTCCATGCCAACCAGATATCCTAAACTAATCTAGTCCCATTTTCCAACACTTCGCCCATATCCCTCTATTCATATACCCATCCAGATGCCTTTTAAATGTTGTAATTGCACCAGCCTCCACCACTTCCTCTGGCAGCTCATTCCATACACACAAACCAAACATGGACAAGATCTGTACTCTTAATAGTAAGGCTCTGGGTAGTGTTGTGGAACAGATACTTCGGGGTTTAGATATATAGTTCTTTGAATATTGTGTCATAGGGAGACAGGTGGTTAAGAAGGCATTTAGTACTCCTGCCTTCATTGCGTAGACCACTGAGTGTAGGAGTTGGGATGTCATGTTGAGGCTTTACAGGACATTGGTGAGGCCACTTTGGAGCACAGTGTCCAGTTCTGGTTGCTTTGCTTTAGCAAAGATATTATTAAAGTGGAGGGAGTTCAGAAAGGATTTACCAGGATGTTGCCAGGATTGGAGGATTTGAGTCATAGGGATAGGCAGGATAGGTTGGGAGTTTTCTCACTGGAACATAGGAGGCTGATGACGGACTTTGTCAATGTTTATAAAATCACGAGGGGCATAGGTAAAGGGAATAGCAAAGCTGGGGGAGTTCAAACTGAGGGGCATATTTCTAAGATAAGAGGAGAAAGATTTAATAGGGACCCGAGTAGCAACTTTTTCACACAGGTGGTGGTTTGTTTGTGGAACGAACTGCCAGAGGAAGTGCTAGATACACGGACAGTTACAAAATTTAAAAGACACTTGGACAGGTACATGAATAGGAAAGGTTTAAAGGGATATGGGCCAAACACAGACAATTGAACTAGTTTAGTTTGGGAAACCTGGTTGGACCAAACCATGCCTCTATGACTCTATGCTCCCCCTTCTGGCATCCATTTCTGACTCATGTCCTACTGAGACTTCTTCCTGGCTCTACTCCCATCGGGACCTATTCCCACCTTTGCTCATACTGGGATGAATTCATGTTCTTTACTGCCACTGGGATCGGTACCGGAATCTGCTGTACACATGGACCTGTTCCAGTCTCTGTTTGGCTCCGCCTCTACCTTTGCCTCATGTTTATTAGTTGATTTTGTATGTTTTGCTTGTTCCTTATTTAGATCTGAATCTGATCTAAGTGAAAGCTGGAGAGTGACTGGCACAAGCCAAAGGGAGGGTGCTGTGTGCAGGATTTTCTTCAGAGGGGGAATGGGACAGAAAGCGGGCCATTGGGCAGAATGCCTCACTTTCACAGAATGACACCCCAAATCATACCTTCACTACTGGTGATGTCATACACAAGAGCTAACCTTACCTCAGAGGACATTAATGGTGCATGTTTGTGACTGCAGATGCTAACACCATCTGCCTGGGAATTGGTAAATGACTAAAGAGCCAGGTCCATGCACTTCATCATCTGCTATTCTGGTTATTGTGTGATACAATGATAATGGGCTTGCTGACAGGTCAGAATGATCTATCTCAATCAATGAGGCCACAGCAGAGTCAGGCAGGAAGCTGGGGAGCTCCAGTCATGGAGAGCGCTAGGAACTGGATTTCCAAATTCACATGTTCTTCACCAACATGCACCACATATCATTCACAAAGCCATCATGACCTGCAGCCTAGAATGTAACTCTCTTGGAGGGATTGGTTTACTCGGAATTGAAATGATCCACGCTTCAAGTGGCAGAGTCATTTAGAAGGAAGCAGGAAGTGTGGAAAATTAGATGCGGCATCAGGAGACTCCTCCCATCCCCACATTGGCCTGAGTAAATTCTGGGCATGAAGTGGAGGATGGGTTATCTCCACCTGCACGTAAGACCTTTATGATGTCAGTTGCCAGTGACTCAATTACCATCAAATGATCTATTCCTATGCGGACTTCAACTACCTCAGTACCAGGAAGGACAAAGGGTTCTTAGAGATCAGAGGTAGTGACCTCTGAGGTAGAGACCCTAGCTTTCTGCCAAGAGGACAGGGTTCATAATGTGGAAGCAGGCCATTCAGCCACACCAACCCTCCAAAGAACATCTCACTCTTCTTATGAAAATTTGTAAGAAGCGCCCAGGAGAGTTTTCTAGAGCAGCTTGTCAATAGTCCGATGAGGGAAGGGGCCATATTGGACCTGGTACTGGGGAACGAGCCAGGACAGGTGGTAGAAGTTGTGGTGGGGGATTTCTTTGGGAACAGTAACCACAATTCTGTAAGTTTTAGAATACTCGTAGATAAAGATGGGAGTGGTGCTAAGGGAAGACACTAAACAGGGCCAAGGCCAATTATATCAAAATTAGGCAGGAGCTTGGAAATGTGGATTGGACACAGCTATTTGAAGGGAAGTCCACATTTGAGATGTGGGAGGCTTTCAAAGATAGGTTAAAGATAGTGCAGGATAAGCATGTCCCATTGAAGGGCAAGATTCGTGAACCGTGGATGACAGGAGAAATTGTACAACTAGCCAAGAGGAAAAGGGAAACGTACATAAGGTCTAAGCAGCTAAGAACAGAATGGGCCCTAGAGGAATATAGGAAGAGTAGGACAAGTCTTAAACGAGGAATCAAG
The DNA here is from genome assembly GCF_037043375.1 of Chiloscyllium plagiosum. Classification (NCBI taxonomy): domain Eukaryota; kingdom Metazoa; phylum Chordata; class Chondrichthyes; order Orectolobiformes; family Hemiscylliidae; genus Chiloscyllium; species Chiloscyllium plagiosum. The sequence continues at coordinate 51,881,525 of NW_028270166.1, forward strand.
CGGGCTAAAAGGGGTCATGAAATATCTTTAGCAACCAGAATTAAGGAGAATGCCAAAGTATTTTATTCTTATATAGAAGCAAGTGGGTAACTAGAGAAAGGATTGGTCCACTAAAGGGTAATGAAGGAAGGCTGTGTCTAGAACCTGAGAGAATGGGTGAGATTCTGAATGATTACTTTGCATTAGTGTTCACTGAGGAGAGGGACATGATGAATTTTGAGATTGGAGATAGACGTTTGATTATCTGGATCACGTTAACATAAGTAGGGAAGATGTGTTGGGTAGCCTAGAGGTTATTAAGGTGGATAAATCCCCAGGACTGGATGGGATCTATCCCAGGTTGCTGAGGGAGGCAAAGAGGAAATAGCTGGGGCCCTGACAGATATCTTTGTGGCATCCTTAAACACAGGTGAGGTGCCGGAGGACTGGAAGGTTGCTCATCTTGGGTAGTAGGGATATTACAGACCAGTGAGCCTGACGTCAGTGGTGGAAAAGTTGCTGGAGAGAGTACTGAGGGATATGATCTATTTATATTTAGAAAAGAATGGGCTTATCAGTGATAGGCAACATGGTTTTGTGCAGGGGAGATCATGTCTTACCAACTTAATAGAGTTCTTCGAGGAAGTGACCAAGTTGGTAGATGAAGGAGGGACTGTTGATGTCATATACATGGACTTTAGTAAGGCATTTGATAAGGTGTCCCATTGTAGACTAATGGAGAAGGTGAAGTCACATGGTGTGCAGGGTGTTCTAGCTAGGTGGCTAAAGAACTGGTTGAGCAACAGGAGACAGAGAGTAGTAGTTGAAGGGAGTTTCTAGAAATGGAGAAAGGTGACCAGTGGTGATCCACAGGGGTCAGTATTGGGGCCACTGTTGTTTGTAATATACATAAATGATCTAGAAGAGGGCACTGTTGGTATGATCAGCAGGTTTGCAGATGACACGAAGATTGGTGGAGTAGCAGAAAGCATAAGGGACTGCCAAAGAATACAGGAGGATATAGATAGACTGGAGAGTTGGGTAGAAATGTGGCAGATGGATTTCAATCCAGACAAATGTGAGGTGATGCATTTGGGCAAGTCTAATTCTAGAGTGAATTATATAATGAACGGAAGACCCTTGGAAAAATTAATGTGCAGAGAGATCTGGGAGTGCAGGTCCATTGTACCCTGAAGGTTGCTGCACAGGTGGAGAGAGTGGCCAAGAAGGCATATAGCTGAAAATGTGTTGCTGGAAAAGTGCAGCAGGTCAGGCAGCATCCAAGGTTTTTTTTTTGTAGAGGGAGGAAGAGAGCTTCCTTGGATGCTGCCTGACCTGCTGCGCTTTTCCAGCAACACATTTTCAGCTCTGATCTCCAGCATCTGCAGTCCCTTTCTCCAAGAAGGCATATAGTATGCTTGCCTTCATTGGATGAGGTATTGAGTATAAGAGCTGCCAAGTCATGTTAAAATTGTACAAGACATTGGTTTGGCCACATTTAGAATACTGTGTACAGTTCTGGTCGTCACATTTCCAAAAGAAGATTTACAAGGATGTTGCCTGGTATGGAAGGTGCTAGCTATGAAGAGAGGGTGAGTAGGTTAGGTTTGTTTTCACTAGAAAAAAGGAGATTGAGGGGGGACCTGATTGAGGTTTACAAAATCATGAAGAGTATAGACAGGGTGGATAGAGACAAGCTTTTTCCCCGGGTGAAGGATTCAATAACGAGAGGTCATGCTTTCAAGGTGAGAGGTGGAAAGTTTAAGGGGGATACACGTGGCAAGTACTTCAGACAGAAGGTGGTGGGGCATCTGGAACGCGTTGCCAGCAGAGGTGGTAGAGGCAGGCACGGTAGGTTCATTTACGATGTGTTTGGACAGATGCATGAGTAGGTGGGGAGCAGAGGGATACAAATGCTTAGGAATTGACCGTCAGGTTTAGACAGTACATTTGGATTGGCTCAGGGTTAGAGGGCTGAAGGGCCTGTTCCTGGGCTGTAAATTTTCTTTGTTCTTTGTCCACTCAGACCCATTCCCTACTTATCCCAGTTTTCCCATGGTCAAGCCACCTAACCTGCACATCTTTAGACTGTGGGAGGATACCAGAGCACCAAGAGGAAATCCAGGCAGATGCAGGGAGAGTGCACAAATGCTACATAGATAGTTGCCTGCGGGTGGAATTGAACTAGGGTCCCTGGCATTGTAAGGTAGCAGTGCTAACCACTGAGCCACGAGGTTGCAAGCTGTTTCAACAGCATGAGCAGGACCTTAACAGTCAAGGGCGGCTGTCCTTTCTGAACTGTAGATTAGATTAGATTAGATTCCCTACAGTGTGGAAACAGGCCCTTTGGTCCAACCAGTCCATACCGACCCTCCGAAGAGTAACCCACCCAGACCCATTTCCCTCTGATTAATGCACCTAATGCTATGGACAATCGAGCATGGCCAATTCACCTAACCTGCACATCTTTGGACTGTGGGAGGAAACCGGAGCACCCAGAGGAAACCCACACGGGCACGGGGAGAATGTGCAAATCCACGGGCGGCACGGTGGCAAGTGGTTAGCACTGCTGCCTCACAGCGCCAGAGACGCAAGTTCAATTCCCGACTCAGGCGACTGACTGTGTGGAGTTTGCACGTTCTCTCCGTGTCTGCGAGGGTTTCCTCCGGGTGCTCCGGTTTCCTCCCACAGTCCAAAGATGTGCAGGTCAGGTGAATTGGCCATGCTAAATTGCCCGGAGTGTTAGGTAAGGGGTAAATGTAGGGGTATGGGTGGGTTGCGCTTTGGCGGGTCGGTGTGGACTTGTTGGGCCAAAGGGCCTGTTTCCACACTGTAATGTAATCTAAATCTAATCACACAGTCACCCGAGGCTGGAATCAAACCTGGGACCCTGGTGCTGTGAGGCAGCAGTGCTAACCACTGAGCTACCGTGCCACCCAGTTCTTTTTTTGAAAGATCAGGCAGCATCCGGGGAGCAAGTGGGTCATTGTATCGAGAAACTATTCGATAGCAGGGAGGATTTTCACTGAATACTAGAAAATCTCAGTGAGTGGGTAAAGACTGGAGTGATCATAGATAAAAGGATACAAAAGATTCGCAGTGCACACAATCCTGAATTACTGGAAATGGAGCCAAACTACTGTGAATAAGAATTTGCTGTACTTTATTAACACGGTCCAAAGTACCCCATTCCCAGACTAACTAACAGGGTCTGATGGCTTTAGGGGATGGTCCACCTCTATGCATCAGTTCACCAAGCCTGCCCAGCACTGTGAAATTACATTTCTCAATTAACTGCATGAAATAACCTCTTTCTGCCCTCAATCAGGCTTTATTATTGATTCATCAATTAGAATTCACTGCTGCACTGAGCCACCCATCACATGTGTTTATATGTGACAGGTCTCTGAGCAGAGACTGGGGGCCACAAACACTGCTTCATTTAACACAACACATACAGCCTCCACCAATCACTTGGGTGGTCTGTACCAATGACACCATTTACTGATCTTTAATTTCAAATCCCTCAAAACCTTCATTAAACCAAATTCAACCAATCACAGTTTTGAAAGTTTCAATAGATCTCTCCTCAGTACAGTTTGGTTATCCGAACATCAATATCTGAATTTTGGATTATTTGAACGAGTTGTCAAGGTTCCATAAATGCTTCCTTTGTTTACGATCAGATCAGTTATCCGAACAATCAGTTATCTGAACAAAATACTCCCCACCATTCTTGTTCAGATAACCGAGGTTGTTCTGTATACACAACACGTTGGAGGAGGGGCCTACAGTGACAGCAGATTAGAAATTAGAACACCATGTGATAGATTTAAGTCAGATGTCAGAGGCAAGTTCTTTACGCAGAGAGTGGTAAGGGCATGGAATGCACTACCTGCTAAGGTAGTCAACTCAGCCACATTAGGGAGATTTAAACAATCCTTGGATAAGCACATGGATGATGTTGGGATAATGTAGGGGGACGAGCTGAGAATAGTTCACAGGTCGGCACAGCATCGAGGGCCGAAGGGTCTGTTCTGCGCTATATTGTTCTATGTTCTATGTCATGGGAATTGTATCACACACACTGTACGCACACACACAGCAATCACACTGTACCCACACTCAGACTGCATGTGCACACAGTTATCACACTGAACTCACACCCACACTGTATGCGCACGCAGTAAACACACTGTACTCACAGGAGAAAGTGAGGTCTGCAGATGCTGGAGATCAAAGTTGAAACTTTATTGCTGGAACAGCACAGCAGGTCAGGCAGCATCCAGGGAACAGGAGATTCGACGTTTCGGGCACAGGCCCTTCTTCAGGAATGAGCAGAGAGTGTTCAGCAGGAGAAGATAAAAGGTAGGGAGGAGGGACTTGGAGGAGGGGCGTTGGAAATGTGATAGGTGGAAAGAGGTCAAGGTGAGGGTGATAGGTCGGAGTAGGATGGAGGCGGAGAGGTCAAGAAGAAGACTGCAGGTCAGGAAGGCGGTGCCGGGCTGGAGGGATCCGGCTGAGACAAGGTGGGGGGAGGGGGGATGAAGAAACTGGTGAAGTCCAAGTTCATCCCCTGCGGTTGGAGGGTTCCCAGTCGGAAGATAAGACGCTCCTCCTCCGACCGTCGCGTTGTTGTGGTTTGGCGGTGGATGAGTCCAATCATCACCTCAGGGGACCTCCCATCCATCGCCTCCAACCTCATAGTCCCACAACCCCGCACCGCCCGTTTCTACCTCCTGCCCAAAATCCACAAACCTGACTGCCCCGGACGACCCATTGTCTCAGCCTGCTCCTGCCCAACCGAACTCATCTCGGCATACCTTGACACGGTCCTGTCCCCATTAGTCCAAGAACTCCCCACCTACGTTCGTGACACCACCCACGCCCTCCACCTCCTCCAGGATTTCCGCTTCCCCGGTCCCCAACGCCTCATCTTCACCATGGACATCCAGTCCCTGTACACCTCCATCCCCCATCACGAAGGACTCAAAGCACTCCGCTTCTTCCTTTCCCGCCGTACCACCCAGTACCCTTCCACCGACACCCTCCTTCGACTGACCGAACTGGTCCTCACCCTGAACAACTTTTCTTTCCAATCCTCCCACTTTCTCCAAACAAAAGGAGTAGCCATGGGCACCCGCATGGGCCCCAGCTATGCCTGCCTCTTCGTAGGGTATGTGGAACAATCCATCTTCCGCAACTACACTGGCCCCACCCCCCATCTTTTCCTTCGCTACATTGATGACTGTATCGGCGCGACCTCGTGCTCCCACGAGGAGGTTGAACAGTTCATCCACTACACCAACACCTTCCACCCCGACCTCAAATTCACCTGGACAGTCTCGGACTCCTCCCTCCCCTTCCTAGACCTTTCTGTTTCTATCTCAGGCGACCGAATCAACACGGACATCTACTACAAACCAACCGACTCCCACAGCTACCTGGACTACACCTCCTCCCATCCTGCCCCCTGTAAAAACGCCATCCCATTCTCCCAATTCCTTCGTCTCCGCCGCATCTGCTCCCAGGAGGACCAGTTCAAAATACGTACAACACAGATGGCCTCCTTCTTCAAGGACCGCAATTTCCCCCCCGACGTGGTCGACGGTGCCCTCCACCGCATCTCCTCCACTTCCCGCTCCTCCGCCCTTGAGCCCCGCCCCTCCAACCGCCACCAGGACAGAACCCCACTGGCCCTCACCTACCACCCCACCAATCTCCATGTACAGCGCATCATCCGCCGTCACTTCCGCCACCTCCAAACAGACCCCAGCACCAAGGATATATTTCCCTCCCCTCCCCTATCAGCTTTCCGTAGAGACCACTCCCTCCGCGACTCCCTTGGCAGATCCACACCCCCCACCGACCCAACCTCCACTCCCGGCACCTTCCCTTGCAACCGTAGGAGGTGCAACACTTGCGCCCACACCTCCCCCCTCACCTCCCTCCAAGGCCCCAAAGGAAACTTCCATATCCGCCACAGATTCACCTGCACCTCCACCCACATCATCTACTGCATCCACTGCAGCCGGTGTGGCCTCCTCTATATTGGGGAGACAGGCCGCCTACTTGCGGAGCGATTCAGAGAGCACCTCTGGGCCACCTGGACGAACCAACCCAACCAACCTGTAGCACAGCATTTCAACTCCCCCTCCCACTCCACCGAGGATATGCAGGTCATTGGACTCATCCACCGCCAAACCACAACAACGCGACGGTCGGAGGAGGAGCGTCTTATCTTCCGACTGGGAACCCTCCAACCGCAGGGGATGAACTTGGACTTCACCAGTTTCTTCATCCCCCCTCCCCCCACCTTGTCTCAGCCGGATCCCTCCAGCCCGGCACCGCCTTCCTGACCTGCAGTCTTCTTCTTGACCTCTCCGCCTCCATCCTACTCCGACCTATCACCCTCACCTTGACCTCTTTCCACCTATCACATTTCCAACGCCCCTCCTCCAAGTCCCTCCTCCCTACCTTTTATCTTCTCCTGCTGAACACTCTCTGCTCATTCCTGAAGAAGGGCCTGTGCCCGAAACGTCGAATCTCCTGTTCCCTGGATGCTGCCTGACCTGCTGTGCTGTTCCAGCAATAAAGTTTCAACACTGTACTCACACCCACACTGTATGCGCACGCAGTAAACACACTGTACTCACACTCACGCTGCGTGCGCACATAGTAATCACACTGTACTCACACATTGTAATCAACCTACTCACACATAGTAGTCACATTGTATGCACATTAGCACATTTTTGCATGCATTTGGAAAAGCATGTCCTAATTAGGGACAGGCAGCGTGGCTTTGTGCAGGGCAGGTCATATCTTACTAACTTGATTGACTTTTTCAAGGAGGTGATGAACGTGATCAATGAGGGTGGAGCAGTGGATGTTGTCTACATGGATTTTAGTCAGGCTTTCGACAGGTGATGGTAGGCTCATCCAGAAGATTAAGATGCACGATATCCATGGTGACCTGGTCATGTGAATTCAGAATTGGCTTGCCCAAAGAAGACAGAGGGTAGTGGTAGAGGTTGTTTTTCAGGCTGGAGGTCCCTGATGAGTGATATTCTGCAGAAATCCTTACTGGGACCTCTGCTGTTTGTTACATAAAGATTTGGATGGGTGGGTTAGTAAATTTGTAGACAATACAAAGATCGGTGGAGTTGTAGATAGTGTTGAAAGTTGTCAAAGGATATAGCGGGAAATAGATCCGTTGTATATATAGGAGAAGAACTGGCAAATGGAGTTTAACACATGTAAGTGTGAGGTGCTGCATTTTGAAAGATTAAATGTTAAGGAAAAGTATACAGTTAATGGCAGGATTCTGAACAGCATCAATGTACAGAGGAATCTTGGGATCTCTGTCCATTGCTCCATGAAAGTGGTCATGCATGTAGATAGATGGTAAAACATTTATATGGCATACTTTATTGGTTGGTGAATTGAGTACATGAGTTAGGATGTCCTGTTGCAGCTTTATAAGACTTTGGTTAGGCCACATGTAAAGTATAGTATTTAATTTTGATTGCCGTGTTACAGGAAGGCTGTGGATGCTTAAGAGAGGGTGCAGATGATGTTTACCAAGACACTGCCTGGGTTAGAGAGTATGAGCTATAAGGAGAGGCAAGAAAAACTCAACTTGTTTTCTCTAGAGTGGCAGAGGCTGAGGGGAAACTTGATAGAAGTGTGTAAAACTTGGAGATGCATAGATAGAGTTGACAGTCAGAACCATACAGAACCTCATCACCTCAGGAGATCTCCCACCCACAGCTTCCAACCTCATAGTCCGGGAACCCCACACTGCCCGGTTCTACCTCCTTCCCAAGATCCACAAGCCTGACCACCCTGGCCGACCCATTGTCTCAGCATGCTCCTGCCCCACTGAACTCATTTCTACCTACCTCGACACAGTCCTATCCCCCCAGTCCAGGAACTCCCCACATATGCTCGAGACACCACCCACACCCACCACCTCCTCCAAGACTTCCGTTTCCCCGGCTCCCAACACCTCATCTTCACCATGGATATCCAATCCCTCTACACATCCATCCACCATGACCAGGGCCTCCAAGCCCTCCGTTTGTTCCTCTCCTGAACTCCCCAACAGTACCCTTCCACCGACACTCTCATTTGTTTGGCCGAACTGGTCCTCACCCTTAACAATTTCTCCTTCGAATCCTCCCACTCCCTCCAGACCAAAAGGGTAGCCATGGCCATACGTATGGGCCCCAGCTATGCCTGTCTCTTTGTTGGCTATGTAGAACAGTTGATCTTCCGTAATTACGCCGGCACCACTCCCCACCTCTTCCTCCGCTACATTGATGACTGCATTGGCCCCACCTCGTGCTCCCATGAGGAGGTTGAGCAATTCATCAACTTCACCAACACATTCCACCCTGACCCTAAATTTGCCTGGACCATCTCTGACACCTCCCTCCCCTTTCTGGACCTCTCCATCTCCATTAATGACGACCGACTTGACACTGACATTTTTTACAAACCCACCGACTCCCACAGCTACCTGGATTACACCTCTTCCCACCCTATCTCTTGCAAAAATGCCATCCCGTATTCCCAATTCCTCCGCCTCCGCTGTATCTGCTCCCAGGAGGAGCAGTTCCACCACAGAACACACCAGATGGCCTCCTTCTTTAGAGACTGCAATTTCCCTTCCCACGTGGTTAAAGATGCCCTCCAACGCATCTCGTCCACATCCTGCACCTCCGCCCTCAGACCCCACCCCTCCAACCGTAACAAGGACAGAACGCCCCTGTTGCTCACCTTCCACCCTACCAACGTTCGCATAAACCAAATCATCCGCCGATATTTTCGCCACCTCCAAAAAGACTCCACCACCAGGAATATATTTCCCTCCCCACCCCTTTCCGCCTTCCGCAAAGACCATTCCCTCCGTGACTACCAGGTCAGGTCCACGCCCCCCTACAACCCACCCTCCCATCCTGGCACCTTCCCCTGCCACGCAGGAATTGCAAAACCTGCGCCCACACATCCTCCCTCACTTCCATCCAAGGCCCTAAAGGAGCCTTCCACATCCATCAAAGTTTTACCTGCACATCCACCAATATCATTTATTGTATCCATTGCTCCCGATGTGGTCTCCTCTACATTGGGGAGACAGGACGCCTCCTAGCAGAGCGCTTTAGGGAACATCTCCAGGACACCAGCACGAATCAACCACACCGCCCTGTGGCCCAACATTTCAACTCCCCCTCCCACTCTGCCGAGGACATGGAGGTCCTGGGCCTCCTTCACTGCCACTTCCTCACCACCAGTCGCTTGGAGGAAGAACGCCTCATCTTCCGCCTCGGAACACTTCAACCCCAGGGCATCAATGTGGACTTCAACAGTTTCCTCATTTCCCCTTCCCCACCTCACCCCAGTTCCAAACTTCCAGCTCAGCACTGTCCCCATGATTTGTCCTACCTGCCTATCTTCTTTTCCACCTATCCACTCCACCCTCCGCCCTGACCTATCACCTTCATCCCCTCCCCCACTCACCTATTGTACTCTATGCTACTTTCTTATCTCTACACCCTTCAGGCTCTCTGCCTTTATTCCTGATGAAGGGCTTTTGCCCGAAACGTCGATTTTACTGCTCCTCAGATGCTGCCTGAGCTGCTGTGCTCTTCCAGCACCACTAATCCAGAATCTGGATCCAGCATCTGCTGTCATTGTTTTTACCGAGTCAGAATTTTTTTCCCACAGTTGAAATCTAGGGGGCATACATTTAAAGTAAGAGAGAGAAAGTTCAAATGCGATGTGAGGGGAGTGGTAGGAGGCTGAACCACACTGCCAGGAGTGGTGGTGGTGGCAGATACGATAAGGGCGTTGAAGGAGCTTCTTGATAAGCACATGGATATGCAGGGAATGGAGGGATATGGGCCAAGGGCAGGCAGAAAAAATTAGATCAATTTGGCATCATGTTTGGCACAACCTTATGGCTGAAGGGCCCATTTCTGTGCTGTACTGCTGTACGTTCTCATTGCATTTTACACACACTTATACCCTCCTCACACTCAAACTGTACTCACATTGACATCGTATTCACACTCATAGAAAGCTCACACTGTAATCGCACCCATGCTTTGTTCAGTGTCCTCATACTCACACTTACCCATACTACACTGAGTACTCACACCCTATTCTGTCAGCAGCAATACAGTACCCATACTCACATCCACACTACACTCATGTTATACTGTAGCTACACAATATGTGCACTGCATCCAGACTGCCTCCTTCTTCCCCACATCTTTGTGCTCCTCTGAAAACAGCCAAAGATCCCATTTCCCTTGGTCTTGCTAGTGACACGACATTAGCGAGCTTAGATTCCAAATCGTCTCCTGGGGGATTGAGCAGGGGATGGGCAGTGAGTCAGGGAGAGAGCAGGGATTGAGGATGGAAACTGACTTGGAGGTAGGCTGGGGGGGGAGGCAAGGCAATCTGGGGTGTGCAGTAGGTTGGCGATGGGTAGAGGCAGTATGTACTCTGGAGTGTACAGTCGGTTGGCGATGGGTAGGGGCAGTCTGTGGTGTGGGGTATGCAGCACTTTGGCAATGGGTAGGGACAGTCTGTGGTGTGGGATATGCAGGACATTGGTGATGGTTAGGGGCAGTCCATGGTGTGGGGTATGCAGGACGTTGGTGATGGGTAGGGGCAGTCTGTGGTGTGGGGTATGTAGGACATTGCAATGGGTAGGGACAGTCTGTGGTGTGGGGTATGTAGGACATTGCAATGGGTAGGGACAGTCTGTGGTGTGGGGTATGCAGGACGTTGGTGATGGGTAGGGGCAGTCTGTGGTGTGGGGTATGCAGGACGTTGGCAATGGGTAGGGGCAGTCTGTGGTCTGGAGTTTACAGTCGGTTGGTGATGGGTAGGGGCAGTCTGTGGTGTGGGGTATGCAGGACGTTGGCAATGGGTAGGGGCAGTCTGTGGTCTGGAGTTTACAGTCGGTTGGTGATGGGTAGGGGCAGTCTGTGGTGTGGGGTATGTAGGACGTTGGCAATGGGTACGGACAGTTTGTGGTGTGGGGTATGCAGGACATTGGCGATGGGTTGGGGCAGTCTGTGGTGTGGGGTATGCAGGATATTGGCAATGGGTAGGGACAGTCTGTGGTCTGGAGTGTACAGTTGGTTGGCAATGGGTAGGGGCAGTCTGTGGTGTGGGGTAAGCAGGACATTGACAATGGATAGAGACATTAATCGAGTTTCGTGAAGATTCATTTATAGGCTCAGATCATGAGTAAAAGTGAAGCATAACATTGCAAGATGAAGGAATATGGAATGTGTTGCCTTTCACTTGAAGAATTGATCTTCACATACCGGAAAGAATGGTTTGGTTGTTCCTGCAGGGAACGTGGGAACGAGGGGGATGTGAACTGGGATATCATGACCTCATTTGAATCCCGTGTCAGGCAGAGGCTGGAGGGGGGATGTCAAAGGCCATCACTGATGACTGTTAAGTGGATGTGAGCTGAAAGCATGAAATTTACTGCAGAATTGCTTTAATTCTGAGTGTGACGGTGATGTATGACAGGAGCTGTGCTGGGAATGCCGTGGTATTCTGCATTGGATTGTAAATGAATTCCCAGGGAATTTGGGCATTGATGAAGCAATCTTTGAACAGTCTGACTGGCATCAATTCAGAAAATTATTTTCAAATAAACAGTTAACATTCTATTTATTTATTTAAGATTGTGTCACTTGCACCTCGGACCAGTGAGAAGTGGATAATGTCGCCATGTGAACTATAGGGAGGGGCTGAATAGTCTGGGGCTGTTTTCCCTGGAGCGTTGGATGCTGAGGGGTGACCTTAGGCAGGTTTATAAAATCATGAAGGACATGGATAGGGTGAATAGCCAAGGTCTTTTCCTCAGGGTAAGGATGTCCAGAACTAGAAGGCGTAGATTTAAGGTGAGAGGGGAAAAACTTAAAAGGGACCTAAGGGGCAACCTTTTCATGCAGATGGTGGTGCCTCTATGGAAACAACTGCCAGAGAAAGTGTTGGAGGCTGGTAGAATTATAACATTTAAAAGGCATCTGGATGGCAATATGAATAGAAAGGGTTTAGAGGGACATGGGCCAAACGCTGGCAAATCGAACAAGATTAATTTGAGATATCTGGTTGACATAAACAAGTTGGACCGAAGGATCTGTTTCCATGCTGTACATCTCTCTGGGGACTTCTTTCACTGGGGTGTAGGAAGTTGATTAGCAACCTTTTGAAAGTTTATAAAATAATGAGGCGTACAGATAGAGTTAATTGTTTTGTCCCCAGAATGGGGGATTTCAAGTCAATAGAACATAGAACATAGAACAATACAACTCAAAACAGGCCCTTCGGCCCTCGATGTAGCGCCGACCTGTGAACTATTCTCAGCTCCCCCCCTCCCCCACACTACCCCAAAATCATCCATGTGCTTATCTAAGGATTGTTTAAATCTCCCTAATGTGGCTGAGTTGACTACATTGGCAGGTAGGGCATTCCACACCCTACCACCCTCTGCGTAAAGAACTGCCTCTGACATCTGTCTTAAATCTATCACCACTCAATTTGTAGTTATGCCCCCTCGTACAAGCTGATGTCATCATCCTAGGAAAAAGTCTTTCACTGTCTACCCTATCTAATCCTCTGATCATCTAGTATGTCTCTATCAAATTCCCCCCTTAGCCTTCTTCTTTCCAATGAGAACAGGCCCAAGTCTCTCAGCCTGTGCTGCTTTCTGTATTGGGGCGACCAGAACTGTACACAATATTCCAAGTGTGGCCGCACCAGCGTTTTGTATAGTTGCAGCATGATATTGAGGCTCCGGAACTCAATCCCTCTACCAATGAAACCTAACACACCGTATGCCTTCTTAACAGCTATATCCACCTGGGTGGCAACTTTCAGGGATCTATGTACATGAACTCCAAGATCCCTCTGCACATCCACACTACCAAGAATATTTCCATTGACCCAGTAGTCTGCCTTCCTGTTATCCTTCCCAAAATGCACCACCTCACATTTAGCTGCATTGAACTCTATTTGCCACATCTCAGCTCAATTCTGCAGTTTAGCCAAGTTTCCTGCAACCAGTAACATTCTTCCAAACTGTCCACTACTCCACCGACTTTAGTGTCATTTGCAAATTTACTAATCCATCCATGCATGATAGCTTCTAAGTCATTTATAAAAATGACAAACAGCAGTGGTCCCAAAACAGATCTTTGTGGCACACGACTAGTAACCGGACTCCAAGCTGAATATTTTCCATCAACCACCACTCGCTGCCTTCTTTCAGAAAGCCAGTTTCTAATCCAAACTACTAAGTCACCCTCAATTCCATGCCTCCGCATTTTCTCCATCAGCCTTCCATGTGGAACTTTATTAAAGGCTTTACTGAAGTCCATGTATACCACGTCAACTGCCCTACCCTCATCGACATGCTTGGTCACCTTTTCAAAAAACTCAATGAGGTTTGTGAGACACGACCTGCCCTTGACAGAACCATGTTGACTATCTGAAATCAAATTGTTGTTTGCTAGATGATTATAAATCTTATCTCTCATAATCCTTTCCAAAACCTTTCCTACAACAGAAGTAAGGCTCACTGGTCATCTGGGTAATCTCTGCTGCCCTTCTTGAACAAGGGCACAACATTTGCAACCCTCCAGTCCTCAGGTACTAAACCAGTAGACAATGATGACTCAAATATCAAAGCCAAAGGATCTGCTATCTCTTCCCTAGCTTCCCAGAGAATCCTTGGATAAATCCCATCTGGCCCAGGGGACTTGCCTACTTTCACTCCTACAATTGATAACACCTGTTCGTAACAAGCCTCAATCCTTTCCAGTCTAATATCTTGTACCTCATTCTTCTCCTCTCCAATACCCTCCTTTTCCTGAGTGAACACCGATGAGAAATGTTCATTTAGCACCTCTTCGATCTCTACAGGGGCCACATTCAACTTCCCACTTCTGTCTTTGACTGGCCCTTTTATTCCTCACATACCTATAGAAAGCTTTAGGGTTCTCCTTTATTCTATTTGCTAAAGACTGCTCGTGTCGTCTCTTTGCTCTTCTTAACTCTCTCTTTAAGTCCTTCCTAGCTGATCTGTAACTCTCCATCGCCTCATCTGAACCATCTTGTCTCATCAACACACAAGCCTCCTTCTTCTTCGTAACAAGAGATGCAATTTCTGTAGTAAACCAAGGTTCCCTTACCTTATCACTTCCTCCCTGCCTGACAGGGACATACCTATCAAGAACACGCAATATCTGTTCCTTAAACCAGCTCCACATTTCGATTGTCTGCATCCCTTGCCTGCATTTTGCTACCCGATTCTTTGCATCCTAATTCTTGCCTAATCGCATTATAATTGCCCTTATCCCATCGATAACTCTTGACCTGTGGCATGTACCTATCCCTTTCCATCGCTAAACTAAACGTAACTGAATTATGGTCACTCTCCCCAAAGTGCTAACCAACAACTAAATCAAACAGCTGGCCTGGTTCATTACCAAGCACCAGACCCAGTGTGGCCTCCCCTCTTGTCAGCCCTTCGACATACTGGGTCAGGAAATCCTCCTGTACACATTGGACAAAAACTGACCCATCCGACCTACTAGAGCTATAACATTTCCAGTCAATGCTGGGGAAGTTAAAGTCCCCCATAATGACCACCCTGTTCCTTTCACTCCCTCCCAGGATAATGTTGCTAATCCTCTTTTTCACCTCCCTGGAACTCTGCGGAGGCCTATAAATAACTCCCACTGACTTATATAGCAGGATGGAAATAAAAATAAGAAGTCGCTCGTTTCCCAGAAACCTCTGCTCTCTGACTTCAAATTTAAAAGCACAAATCAGTGACTCACCGCTCCCGGCAGGCCCCTGGTGCAAGCTCCCGCCCTTCGAGTTGCTGTTGCCACTGCCGCTGAAAAACAGAAAAAAGAAAAAAAGGGAGCACATTTTTAAGGTGAGAGGAGAGAGATTTAGGAAACACGTGAGGGCATTTTTTTAACACAGTGAATGGTTCGCATGTGGAATGAACCTCTTGAGGAAATGGTGGATACAACATTTAAGAGACATTTGGATAAGTACATAAATAGGGAAGGTTTGGCGAGATATGAACCAGGAGCTGGGAGTTGGGGCTAGTTTAGTTTGGGATTATGTTTGACTGGACCAAAATGTCTGTTTCTGTGCTGTATGACTCCGTGGCATTTTGGCACCATCCTGGATTACTGAAGAATTGTATAAATGGGAAAATATTGAATAATTTAAGATTACATTGAAATTGCTAAAACTGAAACAGTTTCATCTTTCCTCCTCCCGTAGACTTCACCATTCCTGCTCCAACATCATCCCAGGGGCCTGGGCAATGTGTTCGTTTCCAGCCACCACTGGCACTATCACTTGAGTGTTCACCGTCTCTGAGCTGGAGGTGGTCAGGCTGCATGGGTCCCACACCTCCTTCGAAGTTCCCCAACACTGTATCAGGTGGTTGCTTCAGGTGGTTGCTCTGCCCTTCCTATGGGGACACAGTAACAATCCTCAGCAAATCGAAGAACTTACATCATAAACTTGCAGAAATACTGCGGGGTATTTCCCAAAAACCTCACAGTTGAAAACATTCCAAACATTCAGCTGCCCAAAAAGGAGGACACCTAGTCCTCCATACAATGATACTGGTGGGAATTAGGGCATTTCTAAATCCGGCAGTGTCTCCATCCATTCCACCTCTGTCCTTGCTATTGGTGCGCTCTATACTTCTAATCGAACCTGTATTTCACTGCCCAGTAGACTCAGACAGTTATTGGGTGTAGTCCTTTTTGAGGGCTCTCTCTCTCACATCGAGGTCACGTAATCCAACTGAAGAGAGACAGGATCAGTTTGGACTATATTCACTGGAATTTAGAAGAATGAGGAGGAATCCCATAGAAACCTATAAAATTCTAACAGAACTAGACACAGGAAAGATGTTCCTGATGACCAGGGAATCCGGAACCCAAGGGATCACCATCTCAGGTTATGAAGTAGGCCTTTTCGGAATGAGATGAAGAGAAATGTCTTTGCCCAGAGAGTGGTGAGACTGTGGAATTCTCTGCCATGAAAGCAGTTGAAGTCAAAACTGAACATTTTCAAGAAGGAGATAGATACAGTTCTTAGAGTTAAAGGGATCAAAGAGTATGGGGAGAAAAAGGGGACAAGGAACTGATTTGGATGATCAGCAGAGCTCATGTGGAATGGTGGAGTATGTTCGAAGGGCCAAATGGCCTATTCCTGCTCCTACTTTCCTTGTTTCTAATAAGACAGCTTCTCGAGGTTCTGATTTTCATCTTCAACTTCCCTTCACAACCATTTCCTGAAAAACAGCTTGCTAACCTGGGCTCCAGGTTAGATAGTTGAATTCTGATGTTCTCAATGTTGCACTGAACACTTCCCCTGAATACATCACATCACTGGCCTGAGCTTGCCTCTGATTGTCTCCCTAATCTCTTTAACAAGGTGAAAGTCAGCTGATCTCAGGTGGTTCGTTGCACAGCTATTGTCTTGATCTGACCCTAGGAGCTTCCCCAGCACCATCAATGGTCCTCCAACAGATCAAGTGTGTCATTTGTCAATCACTTTTCGTCTGTATGAGGGCTCACAGCAGCCAAATCACTAATCTGAGACTATCACCCTTTACAGCTTCTCTTTGAACCCAGTCTCAGAGTTTATTACATCGAAATCAATCCCTAATTGAAACTGAAGTCACATGGGATTGCTTTATTCACATTAGAGGTCCAATATACTCACAGTTATGTGTTCAACTCTCTAATCATTGTTCAGATCATTTTCAGGATGGGTTTGACCATGTGGACACCTGCCACTTTGATTGTACTTATATGGGTTTAATAACTGTGCTTGCAAATGCGATGTGTACATTATGCGAGTATATGAATTTAGTAACATCTGTGAATGCATGTGTTTGCATTTGTGTGTGGGTGTGTTCATGTGTCTGTGAGTGTGAATGTGTGTGTGTGCATGTGAATATGCTTGTGTCTGTGTATATGTCTGTTCATGTGTCTGTGAGCGTGCATGTGTGCGCGTGCATGTGCCAATGTGAATTGTGGGTGTGCATCCATGTGTATGCATGTTTGTGTGCACAAATGTGTGCATGTGTGCACATGCATGTATGTATGAACATGTATGTGTGTGTGCATGTGTGTATGTAGTCGCACATGTGTTTGTGCCCTTGTTTACTTGTGTACATGCACAGTAAATATTTGTGTGCGCAATTGCTTGTGTTGTGAGGTTGAGTAGCGTAATTGTGCACGGGAGCCAGGAAGTTAGGATTTAGTGTCGAAGAGTGTGACATAAGGGGGCTCTTGGTCCACAAGCCTCATTCTGAAGAAGGGCTAATGCCCGAAACATTGATTTTCCTGCTCCTCGGATGCTGCCTGACCTGCTGTGCTTTTCCAGCACCACTCTCAACTCTGATCTCCAGCATCTGCAGTCCTCGTTAGAATTTCTCCTAGTTAGAATTAAGTGTTTGTAAAATTATAAAATAGGGAAACCATTGTGTGGTCCCTTTAAGAGATGTTGTTTCTTTGGTGATTAGAGATTAAAATGGATGTCTGTGAGCAGCAGCTTGAGTTTGCCAGGACACAGAAAGAGTACGAACTAAAACATTTGCATCAAAATGCTGTACAGTGAGTAGGGCAAGCTACAGTTTTTACCAAGACAACAGTTTTGAATTTAGCCAATCAACTTGGACCAGGCACTTCGATGCCACAAACTTATTAAATTTAAATCTGATGGTTTTGACAACATAGGATCAATCTTATGTAAGAAATCCTGCTCCTCACAGAACGAGTTAGGGAACTGGAACTGGAGTTGGATAAACTGAGGATTATTCGAGAGGCTGAGAGGGTGATAGATAGAAGCTACAGGGACATAGCTACGCCAGAGAACAGAGGTAGCTGGGTAACAGTTAGAGGTGGGAAGGGGAGGAAGCAGGAAGTGCAGGGATCCCCTGTGGTCGTTCCCCTAAACAATAAGTATACCGCTTTGGATAATGTTGGGGGGAACGGCCTAGCAGGGGTAAGCTGCAGTGACTGGGTCTGTGGCGCGAGGTCTGGCTCTGAGACTCAGAAGGGAAAGGGGGAGAGGAGGAGAGTGCTAGTTATAGGAGACTCTCTAGTTAGCGGTACGGACAGGCGGTTCTGTGGACATGGGCGAGACTCTCGGATGGTTTGTTGCCTCCCGGGTGCCAGGGTCCGAGACGTCTCGGACCGTGTCTTCAGAATTCTTAAGGGGGAGGGTGTGCAGCCAGAAGTCGTGGTGCACGTTGGCACCAACGACAGAGGTAGGAAGAGGGGTGGGAGGTCATTCAAGAGCTCAGGGAGTTAGGCTGGAAGCTAAAAACTAGGACAGACAGAGTCGTCATCTCTGGGTTGTTGCCGGTGCCACATGACAGTGAGGCAAGGAATAGGGAGAGAGTGCAGTTGAACACGTGGCTGCAAGGATGGTGTAGGAGGGAGGGCTTCAGGTATTTGGACAATTGGACTGCATTCTGGGGAAGGTGGGACCTGTACAAGCAGGACGGGTTGCACCTGAACCAGAAGGGCACCAATATCCTGGGGCGTAGGTTTGCTAGCACTCTTCGGGGGGGGGTTTAAACTAATTTGGCAGGGGGATGGGATCCGGACTTGTAGTCCAACAAGTAGGCTAGCTGTTTGTCAGCATGTCCAAGAATGTAGGGAGGCTGTGAAGAAGGTAGCACTCACAGGGAATACTTGCGGACACAGAGATGGGTTCAAGTGCGTATACTTCAACGCAAGGAGTATCAGAAATAAGGTGGGTGAACTTAAGGTGTGGATAGGTACCTGGGACTACGATGTTGTGGCCATCATGGAAACGTGGATAGAAGAGGGACAGGAATTGTTGTTGGAGGTTCCTGGTTACAGATGTTTCAGTAAGATTAGGGAGGGTGGTAAAAAAGGAGGGGGGGTGGCGTTGCTAATTAGAAATGGTATAACGGCTGCAGAAAGGCAGTTCGAGGGGGATCTGCCTTTGGAGGTAGTATGGGCTGAAGTCAGAAATAGGAAAGGTGCAGTCACCTTGTTGGGTGTGTACTATAGGCCTCCCAATATCAGCAGAGATGTGGAGAAACAGATTGGGAAACAGATTTTGGAAAGGTGCAGAAGCCACAGGGTAGTAGTCATGGGCGATTTCAACTTCCCAAATATTGATTGGAAGCTCTTTAGATCAAGTAGATTGGATGGGGCGGTGTTTGCGCAGTGTGTCCAGGAAGCTTTTCTAACGCAGTATGTAGATTGTCCGACCAGAGGGGAGGCCATATTGGATTTGGTACTTGGTAATGAACCGGGACAAGTGATAGGCTTGTTCGTGGGTGAACATTTTGGTGATGGTGACCACAATTCTGTGACTTTCACCTTGGTTATGGAGAGAGATAGGTGCGTGCAACAGGGTAGGTTTTACAATTGGGGGAAGGGTAATTACGATGCTGTAAGACAGGATCTGAGGAGCATAAGTTGGGAGCATAGGCTGTCAGGGAAGGATGTCGTGGAAATGTGGAACTTTTTCAAGGAACAGATACGACGTGTCCTTGATATGTATGTACCTGTCAGGCAGGAAAGAAATGGTCGTGTGAGGGAACCGTGGTTGACGAGGGAGGTTGAATGTCTTGTAAAGAGGAAGAATGAGGCTTACATAAGGTTGAGGAAACAAGGTTCAGACAGAGCAGTGGAGGGATACAGGATAGCCAGAAGGGACCTGAAGAAAGGGATTAGGTGAGCTAAGAGAGGGCATGAAAAATCTTTGGCAGATAGGATCAAGGATAACCCAAAGGCATTTTATGCGTATGTGAGAAACATGAGAATGACGAGAACGAGGGTAGGTCCGATCAAGGACAGTAGTGGGAGACTGTGTATTGAGTCGGAAGAGATAGGAAAGGTCTTGAATGAGTACTTTTCTTCAGTATTTACAAATGAGAGGGACCGTATTGTTGAAGAGGAGAGTGTGAAACGGACTGGTAAGCTAGAGGACTTGTTAGGACGGAAGATGTGTTGGACATTTTGAACAACTTGAGGATAGACAAGTCCCCCGGGCCTGACGGGATATATCCTAGGATTATGTGGGAAGCAAGAGAGGAAATTGCAGTACCGTTGGCAATGATCTTTTCGTCTTCACTGTCAACGGGGGTGGTACCAGGGGACTGGAGAGTGGCGAATGTTGTGCCTCTGTTCAAAAAAGGGAATAGGGATAACCCCGGGAATTACAGGCCAGTTAGTCTTACTTCGGTGGTAGGCAAAGTAATGGAAAGGGTACTGAGGGATAGGATTTATGAGTATCTGGAAAGACACTGCTTGATTAGGGACAGCCAGCACGGATTTGTGAAGGGTAGGTCTTGCCTTATTGAATTCTTTGAGGAGGTGACCAAGCATGTGGATGAGGGTAGAGCAGTGGATATGGTATACATGGATTTTAGTAAGGCATTTGATAAGGTTCCCCATAGTAGGCTTATGCGGAAAGTCAGGAGGCATGGGATAGAGGGAAATTTGGCCAATTGGATAGAAAACTGGCTAACCGGTCGAAGTCAGAGAGTGGTGGTAGATGGTAAATATTCAGCCTGGAGCCCAGTTACAAGTGGAGTTCCGCAGGGATCAGTTCTGGGTCCTCTGCTGTTTGTAATTTTTATTAATGACTTGGATGAGGGAGTCGAAAGGTGGATCAGTAAATTTGCAGATGATATGAAGGTTGATGGAGTTGTGGATGGTGAGGAGGGCTGTTGTCGGCTGCAAAGGGACTTAGATATGATGCAGAGCTGGGCTGAGGAGTGGCAGATGGTGTTCAACCCTGTCAAGTGTGAGGTTGTCCATTTTGGAAAGACAAATAAGAATGCGGAATACAGGGTTAACAGTAGAGTTCTTAGTGAGGTGGAGGAACAGAGGGATCTTGGGGTCTATGTTCATAGATCTTTGAAAGTTGCCACTCATGTGGATAGAGCTTGTAAGAAGGCCTATGGTGTATTAGAGTTCATTAGCAGAGGGATTGAATTCAAGAGTCGTGAAGTGATGTTGCAACTGTACAGGACTTTGGTTAGGCCACATTTGGAGTACTGTGTGCAGTTCTGGTCGCCTCACTTTAGGAAAGATGTGGAAGCTTTGGAGAGGGTGCAGAGGAGATTTACCAGGATGTTTCCTGGAATGGAGAATAGGTCGTACGAGGATAGGTTGAGGGTGCTAGGCCTTTTCTCGTTGGAACGGC
The DNA here is from genome assembly GCF_037043375.1 of Chiloscyllium plagiosum. Classification (NCBI taxonomy): domain Eukaryota; kingdom Metazoa; phylum Chordata; class Chondrichthyes; order Orectolobiformes; family Hemiscylliidae; genus Chiloscyllium; species Chiloscyllium plagiosum. The sequence continues at coordinate 51,902,780 of NW_028270166.1, forward strand.
GAAGGATGAGGGGTGACTTGATAGAGGTTTATAAGATGATCAGAGGAATATAAAGAGTAGACAGTCAGAAACCTTTTCCCCGGGTACAACAGAGTGTTAGAAGGGGACATAAATTTAAGGTGAAGGGTGGAAGGTATAGGGGAGATGTCAGGGGTGGGTTCTTTACCCAGAGAGTGGTGGGAGCATGGAATGCGCTGCCTGTGGGAGTGGTAGAGTCAGAATCTTTGGTGACCTTTAAGCGGCAATTGGATAGGTACATGGATGGGTGCTTAAGCTAGGACAAATGTTCGGCACAACATCGTGGGCCGAAGGGCCTGTTCTGTGCTGTACTGTTCTATGTTCTATATTCTAAATATCAATATGTATCAAGGGTTTAAAAGAAGGGGTCAGTTGGACAAAGAGCTCAGAGCTAACTGCCATCTGCCAAAGCTTGCAGCTGTCAGCTCAAGAGAGAGAAATTGGTTCTCACAGTCATCCACGTATTAGAGAAAGCACCATCTAAGTAATAACATTACCAATGATGGAGAATCAAAGGCATTCCTGACAGAAGAACAACATACGAAAGCACAGCACATTCCAGAAGATACATAACCTGGCTGCAGTTTCAAAAGACTAAATTCTGGATTTTTCTGTATATGAGTGGGACTTTTACTTATTGGAACAGCATACCATTAGAATCTTGTTTTGTTCAGTAACCGTTAGTGGTTAGAAGGGATTTATTCAGTTTGTCAATAGTTTAGTTCATTTGTTCACTGTTCATGTTGGATAAATAAATTGTTACTAGTTGAATTTAAAGTGATTTATTTTATTTAGAAGTTTCTAAAAAGGAGGGTGCATCACTTTGCACACTCTCTTTACAGATTATAGGGCAAGGCACTGCTCTTTAGGGGTTTCAGTTTTAGTTCTCAATTGAGGCAGTCAACCTCTGCTTTATAGCACGTGCATGACTGTGGACATGCCTGTGAGATATCATCTATTGGTCTGATTGTGGCCAAGGCTTTTCTTGCCCCCTAGCTCTCCTCAGTCGATTTTTGATATCTTTCCTAGCTACCCTGTAATCCTCTAAAGCTGTGCCAGATCCTCGCTTCCTCAATCTTAAGTAAGCTCCCTCCTTCCTCTTGACGGGAAGCTCCTCTTCTCTTGTTATCCAAGGCTCCTTCACCTTACCTTACCTTTCCTGATTCAGTGGATAAAGCCATCCAAGTGCTCCTTAAAGTGCATCCACATTTCTATCGTGCCTTTCCCATAGAAGAATTGTTCCCAATTTATACTCCACAGCTCCTGTCTAACAGCAGTATAACTTCCCCTACCCCAATTAAATACCTTCCCTTATTATGTTCCTATTCCTCTCCATGGCTATGGTAAAAGCAGTTGTGGTCACTGTCACCGAAATGATCTCCCACTGGGAGATCTGACACCTGGTCTGGCTTGTTGCCTCACACCAAATCCAATATGGCCTCTCCCCTAGTCGGCCTATCTACATATCGAGTCAGGAATCCTTCTTGGACACACCTGACAAAATCAGCTCCACCCAGACCATCTGCATTGATGAGGTTCCAATCAATATTCGGGAAGTTGAAGTCACCCACAACAACAACAACTCTGTTACAGTGGCACCTTTCCAAGATCTGCTGTCCAATCTGTTCTTCCATCTCTCTGCTGCTACTGGGGGTCAAACAATGACTGCAGATGCTGGAAACCAGATTCTAGATTAGAGTGATGCTGGAAAAGCACAGCAGTTCAGGCAGTATCTGAGGAGCTGGAATATTGATGTTTCAGGCAAAAGTCCTTCATCCGGAATACAGGCAGAGAGCCTGAAGGGTGGAGAGATAAGCTAGGGGAGGGTGAGGGTGGGGAGAGAGTAGCATAGAGTACAATAGGTGAATGGGGGAGGGGATGAAGGTGATAGGTCGGGGGGGTGGAGTGGATAGGTGGAAAAGAAGATAGGCAGGTAGGACAAGTCATGGGGACAGTGCTGAACTGGAAGTTTGGAACTGGGGTGAGGTGGTGGAATTGGAAATGAGGAAACTGTTGAAGTCCACATTGATGCCCTGGGGTTGAAGTGTTCCGAGGCAGAAGAGGAGGCGTTCTTCCTGCAGGTGGTGAGGGAAAGGCGGTGAAGGAGGCCCAGGACCTCCATGTTCTCGGCAGAGTGGGAGGGGGAGTTGAAATGTTGGGCCACAGGGTGGTGTGGTTGATTCGTGCGGGTGTCCCGGAGATGTTCCCTAAAGCACTCTGTTAGGAGGTGTCCAGTCTCCCTAATGTAGAGGAGACTGCATCGGGAGCAATGGATACAATAAATGATATTAGTGGACGTGCAGGTAAAACTTTGGATGTGGAAAGCTCCTTTAGGGCCTTGGATGGAGGTGAGGGAGGAGGCATGGGCGCAGGTTTTGCAATTCCTACGGTGGTAGGGGAAGGTGCCAGGATGGGAGGGTGGGTTGTAGGGGGGCATGGAACGGTCTTTGCGGAAGGCGGAAAGGGGTGGGGAGGGAAATATATCCCTGGTGGTGGGGTCCATATGGAGGTGGCAGAAATGTCGATGGATGATTTGGTTTATGCGAAGGTTGGTAGGGTGGAAGGTGAGCACCAGGGGCGTTCTGTCCTTGTTACGGTTGGAGGGGTGGGGTCTGAGGGCGGAGGTGCGAGATGTGGACGATATGCGTTGGAGGGCATCTTTAACCACTTGGGAAGGGAAATTACAGTCTCGAAAGAAGGAGGCCATCTGGTGTGTTCTGTGGTGGAACTGCTCCTCCTGGGAGCAGATACGGCGGAGGCGGAGGAATTGGGAATACTATTGGGGGGTCTATAGATAACACCCAATAAAGTGACTGCTCCTTTCCTGTTACTGACGTCCACCCATACTGCCTCAGTAGATAAATCCTCCTCAACAGCCTCCTCTTCTGCAGCTGTTTTGCACTCTCTCACAATGCTACTCTCTCTCCTCTTTTGCTCCCCTCTCTGTTCTTTTTAAAAGATCTAAACCCTGGAACATCCAACAACCATTCCTGCCCCTGTGACATCCATGTCTCCATTATGACCACAACATCGTAGTTCCAAGTGCTGATCCGTGCTCTAAGTTCATCACTCTTATTCCTGACACACCTTGCATTGAAACAGACAGACATTGACCCATCCCTTTCCTGTAACAACTGTGAATCATTCCTGACAGACTCTCTGCATTCTATTTCTGTCTGTTCAACAACTACCCTCATCTCTGACCTGAACCTCTGGTTCCCATCCCCCTGCCAAACCCTCCCGAAGTGCTCTTGCAAATCTCCCGCCCAGAATGTTGGTGCCCCTCCAGTTTAAGTGCAACCCGTCTTTCATGTACAGGTCCCACCTTCCCCAGAAGGTACCCCAATGATCGACATATCTGAAGCCCTCCCTCCTACACCAGCGCTGTAGCCACGTGTTTAGCTGCACTCGCTCCCTGTTACTCGCCTCACTAGTACATGACATCGATAGCAATCCTGAGATTACTACTCTGCTTGTCCTTCAACCTAACTCTCTGAAATCACTTTTTAGAACCTCATTCCTTTTCCTAGCTATGTCATTGGTGCCAAAGTGCACCACAACTCTAGCTGCTCACCATTCAGAATCTTGTCGACTCAATCAGAGACATCCTGGACCCTGGCACCTGGGAGGCAACATACCTTCCAAGAGTCCCTTCATGACCACAGAATCTCCTGTCTGTTCCTCTAAATATTGAGTCTCCTACCACTAGCGCTTTTTTATTCTCCCCCCTACCTTCCCTTCTGAACCACAGAGCTAGGCTCAGTATCAGAGATCTGGCCACTCTGGCTTTCCCCTGGTAGGTCGTATCCAACAGTATCCAAAACAGTACACTTATTATTGAGGGGACCAGCCACAGGGGATCCCTGCACTGCCTGTCTGTTCCCTTTCCATCCCCTGACCTTTTTCCTGTACCTGAGGTGTGACTGCCACTCTGTAACTCCTCTCAGTAACAGCCTCCCAAACGATCTGAAATTCATCCAGTTCCACCTACTCATGACACAGTTTCCAAGGAGCTGGAGTTGGGTGTGCTTCCTGCAGATGAAGTCAGCAGGGACACGAGTGGTGATCCTTAACCTCCCACATTCTACAAGAGAAGCATTCAACTGACCTAATATCCATTCCCACTGTTCTGAATTCCCAAACAGACTATTGAAAAAAACCCACTAGTAATCTTACCAAATTGGCCCATAGAGGTTTGTTTTGGTTAGAGGAGGATGGGTGGGAGACACTACCTTAGTCCTGTTTTGGGTAAAGCAACTGCCCAAATATATTACCTCACTTACTCAGCGGCCCCATGTCTGCTCCTGCTCAGCATGTGCTCCACCTACTCATGAGGTAAGCTTTTAAAGGATTAATTTGCCTTCCCGGCAGCTCCCTGGTCCTTGCTCTTACTGCTCCCACTGCTTCTGCAAATATATAATCGGTCTGTTCATAAGTCTGATAAGAGCAGGAATTCTTAAATCTGTTGGTACATGTTTCCAAACTCTTATATCTTCTGTCCAATGGGAGAGGGTGGAAGAGAGTATAACTGGGGTGGGAGGGGCCTTTGATTATGCCCCCTACTGTGTGGAAGCAGGCCATTTGGCCCATCGCATTCACATTGACCCTCCGAAGAGCATTCCAGCCAGACCCACACCCTTATGCCTGTAACCCTGCATTCCCCATGGCTAACCCACCTAGCCTGCACACCCCTGAACACTATGGTCAATTTAGGTGGCCAATCCACCCTAATCTGCATATCTTTGGGCTGCTTCCAGGCTGCTTTCCTGAGGCAGCAGGAAGTGTAGATGGAGTCAATGGAAGGAAGGCTGGTTTTAGTGATGGACTGGGTTGCATTCACACCTCGGTAAAAACAATGACTGCAGATGCTGGAAACCAGATTCTGGATTAGTGGTGCTGGAAGAGCACAGCAGTTCAGGCAGCATCCGAGGAGCAGTAAAATTGATGTATCGTGCAAAAGCCTGATGAATGGCTTTTGCCCGAAACGTCGATTTTACTGCTCCTCGGATGCTGCCTGAACTGCTGTGCTCTTCCAGCACCACTAATCCAGAATGCATTCACACCTCTTTATAATTTCACATGGTCTTGAGCTGAACAGTTGCCACTCCAAGCTATGATGCATCCAGATAAGATAATTTCTATGGTGCATCGATGAGTCACTGTGGAAATGCTGAATTTCCTTAGCCTGCTGAGGAAGTAGAGGCATTGGTGTGCTTTCTTGACTGTAGAGTCAATGTGGATGGACCAGGACAGACTGCTGGTGGGTTGAGGAGTTTAGAAGGAAGTGCAATGAATACACGTTGAGTGGACAGGATCACAAGTCCTGTCAGCAGCCATTGCTGTGTTTGCAGCGAGAGTGCTGCTGAGGGGAATGGACCAGCAGAGGGAGGACAAAACAGAGGCATAATAGGTCTGAAGGAGCAAGCAATCGCATTCTCATCCCCCTGCACCGAGACATCCGTCTCCAGGAAGTAATCACGCAATCGGAAGCCTCAGATTTGCAGCTTTAATGTGCAAATTACATCTCATTCCCATGGCACTCTGACCTCCCTCCGTGCAATTACTTCCTGTGAGTTGATGAATTGCAGACATTGAAGGGACCCCAAGCACCCAGGTTAATTCCACTGTCCTTGAAAATGTTTTTTACTACAGCTTCTCTGTAATTTCTGTTCAATAAGAAGAATGGGGTTCAGCTTCTCCAATCTCTCATGCATTTCAAGCTTTTGCCTTTGAATGCACCGCTTTCTTTAAAATCTTCCCTCCTAACGTACACTGCCAGAATTGGATACAATCTTCCAGTTAAGGCTGAACTAATTTGTTGTGTGTTCTAACTTCCCTGCTTCACTGTTCTGTGCTCGCATTTATAAAGCCAGCAAACCATTTGTGGGCGGCAAGGTGGCACAGTGGTTAGCACTGCTGCCTCACAGCGCCAGAGACCCGGGTTCAATTCCCGCCTCAGGCGACCGGCTGTGTGGAGTTTGCACATTCTCCCCGTGTCTGCGTGGGTTTCCTCCGGGTGCTCCGGTTTCCTCCCACAGTCCAAAGATGTGCAGGTCAGGTGAATTGTCCACGCTAAATTGCCTGTAGTGTTAGGTGCAGGGGTAAATGTAGGGGAATGAGTCTGGGTGGGTGCGCTTTGGCGGGTTGGTGTGGACTTGTTGGGCCGAAGGGCCTGTTTCCACACTGTAAGTAATCTAATCTAATTTCCCGAACCTGTGCTGCTGTCTTCAACCATTTGTGTTGTTCTGACTACTGTAGAGACTGGCAACTTTTAAAAACTCATTTGGATTCCCAGTTAACAACCTAAAGGAATGGTACTCAAGAGTTTAATTTTTAAGAATTTTACTATAACAAACAAACCAAATTCAGCATTGACTAAACATTACTTGGTAGGTAGTTAATATGCTAAAGTACAGAAATGTTTCCCTTATTGTGGTCTAAACTCAACTACTAACCCCATGTATATATAATTTGTAGAACACGCTGTTGAATTGCCATCTTTTAAAGTCATTCAGAGCTTCCAACACTTATGAGTCACAATGTCCAGTCACTCTCAGTCTTCCAAGAAATCCCAAACTGACATCCCACTCCAGAGGATTTCTTACCACGGCCATAACAACAGCAGCTCTTGGTCCTCACTTACCATCCCACTGGCATCCACATCCAAAGGGTCAGAGGCCATAATTCCTGTCACCTCCATTGGGATGCCACCATATTCCCATCCTTCATAAACCTTTCACGGGGACTGTTCCCTCCAGTACACGGGGTCAGTCTCCCAACCCCTCTACACAGCCCCATGGCACCTTCCCATGTAACTGCAGGAAGTGTAACATCTTGCCTGTTTATTTCCTCCCTCCTCAGTATCCAAGGGGCCAAACACAACTTCCAGGTGAAGCAACGCTTTATCTGCATTTTCACACAATCTAGTCTACTGCATTCGCTGCTCACAATGTGGTCCCCTCTGTACTGGGGAGACAATGTGTAGACTAGGTAACCACTTCGCAGAACACCTACATTCTGCCCACAGAAAAGACCCTGAGCTTCCAGCTACCTGCCACTTTAACACATTACCCTGTTCCCTGGCCAACCACTCTCTCTGGCTTTCCGCAGTGCTCCAGTGAAGCTCAGTGCAAACTGGAAGAATAGCACCTCAATTTCCGCTTGGGGCCCATCAGCTTTCAGAACTCAACAGTGAGTTCAATAATTTTAGGGCCTGAGGCATCTTCTCCTATGTCTTATACCCACTCCACACCTTGCCATCACATGGGTTGCTTTCACCACTGCCGGCCCATGTTCAACCACCAAAGGTCCCATTAGTAGCTTTTCTTTCTCCCTGGCTCACCATTATCCATTCCGTTGTCTGTCCCACCGCTGTGCTCTGTCTTTTTAGACATCCTCTCCACCTATTATCAGTCATTGGATGCGGAATGAATATCTGTTTTGCTTTCAGATTTCTGTGGTTCTTTGTTTCTCAAGCTTCCAAATTCTTCAAGCCCTGGGGATCAATACCACAGCTGTTCCACATGGAAGCCAGCACAGAAGTAATTTTCCCGATGCTCTCAGTCAGTGTTATCATTCGGTCTCGTCTCCAATTGTCCCTGTTCAAGGGATCAAGGAATACAGGGAGAAGAGAGGAGAATGGGGTTGAGAAACGGATCAGCCATGATTGAATGATGGAGGAGACTCGATGGGCTGAATGGCCTAATTCTGCTGCTATGTCTTATGGTGTTATGTTCTGGGGACAGAATGTCTGTAATAACAAGAACATTTTGTGGCTCAGTAATCGGTACTGCTGCCTCATAGCCTCGGGTGACTGTCTGTGTGGAGTTTAGATGTTCCCTCGTGTCTGTGTGGGTTTCCTTCAGGTGGTCCAGTTTCCCACCATAGTCTATTGCTGGGCGAGTTAGGGTAGATTGGCCATGCTAAATTGCCCCGTAGTGCACAGGGATGTACAGGTCTAGATTAGAGTGGTGCTGGAAAAGCACAGCAGGTCAGGCAGCATCCGAGGAGCAGGAAAATTGAGGTTTTGGGCAAAAGCCCTTCACCATGAGGTTTCCAGCATCTACAGTCCTCACTTTTGCCACAGGGATGTGCATGCTAGGTGGATTAGCCATAGGAAATACACGGGTATGGGATTAGGGTGGGAGGGGTGTATCTGGGTGGGATGCTGTTTGGAGCAGTGCAGCCTCAATGGGCTGAGTGATCTGCTTCTACACTGTATGATTCTATGATTCTAAATTTCCCACAGTGTCCAGGGATGTGCAGGCTCGGTGGATTGGCCATGGGAAATGCAGGGTTACAGTATAGAGCTGGGGTGTCAGTGTTGACTTGATGGGCTGAATAGCTGTAGGGATTATTTTCAGATATTAACCCCGGCATGTGCATTTCAATGTCTCTATGTCTCAATCAGTTCTCCATCTGCAGCTGCCTGTTGTTGGGGTTCCTGCATTATGAACTGGATGGTCAAAGTTAATGACCCAATTGAGCTGATGGACTCTTCTCTTGCCTCGATTGTGTTGGGAGGGCCCCAGAGTCTGATCCATGCTTCGATCTATTGCTCCAGCTGGGAGCCAGTGACACTGAAACCATGAGGCTTCATGAGCCTGAAGGTCAATGGGGACAGTGATTAACGGCCGTGAACCAGGGATAACTCTAACCCTGCCAAGGCTGCATTCCGAATCAACATGATTGGTTTGCCGAAACTGAATATCTTTCAGGGTCAGGGTAGCACAAGACCATCCAGAGGAAAATGATTGACTCTCTGGAGCAAGGTCAGTTCAAACAGGAGCATTCTTCGACTCATTCTTCCCAATGATAAATTGCAGGCAAACACACCGTGTATGAGATGCTGCTGGCTGCTTAGGGAGGCCAGGAGAATTGCAAATTACAGGCTGCAAAGGCATTAAATGCTCTTCATTTGCATTCATTTATCAAGCATGTTATCAAAATGTGACAGTGAATCAGGCACCGAAAGGTCAGGCTTCCTCCTTTCATATGATGCTATTAACTATTGATGCAATTCCATTTTAATTAAAATGTGGTCCATTGCTCTAGCTGGGGAAATAATCAAATCAGGAAACAGACTGGCATAGAGACTTGTAAATTGAGTTAAGAAGTGAATAGGAATTGATGAAATAAGTGGGAAAGGCAAATAAAATGGAGAAAGATGGTTACAGAATAATACAAATTCGAGTCAGATAATTAGACAATAAAGCAGCATGTCAGTGGCAGATAATTATCAACCACTTGTGTGTTAGTAATGGGATAAACTGGTTTACAAGCTGTGTTTGTTGAATTAAACATGAAATTTGGAATTCATGGTTTTCATATTTGACCTTTCTGGAGCTTGAGAAGTTAAACTAACAACTAACAATTAAATAGAGTCACAGATTCTTCAGCTTTCGATATCACACATATTACAGACATTATTCTAATCCAGAATAAACACCACACCCTATCTACTAATTACTTAGTCTCTTCAAGAGATTCTTTAAGTATATTAAATGAAAAGAATAACTAGAGAGACAATAGGACCCCTCAAGGACCAAAGTGGACATATATGTCTGGGACCGCAGGAGATGGGTGAGGTTCTCAATGAATATTTCTCCTCTGTGTTTACCGTGGAGGAAGACATGGGAACTTGGGAAAGCTAGTGACGATATCTTGAGGACAGTCCATATCACAGTAGAGCAGATGCTGGACATATGAGAATGTATGAAGGTGGATAAATCTCCTGGTCCAGACCAGGTATATCCAAGAAACCTGCAACAGGCTAGAGAAGAAATTGCAGGAGCCTTGGCTGACATATCTGCATCATCGTTAGCCATGGGTGAGATCCCAGAAGACCAGAGGGTAGAAAATGCTGTGCCCCTATTCAAGAAGGGCTGCAAAGAAAAACATGGGAACTATAGACAGTCAGCCTAACACCTGTGACAGGTAAGATACTCAAGAACATTCTAAGACATAAGATATACATGCATTTGGGAAGACAAGGCTTGATTAGGAGTCGTCAGCATGGCTTTGTGCTTGGGAGATCATGCTTCACAAATGTGTTCGAGTTCTTTGATGAAGTGACCAGGAAGGTTGATGAGGGTGGGGTGGTAGATGTAGTCTGTATGAATTTCAGTAAGGCCTTTGACAAGGTAGGTTGGTCTGGAAAATTAGATTGCATGGAATCTGGGGAGAGCTGGCAAATTAGATACACAATTGGCTTGATGGTAGGAAGCAGAGGGTAATAGTGGGAGGATGCTTGTTGGACTGGAGATCTATGACTAGTGGAGTGACTCAGGGGTCAGTGCTGGGTCCAATGCTATTTGTTATTTATATCAATGATTTGGATGAAAATGTACAAGGCATGATTAGCAAGTTTGCAGATGACACTAAAATAGGCGGCATTGTGGACAGTGAAACAGGCTATCAGAAATTGCAGCAGGACCTTGATCAGCTGGGGAAGTGGGCTGAGCAATGGCACATGGAGTTTAATATAGATGTGTGAGGTCTTGCATTTTGGAAAGTCAAATCAAGGCAGGAGTTTAATGTTGAATGGTTGGGCCTAAAAGAGTATGGTGGAATAGAGAGAACTTGGAGTTCAGGTGCACGGTTCTCTGAAAGTGGAGTCACAGGTAGACAGGGCAGTGAAGAAGGCTTTAGGCACACTGGCCTTCATCAGTTAGGGCACTGAGTATCAAAGTTGGGAAGTTATGTTGCAATTGTACAGCATGCTGGTGAGGCCACACTTAGAGAATTGTGTTTAGTTTTGGTTACCTTGCTATTGGAAGGATGTTATTAAAGTGGAAAGAGTGCAGAGGAAATTTACAAAGATGTTGCCAGGAGTCAATGGCCTGAGTTAAAGGGAGAGGTTGGACAAGCCAGGGCTTTTTCTTGAGATCATAGGAGACTGAGAAGGGATCTTATAGAAGTGTATAAGATCATGAGAGGCATGGATAGGATGAATGCACTCAGTCGTTTTCCCAGGGTTGGGAAATCGAGGACTCGAGGGTGTCACTTGAAGGTTAGAGGGGAAAGAATAAAAGGGATCGTGAGGGGTAACGTTTTTACACAGAGGGCGATACACATAGGAAATGAGCTGCCAACAGAAGTGTTTGTTAACAACATTTTGAACACGGAGTATAGAACAGTACAGCACAGTACAGGCCCTTCGGCCCACCATTTTATGCCAAGCATTTATCTTCATCTAATATCAACCTAACCTACACACCCCTCAATTTACTGCTGTTCACGTGCTTGTGCAGCAGTTGCTTAACTGTCCCTAATGTCTCTGACTGTACTACCACCACGGGCAGTGCATTCTGCATACCTACCACTCTCTGTGTAAAGAACCTACCTCTGACATCTCTCCTATACCTTCCTCCAATCGCCTTAAAATTATGACCCCTCGTGACAGCCATTTCTGCCCTGGGAAAGGTCTCTGGCTATCTACTCTGTCTACTCTATCTATGCCTCTCATTACCTTGTACACCTCTATCAAGTCACCTTTGTTCCTTCTTCTGTCCAGTGTGAAAAGCCCTAGCTCACTCAGCCTCTCTTCATAAGACAAGCCCTCCAATCCAGGCAGCTTCCTGGTAAATCTCCTCTGCACCCTCTCTAAAGCATCTACATCCTTCCGAAAATGAGGCAACCAGAACTGGGCCAAGTGTGGCCAAGGGTTTTATAGAACTGCAGCAAAACCTTGTGGCTGTTAAACTCAATCCCCCTGTTAATGAAAGGCAAAACACCATACACCTTCGTAATAACCCTATCAACTTGGATGGCAACTTTGAGGGATCTATGTACGTGGACTCCAAGATCCCACTGTTCATCCACATTGCCAAGAATCCTCTCTTTAACCCTGTATTCAACATTCAAATTCGACCTTCCAAAATGAATCACTCCACATTTATCCAGATTGAACTCCATCTGCTACTTTTCAGCCTAGTTCTGCATCCTGTCAATGTCATCTTGTACTGATAAATGTGTTGCTGGAAAAGCGCAGCAGGTCAGGCAGCATCCAAGGAGCAGGAGAATCGATGTTTCGGGCATAAGCCCTTCTTCAGGAATGTGGAGGGTGTGCCAAGCAAGTAATCTTGTAGCCTACAATAGTCCTTGACACTATCTACAAGACCAGTGACCTTTCTGTCATCGGCAAATTCACTAAACCACCCTTCCACTTCTTCATCCAAGTCATTTATAAAAACAGAACATATCCCTGCAGGACACCACAGGTCACCGATCTCCAGACGGAATACTTTATGTCCACTTCTTTCAGCCAGCTAATTCTGTATCCAGACAGCCACATTTCCCTGTATCCCATACCTCCTAACTTTCTGAATGAGCCTACCATGGGGAATGTTAAAACATCATCAACTGCTTAAACATCATCAACTTGTCTCATCACATCCTCAAAGAATTCAATAAGGCTTGTGAGGCATGACCTGCCCCTCAGAAAGACATCCCAACTATCTTTAATCAGACTATGCTTTTCCAAATAGTCATAAATCCTATCTCTCAGAATCCTTTCCAGTATCCTGCTGACCACAGACTTATGATTGACTGGTCTGTAATTCCCAGGGATTTCCCTAGTCCCTTTCTTGAACAGAGGTACAACATTCTCCTCCCTCCAATCAGCCAGTACTACTCCCATGGAGAGTGAGAATGCAAAGATCTTCACCAGAGGCACAGCAATCTCATTCCTCACTTCCCATAGTAACCTTGGATGTATCCAGTCTGGCCCTGGTAACTTATCTGTCTTGATACTTCCCAGAATTTCCAGCACATCCACTTCCTTAATATCAATCTGTTCAAGCCTATTAACCTGGTCCACGGTGTTCTCACTATCAATAAGGTCCCTCTCTCTCGTGAATACTGAAGCAAAAAACTCCATTACAGCCTCCCCACCAGACTCCAGGCACAGGTTCCCTCCACTATCTCTGATCGGCCTTACTCGCTCTCTCTCTGATTATTCTCTTATTCCTCACACATGTGTAAAATGCCTTTGGGTTTTCCCTAATCCTTCCCACCAAGGCTTTTTCATATCCCCTCCTGTTCTCCTCAGTCCATTTTTGAGTTCTTTCCTAGCTACCCTGTAATCCTCTAAAGCTGTGCCAGATCTTTGCCTCCTCAACCTTAACTAAGCTTCCTTCTTCCTCTTGACAAGAAGCTCCTCTTCTCTTGTCATCCAAGGCTCCTTCACCTTACCATTCCTTATCTGTCTCAGTGGGATAAAGCTATCCAAATGCAACAAGTGCTCCTTAAACAGCCTCCACATTTCTGTTGTGCCTTTCCCGTAGAACAATTGTTCCCAATTTATACTCCACAGCTCCTGTCTAATAGCAGTATAATTTCCCTTCCCCCAAACCTTCCCATATTGTCTGTTCCTATCCCTCTCCATGGCTATGGTAAAGGTGAGGCAGTTGTGGTCACTGTCACTGAAATGCTCTCCCACCAAGAGATCTGACACCTGGCCTGGCTTGTTACCTAGCACCAAATCCAATATGGCCTCCTCTCTAGTCGGCGGATTGAATCAGGAATCCTTCCTGGACACACCTGACAAAATCGGCTCCATCCAGACTATCTCCAGTAAGGAGGTTCCAATCAATATTGGAGAAGTTGAAGTCACCCCTAACAACAACCTGGGCCTGTTTCTATGCTGTATGACTTGAATTCTGTAAATCTTTCCTGCACCATCTCACGCTTAACAACATCGTTCCTGTAGAACGGTGATGAAAATTGTACACAATCTCCTAAAAATGGCCTTGCCAATGTCTGTACAGCCACCACATGACATCCCAACTCCTATACTCAATGTTCTGACCAATGAGGGCAGGCATACCAAAATCCTTCTTCACTGCCCTGTATACCTGTAATTTAAAAGGCGCTTGGACAAGTCCATGGCTCGGAAAGGTTTAGCAGGATACGAGCCATGTGCAGGGAAATGGAATTAGTGTGGATGGATATTTTGCTTGGTGTGGATGAGTTTGGGCCAAAGGACGTGTGTCCACGCTGTAGGACTCTATGACTGTAATCACTGCAATTACAGTGTTTAACTTTGATCTTTCTTTCTACCTTTTTCTTAAGATTCTGTGCCCAGGTACTTGTACATAAAATGACACTTTGTGTTGATATACTGTGTACATTTCACTCTACACCTGCACTATTGTACTTGAGTACAGGTGAAAATAAAAATCGAAACCAAAATCAAAATTAATGTTGAGAGTTGTGTGATAATGCATCTTGGGCAAAGGGATAGCGAGAGTAATATTGGCAATGGCAAAGTTATAAGGAGAGTGAAAGGTCGGGGATACATAGCATCAATAATTGAAGGTGGGAGATCATTGAATCACTACAGTGCGGAAAGAGGCCATTCAGTCCGTCGATACTCCAAAGAACACCCCACCCATCTGTTTGCCATGGCTAATCCATCGAAGCCTGCACATCCCTGGACACTTTAGCACGGCTAATCCACATAACCTGTACATCTTTGGCCTGTGGGAGGAAACCTGACCACCCAGAGGAAACCCCCAATATTGATTGGAGCCTCCTTAGTTACAGGCACAAGGCGAACTCCACACAGACAGTCACCTGGCGGTGGAATCGAACCCGGGCCCCTGGCACTGTGAGTCAGCAGTGCTAATCATAGTGCCAATCCCATATGGGCATAATAGCTAGCAAAGCATGTGGTACTGTAAGATTTTGTGCATTCAATTATTATGCTGAGAATAATGTTGACAACACCGTGGTTAAATTATATACATTTATTAGCTAATCAATGCAACCTTGGGCAGCCATTGCTCCGCTAACCTTGAATTCCTCACCATCAAATTTCTATCTACCACGGGAATTTCCCACTGCTATTCTAACTGCTGTGTACATAATGCCACAAGCAAAGGTTGAGGAAGCTCTGGATGTGCTGTACTCCACCACTAACACCCTGGAGACAGAACACCCTGAGGCCCAGTTCATTGTAATTGGTGACTTCAATCAATCCAATCTAAGGAAGGTGTTGCCCAAGTACCACCAGAACATTATCTGCCCCACCAGGGGCCCGAACCTTTTTGAACACTGCTACACCACTGTGAAAGATGCCTACCACTCCATCCCCCGCCCTCATTTCAAGAACTCCGACCACAATGCCAGATTTCTTTTCCCGGCTTACAGGCAAAAGCTCAAGTAAGAGACTCCCTCGTGGATACAGGTGCAGTGCTGGTCGGAGGATGCAAAGGATCAACTCCAGTGCTGTCTGGAATCGGCTGACTGGGCCATGTTCAAACAGTCCACAGGTACCTTGGACGAGTACATCACCACCGTCACAGACTTTATCAGCAAGTGTGTGGAGGACTGCATACCAAGGAAGTCAATCCGGGTGTTCCCCAACAGGAAATCCTGGATAAATCAGGACATACAGAACCTGCTAATAACCAGGTGTGAGGCCTTCAGATCAGGAGACCCATGCAAATACAAGGAATCCAAGTATGACCTTCGCATAGCAATTAAAACAGACAAGGACCAATACCGATCCGAACTAGAGACCTAGACAGACACCCAGCGACTACGGCAAGGACTGAATGACATCGCAGGTTCTCAAAAGAGATAGTGCAAGATGGCAGATGATAACATATCCCTCCCAGATCATCTCAAGCCTTCTACGCTCGCTTTGAGCAGAATTTCGGACGAGAGGTAACACCTCTTTCGACAAGTCCTGATGAAGCTATCCCAACAGTCACTGCATCAGAGGTCAGATCAGTTTTACTTCGTGTCAATCCAAGGAAAGCTTTGGGAACAGATGGAGTACCAGGCCATGCACTCAGAGCCTGCACAGATCAACTGGCAGAGGTCTTCTCGGACATCTTTAACCTCTCCCTGCAGCAGGCCACTTTCCCTCCCTGATTCAGGAGGGCCAACATCATCCCTGTGCATAAGATTGCTCTTGCAGCATGGCTCAATGACGACTGCCCAGTGGCCCTAACTTCGGTGGTCATGAAGTGCTTTGAAAGGCTGGTTATGGCATTAATTAACTCCAGCCTCCCTAGTGCTCTTGACCATAACCAAATTGCCTATCGGACCAATAGATCCACGTCAGATGCCATATCATTTGACCTTCACTCCTTCCTAGAACATCTTGACACCAAGAACAGCTACATGAGAATTCTACTCATTGACGACAGTTCAGCCTTCAACACTATTATCCCCTCGAGATTGATTACTAAACTTTGTGATCTTGGACTAAGCCTCACTCTCTGCAACTGGATCCTCAGTTTCCTGACCCACAGGCCATAATCAGTGAAGATTGGGGACAATATTTTATTCTCACTAAAACTCAATACTGCGTACTGAGCCCCCAACTGTACTCACTATATACCCATGACTGCATCACCAAATACCAGACTAATGCCATTTCCAAGTTCACTGATGACACCACCACAGTCGGTTGAATCTCATATGGCAATGAAACAGACTACAGAAGGGAAGTGGGAGACCTGGAAAATGGTGCACTGAGAACAAACTAGCTCTCAATGCCAGCAAAACCAAGGAACTCATTATTGACTTTCGGTGGGATGTTACTCATTACCTACTCAATAACAGCACAGAGATGGAACGAGTGGAGAGTGTCAAGCTCCTGGGAGTGGTCATCCACAACAAGCTTTCTTGGACTGTTCATGTGGACGCACTGGTCACAAAGGCCCAACAAAGTCTCTTCTTCCTCAGGCAGCTGAGAAATTTGGCATGATGGCGAATACCCTTGCCAACTTTTATAGGTGCACCATCGAGAGCATTCTGTCTGGACGTATCACTACCTGGTATGGCAACTGTACCATTCAAGATCAGGCCAAATGCTGACAAATGGGACTAGATTTATTTAGAATATTTCTTCAGCATGGATGAGTTGGACCAAAGTGTCTGTTTATGTGTTGTATATCTCTATGCTCGATTTCAGCAAAACAGAAGCACTGATCATTGGCTTCAGGAAGAATGGAGGATGAACCCCCCCTTACCCATAGAGATGTACAGCATGGAAACAGACCCTTTGGTCCAATCCATCCATGCCGACAAGATATCCTAACCCAATCTAGTCCCACCTGCCAGTATCCAGCCTATATCCCTCCAAACCCTTCCTATTCATATACCCATCCAAATGACTTTAAATGTTGCAATTGTACCAGCCTCCACCACTTCCTCGGGCAGCTCATTCCATACACGTACCACCCTGTGCATGAAACAGTTGCCTCTTATATCTTTCCCCTCTCCCTCTAACCTATGCCCTCTAGTTCTGGACTCCCCCACCTCAGGGAAAAGACTTTGTCTCTTTATCCTATCCATGACCCTCATAATTTTGTAAACCTCTATAAGGTCACCCCTCAGCCTCTGACGCTCCAGGGAAAACAGCCCCAGCCTGTTCAGCCTCTCCCTGTAGCTCAAATCCTCCAACCCTGGCAATATCCTTGTAAATCCTTTCTGAGCCCTTTCAAGCTTCACAACATCTTTCCAATAGGAAGGAGACCAGAATTGCACACAATATTCCAACAGTGGCCTAACCAATATCCTGTACAACTGCAACATGACCTCCCAACTCCTGTACTCAATACTCTGACCAATAAAGGAAAGCATACCAAACGCCTTTTTCACTATCCTATCTACCTGTGACTCTACTTTCAAGGAGCTGTGAACCTGCACTCAAAGGTCTCTTTGTTCAGCAACACGCCCTAGGACCTTACCATTAAATGTATAAGTCCTGCGAAAATTTGCTTTCCCAAAATGCATCACCTCACATTTATCTGAGTTAAACTCCATCTGCCACTTCTTAGCCCATTGGTCCATCTGATCCAGATGCTGTTGTATCGGATTCTTAAGGGGATTAACAGGGTACATGTTGGAAGGATGATACAATCTAGGCCCAGAGGGGAGAGCCTCATTATAAAGGGGGACCAATTTAAGACTGAGAAAGGGAGGAATTTCTTCTTTCAGCGAGTTTGAGTCTTGGAAACTCCTTGCCACAGAGAGCTGTGGGGGCAGAGTCCTTGTTTATATTTAAGGCTGAGATAGAAAGATACTTGATCTGTTGGGGAATCAAAAATTATGGGAAAATGTTGGGAAGTGGAAGTGAAGAATGTCAGATCAGCCATGATCCTATTGAATAGCATAGCAGGCTGGAGGGGCCGAATGGCCACCTTCTGATCCTATTTTTTATGGTCTTCTGGTCTAATATCAACATTTCTCACTTTCTCGTCTTTCAATAAAATATTCTACTTTTCCATTCTACTTCACAAAATGGATTCTTCAATGCCTCCCCACACTCCTCTCTGTGGGCTGCTTTCGTGACCATTCGCTGAGCTAAGTGGAGGGTCCTGCCTACTCACATAAAACATCCTGTGCTACTTCAAGAGGAAAAAGGAATTTCCCCAGCGTCCTCAGCCATATTCATCTTCAGATCTCTGTTGTTGAAAACCGATGATCTGGTCATTATACCCTTGCTGTTTGCACTTGTGTTTCATTGCTGTAAGCAAACTGCCTGTTCCATGCATTTTTCATCCCATTTCATACATATTTCAACAGTGACTGTTCTTCAAAAGCAGTTCAGTGGCAGATAAACACTTTCCACAGATATTGTGTGCTTGTGAAAGACGTAAATAAACTGCAGATTCTCCAGTGTAAGATGTGGGGAAAATGCACAATCAAAATAGATTGCTAATCAAAGCAATCAAGTGGGCCCGATAGGGAGAGAGAGAGGAGTTTAGAAATGAATAATGCAATAAGATACGTTAGTGAAACAATAATTGTGAAATTATGTTCCTCCATTCTCCAAACCCTCTGTCAGCTGATCACATGACCAGATGACCAGGAAAATAATGTTGAAGCTGCATCAGCTCCACCCAATCTGATGAAGTCACAGATGGTGAAGGAGTCAAGATGCTGTTGGAGACAGACATGTCATCTCTGGTTCCTGGTAATCCTTGTATTTATGAATAATAAGCTAATGTACCTTTAAAATATTGATAATGTGCAATAAACTACTCCCTGTTGTTCAGATAAGTGCCTCTTCTTGTTGACACTTAATATAGGTTTCTCATGTCTCACAACTAAGTAGGTAGGCTTTCAGACCCAGAATGCAAAGGGAGATTGAGTAGTGCTGTGGTAGGTCCCTACCTCAGGACCAGGAGATCTGGATTAAGTCCCACCTACTCCAGATATGTGCCTCTGAACTGGTTGGTTAGAAAATATCAAAAAGGAGGATTGAAGAGCCTTGTTTAACCACAAACCACTGATGGCTGGTCCTGCAATTAACCAGAGGAATCATAGAATCCCTACAGTGTGGAAACAGGCCATTGGGCCCAACAGGTCCATACCGACCCTCTGAAGAGTAAACCGTCCAGATTATTCCCCTATTACTCTACATTTACCCCTGACTAATTCCCTTAACATACACATTCCTGAACACGATGAGCAATTTAGCATGACCGATTCACCTAACCTACACATCTTTGGACTGTGGGAGGAAACCCACGCAGACACAGGGTGAATGTTCAAACGCCACACAGACAGTCGCCCGAGGCTGGGATGAAACCCAGGTCCCAGGTGCTGTCAGGCAGCAGTGCTAACCACTGCGCCACAATGCCACCAAAGGAGTCTGAGATTCAGAGTACTGTTCATGGGTTACAACTTTTAAAATTAAACTCTCCATTAAATCTCCCAACATAAGAGTTGTGAAGCCTATTTGAATGCATTTACTTCTCACTAAAATACCAGCTCACGAACTTCAGTGCTCCACCTTATAGTGTCATAGAGTCATAGTGTTGTTCAGCACGGAAACTGACCCTTCGATCCAACACGTCCATGCTGACCAGATATCCTACATTAATCTAATCATATTTACCAGCATTTTGCCCATATCCCTCTAAACCCTTCTTATTCATGTGCCCATCCAGATGCCTTTTAAATGTTGTAATTGTACCAGCCTCTGCCACTTCCTCTGGCAGCTCATTGCATACATGCACCACCTTCTGCGTGAAAAAGCTACCCCTTTGGTCCATTTTAAATCTTTCCCTTCTCACTTTTAATTTATGCCCTCTAATTTTGGCCTCCCACACCTGGGGAAAAGATTTATCCATGCCCCCCATGACTTTATAAACCTCTATAAGATCACTCCTCAGCCTCTGACACTCCATGGAAAATAGCTCCAGCTTATTCAGCCTCTCCCTACAGCTCACACCCTCCAACCACAGCAACATTCTTGTTGCTTTGTTTCTTTAGCGATACATTTTTTGAAGCAATGGCACACGATTGAGTTCTGGTGTAGCTCTTCCAAATGGCAGAAGGGTAGATGGAGACCTGGAGAAAGTGAGGTCTGCAGATGCTGGAGATCAAAGTTGAAACTTTATTGCTGGAACAGCACAGCAGGTCAGGCAGCATCCAGGGAACAGGAGATTCGACGTTTCGGGCACAGGCCCTTCTTCAGGAGACCTGCCCTCCAGGGCATTGGTGGGCACATGGGAGGGAGTCGTCCATGATGAAAGAAGAGCCATTGCCCTGCTCCTGGAAGAATTTTGACAACAGGTGGGGTGGCTGTCCCCATTCAGTGCTGAGGCTTACACCAGATCCCTCTACATCTGATATCCCTCTGCACTGGCGCAGTGACTGAATGGTGTCCTTATGAGTGCCAATTTACAGTGTGTAGATTGTGCCACTTACCCTTCAGGAGTGTAGGAGGTCACTCATCCCCATCCTGTAATGGAGCCATATTTTTATGTCTAACCAATAGGTATCATACCTCCCTGTGAGCTCAATCCAGACTGTCTAATGCACAGACTATTTATATCATTCTTACAATGTTCACTGACCTGGTCTGACCCTGAGACTGACTCTTGATCACTTCAATGTGCCAGCATCAGTGAGGCATTTGACAATTCATTGGAATCTCTAACTGTTTAATTGTGGCATTACCCAGTGCTGTGATTTCATCACGCTTTTTATTCATTATTTGTCATGGTTTCCTCCCTGTTATTTTTATTAATGAGATCAGAACGCACAGCACCCACTCGTTAACACAAATGCATTTTTAATTAGGTTTCCCATTTTGCTGCTATTAATCTAAAATATTTCACGCTCATTAACTGTCACAGAGCACTCTTAATAAAACAGTTTTGTTTAGTGTCTTGGAAGGGATTCTCAGGTTACATATTATTATTTACATCTATAGGTTGAACTTTAATAATTTTAACTTTAATGGGATGAGGTTTCATTCGAAGTATTTAGTTTGCCTGAGTCCTTCTGAAGCCTCTGTTCACTCACTGCCCGTTTCTAAACTCCATGCCTCCTCTCTCAGTGCTTTTTGAACAATCCCAGGCAATTGGACAGCCATTCACCTTCTTTCAACTTTGCACCATTTCCACCAACTCCAACATGGTGCCACCACCATACACCTCTCCTCTGCCCTCCCCTTTCAGCATGTACCACTCCCTCAGCGATCTCTCGGTTTATTCCCAACGCCACTCACATCCCACACCACCTTCAAAGGAAGTGTAGCACTCAATGTATCAACCACTATTCCTGGGTGAAACACATACAATTGATTGTACATTTTGTCAATTATCTCAGCCTTTGTATGGACTGCTCACGATATGTTTTTTCTTTACGTCAAGGCGACCTCTTGCTGGAGAGATTGGTTGCAGTGATGGTATTGGCAGTAGTGTGTGGGCCCACTATGGTCCTGTGGCGGCAGCCGTGGAGGTGAGTTACGGTTCCGAGCAGTGTCTGTGTTTAGCGCAGATTCATGGAGGCGGCAGTGGAGGTGTGTTTGGACGCAGTATGCGACCTGGCGGATTGGCAGTGGCGAGGCAGGCCCGAAGCGGACTTGTGGTGATGGCAAAGTAGATTTTGGACCGGTGGCATCTGCAATGGCAAGGACCAGTGAGGATTCTTAGTGACGAGGGC
Organism: Chiloscyllium plagiosum; assembly: GCF_037043375.1. NCBI lineage: Eukaryota > Metazoa > Chordata > Chondrichthyes > Orectolobiformes > Hemiscylliidae > Chiloscyllium > Chiloscyllium plagiosum. The sequence continues at coordinate 51,924,719 of NW_028270166.1, forward strand.
ATCAGTGGAGGCGAGAAGGCACTGAAAATTGGTCATGTTGACTACAGCAGCAGCGGAGTGGTGAAGGGGACTCCATGGCCCATGATGGAGCACTTAACAAGAAAGACTGTAAAGCTGGACATGTTTCCTTTACTTCTTCGTTTTTCTGTCTTTATGTTCAATGTTTTGGTGTATTTTTCTGTGTTTTAAGATGGTGCTGGAGAGTGGTGACACTCCACAATGCTTCTCACTGTATTTTGTAACAAGATATACATGTGACAATAAATAAATCAAGTCAAATCGAGACCAGCCAAGGTTGGACGATCACTTTGCTGAACACCTTGGTTGAGTCTGAAAGCACAACCCCCAAGTTTTCCATTGCCTGGTTGATTATCTGTCCCACCCCCTGTCTCCCATTAATGCCATAAGCTGCTTCAACCAGATTTAATCGACTTTAATGAACAATACCTTATCATTCAGTAAGACACTTTGCAGCTGTCAGGATTCAACACTAGGTTCAGCAACTTCACACTGTGACTACCACTCCCATTCAGGGCTAATGCTGATTCTATCATTATGATTCGGAGATGCCGGATCGTTGTTACACTTGCACTTTTGTTACTTGTTCCAGTACCATCTCCTTTCGTCAAACATTGTTAACCTTTTCCTCATTTAAAGATTCTTGTCTTCCACTCTTTCACATTATTCACATTCCCCTAGTCTCATCACTCTACTTGCTTAATTTTCTCCATTCCTGACAAAATGCCATTGACCTGAAACCTTGGCCGGAATTGTACCAGTCCATGGTGCGGGATGAAGAGGTAGGAAGATTACTAGGAGGGTGTGGGAGTCCAAGAGGCTCTATCTAATGCCTTCCCGCCACCTTGGCAATATATTTAGAGTTGGAAAGCTGGCCAAAGTTGATGCAAATCCAGAGACTAATGCAGCAAACTTAGTGATCAATTGACCTGGGTGACATGGTGGCTCAGTGGTTAACACTGCCCAGGACCTAATCATTAAGTTGCCCTGATTTTCCTTTCCAAAATGCAGCACCTCGCATTTATCTAAACTTAACTCCATCTGCCACTCCTCGGCAGTATGTTGGATGGGACTAGTTTACACCAGGCTCAGTGTGCGTTCCCCCAGACCTCACCCTGACTGCAATGACAACTCATTCGGAGTCCAAACCCAGCTTCGCACTCATGCTAGACTGGCAACATGAACTTGCTCTCTCTCCATGGATGCTGCCTGACACACTGTGATTAGATTAAATTCGATTCCCTACAGTGTGGAAACAGGCCCTTCGGCCCAACAAGTCCACACCGACCCTCTGAAGAGCAACCCACCCAGACCCATTCCCCTATGTTTACCCCTGACTAATGCATCTAACACTACGGGCAATTTAGCATGGCCAATTCACCTAGTCTGCGTATCTTTGGACTGTGGGAGGAAACTGGAGCACCCGGAGGAAACCCACGCAGACACAGGGAGAATGTGCAAACTCCACACAGAGAGTTGCCCGAGGCGAGAATTGAACCCAGATCCCTGGCGCTGTGAGACAGCAGTGCTAACCACTGAACCACCAACTTTTTTTTTGGACTGATTCCAGCATCTGGAGTAATTTGCTCCTTTGTGCTATTCCCATCCATTCCCACTATTCCGGTCAGATTACTCGTTTTGTTCCTAATTCAGTGCTAGGCCTAAGTCAATTTTTTGTTGAAGATGGTGCTTTGAATAGTTAAGTGTTCGCATTTTCTAATCCATATAACTGGACTCGTTACAGGGAGTGTAACTGTTCACTGGGGGGGGGGGGCGGGGGCGCAATGAGAGGAGAGACTCTGTATAACTTTTCTGCTCGATCCTGTGAACTGACATTGTTTTTTAAAAAATCTATTTCTATTGAAAAAATAGATTTTTTAATATTACAACAAGTACAAACAACATAATTCAAAACAGTACAAAAAAAACCAAATAAAAAAACAAACCCACCCTCATGTACAAATGTATAAACAAATATAGAAAAGTATAGAATAAAAAAACCCAAACTGGCTATTTAACTAAATAAATAAAAACCAACAGCAAACTAATAAATAGTAATAGCTCAGCCCAGCCAAACAAAACGCTCATACGTTCACAGTTCCTCCTCCCTGGATATTGGACTCGCAAAACACAATTGTTACGGCTATATAAAAGCCCTCGTTCATGTGGCAGATAAATCTGTGTCAAGGTATTCCAAAAAGGGTTGCCATGTCTTATAAAAATTCTCAGTTTTGTGGTGTACCGTACTTGTGAGAAAATTCAGGGGAATATGCTCCATAACAATCTTCTGCCAACCCGACAGGTCCGGGGGCTGGGGGGTTTCAGACCTCCAACCTAGCAGGATATTCTTTCTTGCACAGAATGTGAGAATATTGAAAAGTTTTTTCTTATGCGCGCCTGCAGGAAATACAGTGGGCAGGCCCAAAAGGAGAGAGATAGGGTTCTTCTCCACCCTTACACCCAAAATCCTCTCCATTGTGCCCGCCACAGCACTCCAATATGTTTGAAGCCTATCGCAAGACCAAAGACAATGGGTGAGAATGCCCGTGCAGACCTTGCACTTGGGGCATGCTGAAGATACCCCTGGTTTACATTTTGATGAACAGTCTGAAGCCAAGTGGACCCTGTGGAGAATCTTCAACTGTAAAGCATGGGTCCTATTGCAAATTAATATTTTTCTTGCATTCTCCCAAATATCCTCCCATGCCTCTGATAAGGCCTCAACACCCAGCTCTCTTTCCCACATTCTGCAGAGTCGATCAAACTCATCTGAGAGGGGGCACCCCCCTCCCAACTGATGATATAAAGTACTGACAGAAAATGTACTCTTAGCACTGAGCACTCTCCTCTCTATGTCGGATTTGTAGGGATCAGTCAAAAGTGTGGTCTTTTTTTGAATAAAATCCCTAATTTGAAAAAATGAAAGAGGTCTCTATTAGATAACTTGTACTTTAGTACTAACTGATCAAAGGACATCATTACATCTCCCTCAAATAAATCGCCCATACAAGACACACCCCTAGCTGCCCAACGTTTAAATCTTGAATGTGTCATTCCGAGTTGAAAATCCGGCATACCCACTAAAGGTGTAAACAAAGATGTTTTGCCAATATTGTCTTCCCTCTGCCAAATTGTCCTCCATGCTTTAACAGTATTGATGATTATTCGGTTATTGCAATATTCCCTAACTGTCCTCATTTTGTCCAAAAACAGCAAACTGGTAAGAGGCATCTTGTCTGGGAGGCTTTGATATCTAGACATATTGAAAGAGGGTCCCCACAAACCCAATCACTCACGTAGGTAAAAAGCGAGCTTAATTGGTAATTTTAAATGTTTGGACGGTCCGTTCCCTCCATCTGTGAGGCATTTGCAGTTTGGCTAATTTAATGAGTGGCCGCTTATGAAGCCAAATAAAGGAGCTGAACCAGCTGTGCAGCCTCCTGAGTGTTTGCTTTTGAAAATCAGCATCTGTGTTGGGTATAGCAAATGGGGGAGAATATTCATCTTATTAAGCACTATCCGACCCAACCACTAGACTGGAAGTGCCTCCCATCATTGAAGATCTTGTTTAATTTTTTCAAATAATTGGATAAACATAGATAGAACATAGAACAATACAGCACAGAACAGGACCTTCGACCCACGATTAGAATAGATTAGATTACAGCGTGGAAACAGGCCCTTCGGCCCAACAAGTCCACACTGACCAGCCGAAGCGCAACCCACCCATACCCCTACATTTACCCCTTACCTAACACTACGGGCAATTTAGCATGGCCAATTCACCTGACCTGCACATCTTTGGACTGTGGGAGGAAACCGGAGCACCCGGAGGAAACCCACGCAGACACGGGGAGAATGTGCAAACTCCACACAGTCAGTCGCCTGAGGCGGGAATTGAACCCGGGTCTCTGGCGCTGTGAGGCAGCAGTGCTAACCACTGTGCGACCGTGCCGCCCCGTGCCGAACATTTGTCCTAGCTTATGCACCCATCCATGTACCTATCCAATTGCCGCTTAAAGGTCACCAAAGATTCTGACTCTACCACTCCCACAGGCAGCGCATTCCATGCCCCCACCACTCTCTGGGTAAAGAACCCACCCCTGAAATCTCCCCTATACCTTCCACCCTTCACCTTAAATTTATGTCCCCTTCTAACACTCTGTTGCACCCGGGGAAAAAGTTTCTGACTGTCTACTCTATCTATTCCTCTGATCATCTTATAAACCTCTATCAAGTCACCCCTCATTCTTCGCCGTTCCAACGAGAAAAGGCCTAGCACTCTCAACCTATCCTCGTACGACCTATTCTCCATTCCAGGCAACATCCTGGTAAATCTTCTCTGTACCCTCTCCAAAGCTTCCACATCTTTCCTAAAGCGAGGCGACCAGAACTGCACACAGTACTCCAAATGTGGCCTAACCAAAGTCCTGTACAGCTGCAACATCACTTCACGACTCTTGAATTCAATCCCTCTGCTAATGAACGCTAATACACCATAGGCCTTCTTACAAGCTCTATCCACCTGAGTGGCAACTTTCAAAGATCTATGAACATAGACCCCAAGATCCCTCTGTTCCTCCACCTCACTAAGAACCCTACCGTTAACCCTGTATTCTGCATTCTTATTTGTCTTTCCAAAATGGACAACCTCACACTTGGCAGGGTTGAATTCCATCTGCCACTCCTCAGCCCAGCTCTGCATCATATCTAAGTCCCTTTGCAGCCGACAACAGCCCTCCTCACTATCCACAACTCCACCAATCTTCGTATCATCTGCAAATTTACTGACCCACCCTTCGACTCCCTCATCCAAGTCATTAATAAAAATTACAAACAGCAGAGGACCCAGAACTGATCCCTGCGGAACTCCACTTGTAACTGGGCTCCAGGCTGAATATCCAATTGGCCAAATTTCCCTCTATCCCATGCCTCCTGACTTTCCGCATAAGCCTACCATGGGGAACCTTATCAAATGCCTTACTAAAATCCATGTATATACTACATCCACTGCTCTACCATCATCCACGTGCTTGGTCACCTCCTCAAAGAATTCAATAAAACTTGTAAGGCAAGACCTACCCTTCACAAATCCGTGCTGGCTGTCCCTAATCAAGCAGTGTCTTTCCAGATACTCATAAATCCTATCCCTCAGTACCCTTTCCATTACTTTGCCTACCACTGAAGTAAGACTAACTGGCCTGTAATTCCCGGGGTTATCCCTATTCCCTTTTTTGAGCAGGGGCACAACATTTGCCACTCTCCAGTCCCCTGGTACCACCCCGTTGACAGTGAAGATGAAAAGATCATTGCCAACGGTACTGCAATTTCCTCTCTTGCTTCCCACATAATCCTAGGATATATCCCATCAGGCCCGGGGGACTTGTCTATCCTTAAGTTGTTCAAAATGTCCAACACATCTTCCGTCCTAACAAGTATCTCCTCTAGCTTACCAGTCCGTTTCACACTCTCCTCTTCAACAATACGGTCCCTCTCGTTCGTAAATACTGAAGAAAAGTACTCATTCAAGACCTCTCCTATCTCTTCCGACTCAATACACAGTCTCCCACTACTGTCCTTGATCGGACTTACCCTCGTTCTCGTCATTCTCATGTTTCTCACATACGCATAAAATGCCTTTGGGTTATCCTTGATCCTATCCGCCAAAGATTTTTCATGCCCTCTCTTAGCTCTCCTAATCCCTTTCTTCAGGTCCCTTCTGGCTATCCTGTATCCCTCCACTGCTCTGTCTGAATCCTGTTTCCTCAACCTTATGTAAGCCTCATTCTTCCTCTTTACAAGACATTCAACCTCCCTCGTCAACCAAGGTTCCCTCACACGACCATTTCTTTCCTGCCTGACAGGTACATACATATCAAGGACACGTCGTATCTGTTCCTTGAAAAAGTTCCACATTTCCACGACATCCTTCCCTGACAGCCTATGCTCCCAACTTATGCTCCTCAGATCCTGTCTTACAGCATCGTAATTACCCTTCCCCCAATTGTAAAACCTACCCTGTTGCACGCACCTATCTCTCTCCATAACCAAGGTGAAAGTCACAGAATTGTGGTCACCATCACCAAAATGTTCACCCACTAACAAGCCCATCACTTGTCCCGGTTCATTACCGAGTACCAAATCCAATATGGTCTCCCCTCTGGTCGGACAATCTACATACTGAGTTAGAAAAGCTTCCTGGACACACTGCACAAACACCGCCCCATCCAATCTACTTGATCGAAAGAGCTTCCAATCAATATTTGGGAAGTTGAAATCGCCCATGACTACTACCCTGTGGCTTCTGTACCTTTCCAAAATCTGTTTCCTAATCTGTTTCTCCACATCTCTGCTGCTATTGGGGGGCCTATAGTAAACACCCAACAAGGTGACTGCACCTTTCCTATTTCTGACTTCAGCCCATACTACCTCCAAAGGCAGATCCCCCTCGAACTGCCTTTCTGCAGCCATTATACCATTTCTAATTAGTAACGCCACCCAACCCCTCCTTTTTTACCACCCTCCCTAATCTTACTGAAACATCTGTAACCAGGAACCTCCAACAACAATTCCTGTCCTCTTCTATCCACGTTTCCATGATGGCCACAACATCGTAATCCCAGGTACCGATCCACGCCTTAAGTTCACCCACCTTATTTCTGATACTCCTTGTGTTGAAGTATACACAGTTGAACCCATCTCTGTGTCCACAAGTATTCCCTGTCAGTGCTACCTTCTTCACAGCCTCCATACATTCTTGGACATCCTGACAAACAGCTAGCCTACTTGCTGGACTACAAGTCCGGATCCCATCCCCCTGCCAAATTAGTTTAATCCCCCCCGAAGAGTGCTAGCAAACCTACCCCCCAGGATATTGGTGCCCTTCTGGTTCAGGTGCAACCTGTCCTGCTTGTACAGGTCCCACCTTCCCCAGAATGCAATCCAATTGTCCAAATACCTGAAGCCCTCCCTCCTACACCATCCTTGCAGCCACATGTTCAACTTCACTCTCTCCCTATTCCTTGCCTCACTGTCACGTGGCACCGGCAACAACCCAGAGATAACGACTCTGTCTGTCCTAGCTTTTAGCTTCCAGCCTAACTCCTTGAGCTCTTGAATGACCTCCCCACCCCTCTTCCTACCTATGTCGTTGGTGCCAATGTGTACCACGACTTCTGGCTGCACACCCTCCCCCTTAAGGATTCTGAAGACACGGTCCGAGACGTCTCGGACACTGGCACCCGGGAGGCAACAAACCATCCGAGAGTCTTGCCCATGTCCACAGAACCGCCTGTCCGTCCCTATTACTAGGGCTCTCCTCCTCCTCCTCTCCTTTCCCTTCTGAGTCTCAGAACCAGACCTCGCGCCCCAGACCCGGTCACTGCAGCTTATCCCTGCTAGGCCATCAATCCAACAGTATCCAAAGCAGTATACTTATTGTTTAGGGGAACGACCACAGGGGATCCCTGCACTGCCTGCTTCCTCCCCTTCCCAGCTCTAACAGTTACCCAGCTACCTCTGTTCTCTGGCGTAGCTATGTCCCTGTAGCTTCTATCTATCACCCTCTCAGCCTCTCGAATAATCCTCAGTTCATCCAACTCCAGTTCCAGTTCCCTAACTCGTTCTGTGAGGAGCAGGATCTGACTGCATTTCCTGCAGATGAAGTCGGCAGGAGTATCGGTGGTCACCCCTACCTCGAACATCCTGCAGGAGGAACATTCCACTGCCTGCGCTGCCATTACTCTACACCTCGTCTCCAAAACAAGAACACTGAGTAGCTTACCTGTGGACTTCAAATTAGGTTAGAGGAGGAGGATGGGAGGGAGGCCCTACTATGTAGGGCCTGGGGTCTAGAACACATCCACTCAAATATCAATCACTTACCTTCCCGACCAGCTCTGCGCTCCAACCTCACTTCCACCCAGCTCGCGGCACTCTCTGCTGTGAAAAGACCGTTGGCATCGAAGTAGGTTCTTTATATATCAATCACTTACCTTCCCGACCAGCTCTGCGCTCCAACCTCACTTCCGCCCAGCTCGCGCCGCTCTCTGCTGTGAAAAATTGGCTTTGAACAGCCGATCCAGAACTGGAGTAATGAATATGCCCAAATACACAAAACCCCTCTGTGACCACTTAAATGAGAATCCATAGTTACCTTCAAGAGCTGGTTCCTTCGTAAAACCACCCATAGTCTCTGATTTCGCAAAATTAATCTTAGATTCACTACAGTGTCGAAACAGGCCCTTCGGCCCAACCAGTCCACACTGACCCTCCGAAGAGCAACCCACCCAGACCCATTGCCCTACATTCACCCCTGACTAATGCACCTAACACTATGGACAACTTAGCATGGCCAATTAACCTAACCTGCACATCTTTGGACTGTGGGAGGAAACCATATCTTGTACCCCGAAAAAGCGCCAAACGCGCAGATGCATTGTATCAGGCGAGGCACTGAAACTGCTGGATTTGTGAAAGAAATTAGGATATCGTCTGCATACAACAAAATCTTATGTAATTTTGATTTCACTTTTGGAGCTGGTATATTGGGATCCCCACGAATGGCCTCTGTCAATGGTTCAATCACCCCCAAGGTAAAAAGCAACAGTGAAAGGAAACAGCTCTGCCAGCTGCCCCTAAAAATATTAAAATTATTTGAATGCACCACATTGGTGATGACGGCAGCGAGAGGGCCACCGTAGAGAACCTTTACCCATCTTATAAAGACTTCGCCCAAGCCAAACCGCTCCAGAGTATAGAAAAGGTACAGCCACTCAACTCGGTCAAATGCCTTCTCTGCATCTAGAGAAATCACCAATCCCTGTATTGACTATTGTTGACATGCTTGAATTGCATTAAGCAGCCTCCTAACATTATTGGAGGATCTGTGACCCTTAATGTAGCCTGTCTGATCCTCTTTAATAATAGAAGGTAACACAGTCTCCAGCCTTAATGTGAGAGTCTTGAAAAGGATTTTAAAGTCCACATTTAAGAGCAAAATGGGTCTGTACGAAGCACAGTCTTCCAGATCCTTCACTTTTTAAAGATAAGTGAAATATTGGCCTCTCTCAGAGATAGTGGAGACAATCATGACGGTAGGAATCATTAAACATATTGAGCATCGGGCCTGACAGTATACTTATAAATTCCTTACAGAATTCAATGGGAAGGACCGGGCACCTTTCCATTCTGAAGCTGCCTCACATCCTGCACTTCTTGGTCTGATAAACGGGACTGTTGTTCGGGAGTCATACCCGGGAGCTTCAGATCCCTAAAAAAGGATTCCATTTTGGCCTGCCCCTCCTCACAGTCCTCAGATTGGTATAACTTAGAGTAAAATCTCTGGAATGGCATATTAATCTTTTTGGAGTCACATGTTAGATTCCCAGACCCTTCCCTAATCGCTGTGATGGCTTGTGGGGCACTCCATTTTCTGGCGAGATATGCTAAATATTTGCCTGGCCTGTCACCATGCTCATATAACCTTTGCTTTGCAAAAGCCAGTGCCTTCTTTGCCATCTGTGTGAGCACAGAATTCAATGCAGACCACAGTGCCGAAATCCTCTGTACTTGACCAACGAGGGCCTGTTAAAATAAGCTTTCTTGGCCGTGCTTTGAGGAGACGTTGCTGCTCACCCTTCTGCCTCTTCCTACTGGCAGAATCTGAAATAACTAACCCCCTAACATTGGTTTGGCAGTTTCCCAGAAAACGGATGAACTATCAACTGAGCCTATGTTGAAGTTTAGGGACGTCCGAAATTCTCTAGAGAAATACTCCACAAACTTATTATCCTTGAGGATAAAGGGATCCATTCGCCAGTACCTCAAACCCACTGTAACATCCTTAATCTTAACCATAAAGTACACTGAAACATGATCAGAGATGGTAATATTGCCAATCATAAAAGATGCCACCAAATCCAGGGTTACCGCAGGGGTCAGAAAAAAAAAGCAATCCTAGTGTGACATCTGTGCGATTGGAGAAAAACGTAAAATCCCTATCTGTAGGGTGGAGACACCTCCAGACATCCATCGACCCTAACTCCCCACACAGTCCCATTAACTGTTTAGTTTGTACAGAGGGTGTCGAGGGACCTTTGGACAACCTGTCTATTGTGGGATCCATGAGTCAGTTAAAATCTCCCCCTATAATGATGTGCCGGGACTCGAGACTGATCAGTTTAGAAAAAGCGTCCACCAAAATTTTTAAGGGGATGAGCTGGAGGGCAATAAACATTTAAAACACCATATTCTTCTCCATTTATCAAGGCTTTAAGAATTACAAACTTCCCGTCTGTGTCTTTAACACACTCTAACAACAAATGGGAGAATCTTCCTAACCAATATATCCACTCCCCTACTTCTGGTATTAAATGATGAAAATAAACTCGGTCAAAGCCATTCTGCTGTAATTTCAGATGCTCCTTGTCATCCAAATGTGTCTCCTGTAACAAAGCAATATCCATATTCTCCTTTCTAAGACTCAAGAGTACCTTCTTCCTCTTAATTGGTGAGTGAGTTCCTTTGATATTCCAGGTACACCATTTAATCAAATCATTAGCCATAATCTTCTGCAATAACATTTAAATTCCAGAGAGAAGGAACCAGAACCACAAACTACTGTCACATGATCCACCAAATATAAAAACTACATAAACTAAAACCACTACGTTTAACAAACTTACAAACATATTGAAAATTAAAACAACAAAAGATAAAAAACAAACCAACATATAAAGCGCCAACAGCGCTGAGTAGGAGAACTCACCCCTGCCTAGAGGGGCAGCTACCCATCCCAAACTGCCCATAAGTAGCCATCTAACCATCCCAGCCACCTCCATTTCTCATAGCCAGAGCCCACTGCAAACACAAGCATAAAAGAGTTAAAAACCCCTAGAATATCAATATGAATAAAAAATTATTTTTTTTTAAAAATGGGGAATAAATACCCCACCCATCCTTTGGTATATCCTAACTTAGAAATTGAAAATGTACATTTCAAACGCCGCCAAACATAGTTTAAACCAGATTATTAATAATAGAAGAAAAAAAAATAAAGCTCCAACCGGACTTCCTCCGTTTCTTTCACAGAATGATAAACACATACCCAAACAACACTATTTCTACATACTACAATTGTTCAAATTAGGTTAGAAGTCTCTTGCCTTCTCCAATGTGTCAAAGAGATGTATGGATCCATCTAAGGTGATCCGAGCACTGCCGGATACCTCAGGGAGATTTTCGTTTCTGGATCACCGCTGCTGAGAAGTCCTGAAAGAACATGATCTCAGAGGCCTCATAAATTAGAGCCTTCCAATCATTCGCCTGTATTCTGGAAGCCTCCGTGACTCTCTCTTTATCCCGGTAATGATGGAACTGCACCAGGAGAAGACGAGGATGTTGACCCAGACCTGGTCTCCACACTGTGACCTGCTGAGCCCACTCTAACTTCAGTCCTCTCATGCCAGCCTCCAAGTCAAGGAATTTCAGCAGCCAATCCTCAACAAATTCTGCAGGCCGCTCACTTTTCTTGCCCTCAGGCAGACCAATCATACAAATGTTTTTTCCCCTGCCCCTGTTCTCAGGATCATCCACTTGGTGGTGCAAACTATGGACCTGCGTCTCCAGGGCTTGGATCCTATCCTTGAATGAACTGGCATCAGCTTCCATCACTGTGATTCTGTGCTCCACCTCATCCATCCTTTTCTCCAGGTCTCCCAGCTGCTGCTCATGCTTCTGCAGCATGACAGTGACTGGAGCCAGCTTCTCTTCAATCTGTTTCCCCAGCATCTCGCGAGATTTCGTGAGCTTGTTCACCAGGGCCTGGAAAGTAATCAGCTCTGAGGATCCTGCAGGCTGAACTGCAGACCCAGCTTCTGATGCTCCTGTTCCCTTTTTCGGCATCTCTGGACAACTGGAAACACAGTTAAGTTAATTTTTATAAGTTTCTTGGGACTCCACAATCTTTCCGGAGCGCCAAGATATCACGATGGCCTGGGTTGGGCAGGTTAAAGGATCGTCTTGCTTGTGCTGCGATGCGGATCTCTGCAATGCGATCTTCTTAGATCGCCGCCATCTTGGATTCCCTCCCCCCCCCCGAACTGACATTGTTATCAGTAAATTTGTTTGGATTGCGAATCTCAGCAGCTGTCTTTACAATGGGGTGGCAACAAGTTACTCTCCAAGTAACAGTGATAATAAACTGTGATATCAAAGCATTCTTGAAAGCAGCTATTCTCCTCACTCTAGTCTGCTCCTTGTAGAGTCATAGATTCAGAGAGGTCCACAGCATCGAATCAGGCCCTTTGGCCCAACATGTCCATGTGCCCAGTTTTCACAATTAAGCTAGTCCCATTTGCGTGAGTTTGATCCATATCCTTCCATTCCTATCCCACCCATGTACTTGTCTACATGTTTCTCAAATGACAAAATTGAACTCATTTCCACCACTCCCTCTGTAACCTGTTCCAGACACTCATCACATTCTGTGTGAAATAAATGGAACCTTTTGTATCGCTCCCCTCTCACCTAAAACTCATGTCTTTTGATTTTAGACTCCCCTACCATGGGGAAAGCTGTTGGCTATCTACCTTATTTATGCCTCTCATCATTTTATAGATTTCTATAAGATCACCCCTCAGTCTCCTATGCTCCAAAGAAAAAGAATTCCCAGTCTAATCAGCATCTCCTTACAACTCAAACCTTCCAATCCATGTAGCATCCTAGTAAATCTTTTCTGCACTCATTTTATATTATTAACATCCTTCCTATAGTAGGGTGACCAGAACTGCACATAGTTCAGATACAGTGAGCTGAATGGCCCCTGTAACAATGTGAAGCTGTTTCCCTTGGACCACAGCAGTGCTGGAAAACATTTTCATGTTGTAGTTGAACGTTTTCCAATTGCGGCCTTACCAATGCCATGTGCAGCTGCAATAAGATGTCTCAACTCCTATACACACCACTCCTATACGCAATACTCCTATACACAATACTCTGATCAATAAAAGTAAACGTACCAAAAACCTTCTTCAACGCTTTCACTCAAGCAGTACATTTTCTAGGGATTACAGACATCCAGACACAATGCAAGGGAGAAGTGCCCTCAGAATAAAGGCACTGCAACAGAAAAGCAATATTGGGCTGATGAGAGGTTAAGATAGGGTAGATTAATGGAGATGCCATTTTGGAGTGGCTGCTTTTTTTGGAAATGAAGGTTGAACAGCTTCTGTGAATGAGTGTCTTTTGACACTGTTTTGTAACCACAGCCAGATTTAGAGGTTGTTGGGTAATTAGGCTTTAAGTTCCAGGGCGGACCTAAAAAAATTGCAGAGGTCCTGTAAAGACAGTAAGAGGGAATCGAGAGGAGTAGGCTGGAGTGGGGAGGGGGAAGGTGAATAATCACTGGGGAGTCTAATAGGGGCTAGCATGAAAATGATGTCAATAGAATGGGCTGGGTGGTCTCTTTAACAATACAATCGCAAGCAGTGTTGGAAAAGCACTTCCCACTTGTAGTTAAAACCTTTATTGAGTTGTTGGAGAAGCTGCGGTGCTATATTGGAAAGGCAGCTGAATTAAAGATTGAGATAAAGGCTGTGATATTCAGCAGTTTGCTGCTCATCACAGCAAGGAGACTTACCACAGTGTTCATGCATGGGGAGCACTGAGCAGCACATATCGTGTAACCCCCTGGACCGTGGCTGAAGGAGAAATGCTTGAATTGTTACAAATGCCTCTTAAATCTGAGATGAGGAGAATTTCTATGTACTCTAAGGGTGCGGAATTCTCTATCACAGAGGCTTCAGAAGCTCAGACTTGGAGCATGTTTATGATTGGGAGATTTCTGGAACTGAACAGCCATGATTGTATTGAATGGCAGTGAGAGAAGCTGAGTGGGCTGAGTAGCCTACTCCTGTTTCCTATGTTGTTTCTATCTTTACATCTCCCGTTGCCTGGAGCTGAATCTTTAACCCAGCCTGAAACCTTGCCTACAATTTCTTCAGTTCATCCATGGGAACACAGACTCCCTTCAAACTATCTGCTCAAACTCAGCTAAAAGACTATAGGATTGTTGATACATACATTCACAGTTCCTTTCCATTCTGAGAGTGCTGATCCTGTGCTGAGGAGAAAAGATACAACTGCTGACATTTTGTCTGGCTGTATATAAGGACACAAAGAAAAAGTACATCTCCCTTACACCATTTGTTCAAGACATGTAGCAATCCGAAATGTGTTACTCTCTGCATGCCCAGTTCTGTGATTGGTTGGGTCTGAGTTGATGTCAGCTCTCAGGGACACAATGCCTACAAACATTTTCAAGCTGTCCCTTTTGACTGCTACACGATTTCCAAAAACCCTCCACATGGAGTCATGGATCATAGAGCTGTACAACATGGGAACAGACCCTTCGGTCCAACCTGCCCATGTCAACCAGATATCCCAAATTAATCTCGTCCTATTTGCCAACATTTGGCCCACATCCTTTCCTATTCATTTACCCATCCAAATGCCTTTTAAAAGATGTAATTGTACCAGCCTCCACCACCTCCTTTAGCATGCATCATCCTCTTCATGAAAACGTTGACCCTTAGGTTCCTTTTAAATCTTTCACCTCTCACCTTAAACCTATGCCTTCCAGTTTTTGACTCCCCTATCCTGGGGAAAAGACCTTGACTATTCACCCTACCTGTGCCCCTCATGATTTTATAAACCTCTATAAGGTCACCCCTCAGCCTCTGATGCTCCAGAGAAAACAGCTGCAGTCTATTCAGCCTCTCCCTATAACTCAAAACCCCCCATCCCTGGCAACATCCTGGTAGTCATGATTCGGAGATGCCGGTGTTGGACTGGGGTGTACAAAGTTAAAAATCACCCAACACCAGGTTATGTGCTTCCAATTAAACCTGTTGGACTATAACCTGGTGTTGTGTGATTTTTAACTTTGAACATCCTTGTAAATCTTTTCTGAACCCTTTCAAGTTTCACAACACCTTTGGATAGCAAGGAGGCCAGAATTGAACGATGTACTCCAAATGTGGAATGTTTATAAGCATCACACAGGCACATCTACGTGCACTTCCAGGGCTCCCCACCTCCCTGAAAATGATGTAGCCTCATGGGAGCAAGAGGAGATGTGTGAGATTTTTAACAAGATTCTTCCTGCGAGTGCCTTGATTGTTTAAGCACTTTACCACTCAGAGTAATCCTCCGGATTCCAAAATGGCCTGTGTGTGCGCTCCAGTGGCACTGAAGGTATCAGTTGGCCTTGGCAGCCTTTATGAGGGTGCCTCTGTGTATGCATTGCTGCAGTACTGAAGGTTCCAGGTGCAATGATGTCAGCACCAGTGCATGCACAGACTGCCCTGTCCTCATTCCACCTTCATTTGTTTTTGAAAGTGACACCCAATACCCTGTGGTGCCTTGACCACTTCCTCTTGCACTGCCTCCCCATTCCTCACCCCCATTTAGTCCAGAATAGGGGACATGTGCTTCGTGCTGTCAATTTCAATCCCATTTTAGTGGTTGTTTTAGCAAAAATTGTTTCTTCAATTGCTGACTGTTTTGATTAATTATTTAACTCGCGGCAGTGCTGCAATAAACAAGCTGTTGCTTTTCTGCCAGTCTTTTGTATTATTAATCTTCCAAATGTTTTCAGGGATCAGTCTACTGGACAACACCCAAATAACATGCAACCCCCAAAAAAAACTCCATCGTAACTGTCAGTTTTCTGTTTTGATTGAAATGTTTTCACTTACTACAGTCATCATAAAAGTTTTCATCACTTCTGAATAACATTTGCTGTTTGAGTCACTTATGGTTGCCATTGGACCATTTGAATTAGTATTCAAATTAGATTTATTGTGACATGTATATCATGTGTGCCAAGTGTTGCCATACTCCTGCACCATCTTGAAACTCAGAATATAATGCAAACTTTTACTACAACAGAGTTAATCTTTCCCTCTTCTTCTTGTTACCCTCTGCTACTTCCCCATTCGCTATTCGACCGTCCTCAACAAAAGCCTGGTTTGGGCATGTCCCTACCTCTGGCTCAAGAGACTCCAGGTTCAAGACTTGCCAGTTCCAGAGTTGTGTAATAACATCTTTGGACAGGTTGACTAGGAAAACAGCTGGGAAGCCCAACCCCAATGTGATTTTGTAAATACAGGCTCTTAGTCATTTCATTGCCTGTTTTAAGTGAAGTGGATTGACCATTGTGTTTGCACAAAAACCAAGCTAACAAATTCAATAGCGGCCAATCTGACTTTAATATCTCAATACAATTTCATGGTATTTCAGATATAATTATAGTCATCAGTTTAGTAATTGATGAATAGTATTATCATTTCAATCTCTTCAGGCCAGATTACAAACCTGGAAGACAGAGCCGATGATAGAATAAGACTGGGAATGTATGAGACTGGAGAAATGATTTCAGGAAATACAGTGCCTGAGGTAAAAGAGAAATGAGTGGTGGGAGACGACAGTGGGGAGGAGTAAGCAGTGAGAGAGAATGAAGGAGGGAAAGACACATGTTCACAGGTCCTGTGTATGACTGGACAACTCGGTCAGAGGGTCATTGAGATGTACAGCACAGAAACAAACCCTTCCATCCAACACGTCAATGCTGACCAAATATTCTCCATTAATCTAATCCTATTTGCCAGCCTTTGGCCCATATCCCTATGAATCCTTTTTACTGATATACCATCCAGATGCCTTTCAAATTTGTAATTGTACCAGCCTCCACCACATCCTCTGGTAGCTCATTCCATACATGCACCACTGTCTGCGTGAAAAAGTTGCCCCTTAGGTTCTTTTTAAAAGCTTTTTCCCTCTCTGACCCTAAACCTATGCCCTCTAGTTTTGCACTTCCTTACCTTAGGGAAAAGACCTAGTCTATTCACCTTATGATGCCCCCTCATGATCTTATAAACTTCTGTAAGTTCCCTCCTCAGATTGCATTGCTCCAGTGAAAATAGCCCAGCCTATTCAGAATACTTATCCTTTCCATGCCCTTCATGGTTTAATAAACCTCAAAAAGGTCACCCCTTAGTTTCTGATGCTCCAGGGAAAATAACTCTAGTCTATTCAGTTTCTTCCTGTAGCTCAAACCCTCCAATCCTGGTAACATCCTTATAAATATTTTCTAACTCTTTCAAGTTTCACAACATCTTTCCTATAGCAGGGACACCAGAATGAATGCAATATTCCAAAAGTGGCCCAATTGATGTCCTGTACAGCTGCAACATGACCTCCCAACTCCTATACTTGACCAATAAAGGAAAGCATACCAAACGCCTTCTTCACTATCCTGTCTACCTGCAACTCTATTTTCAAAGAGCTAAGAACCTGCTCCCCAAGGTCTCTTTGTTCAGCAACAGTTCCCAGGCCTTGCCATTAACTGTCTAAGTCCTGCCCTGATTTGCCTTTCCAAAATGCAACACCTCACAATTATATAAATTCAACTCCCCCTGCCATGCATCGCAACATGGGTGAGCTTTCAGCAAGAGGTGATGGATTGGGAGGTGCAAAGTTCTGAGGCCAGAGCAAAATGACACCTCTGTCTGTCGACTGCAGTGTATCACATTATAAACTCATACTCCTAGTTTGCAAAGTCAGATTTTCTTATTTGATTTCCAAATGACGTTTGTACTCTCGGGTATGGCCATCTCCTGACTTCTGCCTAGTTTGACATTTAGTGAATAGACAGTGATCATCAGCCAAAGCTTATCGCCACTGAGACTATATGTGAATCAATAAAATCAGGGGCTCCTGATTTGTCAGTGCTAACTGGTGCAAGTGCTCTGGAAGCAGATTAAACTTCCATCGCACAATATTTCTTAGCATTTCAAATGCGTACACAAGATAAAAGAATTTATAGGGCATTGATTTTCTTTTAATGGTCAACCATTACAGATGATCTTTTCAATATGGTTTATTGAGAACAAACTTGCTGAGGTGGGGAGTAAGTAATTACAATGAGCTGTAAGTATGTCAGACCGGTGACAGAGCTGGGTACAAAGAATTGTGTTCGAATAAAACTGGCATCTTGTCCAATTAAGATCAGTTGCTCCTATAATGAAGACGGATTAATTGTGATAGGGGTTTCTTTTGAATGTTAATCCATCGGAGGAGGTGGGCTGTAGTAATTACAGGGAAATTACCAGCAGGAGACATTACAAAGCATCTGCTCTTCCGAAAAAGCAGAAACCTAATGAGCCAATTTCCACTTCCTGGTGGTAGAAGGATGTCTTTCATTAGAATCACATTCATAGAGGCTCTGATGAAGAATAGATTGCCTCTGTCTGATTCCCCCCCAGATTAATTAATGAAAAAAAGGATGATAATTTGAAATGAAACTCCTCATGAGTCTCCTTTTCTATTCCACACAGGTCTTTATATCGACCCCTTTTCTGTCATCATCAATGTGTTGGCATTAAATACTTTTCTTGTTATTACAAGCAGCTATGTTAGTCTGTGCTGAAAGAAGTCTGAGAGCAGTGTGTATCTCTCTAAATTCTGACAACCCAGCTCAGATAATCTGAAAATACAACCATCGAGGTATACAGCACAGAAACAGCAGATATAGAGTCATACAGTCAAATAGATATACAGCACGGTCCAACTCGGCCATGTCGACTAGATATCCCAGCCATCCTTTGACCCATATCCCTCCAAACCCTTCCTATTCATATACCCATCCAGATGCCTTTCAAATGTTGTAATTGTACCAGCCTCCACCACATCCTCTGGCAACTCATTCCATACATGTACCACCCTCTGCATTCTGTTTCTCATTCACCGGTTTGACATCTTGGAATTTCTTGGCTGTTGAGGATTGGAGGGGACCGTTCTTGATGCCTTTGGCACAACAGTTATTAAATGTAAACATTTGAGCATGTTAAAACCATATGGAAGTGAGCAGTGAGAAGAGAAAGATTTAAGAGGGACCCAAGGGACAACTTTTTCACACGGGGGTGGTGCGTGTATGGAATGAGCTGCTGGAGGAAGTGGTGGAGGCTGGTACAATTGCAACAATAAGAGGCATATCTGGATGGGTATATGTATAGGAAGGGTTTAGAGGGATATGGGCCAAATGCTGGAAGATGGGACTAGATTAATTTAGGATATCTGGTCAACATGAATGAGCGGATCAAAGGGTTTGTTTCCATATTGTACATCTCTCTACTCTGTGATTCTATCACTTAGATTTAAACTTTCCGTGCTTTTCATGAGGATCACTGGTTTGCCCCTCTGTGACACAAAGATTGGGCGAGATTTTCCTGAATCAGATTTAGAAAAGTTCACAAAGTACAACATAGCCAGTGAGCCTATTTTCACTTCAGTGCCTCTTTCTTATAGGGATACAATTATTTCAATGTTCTTACTCTTTGTACGATTCACATGGTTATCAGTAATTGGAGCTACCAGCCTAAGTAATCATAATTTAAATCCCACTAGTGCTTCTGATGGAATTTCAATAGAATGACTAAATCTGAAATTGAAAACTAGACTCAGTAATAGGGACCATGACAACTCACACTGGTTGTTATTAAAAAGCAACCTAGTTCCCTTAAAGACAGACTGGATTGGTTATTCCTGGAGTTTAAAACTGAGAGGGATCCCATAGAATCCTATTAAAATTTAACAGGATTAGATGGTGCAAATGCAATCAGATTGATCCTAATGACCGGGGAGTCAAGAACCAGGGGCCATTGTCTCAGGCTATGGGATTGGTCATCTAGATGGAAAGACACTCCTGAGTGCTTTAGTGCATCCTTGTGCATGAATTGCAGAAAATTAGAATGCAGGTAATAAGGAAGGCAAATGGAATTTTGGCACTTATTAGAAAAGTAGGGGTAATGTTGCTGCAACTGTACGAGGCATTATTTGATGGTACCCAGAGTATTGCCTATGTTTTTGATCCCCTTACTTGAGGAGGGATGTAGTTGTATAGGATACAGTTCAGAGGAGGTTCATTAGCTTTATTCCAGATATGAGTGGCTTGTCTCATGAAGAGAAGTGGAGCAGTTTGGGCCCATAGTGTCTGGAATTTAGAGGAATGAGAGGAGATCTCATTGAAGTGTATAAGATTCCCCAAGAGCATTGACAGTGTAGATGGAGAGGGGGTATTTCCTCATGTGGGGCAATCTAGAAGGAGATGTCCACATTTTAGGATGAGGAATAGTAGATTTAAAATAGCAATGAAGAAAAATTATTTCCCTCAATGCTACCCCAGAGTGTGTGGATGCTGTAATATTGAGTAAATTTGAGGAGGAAATAGACTAGTAGTATGTTGAAGGGCTATGGAGGGTGGGTAGGAAAGTGGAGTTCAGGCCGAGATGAGATCAGCCATGATCTAATAAAATGGCGGAGCTGTCTCGAGGGGCTGAATGGCCTACTGCGGCTCCTAGTTCTTATGAGGAGAAATTTCTTGACCCAGACAATGGACAGCCTATTGAATTCTCTGCCACTGACAGTAGTTGAGGTCAAAACATTGAATGATTTCAAGAAGAAGATAGGTGTAGTCCTTAGAGCCAAAGGGATTGGGGAGAAAGTAGGAACAAGGGGATGATCAACCATGATCATATTGAATGGCAGAGCAGACAGGAAGGGCCTGGTGCTACTCCTATATTCTATGTTTCACAAATTTCCTTTAAGGAAGGGAATCTGCTATCCTTGCCTGGTCTGGCCTATATGTGAGTCCAAACCTACAGCAGTTGACTCTTAATAGCTCACTGAAAATGGTCTGGTAAGCACCTCAATTTGATTAGGAGCAGGCAAACATTTTTGTTAGTTTCAACAGTGATGCACACACCCCATTAAAGAATAACAATAAAACGAGCACTTCTCAAGTATGACTTAAATGGAGAACACTGCTGATTCCTGAGGTGCAGAGTGCTTTAGAGAGTTTTAAAGTCAAAAGTCACACAACATCAGGTTATAATCCAACAGGTGTATTTGAAATCATAAGCCTTCTGAGCGCTGCTCCTTCATCAGAAATCTTGTGATTTCAAATAAACCTGTTGAACTGTAATCTGGTGACTTGTGACTTTGTCCATCCCAGTCCAACCCTGAAGTTTCCACATCATCAATGTTTTAGTGTCTGCATCACAAAACATTAACACGCGTGTAAAGCATGTTATTGAGAAGGCCATTGGATTAGATTAGATTACTTTAGATTACTTACAGTGTGGAAACAGGCCCTTCGGCCCAACAAGTCCACACCGACCCGCCGAAGCGTAACCCACCCAGACCCATTCCCCTACATTTACCCCTTACCTAACACTACGGGCAATTTAGCATGGCCAATTTGCCTAACCTGCACATTTTTTGGACTGTGGGAGGAAACCAGAGCACCCGGAGGAAACCCACGCAGACACTGGGAGAATGTGCAAACTCCATACAGTCAGTTGCCTGAGTCGGGAATTGAACCCGGGTCTCTGGCGCTGTGAGGCAGCAGTGCTAACCACTGTGCCACCGTGCCGCCCACTTTTTTTTGTATATTTTTTTTTCCTCCCTGGGGTCTCCCCGCCCCCGCCTCCGCCTCCGCCTCCACCTCCGCCTCCGCCTCCACCTCTGCCTCCCGGCCCGAGCCGCCGTTTTCGGTTGACCGAGCCCGCTGCTGTCGGCTGCCGCCCGAGTGCCATGCCCTGAGCTATCCCTTATTAGGAGTGAAACAAACCTAAGAGGAACAACATTATTTTTCCATTATACAGGGCATTGTTGAAACGATGTCATGAATATGATGAGCAGTTTTGGTCTCCTTATTGAAGGAAGAATGTAGGCAGGTTGGGAAAGGGTCAATGTACAGGAAATGTTAACTCTGTCGTGCTACTAGACTTGCTGAGTTTCTCCAGCAATTTCTGTTTCTGTGTGTTTCAGATCTGCAGAAGTTCTTTGTTTTCTATCACGAGGTTGGTGCTTAGAATGAATAGCTTTTCTCGTGATGATAGGTTGGGCTTATTTCCACGAGAGGTTAGAAGAGTGAGGGGTGACTTGATTGAAGTGGATACAATCCTGAATAGAATGGACCAGATGGATGTTTCATCTTGTGAGTTCATCCAGAATCAGGGAGCACTGTTTTAAAATTAGGGGTAGCCACTTTAGAGCTGAGATTAGGAGATTCCGTTGTTTCAGAGAGTTTTGTGATTTTAGAATACTATTCCCCATAAAGCCAATGGAAAGTGAGTCATAGAGTGGTAGAGTCTTGGAACTGTACAGCACAGAAACAGACCCTTCGGTCCAACACATCCATGCTGACCAGATAACCTAAACTAATCTAGTCCTATTTGTCAGCATTTGGCTGATATCCCTCATGTACCCATCCAGATGCCTTTTAAATGTTGTAATTGTACCCACTTCCACCATTTTCTCTGGCAGCTCATTCCATACACGCACTACCCTTTGCATCCAAACGTTGCCCCGTAGGTACCTTGCAAATCTTTCCCCTCTCACCTTAAACCTATACCCTCTAGTTTTGGCCTCTCCTACCATGGAAAAAAGACCTTGTTCTTTCATCCTATCAATGTCCCCTCATGATTTTATAAACCTAGATAAGTTCACTCCTTGGTCTCTGTTGCTCCGGGAAAATAGCTCCAACCTATTCAGCCTCCCTTTATAACTGAAACCATCTAATACTAGGAACATCATTGTAACTCTTTTCTGCATCCTCTCAAGTTTAACAACATTGTTCCAAAGCAGGGAGACCCGAATTGAATGCAGTATTCCAAAAGTGGCCTAACTAATGTCCAGTGCAGATTAGAGTGGTGCTGGAAAAGCCTTTGTAGAGAGAGGAGGATAACTTCTTCAAGGTAGGCATCCTTGGAAGAGGATTTGCACTAAGGTTAAAATCAGCTAGGCGAAAGTGCTTTTCCAGCACCACTCTAATCTTGTCTCTAATGTCCAGCGTATGCAGTACTCACTTTTGCCAATGTCCAGTACAGCCACAACATGTCCTCCTAACTTCTACACTCAATACATTGATCAATACAAGCAAGTGTACCAAACACCTTCTTCATTCTGTCTATTTGTGACTCTACTTTCAAGGAATTATGCATTTGCACCTCAAGATCTCTTTGTAAAGCAACACTCCCCAGGACCCTACTATTAGGTGTTTACATCCTGCCCTGATTTACCTTTCCAAAATGCAACACATCACGTTTAACTAAATTAAACTTCATCTGCCATTCCTTGGTCCATTGGCCCATCCAATCAAAGTCCCATTGTACTCTGAGGTAATGTTCTTCACTAGGGTCATAAGATAGTGGGAGATGGATTCTCCAGAGAGAAAGCACTGTTAACATTTTAGATCCAGTGACCCTTCAGAAAGAATCTGTTTTCCCAGCATTTTCTGATTTTCAGCATCTGTCGTTCTTTGGAAGCTAGGTCCTTGTTCGTCAGGGAAATCAAAGATAACCAGGGTTAGATGGGAATGTGGAATTCGCAACATAAATAGATTAGTCATGATTTTATTGTTAGAAGTTACATGACACTACCTTATAGTCCAACAGGTTTATATGAAATCTCAAGCTTTCAGAGCTTAGGGACTTCACCTGACGAGGGAGCAATGTTCTGAAAGCTTGTGATTTCAAATAAACCTGTTGAACTATAACTTGATATTATGTGTCTTCTGACTTTGTCCACCCCAGTCCAAAACCGGCACCTCCACGCCATAGTTTTATTGAATGGCTGAGATGACTAATGGGACTGAATTGTGTAATTTTTACATATGAGTCATTCGATGGTCATGAAAAGCATTATATAAATGTAAGTCCAACTTATTTTCATTTTTTGTCAATTCAATAAGATCCTTTGGGGTGGCTGATATCTTGCAACTCAGTTCAGGTCACTGGGATGGGGGTGGGAATTGAGCCGAATCCCAGCCTCAGCCACATCACCATGCCTCAGCCTCAGACACACTATTCCCACTAAGTGATAAGCTGAGACTGAACAATTACTCTATCATTTAATTCTGTGGGGTAATGGTAAGGCCACACCTGGAGTATTGTGTCCAGGTTTGGTCTCCTTACTTGAGGAAGTTAAAAATCACACAACACCAGGTTATAGTCCAACAGGTTGAAGGAGAAGTGCTCTAAAAGCTAGTGCTTCCAATTAAACCTGTTGGTCTATAAGCTGGTGTTGTGTGGTTTTTAACTTTGTGTACCCCAGACTAAAACACACACATCTCCAAATAATTACTTGAGGAAGGATGTGATGGCACTGGAGCCAGTTCAGAGGAGGGTCACCGGGTTGATTCCAGGCATGAAAGGGCTGACAAACAAGGAGCGATGAATATCTTGGGCTCGCACTTGCTGGTGGGCGTGGGGAATCTGATTGAAGCAGATAAAACGCTCAAGGGGATTGATAAGGTGGATGTTGAACAGATCTTCTTCCTCATGGGACAGTCTCGAATAGGAGGACATCGATACAGAGCAAGGGGAGATAGGTTCAAAACTGAGGTGAGGAGAAACGACTTCTTTCAGAGGGTGGTGAATCTGTGGAACTCACTGCCCAAGAGTGCAGTGGAGGCAGAATCAATTAATCAAGATTTAAGAAAGAAATAGATATGTTTCTGATGAAAAACAGGATAAAAGGGATATGGAGAGGAGGCAGGAAAGTGGAGTTGAGACCAGGATAGGATCAGCCATGATCATGATAAATGGTGGAGTGGGCTCAAAGGGCTGAATTGCCTACTCCCGCTGTTAGTTCCTATGTTCCTATTTGTGTCTGGGGATAAAAACGCTCTTGCTAAACAGAACCTACAGTGTGTTCATTGACTGTGTGAACTCCAACATCTGTGAGCTCCCATTCACTGACTGCACAGTGCTTTCATATTTACTGGGTAGGAAGGAGCTTTCACCTGTGCTTCTGGGAGGAGGCCTGTGCACATAAAGAGACCTCTTTCATAACTGTTTGGAAAAATGCAACAGAATGCTCCCGACATCGAAAAGACTGAGCTGCACTTCTCATGTAATTCTTCCACATTTCTGCCCACAGGACCCGATCAGATTCCTTCCATCAAGTCAAATAAGTTGGAGTTAGCTGCTAACATACAATAAACAAAAACGTGGCTAAGACAAGAGTGTCTTTTTGTTAGATTACCACATACTTTTCACCTATCACAGAGGCCCTGCTAGATCACTCCAAGGAAAGAGCAAATCCACTTGATGGATCTTACACAGAGACAAGTTGTGGTGAGGATCTATCTTACAACAATGACCAAAGAGAACTGAATAGAGGACAGAAGAAAATAACTTGCAGCGATAAAGTTCTAATGTTCTAAGGCTGCCCCAAAACACTTTGGAGCTAATTAAATGCTTTTCTTGTGTAATCACCAGTTTTGTTGGCAAACATAAAAAATATAGTTACAAAGCACTTTTCATGACTGCTGGCTGTCTCTCAGCACTTTACTGCCAACAAAGTGCTTTCTTTTTGAAGAGCATTGCAGTAAACACTAATTTACATTGAGCAAACTCTCGCCATCAGCACTGTGATTTTTTTTGTAATTTTAATTGAAGGAGAAATATTGGGCAGGGCACTGGGGATAACCTCCTTGTGCTTCTTTGAAATGATGTCACATGATCCACCTGAACCAGCAGATGGCCCTCTGTTCAGTGCCTCACTCAAAGCATGGCATCTCTGACACTGTAGCACACACTCAGTATTGCAATGGAGTGCCAGGGTGGACTTTGGGCTTCAGTCTTGGAATTCAGGGACAAGTTTGCAATACAGAAGCAACCGAGACAAAGAAAGCAGTTAATTTGCACACAGTTATCTCATTAGTCAATTTTTTATTCCCAGCTATGGAATATTAATAGAACATACTATTTCAAGTAATCCTAATTGGAAATCTCTTAGCAACCTAAAGATGTAGATTGGGCGCCTATTTAATACCTTATCTGTAGAATGGTACTGTTCAATATGCGACAGTCCCTCAGTACTCCATGATGTGCAATGATATGGCGGTGCTGGTGTTAGACTGGGGTGGACATAGTGAAAAGTCAAACAACATCAGTTATAGTCCAACAGGTTTATTTAAAATCACGAGCTTCAGGTGAAGTGACTTCACCTGGTGAAGGAGCAGCATTCCAAAAGCTTGTAATTTTGAATAAACTTATTGTACTATCACCTGGTGTCATGTGACTTCTGTCATGGATTTGCCAGCCTCACCATCACAGCTCAACTGCACAATAGCTGAACTCAATTAGGGCTGGAACATATGAAAGCTGGACTGTGTAATAGCTGGAGGATATTATAGATGACCGTATTATATCTATATCGTGTTATATCTGGACCATGTTATAACTTTACTACATTATATCTGGAATCTTATAACTGGACCGTGTAATAGCTAGCTGCGTTGTGTTGTGTTTGTGCTCTTGCCTGTTGGATTTCTCTGCCAGCTAGTTTTCTTTTTCTCTGGGTGATTTCTGCATCGGTTATAATTGTGACTGACAGACGTAATCACTGGAAAGCCATCAATGTGGCACTAGGAGACACAAGATCAGCAGGGAGTGTCAAACACAGGACATGGCTCAGAGCCTGTGTTAATTGGAAGACTGGCATCTCGTCAGCCAGTTCACTTCATTGACAATTATACCACACCAACACAATGCCATTGGGGAAGCTTCATATTAATGCTCATTTAATCCGACTGCTTGCCTGACACCGAGAATGGGTTATTTGCGGTTTGCTCCAGCTAAACATTGGAAAACCCAGTGCAGAAACTTTGAAAGATTTACAATAGAGAAGGAGGCCATTTGGCCCATTGAGGCTGTGGTGGCTGAGAAAGAATTATCCAGCTATATCCCATCTTCCAGCTCTTGGTGTTTAGTCCAATAGAACTTTGAGTTTTAAATATCAGAGGAGTTTCTGTCTTGACCACCCTTTCAGACAATGGGTTCCAGGTCCCCACACTCTTTGGGTTAAAAAAAGTATCACTGTATGATCCTGCTAATAATTCCACCAATATTTTTCATTTATGTCCCTGCCCATTGATCTCAGTGCTAATAGAAAGAGATCCTTCCTATATACTTTACCCAGGCCATCATAATTTGCACATTTTATCCTTAGCTTCCTTTCTTCTAATGAAAACAACCTCAGCCTCTCTGATGTTGCTTACAGCTATCATTTTCTATATATGACAACATCCTAAGTGATCTCTTTTGCACTCTTTCTAGTTGCTGTACTACAATGATTTGAACTATACAGAATACTCTAGCTGTTGTTTAACTAGTGTTTCATCCATCTCCAGTGTAACCTCCCTGTTCTTATAATCAAACCTTCAGCCAATCGAGAAGTGTGCCCTTTTGCTTCTTTAGCTACTTATCTGCCTGTCTAGTCACATTCAGGGTTCTGCGGGCATGCATTCCACTGTCCCTTTTGTCCCCTATAATCTCAGAATCATGTTAAAAATCACACAACACCAGATTATAGTCCAACAGGTTTATTTGGAAGCACTAGGTTTTGGAGTGCTGCTCCTTCATCAGGTAGCTGTGGAACAGGATGATAAGACGCAGAAATTATAACAAAAGATTATAGTGTCATGCAACTGAAACGATATAGTGAATGAACTCAGAATGAAACCTGCAACCCATTCTAAAAGATGAAAGACTCAATAGCAATCTAGGTGTGTTTAATATAGTGTTTCAGTTGCATGACACTGTAATCTTTTGCAATAAATTCTGTATTTTATGATCTTATTCTCCACAATCACCTGATGAAGGAGCAGTGCTCCAAAAGCTAGTGCTTCCAAATAAATCTGTTGGACTATAACCTGGTGCTGTGTAATTTTTTACATTGTCCACCCCAATCCAATACAGGCTCCTCCACATTTCAGAATCATGGCATTCCTTAGCTTTGTTTGTTACTTGTTTGTATCTCCTCACAATTGGACTTGTTCACCTGTTCTATCCTGTTAAAAAATATTTGAAGTGTCATAGCAATCAAGGCTATAGACCTAGTGCTGGAAAGTAGGACTAGTGTTATATAATAGTATATTTTTGACAACACAGACCTAATGTGCCAAAGAGCCTCTTGTATACTGTATGATTCTAAAGCTCTATATTTCTGTGTTCCCCAGTTTATGGAACCAGAAATAATCTGGAAATCGCAATCTTTGAAGTCTTACATTTTAATTTCTTTCCGATCCTTTTAACTGAACCCTCCCCCCTCTTTTTTCCTGGATAACATAGACTACAGCCTCTAGCTATCCAAAATCTGTCTTCAGGCTACTTGGCACTCTATGACCAGGAAGGCAACTTAGAGTCATAGAGTCATAGAGTCATAGAGATGTACAGCATGGAAACAGACTCTTCGGTCCAACCCGTCCATGCCGACCAGATATCCCAACCCAATCTAGTCCCACCTGCCAGCGCCTGGCCCATATCCCTCCAAACCCTTCCTATTCATATACCCATCCAAATACCTCTTAAATGTTGCAATTGTACCAGCCTCCACCACATCCTCTGGCAGATCATTCCATACGCGTACCACCCTATGCATGAAAAAGTTGCCCCTTAGGTCTTTTTTATATCTTTCCCCTCTCACCCTAAACCTATGCCCTCTAGTTCTGGACTCCCCGACTTGTACTCCAACTTATTGCAGTCATGTCTGTAGTTCTGGCAGATGGAGTTTAGTTTAGATAATGGTGAGGAAAGGCAAACCAGGACAGGGCTTAGTTTATGGTAGGAACATGGGGAGTGTTGCTGAACAAAGAGACCTGGGAGTGCAGGTTCATTGTGTTATGATATGGGGTAACCCGCTCTGCTAATTTAAACCGGCAACACAGAAAAGATTCAGACTGTGTTGTAATCTGTTACAATTTGAGAAGCAAACAACTATCCCAAAAGTCACTATTTAAAGTAAAAATTAACAACTTTATTCTTTAAGCTGAACAGAGAATACTAACGAACAATTATTTACAACTCCTTTCTCCTAAACCTATCGTTTACTTCCCTTTCTACAATACTAGTCCATTTAAGATTTACAAAATAACTTATTTCAAAACCAGGCAGCTTTCGGTTCTTCTCTGTACTCCTGTCTTCTTTTCTTCTTCTTGGGGATTCTGCTTCTCGAGGCTTTGATAGATAAAGTACCTTTCAGAGAGCAGATCTTTCTGCTCTTTTTGCCACTCTAGCTAACTTCAAAATGTCTGATATCCAAAACATCGGATCATTTAATTGGTTTGATGTCATCCAAAATAGTAAGATTCAAATTTGATTGGATGTTTGTATTTGGAGCATAATTTAAACTTGATTGGCCAAATTTTGAATTTGCTTTTGTATCCTGGCAACACATCACCAGATATGTGTTTCAACCCAAATGCTACATTTTTAAAAGTTCAGCACACTTTGTGCTAGCCAGAAATTTCAGCTCCCTTAAAGGTACAGTACACTCACAACTTCACAACAATAGTTCCTTGAAACTAGAGTTGCAGCTTGACAAGGTAGTGAAGAAGGCATTTGGCATGCTTGCCTTTGTTAGTCAGTGCATTGAATATAAGAGTTGGGGCATTGTATCGCAGCTGTACAGGATACTGGAATGCTGAATTCAATTCTGGTCTCCCTGCCATAAGAAAGATGTTGTTAAACTTGAAAGGGTTCAGAAAAGATTTACATGGACGTTGTCAGGTTTGGAGGTTTTGGGTTATAAGGAGAGGCTGAATAGATTCAGGCTATTTTCCCTGGAGCATCAGAGGCTGAGGGGTAACCTTATTGAGTAGTATAAAATTGTGACGGGCATGGATAGGGTAAATAGAGAAGGTCTTTTTCTTGGGGCAAAGGAATCTAAAAGTAGAGGTCATAGGTTCAGGGTGAGAGGGGAAAGATTTAAAAGGGATCTAATGAGCAACGTTTTTATGAAGAGGGAGGTGCGTGTATGGAATGAGCTGCCAGAAGAAGTGGGTGCAATTACAATATTTAACACAGAACATAGAATGGCACAGCACAGTACATGCCCTTCGGCCCTTGATGTCGTACCGGTGTTTTATCTTACTCTTAAGCTCAAACTAATCGACATACCCTTCATGTTACTATCATCCACGTGCCTATCCAAGAGCAGCTTAAATGTCCCGAATGTATCTGACTCTACTATCACTACTGGCAGTGTATTCCACACACCCACCCACACACCCACCACTCTCTGTGTAAAGAACCTATCTCTGACATCTCCCCTAAACCTTCCTGGAATCAATTTAAAATTATGTCCCCTTGTGATGGCCATTTCTGCCCAGGGAAAAAGTCTCTGGCTATCCACTCTCTGCATTCCTCTCATCATCTTGTACACCTCTATCAAGTCACCTTTCATCCTTCTTATCTCCAATGTGAAAAGCGCTAGCTCCCTCAACCTTTCTTCATAAGACATGCCCTCCAGTCCAGGCAGAATACTGGTAAATCTTCTCTGAACCCTCTCTAAAGCTTCCAATCCCTCTTATAATTAGGCAACCAGAATGGATCACAATGTTCCAAGTGTGGTCTAACCAGAGCTCTATTGAGCTGCAGCATAACCTCACAGCTCTTAAACTCAATTTAAATGGCATCTGGATGGATAAATAGAACAAAGAACAAAGAAAATTTACAGCCCAGGGACAGGCCCTTCAGCCCTCCAAGCCTCAGCCGATCAAAATGTACTATCTAAACCTGTCAGTCAATTCCTAAGCATCTGTATCCCTCTGCTCCACACCTACTCATGCATCTGTCCAGATGCATCTCAAATGAATCTACCTAATGAAAAGAAAGGATTTAAAGGGACTGAAAACAAGTTTTGATGAAGGGTCGCCTAGATTTGAATGTTAGCTTGCTTTCTCTGCACAGATGCTGTCATGACCCTCTGTGATTTCCAGCACTTTTTTGTTTTCAATACAGATACCAGCCTCTTCGGCAATTTGCTTTTATAGGGTTTAGAGGCCAAATGCTGACAAGTGGCACTAGATTAATTTAGGCTATGTGGTCGGCATAGAGAAGCTGGACTGAAAGTTCTGTTTCCATGCTGTCCAATACTATGACAGTATAACTGATGGATATCCTGTCACTGTCACTTTTGTTGGCTTCCTCTTCTCCCAGCTTCCTGTGACAGTTCCACAGTTGAGGCACCCATGGTGCTGTTAACTTGTTTACAATTATATTCCCCAGGCAAATAGCCATCCTGCCAGTCGTCAGATCTGGATTCCCACTTTGAAAGCAATATGTGTTTGGGGGACTCTTGTGCTATCTATCTGGTGCTGCCTGACTGTCACAACATCACAGTCCACCTACACATGCTAAAGCTGTGAGGTGACCACCTCAAAAAAAAAGTGCTATCTATATATCTCTCAGCGTCATGAATACACCAAGGGGACTATAGCTGCTCAAACTCCACAGCCCTGAACCCCAGCTCCCTCAGCTGAGAGTACTTACTGCACGTGTATTTATCTAGAGTGCATGAGGTATTCTGAAGTTCCCATGTGGAACATATTGTGTTTTCCACAAAGGTTAGGTGCATTTCCTAGGGCCTTGACAGCTAGGGGCATAGCCACTGATATTGTAATGATTAAAATTCTCAAAGCATATAGATCTCAGGAGCTTGTAAGCCCAGAGGGGATCACAGAGACGAAGAAGACTGATTGTGTGGAGTTTGCACATTCTCTCTGTGTCTGCGTGGGTTTCCTCCAGGTGCTCCGGTTTCCTCCCACAGTCCAAAAATGTGCGGGTTAGGTGAATTGGCCATGCTAAATTGCCCATAGTGTTAGGTGCAGGGATAAATGTAGGGGAGTGGGTCTGGGTGGGTGTGCTTCGGCTGGTCGGTGTGGACATGATGGGCCAAAGGGCCTGTTTCCACACCGTAAGTAATCTAAGAGTGTGATGAGTGTGTGCGATAGGGTATGGTCTGTACAGTGGAGTTTTGAATGAGCTCAAGATTGTAAGGAGTAAAACAAGGGAGACTGACTAATAAAATATTAGAATAGTGAAGTCTAGAAGTAGCAAAGACATGAATGAGAGTTCAGAAGGAGTAGGCCAATACTATAGAGGTAGATATCAGCAGTCATAATGCTAGTGGGACAATATATTGAATTGAATTGAATTGAATGTATTGCCACATGTACCAAGGCACAGTGAAAAGCTTTGTCTTGCGAGCAATACAGGCAGATCACAGAGTGAAGTAGCATAGATAGTAAATAATAGGGAAACAGCGGCAAAAAAACATAGGTACAGGCGAATGTTAAGGGTATGTGCGTCCATTCAGTATTCAGTAAATGTTTCAAAACCGGCTGGTGCATGTGTTCAGGCTTTTATACCTTCCCCCCGATGGTAGAGGTTGTAGAAAAACATTGCCAGGGTGGGATGGACCTTTGAGAATGCAGGCAGCCTTTCCTTGACAGTGGGCCTGGTAGATGTATTCTATAGATGGGAGGTTGGTGTTTGTGATTGTCCGGGCCGAGTTCACCACTCTCTGTAACTGTCTCTGATCTTCACCACTCTCTGTAACTGTCTCTGATCTTGAATGGTACAGTTGCCATATCAGGTAGTAGTACATCCAGACAGAATGCTCTTGATGGCACATCTATAAAGGTTGGAAAGGATATTCACTGTCATGCCAAATTACCTCAGCTGCCTGAGGAAGAAGAGACGTTGTTGTGCCTTTGTAAACAGTGCTTCCACATGAAGAGTCCAAGAAAGCTTGTTGTTGATGACCACTCCCAGGAGCTTGACTCTCCCCACTTGATCCACCTCTGTGCTGTTAATGTGTAGGGGGAGGCATGAATAACATCCCACCGAAAGTCAATAATGAGTTCCTCGGTTTTGCCGGCATTGAGAGCCTGGTTGTTCTCAGTGCACCATTTTTCCAGGTCTTCCACCTCCCGCCTGTAGTCTGCTTTGTCGCCATTTGAGATTCGACCGACTACGGTGGTGTCATCAGCGAATTTGTAAATGGTTTTGATCAGGTATTTGGTGACACAGTCATGGGTATACAGTGAGTACCGTAGGGGCTGAGTACGCACTCCTGGGGGGCTCCAGTGTTGAGTGTTAGTGACGATGAAATATTGTCCCCAATCTTCACTGATTGTGGCCTGTGGGTCAGGAAACTGAGGATCCAGTTGCAGAGAGTGGGGCTTAGTCTGAGATCACTAAGTTTAGTAATCAGTCTCGAGGGGATAATAGTGTTGAAGGCTGAACTGTAGTCAATGGATTCTTATGTAGCTGTTCTTTGTGTCAAGATGTTCTAGAGAGGAGTGAAAGGCAAGTGATATGGCATCTGACGTGGATTTGTTGGTTCGATCGGCAATTGGAGTGGGTCAAGAGTAATGGGGAGGCTGGAGTTGATTAATGCCGTGACCAGCCTTTCAAAGCACTTCATGACCACCGAAGTTAGGGTCACTGGGTGGTGGTCATTGAGACATGCTTCATGAGCCTTCTTAGGCACAAGGATGATGTTGGCCTTGTTGAAACAGGCAGGTTCAGAGGCCTACTGTAGGGAGAGCTTGAAAATTTCTAAGAAGACCTCTTCCAGTTGATCTGCACATGCTCTGACTTCATGGCCTGGTACTCCATCTGGTCCCAATGCTCTGACCTCTGGTGCAGTGACTGTTGGGATAGGTCCATCAGGACTTGGCAGAGTAGATGTTAACTCTTTGCTGCAAATCTGCTCAAAACAAGCATAGAAGGCACTGAGATGATCTGGGAGGGATGTGTCATCGTCTGCTATCTTGCATTGTCTCGTTTTAGAACCTGTGATGTCATTCAGTCCTTGCCATAGTTGCCGGGTGTCTATCTGGGTCTCTAGTTTGGATTGGTATTGGGTCCTTGGCTATCTTAATGGCTCTGCAAAGGTCATACTTGGATTGAGTGGGTCTCTTGATCTGAAGGCCTCACACCTGGTTTTTAGCAGGTTCTGTATGGAGATATAGGTGAAACTCAGCATCTTAGTGATGGTAGGACCATATAGGGGATATTGGTGGAACTTAGCTGTTTTAGTGATGGTTGGAAAATACAGGTGATATAGGTGGAATTCAGCATCTTAATGATGGTGGGACAATGTAGGGAATATAGGTAAAATTCAGCATTGTAGTGATGGTAGGACAATATAGGAGATATGGGTGGAACGCAGCTGTCTTAGTGATGGTGGGACAATATAGGAGATCAACTTGACCTCAAGTAAAGTGGTGAAAAAACTGGGTCAGTCTCTAGTTTCCAGAGAAGGGAAGTGGAGCCAGTAATTGGCCAGTGGCGTATGGAGTGTGGCCTGAATGTGATAACCTCAGTTTTCCAACATGTAGCAGCAGGAAATTCTAGTTTTCAAAGTCCAAATCTGCATTTTCCAATTGATATTTCAAATGGAATTTGTGTAGTCCTTGCATGTGTGAGTCTATAGCTGCTGACATATTTCGCTATATTGACGCTGCCTTCTTTAAACGTTATTAATAGAATTCGGCAGGAATCATTTCTACAGGAAACAGAAATTTCTTTTTTTTTCACCCAAATGCCAGTTACAATCGGATCAAGTCCAAATTCTTCCAAAAGTTACATGCTCTTATATTACCAGTGAATGAACACCACACATTTCCTCTTTTACTTTGAGTTACAAGTTGAGTAAAACAGAACTAACTTGACCAGTGTATTTAGGATTATGAGTAAATGCCTTTTTTCTCCAAAGAAGAACTAACAAACTCACTTCCTTTTGTAAATAGAACCAGTGGTGAAGAGCAAATATTTGCAACTGTGAAACAAGCAGCAAGCTGATGATTATGAGCTAATGCGTAAATCTAAACCCCTTTTTCATCAACACCATAGAAGAGGATGGAGATTGGGAGTGTGCAAGGAAAGAAAGCAGCCAATGTGGTGGAGGAAATGCTGGGAGTACCAGCTGCTGGGATGGGCAATAAACATTGCCACAGCCAGCAGCACTCACAATCTATGAGTGAACATTAAAATGAAACTAATGGCCATTACGGGGTGCTCCAATTTGACTTACATCTGATCCAATTGGTGTAGAGATTCCTGGGTCTACGTAATAGTGTCTTGCCTCAATAGGTGTAGGCCAATCAGACTGTATCCACAGCATCACTAGTAGTGGTGGTCAATGTTGGTACTGCAGGAGATGTGCATGAGGTCTTTGCCCTTGGCTGTATTTGGTTGGTGGTATTGCTGGATTCAAGAAGGTAATCACTCCCTGCAATGCAGGAAACATAGCAGACAATTTCTATGAAGTAAGATCCCACAAATGGTATTGCAGTCTATGTTGAATCATCTACATTCTTTAGCACTTGGGGCGAATGGGATCAAAGGTTATGGGGAGAAAGCAGGATTAGGCTATTGAGTTGGATGATCAGTGATGATCGTGATGAATAGTGGAACAGGCTCGAAGGGCTGAATGGCTTCCTCCTGCTCCTATCTTCCTATAAGATATTAGTGAACCAGATGGGTTTCTCTTGACAATCGACAATGGCTTCACAATCATCATTAGTCCCTTAAATCTTTTATCAAATTCAAATTCCACCATCTGCCAGGTCAGGGTTTGAACCCAGATCCCCAGAACATTAGCTGAGTTGTTGGATTAATAGTCTAGCAATAATACCACTCTGCCATTGCCTCCCATATGCACACCATAATTTTTTTAATTTCAAAAGTATACTTTATTCATAAAAATATTTTGATATCTGTACAGTTGGTGATGCCATTCATATGTATACATTGCATGTCTTTACATATAGAGATAGACTGTGTCATTTGTATTTACAAGTCTGTATGTTAACAATCCAGGTGTTTAGCTGAGGTGTCAGCGGAGTCCAATTACTGAGTCGGCCCCTTGTTCTTCTTAGGCAGGCAGATGTTACACAGTGGTCTTTCCCTACCACACCTTGGCGGCAGATGCCCCAAGCTTCAGCACGTCTCTCAGCACGTAGTCCTGGACCTTGGAATATGCCAGTCCACAACACTCAGTCGGGGTCAGGTCCTTCAGGTTCCGGACAGACCAAGGAGCGTCTTTCACCGAGTTGATGATCCTCCAGGCACAGTTGATGTTCATCTTGGTGTGCGTCCAAGGGAACAGACTGTAGAGCACGGAGTTCCACGTCACGGAGCTGCTCGGGACGAACCTCGACAAACCCCATTGCATTCCTCTCCAGACTTCCTTTACATAGGCACATTCCAGAAGGAGGTTTGCACACCATAATTTCTGTCTCAAGAGGTCAGATGTGGCCTCAGTTTAACTTCTCACCCCTAAAAGAGCAGCAGCTTCAATGATGCAGAACCCCCTCAACATGGCACTGATGGCTAACCTATTTATACTCTCATGTCCCGAGAGCAGGGGTCAAGTGCGCAATATCGTGAGGTGCATGTACGACCAACTGAGTTATGAACAGCACTAAGCACAGTGTGGTTGGCTGGATTCCCTGTTTCTGCAGTCTCATGAAGATTATTCGCTGTATAACTGTGCACACATCTCTGAAGTGGGCTAAAGTGAGCAGAGTAAAGTTCTCTTCATCACCTTAATTGAGATGACAGCAATTCCTCTGGTACAGCTGAAGCAAACCTGTTACCGACAACAGATGGGGTCGTCTTGAGCTGAGTTGGCACATATTGTTACCCTCTCCCCACCATCTCCTACCTCTACAGTCAGGAAGAGGGAGCACAGCCGAGGCAGTGAGGAGGGGGGTGCTTTGTGTGTGAGTGACTCCTGAGCATTGAAATTGAGTGGGATTGCAGTCTCAATGAGCCTGTGGCGTCTTGTAACTGAAACGAGGTGTTTCTATTGCTGGGGTAGTAATAATTTACGACAACAGGGCTGATGAATTATGGATGTTATCGCTGACTTTCTGTTGCCAGCCTATAAATAGGCTTCAAGGCAGCAGTTTAGCTCCACCTTTTCATTTCTGACCCACTTTATTTTTTCCCAGAACATCAATTGGTGCCAATGTGCAGGAGCTGAAGTATAAATCAACTGTGATTCCCTGTTCCACTTTCATTGCTTTGAAGATATGAGGGTCTTTCGAGCACCCCAGCCCCCCGAAGAGCAATTAGAAAACACCAAACCAATTTTAATTTCAATATTCTTTCTTAGAATAAGGACATTGCTGGCAAGGTTGATACTTGCTACCCAACTGAACTACCTTGAGATGGGAGTGGCACAACTGAACATCAGTGGGACACGACAGTGGGCTGCTTTCTCTCAAACACAGGCACAGACAATAAATACAGGCCCAGCCAATGGTGCCTACATCCACGAATTAGTTTTTTAAAAAAAGGTCACCATTGAATCATTGCATTGCTCTGACTGAACTGTGCATTTCCATCCAGGACATCTGATCCAGCCTCTCCAGAAATGCAGTCTCCATAATACCGAATTGCCAGGGGTAGGCAGGGTGCATGTATTTTTTTACAGCATAATCTGTTGTATTCCAGTAAATCTGCACTCACGGACACACTGAAAACCTTTTGGAAATTTAAATAGAGGTAAGTGAGTAAGTAGTCATAAAGTATGATGCTGGAAAAGCACAGCATCCGAGGAGAAGGAGAATTGACATTTCGGGCATAAGGTCTTCATCAGGAACGTTGCGGGGGAAGGGGCCTAAGGCAGTTGAGAGATACATAGGAGATGGAGTGGAGCTGGGGGCAAGGTAGCTTGGAAGGTGATAGGTAGACGAGGGTGGGCTGTGATGGTGTTATGGAGGGTGGAGCGGATAGTTGGAAAGGAAGATGGACAGGTAGGACAGTTCAACTTGGCAGTGTCGAGTTGGAGAGTTGAATCTGGGATAAGGTCCCACTCTGCAAAGGACATGCAAGTCCTGGTCCTCCTCCACAGTCAAATGCTAGCCACCAGACAATTGGAGGAAGAACACCTCATCTTCACCTCACCTTGAGACTCAACCACACAACATCAATGTTGATTTCACCAGTTTCCTCATCTCCCCTCTTTCCAACTTATCCCAGATCCAACCATCCAACTGGGCACCACCCTCTTGAACTGTCCTCCCTATCATCTTCCTTCCCACCTATTCACTCCATCCTCCTCTCCATCTTCCACTCCGAACTATCAACATCACCCTCCACTTTCATGTACCTGTCGCCTTCGAATCTACTTTCCTGCAGCCCCATCCCCCTCCTATTTATCTCTTAGCCCCCTTGCCCCCCAACACCATCAACCACCCCCCCCCCCCCCACACACACAGACGCACACACACGACTCTCCTGTTCCTTGGATGGTGCCTGACCTGCTGTGTTTTTCCAGCACTGCACTATTGGACTCTGATCTACAGCATTTTCAGTCCTCACTTTTGCCTCGTAAGTGAGTAAATATTCCAATGATCAAGTGACATGGTGGAAGGTGTTCTGGACCCCCTCAAAATATATTAAGAAGGTAGCCCAGACCCTAACCTTTTCTTATTTCAAAGGTAAATGGATTCCAGACACAATTCAATTGGTCAAATTACTTGATAGTTAAGCAAAACACAATTTATTCAAAGACTACAATTAAAATACAACAAAAGAAAGAGGAACTTGGAATAATTGAACTCTACTCAAAACTTTAAACAGAATAATAGATTATTTCACTACTAAACAGTAACTCTTCCAATATAGTAATATCCCATAAACACACCCTTGGCATTAAAAGGCGAATTCAGAAAACAGTTTTGCCTCACATGCAATCCAGCAGCCAGTGAAGAGAACACTCAGCTTTCAGCTGTAATCAAGAGAGGGAGAAATAGCTTCCACTTCTCCAAGGCTCTAACGGCAGCCACTGCCGAAGAAACTAAAAACCTAAAACCAGAATGGGTGTGGTCAAGTTCCCATGGTTCTGTGGGAACTTGACCACACCCATTCTGTCTGCTCCTATTATTCCAACCTTTTAAAAAAACACCCAAGGCTTCACAAGTTGTTGATCATCTCAGAGACTGCTCTTCACCTGTTCCCCAAATTCTCTCCAAAAGAAACCAGAACAGAACACACCTCTTAAAGCCACAGTAGATCATCACAAAAGTTAGGGTTTGAGTTAGGGCTAGGGTTAGGGTTGCGTTAACCTTACTCCTGTTGCAGGTACCATGACAGGGTTAAACAGGCCAGCAAGCAGATTGGAAGTGACGTAGGTTGCTAGGGTGAAAGGGCTTGTCAGATTGGTAGTTGCTCAAGTCAGACCAGTGCTCAGTTGGGGATTTCATGGTGGAGTTGGATGGTCAGGGGCATGTTGGATTGTTGGATCTGGTCAGCTTGGGACTGTTGAGTTGTGTGGGGCAAAGGCAGCAGTTGAGGGGTTGTGTTCTTGGATGGACAGGGGAGATTGTGGGGTGCGCAACGGGACACCAGGCCATTATATCAGCTCCACTGACAGCATATCTTTCACGGCACAAGAGGGACGCAGCTGCACTTTTGCATGCATTTAAAACAACTCATTGTGTGATGGACTTCAAATAGATGATGCCATCCATTTGGAACCTGAGTAACCCTGACAAGCCAAGCTAGGATCTTGTATTCAATGCTGCTCAGTCTTGCAGCCATCAGTCTCGGACAGTAAGCAGTCATCTTCACACTCTCCTTACCTCCAGCATTACAACAGAGCCATTGTTGGCTTGGTGAAGTTATTAACGTGAGGCGACTCAATTTATTTAGGTAATTAGCTTCACAAATGGTTGCTTAAAGGTAACGGTTGAATGCATCACTGTGGATGTGAGTGAGTTTAGACAACCTGTAATTTAATCAGATGACACTGACAGCGAGTGCAAATCTGTATCAATATTGCAGCCGGGAAGAATTTGAGGATAATGAACGTGCCTCAATGGCCACTTTTCCCATTGTCCCATGAGAGTTAATCACTGAGACTGCTCTGCATTGTTTTCCCCAGCATCACATTTTCGAGAAATACAATCCTGACAGACAGCTAATGAGGCTTAAAATGCAGCGCTTTGTTTAGGTAACAGAAGTTGAAGGCCATTGCTGTAGAGATTCCCACGTTAATTTAAAAAGAATATTTGACCTTTCTTCACTCTCTCCTATTGAGATTGTTTTCTGTAGAACCCCTCGTTCCCAGATTCATTGTCCATTAACTCTATAGACAATGACCCACTGGCTCTGCCTTTATTGCATTCTGGGTTCTGTTCGTATTTTATAGCAACACTAACAGCCCAGCTGATCCCATTCGAATGGTCACACAGGGAACTCCAGCACATTTTAGTACATGTTTTTATTCACTTGTTCCAGCTCTTTCCCATCTGTCAGCCTCTTCCAAGGGCATGTATTCTGTCTCTCACAAAACCACTCCCCCAACACACGACCCCCTCTGCAACACAACATACACACAGTACACACTCACCCTGCTCCCACCACACACACACAGTACACACTCACCCTGCTCCCACCACACACAGTACACACTCACCCTGCCTCCACCATACACACAGTACACACTCATACTCCTCTATAAATGTGTCAATCATCCAAGGAACAGGAGTAGGCCATTCAGCCCCTCAAGCATGTTCCACCATTCAGTGAGATCATGGCTGATTTGTGGTTTAACTCCACATACATGCCTTTAGCTCATATTCATTAATACCTTTGTTTGACAAAATCCATCTGACTCAGATTTAAAATTGACAACCACTCCAGCATCCACTGCCATTTGTGGAACTCTTTGTGTGCTTTCCAACATCTCCCATGAATAAGGCTACTGAGTAAGATGGGGTCAGAGGCAAGGTGACTGCATGGATAGAAGCTTGGCTGTCTGGCAGAAAGCAGAGAGTGGAGATAAAAAGGTCCTTCTCAGGATGGCAGTGATGACAAGTGGTGCTCCGCATTTCACTTTATACATTAACAATCGAGATGAAGGAAGTGAGGGCATTCTGGCTAGGGTTGCAGATGATACAAAGATAGGTAGAGGGACAGGTAGCGTTGAGGAGGAGGGCTGGCTGCAGAAGGATTTGGACAAGTTAGAAGAGAGGGCAAAGATGGGGCAGATGGAGTATAATGTGGGAAAGTGTGAGGTCAAAGAATTTGGTAGGAAGAATAGAGGCATGGAATATTTTCTAAATGGGGAGAAAATTCAGAAGCTGAAGTCCAAAGAGACTAGTCAAGGATTCTGTCAAGGTAAACTTGCAGGCTAAATCAGAATTTAGGAAAGCAAAGGCAGTGATGGCATTGATTTAAGAGGATTTGAATATGTACGTCTGAGGCTCTATAAGGATCTGGTCAGACTACATTTGGAATATGGTGCAAAGTTTTGGGCTCTATCTCTCAGGAAGGATGTACTGGCCTGGAGCATGTTCAGAGGAGGTTCACGAAAATTGTCTCAGGAATGAAAAGCTAAACATATGAGGAACACTTGAGGACTCTGAAACTTGGTGGAGTTTCGAAGGATGAAAGGCAATCTAATTGAAACATATAGAATACTGAATGGCCTGGTCAGAATGGATGTTGAGAAGATGTTTCTAATGGTTGGAGAGACTAGGACCTGAGGCACTAGGTAAGAGGGAAACAGGAATAAGGCAGTCAGAGGAAAAGGGGATGTGTTGCTGTAAATAGCCCACAATGGAGATTCTCTGGAAAGAGAAAAGCAAAGTGGCAAATGGACAACTGGAAATGGAAGAAAAAACATCAAAAACTTCTCTCTTTGTCGAGCAAGTGATTGAAAAACTGCCCTGTATTTTAAGGTGTAAAATACATGAAGAAAGCAGCTAGGTCCATTAACTGTAGTCATCATTGATTCACTATTGCCTCTTGTATCTTGTGCAATCTAAACTTTGTAGCTTTGGAATGACGTGTCCTACTTTACCATTACCTATTGTTTGAATGTCTCTGTTTACATGCATTCATTGTGTCGCAAGGACCATTTAATTGCAGGTGTTCCTTGCTTGTAAGTGTCCATTGTTTGTGTTCATTTTCTGTGATTGTTCATTATTTCTGTCTGTTCACCATTCCCATGTTTGTGTTCATCATCTGTGATCATTCTTTGTTCACAGGTAATTGTCATCTTTGGATGTTTGTTGTCTATTTGTGTCCATTGAAGTATGTGATGTGAGCTTGCCTCCAGCAAGGTGTTTACCTGGGGCAGCAATACTTATCCCATAATATAAGGCATGGACATTACAATATTGAAGAATCCAGCAATCATTTAAGACAGGTAACTAATTTAGACAAATATTACATTCCTCAGACACCTAAGTAGCCTCATGTTATCTATTACAGTGTTTCTCTGTAACCTTGCGCTATAGAAAATCACGCTATGGTAAACCACTATAGAAAATCACACTGTGGAAGATTGCTAATAGAAAAAGGCTATACCCTTTCAGTAGAAAGTTCGCATTATCCAAACAATGTCCACAATTTGTCATTCACGTTAGAGCAATTCACGCTAATGAAATTCATGTTTGTAGCAGCATGACCTGTAGATTGTAAATGAATTGCATTGATCAGCATACTTTCAGTAGCCTTTCTGGTGACTGACTCAACATGGACATATAGTTCAAACCCACCGACTCCCACAGCTACCTGGACTACACCTCCTCCCACCCTGCCTCCTGCAAAAACGCTATCCCTTATTCCCAATTCCTTTGCCTCTGCTGCATCTACTTCCAGGAGCATCAATTCCACCATAGAACACCCGAGATGACCTCCTTCTTCAGGAACCACAATTTCCCCTCCCACATGGTCAATGATGCCCTCCAGCACATATACTCCATTTCCTGCACCTCCGTCCTTGAACCCCACCCCTGCAATCACAACAAGGACAGAATCCCCCGATCCTCACCTTCCACCCACCAACCTCTGGGTACAACTCATCATTCTTCACCATTTCTGCCACCTACAAACAGACCCCACCACCAGGGATACATTTCCCTCCCTACCCATATCTGTGTTCTGGAGAGACCATTCCGTCTACGACTCCCTTGTTAGGTCTACACCTCCCAAGTCCTTGGCCTCCTCACTGCCAAACCTGGAGGAAAAACCCGACCCCTGGAGGAAAAACACCTCATCTTTTGCCTCTAACCTCCAACCCTATGGGACCAATGTTGATTTCAC
This sequence comes from Chiloscyllium plagiosum, assembly GCF_037043375.1. Taxonomy (NCBI): domain Eukaryota; kingdom Metazoa; phylum Chordata; class Chondrichthyes; order Orectolobiformes; family Hemiscylliidae; genus Chiloscyllium; species Chiloscyllium plagiosum. The sequence goes on from NW_028270166.1 coordinate 51,967,726, forward strand.
CAGTTTCCGTATCTCCCCTGCCCCCACTTTATACCAGATCCAACCCTCTATCTCAGCATAGCTCTCTTGAACTGTCCTACCTGTCTATCTTCTTTCCCACCTATCCGCTCCACAATCCTCTCTGACTTATCACTATCTCCCACACCTCCATCTACTATTGCATTCCCAGCTACCTTCCCCCCAGCCCACCCCTTTCCTATTTATCTCTCAGCTCCCTTGGGCCTCCCCCACATTCCTGATGAAGAGCTTATGCTCAAAATGTCGACTCTCCTGCCCCTCAATTGCTGCCTGACCAGCTGTATTTTTCCAACACCACACTCTTTGGCTACTTTTAACAGCCTTGTCTATCATTACTGATTGCCAATCATTCCTGAGTATTATTTGCTTATGTTGCAGGGACATATTTCAGTTATCCCTCTATCCCCTGCCTCAGAATAAAACACATTGGAGACTTCATTACACCAGAAATAATCAATAATCTCCTGCTTTTTTATATTTTGCTTCACAATCTCCGAGCCATCAGTTCTGAACACGGTGTTTTACGGCTCTCTCCGGGGTTGTTTGTCACTGATGTAGGATTTTGTCGCTCCTATGTGTGTCTGTGTAGAGGAATCATATTTTCCACTGCCTGAAGGGAAATGAGTTCAGGCCTGGATATATCCGTTGTCAGTATTGCTGACTAGATTGCAATAAATTATAAACCTACTGAGAGGACTTGTTCTGTTCTCAAACACAAAACCGTGTGTGTTCACCATAGATGTGCAGGAATGTGATTTGAAACAACCTCCCCATCTTGACTGCAGTGAAATCTGCCTGGTCGGTCTGCCACTGGGGAGGGTGGAAGCTAATTGACCTGTACTGCTCAATACTTCCCCACTCCAGCAGCAATCGCCTCCTATTAAATCCTTAATGAAAGGCAACATGCCAGCAGCTGGGAGCCTGTGCATTCTCATCTCACTCTGAAATGAGCTGTCCCCACATTTGTCTGATCTGCAGCAATCAAGTATTCATTGAAGCATGGAGGAATGGAATGAGGGACAAAGGAATTAGGAGAGACTAGAAGGGTCTTTGTGCTGCAGTAGTATTATCCCTGTCTCTGGACTGGGAAGATTCAAGTCCAACCTGCTCCAGAGATGGTGGTAACATCTCTGAACAAATATGTAATAACATCTCTGAGCAGGTTGTTGAGAAAAAATGGGTTAAAAATATGTCTGTGAACAGCATCCAGCAGTTCTCAGAATCGAAACAGAAATTGCTGGAAAAGCTCAACAGGTCTGGCAGCATCTTGGAGTGAAATCAGAATTTCAGGTCAAGTGATCCTTCTCAGAATTGTATTGGAGGAGTCCTCTGCGTAAGATCCTGACTTGCAGACTGGGAAATAGCCTGCCAATTTATCCTTGCCTCTGAACCAGGGAGTCTTTGTTCCCATCTTGCGACGGAGGTGCATCATAATATCCCTATGCAATTTGATTTGAAAACATTTAGGAACCACTGAATAGATCACATTTGCCTGTTAGCACCTCGGTAGTTGTGTGATACAATGAGAACAGAGTTGTTAATTAATCACAACAGTCAGCCAAAAAAGAAACTGCATTTGGATGCCTTAAAAGTTGACATTTTAAGGCACTTTTTCAGACGGTTAAGCATTTTAAAATTGCGATGTAGGAAACACAGCAACCAAGCACACCCATTATGGAACACAGTAACAGCCAATTAATCTGTTTTCTGTCAAAAACAGAAACTCAGCAAGAAAGCAGAATTAAATGTTTCGAATCCAGGGACTCTTCATCAGAACAGGTTTTGTATCAGATCTTGGTTTTAAATGAACCTGTTTGAGCCACTAGCAGGATCTCCTCCTTTCTTCTTCAAAATAATACAAGGGGATATTTTGTAATCACAAAGAGGGGGATAATAAGAGCCTCAGTTTATCTCTGTATGTGCTAAAAACAATGACTGCAAATGCTGGAAACCAGATTCTGGATTAGTGGTGCTGGAAGAGCACAGCAGTTCAGGCAGCATCCAAGGAGCTATCTCTGTATGTGTGAACTGCTATCTCTGTCAGTGCAGCACACTGCACTCGTACACACACACTTTGGACTCAGGGGCAAAAAAGTGCTGAGCTGTGACTGATACAACATAGCTGTTCACATGAGACCACATGAGGCAGGAGACTCCCCTTACGGAACGCTGTGGGAAGCAGGGAAATAGAATCCATCACTTGGATCTGCCAGCTTTTCCCAGTGCAGCCCACTGTGAGATGAGACTTACTCAAGGTGGCACCACACACTTTGGTAACCCCAAGTGGCCCTGTGAAACATAGATGATTTGGAGTTGGGAACCACGTGTAGTGTGTAAAAGTTTGCGGATCATACTAACATGAGTGGTGGTGAAATGTGTGCAGAGCACTGTGAAACTTTGCAGAGGGACATAGATAGTTTAAGTGAGTGGGCAAAGGTCTGGCAGATGGAGTACAATGTTAATAAATGTGAAGTCAACTATTTTGGTAGGAATAACAGTAAAAAGAACTAATGCTTGAATGGCAAAAAGTTGCAGCATGCTGCTGTGCAGGGGGACCTGGATGTCCTTGTGCATGGATCACAAAAGGTTTGTCTGCACTTGCAAAAGCTAATTAAGAAGGCAAATGGAATTTTGTCTTTCATTGCAAAAAAGATTGAGTTTAAAAGCAGAGTGGTTATGTTGCAGCTGTATAGGGTGCTGGGGAGGCTACATCTGGAGTACTGCGGGCAGTTTTGGTCTCCTTACTTGAGAAAGAATGTACTGGCACTAGAGGGAGTGCAGAGATTCACTAGATTGATTCTGGATTTGAGGGGGTTAGCTTCTGAGGGAGACTGAGTAGACTGGGATTATATTCATTGGAATTTATAAGAATGAGGGGGAACCTTATAGAAACATATACAATTATGAAGGAAATAGACAAGATAGAATTAGAGAGGATGTTTCCACTGGTAGGTGAAATTAGGACAAGAGGGCATACCCTCAAAATTAGAGGGAACAAATTTAAGGCTGAATTGAGAAGGAACGTCTTCACCCAGAGGGTTGTGAATCTGTGAGGTTCCATGCCCAGTGAAGTAGTTGAGACTTCCTCAGTAAATATTTTTGAAACTAAGATAGAAAATGTTTTGAACAGTAAATGAATGAAGGGTTATGGTGAGTGGGCGGGTAGGTAAAGCTGTGGCCAGGAAAAGACCAGTCATGGTGACCTACTCTTCTGCTGGTTCTTTGTTCTTATAACCTGATGCCAGGTGGATCACAGACCGAGGGCATTGCTGGACCCAAGCAATAAATACATGTTTTGCAAAGGTCAGGCTTGAGGCTGGCACACACTCACGTTAACTCAAGGGCCTAGCAATCAAATTACAGACAAGATCATTGTTGACTCTTTATTATGTTGTAAAGTTTCGGAAGTGCTCTGGAATTTTCCTGCAGGTTTTTGCATTTGCCAATTTGTCAAGGAGTGTTGCTGCCTCCTCATGGTGATGTTAAACAGTAGGTGATGTGCCCACACGAAGGATGCAGCTGGTAGGGGTTTGTACGGGGCAGCAATGCCTCTGGGTCTGCAGCATAACATGGAGATGGAACAGAGGCTGCAGAGAGGACCATCTCCTTGCCACCTCTGTGCCAGATTGGCATTTGACTCCTCTATGCTCCTGGACAACTGGAGGTTGCCTACCTGACGGGGCAATGTGCCCAACATCTCAATGTTGATGCCCAACTGTGTTATTCTTTCTGCTGTCCTTCTGACATCCTCAATTGAACCCTCTGTAGCAGAACTCACTTGGTCTCTGGACACTAGCAAACAGACCACTCTTTACCCCAGGGGTGGCTGTAGCCCACTCACTTGAGTGACTCACCATAGGCTGATTGCCACTCAATATCAGGCAATCAAATAATCACAATGTCTGAGCTGGTGGCTCTGAGTGTCAGATCAAGTGATGGGAGGTTGTGCAGGGTCTCACCATCATTTGGGGAAGATTGTGATGAGACCAAAGAGGGTAGATAGGAAGCAAAGGGCCCATGGTCACAGACAATCAGCAGCTCATTCATCAAGTTAGCAAGTTCAACATGAATATTGGACCTCATCTGCAGCAAATGTCTCTATTTGTAAGGGCTCTTGTGCTGCAGTGGTAATGTTCCCAAATCTAGGTCAGAAAGTCTGGATTCAAATCTGACCTGCATCATAACATTTTGCAATGGTTTCAATAGAAATACCTATTTTCCTGGCACTTCTGAAGTACATGGGGAGGCTGATAGTTCACCTGTCAGCACCTAACCTGTTATCAACTGAGTTACTGCTCCCTCAAGTCCCAGAAAATGTAGATTGAGCCTTCCTGTGATTACTCAGGGGAGGTGATGGTCTAGTGGCATTATCACTAGCTTGTTAATCCAGTGATCTGGATTCAAATCCTGCCATGGCAGATGGTGGAACTTGAATTCAATTAAAAGGAATTGGAGTCAGACTGCAAGGGGAGGTGGTCAGTATGGACTTGTGTGAGATACAGGTTGAGGGCAAAGGTTCAGCTGAATTGAGATAGAAAGCTCCTGACCTACTCATCCCTTCTTTTCTTTATTTGCATTTCATGTGGTATTTGGAAGATTAACCAGGAAATGTAGACTCAGCCTATCCCTTATTGGAGAACTGGATTGGTAGTCAGAGACATCTCAGGAAAGGTCTCTTTTCTACTTTTTAGGGACAGTGGGCACAGGAATGTCTGTGCCCAACACACAGCCATGGTCATTATTGATGCCAATGCAGGTCTATCAAGTTTGGGATAATCTCAGTTTTGACATCAGACCCTGTCAGAGGGTGGGACTCTCCATGTGGCTAACCCAATCAAATATCTCAACTTATCACATTCAGGTGCATGGAGACCCCATGTACAAGGATGTGCAAATATCAGCAAGAGAGGAAGATCAAGAAAACACAAGGCTAATATTTAATTATCTGCAACATAATGATCCCCCTGTTACCATTAATCCACCAGAGAAGACAGGTGACACCAACATGCATTCAAGACAAAGTGTTTGAAAAGGAAACAAAATTTAAAGCTGTTTCCTGGCCAACCTAGGTTTGCCGCAAACAATATTGATGTCACCTTCGACAAACTTGCAACTCCTTTAGGAAATAAATAAACTAGAAATACTAATCAACATTTAGGGAGAGGCTGAACAGGCTGGGGCTGTTTTCCCTGGAGCGTCGGAGGCTGAGGGGTGACCTTATGGAGGTTTACAAAATTATGAGGGGCATGGATAGGATAAATAGGCAAAGTCTTTTCCCTGGGGTCGGGGAGTCCGGAACTAGAGGGCATAGGTTTGGGGTGAGAGGGGAAAGATATAAAAGAGACATAAGGGGCAACTTTTTCACGCAGAGGGTGGTACATGTATGGAATGAGCTGCCAGAGGAAGTGGTGGAGGCTGATACAATTGCAACATTTAAGAGGCATTTGGATGGGTATATGAATAGGAAGGGTTTGGAAGGATATGGGTCGGGTGCTGGCAGGTGGGACTAGATTGGGTTGGGATATCTGGTCAGCATGGACAGGTTGGACAGAAGGGTCTGTTTTCGTGCTGTACATCTCTATGACTCTAAGTCATGGTATACATCAGCACCAATGACATAGCTAGGAAAAGGAATGAGGATGCGAAAAGTGAATATAGGGAGTTGGGTTAGAAGCTAAAAGGCAGAATGAGCAGAGTAGTAATCTCAGGATTGCTACTGGTGACATGGGTTAGTGAGGCTAGGAACAGAGAACGGGTGCAGATGAACATGTAGCTGCAGAGGTGGTGTGGGAGGGCAGGCTTCAGATATGTGGATCATTGAGTTACGTTCTAGGGAAGGTGGGATCTGTACAAGGAGGACAGGTTACACCTGAACAGGAAGGTACCAATATCCTGGTCGGGAGGTTTACTAGAGCTCCTCGGGAGAGTTTAAACTAGTTTGGCAGGGGGTTGGGAATCGGAGCTACTGATTAGAGGGTGGGGTAGCTGATGAACAGGCAGATACAGTGTGCAGAGAGTATGTGAGGAAGGATAGACAGTTGGTAGAGCAAAGTCGCCGCTAGTGTGATGGTTTGAAATGTGTCTATTTTAATGTAAGAAGAGTCAAGGATGAGGGTGAGGAACTTAAAACATGGATCAGTATTTAGCACTGCGATATTGTGGCCATTATGGAGACTTGGATATCACCAGGGCAGGAATGATTGTTGGATGCTCCGGGATTTACATGTTTCAAAAGGAATAGGGAGGAGGGTAAAAGAAGTGGGAGTGGCATTGTTAATCAGGGATAGTATAACAGCTACAGAAAGAGAGGTTATTAAGGAGGGTTTATCTCAACTAGGCGAAAGTGAGGACTATAGATGCTGGAGATTGGAGTTGAGAGTGTGGTGCTGGAAAAGCACAGCAGGTCAGGCAGCATACCACGGAGCAGGAGAATCGACGTTTTAGGCAAAAGCCCTCCATCAGGAATGAGGCTGTGAGGCAAGGGGAGGTGAGATAAATTAAGGAAAACCCCAAGGCATTCTACAGTTGTATGAGGAACAAGAGGATGGCCTGAGTGAGGGTAGGGCTGATCAGGGAGAATGGAGGGAACTTGTGCCTGGAGTCGGAAGAAGTGGGGAGATCCTTAATGAATACTTTGCTTCAGTATTCACCAGTGAGAGGGACCTTATCATTTGTGAAGGCAGCATGAAACAGGCTGATATGTTTGAATAGGTTGATGTTAAGAAGGAGAATGCGCTGGAAATTTTGAAAAACATGAATATAGGTAAATCCCCGGGCCAGACAGGTTACTACGGGAAACAAGGGAAGAGATTGCTGCACCTTTAGTGGTGATCTTTGCGCCACACTGTCCACTGGAGAAATACCAACTGATAGGAGGGTAGCAAATGTTATTCTCTTGTTCAAAAAAGGGAATAGGGATAACGCTGGGGATTATAGACCAGTCAGTCTTATGTAAATTATTGGAGAACATTCCGAGAAACAGGATGTATGATTGTTTGGAAAAACACAGTTTGATTTAGCATAGAGATAGTTAGCATGTGGTATATATGGATTTTAGTGAGGTGTTTGATAAAGTTACCCGGCGTAGGCTCATTCAGAAAGTAAGGAGTCAAGGGATGAAGGAAAATCTGGCTGTCTGGATACAGAATTGGCTGACCCATAGAAGACAGAGAGTGGTGGTAGATGGAAAGTAATCAGCCTGGAGTTCAGTGACCAGCAGTGTTCTGTAGGAATCTGTTCTGGGACCTCTGCTCTTTGAGACTTTTATAAATGACTTGGATGAGGAAGTGGAAGGGTGGGTTAGTAAGTTTGCTGGTAATGCGGCTATTAGTGGAGTCGTGGATAGTGTGGAAGGCTATTGTAGGTTGCAATGGGCATTGATAGGATGCAGAGCTAGGCTGAGAAGTGGCAGATGGAGTTCAACCTGGAAAAGTGTGAAGTGATTCATTTTGGAAGGTCGAATTTGAATGTGGATTACAGGGTTAAAGGCAGATTCATGGCAATGTGGAGGAACAGAGGGATCTTAGGATATACGTCCATAGATTCCTCAAAGTTGCCACACAAGTTGAGAGGGTTTTTTTTAGATTACATTACATTACAGTGTGGAAACAGGCCCTTCGGCCCAACAAGTCCACACCGACCCGCCGAAGCGCAACCCGCCTATACCCCTACATTTACCCCTTACCTAACACTACGGGCAATTTAGTATGGCCAATTCACCTGACCCTGCACATCTTTGGACTGTGGGAGGAAACAGGAGCACCCGGAGGAAACCCACGCAGAGAGTGGGAGAACGTGCAAACTCCACACAGTCAGTCGCCTGAGGTGGGAATTGAACCCGGGTCTCTGGTGCTGTGAGGCAGCAGTGCTAACCACTGTGCCACCGTGGCATATGGTGTTTTGGCTTTCATTAGTCGGGGTTTAATAACCATGAGGTTATACTGCAGATCTATAAAATCCTGGTTAGACCACACTTGAAATATTGTGATCTGTCCTGGGCGCCTCATTATAGGAAGGATGTAGAAGCTTGAGAGAGGGTTTAGAGAACATTTACCCAAAGGGCATGTCTTATGAAAAAAGGTTGTGGTAGTCAGGGTTTTTTTCATTGGAGCAAAGAAGCATTCAAGGTGACTTGATAGAGATGTACAAGATGATGAGAGGCAGAGATAGAGTGGATAGCCAGAGACTTTTTCCCAGGACTGAAATGGCCAAAATGAGGGGGCATAATTTTAAGGGGATTGGAGAAAGATTTAGGGGAGATGTCAGAGGTAGGTTCTTTACACAGAGAATGGTGGGTGCCTGGAATGCACTGCTAGCAGAGGTAGTAGAGTCAGGTACATTAGGAACATTTAAGCAACTCCTTAACTCCTTAAGGCACATGGATGATAGTAAAATGAAAGGTATGTTGGTTAATTTGATCTTCGAGTGGGATAAATGGTCGGCACAACAGCAATGGCCGAAGGGCCTGTACTGTATTGTACTGTTCTATGTTCAATGTTATCATCAGGAGCTATGAATTGTTCCACCTCACTGGGCATGGTGCACTGGAAATCAAGGTCCACTATTCCCATGTCATCACAAAGCTTAAAGATTTTTAAAAGTACGTAGAATTCCACAATTAGCCATCTTTCACCCAGGTCACCAAACAGGATGGAGACCAAGCTTCTGTAGTGAACAAGAATGATTATTTATTACAAATGAAAATAAACTACTAACAACTGTCAGTATATAACTTTACAAGTTAAAATTCTGACCACTTTAATTCCTTCTTACATGCAGACATACATAGAGACAGACACAGATAGAAAGACAAAAAGCGCTCTAATGGTGGAGAGAAAAACAGGGACACAGTGCAGTGATCCCTGCTCACGAGTTTACTGAGACAATTCTTGCGCTGATCAAAATGCTGCTTCTCAATGTTCCTTCTCCAGATATCTTTATTTCTTTGCAGGGAGCACAGGGTCACTGGCTCACATCTATAAGGATCTCTGACTTATTAGAGTCATAGAGATGTACAGCATGGAAACAGACCCTTCAATTCAACTCACCCATGCTGACCAGGTATCCTAGAGCAATCTATCCCATTTGCCAGCATGTGACCCATATCCCTCTCAACCTTTCCAACTCATACACTCATCCAGTTGCCTTTTAAATGTTGCAATTGTACTAACCTCCACCTCTTCTTCCTTCCATACAAAGCACCACCCTCTGCATGAAAAAGTTGACTCTTTGATCCCTTTGAAATCTTTCCCCTCTTACCTTAAACCTATGATCTCTGGTTTTGGAGTCCCCTACTCTGGGGAAAAGACCTTTGCTATTCACCCTATCCATGACCTTCATTATTTTATAAATCTCTTTGAGGTCACCCATCAGCCTCCAATGCTCCAGGGAAAATAGCCCCAGCCTATTCAGCCTCTCCCTAGAGTGCAAACCCTCCAACCCTGGCAACATCCTTGTGAATCTTCTCTGGATGCTTTCAAGTTTAACAACATCTTTCCTATAGCAAGGAAGTCATAATTGCATGAAATTAGATTAGATTAGGTTTTTTTTTTATTAGATTAGATTACATTACAGTGTGGAAACAGGCCCTTCGGCCCAACAAGTCCACACCGACCCGCTGAAGCGCAAGCCACCCATACCCCTACATTTACCCATTACCTAACAGTACGGGCAATTTAGCATGGCCAATTCACCTGACCTGCACATCTTTGGATTGTGGGAGGAAACCGGAGCACCCAGAGGAAACCCACGCAAACACGGGGAGAATGTGCAAACTCCACACAGTCAGTCGCCTGAGGCGGGAATTGAACCCGGGTCTCAGGTGCTGTGAGGCAGTAGTGCTAACCACTGTGCCACCGTGCCGCCCTTTATTCCAAAAGTGGCCTAACCAATGTCTTGTACTGCTGCAACATGTCCTCCCATCTCCTATTCTCAGTGCACCGACCAATAAAGGCAAGTATACCAAAAGTAATTAAGTCACAAGTTAAAGCAACTATTGAAGTGAAACTAAATTCATTTTTTCAGACTGGAAGTGTTCTCTTTTCTGTACAGAACAGAAACAGACCAATCAGCTAATTGCTACTGGGCAAACATACATTTACACATAAGGTAAAAACAATGACTGCAGTTGCTGGAAACCATATTCAGGATTAGAGTGGTGCTGGAAAAGCACAGCAGTTCAGGCAGCATCCGAGGAGCAGGAAAATCAACGTTTCGGGCAAAAACCCTTCATCAGGAATACAGGCAGAGTGCCTGAAGGGTGGAGAGATAAGTGAGAGGAGGGTGGGGGTGGGGAGAAAGTAGCATAGAGTACAATAGGTGAGTGAGGAAGGGGATGAAGGTGATAGGTCAGGGCGGAGGGAGGGGGCGTGGAGTGGATAGGTGGAATAGAAGATAGGACAAGTCATGGGGACAGTGCTGAGCTGGAAGTTTGGAACTGGGGTGAGGTTGGGGAAATGAGGAAACTGTTGAAGTTCACATTGGTGCCTTGGGGTTGAAGTGTTCTGAGGCAGAAGATGAGGCGTTCTTCCTCCGGGGGTCGGGTGCTGAGGAAGCGGTGGTGAAGGAGACCCAGGACCTGCATGTCCTCGGCTGAGTGGGAGGGGGAGTTGAAATGTTGGGCCACAGGGCGTGTAGTTGATTGGTGCGGGTGTCCCAGAAATGTTCCCTAAAGCGCTCAGGTAGGAGTCGTCCTGTCTCCCCAATGTAGAGGAGACCGCATCTGGAGCAACGGATGCAATAAATGATATTAGTGCAGGTAAAACGTTGATGGATATGGAAGGCTCCTTTTGGTCCTTGGATGGAGGTGAGGGAGGAGGTGTGAGCGCAGGTTTTGCAATTCCTGAGGTGACAGGGGAAGGTGCCAGGGAGGGTGGGTTGTTGAGGGGACGTGGACCTGACCAGGTAGTCATGGAGGGAACGGAAGGCGGAAAGGGTGGGGAGGGAAATATATCCCTGGTGGTGGGGTCCGTTTGGACGTGGCGGAAATGTCGTCAGATGTGGTAAAAACAATGACTGCAGATGCTGGAAACCAGGTAAAAACAATGACCTACATTTACACACAGCCCTTGGCTCCAGGTTGTGTGCAAACTACAGTTCAGCCACAGTTTGAATAAGCAGCTATGAACAGCGGTTCCTCTGAGTGCCAGGGTACTTGCTTCCAAAACATGCAGTAATCTTTCAGCAATGCTCAGTTATAAAAACAGTTCTTTTCCTATTGCAGTCCACAGTCAAAAATGCAGAAAAAGAAAAAGACACCTTGCTATCGGGAAGGATGTTATTAAACTGGAAAGAGTGCAGAAGAAATTAGAATTCTTACAGTGTGGAAACAGCCCCTTCGGCCCAACAAGTCCACACCGACCCGCAACCCACCCACACATTTACCCCTTCACCTAACACTACGGGCAATTTAGCATGGCCAATTCACCTAACCTGCACATCTTTGGACTGTGGGAGGGAACCGGAGTACCCGCACACAGACACGGGAAGAATGTGCAAACTCCACACTGTCGCCTGAGGCAGGAATTGAACCCAGGTCTCTGGCGCTGTGAGGCAGCAGTGCTAACCACGGTGCCACCGTGCCGCCCCGATGTTGCAAGGACTCAACAGTCTGAGTTATAGGGAGAGGTTGGACAAGCAAGGATATTTTTCTTTAGAATGTAGGAGACTGATGGGAGATCTTATAGAAGTGTTTGAGGTCATGAGAGGCATGGATAGGGTGAATGTACTCAGTCTTTTTGCCAGGGTTGGGGAATCGAGGACTGGAGGGTATCAGTTTAAGGTCAGAGGGGAAAGAATAAAAGGGAACAGAGGGTGGTATGCATATGGACTGAGCTGCCAGAGGAAATGGTTGAGGCGGGTACATTAGCAACATTTAAATGGCATTTGGACAAATACATAGATAGGAAAGGATTAGAAGGATATGGGCCAAGTGCAGGGAAATGGGGTTAGAGTGATTTGATTAAGATTAGATTTGATTACATTACAGTGTGGAAACAGGCCCTTCGGCCCAACAAGTCCACACCGACCCGCCGAAGCGCAAACCACCCATACCCCTACATTTACCCCTTACCTAACACTACGGACAATTTAACATGGCCAATTCACCTAACCTGCACATCTTTGGACTGTGGGAGGAAACCGGAGCACCCGGAGGAAACCCACGCAGACACGGGGAGAATGTGCAAACTCCACACAGTCAGTCGCCTGAGGCGGGAATTGAACCCGGGTCTCTGGCGCTGCGAGGCAGCAGTGCTAACCACTGTGCCACCGTGCCGCCCAGTGGATGGACATTTTGCTCAGCACAGACCAGTTTGGGTCAAAGGGCCTGTCTCTGTGCTGTAGGACTCTCTGTGACTCTATGACATGATCTTTACAGGACTGTGGAGGTCCAGGCTCTGATTTCCTCGCCACCATTTCACTGACCAGGAATCTTTCCTGCTTTCCTATTGATATACCCATCCAGATGTCTGTTAAATGCTGTAGTTGTACCAGCCTCCACTATTTCCTCTGGCAGCTCATTCCATAAACGCACCATTCTCTGCGTGAAAACATAGCCCCTGAGGTCCCTTTTAAATTATTCCCTTCTCACCGTAAACCTGTGACCTCTAGTTTTGGACTCTTATATTCTGGGGAAAAAACCTTGGCTATTCACTCTATCCATGCCTCTCATGATTTTATAAACCTCTATAAGGTCACCCCTCAGCCTCTGACGCTCCAGGGAAAATAGCTTCAGCACATTCAGGCTCTCTCTATATCTCAAACCCTCCATTCCTGGCAACATCCTTGTAAATCTTTTCTGAACCCTCTAAAATTTCACAACATCCTTCCAATAGGAGAGAGACCAGAATTGCACACAATATTCTAAAAGTGGCCTAACCAATGTCCTGTACAGCCATAACATGACATCCCAACTCCTGTACTCAATGCTCTGACCTATAAAGGAAAGCATACCAAACACCTTCTTCACTATCCTGTCTACCTGCAACTCCACTTGCACTCCAACGTCTCTTTGTTTGGCAACACCCCCCAGCACCTTACTTAAGATAATTAATTAAGGTATTGCAGATCCTTTAAGGTTCAACTGATCCTGTTTTTAGGAGCAGACCTATTGCTGTAGCGTGTTGTCACACCAGGAGTTCCAATCCCTTCTCAAAAGGATAGATTTGCCTGAAAAGCTGCACAAATTCAACAAACAGGAGATGACAAACTTGTAGCTTTGTGATGTTGTGCTGAACTTGGTCCAATTCTATCATTACAGTTTGTTGAATTTAAATTCAGTTAATAAATATTAAATAAAAAGCTGGTAACTGGGATAACACGGTGGCTCAGCGCTACCTCACGGTGCCAGGGACCTGGGTTTGATCCCACCCTTGGGCGACTGTCTGTGTGGAGTTTGCACATTCTCTCTGTGACTGCGTGAGTTTCCTCCCACAAACCAAAGATGTGCAGGTTAGGTGGATTGGCAATGCTAAATTGCTCAAAGTGTTCAGGGATGTATAGACTAGCTGGATTAGCCATGATAAATGCAGGATTAACAAAAAAAAAGAAATAAGGAAGAAGAACATGAAATATGAGGGTAAGCTAGCCAGTTACATAAAGAAAGACTATAAGAATTTCTTTAGACATATACAGGGCAAAAGAGAGGCAAAAGCAGACATTGGAACACTGGAAAATGACGCAGGAAAGATAGTAATGGGGAACTTGGAAATAGCTGAGGAACTGAGTAATTACTTCGTGTCTTCACGGTGCAAAACACAAGTAATATCCCCAAAATTCAAGAGAATGAGGGGCAGAGCTGAGTTAGATGACCATCACCAAGGAGAAGGTGCTAGAAAAGCTGAATGGCCTGATGGTGGATAAATCACCTGGACCAAATGCACTACTCCCCAGAGTTCTAAGGGAGATAGCTGAAGAGGCATTAGTGGTGATCTTTCAGGAATTTCCGGAGCCAGGAGGGTCCCAGAGGACTGGAAAATTGCTAACGTGACACCTCTGTTTAAAAAGGGAATAAGGCAGAAGACAGAAAATACAGACCAATTAGCCTAACCTTGGTCGTGGGTAAGATCCTGGAATCCATTGTGAAGGATGAGATTTCTGAACACTTGGAAGTGTACGGTAAAATAGGCATGGTTTCATCAAGGGAAGTTCATGCCTGACAAATCTGTTAGAATTCTTTGAGAAAGCAATGAGCAGGTTCGACCAAGGAGAGCCAATGGATGTTATCCAGCTGGACTTCAACAAGGTGCCGCACAGGAAGCTGCTGAGTAAGGTAAGGGCACATAGTGTAAGAGGCAAGGTGTTAGCATGGATAGAAGCTTGGTTATCTGGCAAAAAGCAGAGAGTAGGGATAAGAGGGACTTTCTCAGGATGGCAGCCAATGACAAGAGGTGCTCTGCAAGGCTCAGTGCACGGACCAGAACTTTTCACTTTGGACATTAATGGTCTGGATGAAGGAACTGTGGGTATATTGACTAAGTTTGCAGATGATACAAAGATAGGCAGAGGGACATGAAATATTGAGGCAGCGGTGAGGCTGTAGATGGATTTGGACAGGTTAGGAGAGTGGGCAAAAAAGTGGCAGATGGAATATAATGTGGGAAAGTGTGAGGTCTTGCACTTTGGTAGGGAGAATAGAAGCATGGACTATTTTCTAAATGGGGAGAAAATTCAGAAGTCTGAAGTGCAAAGAGACTTGGGAGTTCTAGTCCTGGAATCTGTCAAGGTAAACTTGCAGGTTGACTCAGTAGTTAGGAAAGCAAGTGCAATGATGGCATTTATTTTTAAAAGGACTTAAATATAAAAGCAGGGATGTACTTCTGAGGCTCTATAAGGCTCTGGTCAAGCCACATTTGGAGTATTGTGTGCAGTTTTGTACCCCATATCTCAGGAAGGATGTACTGCCATGGAGCATGTTCAGAGGGGGTTTACAAGAATGGTCCCAGGAATAGAAAGCTCAACATATGAGGAACATTTGAGGACTATGGGTCTATACTCGATGGAGATTAGAAAGATGAAGCGTTCTAACTAAAACATACAGAATACTGAAGGGCCTGGATAGAATGGATGTTGGGAAAATGTTTCCATTTGTAGGAGGCTAGGATCTGAGGGCACAGCCTCAGAGTAAAAAGACCTTTTGAAAAGTAGATAAGGAGAAATTTTGTCAGCCAGAGAGTGGTGAATCTATGAAATTGACTGCTACAGAACGCTGTGGAGGCCAAGTCACTGAGTATATTTAATGTGGAGATAGATAGGTTCTTGATTGTCAATTAGATCAAGGGTTACCAGGAGAAAGTGGGAGAATGTGGTTGAGAAACTTATCAGCCATGATTGAATGATGAAGCAGACTCGATGGGCTGAATGGCCTAATTTCTGCTTCTACGTTTTATGGTCTTATGGTTATGAGATAGGTTTGGTCTGGTTGGAACGGAGGGTCGATGTGGACTCAATGGACCGAATGGTCCACTTCCATGATTTTATGATTCAAACTATTTTTATCATATTATACAACACCTTGAGGCAGGTGGGACTAAAACCCAAACCTTCTGGATGAGATAAAGTCAAACTACTATTGAGCCACAGGACCCTCATTAAAAGAGAATATCAGTAATGGTGACCACCAGGTAAATCTTGTAAAAATCTACTTGTTTCACTAATGCCCTTCAGGGAAGGAAATCTGCTGGTCTGGCCTACATGTGACTCCTGACTCACAGCAACATTATTATCTCCTAATCCCTCGTACATAGAGATGAATCACTATTGCTGACCCCACCTGAGACATCCACATCCCATGTAAGGATAAAGGTAAACAAATTAAGCCCTTGTTGGCATATGCTGAACGGGCTCCATATTCTAACTGAGGAAGCTACCCATAATTCATGAGTATTGTCCGATAGTTTTTAAATATTCACAGACTCTCCAGCACTGTGACACTGATCATTTTCCCATTGAATCCTAACAATATAAAAGATCCAACGGTGTTGAGGAGTCAAGACGAACAAACATTGAGCTGAAATTTGAATGGAGGCCAAAGGAAAATCCAAAAGTGGTGAATAAAAATTATTTTCGATGAAGGGGGTCAACCAGCTATTCTGAGCTTTGAATAGAACTTCCATCCTTGATTCCCTCATTATTTTAGGGGCATTATTGACCAAAAATGGAACTAGATCAGTCCAATCGACATTCTCGTTGGAAGGGCAGGGTAGAGACAGAGCATTCTGCCTCACCTTTTGACTCCTCAGTCTACCATCTGCAAGTCTAGGAACTTAATGGAAATTTTTTCCAGGATGAGTGCAGCTGCAATAAAACTCAAGAATCTTGACAAGGCATGAGATGACGCAGTTCATTTAATTGATAATAAGAACCCACCTCATATTGGTGAACTAAGACAATGGTTTACCACCATAAGCACACACTGTAGCAAGTCTACATCAATCGGAACTCCCATCTCTACCAGAAGAACAAGAGCATTAATGTTGTGGTAGCATCATCATCCCCATGTTCACCTTGAAGCCAAATACAATCTCAACTTGTCAATATATTAGTGTTCACGTGCTATTGTTAGGCTAAAACTTTAGAACTATCAAAACAGGGCTCCACCTGCACCATAAGGATCACATTCAAAAAGAAAGCTGGTCACTGTCCTCTCTGGCACAATTATGGAGATTGGCCTTACCAGTGTTGACTGATTCATTTAACAGACACTTGTCTCATTTCACATTGCTTCAGTGTCTTTACATGTTTAGATACCAGACAAACGGGAGGCTGGAAGAACACAGCAAGCCAGGCAGCAGCAGGAGGTGGAGAAGTCAACGTTTCAAATATAACCCTGCTTCAGGACCTGGAGAACAAATTTCAGAGTTAAATGGAGAGCTGATTTCAGCTTTCAGCTTCAGGTAGACTCTTGAGATGGTGATCTAACTGGTTTGACATTGGAGTTGATTAGTCTGCGATTTGAATGCTATAGCAAATAGTCACACTAATTATATTCACATAAAGAACGCCGTATTTTAGACATGCAATTCAGCCCATCCTCAAAAGTAAAATGTTTACAATGCTTGACTAAACCATTTACAAGTTTTTTTACTTTCATCCTTCATTAAGTTTTTCAGAGGAATGGTTTGGAATTGTTATTTTTCCTGGTCACTGTTATTCCTGAAAATTGGACAGAATATCTGTTGCTGCCCATCTAATAATTGTCTTATGACAAAATGGAGATGCATACAGTTCCTCACGGACAGAGTTTGCATTGTTTAATCATTGCCATATGTTGGGTTGGAAATTATATCCAACCGGCCTTTGAAAATATGTGACACTGATCAGTTACACATCTCATTCTAATCAAGTCAACCTTCCTATGTAATTCACTGCCTTTCTCATGTTGTATGTCATCCTCTGTGATATCCCTTCATTCTGGAACTCTTCAAAGTATCTTCAAGAATTGTGGAGGAGCAATTTACTGCAGTTGCTGGAATCTGTTCTGAAAACATGAAATGCTGGGGATCACAGGGGGTCAGGCAGCATCCACGGAGAGAGAGCAAGCTAACGTTTGAGTCTAAATGACTCTTCATTAAGGCTTCATCTAGAGTCATCTATACTTGAAAAGTTAGCTTGCTTTCTCTCCATGGATGCTGCCTGACCTGCTGTGATCTCCAGCAATTTTGTTTTCAGTTCAAATATTATGGGCCTGAATCAGTTCACTCAACTTGATATCTGCAGAAATATTGACTTCATTCCAAGAAGAATTTGAGGGCTTTTTTTTGGTTAGTTTTAGAGTATGATAGATTAATAAATGTCACAGGAGACAAATTAAATGTCAGTTTTTGGTGTTATTAAGAGGTGGAGGAATGATTGCGTGTGGAAATGGTGGCACAGCTGTTTAATCTTTCCTCTTGTCTTGGTTACTGTTGCTGATGACTGTTGCTGATTGTTGTACGGCAATCACTGGTTGTAGATGATTTTTTAAAAAACCTGATTAAATTCAATTTAAACTTAGGTTAGCACTGATCAGTTGGCGACAGTCTAGCTTTTACTGTTGGAAGGCTCTAGGTCCAACTCACTCTAAACATCAGCATCCTAGAATGATACTGAATAAATGTTTTTTGAGGTGCAATGTCTTGATTTATTTCTTGTTTGCCCTTATTTACCCTCCCCCTTAAGGTAATAATTGTAGAAGATGCATCACCTGCCCTTCGACCTCCCGTCTTCTCACTAGTCAAGGCCCCAAGTATTCCTTTTAAGTGATTAAATTGTACTTCTTTCAATTTAGTACACTGTATTCATTGCTCACAATGTGGATACCTCTGTAGACCAAACACAGGCAAGGTAACTGCTTTCAGAATCACCTCAGGTTTGTTGACAAGCGCAACTCCAAGGTTCTGATCATTCGTCAGTTTAGTCCTCCATCTTGTTAAGATGCTGACTTTAAGGACATTGTTGCATTGGTGTTGTAGTTCAGAGAAGATTCACTTGGCTGATTCCTGGAAACAACCACATATGCACAGGTTGAACATGTTGTGCCTATACGCACTAGCATTTAAAATAATATGAAGTAATCTTGTTTGAACATAGAAAATTTCTATTAGGATGCTGATTTGCTCATAAGGCCTTAATCTAGAGTACTATTTACAGTTTTGGTTTCCTTACTTGAGAAAGGATGTATTGGCACTGGAGGGGGTGCAGACAGGTTCACTAGGTTGATCCTGGAGTGGAGAGAGTTGGCATGTGAGGAGCAATTCATTGGAACTTAGAAGAATGGGGGAGGGGGGGATCTCATAGAAACATATAACATTATGAAGGGAATAGATAAGATAGAAGCAGGGAGGTTGTTTGCACTGGTGCGTGAAAATAGAAGTAGGGAGCATAGCCTCAAAATAAGGAGGATCAGATTCAGAACTGAGTTAAGGAGGAACGTCTTCACCCAAAGGGGTTGTGAATCTGTGGAATTTCCTGCCCAGGGAAGCAGTTGAGACTACTTTATTGAATGTTTTTAAGGCAAAGATAGATAGATTTTTGAACAGTAAAGGAATTAAGGATTACTGTGAGAGGGCGGGTAAGTGGAGCTGAGTCCAGGAAAAGATCAGCCATGATCTTATTGAATGGTGGAGCAGGCTCAATGGGCCAGATGGCCTACTCCGACTCTTATTTCTGATGTTTTTATGTAGAACTAGTTGTTTCAAATAAGGGGTTCCCTACATAAGAAGGGGATGAGGAGGAATCTCATCTTTCAGAGGGTGATGAATGTTTGGAGTTTAGTCCCCCATTACGCAGTGCAGGATGGACCATTGAAATGTTAAAGACTGAGTTAGATGGAGTTTTCATTGACAAGGAAGTGAAGGGTATGAAGGCCAGACAGGCCGTAAGGCCTCAATTAGAATTACCTGGGGCCTACCTCTGTCCCCATTTCCTATCTTCTTATGTAATGCCTATTATCTGAAAATGGTGCAATGGACAATTACTAAAATATATTAGAAGCAAATGCTATTGACACCTTGTCTCGACATTATCTGAGCATCTAATTTAATCATCTCTGGTACCAATTTAGTTTCGCCTGATTAAATGTTGACTGAAATCTCATTCTAAATCTTAGTATCCCCATGAATTTGAATATTAAAACTTGTCCAATCTAATAGTTATTGACTAACTATATTGCAGACAGTTGTTAAGATGTCATGTAACTATTATACCTGTCTATTTTGTTTATCCTGTGTTCCAGATAATTGATTTGTTCTTTGAAGCTCGATTGATTCATTTCAATTGCGTTTATAGATTCACTGGTATGTAATGGAAGGCTGGAGTGTGTATACTGTTTGTATTATCTTCTGAAAACTGTCGATTGTGGCACTGTTAGCACTTTTCTCACCTGTGACACTCAAACCAACAACTTCAAACAGCAAGGCCTACAAACCTACAAACTCAAATAGCCTTCAAAACTCTTGACCTGAAAATGTGTTGCTGGAAAAGCACAGCAGGTCAGGCAGCATCCAAGGAACAGGAGAATCAACGTTTTGGGCATAAGCCCTTCTTCAGGAATGAGGAAAGTGTGTCCAGCAGGCTAAGATAAAAGGTAGGGAGGAGGGACTTGGGGGAGGGGCGTTGGAAATGCGATAGGTGGAAGGAGGTCAAGGTAAGGGTGATAGGCCGGAGTGGGGTGGGCACGAAAAGGGCTAAAAAGGGTCATGAAATAGCTTTAGCAAGCAGAGTTAAGGAAAATCCCAAAGCCTTTTATTCATATATAAGGAGCAAAAGGGTAACTGCTGAAAGGGCTGACCCACTCAACGACAAAAGAGGAAAGATATGCGTAGCCTCAGAGAAGATTGATGAGATTCTTAATAAGTACTTTGCATCGGTATTCACCAAGGAAAGGGACATGGCAGATGGTGAGGTTAGGGATAGGTGTTTGATAACTCTAGGTCAAGTCAGCATGAGGAGGCAGCAAGTGTTGGTCTGGTCGCCACATTACCAAAAGGATGTAGATGCTTTGGAGAGGGTGTGGAGGAGGTTCACCAGGATGTTGCCTGGTATGGAGAGCACTAGCTATGAAGAGAGGTTGAGTAGATTAGGATTATTTTCATTAGAAAGACAGAGGTTGAGGGGGGACCTGATTGAGGTCTACAAAATAGTGAGAGGTAGAGACAGGGTGGATACCAAGAAGCTTTTTCGCAGAGTTCGGAACTCAAATTACTAGGGGTCACGAGTTCAAGGTGAGAGGGTAAAGGTTTAGAGGTGATATACATGGAAAGTTCTTTATGCAGAGGGTGCTGGGTGTCGGGAAAGCATTGCCAGAGGAGATGGTAGAGGTGGGCTCGATAGCGTCATTTAAGATGTATCTAGACAGATACATGAATGGACAGGGAGCAAAGGGATACAGATCCTTAGGAAATATGTGGGAAGTTTACCTCAAGGATTTGGATCAGTGCAGGCTTGGAGGTCTGAAGGGCCTGTTCCTGTGCTGTAATTTTCTTTGTTCTTTGTTCTTCTTGTTCTATACAGACAGTTGCCCGTGGCTTGAATTGAACCCAGATCTGTGAGGCAGCAGTGCCATCCCTGACTGATATCTTCCCTCATTTTCTACCTTTAAGGCACTTCTTAAAGCTTAATCCCCTTTGACCAAGCTTTTGATCATCCCTTCTTCAGGAATGAGGAAAGTGTGTCCAGCAGGCTAAGATAAAGGTAGGGAGGAGGGACTTGGGGGAGGAGCGTTGGAAATGCGATAGGTGGAAGGAGGTCAAGGTGAGGGTGATAGGCCGGAGTGGGGTGGGAGCGGAGAGGTCAGGAAGAAGATTGCAGGTTAGGAAGGCGGTGCTGAGTTCGAGGGATTTGACTGAGACAAGGTGGGGGGAGGGGAAATGAGGAAACTGGAGAAATCTGAGTTCATCCCTTGTGGTTGGAGGGTTCCTAGGCGGAAGATGAGGCGCTCTTCCTCCAACCGTCATGTTGCTATGGTCTGGCGATGGAGGATCCTCCTTCCACCTATCGCATTTCCAACACGCCCCCCCAAGTCCCTCCTCCTACCTTTTATCTTAGCCTGCTTGGCATACTCTCCTCATTCCTGAAGAATGGCTCATGCCCGAAACGTCGATTCTCCTGCTCCTTGGATGCTGCCTGACCTGCTGCGCTTTTCCAGCAACACATTTTCAGCTCTGATCTCCAGCATCTGCAGTCCTCATTTTCTCCTTTCCCCAATTTAGCAAATTTCCTTTTGGGTCACTCTTGTCTTTGTCCATGAGTATTCTAAAACTTACAGAATTGTGATCACTATTCCCAAAGTAATCCTGTACTGAAACTTCAACCACCTTGCCGGGCTCATTCCCCAATACCAGGCCCCTTTCCAAATTGGGCTATTTACATACTGCTCTAAAAAAACGCTCCTGGATGCTCCTTACAAATTCTGCTCCATCCAGACCTCCAACACTAAATGAATCCCAGTCAATGTTGGGAAAATTAAAATCTCCCATCACTATCACCCTATTGCTCCTACATCTTTCCATAATCTGTTTACATATTATCTCAAGTTCGCTGCTGGGAGGCCTGTAGTACAGCCCCAACATTGTTACCACGCCCTTCTTCTGCCCATATTGTTTCACTTCTGAGTCCTCCATAGTGCTCTCCTTCAGCACAGCTGTGATATCCTCTCTGACCATTAATGCAACTCCTTCACCCCTTTTACCTCCGTCTCTATCCAGCCTGAAGCATCTTTATTGTTATATTTAGTTGTTAATCTTGCCCTTCCCTCAAGCAAGTCTCAGTAATAGCAATAACTTCATACTCCCAGATACTAATTCAAGTTCTAAGTTCATCTACCTTACCTACTACACTTCTCGCATTAAAACAAATGCACCTCAGACCACCAGTCCCTTTGTATTCATTATTTGCTCCTTGCCTCGTATTAGTGGGTGGCCCGGTGGTGCAGTGGTTAGCATTGCTGCCTCACAACACCAGAGACATGGGTTCAATTCCCACCTCAGGCAACTGTGGAGTATGTACATTCTCCCTGTGTCTCCGTGGGTTTCCTCCCACAGTCCAAAATGTGCAGGTTCGATGAATTGGCCATGCTAAATTGCCTGTAGTGTTAGGTGTAGGGGAATGGGTCTGGGTGGGTTGCTCTTCAGAGAGTTGGTTGGGCCGAAGGGCCTGTTTTTACACTGTTGGGAATCTAATCTAATCTATTCCCCTTGGTCACGCTGACTTTATTATCTAGTCCCTTACAGACTTTAGTTATTACCTCCTTACTATCCACTAACCTCCTCATTTGGTTCCCATCCTCCTGCCACATTGGTTTAAACCCTCCCCAACAACGTTAGCAAATGTGCCCCCAAGGACATTGGTTTCAGTCCGGCTCAGGTGTCGACTGTCCAATTTGTAATAGTCCCACCTCCCCCAGAACCGGTTGCCATGTCCCAAAAATCTGAACCTCTCCCTCCTGCACCTTCTCTCAAGCCACACAATCATCCTGCCTATTCTTTCATTTCTACTCTGACTAGCATGTGGCACTGGTGGTAATCCTGAGATTGCGACCTCTAAGGTCTTACATTTTAACTTGATTCCGAACTCCCTAAATTCTGCTTGTAGGACCTCATCCCATTTGTTTATCTATATCATTTGTGCCTTTATGCACCACGTCAACTGGCTGTTCACCCTCCCCCTTGAAAATGTTCTGAAGCTGATCTGAGACATCCCTGACCTGTGCCCCTGGGCGGCAACATACCATACGGGAGTCTCGTTTTCGACCACAGAATCATCTATCCATTCCCTTTACAATTGAACCCCTCTGACTCTCGCCCTTCCACTCTTTTTCCTGCCCTTCTGTACAGCAGAGCCAGCAGCTACTGCTGCCTTCCCCTGGTGAGCCATCTCCCCCAGCTATGTCCAAAACCGGATACCTGTTTTGGAGGGAGATGACCACAGGGGACACCTGCACTGCCTCCCTGGTTTTTCTCTGCCTTTTGGTCACCCATTCCCTTTCTCCCTCAGCAATCCTAATCTGCAGTGTGACCAATTCACTAAACGTGCTATTTCTGACCAACTCAGCATTGCACGTGCTCCAAAGTGAGTCCATTTGCAGCTTCAGAGTCATCATGCGGTCTAACAAGAGCTGCAGCTGGACACACTTCCTGCACGTGAAGGAGTCAGGGACGTCCCTGAGCTCCCACATTGAGCAAGAGCAGCATAACACAGGTCTGAGATCTCCTGCCATTTTTACACTTAAGCTTAACTTAGTCCAACCATAATATCAATCAATAGATAAATGAAAAAGGAAAATAAAGAAAAAAATGTTTACCAATCACATGAGAAAAAAAGAAATAGAAAAGCCTTACATTATCAACACACCATTTAGTTTTTTTGGTCAGAGGAGGAGGTTGGTTGGGAGACTCCACATGTGTTGTGTTGTGTCTCGGGTTCAGCTGCTGCTGAAATGTATCAGGTCACTCATCTTCCCAGAGCGCAATTCGACTGGTACCACTCAGCTCCTCACTCTCCCCGCTCCCACTCAGCTCCTCACTCTCCCCGCTCCCACTCAGCTCCTCACTCTCCCCGCTCCCACTCAGCTCCTCACTCTCCCCGCTCCCACTCAGCGCCTCACTCTCCCCGCTCCCACTCAGCTCCTCACTCTCCCCGCTCCCACTCAGCTCCTCACTCTCCCCACTCCCACTCAGCTCCTCACTCTCCCCGCTCCCACTCAGCTCCTCACTCTCCCTGCTCCCACTCAGCTCCTCACTCTCCCCGCTCCCACTCAGCTCCTCACTTTCCCCGCTCCCACTCAGCTCCTCACTCTCCCCGCTCCCACTCAGCTCCTCACTCTCCACGCTCCCACTCAGCTCCTCACTCTCCCTGCTCCCACTCAGCTCCTCACTCTCCCCGCTCCCACTCAGCTCCTCACTCTCCCCACTCCCACTCAGCTCCTCACTCTCCCCGCTCCCACTCAGCTCCTCACTCTCCCCGCTCCCACTCAGCTCCTCACTCTCCCCGCTCCCACTCAGCTCCTCACTCTCCCCGCTCCCACTCAGCTCCTCACTCTCCCCGCTCACACTCAGCTCCTCACTCTCCCCGCTCCCACTCAGCGCCTCACTCTCCCCGCTCCCACTCAGCTCCTCACTCTCCCCGCTCCCACTCAGCGCCTCACTCTCCCCGCTCCCACTCTGCTCCTCACTCTCCCCGCTCCCACTCTGCTCCTCACTCTCCCTGCTCCCACTCAGATTACCTGGAGCCTTAATCTGTAATTCTTTATAAGCACTGCCCTCTCTTCCTATTCCCTGTAAATAGTGATGAATAATGAAGCCTGCTAAAGCTCATTGCAAACATATAAGCCTCACATTCCTCCATGCTAGAGCAATGACTGGATCCATGGCACCAGAAGCAAAATGGCAGGAAAGGCCTGAGTGAAGCCCACAGATGGTACAGTGTTATAGGGAAATAGGAGTCAGCCCAATGATCCACCCCAAAAGTGCAGGGTGGGGATAGCACCTGACAAGAAGCTCAGTGGTGATAGGGATCAAACTGCAGAGAGCAAAAGCTGGGAGACCACAGCAGAAGGAACTGAGCAGGGAGTGTGAGAAACGACAAGTAAACAAGACATACAAAACCTAACTCAGCCTCTGAGAGTAAATGATTAGAGTGAATTGAAGGAACTTTCAGTGGTGGGGTAGGGACATAAAATCAGAAAATCCACCATCTATACGACAAGGCACGGCCGATTCCATTAAAGAATCCCTTTGGCAGGAAAGCAACCAAGTCAATTTTAGAGAGAGTCTCAAGTGCAAAGAGAGACACCAGAGCATAGATGCAGCAGCTACGTAGAAAATTAACCACAGCAGTCTGTGGGCACCCTGGCAGCAGGAGGCACCCAAGAGCTGGATGAAGTCTTCCTGGGGAAGGTGGCAGGTCCACCTGAACTCTCTGACTTGGGAAGACCCATAGAATGAGCTCTTGTATGCTGGAGTGGATAAAGCGTGGCGCTGGAAAGCAGAGCAGGTCAAGCAGCATCTGAGGAGCAAGAGAGTCAACATTTCAGTCTTACCCCTTCATCAGGTCTGGGAAGGGGGAAGGTGGCTGAGAGATAAGTGGGAGAGTGGGTATAGGTCTACGGGAAAAGTAGTTGGGATGGCGATAGTTGGGTGAAGGTAGATGAGGTGTTCCTCCTCCAGTTGGGGGTGGTGTTGGGTAGGTGGTGGAGGAGGCCCAGAATGGACATGTCTTCAGGGGAGGGGGAGGGGGAATTTGAAATGTATGGCTACAGGAAGGTGGGGTCGGTTGGTGCGTATGGACTAGAAATATTCCCTGAAATGTTTCATGGGACAAGTTTGTGTCCGGTCTCTCCGATGTAGAGGAGACCACATTGCTAGTAATGGATGGAGTGAATGAGATATGTTGGGAAAAACTAACTCGCAATAATATTGTGGAGGCTGAATTTGTGTATTAGTTTCTTAGAGCTATACAGGGCAACCACTTTATCTGTTGTGGTTCTGTTCGCCGAGCAGGAAGTTTTTGTTGCAAACGTTTCGTCCCCTGGCTAGGCGACATCATCAGTGCTTGGGAGCCTCCTGCGAAGTGCTTCTTTGATGTTTCCTCCGGTGTTTATAGTGGTCTGTCCCTGCCGCTTCCGGTTGTCAGTTTCAGCTGTCCGCTGTAGTGGTTGGTATATTGGGTCCAGGTCGATGTGTTTGTTGATGGAGTTTATGGATGAATGCCATGCCTCTAGGAATTCCCTGGCTGTTCTCTGTCTGGCTTGCCCTATGATAGTAGTGTTGTCCCAGTCGAATTCATGTTGCTTGTTGTTTGCGTGTGTGGCTACTAAGGATAGCTGGTCGTGTCGTTTCGTGGCTAATTGATGTTCATGTATGCGGATTGTTAGCTGTCTTCCTGTTTGTCCTATATAGTGTTTAGTGCAGTCCTTGCATGGTATTTTGTACACTACATTCGTCTTGCTCATGTTGGGTATCGGGTCCTTCGTTCTGGTGAGTTGTTGTCTGAGCAACATGAATTCGACTGGGACAACAACTGGGACGAAACGTTTGCAACAAAAACTTCCAGCTCGGCGAACAGAACCACAACAACGAGCACCCGAGCTACAAATCTTCGCACAAACTTTGAACCACTTTATCTGTTGGTATGGTTACCACGATTTCATGTTACCTATGGTTTACTGCAGCCTGAACATATTACATGAAACATTCTAGAACCAGGGACAACTGGGGGCTGCCAGGGAGGTAAATTTCCCATTTAAATGGGTTAAATGGGTTTGCTCCTATCCATGGTTTCGGGCATCCGCAGTGGGTCTTGAAACGTAGCCCCTGTGGGTATGGGGGACTACTCTACATTGAGGAAACAAACAGGGATTGGGCTATTTTATGTCTAATATTATGCAAAATGGCTGATTAATAATTCTGATGTAATAGACCCCTTAGGAAAAGGTGAGCATAACATCATTTGTTTTACATTGTAAAAGTTTGCAAATACTTGAAAAACACAATTGAAAACTAGGAAAGTATGATGCTATAGGGGACAAAATGGCTATTGTGACTTCAAAAACTACAAATTTGATGTATGATGCTAAATTGGCAACTTAATAAATTAATTGTGTAAAATGAAAATATATTCCCTTAATGCACAAAAATCTGGCAAGAGGTGTTCCAACTGTGGCTAACAACAACAAAAAGGCAGTTGTGTTCCTCCAGGTGCTCTGGTTTCCTCCCATGATCCAAAGATGTGCAAGTTAGGTGAATTGACCATGCTAAATTGCCCCATGGTGTCCAGAGATGTGCAGGCTAGGTGTGTTAGCTATGGGAAAAATGTAGGATTGTAGGGGGATGGCTTTGGGTAGGATACTCTTCGGAGGGTCAATGTGGACTTGTTGGGCCAAATGGCCCGTTTCCACACTGTAGGGATTCCAAAGTATTCATAATCCACCTAAACATCTTTAGACTGTGGGAGGAAGCCGGAAAATGTATGCGTGGGCGGCACGGTGGCACAGTGGTTAGCACTGCT
Source organism: Chiloscyllium plagiosum (assembly GCF_037043375.1). Taxonomy (NCBI): domain Eukaryota; kingdom Metazoa; phylum Chordata; class Chondrichthyes; order Orectolobiformes; family Hemiscylliidae; genus Chiloscyllium; species Chiloscyllium plagiosum. The sequence goes on from NW_028270166.1 coordinate 51,995,224, forward strand.
GCCTCACAGCGCCAAAGACCCGGGTTCAATTCCCGCCTCAGGCGACTGTCTGTGTGGAGTTGGCACATTCTCCCCGTGTCTGCGTGGGTTTCCTCTGGGTGCTCCAGTTTCCTCCCACAGTCCAAAGATGTGCAGGTTAGGTGAATTGGCCATGCTAAATTGCCCGTAGTGTTAGGTAAAGGGGTAAATGTAGGGGTATGGGTAGTTTGCACTTCGGCGGGTCAGTGTGGACTTGTTGGGCCGAAGGGCCTGTTTCCACACTGTAAGTAATCTAATCTAAAATCTGGAGGAAACCCACATAGACACAGGGAGAATGTGCAAACTCCACACAGTCATCGGAGGGTGCATTTGAACCCAAGTCCCTGGCCCTCTGAAGCAGCAGTGCTAACCACTGAGCCCCCTGCCACTCTTCAGATCTTACATAAACAATATGAATCAGTATTCTGTTGGATGCAAGAGAAAAAGGAATGGATCGTCTTGGTGGTTGATGCTGCAGTGAAGAAAATTCTTCAACCTCCCTTCATTGAATGTTGGGGCAGAGCAGATATTAAAGTCTAACTGAGAGGGGAAATGCTTGCTACCCATTGTTACATTGAAAGAGAGATCACAGAGACCCTGTCTATGTTTCCTAACCACTATTCATCATTTTATTCTTACATGGGATGTAGGTGTCACATGTTTCCCTTCGCTAACTGAAATATTCCAGAGTGCCATTCTGTTCAAGAAGGCAGTCAACAGTTAACCACATTTCCTAGGTGTGGAGTCACCAGACTAGGGAAGGATGGCAGATTTCCTTCCCTAAAGGACAGTACTCCATATAAGGTAGCAGTGGTGCCAGTATGTCTGACAAACCACCATGACACCTCCCTTATTTGGTCAATGCAGGAGGCTGCAGGTTACAGGTTACAGGACAGCTCACACAATTTTTAATCTAGGTCAGAGTTTAAACTAGAGCTGAAATTGTGTTGCTGGAGAAGCGCAGCAGGTCAGGCAGCATCCAAGGAGCAGGAGAATTGACGTTTCAGGCATGAGCCCTTCTTCAAGAATTCCTGAAGAAGGGCTTATGCCCGAAATGTCGATTCTCCTGCTCCTTGGATGCTGCCTGACCTGCTGCGCTTTTCCAGCAACACATTTTTCAGCTCTGATCTCCAGCATCTGCAGTCCTCACTTTCTCCCCAGAGTTTAGACTAGCTTAACCAAAGTCTGTAGCAGATTCGATTGTATCTCTTAACCAGCGTCCTAGCTATTTCCCTTGCTGGCCACCTGACCGCATCCCCATTGTCTTTCCTGAGTGAACGTTCCTTTTCTTAAAGGAAGTAAAGCTGAGGTAAAATAGTTTACTTATTGCATAGAATCTACCAACAACAACTCTGGAGACTGTCTGATGAAGAGGCTCCTTGCAGTGTAGGAAGTCAGACCACTTACAGAGAAGCAGGAACAAAACTTCATTCTAGTTCAATCATCAGTGGATGTAAATGAGGCTCAAAGTAATCCTGCAGCTCAACAAATTGGCCACAGTATGAGATCTCTTGGATTATGGAGTTAGAGACAGGTCTTCAATTACAAGACAGTGGTCTCACAGCTCTGACGTAGATTCATGAACACGGATGCTTTGAGCAGGGTGGAAAACACCTGACCTGCATCAACGGAAGGTAAACTTTCTGCAACCTATCTTTCCAATCATGGAAAGAAAGCATTAATACAAATTTGATATATTTGGAGAATTACTTTAAACTTCAGGAAAGACCCATCAAGAAGAAATCAATGACTACAAGGAGAAAGGAAGTGGCTAAACAAGATACAGGACATGCTCAAGTCCAGATTTGGATCATGGGGTTGGGACAGTGGCTTAGTGGTTCACATTGCTGCCTCACAGCGCCAGGGAGCCGGGTTCTATTCCACCTTCAGGCTACTGTCTGTGTGGAGTTTTTGCACATTCTACCCATGTCTGTGTGGGTTCCTTCTGGATGCTCTGATTTCCTCCCACAGCCTAAAGATGTGCAGGTTAGGGTGGATTGACCATGGTTAATTTGTCACATTGTGTCCATGGACGTGCAGGTGAGATGGATTGGCCATGGGAAATGCAGAGTTACAGGTATGAGTATGGGTGGGGTGCTCTTTGGAGGGTCAGGGTGGATTCGATGGGCTGAATGGCCTGCTTCCATGCTGTAGTGATTCGTCGAAACAGCCAACATTTAGAAAATCAATAAGCAGTGTAACTGACAGCCATCACATTAACAGGGTATTTACCCACCTGGGACTTTTTTAAAAGCTGTCAAACTGGGGGAGCACGTTATCAAGCTTCAGAGGTGCACAATGCCTTTTTGGAGACTAGATTTGTGTATCTGAAAGAGCTTGATTTGACATAGTTTTAACAACTGAAGTAGGCTAACCACGTTAAAGGGAGTGCTGATCACAAAAGCCCCACTCGCTGCCCTCTCACAACGCAGCAAACCATGGGCACTTCACAAAAAGAAGCTTCCAAGTTGAATGTCACAGATATCTGACAGACATCATCAATGTTCTCATGCAATTAATATCACAAAGAGACACAAAGAGATGGATGATTGATGGATGACATGGAAATGTTCAGATCTCTAAAGGGGGGTGAAATTTTCCCTCAGGTAATAGCTTACAGCGATTTTAGAGAGTCACAGAGTCCTAGAGTCCTATAGCACAGAGACAGGCCCTTCAGCCCAAACTGGTCTACGCTGGCCAAAATATCCATTCACACTAAACCAATTTCTCTGCTGGCTCATATTCTTTTAATCCTTTCCTATCTGTGTATTTGTCCAAATGCCTTCGAAATATTGTTAATGTACCCCCGCCTCAACCACTTCCACTGGCAGCTCAGTCGATGTGCGTACCACCCTCTTTGTAAAAAGTTGCCCCTCAGGTTCCCTTTTATTCTTTCCCCTCTAACCTTAAACTGATGCCCCCTAGTACTCAAACCCCAACCCTGGGGAAAAGACTGAGTGCATTCACTCCACTGTTTTACTCTACAAGGAGTGATTAACACTTCATCTCCTCTGGTTCTTTTATGGTACTCCATTTAACTATTAACGTTTATCCACTAACATTTAACTTTTTACACTGACTTCCACTCCCAGCTAAAAATATCTCTGACTTTATTTGTTCACCTCCAGTAGGATTATCAATTCTCTTTGAGGATGTATCTGATGTATTAGCTCCCTTCTCCCATTCTCGGGAAGATTGAACATAGATGCCGTGAGATACCAGCTTCTCGACAGACAAGGGCCAGAATGCCAACAAAAAGTGCAGGTGTATTACCACATGGGACAATGGGGTTCTATTAGAAGTTCCTACTTAGCAATGTGGTCTGCACTGTGTGGCAAATTGGGTTACTTCCTCTCATTTCTAAACCTTTTGCTTATCAAAAGACTATCCTCATTCTGCAGACAATCTCCTCTGTCAGGGGTTTGCTTATCTCTGATCATTACTGTTTCACATAGAGGATGGTGTGGGTATGGAATGAGCTGTCTGAGGAAGTGGTGGAGACTGGTACCATTACAACATTTAAAAGGCATCTGGTTGGCTATATGAATAGGAAGGGGTTTAGAGGGATATGGGCCAAGCGCTGCCAAATTGAACTAGGTCAGATTAGATGTTCTGGTTGGTGCAGATGAGTTGGATCGAAGGGTCTGTATCATTGATAGTCACAGGTGAGGTGCCAGAAGAACTGGAGGTTGGCTAATGTGGTACTACTATTTAAGAAAGGTGGTTAGGACAAGCCAGGGAACTATAGACCAGTGAGCCTGACGTCGGTGGTGGGCAAGTTGTTGGAGGGAATCCTGAGTGACAGGATTTACACATATTTGGAAAGGCAAGGACTGATTAGGGATAGTCAACATGGCTTTGTGCGTGGGAAATCATGTCTCACAAACTTGATTGAGTTTTTTGAGGAAGTAACAAAGAGGATTGATATGGATTTTAGTAAGGTGTTCAAAAAGGTTCCCTGGGAGACTGGTCAGCAAGGTTAGATCTCATGGAATACAAGGAGAACTAGCCATTTGGATACAGAACTGGCTCAAAGGTAGAAGACAGAGGGTGGTGGTGGAGAGTTGTTTTTCAGACTGGAGGCCTGTGACCAATGGAGTACCACAAGGATCGGTGCTGGGTCCACTCCTTTTTGTCATTTCTATAAATGATTTGAATGTCAACAAAGGAGGTATAGTTGTTAAATTTGCAGATGACACCAAAATTGGAGGTGTAGTGGACAGCGAAGAAGGTTACCTCAGATGACACCAAGATCTTGATCAAATTGACCAATGGGCTGAGCAGTGGAAGATGCAATTTAATTTAGATAAATGCGAGGTGTTGCATGACTTATACATTTAATGGTAAGGTCCCAGGGAGTGTTGCTGAACAAAGAGACCTTGGAGTACAGCTTCATAGCTCCTTGAAAGTGGAGTCGCAGGTAGATAGGATAGTGAAGAAGGCATTTGGTATGCTTTCCTTTATTGGTCAGAGTATTGAGTACAGAAGTTGAGAGGTCATGTTGTGGCTGTACAGGACATTAGTTAGGCCACTGTTGGAATATTGCATGCAATTCTGGTCTCCTTCCTATCGGAACAATGTTGTGAAACTTGAAAGGGTTCAGAAAAGATTTCCAAGGATTTTGCCAGGGTTGAAGGATTTGAGATATAGGGATGGTTGAATAGGGTGGGGCTGTTTTCCCTGGAGCAATATAGAGATGATCTTATAGAGGTTTACAAAATTTTGAGGGGCATGGATAGGATAAATAGGCAAAGTCTTTTCCCTGGGGTGGGGGAGTTCAGAACTTGAGGGCATAGGTTTGGGGTGAGGGGGAAAGATATAAAAGAGACCTAAGGGGCAACTTTTTCATGCAGAGGGTGATGCATGTATGGAATGAGCTACCAGAGGAAGTGATGGAGTCTAGTACAATTGCAACATTTAAAAGGCATCTGGATGGGTATGTGAATAGGAAGGATTCAAAGAGATATGTGTCGGGTGCTGGTAGGTGGGACTGGATTAGGTTAGCATATCTGGGTTGGCATGGATGAGTTGGACCGAAGGGTCTGTTTCTGTGCTGTACATCTCCATGATCAATGACTCCTGACTTGTTCCTTGTAGATGGATGACAGGAGTCAGATTGTGAGTTACAATGCCTTGCGTGTAAATAGTTAAGATTGATTAAGCCCGTTAATTTTTATTCAGGTAAGTGAAGACCTCAAATTACTGAGATAGCTGAAGATATGAATACCAAAGGAGGGACAGTAAAAATTGGGCATGAATAACAACATTCAGAAGGAGGGGACTCAGCAGAAAGAAGTAAAATGCATACTTTTTTTTTAAAAACAAAGTTTATTGAGCTCACCAATAATTCTAAAGCTTGCTTCTGTCCAAATGACACATTCAAGATACAAAATACTTCAGTTTCTTAGGACCTACCATTAAAATCACTAGCACAGTACAACAATTAACTTCACTAAATCAGGCAAATTATTCCTAACAATTAATAACAAAGTTACTCTGGAAATAATCATTCAATCATTAGCAGTGCTGTTTAGAGTCAGTTTACATCTTGTTAGGGAAAGCTCTATTTACACAGTCACCTTTTTTGTTTCTCAATGCAGATTTCAACGAGGATACTGCGTTCTCCAACATGGGATTTCAGATTCTCAATATGATGGAGTTAACTTGAACTCAATTCAGTCCTTTTTTTGTCTCTGCTTCATCTGATGATGTCCCGTACTGAGCTGATTGCAGCCATCGACACAAATGGAGAGTCCAGAGGCCACTCAATCACAAGTTTTTTTTATTCATTTGTGGGACTTGGGCATTGCTGTCTGGCCAGCATTGACAGCCCATCTTTATTTGCCCTTGAGAAGGTGGTGGTGAGCTGCTATCTTGAATCGCTGCAGTCCACTTGAATCGCTGCATTGACCCACAATGCTAGTAGGAAGAGGATTCCAGGATTTTTACCCAATGATTGTGAAGGAATGGTGATACATTTCCATGTCAGGCTGGTGAGCGGCTTAGAGGGGAACATGCAGGTGGTGGTGTTCCCAAGTACCTGCTGCCCTTGTCCTTCCAGATGGAAGTGGTCATGGGTTTGGAAGGTGCTGTCTCAGGATCTTTGGTGAATTTCTGCAGTGCATCTTGTAGATAGCACACACTGCTGCCAGTGGGCACCGGTGGTGGAGGGGTTGAATGTTTGTAGATGTGGTGCCAATCAAGCGGGCTGCTTTGTCCTGGATGGTTTGATTAGATTAGATTAGATTCCCTACAGCATGGAAACAGCCCTTCGGCCCAACAAATCCACATCGACCCTCCAAAGAGTAATCCACCCAGACCCATTCCCCTATCCTATATTTACCCCTGACTAATACACCTATCACTATGGGCAATTTAGCATGGTCAATTCACCTGACCCGCACATCTTTGGATTGTGGGAGGAAACCGGAGCACCCAGAGGAAACCTACGCAAACACGGGGAGAATGTGCAAACTCCACACAGACAGTCACCTGAGGAGGCAGGAATTGAACCTGGGTCCCTGGCCATGTGCTAACCACTGAGCTACCGTGCCGCCCCAATGGTGTCAAGCTTCTTGAGTGTGGTTGGACCTGCATCCATCCAGGCAAATGGGGAGTGTTCCATCACACTCCTCATTTGTGCCTTGGAAATGGTGGCTAGACTTTGGGGTGTCAGGAGATGAGACTCGCTGCAGTATCCTCGTCTCTGACTTGCTCTTGTAGCCACTGTGTTCATGTGGTGAGTCCAATTGAGTTGCTGGTCAATGGTAACTCCAAGGACGTTGACAGTGGGGGATTCAGTAATAGTAATACCATTAATTGTCAAAGGGTAGTGGTTCAAGTGTCGCTTATTGGTGATGGTCATTGCCCGGCATTTGTGTGCCGTGAATATTACTTGGCACTTGTTGGCCAAAGCCTGGATATTATCCAGATCTTGTTGCAATTGAGCACGGATTGCTTCAGTATCTGAGGAGTCGCGAATGCTACTGAACACTGTTCAATTATTTGCGAGCATCCCTAATTCTGATCTTATGACAGAGGGAAGGTAATTGATGAAGCAGCTGAAGATGTTTGGGCCTAGGACACTACCCTAAGAGACTCCTGGAACTGAGATGACTCACCCTCCATAACCACAACCATCTTCCTTTGTGCCAGGTATGACTCTAACCAATGGATGTTGCCCCCCCATACTCATTGATTCTAGTTTTGCCAGGGCTCCTTGATGCCATACTCGGTCAAATGCAGCCTTGATGTCAGGGTCTGTCACTCTCCCCTCCACTCTGGAATTCAGCTCTTTTGTCCATGTTTGAACCGAGGCTGTAATGAGGTCAGGAGCTGAGTGACCCTCGTGAAACCCAACCTGGGCATCACTGAGCAGGTTATTGCTGAGCAGGTGCTGTTTGATGGCCCTGTTGATGACTTTACTGATGAAGGAGCATAGACAGATTAGGCAATAATTGGCCGGGTTGGATTTCTCCTGCATTTTGTGTACAGAACATACCTGTTCAATTTTCTGTTCACTGATGTGTTCAGCACAGTGTTCAGCACCATTCATGACTCCTCAGATACCGAAGCAGTCTGTGCACAAATGCAACAAGATGCCAGGGTAGATGTCAGTGTTAAAACTTTACTGGAAGAGCTTGGTTTGGGGAGCAGAAAGTTCTGGAGTTCACGTCTTCAGTACTATCGCCAGAATGTTCTCAGGGCCCATTACCTTTGCAGTATCCAGTGCCTCCAGCCATTTCTGGATATTTCGGGGAGTGAATGGAATTGCCTGGAGACTGGTATCTGTGATGTTGGGGAGCACTGGAGAAGCCTGAGATGGACCATCTACTCAGCACTTCTGACTGAAGATTGTTGCAAATGCATCAGCCTTATCTTTTACACTGATGTGCTGGGCTCCTCCATCATTGAGGATGGGGATATTTGTGGAGCATCCTCCTCCAGTGAGTTGTTAAATTGTCCAGCACCATTCACGACTGGATGTGGAAGGACTGCAGAGCTTAGATCTGATGTGTTGGTTGTGGGAGCACTGAGCTCTGTCTATCACTTCCTGTTTATGCCTATTTAGTACCTTCACCAGGTTGACACCTCATCTTTAGATCTGCCTGGTACTGCTCCTGGCACGCCCTCCTGCAGTTTCCTTTGAGCCAAGGTTGATCCTCTGGCTTGATGGCAATGGTTGAGTGGGGGATGTACCAGGCCATGAGGTTACAGATTGTGCTGGAGTACAATTCTGCTGCTGTTGATGATCCACAGAGCTTCATGGATGCCCAGTATTGAGCTGCTAGATCGGTTCGAAGTCTGTCCCATTTAGCACAGTGATAGCAGCACACAACAAGGTGGAGAGTATTCTCAATGTGAAGGCGGGACTTTGTTTCCATAAGGACAGTGCGGTGGTCACTTTTATCTATACTGTCATGGACAGATGCTCCTGAAGCCAGCAGATGATTATGGATGATGTCCAGTATGCTTTTCCCTCTTGTTGACTCCTTCACCACCTTCCACAGACCCGGTCTAGCAGTTATATCCTTTAGCGCCCGACAAGCTCGATCAGTAATGCTGTTGCTGAGACACTCTTGGTGGTGAACATTGAAATCCCCCACCCAGAGTACATTCTGTGCCTTTGCCACCCTCAGTGTTTCCTCCAAGTGTTGTTCAACATGGAGGAGCACTGATTCATCAGCTGAAGGAGGACAATACGTGATAACCAGTAAGAGGTTTCCTTGCCCATGTTTAGCCTGAAGCCATGAGACCTCATGGGGTCCAGAGTCGACGTCAAGGACTCCTGGGGCAACTCCCTCCTGACTGCATGCCACTGTGCAGCCACCTCGGCTGGGTCTGTCCTGCCAGTGGGACAGGCCATATAGAGGGATGGTAATGGTGGTGTCTGGGGTGTTATCTGGAAGGTATGATTCTGTAAGAATGACTACATCAGGCTGTTGCTTGACTCATCTGTGAGACAGTTCTCCCAATTTCAGCATGTGCTCCCAGATTTCAGCGAGGAGAACTTTGCATGGTCGACAGAGCTGTTTGTGTTTTTGCCGTTGTATTTTCCGGTTCCAAGGTCAATGCCAGATGGTCCAGGGTTTCATTTCTTTGTTGTGAGTTTCTAGCGATTGATACGACTGAGTGGCCTGTGAGGCCATTTCAGAGGGCAGTGGAGAATCAACCACATTGCTGTGGCTCTGGAGTCACATGGAGGCCAGATTTCCTTCCCTAAAGGGCATTAGTGAACCAGCTGGGCTTTTCTGATAATTCACAACGGTTTCATTGTCATCAGTCGACTCTTAATTCCAAATTTTTAAAAATTGAATTCAAATTTCACCATCTGCCGTAGCGGGATTTGAACCCAGGTCCCCAGAACAGTATTCTGGGTTTCTCAATTAATAATCGAACGATAATACCACTCCCCCCAATGAACTGCAATATTCCACTTCCATACAGCCTGTCACTGCACATCTTGGATGGCCGGACCCAGGTTTGAACCTCAATTGCCCCAGCCACTCAGGGAACTTTCTAGAACGAGTGTTGTCACTGCTGATGTGGAAACTCCTTGTTGACATCTCTGGGTTAACGCCAGCTTTGAGTGAGGTGATTCTTGACTAATCTTTAAACCAAAACTGACCAGTGAGCCTTTGCAACATGAGCACATGTCACAAAACATTAAACTTATTTTCAGATTCTGTGTTGAGTAAACATTTTGGTGTAGCTTTCAGAACAAACCAATGACATTCATTAAAATGACAATTTATACATGCTGAAACCTGGATTTTAGATGGTTCACAGTTAATTGTAACAGCATAAACCAGTCTAGCAACAAAAACAAAACTATTATAATTCTGGGACACTCCATCAGGCCTGGAAACATCAACAGCTAATTGCTTCAGTTTTCAGATTCATCAGATATCCTGGGACTGAATCTTTGTTTTCAAACCTCCCCAACCTCCAACAAGGAGAGAGTACAATGAACATCACTTGCTGAACAGGGCCAAAGGACTCAATGGTCTCCCTCAGTTGCTACATTCCTCGGCACAGTTCTAACACTGATCCCTCTGTACAGTTCTGACACCGATCCCTCTGTAGAGTTCTGACACCGTTCCCTCTGCACCGTTCTGACACCGATCCCTCTGTACAGTTCTGACACCGATCCCTCTGTACAGTTCTGACACCGATCCCTCTGTACAGCTCTGACAACGTTCCCTCTGGACAGTTCTGACAGTTATTCCTTTGACAGTTCTGACACTGATCCCACTGTACAGTTCTGACACCGATCCCTCTGCACAGTTCTGACACCGTTCCCTCTGTATAGTTCTGACACTGATCTCACTGAAGAGATCTGACACCCTTCCCTCTGTAGAGTTCTGACACTGATCCCACTGTACAGTTCTGACACTGACCCTCTGTACAGTTCTGACACCGATCCCTCTGTACAGTTCTGACACCGATCCCTCAGTATAGTTCTGACACCGATCCCTCTCTATAGTTCTGATACTGATCCCACTGTACAGTTCAGACACTGAACCTCTGTACAGTTCTGACACCGATCCCTCAGTATAGTTCTGGCACTGATCCCTCTGTACGGTTCTGACACTGATCCCTCTGTACAGTTCTGACAGTGATCCCTCTGTACAATTCTGACACTGATCCCTCTGTACAGTTCTGGCACCGTTCCCTCTATACAGTTCTGACACCGATCCCTCTATACAGTTCTGACACTGATCCCACTGTACAGTTCGGACAGTGATCCTTCTGTATAGTTCTGACACCGATCCCTCTGTACAGTTCTGACACCGATCCCTCTATACAGTTCTGACACTGATCCCACTGTACAGTTCGGACAGTGATCCTTCTGTATAGTTCTGACACCGATCCCTCTGTACAGTTCTGACACCGCTCCCACTGTATAGACCTGACACTGATCCCTCTGCACAGGTCTGACACTAATCCCTCTGTATATTTCTGACACCATTCCCTGTGCACAGTTCTGACACCGATCCCTCTGCACAGTTCTGACACCGTTCCCTCTGTATAGTTCTGACACTGATCTCACTGAAGAGATCTGACACCCTTCCCTCTGTAGAGTTCTGACACTGATCCCACTGTACAGTTCTGACACTGACCCTCTGTACAGTTCTGACACCGATCCCTCTGTACAGTTCTGACACCGATCCCTCAGTATAGTTCTGACACCGTTCCCTCTCTATAGTTCTGATACTGATCCCACTGTACAGTTCAGACACTGAACCTCTGTACAGTTCTGACACCGATCCCTCAGTATAGTTCTGGCACTGATCCCTCTGTACGGTTCTGACACTGATCCCTCTGTACAGTTCTGACAGTGATCCCTCTGTACAATTCTGACACTGATCCCTCTGTACAGTTCTGGCACCGTTCCCTCTATACAGTTCTGACACCGATCCCTCTATACAGTTCTGACACTGATCCCACTGTACAGTTCGGACAGTGATCCTTCTGTATAGTTCTGACACCGATCCCTCTGTACAGTTCTGACACCGATCCCTCTATACAGTTCTGACACTGATCCCACTGTACAGTTCGGGCAGTGATCCTTCTGTATAGTTCTGACACCGATCCCTCTGTACAGTTCTGACACCGCTCCCACTGTATAGACCTGACACTGATCCCTCTGCACAGGTCTGACACTAATCCCTCTGTATATTTCTGACACCATTCCCTGTGCACAGTTCTGACACTGATCCCTCTATACAGTTCTCACACCGTTCTCTCTGCACAGTTCTGACACTGATCCATCTATACAATTCTGACACTGATCCCTCTGTAAAGTTCTGACACTGATCCCTCTGCACAGTTCTGACAGTGATCCCTCTGCACAGTTCTGACACCGATCCCTCTGTAAAGTTCTGGCACTGATCCCTCTGTACGGTTCTGACACTGATCCCTCTGTACAGTTCTGACAGTGATCCCTCTGTACAATTCTGACACCGATCCCTCTGTATAGTTCTGACACTGATCCCTCTGTACAGTTCTGACACCGATCCCTCTGTACAGTTCTGACACTGATCCCTCTGTACAGTTCTGACACCGATCCCTCTGTATAGTTCTGACACTGATCCCTCTGCACAGTTCTGACACCGTTCCCTCTGTACAGTTCTGACACCGATCCCTCTGTACAGTTCTGACACTGATCCCTCTGTACAGTTCTGACACTGATCCCTCTGTATAGTTCGGACACTGATCCCTCTGTACAGTTCTGACACCGATCCCTCTGTACAGTTCTGACACCGCTCCCACTGTATAGACCTGACACTGATCCCTCTGCACAGGTCTGACACTAATCCCTCTGTATATTTCTGACACCATTCCCTGTGCACAGTTCTGACACTGATCCCTCTATACAGTTCTCACACCGTTCTCTCTGCACAGTTCTGACACTGATCCATCTATACAATTCTGACACTGATCCCTCTGTAAAGTTCTGACACTGATCCCTCTGCACAGTTCTGACAGTGTTCCCTCTGCACAGTTCTGACACCGATCCCTCTGTAAAGTTCTGGCACTGATCCCTCTGTACGGTTCTGACACTGATCCCTCTGTACAGTTCTGACAGTGATCCCTCTGTACAATTCTGACACCGATCCCTCTGTATAGTTCTGACACTGATCCCTCTGTACAGTTCTGACACCGATCCCTCTGTACAGTTCTGACACTGATCCCTCTGTACAGTTCTGACACCGATCCCTCTGTATAGTTCTGACACTGATCCCTCTGCACAGTTCTGACACCGTTCCCTCTGTACAGTTCTGACACCGATCCCTCTGTACAGTTCTGACACTGATCCCTCTGTACAGTTCTGACACTGATCCCTCTGTATAGTTCGGACACTGATCCCTCTGTACAGTTCTGACACCGATCCCTCTGTACAGTTCTGACACCGCTCCCACTGTATAGACCTGACACTGATCCCTCTGCACAGGTCTGACACTAATCCCTCTGTATATTTCTGACACCATTCCCTGTGCACAGTTCTGACACTGATCCCTCTATACAGTTCTCACACCGTTCTCTCTGCACAGTTCTGACACTGATCCATCTATACAATTCTGACACTGATCCCTCTGTAAAGTTCTGACACTGATCCCTCTGCACAGTTCTGACAGTGATCCCTCTGCACAGTTCTGACACCGATCCCTCTGTAAAGTTCTGGCACTGATCCCTCTGTACGGTTCTGACACTGATCCCTCTGTACAGTTCTGACAGTGATCCCTCTGTACAATTCTGACACCGATCCCTCTGTAAAGTTCTGGCACTGATCCCTCTGTACAGTTCTGACACTGATCCCTCTGTACAGTTCTGACACCGTTCCCTCTATACAGTTCTGACACCGATCCCTCTATACAGTTCTTACACTGATCCCACTGTACAGTTTGGACAGTGATCCTTCTGTATAGTTCTGACACCGATCCCTCTGTACAGTTCTGACACCGATCCCTCTGTATAGTTCTGACACTGATCCCTCTGTACAGTTCTGACACCGATCTCTCTGTACAGTTCTGACACTGATCCCTCTGTACAGTTCTGACACTGATCCCTCTGTACAGTTCTGACACCGATCCCTCTGTATAGTTCTGACACTGATCCCTCTGCACAGTTCTGACACCGTTCCCTCTGTACAGTTCTGACACCGATCCCTCTGTACAGTTCTGACACCGTTCCCTCTGTACAGTTCGGACACCGATCCCTCTGTATAGTTCGGACACTGATCCCTCTGTACAGTTCTGGCACCGATCCCTCTGTACAATTCTGACACTGATCCCTCCGTATAGTTCAGACACTGATCTTTCTGTATAGTTCTGACACCGTTCCCTCTGTACAGTTCTAACACTGATCCTTCTGTACGGTTCTAACACCGTCCCCTCTGCACAGTTCTGACACTGATCCCTCTGTACAGTTCTGACACTGATGCCTCTGTACAGTTCGGACACTGATCCCTCTGCACAGTTCGGACACTGATCCCTCTGCACAGTTCTGACACCGATCCCTCAGTATAGTTCTGACACCGTTCCCTGTGTAAAGTTCTGACACTGATCCCTCTGCACAGTTCTGACAGTGATCCCTCTGCACAGTTCTGACACCGATCCCTCTGTACAGTTCTGGCACTGATCCCTCTGTACAGTTCTGACACTGAGCCCTCTGTACAGTTCTGACACCAATCCCTCTGTACAGTTCTGACACCGATCCCTCTGTACAGTTCGGACACCGATCCCACTGTACAGTTCGGACACTGGCCCTCTGTACTTTCTGACACTGCTCCCTCTGTACAGTTCTGACATTGATCCCTCTGTACAGTTCTGACACCGATCCCTCTGCACCGTTCTGACACCGATCCCTCTGTACAGCTCTGACACCGTTCCCTCTGGACAGTTCTGACACTGATTCCTTTGACAGTTCTGACACTGATCCCTCTGGACACTTCTGACACCGATCCCTCTGCACAGTTCTGACACCGTTCCCTCTGTATTGTTCTGACACTGATCCTACTGTATAGTTCTGACACCCTTCCCTCTGTAGAGTTCTGACACTGATTCCACTGTATAGTTCAGAAACTGATCACACTCTACAGTTCAGACACTGACCCTCTGTACAGTTCTGACACCGATCCCTCTGTACAGTTCTGACACCGTTCCCTCTGTCCAGTTCTGACACTGATCCCTCTGCACTGTTCTGACACTGATCATTCTGTACTGTTATGACACTGATCCCTCTGTTCTGTTCTGACACAGATCCCTCTGTCTAGTTCTGACACCGTTCCCTCAGTCCAGTTCTGACACCGTTCCCTCTGTACAGTTCTAACACTGATCCCTCTGTATAGTTCTGACATCGATCCCTCTGTATAGTTCTGACACTAATCCCTCTGTACATTCCTGACACTGATCCCTCTGTATAGTTCTGACACCGATCCCTCTGTACAGTTCTGACACTGATCCCTCTGTACAGTTCTGACACTGATCCCTCTGTACAGTTCTGACACCGATCCCTCTGTACAGTTCTGACACCGATCCCTCTGTACAGTTCTGACACCGATCCCTCTGTACAGTTCTGACACAGAACCCTCTGTAAGGTTCTGACACAGATCCCTCTGTACAGTTCTGACATCGATCCTTCTGTACAGTTCTGACACTGATCCCACTGTACAGTTCGGACAGTGATCCTTCTGTATAGTTCTGACACCGATCCCTCTGTACGGTTCTGACACTGATCCATCTGTACAGTTCTGACACTGATCCCTCTGCACAGTTCTGACACCGATCCCTCTGTACAGTTCTGACACCGATCCCTCTGCCCAGTTCTGACACAGAACCCTCTGTAAGGTTCTGACACTGATCCCTCTGTACAGTTCTGACATCGATCCTTCTGTACAGTTCTGACACTGATCCCACTGTACAGTTCGGACAGTGATCCCACTGTACAGTTCGGACAGTGATCCTTCTGTATAGTTCTGACACCGATCCCTCTGTACGGTTCTGACACTCATCCCACTGTACAGTTCTGACACTGATGCCTCTGTACAGTTCGGACACCGATCCCTCAGCATAGTTCTGACACCGTCCGCTCTGCACAGTTCTGACACTGATCCCTCTGTACAGTTCTGACACTGATGCCTCTGTACAGTTCGGACACCGATCCCTCAGCATAGTTCTGACACCGATCCCTCTGTACAGTTCTGACACTGATCCCTCTGCACAGTTCTGACACAGATCCCTCTGTACAGTTCTGAAACTGATCCCTTTGTACAGTTCTGACACCGATCCCGCTGTACAGTTCTGACACCGATCCCTCTGTACAGTTCTGACACCGATCCCTTTGTACAGTTCTGACACTCATCCCACTGTACAGTTCGGACAGTGATCCTTCTGTATAGTTCTGACACCGATCCCTCTGTACAGTTCGGACAGTGATCCCTCAGTACAGTTCTGACACTGATGCCTCTGTAAAGTTCGGACACCGATCCCTCAGTATAGTTCTGACACCGTTCCCTCTGTAAAGTTCTGACACTGATCCCTCTGCACAGTTCTGACAGTGATCCCTCTGTACAGTTCTGACATTGATCCCTCTGTACAGTTCTGACACCGATCCCTCTGCACCGTTCTGACACCGATCCCTCTGTACAGCTCTGACACCGTTCCCTCTGGACAGTTCTGACACTGATTCCTTTGACAGTTCTGACACTGATCCCTCTGGACACTTCTGACACCGATCCCTCTGCACAGTTCTGACACCGTTCCCTCTGTATTGTTCTGACACTGATCCTACTGTATAGTTCTGACACCCTTCCCTCTGTAGAGTTCTGACACTGATTCCACTGTATAGTTCAGAAACTGATCACACTCTACAGTTCAGACACTGACCCTCTGTACAGTTCTGACACCGATCCCTCTGTACAGTTCTGACACCGTTCCCTCTGTCCAGTTCTGACACTGATCCCTCTGCACTGTTCTGACACTGATCATTCTGTATTGTTCTGACACTGATCCCTCTGCACTGTTCTGACACTGATCATTCTGTACTGTTATGACACTGATCCCTCTGTTCTGTTCTGACACAGATCCCTCTGTCTAGTTCTGACACCGTTCCCTCAGTCCAGTTCTGACACCGTTCCCTCTGTACAGTTCTAACACTGATCCCTCTGTATAGTTCTGACATCGATCCCTCTGTATAGTTCTGACACTAATCCCTCTGTACATTCCTGACACTGATCCCTCTGTATAGTTCTGACACCGATCCCTCTGTACAGTTCTGACACTGATCCCTCTGTACAGTTCTGACACTGATCCCTCTGTACAGTTCTGACACCGATCCCTCTGTACAGTTCTGACACCGATCCCTCTGTACAGTTCTGACACCGATCCCTCTGTACAGTTCTGACACAGAACCCTCTGTAAGGTTCTGACACAGATCCCTCTGTACAGTTCTGACATCGATCCTTCTGTACAGTTCTGACACTGATCCCACTGTACAGTTCGGACAGTGATCCTTCTGTATAGTTCTGACACCGATCCCTCTGTACGGTTCTGACACTGATCCATCTGTACAGTTCTGACACTGATCCCTCTGCACAGTTCTGACACCGATCCCTCTGTACAGTTCTGACACCGATCCCTCTGCCCAGTTCTGACACAGAACCCTCTGTAAGGTTCTGACACTGATCCCTCTGTACAGTTCTGACATCGATCCTTCTGTACAGTTCTGACACTGATCCCACTGTACAGTTCGGACAGTGATCCCACTGTACAGTTCGGACAGTGATCCCACTGTACAGTTCGGACAGTGATCCTTCTGTATAGTTCTGACACCGATCCCTCTGTACGGTTCTGACACTCATCCCACTGTACAGTTCTGACACTGATGCCTCTGTACAGTTCGGACACCGATCCCTCAGCATAGTTCTGACACCGTCCGCTCTGCACAGTTCTGACACTGATCCCTCTGTACAGTTCTGACACTGATGCCTCTGTACAGTTCGGACACCGATCCCTCAGCATAGTTCTGACACCGATCCCTCTGTACAGTTCTGACACTGATCCCTCTGCACAGTTCTGACACAGATCCCTCTGTACAGTTCTGAAACTGATCCCTTTGTACAGTTCTGACACCGATCCCGCTGTACAGTTCTGACACCGATCCCTCTGTACAGTTCTGACACTCATCCCACTGTACAGTTCGGACAGTGATCCTTCTGTATAGTTCTGACACCGATCCCTCTGTACAGTTCGGACAGTGATCCTTCTGTATAGTTCTGACAGCGATCCCTCTGTACAGTTCTGACACCGATCTATCTGTACAGTTCGGACAGTGATCCTTCTGTATAGTTCTGACACCGATCCCTTTGTACAGTTCTGACACTGATCCCACTGTACAGTTCGGACAGTGATCCTTCTGTATAGTTCTGACACCGATCCCTCTGTACAGTTCGGACAGTGATCCTTCTGTATAGTTCTGACACCGATCTCTCTGTACAGTTCTGACACCATTCCCTCTGTACAGTTCTGACACCGATCCCTCTGTACAGTTCTGACACCGATCCCTCTGTACAGTTCTGACACCGATCCCTCTGTACAGTTCTGACACCGATCCCTCAGTATAGTTCTGACACCGTTCCCTCTGTAAAGATCTGACACTGATCCCTCTGCACAGTTCTGACAGTGATCCCTCTGTTCAGTTCTGACAGTGATCTCTCTGTTCAGTTCTGACACCGATCCCTCTGTAAGGTTCTGGCACTGATCCCACTGCACAGTTCGGACAGTGATCCTTCTGTATATTCTGACACCGATCCCTCTGTACAGTTCTGACACTGATCCCTCTGTATAATTCTGACACTGATCCCTCTGCACAGTTCTGACACTGTTCCCTCTGTACAGTTCTGACACCGTTCCCTCTGTACAGTTCTGACACCGTTCCCTCTGTACAGTTCTGACACCGATCCCTCTGTACAGTTCTGACACTGATCCCTCTGTATAGTTCGGACACTGATCCTTCTGTACAGTTCTGACACCGTTCCCTCTGTACAGTTCTGACACTGATCCCTCTGTACGGTTCTGACACCGATCCATCTGTCCAGTTCTGACACCGATCCCTCAGTATAGTTCTGACACCGTTCCCTCTGTAAAGTTCTGACACTGATCCTTCTGTACAGTTCTGACACCGTTCCCTCTGTACAGTTCTGACACTGATCCCTCTGTACGGTTCTGACACCGATCCATCTGTCCAGTTCTGACACCGATCCCTCAGTATAGTTCTGACACCGTTCCCTCTGTATAGTTCTGACACTGATCCCTCTGCACAGTTCTGACACCGTCCGCTCTGCACAGTTCTGACACTGATCCCTCAGTACAGTTCTGACACTGATGCCTCTGTAAAGTTCGGACACCGATCCCTCAGTATAGTTCTGACACCGTTCCCTCTGTAAAGTTCTGACACTGATCCCTCTGCACAGTTCTGACAGTGATCCCTCTGTACAGTTCTGACACCGTTCCCTCTGTACAGTTCTGACACTGATCCCTCTGTACGGTTCTGACACCGATCCATCTGTCCAGTTCTGACACCGATCCCTCAGTATAGTTCTGACACCGTTCCCTCTGTAAAGTTCTGACACTGATCCTTCTGTACAGTTCTGACACCGTTCCCTCTGTACAGTTCTGACACTGATCCCTCTGTACGGTTCTGACACCGATCCATCTGTCCAGTTCTGACACCGATCCCTCAGTATAGTTCTGACACCGTTCCCTCTGTATAGTTCTGACACTGATCCCTCTGCACAGTTCTGACACCGTCCGCTCTGCACAGTTCTGACACTGATCCCTCAGTACAGTTCTGACACTGATGCCTCTGTAAAGTTCGGACACCGATCCCTCAGTATAGTTCTGACACCGTTCCCTCTGTAAAGTTCTGACACTGATCCCTCTGCACAGTTCTGACAGTGATCCCTCTGTACAGTTCTGACACAGATCCCTCTGTAAGGTTCTGACACTGATCCCTCTGTACAGTTCTGACATCGATCCTTCTGTTCAGTTCTGACACAGATCCCTCTGTACAGTTCTGACACTGATCCCTCTGCACAGTTCTGACAGTGATCCCTCTGTACAGTTCTGACACTGATCCCTCTGTACAGTTCTGACACCGATCCCTCTGTACAGTTCTGACACCGTTCCCTCTGTACAGTTCTGACAGTGATCCCTCTGTACAGTTCTGACAGTGATCCCTCTGTACAGTTCTGACACCGATCCCTCTGCACAGTTCTGACACTGATCCCTCTGTACAGTTCTGACACTGATCCCTCTGTACAGTTCTGACACTGATCCCTCTGTACAGTTCTGACACAGATCCCTCTGTACAGTTCTGACACTGATCCCTCTGTACAGTTCTGACACCGTTCCCTCTGTACAGTTCTGACACCGATCCCTCTGTACAGTTCTGACACTGATCCCTCTGTATAGTTCTCACACCGTTCCCTCTGCACAGTGAGAACATAGAACATAGAACAATACAGCACAGAAAAGCCCCTGCGGCCCACGATGTTGTGCCGAACATTTGTCCTAGCTTATGCACCCATCCATGTACCTATCCAATTGCCGCTTAAAGGTCACCATAGATTCTGACTCTACCACTCCCACAGGCAGTGTATTCCATGCTCCCACCACTCGCTGGGTAAAGAACCCACCCCTGACATCTCCCCTATACCTTCCACCCTTCACCTTAAATTTATGTCCCCTTGTAACACTCTGTTGTTCCGGAGAAAAAGTTTCTGACTGTCTACTCTATCTATTCCCCTGATCATCTTACAAACCTCTATCAAGTCACCCCTCATCCTTCGCCTTTCCAATGAGAAAAGGCCTAGCACTCTCAACTTATCCACGTACGACCTACTCTCCATTCCAGGCAACATCCTGGCAAATCTTCTCAGCACCCTCTCCAAAGCTTCCACATCTTTCCTAAAGTGAGGCGACCAGAACTGCACACAGTACTCCAAATGTGGCCTAACCAAAGTCCTGTACAGTTGCAACATCACTTCACGACTCTTGAATTCAATCCCTCTGCTAATGAACGCTAATACACCATAGGCCTTCTTACAAGCTCTATCCACCTGAGTGGCAACTTTCAAAGATCTAGGAACATAGATCCCAAGATCCCTCTGTTCCTCCACCTCACTAAGAACCCTACCGTTAACCCTGTATTCCGCATTCTTATTTGTCCTTCCAAAATGGACAACCTCACACTTGGCAGGGTTGAACTCCATCGGCCACTCCTCAGCCCAGCTCTGCATCATATCGAAGTCCCTTTGCAGCCGACAACAGCCCTCCTCACTATCCACAACTCCACCAATCTTCGTATCATCTGCAAATTTACTGACCCACCCTTCGACTCCCTCATCCAAGTTCTGACACCGATCCCTCTGTACGGTTCTGACACCGATCCCTCTGTACAGTTCGGACACTGATCCGTCTGTCCAGTTTGGACAATGATCCCTCTGTCCAGTTCTGACACCTATCCCTCTGTACTGTTCTGACACCTATCCCTCTGTACAATTCTGACACCGATCCCTCTGCACAGTTCTAACAGTGGTCCTCTGTACAGTTCTGACACCGATCCCTCTGTACAGTTCTAACAGTGATCCCTCTGTGCAGTTCTGACACCGTCCGCTCTGCACAGTTCTGACACTGATCCCTCTGTACAGTTCTGACACTGATGCCTCTGTACAGTTCGGACACCGATCCCTCAGCATAGTTCTGACACCGATCCCTCTGTACAGTTCTGACACTGATCCCTCTGCACAGTTCTGACACAGATCCCTCTGTACAGTTCTGAAACTGATCCCTTTGTACAGTTCTGACACCGATCCCTCTGTACAGTTCTGACACCGATCCCTCTGTACAGTTCTGACACCGATCCCTTTGTACAGTTCTGACACTCATCCCACTGTACAGTTCGGACAGTGATCCTTCTGTATAGTTCTGACACCGATCCCTCTGTACAGTTCGGACAGTGATCCTTCTGTATAGTTCTGACAGCGATCCCTCTGTACAGTTCTGACACTGATCCCACTGTACAGTTCGGACAGTGATCCTTCTGTATAGTTCTGACACCGATCCCTCTGTACAGTTCGGACAGTGATCCTTCTGTATAGTTCTGACACCGATCTCTCTGTACAGTTCTGACACCATTTCCTCTGTACAGTTCTGACACCGATCCCTCTGTACAGTTCTGACACCGATCCCTCTGTACAGTTCTGACACCGATCCCTCTGTACAGTTCTGACACCGATCCCTCAGTATAGTTCTGACACCGTTCCCTCTGTAAAGATCTGACACTGATCCCTCTGCACAGTTCTGACAGTGATCCCTCTGTTCAGTTCTGACAGTGATCTCTCTGTTCAGTTCTGACACCGATCCCTCTGTAAGGTTCTGGCACTGATCCCACTGCACAGTTCGGACAGTGATCCTTCTGTATATTCTGACACCGATCCCTCTGTACAGTTCTGACACTGATCCCTCTGTATAATTCTGACACTGATCCCTCTGCACAGTTCTGACATTGTTCCCTCTGTACAGTTCTGACACCGTTCCCTCTGTACAGTTCTGACACCGTTCCCTCTGTACAGTTCTGACACCGATCCCTCTGTACAGTTCTGACACTGATCCCTCTGTATAGTTCGGACACTGATCCTTCTGTACAGTTCTGACACCGTTCCCTCTGTACAGTTCTGACACTGATCCCTCTGTACGGTTCTGACACCGATCCATCTGTCCAGTTCTGACACCGATCTCTCAGTATAGTTCTGACACCGTTCCCTCTGTAAAGTTCTGACACTGATCCCTCTGTACGGTTCTGACACCGATCCATCTGTAAAGTTCTGACACTGATCCCTCTGTATAGTTCTGACACTGATCCCTCTGCACAGTTCTGACACCGTCCGCTCTGCACAGTTCTGACACTGATCCCTCAGTACAGTTCTGACACTGATGCCTCTGTAAAGTTCGGACACCGATCCCTCAGTATAGTTCTGACACCGTTCCCTCTGTAAAGTTCTGACACTGATCCCTCTGCACAGTTCTGACAGTGATCCCTCTGTACAGTTCTGACACAGATCCCTCTGTAAGGTTCTGACACTGATCCCTCTGTACAGTTCTGACATCGATCCTTCTGTTCAGTTCTGACACAGATCCCTCTGTACAGTTCTGACACTGATCCCTCTGCACAGTTCTGACAGTGATCCCTCTGTACAGTTCTGACACTGATCCCTCTGTACAGTTCTGACACCGATCCCTCTGTACAGTTCTGACACCGTTCCCTCTGTACAGTTCTGACAGTGATCCCTCTGTACAGTTCTGACAGTGATCCCTCTGTACAGTTCTGACACCGATCCCTCTGCACAGTTCTGACACTGATCCCTCTGTACAGTTCTGACACTGATCCCTCTGTACAGTTCTGACACTGATCCCTCTGTACAGTTCTGACACAGATCCCTCTGTACAGTTCTGACACAGATCCCTCTGTACAGTTCTGACACAGATCCCTCTGTACAGTTCTGACACTGATCCCTCTGTACAGTTCTGACACCGTTCCCTCTGTACAGTTCTGACACTGATCCCTCTGTATAGTTCTCACACCGTTCCCTCTGCACAGTGAGAACATAGAACATAGAACAATACAGCACAGAAAAGCCCCTGCGGCCCACGATGTTGTGCCGAACATTTGTCCTAGCTTATGCACCCATCCATGTACCTATCCAATTGCCGCTTAAAGGTCACCATAGATTCTGACTCTACCACTCCCACAGGCAGTGTATTCCATGCTCCCACCACTCGCTGGGTAAAGAACCCACCCCTGACATCTCCCCTATACCTTCCACCCTTCACCTTAAATTTATGTCCCCTTGTAACACTCTGTTGTTCCGGAGAAAAAGTTTCTGACTGTCTACTCTATCTATTCCCCTGATCATCTTACAAACCTCTATCAAGTCACCCCTCATCCTTCGCCTTTCCAATGAGAAAAGGCCTAGCACTCTCAACTTATCCACGTACGACCTACTCTCCATTCCAGGCAACATCCTGGCAAATCTTCTCAGCACCCTCTCCAAAGCTTCCACATCTTTCCTAAAGTGAGGCGACCAGAACTGCACACAGTACTCCAAATGTGGCCTAACCAAAGTCCTGTACAGTTGCAACATCACTTCACGACTCTTGAATTCAATCCCTCTGCTAATGAACGCTAATACACCATAGGCCTTCTTACAAGCTCTATCCACCTGAGTGGCAACTTTCAAAGATCTAGGAACATAGATCCCAAGATCCCTCTGTTCCTCCACCTCACTAAGAACCCTACCGTTAACCCTGTATTCCGCATTCTTATTTGTCCTTCCAAAATGGACAACCTCACACTTGGCAGGGTTGAACTCCATCGGCCACTCCTCAGCCCAGCTCTGCATCATATCGAAGTCCCTTTGCAGCCGACAACAGCCCTCCTCACTATCCACAACTCCACCAATCTTCGTATCATCTGCAAATTTACTGACCCACCCTTCGACTCCCTCATCCAAGTTCTGACACCGATCCCTCTGTACGGTTCTGACACCGATCCCTCTGTACAGTTCGGACACTGATCCGTCTGTCCAGTTTGGACAATGATCCCTCTGTCCAGTTCTGACACCTATCCCTCTGTACTGTTCTGACACCTATCCCTCTGTACAATTCTGACACCGATCCCTCTGCACAGTTCTAACAGTGGTCCTCTGTACAGTTCTGACACCGATCCCTCTGTACAGTTCTAACAGTGATCCCTCTGTGCAGTTCTGACACTGATCCCTCTGTACAGTTCTGACACCAATCCCTCTGTACTGTTCTGACACTGTTCCCTCTGCACTGTTCTGACACCGATCCCTCTGTACAGTTCTGATACTGATCCCTCTGTACAGTTCTGACACTGATCCCTCTGTACAGTTCTGACACTGATCCCTCTGTACAGTTCTGACACCGATCCCTCTGTACTGTTCTGACACTGATCATTCTGTACTGTTCTGACACTGTTCCCTCTGTACAGTTCTAACAGTGATCCCTCTGTACAGTTCTGACACTGATCCCTCTGAACAGTTCTGACACTGATCCCTCTGAACAGTTCTGACACTGATCCCTCTGTACAGTTCTGACACAGATCCCTCTGTACAGTTCTGACACTGATCCCTCTGTACAGTTCTGACACAGATCCCTCTGTACAGTTCTGACACAGATCCCTCTGTACAGTTCTGACACAGTTCCCTCTGTACAGTTCTGACACTGATCCCTCTGTATAGTTCTGACGTTGATCCCTCTGTACAGTTCTGACACCGATCCCTCTGAACAGTTCTGACACAGATCCCTCTGTACAGTTCTGACACAGATCCCTCTGTACAGTTCTGACACAGTTCCCTCTGTACAGTTCTGACACAGATCCCTCTGTACAGTTCTGACACAGTTCCCTCTGTACAGTTCTGACAGTGATCCCTCTGTATAGTTCTGACACCGATCCCTCTGTACAGTTCTGACACTGATCCCTCTGTACAGTTCTGACACCGATTCCTCTGTAAGCTCTGACACCGATCCCTCTGTACATTTCTGACAGTGATCCATCAGTACGGTTCTGACACTGATCCCTCTGTACGGTTCTGACACGGAACCCTCTGCACAGTTCTGACACTGATCCCTCTGTACAGTTCGGACACTGATCCCTCTGCATAGTTCTGACACTGAACCCTCTGTACAGTTCTGACACTGAACCCCGTGTACAGTTCTGACCCCGTTCCCTCTGTACAGTTCTGACACCGATCCCTCTGTACAGTTCTGACACCGATCCCTCTGTACGATTCTGACACTGATCCCTCTGTACAGTTCTGACACCGATCCCTCTGTACTGTTCTGACACCGATCCCTCTGTACTGTTCTGACACCGATCCCTCTGTACAGCTCTGACACTGATCCCTCTGTACAGCTCTGACACCGATCCCTCTGTGCAGTTCTGACACCGATCCCTCTGTACTGTTCTGACACCGATCCCTCTGTACAGCTCTGACTCTGATCCCTCTGTAAAGTTCTGACACCGTTCCCTCTGTACATTCCTGACACTGATCCCTCTGGACAGTTCTGACACTGATCCCTCTATACGGTTCTGACACCATTCCCTCTGTATAGTTCTGACACCGATCCCTCTGTACAGTTCTGACACCGATCCCTCTGTACTGTTCTGACACTGATCCCTCTGTACTGTTCTGACACTGATCATTCTGTACTGTTCTGACACTGACCCCTCTGTACTGTTCTGACACAGATCCCTCTGTACAGTTCTGACACTGATCCCTCTGTACAGTTCTGACACTGATCCCTCTGTACAGTTCTGACACGGTTCCCTCTGTCCAGTTCTGACACCGATCCATCTGCACAGTTCTGACAGTGATCCCTCTGTACAGTTCTGACCCCGTTCACTCAGTACAGTTCTGACACCGATCCATCTGTACAGTTCTGACACTGATCCCTCTCTCTAGTTCTGACACCGCTCCCACTGTAAAGACCTGACACTGATCCCTCTGCACAGGTCTGACACTAATCCCTCTGTATATTTCTGACACCATTCCCTGTGCACAGTTCTGACACTGATCCATCTATACAATTCTGACACTGATCCCTCTGTACTGTTCTGACACTGATCCCTCTGTACAGTTCTGACACTGAACCCTCTGTACAGTTCTGACACTGATCCCTCAGTACAGTTCAGACCCCGTTCCCTCTGTACAGTTCTGACACCGATCCCTCTGTACATTCCTGACACTGATCCCTCTGTACAGTTCTGACCCCGTTCCCTCTGTACAGATCTGACACCGTTCCTCTGTACAGTTCTGACACTGATCCCTCTGTACAGTTCTGACACCGAACCCTCTGTACAGTTCTGACACTAATCCCTCTGTACAGTTCTGACACTGATCCCTCTGTACAGTTCTGTCACCGAACCCTCTGCAGAGTTCTGACACTGATCCCTCTGTACAGTTCTGACACCGAACCCTCTGTACAGTTCTGACACTGATCCCTCTGTACAGTTCTGACACCGTTCCCTCTACAGAGTACTGACACCATTCCCTCTGTACAGTTCTGACACTGATCCCTCTGTACAGTTCTGACACGGATCCCTGTGTACAGTTCTGACACCGATGCCTCTGTACAGTTCTGACACCGTTCCCTCTGTACAGTTCTGACACCGATCCCTCTGTACAGTTCTGACACCGAACCCTCTGTACAGTTCTGACACTAATCCCTCTGTACAGTTCTGACACCGTTCCCTCTGAACAGTTCTGACACCGTTCCCTCTGAACAGTTCTGACACCGTTCCCTCTGTACAGCTCTGACACTGATCCCTCTGTACAGTTCTGACACCGATCCATCTGCACAGTTCTGACAGTGATCCCTCTGTACAGTTCTAACACTGATCCCTCTGTACAGTTCTGACACCGTTCCCTCTGAACAGTTCTGACACCGTTCCCTCTGAACAGTTCTGACACCGTTCCCTCTGTACAGCTCTGACACTGATCCCTCTGTACAGTTCTGACACCGATCCATCTGCACAGTTCTGACAGTGATCCCTCTGTACAGTTCTAACACTGATCCCTCTGTACTGTTCTGACACCGTTCCCTCTGAACAGCTCTGACACCGATCACTCTGTACAGCTCTGACAGCGTTCACTCTGTAAAGTTCTGACACCGATTCCTCTATGCAGTTCTGACACCGTTCCCTCTGCATAGTTCTGACACTGATCCCTCTGCACAGTTCTGACACCGATCCCTCTGTACAGTTCTGACACTGATCCCTCTGTACAGTTCGGACACTGATCCTTCTGTACAGTTCTGACACCGATCCCTCTGTACAGTTCTGACACCGATCCCTCTGTACTGTTCTGACACTGATCCCTCTGTACAGTTCTGACACTGCTCCCCCTGTACTGTTCTGACACCGTTCCCTCTGTACAGTTCTAACATCGTTCCCTCTGAACAGTTCTGACACTGATCCCTCTGTACAGTTCTGACACCGATCCCACTGTAAGCTCTAACACTGATCCCTCTGTACAGTTCTGACACTGATCCCTCTGTAGTGTTCTGACACTGATCCCTCTGTCCAGTTCGGACACTGATCCCTCTGTCCAGTTCGGACACTGATCCCTCTGTCCAGTTCGGACACTGATCCCTCTGTCCAGTTCGGACACCGATCCCTCTGCACAGTTCTGACATGGATCCCTCTGCACAGTTCTGACACCGATTCTTCTGTACGGTTCTGACACTGATCTCTCTGTACAGTTCTGACACTGATCTCTCTGTACAGTTCTAACACTGATTCCTCTGTACAGTTTTGACACTGATCCCTCTGAACAGTTCTAACACTGATCCCTCTGTACGGTTCCGACACTGATCCCTCTGAACGGTTCTAACACCGATCCCTCTGTACGGTTCTGACACTGATCCCTCTGTACAGTTTTGACACTGATCCCTCTGTACAGTTCTGACATTGATCCCTCTGTCCAGTTCGGACACTGATCCCTCTGTCCAGTTCGGACACTGATCCCTCTGTCCAGTTCGGACACTGATCCCTCTGTCCAGTTCGGACACCGATCCCTCTGTACAGTTCTGACACCGTGCCCTCTGCATAGTTCTGACACTGATCCCTCTGTACAGTTCTGACACCGATCCCTCTGTACAGTTCTGACACCGATCCCTCTGTACAGTTCTGACACCGATCCCTCTGTACAGTTCTGACACTGATCCCTCTGTACAGTTCTGACACCGATCCCTCTGTACAGTTCTGACACCGTTCCCTCTGCATAGTTCTGACACTGATCCCTCTGTACAGTTCTGACACTGATCCCTCTGCACAGTTCTGACACCGATCCCTCTGCACAGTTCTGACACCGTTCCCTCTGTACAGTTCTGACACTGATCCCTCAGTACAGTTCTGACACCGATCCATCTGTACAGTTCTGACACTGATCCCTCTCTCTAGTTCTGACACCGCTCCCACTGTAAAGACCTGACACTGATCCCTCTGCACAGGTCTGACACTAATCCCTCTGTATATTTCTGACACCATTCCCTGTGCACAGTTCTGACACAGATCCATCTATACAATTCTGACACTGATCCCTCTGTACTGTTCTGACACTGATCCCTCTGTACAGTTCTGACACTGAACCCTCTGTACAGTTCTGACACTGATCCCTCAGTACAGTTCTGACCCCGTTCCCTCTGTACAGATCTGACACCGTTCCTCTGTACATAGAACATAGAACATAGAAGAATACAGCGCAGTACAGGCCCTTGGGCCCTCGATGTTGCGCCGATCCAAGCCCACCTAAACTACACTAACCCACTATCCTCCATATACCTATCCAATGCCCTCTTAAATGCCCATAAAGAGGGAGAGTCCACCACTGTTACTGGCAGGGCATTCCATGAACTAACGACTCGCTGAGTGAAGAACCTACCCCTAACATCAGTCCTATATCTACCCCCCCTTAATTTAAAGCTATGCCCCCTTGTAATACCCGACTCAATACGCGGGAAAAGGTTCATACTGTCGACCCTATCTAACCCCCTAATCATCTTGTACACCTCAATCAAGTCACCCCTAAACCTTCTTTTCTCTAGAGAAAACAGCCCCAAGTGCCTCAGTCTTTCCTCATACGATTTTCCTTCCATACCAGGCAACATCCTGGTAAACCTCCTCTGCACCCGTTCCAATGCCTCCACATCCTTCCTATAGTATGGCGACCAAAACTGCACACAATATTCCAGATGCGGCCGTACCAGAGTCTTATACAACTGCATCATGACCTCAGGACTCCGGAACTCAATTCCTCTACCAATAAAAGCCAGTACGCCATATGCCTTCCTCACCGCACTATTTACCTGGGTGGCAACTTTCAGAGATCTGTGTACATGGACACCAAGATCCCTCTGCTCATCCACACTACCAAGTATCCGACCGTTAGCCCAGTACCCCATCTTTTTGTTATTCTTCCCAAAGTGAATCACCTCGCACTTAGCTACATTAAATTCCATCTGCCACCTTTCTGCCCAGCTCTGCAGCTTCTCTATATCCTGCTGTAACCTGCCACATGCTTCCTCACTGTCAACAACTCCTCCGACTTTCGTATCATCCGCAAACTTGCTCACCCAACCTTCTAACCCCTCTTCCAGGTCATTTATAAAACTGACAAACAGCAATGGTCCCAAAACAGATCCTTGCGGAACACCGCTAGTGACGGCACTCCATGAAGAAACTTTGCCATCAACTACTACCCTCTGTCTTCTTCCATCCAGCCAATTTCTAATCCAAACCTCCAACTCACCCTCAATGCCATATCTCCGTATTTTCTGCAGTAGCCTACCATGGGGAACCTTATCAAACGCCTTACTAAAATCCATATATACCACATCTACCGCTTTCCCCTCATCAACCTCCTTCGTCACCTTTTCAAAGAATTCAATAAGGTTTGTGAGGCACGACTTGCCCTTCACAAAACCATGCTGACTATCCTTGATCACATTATTCCTATCCAGATGTGCATAAATCCTATCCCTTACAATTCTCTCTAAGACTTTGCCCACAACAGAAGTGAGACTCACCGGCCTATAGTTACTAGGGCTATCCCTACTCCCCTTTTTGAACAAGGGAACCACATTTGCTATCCTCCAGTCTTCTGGGACTACTCCTGTAGACAAAGAGGACATAAAAATCAAGGCCAATGGCTCTGCAATCTCCTCCCTTGCTTCCCAGAGAATCCTAGGATAAATGCCATCAGGCCCAGGGGACTTATCTATTTTCACCTTTTCCAGGATTTCCAACACCTCTTCTCTACATACCTCAAAGCCATCCATTCTACTTATTTGTGCCTCAGTATTCTCATCGACAACAATGCCCTGTTCCTGAGTGAATACTGAAGAAAAGTATTCATTCAGTGTCTCCCCAATCTCTTCCGCCTCCACACGCAACTTCCCCCTACTATCCTTGACTGGACCTATTCCTACCCTAGTCATTCTTTTATTCCTAACATACCTATAGAAAGCCTTAGGGTTTTCCCTAATCCTATCTACTAAGGACCTTTCATGTCCCCTCCTTGCTGCTTTTAGCTCTCTCTTCAGGTCCTTCCTGGCTACCCTATAACTCTCAATCGCCCCAATTGAACCTTCACGTCTCATCTTGAGATAGGCCGCCCTCTTCCATTTAACAAGGGATTAAAATTCCTTATTAAACCACGGCTCCCTCGCACGACCCTTTCCTTCCTGCCTGACAGGTACATAATTATCAAGGACACTCAATAGTTGCCCCTTGAACAAGTTCCACATATCATTTACACTCTTGCCTTGGAGTCTACTTTTCCAAGCCACACATCCTAAGTCATGCCTCACCGCATCATAATTTCCCTTACCCCAGCTATAATTCTTGCCCTGTAGTACACACTTATCCCTCTCCATCACGAGTGTAAAAATCACCGAATTAAAAAATCACAGTTCTGACACTGATCCCTCTGTACAGTTCTGACACCGAACCCTCTGTACAGTTCTGACACTGATCCCTCTGTACAGTTCTGACACTGATCCCTCTGTACAGTTCTGTCACCGAACCCTCTGCAGAGTTCTGACACGGATCCCTCTGTACAGTTCTGACATGGATCCCTCTGTACAGCTCTGACACTGATCCCTCTGTACAGTTCTGACACTGATCCATCTGCACAGTTCTGACAGTGATCCCTCTCTACAGTTCTGACACTGATCCCTCTGAAGAGTTCTGACACCGATCCCTCTGTACAGCTCTGACACTGATTCCTCTGTACAGTTCTGACACCGATCCCTCTGCACAGTTCTGACAGTGATCCCTCTGTACAGTTCTGACACCGTTCCCTCTCAACAGCTCTGACACCGATCACTCTGTACAGCTCTGACACCGTTCCCTCTACAGAGTACTGACACCGTTCCCTCTGTACAGTTCTGACACTGATCCCTCTGTACAGTTCTGACACGGATCCCTGTGTACAGTTCTGACACCGATGCCTCTGTACAGTTCTGACACCGTTCCCTCTGTACAGTTCTGACACCGATCCCTCTGTACAGTTCTGACACCGATCCCTCTGTACAGTTCTGACACCGATCCCTCTGTACAGTTCTGACACCGTTCCCTCTGAACAGTTCTGACCGTTCCCTCTGAACAGTTCTGACACCGTTCCCTCTGTACAGCTCTGACACTGATCCCTCTGTACAGTTCTGACACCGATCCATCTGCACAGTTCTGACAGTGATCCCTCTGTACAGTTCTAACACTGATCCCTCTGTACAGTTCTGACACCGTTCCCTCTGAACAGCTCTGACACCGTTCCCTCTGAACAGCTCTGAGACCGATCACTCTGTACAGCTCTGACAGCGTTCACTCTGTAAAGTTCTGACACCGATTCCTCTATGCAGTTCTGACACCGTTCCCTCTGCATAGTTCTGACACTGATCCCTCTGCACAGTTCTGACACCGATCCCTCTGTACAGTTCTGACACTGATCCCTCTGTACAGTTCGGACACTGATCCCTCTGTACAGTTCTGACACTGATCCCTCTGTACAGTTCTGACACCGATCCCTCTGTACAGTTCTGACACCGATCCCTCTGTACAGTTCTGACACTGATCCCTCTGTCCAGTTCGGACACTGATCCCTCTGTCCAGTTCGAACACTGATCCCTCTGTCCAGTTCGGACACTGATCCCTCTGTCCAGTTCGGACACTGATCCCTCTGTCCAGTTCGGACACTGATCCCTCTGTCCAGTTCGGACACCGATCCCTCTGTACAGTTCTGACACCGTGCCCTCTGCATAGTTCTGACACTGATCCCTCTGTACAGTTCTGACACCGATCCCTCTGTACAGTTCTGACACCGATCCCTCTGTACAGTTCTGACACTGATCCCTCTGTACAGTTCTGACACCGATCCCTCTGTACAGTTCTGACACCGTTCCCTCTGCATAGTTCTGACACTGATCCCTCTGTACGGTTCTGACACTGATCCCTCTGTACGGTTCTGACACTGATCCCTCTGCACAATTCTGACACCGTTCCCTCTGTACAGTTCTGCCACTGATCCCTCTGTACAGTTCTGACACTGATCCCTCTGTACAGTTCTGACGCCGATCCCTCTGTACAGTTCTGACACCGTTCCCTCTGTACAGTTCTGACACCGATTCCTCTGTACAGTTCTGACACCGTTCCCTCTGCACAGTTCTGACACCGTTCCCTCTGCACAGTTCTGACACCGTTCCCTCTGCACAGTTCTGACACTGAACCCTCTGTACGGTTCTGACACTGATCCCTCTGTACGGTTCTGACACTGATCCCTCTGCACAATTCTGACACCGTTCCCTCTGTACAGTTCTGACACTGATCCCTCTGTACAGTTCTGACACCGATCCCTCTGTACAGTTCTGACACCGATCCCTCTGTACAGTTCTGACACCGTTCACTCTGTACAGTTCTGACACCGATCCCTCTGTACAGTTCTGACACCGATTCCTCTGTACGCTTCTGACACCGATCCCTCTGCACAGTTCTGACATGGATCCCTCTGTAAAGTTCTGACACCGATCCCTCTGTACGGTTCTGACACCATTCACTCTGCACAGTTCAAACACTGATCCCTCTGTACAGTTTTGACACTGATCCTACTGTACTGTTCGGACACCGATCTCTCTGTCCAGTTCTGACACCAATCCCTCTGTACTGTTCTGTCACTGATCCCTCTGTACTGTTCTGACACTGATCATTCTGTACAGTTCTGACACTGAACCCTCTGTACAGTTCTGACACTGATCCCTCTGTACAGTTCTGACACTGATCCCACTGTACAGTTCTGACCCCGTTCCCTCTGTACAGTTCTGACACCGATCCCTCTGTACGGTTCTGACACTGATCCTACTGTACTGTTCGGACACCGATCTCTCTGTACAGTTCTGACACTGATCCCTCTGTACAGTTCTGACACCATTCCCTCTGTACAGTTCTGACACTGATCCCTCTGTACAGTTCTGAAACTGATCGCTCTGCACAGTTCTGACAGTGATCCCTCTCTATAGTTCTGACACCGCTCCCTCTGTATAGACCTGACACTGATCCCTCTGTGCAGTTCTGACACCGTTCCCTCTGTACAGTTCTGACACCGATCCCTCTGTACAGTTCTGACACTGATCCCACTGTACAGTTCTGACACTGATCCCACTGTACAGTTGTGACCCCGTTCCCTCTGTACAGTTCTGACACCGATCCCTCTGTACGGTTCTGACACTGATCCCTGTGTACGTTTCTGACACTGATCCCTCTGTGCAGTTCTGACACCGTTCCCTCTGTACAGTTCTGACACTGATCCCTCTGTACAGTTCTGACACTGATCCATCTGCACAGTTCTGAAACTGATCGCTCTGCACAGTTCTGACAGTGATCCCTCTCTATAGTTCTGACACCGCTCCCTCTGTATCGACCTGACACTGATTCCGCTGTATAGATCTGACACTGATCCCTCTGTACAGTTCTGCCACCGTTCCCTCTGCATAGTTCTGACACTGATCCCTCTGTAAAGTTATGACACTGATCCCTCTGTACAGTTCTGACACCATTCCCTCTACACAGTTCTGACACTGATCCATCTATACAGTTCTGACACTGCTCCCCCTGTACTGTTCTGACACCGTTCCCTCTGTACAGTTCTGACACCGATCCCTCTGTACAGTTCTGACACCGATCCCTCTGTACAGTTCTGACACCGATCCCTCTGTACAGTTCTGACACCGATCCCTCTGTACAGTTATGACGCTGAACCCGCTGTACAGTTCTGACACTGATCCCTCTGTACAGTTCTGACACTGATCCCTCTGTAGTGTTCTGACACTGATCCCTCTGTCCAGTTCGGACACTGATCCCTCTGTCCAGTTCGGACACTGATCCCTCTGTCCAGTTCGGACACTGATCCCTCTGTCCAGTTCGGACACCGATCCCTCTGCACAGTTCTGACATGGATCCCTCTGCACAGTTCTGACACCGATTCTTCTGTACGGTTCTGACACTGATCTCTCTGTACAGTTCTGACACTGATCTCTCTGTACAGTTCTAACACTGATTCCTCTGTACAGTTTTGACACTGATCCCTCTGAACAGTTCTAACACTGATCCCTCTGTACGGTTCCGACACTGATCCCTCTGAACGGTTCTAACACCGATCCCTCTGTACGGTTCTGACACTGATCCCTCTGTACAGTTTTGACACTGATCCCTCTGTACAGTTCTGACATTGATCCCTCTGTCCAGTTCGGACACTGATCCCTCTGTCCAGTTCGGACACTGATCCCTCTGTCCAGTTCGGACACTGATCCCTCTGTCCAGTTCGGACACCGATCCCTCTGTACAGTTCTGACACCGTGCCCTCTGCATAGTTCTGACACTGATCCCTCTGTACAGTTCTGACACCGATCCCTCTGTACAGTTCTGACACCGATCCCTCTGTACAGTTCTGACACCGATCCCTCTGTACAGTTCTGACACTGATCCCTCTGTACAGTTCTGACACCGATCCCTCTGTACAGTTCTGACACCGTTCCCTCTGCATAGTTCTGACACTGATCCCTCTGTACAGTTCTGACACTGATCCCTCTGCACAGTTCTGACACCGATCCCTCTGCACAGTTCTGACACCGTTCCCTCTGTACAGTTCTGACACTGATCCCTCAGTACAGTTCTGACACCGATCCATCTGTACAGTTCTGACACTGATCCCTCTCTCTAGTTCTGACACCGCTCCCACTGTAAAGACCTGACACTGATCCCTCTGCACAGGTCTGACACTAATCCCTCTGTATATTTCTGACACCATTCCCTGTGCACAGTTCTGACACAGATCCATCTATACAATTCTGACACTGATCCCTCTGTACTGTTCTGACACTGATCCCTCTGTACAGTTCTGACACTGAACCCTCTGTACAGTTCTGACACTGATCCCTCAGTACAGTTCTGACCCCGTTCCCTCTGTACAGATCTGACACCGTTCCTCTGTACATAGAACATAGAACATAGAAGAATACAGCGCAGTACAGGCCCTTGGGCCCTCGATGTTGCGCCGATCCAAGCCCACCTAAACTACACTAACCCACTATCCTCCATATACCTATCCAATGCCCTCTTAAATGCCCATAAAGAGGGAGAGTCCACCACTGTTACTGGCAGGGCATTCCATGAACTAACGACTCGCTGAGTGAAGAACCTACCCCTAACATCAGTCCTATATCTACCCCCCCTTAATTTAAAGCTATGCCCCCTTGTAATACCCGACTCAATACGCGGGAAAAGGTTCATACTGTCGACCCTATCTAACCCCCTAATCATCTTGTACACCTCAATCAAGTCACCCCTAAACCTTCTTTTCTCTAGAGAAAACAGCCCCAAGTGCCTCAGTCTTTCCTCATACGATTTTCCTTCCATACCAGGCAACATCCTGGTAAACCTCCTCTGCACCCGTTCCAATGCCTCCACATCCTTCCTATAGTATGGCGACCAAAACTGCACACAATATTCCAGATGCGGCCGTACCAGAGTCTTATACAACTGCATCATGACCTCAGGACTCCGGAACTCAATTCCTCTACCAATAAAAGCCAGTACGCCATATGCCTTCCTCACCGCACTATTTACCTGGGTGGCAACTTTCAGAGATCTGTGTACATGGACACCAAGATCCCTCTGCTCATCCACACTACCAAGTATCCGACCGTTAGCCCAGTACCCCATCTTTTTGTTATTCTTCCCAAAGTGAATCACCTCGCACTTAGCTACATTAAATTCCATCTGCCACCTTTCTGCCCAGCTCTGCAGCTTCTCTATATCCTGCTGTAACCTGCCACATGCTTCCTCACTGTCAACAACTCCTCCGACTTTCGTATCATCCGCAAACTTGCTCACCCAACCTTCTAACCCCTCTTCCAGGTCATTTATAAAACTGACAAACAGCAATGGTCCCAAAACAGATCCTTGCGGAACACCGCTAGTGACGGCACTCCATGAAGAAACTTTGCCATCAACTACTACCCTCTGTCTTCTTCCATCCAGCCAATTTCTAATCCAAACCTCCAACTCACCCTCAATGCCATATCTCCGTATTTTCTGCAGTAGCCTACCATGGGGAACCTTATCAAACGCCTTACTAAAATCCATATATACCACATCTACCGCTTTCCCCTCATCAACCTCCTTCGTCACCTTTTCAAAGAATTCAATAAGGTTTGTGAGGCACGACTTGCCCTTCACAAAACCATGCTGACTATCCTTGATCACATTATTCCTATCCAGATGTGCATAAATCCTATCCCTTACAATTCTCTCTAAGACTTTGCCCACAACAGAAGTGAGACTCACCGGCCTATAGTTACTAGGGCTATCCCTACTCCCCTTTTTGAACAAGGGAACCACATTTGCTATCCTCCAGTCTTCTGGGACTACTCCTGTAGACAAAGAGGACATAAAAATCAAGGCCAATGGCTCTGCAATCTCCTCCCTTGCTTCCCAGAGAATCCTAGGATAAATGCCATCAGGCCCAGGGGACTTATCTATTTTCACCTTTTCCAGGATTTCCAACACCTCTTCTCTACATACCTCAAAGCCATCCATTCTACTTATTTGTGCCTCAGTATTCTCATCGACAACAATGCCCTGTTCCTGAGTGAATACTGAAGAAAAGTATTCATTCAGTGTCTCCCCAATCTCTTCCGCCTCCACACGCAACTTCCCCCTACTATCCTTGACTGGACCTATTCCTACCCTAGTCATTCTTTTATTCCTAACATACCTATAGAAAGCCTTAGGGTTTTCCCTAATCCTATCTACTAAGGACCTTTCATGTCCCCTCCTTGCTGCTTTTAGCTCTCTCTTCAGGTCCTTCCTGGCTACCCTATAACTCTCAATCGCCCCAATTGAACCTTCACGTCTCATCTTGAGATAGGCCGCCCTCTTCCATTTAACAAGGGATTAAAATTCCTTATTAAACCACGGCTCCCTCGCACGACCCTTTCCTTCCTGCCTGACAGGTACATAATTATCAAGGACACTCAATAGTTGCCCCTTGAACAAGTTCCACATATCATTTACACTCTTGCCTTGGAGTCTACTTTTCCAAGCCACACATCCTAAGTCATGCCTCACCGCATCATAATTTCCCTTACCCCAGCTATAATTCTTGCCCTGTAGTACACACTTATCCCTCTCCATCACGAGTGTAAAAATCACCGAATTAAAAAATCACAGTTCTGACACTGATCCCTCTGTACAGTTCTGACACCGAACCCTCTGTACAGTTCTGACACTGATCCCTCTGTACAGTTCTGACACTGATCCCTCTGTACAGTTCTGTCACCGAACCCTCTGCAGAGTTCTGACACGGATCCCTCTGTACAGTTCTGACATGGATCCCTCTGTACAGCTCTGACACTGATCCCTCTGTACAGTTCTGACACTGATCCATCTGCACAGTTCTGACAGTGATCCCTCTCTACAGTTCTGACACTGATCCCTCTGAAGAGTTCTGACACCGATCCCTCTGTACAGCTCTGACACTGATTCCTCTGTACAGTTCTGACACCGATCCCTCTGCACAGTTCTGACAGTGATCCCTCTGTACAGTTCTGACACCGTTCCCTCTCAACAGCTCTGACACCGATCACTCTGTACAGCTCTGACACCGTTCCCTCTACAGAGTACTGACACCGTTCCCTCTGTACAGTTCTGACACTGATCCCTCTGTACAGTTCTGACACGGATCCCTGTGTACAGTTCTGACACCGATGCCTCTGTACAGTTCTGACACCGTTCCCTCTGTACAGTTCTGACACCGATCCCTCTGTACAGTTCTGACACCGATCCCTCTGTACAGTTCTGACACCGATCCCTCTGTACAGTTCTGACACCGTTCCCTCTGAACAGTTCTGACCGTTCCCTCTGAACAGTTCTGACACCGTTCCCTCTGTACAGCTCTGACACTGATCCCTCTGTACAGTTCTGACACCGATCCATCTGCACAGTTCTGACAGTGATCCCTCTGTACAGTTCTAACACTGATCCCTCTGTACAGTTCTGACACCGTTCCCTCTGAACAGCTCTGACACCGTTCCCTCTGAACAGCTCTGAGACCGATCACTCTGTACAGCTCTGACAGCGTTCACTCTGTAAAGTTCTGACACCGATTCCTCTATGCAGTTCTGACACCGTTCCCTCTGCATAGTTCTGACACTGATCCCTCTGCACAGTTCTGACACCGATCCCTCTGTACAGTTCTGACACTGATCCCTCTGTACAGTTCGGACACTGATCCCTCTGTACAGTTCTGACACTGATCCCTCTGTACAGTTCTGACACCGATCCCTCTGTACAGTTCTGACACCGATCCCTCTGTACAGTTCTGACACTGATCCCTCTGTCCAGTTCGGACACTGATCCCTCTGTCCAGTTCGAACACTGATCCCTCTGTCCAGTTCGGACACTGATCCCTCTGTCCAGTTCGGACACTGATCCCTCTGTCCAGTTCGGACACTGATCCCTCTGTCCAGTTCGGACACCGATCCCTCTGTACAGTTCTGACACCGTGCCCTCTGCATAGTTCTGACACTGATCCCTCTGTACAGTTCTGACACCGATCCCTCTGTACAGTTCTGACACCGATCCCTCTGTACAGTTCTGACACTGATCCCTCTGTACAGTTCTGACACCGATCCCTCTGTACAGTTCTGACACCGTTCCCTCTGCATAGTTCTGACACTGATCCCTCTGTACGGTTCTGACACTGATCCCTCTGTACGGTTCTGACACTGATCCCTCTGCACAATTCTGACACCGTTCCCTCTGTACAGTTCTGCCACTGATCCCTCTGTACAGTTCTGACACTGATCCCTCTGTACAGTTCTGACGCCGATCCCTCTGTACAGTTCTGACACCGTTCCCTCTGTACAGTTCTGACACCGATTCCTCTGTACAGTTCTGACACCGTTCCCTCTGCACAGTTCTGACACCGTTCCCTCTGCACAGTTCTGACACCGTTCCCTCTGCACAGTTCTGACACTGAACCCTCTGTACGGTTCTGACACTGATCCCTCTGTACGGTTCTGACACTGATCCCTCTGCACAATTCTGACACCGTTCCCTCTGTACAGTTCTGACACTGATCCCTCTGTACAGTTCTGACACCGATCCCTCTGTACAGTTCTGACACCGATCCCTCTGTACAGTTCTGACACCGTTCACTCTGTACAGTTCTGACACCGATCCCTCTGTACAGTTCTGACACCGATTCCTCTGTACGCTTCTGACACCGATCCCTCTGCACAGTTCTGACATGGATCCCTCTGTAAAGTTCTGACACCGATCCCTCTGTACGGTTCTGACACCATTCACTCTGCACAGTTCAAACACTGATCCCTCTGTACAGTTTTGACACTGATCCTACTGTACTGTTCGGACACCGATCTCTCTGTCCAGTTCTGACACCAATCCCTCTGTACTGTTCTGTCACTGATCCCTCTGTACTGTTCTGACACTGATCATTCTGTACAGTTCTGACACTGAACCCTCTGTACAGTTCTGACACTGATCCCTCTGTACAGTTCTGACACTGATCCCACTGTACAGTTCTGACCCCGTTCCCTCTGTACAGTTCTGACACCGATCCCTCTGTACGGTTCTGACACTGATCCTACTGTACTGTTCGGACACCGATCTCTCTGTACAGTTCTGACACTGATCCCTCTGTACAGTTCTGACACCATTCCCTCTGTACAGTTCTGACACTGATCCCTCTGTACAGTTCTGAAACTGATCGCTCTGCACAGTTCTGACAGTGATCCCTCTCTATAGTTCTGACACCGCTCCCTCTGTATAGACCTGACACTGATCCCTCTGTGCAGTTCTGACACCGTTCCCTCTGTACAGTTCTGACACCGATCCCTCTGTACAGTTCTGACACTGATCCCACTGTACAGTTCTGACACTGATCCCACTGTACAGTTGTGACCCCGTTCCCTCTGTACAGTTCTGACACCGATCCCTCTGTACGGTTCTGACACTGATCCCTGTGTACGTTTCTGACACTGATCCCTCTGTGCAGTTCTGACACCGTTCCCTCTGTACAGTTCTGACACTGATCCCTCTGTACAGTTCTGACACTGATCCATCTGCACAGTTCTGAAACTGATCGCTCTGCACAGTTCTGACAGTGATCCCTCTCTATAGTTCTGACACCGCTCCCTCTGTATCGACCTGACACTGATTCCGCTGTATAGATCTGACACTGATCCCTCTGTACAGTTCTGCCACCGTTCCCTCTGCATAGTTCTGACACTGATCCCTCTGTAAAGTTATGACACTGATCCCTCTGTACAGTTCTGACACCATTCCCTCTACACAGTTCTGACACTGATCCATCTATACAGTTCTGACACTGCTCCCCCTGTACTGTTCTGACACCGTTCCCTCTGTACAGTTCTGACACCGATCCCTCTGTACAGTTCTGACACCGATCCCTCTGTACAGTTCTGACACCGATCCCTCTGTACAGTTCTGACACCGATCCCTCTGTACAGTTATGACGCTGAACCCGCTGTACAGTTCTGACACTGATCCCTCTGTACAGTTCTGACACTGATCCCTCTGCACAGTTCTGACACTGATCCCTCTCTATAGTTCTGACACTGCTCCCTCTGTATAGACCTGACACTGATCCCTCTGTACAGGTCTGACACTGATCCCTCTGTATATTTCTGACACTGATCCCTCTGTACAATTCTAACACTGAGCACTCTGTATAGATCCTACACCGTTCCCTCTGTACAGCTCTGACACCGTTCACTCTGTACAGTTCTGACACTGATCCCTCTGCATAGTTCTGACACTGATCCCTCTGTACGGTTCTGACACTGATCCCTCTGTACAGTTCTGACACCGTTCCCTCTGTACAGTTCTGACATGAATCCCTCTGTAAAGTTCTGACATGAATCCCTCTGTAAAGTTCTGACACTGATCCCTCTGTACAGTTCTGACACTGATCCCTCTGTACAGTTCTGACACTGATCCCTCTGTACAGTTTTGATACTGATCCTATTGTACTGTTCGGACACCGATCTCTCTGTCCAGTTCTGACACCAATCCCTCTGTACTGTTCTGTCACTGATCCCTCTGTACTGTTCTGACACTGATCATTCTGTACAGTTCTGACACTGAACCCTCTGTACAGTTCTGACACTGATCCCTCTGTACAGTTCTGACACTGATCCCACTGTACAGTTCTGACCCCGTTCCCTCTGTACAGTTCTGACACCGATCCCTCTGTACGGTTCTGACACTGATCCCTCTGTACGTTTCTGACACTGATCCCTCTGTGCAGTTCTGATACCGTTCCCTCTGTACAGTTCTGACACTGATCCCTCTGTACAGTTCTGAAACTGATATCTCTGCACAATTCTGACAGTGATCCCTCTCTATAGTTCTGACACCGCTCCCTCTGTATAGACCTGACACTGATCCCTCTGTACAATTCTGACACTGATCCCTCTGTACAGTTCTGACACCGTTCCCTCTGTACAGTTCTGACACTGATCCCTCTGTACAGTTCTGCCACTGTTCCCTCTCTACAGTTCTGACACCGTTCCCTCTGCATAGTTCTGACACTGATCCCTCTGTAAAGTTATGACACTGATCCCTCTGTACAGTTCTGACACCATTCCCTCTACTCAGTTCTGACACTGATCCATCTATACAGTTCTGACACTGCTCCCCCTGTACTGTTCTGACACCGTTCCCTCTGTACAGTTCTGACATCGATCCCTCTGTACAGTTCTGACACTGATCCCTCTGTACAGTTCTGACACCGATCCCTCTGTACAGTTCTAACACCGTTCCCTCTGTACAGTTATGACACTGAACCCTCTGTACAGTTCTGACACTGATCCCTCTGTACAGATCTGACACTGATCCCTCTGTACGGTTCTGACACCGATCCCTCTCTATAGTTCTGACACCGCTCCCTCTGTATCGACCTGACACTGATCCCACTGTACAGGTCTGACACTGATCCCTCTGTATATTTCTGACACTGATCCGTCTGTACAATTCTGACACTGAGCACTTTGTATAGATCCTACACCGTTCCCTCTGTACAGCTCTGACACCGTTCCCTCTGCATAGTTCTGACACTGATCCCTCTGTACGGTTCTGACACTGATCCATCTGTACAGTTCTGACACCATTCCCTCTGTACAGTTCTGACACTGATCCCTCTGTATAGTTCTGACACTGATCTCTCTGTACGGTTCTGACACCGATTCCTCTGTACAGTTCTGACACCGTTCCCTCTGTACAGTTCTGACACTGATCCCTCTGTATAGTTCTGACACTGATCCCTCTGTACGGTTCTGACACTGATCCCTATGCACAGTTCTGACACCGTTCCCTCTGTGCAGTTCTGACAATGATCCCTCTGTACAGTTCTGACACTGATCCCTCTGTACAGTTCTGACACTGATCCCTCTGCACAGTTCTGACACTGATTCCTCTGCACAGTTCTGACACCGATCCCTCTGCACAGTTCTGCCACTGATTCCTCTGCTCAGTTCTGACACTAAACCCTCTGTATCGTTCTGACACTGATCCCTCTGTACAGTTCTGACACCGATCCCTCTGCACAGTTCTGCCACTGATTCCTCTGCTCAGTTCTGACACTAAACCCTCTGTATCGTTCTGACACTGATCCCTCTGTACAGTTCTGACACCGATCCCTCTGCACAGTTCTGACACTGATTCCTCTGCACAGTTCTGACACTGATCCCTCTGTACAGCTCTGACACTGATCCCTCTGAACAGTTCTGAGACTGATCCCTCTGTACAGTTCTGACACTAATCCCTCTGTACAATTCTGACACCGATCCCTCTGTACAGTTCTGACACTAATCCCTCTGTACAGTTCTGACACTAATCCCTCTGTACAGTTCTGACACTAATCCCTCCGTACAATTCTGACACTGATCCCTCTGTACAGTTCTGACACTAATCCCTCTGTACAGTTCTGACACTAATCCCTCTGTACAATTCTGACACTAATCCCTCCGTACAAT
Source organism: Chiloscyllium plagiosum (assembly GCF_037043375.1). Lineage (NCBI taxonomy): Eukaryota > Metazoa > Chordata > Chondrichthyes > Orectolobiformes > Hemiscylliidae > Chiloscyllium > Chiloscyllium plagiosum. Next base: position 52,038,957 of record NW_028270166.1, read on the forward strand.
TCTGACACTGATCCCTCTGAACAGTTCTGACACTGATCCCTCTGTACAGCTCTGACACTGATTCCTCTGTACAGTTCTGACACCGATCCCTCTGCACAGTTCTGACAGTGATCCCTCTGTACAGTTCTGACACCGTACCCTCTCAACAGCTCTGACACCGATCACTCTGTACAGCTCTGACACCGTTCCCTCTACAGAGTACTGACACCGTTCCCTCTGTACAGTTGTGACACTGATCCCTCTGTACAGTTCTGACACGGATCCCTGTGTACAGTTCTGACACCGATGCCTCTGTACAGTTCTGACACCGTTCCCTCTGTACAGTTCTGACACCGATCCCTCTGTACAGTTCTGACACCGAACCCTCTGTACAGTTCTGACACTAATCCCTCTGTACAGTTCTGACACCGTTCCCTCTCTACAGTTCTGACACCGTTCCCTCTGAACAGTTCTGACACCGTTCCCTCTGTACAGCTCTGACACTGATCCCTCTGTACAGTTCTGACACCGATCCATCTGCACAGTTCTGACAGTGATCCCTCTGTACAGTTCTAACACTGATCCCTCTGTACAGTTCTGACACCGTTCCCTCTGAACAGCTCTGACACCGATCACTCTGTACAGCTCTGACAGCGTTCACTCTGTAAAGTTCTGACACCGATTCCTCTATGCAGTTCTGACACCGTTCCCTCTGCATAGTTCTGACACTGATCCCTCTGCACAGTTCTGACACCGATCCCTCTGTACAGTTCTGACACCGATCCCTCTGTACAGTTCTGACACCGATCCCTCTGTACAGTTCTGACACTGATCCCTCTGTACAGTTCTGACACCGTTCCCTCCACACCGTTCTAACACTGTTCCCTCTGTACAGTTCTGACAGTGATCCCAATGTACGATTCTGACACCATTCACTCTGTACAGTTCTAACACCGTTCCCTCTGAACAGTTCTGACACTGATCCCTCTGTATAGTTCTGACACTGATCCCTCTGTACAGTTCGGACACTGATCCCTCTGTCCAGTTCGGACACTGATCCCTCTGTCCAGTTCGGACACCGATCCCTCTGCACAGTTCTGACATGGATCCCTCTGCACAGTTCTGACACCGATTCCTCTGTACGGTTCTGACACTGATCTCTCTGTACAGTTCTGACACTGATCTCTCTGTACAGTTCTAACACTGATTCCTCTGTACAGTTTTGACACTGATCACTCTGAACAGTTCTAACACTGATCCCTCTGTACGGTTCTAACACCGATCCCTCTGTACGGTTCTGACACTGATCCCTCTGTACAGTTTTGACACTGATCCCTCTGTACAGTTCTGACATTGATCCCTGTGTAGAGTTCTGACACTGATCCCTCTGTACAGTTCTGACACTGATCCCTCGGTACAGTTCTGACACTGATCCCTCTGTCCAGTTCGGACACTGATCCCTCTGTCCAGTTCGGACACTGATCCCTCTGTCCAGTTCGGACACCGATCCCTCTGTACAGTTCTGACACCGTGCCCTCTGCATAGTTCTGACACCGATCCCTCTGTACAGTTCTGACACCGATCCCTCTGTACAGTTCTGACTCCGATCCCTCTGTACAGTTCTGACACTGATCCCTCTGTACAGTTCTGACACCGATCCCTCTGTACAGTTCTGACACCGTTCCCTCTGTACGGTTCTGACACTGATCCCTCTGCACAGTTCTGACACCGATCCCTCTGACAGTTCTGACACCGTTCCCTCTGTACAGTTCTGACACTGATCCCTCTGTACAGTTCTGACACTGATCCCTCTGTACAGTTCTGACACCGATCCCTCTGTACAGTTCTGACACCGTTCCCTCTGCACAGTTCTGACACCGATTCCTCTGCACAGTTCTGACACTAAACCCTCTGTATCGTTCTGACACTGATCCCTCTGTACAGTTCTGACACCGATCCCTCTGTACAGTTCTGACACTGATCCCTCTGTACAGCTCTGACACTGATCCCTCTGTACAGTTCTGACACTAATCCCTCTGTACAGTTCTGACACTAATCCCTCTGTACAGTTCTGACACTAATCCCTCTGTACAATTCTGACACTAATCCCTCCGTACAATTCTGACACTGATCCCTCTGAACAGTTCTGACACTGATCCCTCTGTACAGCTCTGACACTGATTCCTCTGTACAGTTCTGACACCGATCCCTCTGCACAGTTCTGACAGTGATCCCTCTGTACAGTTCTGACACCGTTCCCTCTCAACAGCTCTGACACCGATCACTCTGTACAGCTCTGACACCGTTCCCTCTACAGAGTACTGACACCGTTCCCTCTGTACAGTTCTGACACTGATCCCTCTGTACAGTTCTGACACGGATCCCTGTGTACAGTTCTGACACCGATGCCTCTGTACAGTTCTGACACCGTTCCCTCTGTACAGTTCTGACACCGATCCCTCTGTACAGTTCTGACACCGAACCCTCTGTACAGTTCTGACACTAATCCCTCTGTACAGTTCTGACACCGTTCCCTCTGAACAGTTCTGACACCGTTCCCTCTGAACAGTTCTGACACCGTTCCCTCTGTACAGCTCTGACACTGATCCCTCTGTACAGTTCTGACACCGATCCATCTGCACAGTTCTGACAGTGATCCCTCTGTACAGTTCTAACACTGATCCCTCTGTACAGTTCTGACACCGTTCCCTCTGAACAGCTCTGACACCGATCACTCTGTACAGCTCTGACAGCGTTCACTCTGTAAAGTTCTGACACCGATTCCTCTATGCAGTTCTGACACTGATCCCTCTGAACAGCTCTGACACCGATCACTGTGTACAGCTCTGACAGCGTTCACTCTGTAAAGTTCTGACACCGATTCCTCTATGCAGTTCTAACACTGTTCCCTCTGTACAGTTCTGACACTGATCCCTCTGTACAGTTCTGACACCGATCCCTCTGCACAGTTCTGACACCGTTCCCTCTGTACAGTTCTGACACCGATCCCTCTGTACAGTTCTGACACCGTTCCCTCTGTACAGTTCTGACACCGATTCCTCTGTACAGTTCTGACACCGTTCCCTCTGCACAGTTCTGACACCGTTCCCTCTGCACAGTTCTGACACCGTTCCCTCTGCACAGTTCTGACACTGAACCCTCTGTACAGTTCTGACACTGATCCCTCTGTACGGTTCTGACACTGATCCCTCTGCACAATTCTGACACCGTTCCCTCTGTACAGTTCTGACACTGATCCCTCTGTACAGTTCTGACACCGATCCCTCTGTACAGTTCTGACACCGATCCCTCTGTACAGTTCTGACACCGTTCACTCTGTACAGTTCTGACACCGATCCCTCTGTACAGTTCTGACACCGATTCCTCTGTACGCTTCTGACACCGATCCCTCTGCACAGTTCTGACATGGATCCCTCTGTAAAGTTCTGACACCGATCCCTCTGTACGGTTCTGACACCATTCACTCTGCACAGTTCAAACACTGATCCCTCTGTACAGTTTTGACACTGATCCTACTGTACTGTTCGGACACCGATCTCTCTGTCCAGTTCTGACACCAATCCCTCTGTACTGTTCTGTCACTGATCCCTCTGTACTGTTCTGACACTGATCATTCTGTACAGTTCTGACACTGAACCCTCTGTACAGTTCTGACACTGATCCCTCTGTACAGTTCTGACACTGATCCCACTGTACAGTTCTGACCCCGTTCCCTCTGTACAGTTCTGACACCGATCCCTCTGTACGGTTCTGACACCGATCCCTCTGTACGGTTCTGACACTGATCCTACTGTACTGTTCGGACACCGATCTCTCTGTACAGTTCTGACACTGATCCCTCTGTACAGTTCTGACACCGTTCCCTCTGTACAGTTCTGACACTGATCCCTCTGTACAGTTCTGAAACTGATCGCTCTGCACAGTTCTGACAGTGATCCCTCTCTATAGTTCTGACACCGCTCCCTCTGTATAGACCTGACACTGATCCCTCTGTGCAGTTCTGACACCGTTCCCTCTGTACAGTTCTGACACCGATCCCTCTGTACAGGTCTGACACTGATCCCTCTGAACAGTTCTGACACTGATCCCACTGTACAGTTCTGACACTGATCCCACTGTACAGTTCTGACCCCGTTCCCTCTGTACAGTTCTGACACCGATCCCTCTGTACGGTTCTGACACTGATCCCTGTGTACGTTTCTGACACTGATCCCTCTGTGCAGTTCTGACACCGTTCCCTCTGTACAGTTCTGACACTGATCCCTCTGTACAGTTCTGACACTGATCCATCTGCACAGTTCTGAAACTGATCGCTCTGCACAGTTCTGACAGTGATCCCTCTCTATAGTTCTGACACCGCTCCCTCTGTATCGACCTGACACTGATTCCGCTGTATAGATCTGACACTGATCCCTCTGTACAGTTCTGCCACCGTTCCCTCTGCATAGTTCTGACACTGATCCCTCTGTAAAGTTATGACACTGATACCTCTGTACAGTTCTGACACCATTCCCTCTACACAGTTCTGACACTGCTCCCCCTGTACTGTTCTGACACCGTTCCCTCTGTACAGTTCTGACACCGATCCCTCTGTACAGTTCTGACACCGATCCCTCTGTACAGTTCTGACACCGATCCCTCTGTACAGTTATGACGCTGAACCCGCTGTACAGTTCTGACACTGATCCCTCTGTACAGTTCTGACACTGATCCCTCTGCACAGTTCTGACACTGATCCCTCTCTATAGTTCTGACACCGCTCCCTCTGTATAGACCTGACACTGATCCCTCTGTACAGGTCTGACACTGATCCCTCTGTATATTTCTGACACTGATCCCTCTGTACAATTCTGACACTGAGCACTCTGTATAGATCCTACACCGTTCCCTCTGTACAGCTCTGACACCGTTCACTCTGTACAGTTCTGACACTGATCCCTCTGCATAGTTCTGACACTGATCCCTCTGTACGGTTCTGACACTGATCCCTCTGTACAGTTCTGACACCGTTCCCTCTGTACAGTTCTGACATGAATCCCTCTGTAAAGTTCTGACACTGATCCCTCTGTACAGTTCTGACACTGATCCCTCTGTACAGTTCTGACACTGATCCCTCTGTACAGTTTTGACACTGATCCTACTGTACTGTTCGGACACCGATCTCTCTGTCCAGTTCTGACACCAATCCCTCTGTACTGTTCTGTCACTGATCCCTCTGTACTGTTCTGACACTGATCATTCTGTACAGTTCTGACACTGAACCCTCTGTACAGTTCTGACACTGATCCCTCTGTACAGTTCTGACACTGATCCCACTGTACAGTTCTGACCCCGTTCCCTCTGTACAGTTCTGACACCGATCCCTCTGTACGGTTCTGACACTGATCCCTCTGTACGTTTCTGACACTGATCCCTCTGTGCAGTTCTGATACCGTTCCCTCTGTACAGTTCTGACACTGATCCCTCTGTACAGTTCTGAAACTGATATCTCTGCACAATTCTGACAGTGATCCCTCTCTATAGTTCTGACACCGCTCCCTCTGTATAGACCTGACACTGATCCCTCTGTACAATTCTGACACTGATCCCTCTGTACAGTTCTGACACCGTTCCCTCTGTACAGTTCTGACACTGATCCCTCTGTGCAGTTCTGCCACTGTTCCCTCTCTACAGTTCTGACACCGTTCCCTCTGCATAGTTCTGACACTGATCCCTCTGTAAAGTTATGACACTGATCCCTCTGTACAGTTCTGACACCATTCCCTCTACTCAGTTCTGACACTGATCCATCTATACAGTTCTGACACTGCTCCCCCTGTACTGTTCTGACACCGTTCCCTCTGTACAGTTCTGACATCGATCCCTCTGTACAGTTCTGACACTGATCCCTCTGTACAGTTCTGACACCGATCCCTCTGTACAGTTCTAACACCGTTCCCTCTGTACAGTTATGACACTGAACCCTCTGTACAGTTCTGACACTGATCCCTCTGTACAGATCTGACACTGATCCCTCTGTACGGTTCTGACACCGATCCCTCTGTACAGTTCTTACACCGTTCCATCTGTACTGTTCTGACACTGATCCCTCTATACAGTTCTGACACTGATCCCTCTATACAGTTCTGACACTGATCCCTCTGCACAGTTCTGACAGTGATCCCTCTCTATAGTTCTGACACCGCTCCCTCTGTATCGACCTGACACTGATCCCTCTGTACAGGTCTGACACTGATCCCTCTGTATATTTCTGACACTGATCCGTCTGTACAATTCTGACACTGAGCACTTTGTATAGATCCTACACCGTTCCCTCTGTACAGCTCTGACACCGTTCCCTCTGCATAGTTCTGACACTGATCCCTCTGTACGGTTCTGACACTGATCCCTCTGTACAGTTCTGACACCGTTCCCTCTGTACAGTTCTGACACTGATCCCTCTGTATAGTTCTGACACTGATCCCTCTGTACGGTTCTGACACCGATTCCTCTGTACAGTTCTGACACCGTTCCCTCTGTACAGTTCTGACACTGATCCCTCTGTATAGTTCTGACACTGATCCCTCTGTACGGTTCTGACACTGATCCCTATGCACAGTTCTGACACCGTTCCCTCTGTACAGTTCTGACAATGATCCCTCTGTACAGTTCTGACACTGATCCCTCTGTACAGTTCTGACACTGATCCCTCTGCACAGTTCTGACACTGATTCCTCTGCACAGTTCTAACACTAAACCCTCTGTATCGTTCTGACACTGATCCCTCTGTACAGTTCTGACACCGATCCCTCTGCACAGTTCTGCCACTGATTCCTCTGCTCAGTTCTGACACTAAACCCTCTGTATCGTTCTGACACTGATCCCTCTGTACAGTTCTGACACCGATCCCTCTGCACAGTTCTGACACTGATTCCTCTGCACAGTTCTGACACTAAACCCTCTGTATCGTTCTGACACTAAACCCTCTGTATCGTTCTGACACCGATCCCTCTGTACAGTTCTGACACCGATCCCTCTGTACAGTTCTGACACTGATCCCTCTGTACAGCTCTGACACTGATCCCTCTGCATAGTTCTGACACTGATCCCTCTGTACGGTTCTGACACTGATCCCTCTGTACAGTTCTGACACCGTTCCCTCTGTACAGTTCTGACATGAATCCCTCTGTAAAGTTCTGACACTGATCCCTCTGTACAGTTCTGACACTGATCCCTCTGTACAGTTCTGACACTGATCCCTCTGTACAGTTTTGACACTGATCCTACTGTACTGTTCGGACACCGATCTCTCTGTCCAGTTCTGACACCAATCCCTCTGTACTGTTCTGTCACTGATCCCTCTGTACTGTTCTGACACTGATCATTCTGTACAGTTCTGACACTGAACCCTCTGTACAGTTCTGACACTGATCCCTCTGTACAGTTCTGACACTGATCCCACTGTACAGTTCTGACCCCGTTCCCTCTGTACAGTTCTGACACCGATCCCTCTGTGCAGTTCTGATACCGTTCCCTCTGTACAGTTCTGACACTGATCCCTCTGTACAGTTCTGATACCGTTCCCTCTGTACAGTTCTGACACTGATCCCTCTGTACAGTTCTGAAACTGATATCTCTGCACAATTCTGACAGTGATCCCTCTCTATAGTTCTGACACCGCTCCCTCTGTATAGACCTGACACTGATCCCTCTGTACAATTCTGACACTGATCCCTCTGTACAGTTCTGACACCGTTCCCTCTGTACAGTTCTGACACTGATCCCTCTGTGCAGTTCTGCCACTGTTCCCTCTCTACAGTTCTGACACCGTTCCCTCTGCATAGTTCTGACTCTGATCCCTCTGTAAAGTTATGACACTGATCCCTCTGTACAGTTCTGACACCATTCCCTCTACTCAGTTCTGACACTGATCCATCTATACAGTTCTGACACTGCTCCCCCTGTACTGTTCTGACACCGTTCCCTCTGTACAGTTCTGACATCGATCCCTCTGTACAGTTCTGACACTGATCCCTCTGTACAGTTCTGACACCGATCCCTCTGTACAGTTCTAACACCGTTCCCTCTGTACAGTTATGACACTGAACCCTCTGTACAGTTCTGACACTGATCCCTCTGTACAGATCTGACACTGATCCCTCTGTACGGTTCTGACACCGATCCCTCTGTACAGTTCTTACACCGTTCCATCTGTACTGTTCTGACACTGATCCCTCTATACAGTTCTGACACTGATCCCTCTATACAGTTCTGACACTGATCCCTCTGCACAGTTCTGACAGTGATCCCTCTCTATAGTTCTGACACCGCTCCCTCTGTATCGACCTGACACTGATCCCTCTGTACAGGTCTGACACTGATCCCTCTGTATATTTCTGACACTGATCCGTCTGTACAATTCTGACACTGAGCACTTTGTATAGATCCTACACCGTTCCCTCTGTACAGCTCTGACACCGTTCCCTCTGCATAGTTCTGACACTGATCCCTCTGTACGGTTCTGACACTGATCCCTCTGTACAGTTCTGACACCGTTCCCTCTGTACAGTTCTGACACTGATCCCTCTGTATAGTTCTGACACTGATCCCTCTGTACGGTTCTGACACCGATTCCTCTGTACAGTTCTGACACCGTTCCCTCTGTACAGTTCTGACACTGATCCCTCTGTATAGTTCTGACACTGATCCCTCTGTACGGTTCTGACACTGATCCCTATGCACAGTTCTGACACCGTTCCCTCTGTACAGTTCTGACAATGATCCCTCTGTACAGTTCTGACACTGATCCCTCTGTACAGTTCTGACACTGATCCCTCTGCACAGTTCTGACACTGATTCCTCTGCACAGTTCTGACACTAAACCCTCTGTATCGTTCTGACACTGATCCCTCTGTACAGTTCTGACACCGATCCCTCTGCACAGTTCTGCCACTGATTCCTCTGCTCAGTTCTGACACTAAACCCTCTGTATCGTTCTGACACTGATCCCTCTGTACAGTTCTGACACCGATCCCTCTGCACAGTTCTGACACTGATTCCTCTGCACAGTTCTGACACTAAACCCTCTGTATCGTTCTGACACTGATCCCTCTGTACAGTTCTGACACCGATCCCTCTGTACAGTTCTGACACCGATCCCTCTGTACAGCTCTGACACTGATCCCTCTGTACAGCTCTGACACTGATCCCTCTGAACAGTTCTGAGACTGATCCCTCTGAACAGTTCTGACACTAATCCCTCTGTACAGTTCTGACACTAATCCCTCTGTACAATTCTGACACTAATCCCTCCGTACAATTCTGACACTGATCCCTCTGAACAGTTCTGACATTAATCCCTCTGTACAGCTCTGACACTGATCCCTCTGAACAGTTCTGACACCGTTCCCTCTGTACAGTTCTGACACTAATCCCTCTGTACAGTTCTGACACTAATCCCTCTGTACAGTTCTGACACTAATCCCTCTGTACAATTCTGACACCGATCCCTCTGTACAGTTCTGACACTAATCCCTCTGTACAATTCTGACACTGATCCCTCTGTACAGTTCTGACACTAATCCCTCTGTACAATTCTGACACTAATCCCTCTGTACAATTCTGACACTGATGCCTCTGTACAGTCTGAGACCGATGTGAATTTTGTCTGGGGAGGTGGCTGTGCAAAGGTTGTGCCTTCTATTGGACTGTTTCCAATAAATGGCTGAAAATAGGTTTGATTCAGACATGTGATAATGTGGCACAGTACTGGCCTCAGGAGTTGCCTTGGCCAATCCAGCACCATAGAATTATAATGTGCAACATTCACTTAGAATCGAAAGGAAATATGCTACAGAGAACATCATTTATCATATCCAGTCCGAGTTGGTGCAGCTATGAATATGAACTCTCATATCTTATTAATATATTGCATTCCTATATATTGCTTGCATTTTAAAACTGGACAATACCTGTCCTACATATTGACCAAATAGTCTGTTTGCATTATCTCAACTGTTTCACATTCTCCCAAAGATTATAATCCTGTGTTGGGATTAACTCAATCTTTCTTCAATTTTGAAACAGTAATAAACTGGAAATACTTAGCAGATCAGGGAGCATCAGAAACAGCTAATGTTAATGATTTTTCCTGAAATTGTCAGAGTTTAAATGGCCTGGTAGGCGAACTCTGTTTGTCTTGCCACAGATGCTGTCAGACCAGCTCAGTTTCTCCAGCAATTGACTTCTTATTTCAGATTTCCAGCATTTACAGTATTTTACTCTTGTTCATTTCTTTCTTAGCACCATGCAGTTGCTGCTTGTTCCTGGCAGGTCATGCGAGATCACTGTGCTTGCCTGCTTACAATCATTAATCACATCAATGAAAAGATCATAACACCCAGCTATCTTGTATACAATGAAAATATCTGCAGGTTCAATCCAACACAAAGGGTTGGTACCATTTGGCACTGCTTACTGTCCATATCTTCTATAAAGTACAATTCCTGGCTCAGGATGCTGACCAACATATTAAACAGTCACAAGCAACAGATTACACTATTAGGGTCAACCACACAAGACACTAATCTCACTTCTTGCTTCTTTAACCATTAACCAATTTCAAACCACAAACTTAAATACAAGACTACAATTCCAAAAGGCTGGAATAGATAACAACACAAATAACATGCGAATTGAAATGGCCCATTCATCTTTGTCTCTGAAGCAATCACTTCGCTCCAAAGTGCTGTGGGACCTCCTGAGGGCAGGAAAGGTGTGAGTAAATACAACTTTTTTTAAAAAAAAATATCTGAAAAACATCATATGTAGGGCCTTGGAAGTTTCAATCTGGATCTGTATTCCCAGCTGTTCTGAGTCAAGGAAAGGCTTCAAACTGCAAACAAAATCAGTTTTGAAGAACAGAATTGTATTGCAAATGGAGGCAAAAAAAGAGATCTCCTTGCAAAGACTGTTTTATTTCTCCCATCATGTTCAATGTGGGGATAAGGGATAACCAATTCTCAGCAGCTAAGCACTGTCGGGAGTTGGTATCCGGGCTGTTTCAGGAACGGAATGCCCCTCTAGGAGGGTCCAGGTCAGTCTTTAAATCTCCTGTTGGCTTGAAGCTTCTTGTAGTAAGCCTCCTGGTCGCTGTCTGTGCTGGTTTCCCGTTCAACTAGGAAAGCCGGGTTGGGTTTCCTCCTTAATGTCGAGTCCCGGCTGGAGCCGACGGTCAGGCTCTCCGAGTTGGTCTCGCTCCTCTCGGCTGCTGCCACGTTGATCGTGGCAACGCTGCAGAAGCGAGTGTCTTCATGTTCCAGGTCACTGGCCGAGGATCCGGGTGATACTCCTCCAGCGCTGCCCCCGCTCTTGGCGGGTCGGTAGCTCCGGTAGTCCCTGCTGAGGTCGTTCAGCTCGTAGGCCTCACCAGCCTGTGGCGACTTCCACTCCCAGGGCCCTGCGGCGCCATTGGCTGAGGAGACATGCACAACTGGGTGTGAGCCGTGGGCGTCCACTGTCACGATGCTGGATGAGTCCCGGTCTGAGGGTGACTTGTACTGCGAAGACTCTGAGCTGCTGGAGGTCTCCGAGTGCCTCGGTGTTACCGTCACCGTGCTCTGCTGCTTGGACATGGCGATGACCTGCATGATGCGGGGTTGTGGCTGGGCTTGGGCCTGGGGCTGGGCCCGTGGAATCCCTCCCTTCTCCGCCAGCAGCATCCACTTGGCCCGAGCTGAGTTACCTTTCGGGGAGGTGCTGACACTCGCCTGGCTTTCCTCAGGGATGTGGACCAGTTGCGAGGTGCCTGCTCTGGACTGGATCAGGACCCGTGCCCCACCTCTCTCAGTGGCCCTGGACTGCACCGTGGGGTAGAGGGAGGAGGGTGCCACTTCCTCCTGCTCAAAGCCTCCAGCCCTCAGCTCCAGAGCAGCCCTCATTTGTGGCTGTGACTGGCTGATGTTAGGGTCGTGGTCCAAGGCCAGGCCATCCACCGGCCTCTGCCTCCACTGCGAGATAAGCTGCTTGGAGCGGGAGGCGTCCATGGAGACATGAATGGTCATGTGTCGGCGAGCGGCCTCATCCAGGTTCGGTGTGTTTACCCGTGGCAGCGTGTTGCTGAAGGTCACCATGTTTTCCTTGCCCATTGGGCTGCGAGGCGCCAACAGCTCCACGTCAACACTGGCCCGTTTCAGGCTGTTCAAGGAGTTCTTCTCCCGCTGTGCCAGGTGCTGCTCTAGGCCTTCGAGTCTGGGCTGTGGATTCAGCTCGTCCGTGCTCAGGGACTTACTCTGCTGGTAAACCGAATCATGGCGGAGATGAGCCAGGGGCCTAAGGCCACTCTTGGGAGAAGCTTTCATTGGGGTGGCATCATCTGAGGCCTTGAAGTTCCCCACAGCATGAAGCCCCTGTGAAAACATATATACAGGAAAAAATAAGGGGCCAGCATAATTCAACTTGTGACTGACAGTGTTTGCAACTTTGAAATTAGGCAATGCTTGTGTGGGAGATGTGAAACCATACCTTTTCTTACTGTTGGAAGTTGTGAGGTGCTTATCCCAATTACCTTAAAAAGGTATAAATACACGAGAAACTGTTGCAAATCTTGGCTTCTGCACTGACTGTGGTTCAAGAGACAAAGCCATTATTTCATCGAATTATTAAAGTGTGGAAGCAGGCCATTTGGCTGATCGAGATTGCACTGACCCTCTGAAAAACATCCCACCCAGAACCATACCCCTACCTTATACCCATAACCCTGCTTTTCCCATGGCTAATCCACCAAGCCTGCACATCCCTAGACACTATGGTCAACTTACCACAGCCAACACAACTAACTTGCATGACTTTAGATTGTGGGGTAAAACCAGAGCACCCGGAGGAAACCCACACAGACACTGGGAGAATGTGCAAACTCCACACAGACAGTCACTCGAGGGTGGAATCAAACCTGGGGTCTCTAGTGCTGTGAGGCAGCAGCGCTGACCACTAAGCCACTGTGCTGTCCCTCTCTTAAAAATGTTTTGCTTAATTGAGACATTTTAGAGACCATTGGATGATTATTTGGATAAAAATAGCATGCAAGGGGCTGGGGAAAAATCAGAAGATCGGCACTAAGCAATGACGCTCATTTAAGGAACTGGTACAGGCACGATGGACCGAATGGCCTCCTTCTGCACTGTAACACTGGTGATTCTGACAGTGAGAAAATGGTTTAATAGGGTACATACAGAGAAATAATTTCCTCTAGTGGAGGGAGTCCAGAATAAAAGGGCTCCTTGATTTTCCAGCTGGAATTACACAGTTTGGGAATGAAATCAGAACGTTCTTCTCTGGGAAATCTGGAATTCCCACCCTTAAAGAAGGAAATAGACAGATTTTTAATTAGCAATGGACTGAATGATTGTGTGAAGCGGGCAAGAAAGTGGAGTTGAGGCTGCGGTGAGATCAGCCATGATCACATGAAATGATAGAGCAGGTTCAAGTGGCTAAATGGCCTACTCCTGCTCACTGTTCTTCTGTAAAAGATTGTAGGTGCGGATGGCCCCTTGAAACTTTCCATGAGGCCTGAAGAAATATGAACAGGAGTATAGGCTGCCTGGTCTCCCAAACCTGGCATCCCACAGCAGCATAGCTGATTCGACATCCCTCACTGCCACTTTTCCAGTTTCCTCGTAACCCTCGATTCCTGACTGATCAAGAATCTCTCTACCTCAACCTTAATTGTGTTCCAACATGTAGGTAAATTGATTTGTGAATCGACTTAAGAATTGAACACACGGGGGTGGCACGGTGGCTCAGTGGTTAGCACTGATACCTCATAGCACCAGCCACCCAGGTTCGATTCCGGCCTCGGGTGACTGTCTGTGTGGAGTTTGCACGTTTTCCCGTGTCTACGTGGGCTTCCTCCCACAGTCCAAAGATATGCAGGTTAGGTGGATTGGCCATGCTAAACTGCCATAGTGTTCAGGAATGTGCAGGCTAGGTAGGTTAGCCACGGGAAATGCAGGGTTACAGGGGTGGGATGCTCTTTGGACTCAATGAGCTGAATGGCCTGCTTCCCTACTATAGGGATTCTATTTGCAACCCAGTGACTGCATCAGTGACTCATTGGTCTTGTTCATAAAATCTACAGGACAGCTCAAATGGGAAATTCGAAATAATAGCAGACTGGCATAATTTGCAAGTGCTATTCTGAGGGTGGGAATGAAGTGAAGGTGTTGAGACAGAGAAGAGAAAGCCTTACTCTTTAATTGGCTTTGCTAAACATGTCCTGGAAGAGCACATTCCTATCCCTGGTTAGCTAAAATAAGAACAATTTCACCTCTAATATAATGACTATATTTCCTAACAGTATAAAAAAGGACCTAACGGGAAACATTTTCATGCAGAGGGTGGTGTGTGTATGAAATGAGTTTCCAGAGGAAGTGATGGCGGCTAGTACAATTACAACATTTAAAAGGTATCTGGATGGGTATCTGAATAGGAAGGGTTCAGAGGGATATGGGCCAAGTGCTGGCAAATGGAACTAGATTAGGTTTGGATATCTGGTCAGCAAGGATGAGTTGGACCAAAGGGTCTGTTTGTGTGCTGTACTTCTCTATGACTCGATGTGGTGGGACATAAATATTGTTAAAATGTGTCTTTTCATAACTGATGCACAACAGAAAAGATACATCACTTGCAGGGAAAACTGGAAGGATATTAAGTCTGATTGTGATAATTTGATTGTGAAGGAGTGAAGCCGAGATTTGAAATATACGTACTTTGATGATCAGATACATTTCTGTTAATGTCTCTTGATGCCCAATTAGTCAGAATCGTTGGTTGTAGGGGAGACAGTGTCCACATTTTGATGTTTTGTATTGATTTTACAGAGTTGGAAAATGCCTTGATAATGAACAATCAGTCAAACAGCCTGAAGGTGGGTTACGCTTAATCAAAATACACAACATTAACCCAATAAGGACATAGCTATAAATTGGACAAAAAAGATCAATTGTAATTGACCTGTAAATAGTGGCACATAGTCTCGATATTGATTGGCCCCTGGGGCAACTCTATGGACCATTATCACTAACTATGCGCACTATCATTAGTGACACTCTGATGGTAATCAATTCAAAGTTTACTTTTCAGCTTCGTTGGGCAGGTCTTACAAATGGGGCTTCTCCTGATTGGGGTTACTGCCTTTTGCTTTGTTTGATATCAGCCATTTCTCAATGGAAAACAACCTTTTCCTAGCTGCCATCAGTTCTGAGGATGGGTCACTGGACCTGAACCTTTAACTCCATTTTCTCTCCACAGATGCTGCCAGACCTGCTGAGCTTTTCCAGCAATTTCTGTTGTTGTTTCTGCCGTCCAGCATCTGCAGTTCCTTCGAGTTCTCAACAGGTAGGGGTCTCCTTCTCAGCCTGAAGATAATGTGTTCAAGTCTCACTCCAGAGACTTCAGCACATGATCTAGGCTGACATTTCCATAAAATGCCACTTTTTGAATGAGCTATAAATCGAGAACAAATCTGGCCTCTCCAATGAACCTGAAAGCTCTAATGCCAGGATTTGAAAGAGAGCAAAGAGGCTGCTTTGGTATTCTGGTATTCTTTGGTATTCTATCACAATATAGAATCCCCATGGTAGGGAATGAGGCCATTCAGCCCATTGAGTCTGTACCAACTCTCCAAAAGGCATCCCAACCCAGACCCAGTTTTTGACCCTATCACCATAACCTTGTACGTATTTCCCATGGCCAATTCACCCAAACCACACATCTTTGGACAGTGGGAGGAAACTGAATCACCAGGAGGAAACCCACACAGACACAGGGAGAATGTGCAAACTCCATACAGTCACCTGAGGCTAGAATTGAACCTGGGTCCCTGGTGCGGTGAGGCAGCAGTGCTAACCACTGAGTCACCATGCCACAGGTCCAGAGATCTTGAAAGATGCTGTATAAATGCTAAGTTTTTCCTCCACTTTAGATGTTCTTTAGTTTTTCCATTGAAATTACAGAGGGATGAACATGCTCAGAGGGCCGACTGATGTCCCACTGTAACTTTGGCAGGGGCCCATTACTGACAGAGTGAGAGACGTCTTGCAGACATTCACCATCCCCAGGTACATTTTTCTCCTCGTCATTAGCACAATTCAGTATTTACATGAGTATGTGATAGGCTTGGCCCATCACTTCATCACTCACCAGGTACGCAGCAATTCCTGCCCCAAAGACAAAGCCCACATATACATCGATGGGGTGGCTCCTGTATTGTGTAATCTGTGTCAGGCCACAAATACCTGCAGCAATTGCAAAGGCAAACACCAGCATTGGCTTCAGGAGCTTGGTGCAGTCGGATATCGTTGAGTTAAAGTACATCTGAAAAATAAATATGGGAAAGATTTTGTTCAGTCCTTTGTTGACATGTTCCATCTTTCAGTCAAGTCGTGGCTGATCTGCTTCTCAATTCCATTTGCATGTCTGAGCTCCAAATCCCTTGATATCCCAGTTTGTCTGACATCTATCGATCCAGTCTTGAAAGCCCCAAATGCCCCAGTGCTACTCATTTTTAGTGAAGGGAATTTCTCATTCCTAACATGCTTCTGTGTGAAAAATGTGCTTCCTTACTGTCTTCCTATTTAGCTGAGCAATAATGTTAAGATTATGACCTGTTCTTCTTGCTTCTGCCCTTACAGAAAAAATCGACACAAAAAAATCCTTTTCATGTTGGAAGTACTTTGATCAGATTGACCCTCAACCTTCAAATCCCTTAAGAATACGAGCCAAATGTAGACACTCCCAACTTAACCTCCCAAGCCCAAGGTACAAGAAGGAACTGTGGCTGGGGTGGCACGGTGGTTCAGTGGTTAGCACCTCACAGTGCCAGGGACCCAGGTTCGATTCCAGCCCCAGGTGGCTGCCTGTGTGGAGTTTGCACATTTTCCACATGTCTCCATGGGTTTCCTCCCACAGTCCAAAGATGTGCAGGTCAGGTGAATTGGCCATGCTAAATTGCTCAGAGTGTTAGGTGCGTTAGTCAGAGGGAAATGGGTCTGAGTGGGTTACTCTTTAGAGGGTCGGTGTGGACTTGTTGGGCTGAAGGGCCTGTTTCCTACACTAAGCTGTGACAAAGCTAAGCTTAAATTCATCTCCTTCTGACACACCTGCAGTAATGCCCAGTTCAGTGAGACTGTGCTTAATTGATTCCACTTCAAACGAATCGCAGTCAGAGTTTCACTCACAATTGGCTCTATTACTACTAAACAGGGGAAAAAACAGTAAAAAATACTTGGAAGTAGAGTCATAGAAGTCCACAGCATGGAAACAAGCCCTTCAGCCCAACGTCCCTATGCTGCCCAATTTCACAATTAAACTGGTCCCATTTGACTGAGTTTGGTCCATATCCCTCCATACCTATACCATCCATGGACATGTTTAAATGTTTCTTAAATGACATATTGGTCATAATGGCCCTTCACTTTGAAACAGGTAAGATGAGTTTGACCAGTATCTCTCATTCACTAGTTTCACTGGCTTTTCCTTCTGGGCTCCTAAACCAAGATCCTGGAAACCTTCCTACTTTCCATCACTTGCCCAAACACACAGTGTAATTTTCACATGTATAATTAAGCTCTCTCTCACCACCCTTTCTCTTGATTCCTTCACTGTTGTTAAATTATCAGATTGGTTATTCGACATGCTGCAATGGATGAGAAGAGATCTTCTCAAGTAATAATGGGAATTACAAAGCTGCTGCCTTGCGTTCCCAATCCAAATTATGTTCCCTAGCTGTCAACTCTATCCCTAGGCTTTACTGTAACAGTCTGATAATAAATCAGACTATTTGTAACCTGGGTGTTATGTTTGATTCTGCCACAAAGTGACCAACCAACTATATATCCACGCTGTCAGTAAGAGCACCTATTTTCACTGTGTAACATTATCTTTTTCATTTATGCTTGATCTAACTGCAGACTGAAATCTTCATTCACACCTTTACCTTTACACTTACTAATTCCAATCACCACTTGGTTACCTTCCAGTCAGGCAGCATCCGAGGAGCAGGGGAATCAATGTTTCAAGCAAAAGCTCTTCAACAGGAATTCCTGATGAAGAGCTTCTGCTTGAATCATCGACTCTCCTGCTCCTCAGATGCTGCCTGACTGACTGTACTTTTCCAGCACCACACTCTTTGACTCTGATCTCCAGCATCTGCAGTCCTCACTTTCTCCCAGTCATTCAAATCTCTGCTGTCTGCATTTTTACTCACACCAAGTCTGAATCACTGATTGCCTGATATTGACTTACATTAACTCCTGGTCAGCAGTGTTCTGGTCTTAAAACGCATACCTTCTTTTCAAACCCCTGTGTAATTTTGTCCTCCCTATTTCTGTAATCCACCTACAACATTCAAATTATCTGCACTTGTCTGATGTTAGTCTCTTGCACATCCCTAGTTTTAAAATCACTCCATCATTGGTGGCAAAGTCTGGAATACCCTCCTTCTTCCTACTTTTCTTTCCTCTTTAAAGAAGTTTCTTAAATTCCAACCGCTTGAGCAAATGTTTACCCACCTACCTTTATATTGCCTCATGAATTGGGCTTGTATTTTACTTTATAATGCTTCTGCAAAGTGCTTTAGGACATTTTGTCATGTTATCGACAATAAATAAATATAAAATTATTGTTGTGTTGGTTTCACTCTGGTGAACCCTGGCTGTACCCTGTTCCGACACTAATCTGTCCTTTCTAAAGGTGCAGTATTCCAGAGTCTGGCCAAATAGTACAGGGAATGACAGTTGATGAAAGCCAACTATGAAATAATCACAGAATCTCCACAATGTGGAAGCAGGTCATTTGGCCTACTGAGTCCACACTGACCCTCCGAAGAGGAACTTCCACTCCTACCCTATCCTTGTAACCCTGCATTTCCCATGGCTAACCCACCTAGCCTGCATACCTCTGGACACTATGGGCAATTTAGCATGGCCAATCCACCATAACCGGTACATCCTTGGACAGTGGGAAATACATACACAGGGAGAATATGCAAGCTCCACACAGACAGTTGTTTGAGGCTGGAACTGAACTCATGTCCTTGGTTAGGTAGCAGTGCTAACCACTGAGGCACCATGCCACCAGTTTTTAATCCACCTCGTCTGCACATTCACGGATACTTCACTAATCTGATCACTCCACCCTGGGGCTATGCTATTGCATTATTACATCTTGGACAGTGTTGACACACCTCTGAGCTGAAAACCTTGGGACTATTTAAGGAGTTGGCCAATACTTCTGTGCTGAGGGAATCCTTGAGATCTGAAACTTTACAGCATGGATTGGGAGTGGTCAGGTGAAATATTGTGAGAATGTCTGGCAATAGAGAAATTCTACTGAAGTAAGAGAGGATGATGAGACTATAAGAGCTTAGAGAGGTCTGAGACATTCAAGTTCTTATGTAAAGTGAAAGTAATTAATTCTGTAGGAATTAGGATGAAAGTAAATGTTAGAATTGCATAGCAAAGTTTCCTCATTCCCATTGGCAGATTGTTCAGCGTTGGGGGTGAGGCACTCACCGAGATGTAGACTGCAGCGAAGGCGGAGATTGTAGCATGCTGGGAAGGGAAGCTTTTCCTGTGGAACAAACAGAAATTGGTATTATACACTCAAGAAGCACTCTGTTGCCTGTTAGTATACCTCTCCAGTCTGCAATTCTTCCCCTTCGTTTATATAAATGATTTGGATGAGAAGCTAGGAGCTTAATAAGATTACAGATGACACTAAAATTGGTGGCTCAAAAATAGATTGCTGGAAAAGCTCAGCAGGTCTGGCATCATCTGTGGAGACAGATCAAAGTTAACATTTCGGATCCAATGACTCTTCCTCAGAACTGGATTGGTGGCATAGTGGACAATGAAGAAGGCTATCTAAGATAACAAAGGGAAATTCGACCAATGAACTGAGGAGTGGCAGACGAAATTTAATTTGGATAGATACAAGGTGTTACATTTTGATACAATGAACAAAGGCAAGAATTATACAGTTAATGTTAGGACCCTGGGTTGTGTTGTCGAACAGAGAGACCTAGGGGTTCAGGTACATAGCTCCTTGAAAGTTATGTCTCAGGTAGATGGTTAAGAAGGCATTTAGCACCCTTGCCTTCAGAGCTTGGATCACTGAGTACAGGAGTTTGGACATCATGTTGCAGTTGTACAGGACATTGGTGAGACTACTTTTACAATATTGTGTGCAGTTCTGGTTACCCTGCTATGAGATGGATATTATTAAATTGGAGAGGGTTCAAAAAGATTCACAAGGATGTTGCTGTAAGTGAAGCATTTTAGTGATAGGGAGAGGCTGAATAGGCTGGGATTGTCAAGTGTGAGGTTGTCCATTTTGGAAGGACAAATAAGAACGCGGAATACAGGGTTAACGGTAGGGTTCTTAGTAAAGTGGAGGAGCAGAGGGATCTTGGGGTCTATGTTCATAGCTCTTTGAAAGTTGCCACTCAGGTGGATAGAGCTTGTAAGAAGGCCTATGGTGTATTAGCGTTCATTAGCAGAGGGATTGAATTCAAGAGTCGTGAAGTGATGTTGCAGCTGAACAGGACCTTGGTTAGGCCACATTTGGAGTACTGTGTGCAGTTCTGGTCACCTCACTTTAGGAAAGATGTGAAAGCTTTGGAGAGGGTGCAGAGGAGATTTACCAGGATGTTGCCTGGAATGGAGAATAGGGCGTACGAGGATAGGTTGAGAGTGCTAGGCATTTTCTCATTGGAACGGTGAAGGATGAGGGGTGACTTGATAGAGGTTTATAAGATGATCAGGGGAATAGATAGAGTAGACAGTCAGAGACTTTTTCCCTGGGTCCAACAGAGTGTTACAAGGGGACATAAATTTAAGGTGAATGGTGGAAGGTATAGGGGGGATGTCAGGGGTAGGTTCTTTACCCAGAGAGTGGTGGGGGCATGGAATGCGCTGCCTGTGGGAGTGGCAGTCAGAATCATTGGTGACCTTTAAGCGGCAATTGGATAGGTACATGGATGGGTGCTTAAGCTAGGACAAATGTTCGGCACAACATCGTGAATATAAAGGTCTAGTCCGTGGGATAGGAGAGTTTAAGACTTAGCGGCATATTTTTAAGCTGGGAGGAGAAAGATTTAAAGGGACTTGAAGGGTAACCTTTTCACACACAGGATGGTTCATGTGTGCATTTTCAGTCTCCTTTTGTGAGGAAGGATGCTCTTGCTCTCAAGGGAGTACAGCGAAGGTTTACCAGGCTGATCCCGGGGATGGCGGGACTGACCTATGAAGAGAGATGGACTCAGTTAGGACCATTTTCGCTAGAGTTCAGACGAGAGAGGGGGGAATCTCTTGGAGATTTAATAAAATTCTAACTGGACGAGACAAGGTAGATGCAGGGAGAATGTGCCCGACGGTGGGTGTGTCCAGAGCCAGGGGTCACAGTCTGAGGATTCGGGTGGACTATTTAGGACGGACATAAGGAGACATTTCTTCACCCAAAGAAGATGAGCCTATGGAATTCATTACCACAGGAAGTAGTTGATGCCAAAGTATTGAATGTATTCAAAAGATGGCTAGATATAACACTCAGGGTGAATGGGATCAAAGGTTATGGGGAGAAAGCAGGATTAGGCTATTGAGTTGGATGATCAGCCATGATCGTCATGAATGGCAGAGCAGGCTCGAAGGGCTGAATGGCCTCCACCTACTCCTATCTTCTATACGTGAAATGAACTTCCTGAGGAAGTGGTGGATGCATTTATTTAAAAGACACTTGGACAGGTACATGAACAGGAAAGGTTTCAAGGGATATGGGCCAAATGCAGGTGAGTGAGATTAGTTTAGGTCAGCATGGATGAGTTGGACTGAAGGGTCTATTTCTGTGCTACATGACTCTGACTCTTCACTCCCAGAAATGTCTAAATATTATATATCATGTTGCACGTACATTCAATATAACAAAGGAGAAGGTGAAGTGGGGTTTCACTCTAGTTCTAACAGTGTTCTGTTTCCAGTGCTGTTAAACTGAGTGATCTGGGTCACTGACTGTGACCAGGCTGTCCATGATTTCCAGTGAGATTTTACTTGCAGCAGGTAATAGTTAGGATGAATTCTGCTTCTAACATTGACTTTGCCCCCAGTAACACAGCCAGAGAGTCGTAGAGATGTACAGTAATGAAGCAGACCCTTCAGTCCAACTTGCCCATGCCAACCAGATATCCTAAATTAATCTAGTCCCATTTGCTCGCACTTGGCCCAATTCCTTTAAACCCTTCCTATTCATATACCCAAACAGATATCTTTTAAATGTCGCAATTGTACCAGCCTCCACCACTTCCTCCGGCAGCTCATTCCATACATGCACCACCCTCTGTGTGAAAAAGTTGCCCTTTTATATCTTTCCCTTCTCACTCTAAACCTATGCCCTCTACTTCTGGACTCCCCCAACCCAGGGAAAAGTCCTTGTCTATTTACCCTATCCATGTCCCTCTTGGCTTTATAAATCTCTGTAAGGTCACCCCTCTGCATCTGATGCTCCAGGGAAAATAGCTCTGGGCTTTTCAGCCTCTCCCTATAGCTCAAACCCTCCAATGCCCTTGTACATCTTTTCTGAACCCTTTCCTTCCGATAGGAAGGAGACAGAATTACACAATATTCTAAAAGCGGCCTAACCAATGTCCTGTACAGCCACAACATTATCTCCCAATTTTTATACTCAATGCACTGACCAATAAAGGAAAGCATACCAAATGCCTTCTTCACTATCCTATCTACCTGAGACTCCACTTTCAAGGAGCTATGATCCTGCCCTCCAAGATCTCTTTGTTCAGCAACACTCCCCAGGATCTTACCATTAAGTGTATAAGCCCTACCCTGTTTGCCTTTCCAAAATGCACCACCTCACATTTACCTAAATTAAACTCCTTCTGCCACTCCTTGGCTCATTGGCCCATCTGAACAAGATCCCTTTGTACTCTGAGGTAACCTTCTTCGCTGTCCACTACACCTCCAATTTTAGTGTCATCTGCAAACTTACTAACCATACCTATGTTCACATCCAAATCATTTATATAAATTACGAAAAGCAGTGGACCCAGCAGGACCTCCAGCACCTGCAGTCCTTTGCTTTCTATTATCCTTGCTTGGAGCCCACACACAATATCATGGCCCCAGTATGAGCTTGAACACATCGGGCCCTCCCAGAACCCAAACATGGGGCCATGTTGTACCCTGCCCAAGGCCCTGCTTGTGGGTAACCTGGAACTCCAGGTTCAAGAGCTACTCCAGCTCTTGGGTTCTGAGGAAAGATCACTGAATCTGAAATGTTAACTCTGATTTCTCTTCACAGATGCTGCCAGATCTGCTGAACTTTGCCATCAACTGCTGTTTTTGTTTCTGAAACATTGCTGCTGGTTTCTCAAGCTGGCCCAGGCCACATTCCATGATGGCTGAGACATCTCCCTGCTCCTTTAAATTCTTAAATTTCAGGGAGGACTCATCAGGGAGAAAAAACACTTCACCAGCGATTTAGCTCAAAAAGATATCTTCAAATGATTTCCTTTATTGAGTTAGAGCACTGAATTGTAGTTATGTAGAAGCCTGACAAGTGTGTGGAGGAATCAGCACTACCCTGGGGCGGTTAAACATTAAGCACATTCACTGAGCAATGTTACACTGACCTCAGTGACCATGACTGTAGCTCAGCATATATGTACACTAATGGAGTTTTCATTGTTAATGCTTTCATTTTGGCTGAATGAGAACTCAAAAGGAAATCAATTTTCTTTCTTAATACAGGCCCTGTTCTCTGCCAAATTGCTGACTCAGCCTGAATGTGAAAACAGCTAGCAGTGTATATGATAATTAAACTGCTGGCTTGTATACGCAAATGGAATGATTACTATTCATACTGAAGTAAGGCTGGATCTCACTGCCAAATAGAAACAAGAGAACAGATGTGGGTTCCAAATGAGATGACACAAAACACCAATTAAATAGGTCACAAGGCAAAGGATTCTCAATCAATCTCAAATGTCTCTTATTAGGTGGCCTGAATATCTACCCATCATATTCATGTGGATCAGCCCACTATTCAGCATTGCAGGTCAGTGGCCTCTACTCTGAATTGATCTGACCAAATCTCTTCTAATGTTGTCCATTGCCCAAGGTTTGAACACTTACCTTTCTGTAGCTTCTACCTCCCCTCACGATCTTATCAGTTCATCCTAACCATAAGATCCACTTGCTGTTCCGTCAACCCTATTGCCAACAAACTACTGACCATCTATCGACACTTTCCTCCTGCATCTCATTTTGTTAAACGTTCAATCTTTCACATATTATTCATCTCCCCTTAAACTGTGCCATCATCATTACCATCAGTCAAAAAGTTTACAGCTGACATAAGAACATACGAAATAGGAGCAGGAGTAGGCTGCCAGGCATTTCCTCCAACCAAATGTTGGAAAAACGGAAGCCATTTTTCTTGAGTCTTACTTCAATGGAGCGATTCACTCCTGCTTCCTGGTAATTTTCTAAGACTGAATCAAACCATTCCAGTCCTGGCATTTAACTGAGCTGAGCCCATTGACAAGAGCAGAAAAATACAGCACAAACAGACCCTTCGGTCCAACCAGTCCATGCTGAACATAGTCCCAAACTCCTGCTCCTGGCACATATCCCTCCAAACCTTTCCTATTCATGTATCTATCCAAATGTCTTTTAAACATTGTATCTGTGCCCAATTTCAACACTTCCTCAGGAAGTTCATTCCACATTTCTGTGTATAAAAAAAAATTGCCTTTCATGTCTTTTTTAAATCTCTCTCCTCTCATCTTAAAAATGTGCGCTCTAATCTTGAAATCTCCCATCCTAAGAAAAAAGATAACTACTATTAATTCTATCTATACCTCTCCGTATTTTATAAACTTCTATCAGGTCGCCTCTCAACCTTTGAGCTGCAGTGAAGAAAGTCTACCCTATCCAGCCTTTCTTTATAACTCAAACCTTGTTTGTTGTAGTAAGATGCAATACAGTATCCAGATTAACTCCATCTGCCATTTTTCAGCCTGCTGACCCAGTTGATCCCTTTGTAATCTAAGAAAACCTTCTTCAATGTATACTGTGCCACCTATTTTGGTGTCGACAGCAGATTTACTAACCATGCCTATTATATTCTTATATGTAAATGACAAACAAAGGAGAAATCAGAATCGATCCCTAGGGAAAGATGCTCCAGTCCGAAAAGCAACCCTCCACCATTGCTGTGTCCTGCCATTAAGCCAATTATGTATCCAACAGGCAAGCTCACCCTATATCCCATGTGGCCTAACTTTACAAATTAATCTATCATGTGGAACCCTGTCAAAAGCCTTACTAAAACCCAAATAAACAACGTCCACTGCACTGCATTCGTCAATCTTTTTGGTAACTTTCTCAAAAATATTCATAAAAAACATAATTCCATTTCCATAACATCACATACCTCCAGCCTGCCTTTGCTCACTTGCAGTTGAAGCCCTTGTTCATCCCTCTGTTGCCTTTGCATTCTAATTTATTCTTGGGCTGGCCTCCTAATCCAGACCTATCTGAATCTCTACTTCCCTTACCCTTCCTGAAACTCAGCCCTGCTGTAGTTGCGTAGTGGTAATATCACTTGAGTAGTAAGTGAGAAACCCAGACTAATGTCCTGGAAATGTGGGTTTGAATCCCACTATTATTGTGGGGATGTGAATTAAATGAAAACCTGGAACATAAACCTGGTTGAAGCAATTCCTCCTCATGTCGGTTCTAAATGGTCATCCCTTCACTCTGAGGCTGTGCCCTCAGATCCTAATCTCTCCCACTGGTGGAAACATCACAGCCAATGTGTAGCTATTGTGATTACTACAAACACCCATTGGGTTCACCATTCACCTTAAGGGAAGGAAATCTGCCATCCTTACTTGGTCTGGCCTACACGTGACTTCAGACCCCGTAGCAATGTAGTTGACTCTTAACTGTTGCCTGGGCTATCAGGGATGAGCAATTTAATGTGAGCTTAGTCTGTGAAAGAAGAATTTTTAAAAACTCATCACTCCTAACTGACTAACGTTGACATTTGAGTCAGCAACACCAGCACTTCCATTTACTCCACCTCCGTAACCCCCTGAGATATGTAGGCTAGGACTATTCTTTCAAAGTATCCCTATATGAAAAAATAGTGGAAATTCTTCTCAGAGCAAGCTGACTACAAGTGTTAATGAGGGCAGAAAAACGCCACATCCAAAAATAATGAATGCTTCAAAATGAAACCGGGGCAAGTTCCCAATTTTCCTGCTGCACAAGACAAGTATTGAATAAGCATAACAAGCATAATGCAGATAATAAAAATAATAAGCTTGCTAAAGAATCTCAGGTTACTTGAGAAATGTTTTGCAGCTTTCTAAAATCCATCCAAGTATACTGTAAGACCACAAGACGATAAGACAGAGCAGAATTAAGCCATTCGACCCTCTGAGTCTTTTCTGCCATTCAATCATGGCTGTAATGTTTCTCAACCCCAATCTCTTGCCTTCTCCCAAACTTTTAATCTCCTTTCTAATCAAGAACCTATCCATCTTGGTCTTAAATACACTCAATGATTTGGCCTCCACAGCCTTCTGGGGCAATGTGTTCGACAGATTCACCATCCTCTGGCTGAAGAAAGTCTTTCTCATCTCAGCTCTAAAGGGTTGTCCCTTTATTCTGAGCCCTCGGGTCCCAGTCTCTTACATATAATTATGAAGGGAATAGGTAAGATTGCAGCAGGGAGGCTGTTTCCATTGGTGGGTGAAACTAGAACTATGAGCATCACCTCAAAATAAGCAGGAAGCAGATTTAGGACTGAGTTGAATTATCGATTCATAGAAACCCTGCAGTGTGGCAACAGGCCATTTGGCCCAACAAGTCCACACTGACTCTCCAAAGAGTATCCCACCCAGTCCCATTCCCCGCATTTACCCCTGACTAATGCACCTAACCTACACATCCCTAAATACAATGGGCAATGTAGCCAATGCACCTAACCTGCACATCTTTGGATTATGGGTGGAAACCAGAGCACCCAGAGGAAACCCATGTGACACAGGGAGAATGTACAAACTCCACACAGATAGTCGTCCAAGGCTGGAGTTGAACCCAGAGCCCTGGCACTGTGAGGCAGCTGTGCTAACCACTGAGCTACCATGCTACCCCTCTTCTGCAGGAGAAAATTCTTCATCCAGAGGGTTGTGAATCCGTGGAATTCCCTGCTCAGTGAAGCAGTTGACGCTACCTCAGTTGAATGCTTTTATGGCAAAGAAACATTTTTAAACAGGAAAGGAATTTTGAGGTTTGTGAGCAGGTGGGTAAGTAGAGCTGAATCCACAAAAAGATCAGCCGTGATCTTATTGAACGGTGCAGCAGGCTGCTCTTGCTCCTATTTCTTATGTTCATATGTCCTCTCCTACTGGTGGAAACAACATCTCCATGTCTACTCTATCCAGACCTCTCAGTATTTTGTAAGTTTCAAACAAATCCCCCCATATTCTTCGAAACTCCATTGAGTTTAGAACCCAACTGCTCCTCGTATGACAAACCCTTCACCCCGGGATCATCATCGTTAACCCCCTCTGGTCTCCCTCCAGAGTCAGCACATCTGTCTGCAGGTACAGGACCCAAAACTGCTCACAATATTCCAAATGCTTTTGAAACAGACTCAGTCATAGAGAGCAGGAGCAGCAGTAGGCAGTTCAGCCCATTTCCAGTTATTTAAAACATCGCTTCTTAAAAATAATTTCTCAAAAACATTGGACAGCATCCAAGAAATAATATTTAAATAATATTTAAAATTTAAATAGGAACCTGGAAGCGAGAGTAGGCCCTTCAGCTCCTTATGCCTGTTCCACCAATCATTTCCATCATGGGGCATTGACATGTTAACCTCCCTAATTTCCATATCCCTTATGTGATAAAAATCTATTAATGTCAGGTTCTGAAAGCTCCCAACTGAACTCCAAAGTTCACAGTTTTTTTAGGGGAGATAATTCCAAATTTTGGGTTCATTTTTGAGTGATTTCACTCCTAAGCTCCGATTTTCGGATTAAGTCCCCTCATTCTTGATTTCCATATGAGAAGGAATTACTTCTCTTTATCTGTCAGAGGGAATACAATAAATATCTCGATCAGATCATCCTGAATCTTCAAAACCCAAGGGAATACAAACCAGATTGCTGCTTTCTCTCCTCATAAATTAATGTTCCAAATCCCAGTACCATTAGCTCTTTATGAAAATAAAATATTCCAGTTGTTAAATACTTAGTCTCTTCATCATAGATCTCAGAGGTGGTATCTCTAAGATTATAGTTTCAACACTGACTGTTCCACACCTTCCCTGCTGACTTTTTGACAGATTGTGTGCTATAATCATTCCGTTAGATCTTTCCTCTCTGCCAAAAGAACTTAAAATTCAGGAAGAATTCAAATATATTTTAAAATACACAGCTTCCAGCTGCTTGATATTCTATTCACTTCATCTGGCAACCAGAATTTAATCTAATTACAGCATTTGTATTCCTTGCTGCTCTCACGTCAAGACTGAGGGTCTATAATTTGGTGTGAGTCTCTATTCTTGTTGTTAAATGTTTCAATACATCACAAAATTCTAGCAAAATTCTAGTTTCTGTGTTTCCAAGCTGTCAGGGTACACTCTTCCCTTCGATCTGACTTATTGCTGATAGTCATGAGTTGGTGGCAGCTGAGGTTTTCCTGCTATCCTGTGTCCCCCAGTTTTGTTCAGAGGCCTCATTCCTGATGAAGGACTTTTGCTCCTTGGATGCTGCCTGACCTGCTGTACTTTTCCAGCACCACTCTAATCTTGACTCTAATCTCCAGCATCTGCAGTCCTCACTTTCGCCTAATAACAGGCTACAGCTGTCTATGACTGGTATCTTGTGAAATTGGCCATCACTGACTGTGGACACAGGAGGAATTGCAATTGAGGAGTCGACACCACAAGGCATGCTGGATCAACTTTTGCCAAGCAGCAAATTTGGAGACGGGATGGGGGCATTTAATAGGGCAAGAAAGTCTGGTATCTGCCAAAAGAACTTCTGCATCTTCGGACTATGGGAAGAAACTGGAGTACCCAGCAGAAATGGGGACAACATGCAAACTCCACACAGTCAGTCACTCAAGGCTGGAACTGAACCTGGGTCCCTCGTGCTGTGAGGCAGTAATGCTAACTACTGAGCTACCTTGCCCATGAAAGATGGACCACAAGAGGAGGAGGAAGACCCATGGACGTGTTCCCTAAAACTTCAGCCACAGAGCCTGAGGCTGCCTTCACAGTGATGAAAAGCTTTTGTCTGAAACATTGATTTTCCTGCTCCTCGGATGCTGCCTGACCTGCTGTGCTTTTCCAGCACCACTCTAATCTGCACTCTGTATCAAGTGCCCATTTCATCCTCTGGTATCACTGAACCATTCTTAGTTGTCACAAAGGTATACTCCTCTTTGTTTAATTCATAATATCCAAACTGCTGCATTTTAAACTTAAACTACCTGAAAAGTCCATGCAAATGGTTAATGCCTATATTAATGTAATTGTGGTCACCAACCCTCCAACTTGTCCAATGTCTATCCTTTAGTCAGCAATGGATTGATTGTAGTTTTTATATGACTGCATCCATTGCCTTTTAATCATTCCTTTCACTTCTGAAGAGGAGGATCGAGGATACAGGTGGGCCAGAATTCACAGAGTGGATAGTCCTAGCCCTTTGTGGTGATATTTTGAAATCAGTTTTTAACAAAATCACAGAAAAAAAGCGACCACCTTAAATGGGGAAAGGGTAGGCAGCAGCATCAAGTTCACCCTTTCCTGATGAAGGGCTTTTGCCTGAAACATCAATTTTCCTGCTCCTCGGATGCTGCCTGACCTGCTGTGCTTTTCCAGCAACACTTTAATCTAGACTCTGGTTTCCAGCATCTGCAGTCCTCACTTTTGCCATGGGGAAAGGGTAGGCAGCAGCATCAAGTTCACCAAAACTTTGGATCTTAATCTCTGTCTCCATCTTGATCTATGGGTGGGTTCACCTCCTCCCGAGAATCGGAGAACGTGGTGGCCGAGGTGGGCTTTGGAGGCGGGGGAAGGTAATGGGTGGATAGGCATTGTGGCACAGAATCACAGAATTATTATGGTGCAGAAGGAAGGCATCGAGCCCACTATGTCTGCACTTTATTTCCTGTCTTTTCCAAAGTCCCTGCACATCACTATTATCCAAAAAAGACCAAATTCCTTCTTGAACAGCCCAATTGAACCTGCCTCCACCACATTTCCAGACAGCATGTTGCGTATTCTACAGATACACACACTGCCTTCCCACCACCAAGTTACGGTTTGGGTAGGAAGCCCCAAGTTTGGTTTTCCTGCTCCATTGCTAATTAAAGCCCTCAAGTGGCCAATTAATGACCACTTATAACCTCTTCATACCAACATTACGATTAACTATGTCATTGTCTGGTTAATGTCCAACACCAAAAGATATATTGGAAAAACAGGACTTTATTTTAAATTCTACTGTTTTAGTCTACCTATGCTGGGATACTCTTTGTCTTGCTTTCTTTCTTTATCACTTCCTAAAGAACTTTTTTATACTGTAATTCAGACACAACCCCTGTTTCTTCATGATATCCACTAGCACTCCTTTTGACAGCTACATCATAAGTCTTTTGTTATTTAATCTCCCCTGGCCTGCAACATATCACAGATTTATTTTCTTCCTGCTTTCTCTCTCCTTTCTACTGGCTTAAAACTCTTCCATTTCTATGCTGGAGAGATGGTAGTGGGGAACAATGAAATGGCTGAGGAACTGAATAACTATTTTGTATCAGTCTTCGCAGTGGAAGACAAAAGTAATATCCAAAAAATTCAAGACAGTGAGGAGGCAGAGCTGGGTATAGTGGCCATCTAGAAGGTGCTAGAAAACCTGAATGCCCGAAGGTGGATAAATCACCTGGACCAAATGGACTACATCCCAGAGTCCTAAGGGAAATAGCTGTAGAGGTAGTGACGATCTTTCAGGAATCGCTAGAATCAGGGAGGGTCCCAGAGGACTGGAAAATCACTAACGTGATACCCCTGTTTAAAAGGGAGAAAGGCAAAAGATGAAAAAATACAGACAAATTAGCCTAACCTTGTCCATGGGTAAGGCTCTGGAATCCATTGTGAAAGATGAGATTTCTGAATACTTAGAAGTTTATGGTAAAATAGGCCAAAGTCAGCATGGTTTCATCAAGGTGAGGTCATGCCTGACAAATCAGCTAGAATTCTTTGAGAAAGTAATGAGCTGGTTAGACCAAGGAGAGCCAATGAATGTTATTAACCTGGACTTCAAGAAGGCCTTTGACAAGGTGCACACAGGAAGCTACTGAGTAAGATAAGGGCCCATGGTGTTAGAGGCAAGGTGCTTGCATGGATGGCAGAAAGTGGGGATAAAGGGGTCCTTCTCAGGATGGCAGCTGGTGACAAGTGGTGTTCTGCAAGGCTCCACAACTTTTCACTTTATACATTTCCACTCTAGATGAAGGGACTGAGGGCATTCTAGCTAAATTTGCAGAAGATACAAAGATAGGTAGAGGGACAGGTAGCATAGAGGAGGCAGGAGACTGCAGAAGGATTTGGGCAGATTAGGAGAGTTGGCAAAGAAGTGGCAGATTGAGTACAACGTGGGAGAGTGTGAGGTCATGCACTTTGGTCGTCAGATTAGAAGCATGGACGATTTTCTAGATGGGAGAAAATTCAGAAATCTGAGGCGCAAAGAGACTTGGGAGTTCTAGTCCAGGATTCTGTCAAGGTAAACTTGCAGGTTGAGGCAGTAGTTAGGAAGGCAAAAACAATGATGGCATTTATTTTGAGAGGACTTGAACATAAAAGCAGGAATGTACTTCTGAGGCTCTATAAAGTTCTGGTCAGACCACATTTGGAGTATTGTGTACAGTTTTGGGCCCGATATCTCAGGAAGGATGCACTGACCCTGGAATGTGTTCAAGAATGGTCCCAGGAATGAAAAGCTTAACATGAGGAATGTTTGAGGACTCAGGGTTTATACCCAATGGAATTCAGAAGGATGAAGTG
Source organism: Chiloscyllium plagiosum (assembly GCF_037043375.1). Lineage (NCBI taxonomy): Eukaryota > Metazoa > Chordata > Chondrichthyes > Orectolobiformes > Hemiscylliidae > Chiloscyllium > Chiloscyllium plagiosum. The sequence continues at coordinate 52,071,084 of NW_028270166.1, forward strand.
GGGGGTGGGGGTGGAATCTAATTGAAACACACAGAATACTGAATGGCCTGGACAGAGTGGATGTTGGGAAGATGTTTCCAATCTTAGGAGAGACTAAGACCCAAGGGCATAACCTTAGACTAAAGGGAAGACTGTTGAGAATGGAGTTAAGGAGAAACTTCTTCAGCCAGAGAGTGGTGAATCTATGTAATTCATTGCCACAGAAGGCTGTGGAGGCCAGGTTTGGAATATATTTAAGATTGAGGGAGATAGGTTCTTAATTGTCAAGTAGATCAAGGGTTACAGGGAGAAAGTGGGAAAATGGGATTGAGAAACTTTTCAGCCATGATTGAACAGCGGAGCAGAATCACTGGGCTGAATAACCTAATTTCTGCTAATATGTGTTACCATCTTTTAGATCATTGGCCTGGTATGTTAAATGTTTCTCTCTCGCCACAGATGTTGCTTAACTTGTGGAATAGTCCCATCTTCTTTATCTCTTATTTTATGATTTCCAGCACATGCCAGGTTTTGCTTTTGGATTTGTGGGATTAGCTGGATTATGGGCGGCACGGTGGCACAGTGGTTAGCACTGCTGCCTCACAGCGCCAGAGACCCGGGTTCAATTCCCGACTCAGGCGACTGACTGTGTGGAGTTTGCACGTTCTCCCCGTGTCTGCGTGGGTTTCCTCCGGGTGCTCCGGTTTCCTCCCACAATCCAAAAAATGTGCGGGTCAGGTGAATTGGCCATGCTAAATTGCCCGTAGTGTTAGGTTAAAGGGGTAAATGTAGGGGTATGGGTGGGTTGCGCTTCGGCGGGTCGGTGTGGACTTGTTGGGCCGAAGGGCCTGTTTCCACACTGTAAGTAATCTAATCTAATCTAATCTAATCTAATTATTGAGTGCACTGACACAGATCTGATTAGCTCCCTTCCAAACCGTACTGATACGAGTGTACAGTTAGATTGTCAGACTGAAGGAGTAATTGAAGGAAAGATCGGGGGAGTTGTGAATTTGATAGAAAGTTGTCAAAAGATAAAGGGATTATAAATCAGTTGCAGATATGGGCAGAGAAATGGCATATGTGCTTAATACAGGTAAGAGTGAGGTGCTGCACTTTGGAAGGTCAAATGTTAAGGTAAAATATAAAGTTAATGGCAGGATCCTGAACAGTATTGACATATAGTGGGATTTTGGGGTTCAAGTTGGTTAAGAAAAAGAAGAAAAGATATGTAAGGTATAGACAAGGTAGATCGAGTGAATCCTTAGAAGAGTATAAAGACAGTAGGAGTATTCTTAAGAGGGAAATCAGGAGGGCAAAAATGGGACATGAGATAGCTTTGGCAAATAGAATTAAGGAGAATCCAAAGGGTTTTTACAAATACATTAAGGACAAAAGGGTAACTCGGGAGAGAATAGGACACCTCAAAGATCAGCGAGGCGGCCTTTGTGTGGAGCCGCAGAAAATGGGTGAGATACTAAATGAATATTTTGCATCAGTATTTACTGTGGAAAAGGATATGGAAGATACAGACTGTAGGGAAATAGATGGTGACATCTTGCAAAATGTCCATATTACAGAGGAGGAAGTGCTGGATGTCTTGAAATGGGTAAAGGTGCATATATCTCCAGGACCTGATCAGGTGTACCCGAGAACTCTGTGGGAAGCGAGAGAAGTGATTGCTGGGCCTCTTGCTGAGATATTTGTATCATCGATAGACACAGGTGAGGTGCAAGACTGGGGGTTGGCTAACATGGTGGCACTGTTTAAGAAGGGTGATAAGGACAATCCAGGGAACTATAGACCAGTGAGCCTGACGTCGGTGGTGGGCAAGTTGTTGGAGAGAATCCTGAGGGACAGGATGTACATGTATTTGGAAAGGCAAGGACTGATTAGGAATAGTCAACATGGCGTTGTGCGTGGGAAATCATGTCTCACAAACTTGATTGAGTTTTTTGAAGAAGTAACAAAGAGGATTGATGAGGGCAGAGCGAAAGATGTGATCTATATGGACTTCAGTAAGGCGTTCGACAAGGTTCCCCATGGGAGACTGATTAGCAAGGTTAGATCTCATGGAATACAGGAGAACTAGCCATTTGGATACAGAACTGGCTCAAAGGTAGAAGACAGAGGGTGGTGGTGGAGGGTTGTTTTTCAGACTGGAGGCCTGTGACCAGTGGAGTGCCACTGGGTCCTCTACTTTTTATCATTTATATAAATAATTTGGATGCGAGCAGAAGAGGTGCAGTTAGTAAGTTTGCAGATGACACCAAAATTGGAGGTGTGGTGGACAGCGAAGAGGGTTACCTCAGATTACAACAGGATCTTGACCAGATGGGTCAATGGTCTGAGAAGTGGCAGATGGAGTTTAATTCAGATAAATGCGAGGTGGCTGCATTTTGGGAAAGCAATTCTTAGCAGGACTTAGACACTTAATGGTAAGGTCCTAGGGAGTGTTGCTGAACAAAGAGATCTTGGAGTGCAGATTCATAGTTCCTTGAAGTGGAGTCACAGGTAGATAGGATAGTGAAGAAGGTGTTTGGTATGCTTTCTTTTATTGGTCAGAGTATTGAGTACAGGAGTTGGGAGGTCATGTTGCGGCTGTACAGGACATTGGTTAGGCCACTGTTGGAACATTGCGTGCAATTCTGGTCTCCTTCCTATTGGAAAGATGTTGTGAAACTTGAAAGGGTTCAGAAAAGATTTACAAGGATGTTGCCAGGGTTGGAGGATTTGAACTATAGGGAGAGGCTGAACAGGCTGAGGCTGTTTTCCCCAGAGCGTCGGAGGCTGAGGTGTGACCTTATAGAGGTTTACAAAATTATGAGGGGCATGGATAGGGTAAATAGGCAAAGTGCTTTCTCTGGGGTCGGGGAGTCCAGAACTAGAGGGCTTAGGTTTAGGGCAAGAGGGGAAAGATATAAAAGAGACACAGAGGGTGGTACGTGCATGGAATGAACTGTCAGAGGATGTGTTGGAGGCTGGTACAATTGCAACATTTGAGAGGAGTTGGATGGGCATATGAATAGGAAGGGTTTGGAGGGATATGGGCCGGGTGCTGGCAGGTGGGACTAGATTGGGTTGGGATATCTGGTCGGCATGGACGGGTTGGACCGAAGGGTCTGTTCCATGCTATACATCTCTATGACTCTAAGTCCATAGCTTCCTGAAAGTGGCCACGCAAGTAGATAGGATGGTAAAAATGGTGTGTGGCATGCTCCCCTTTATTGGTCGGGGAACTATGTACAAGAGTCAGAATGAGCAAAGCCGGTCAGGCAGCACCCAAGGAGCAGGGTAACCAATGTTTTGAGCATAAGCCCTTCATCAGCTTATGCTCGAAACATCGATTCTCCTGCTCCTTGGATGCTGCCTGACCTGCTGTGCTTTACCAGCACCACACTTTTTGACTCTGATCTCCAGCATCTGCAGTCCTCACTTTCTCCTTACAGGAGTCAGGATGTCATGTTGCAGCTTTATAAGGTATTAGTTAGGCCACACTTAGAGTATTGTGTTCAATTCTGGTCATCACATTACAGGAAGGATGTGGAGGCTTTGGAAAGGGCGCAGAAGAACCAGGAAGTTGCCTCGATCACAGGATATGAGCTATATGGAGAAGGCTACAAAAACTCAGTCTGTTTTCTCTGGAGTAGCAGAGCATCAGGGGAGACTTGATAGAAGTCTATAAAATTATGAGATACATAGGTAGGGTTAACAGTCCGAATCTTTTTCCCAGAGTTGAAATGTCTAAAACTATGGGGCATGCACTTAAAGTGAGAGTTCAAAGGAGATGTGAGGGACAGGTTATTTACACAAAGAGTAATAGAGACATGGAACACACTGCCGGGGTTATGGTGGAGGCAGATATGTTGGACTGTTTAAGGGACTTTTAGATAAGCACATGAATATGAAAGGAATGGAGGGATGTGGACCAAGGGCTGGCAGAAGAGATCAGTTTAATTTAGCAACATGTTCAACACAACATTGTGGGCCGAACGGCCTCTTCCTGTGCTGTACTGTTCTATGTTGTATGAAATTCTACTATCCATTCCTCATTGCAGGGTATATCTAAGAGCTGCCCCATACCAGCCTGGTTAACAAATAACAACTCTTTAGAGCAGACCTGGGCATTTTACGGCCTGCGGGCCATATCCGACCCTTTGATCGTTCCTGTCTGGCCCGCATGAGGTCAATCTTAAATTAGAACATAAATGAAAAGGTATTTACGCAATACAACTGTGTTGCTTTTGTTTTGAAAAGGATGCTTTTTTTATTTATATATGGACGCACATGCACATGTATGTGCATGCGTGAACAGCTAAAAATGATGCTTGCAGGCTAGCCCTCAAAATGTGAACTCACGTTAAGATAAGTTATGTCATATCCCACAAAATAGCCAGAAACAGTAAACTGTTTTCTGATGGAGAGTTTATTAAGTAGTGCTTGTTGGACTCTGCAGAACTAATATGCCCGGAGAAAAAGGAGGCATTTGAGAATATGCCCTTCTCCCGACGCACTGTAACAAGAAGGATTGGGGACATTGTGAAAAATCTGGAGCTTCAGCTGCAGCACAGAGTGGTCAACTTTGAATTTTTTTCCTTGGATGAGAGCTGCGACATACGTGACGCAGCCCAGCTACTCATCTTCGTATGTGAGATAACTACGAACTTTAAAATCACAGAGGAGCTGGCAGCCATGCAGTCAATGAAAGGAACAACAACTGCTTTGTTCACGGAGGTAAATGCATGTTTGGACACGTTGGGACTAAAATGGGACAAGCTGGTGGGTGTGACAACGGATGGTTGTCCAAATCTAATGGGAAAAAATGTTGGACTCTTAAAGAGAATGCAGGATAAAGTGACAGAAATTGACCCTGAACAGAAATTGGTATTTTTGCATTGTATTATACATCAGGAAGTGTTGTTGCTGGAAAAGCGCAGCAGTCAGGCAGCATCCAAGGAGCAGGAGAATCAACATTTTGGGCATGAGCCCTTCTTCTCCCATTCCTGAAGAAGGACTCATGCCTGAAACGTCGATTCTCCTGCTCCTTGGATGCTGTCTGACCTGCTGCGCTTTTCCAGCAACACATTTTCAGCTCTGATCTCCAGCATCTGCAGTCCTCACTTTCTCCTTTGCTGTTGATGTGACTGCACTTATGAATGAACTAAATGTGAAACTGCAGTGCAAGGGCCTTTTTGTGCATGAAATGTACAACTCGGTGAAGGCTTTTATGAGAAAGTTGCAGCTTCTCTCAAGCCAAATGAAGGACAAAATTTTCACTTGCCAACACTGAAGGAAGCCGCACCTTCAGTTGATCACCTCCACAGGTACTCATCTATGTTAGAAGCACTGCATGGTGAATTTTCAAGGCGATTTCAAGACTTTAAAACAGTTCAGAATGAAATGCACATGATTTTTTCCCCATTGACATGCAATGTGGAGAATACACCTAGTGATAGATTAGATTACTTACAGCAGGGAAACAGGCCCTTCGGCCCAACAAATCCACAGCGACCCTCCAAAGACCAACCCACCCAGACCCATTCCCCTACATTTACCACTTCACCCAACACTACGGGCAATTTAGCACAGCCAATTCACTTCACCTGCACATTTTTGCACTGTGGGAGGAAACTGGAGCAAACCCACACAGACACAGGGAGAATGCGCAAACTCCACACAGACAGTTGCCTGAGGCGGGAATTGAACCCGGGTCTCTGGCGGTATGAGGCAGCAGTGCTAACCACTGTGCCATCGTTCCGCCCATAAACGTTCAGGTATAACTCATTGACCTGCAGTCTGACACACTTCTGGCAGAGTACTTTAGGTCAGTCTCACTTGATTTTTACTCTTCCCTCAAAGAGGAGAACTTTCCACACATGAGGAGGCATGCTCAGAAGATTCGAGTCCTCTTTGGATCTACCTATATATGCGAACAGACATTCTCAGTGAAGTTCAACAAATCCAAATACAGATCCTCTATCACAGATGATCACCTCTCAGCTCATTCAATCAGATTTTAGCACACTTGTTCAAGCCCAAAACAGACTGGATTTTTCTTACTAAACAAGTAAAATGAACTGAAAATCATCAAAAGCACTTATTGCTTTTTGTATAGAGTTGTTTGTTGTTTGTAATACTGAGCAATAATGAAACAACTTTTCATTATTGGTTTGTGAGATTAACATGTTAAAAATAAAATGAAATACTGAAATTATTGTTTTTACTGTTTATTTCTTCTATATTTGACCTACTCCACAATTTCATATCGTTATTGTAACGGAATATCCTTATTCTTTGATTATAAGTTTCAGTGCAAAACTATATAAATTAGTACTTTTTACAATTGAGCAGAATTATGTTTAACATATTGTTGGTTCAGCCCTCCAACACAACTCAGGTTTCTCATGTGGCCCCTTGGAAGAATTAATTGCCCACCCCTGCTTTAGAGGGAATGGTCAGCTCCAGGAAACTCTAATCAAGGGATAATTGAGGCAGAGGATAGTAGGGAACTGGAACTTAAAACCCAAATGACACTCAAAGCTGGAACTGTTCGCTATTTTAAAAATACCTGAATATCTACTTGAAACGCTGACAGCAACACTCGTGGGTGGGGACCACCTCTTGGTTGATCACTGTGTGCACAATGGGCTGCATGAACTCTTTCTGCGATTTCCTATCAGTCTATGAAAGAGCCCTAAAAAGCATATAGTCAAGGCACCCAGTCTTTTTAAACAAAAGAAGGCCCATCATCAATTTGTTAGGAAAAAGAGGGTCGGCAGTTTGTGTTACAGTTCCCTCAGCGTCCAAACTGCTGTGGGTAACTTGCACTTTACATACACATCGTGTTCTAGAGCTACATATAGTGATGATGCAGGCACCCATATATTTTCTATCATGTGGTTGACTTGGGCTGTTCCCCACTTTTACTGTTTGTCGTTGTTGGCAGGATTTCGATTTTTTTGCCATATGTACTCAAATACAATGAAAAGTGTAGAATGTCACACTCAACGTATTTGACCATGGCATGATGCATCTTCCTTTATCATCAGAGAATGAGATTTCAGCGAGCACGGAATCTCTGCTTCAGAAGCAGAGAAACCACTCACAAGACCTCCATGAGATAGGCAATAGCAGTGCCTAAATCTGACGACTGAACATAACCAGGTTACCTCGCAGACATGATGGCATGATGGTCTGAGCCAGAGCAGATATCCTTTGTGATGTATGGGTTATTATCGCACGAGATGCCATGAAGCGTATAGTTGGGCTTGCACACGGTGAGAAAGAAGGGGGCATGGTAGCCAGTTGCCAGCTGAATAATGTCAGTCACCAGGGCTGTGGCACATAGTCCAAAAACGTGCACGCCTGCAAAGCCAAATGGGAAAGAAGATCAGAGACACCAAGTTTGACCACACTCCCTTCAACAAGTAAACATTGTTTAGCCTGCCCTGACGCTTCCTTCATTCAGTCATGGGTCAAAGATAATTGTCTGCCAGCAAGAGTGATCTCACCAAATATGCCCTTGAGATCTGACTCAACAGCTGGATGATTGGATAACTACCATAATTAAAAATACAGAAAAGCCATGAAAACATAAGGCCTCAGGCAAGATCATGGCCTGACAGCTGAACGGCTTCTATTGAAGACCCTCTCGAAGTATGGAGTCATAGAGATGTACAGCAGGGGAACAGACCCTCCTGTCCAACTCATCCATGTTGACCAGATACCCTAAATTAATCTAGTCCCATTTGCCAGCACTTCGCTCATATCCCTCTAAACTCTTCCTATTCATAAACCCATCCAGATGCCTTTTATGTGTTGTAGTTGTACCAGCCTCCACCTATTCCTCTGGTAGCTCATTCTATACACACACTACCCTCTGCATGAAAGAGTTACCCCTTAGGTCCCTTTTATATCTTTCCCCTTTCATCCTAAACCTATGCCCTCTAATTCAGAACTCCCCTGCCCCAGGGAAAAGACCTTGTCTATTTACCTTATCCATGCCTCTCATGATTTTATAAACCTCTATAAGGTCACCCCTCAGCCTCCAATGTTCCAGGGAAAATTATTCTTTGAGAAGGTGACCAAACAGTTGTTTGAGAGTAAAGCAGGTGATTTGGTGTCTATGGATTTCAGTAAAGCATTTGATAAGGTTCCCCAGAGAAGGCTATTGCATAAAATATGGAGGCATGGGATTGAGGGCGATTTGGTGGTTTGGATCAGAAATTGGCTTGCTGAAAGAAGACAGAGGGTGGTGATTGAGGGAAGATGTTCATTGTGGAGTTCAGTCACTAGTGGTGTACCACAGGATCTGTTTTGGGGCCAGTGCTGTTAGTCATTTTTATAAATGATCTGGATGAAGGAGTGGAAGGATGATTTAATAAATTTGGGGATAACACTAAGGTCGGTGGGGTTGTGGATAGTGCTGAAGGATGTTGCAGGTTATAGAGTGACAATAGATAAGCTGCAGAGCTGTGCTGAGAGGTGGAAAATGGAGTTTAATGTGGCAAAGTGTGAGGTGATTCACTTTGGAAGGAGCAACAGGAATACAGAGTACTGAGCTAATGGTAAGATTCTTGGTAGTGTAGATGAGCAACTTGGTGTCCCTGAAAGTTGCCACTGAGGTTGACAGGGGTGTTAAGAAAGCATAGGTGTCTTAGCTTTTATTGGTAAAGGGATTGAGTTTCAGAACCATGAGGTCATGCTGCAGTTGTACAAAACTCCGGTGTGGCTGCATTTGGAGTATTGTGTACAGTTCTGATCACTGCATTATAGGAAGGATGTGGAAGCTTTGGAAAGGGTACTTGCCCCAGGGAAGATTTACGAAGATATTGCCTGGTATGGAGGGAAGGTCTTATGAGGAGAGGCTGAGGGACTTGAGACTGTTTTCATTAGAGAGAAGAAGGTTGAGCAGTGACTTTATTGAGACATATAAGATGATCAGAGGGTTAGATTGGGTGGACTGTGAGAGTTTTTCTCCATGAATGGTGATTGCCAGCACGAGGGGACATAGCCTTAAACTGAGGGGCAATAGATATTGGACAGAAGTCAAGGATAGTTTCTTTACTCAGAGAATAGTAAGCGTGTGGAATGCCCTGCCTGCAATAGTAGTATACTCGCCAAATTTAAGGGCATTTAAATGGTCATTGGATAGACATACGGATGAAAATGGAATAGTTTAGTTTGGATGGGCTTCAGGTTGGTTTCACAGGTCGTCGCAACATTGCGGGCCAAAGGGCCTGTAATGCGCTGTAATGTTCTATGTTCTATTTTCTGTGTTCTCTATCCCCAGCCTATTCAGCCTTTCCCTATAACTCAAACCATCAAGCTCTGGCAACATCCTTGTAAATCATTTCTGAGCCTTTTCAAGTTTTAGAACATGCTTCCTTTAGATATATTGAAGACCATTTCAATCACTAGCCTGGGACTGCAGCCACACAGCACCAAGCAGGCATAGGAACAGAGGCAGTAAGGGTCAAGCACCTGCCTACCCATTATTCTTTGCCTGCTGTAGGTGGGGACAGAGGAAGCAATAATCATGAAAAGATGGGGATCAAATTCAGCACAAGACGATGAGGATGCAGTAGGCCTCACTGTCCAACATTACAGCCTGCTTCATTGTTAGTGAAGACATCAATGTTGACCCAGGAAAGTCACAGATTGAATTCTTTGGCTTTTGTTGAATTAGTTCACCTCTGATTTGTAGTAGGTATTCAAATTGTCAGGATATGCCCAGTGTCCAAACATGTGCAGGCTAGGTGGATTAGTCAGGCTAAATCACCCATAGTATTCATGGATTTGTAAGTCATATGTGGTAGCCACAGGAATTGCAGCATTACAGAGATAGTGTAGGGGGATAGGTCTGAGTGGGATGCTCTTCAGAGGCTCGGTGTGGCCTCACTGGGCTGAATGGCCTGTTTCAACACTGTAGGGGATTCTATGGGTATTAACAGGAAAAGACAGAGTAGATAAAGATAAACTATTTCCACTGTTGGGGATTCAAGAACTAGGTCATAATCTGGGAATTAGTGCCAAACCATTCAGGAGAGATATTAGGAAGCATTTCTACACACAGTGGTTAGAGCTCTATTCACAAATGGCAGTGAATATGAGATTAGTTATTAATTTTAAAACTGACATAAAATTATTTTTGGGAAGCACAAATACAGAAGGATATGGACCAAGGACAGGTGTACGGAGTTTGGCCACAGATAAGCAACAATCTCATTGAATGGTGGAACAGGCTTGAAGGGCTGTTCCTCTGTTCATTTGTCTGAGGAAGAGGTTGAGACAACAGACTGGGAAAGTTAAGCATGTTTCGGAGTTTCGGCTGCAACTAGATCACCCATGATCTTAGAGTCATAGAGTCACAGAGATATACATCACCAAAACAGACCCTTTGGTCTAACTCATCCATGCCGACCAGATATCCTAAACTCATCTAGTCCCACCTGCCAGCACCCAGCCCATATCCCTCTACACCCTTCCTATTCATATACCCATCCAGATGCCTTTTAAATGTTGTAATTGTCCTAGCCTCCATCACTTCCTCTGGCAGCTCATTCCATACACACCACCCTCTGTGTGAAAAGGTTGTCTGTTTAAAATCTTTCCCCTCTCACCTTAAACCTATGCTCTCTAGTTCTGAACTCCCACACTCCAGAGAAAAGACTTTGTCTATTCATCCTATTCATGTCTCTCATGATTTTATAAATCCCTATAAGGTCACCCCTCAGCCTCCGATACTCCAGGGAAAACAGCCGCAGCATCTTATTGAATGGTGGGCAGGCCTAAGAGGTGCAATTGATTACTCTGACTTGTAGCTCCTTGTGTTCTTGTGGCACGCTCAACATAGCAATTACCCACAAAATGAATGGTTAGTTAATACTGAATTGAGAGCTACAGGCTCATCATGGTGAGATGTAAATTAAACCCTGTCAGAATGTGTTTCCCTTCAGGATTTGGCAACCTCCAGAGAATCCTGTTGTTGTTCTAAACTCTGGGCACTGAAGAGAGACGAAGCTACAACAACAAACAGGAAGCAGCGCAATGCACTCGCTACCTTTTTCAACAATGTTTTTGCAGGTTCAACGCTGTTTATCTGTTTCTGACAGCTGGGAGAAGTCCTCATAGAAGCAACTAAGTAGCAGGAGGTCTCTGGAGGAAACACCCAGATGGCGATGAGTTCAAAAAAGTAAAAACTTTCTTTGAAGTGCAGTGCAAGGAAGCAGATGTTAGCGTTCAAATTAATTATTGATGCAGAATCAAAGCCGACAACAACATTTTTATATCAGAGACTGGAACCACATTGAGATTGGACTGACTGCTAAAAACCAACCCAAATGAAATCCACTGTTGGAAATTTCAAAGCTCATTTCAATTTTCTACTTCAGCTGAAACTTCATTCTGTTCTCACTTTTTATTAAGAAAAAGTTTCTTCAGAGGCCATGGAATTAATATTCTTCAATCAGTTTAACGCAACCACATGTTAGAAATCAGCTATGGTCTAATGATAACATTCTCGCCTTTAAATTAAAACATTCTGATTTCAATCTCACCCAAGAGGCTAACCATGAATTCTAGGTTGACTCTGCACAGTGGATTACTGAGGGAGTGCTACATTGCTGTCTTTCAGCTGAGATGTGAAATCTTTTCGACTGAAGCGGAAGATCCCATGGTCCTGTTTGAAAAGAGCAGGAGAGCTCTTCCCTGTCTCCTACCAATATTTATATCTCTCAATGAACATTTGTAAAAGAAAGATTCTCTGCCAAATTTTTTTGTTAGCTTATTGTTTTTGGTTGCTTGTGGGAATGTACCATGCCTGAGTTGACTGCTTCTCCAATGCCTACATTTCAAAAGTATTTTGTGAGATAGAAAGTGCTTGAGGAGGACCTGGGGTTGTGAAATCGCTATACAAATTCAAGTTGCATCAAAGAGCAAACAATTACAAAAAACAGTACAACACAGGACCAGGCCTTTCAGGCCATCAGGACTGCACTGACACATGATGCCTTTCCGAATTGAAAACCCTTTGCCTCCATGTGGTCTGTATCCTTTATTTCCTGCCTATTCATGTACCTGCTAAGATGCCTCTTAAATGTTGCTCTTGAATTTGCTTCCACCATCTTCTCTGGCAGCAAGTTCCAGGCACTTGTCACCCTCTGTGTAAAAACGTTGTCTGTCAGATCTCTTTTAAACTTTTCCCCTTTTACCTTAAAGCTATGTGCCCCAGTAATTGGCATTTCTACCTGGGAAAAAGCCTCCAACTATCCATTCTATCCGTGTCTCTCATAGCTTAGTAAACACCTATCAGCAACACCCCACCGCCCCCTGCCCACTGGCCAACTTTGACATTCACATGAATACAAACCTAGTTTGTCCAATCTCACCTCATAGCAAACACCCTCCAAACCAGGCAACACCTTGGTAAACAGTTTCTGTACCCTCACCAAAACCTCCACATGCTTCTGATAGTGTGGCGACCAGAAAGTGTGCACAATATTCCAAATGTGGCCTGACTGAGATTCTATACAGCTATAACATGTTTTGCCAATTTTTATACTCTATGCCCTGACCAATGAAGGCAAGTATACTATATGCCTTCTTGACCACCTTATTCACTTGGGTTGCCACTTTCAGAGAACTGTGGATCTGTGTACCTATGTTGATGCTACTAAGGGTTTGCCATTTACTGTATGCCTCTCTCCTGCAAATGATCTTCCAAAATGCATTTCTTTGCATTTGTCTGGATTCAACTCTCCCTGCTATTTCTCCGCCCAAGTCTCCAGCCTATCTATATCCTACTGTATCTCCTGGCAATCCTCCTCACTATCCACAGCTCCCACAATCTTGATCTGATTCCTGTGGAACTTCACTAGTCACACATCTTCAGTCAGAGAAGCATTCTTCCACTTTAACTGTCGGTCTTCTATGGACCAAGGTAGTTTTGTATCTGATGAAGCATTTCAGAAGTGTGGTCTCTGTTGATTTTCTTTGACTTTATTGATAGGGGCATAGAATAGAAGAGCAGGGAAGTGATCTTGAACTTGTGCAAGTTACACATTAGACTTCAGCTGGAGTATTGTGTCCAGTTGTGGCGCCACATTATAGGAAAGCTACGAATGTTTGGAGAGAGTGTAGAAGAGATTTCCAAGAAAGGTTGCAGGAATGAGAAACTTCAGTTCAATGGATAGATTGAAGAGGTTGGGACTGTTCTCCATGGAGAGAAGATGGCTGACCAGAGATTAGATAGAGGTTTTCACAGTCATGAGTGAGCTGGATAGAGTAAATAGAGAAAGCTGTTCTTGTTTGCAAAGTAACAAGTATAATGAGGGGCATGGGTAGGATAAATAGACTACGTCTTTCTTCTGGGGTGGGTGAGTTCAGAATTAGAGGGCATAGGGTTAGAGTGAGAGGGCAAATATTTAAAAGGAACCTAAGGGGCAACTCTTTCATTCAGAGGGTGGTGCATGTAAGGAATGAGCTGCCAGAAGAAGTGGTGGAGGCTGGGGCAATTACAACATTTAAAAGGCATCTATGAATAGGAAGGGTTTAGAGGGATATGGGCCAAGTGCTGGCAAATGGGATTAGGTTAGATTAGATTAGATTAGATTACTTACAGTGTGGAAACAGGCCCTTTGGCCCAACAAGTCCACACCGCCCCGCCGAAGCGCAACCCACCCATACCCCTACATTTACCCCGTACACTACGGGCAATTTAGCATGGCCAATTCACCTGACCTGCACATCTTTTGGACTGTGGGAGGAAACCGGAGCACCCGGAGGAAATCCACACAGACACGGGGAGAACGTGCAAACTCCACACAGTCAGTCACCTGAGGTGGGAATTGAACCCAGGTCTCTGGCGCTGTGAAGCAGCAGTGCTAACCACTGTGCCACCGTGCCGCCCAAAGGTTAGTTTAGGATATCTGGTTAGCATAGATTAGTTGGACTAAAGGGTCTATTCCCCTGCTGTATATCTCTATGATTTTATGACTCGACGAATGAGGGATAATAGATTTAAAGGGATTTGCAAAAGAAGCAAAGATTGATGTGAGAGAAAAATCATTTTTACATTGTGAGTATGGAATGCACTGCCTGGAAATGTGGTAGAGACAGGTTCACTTGACACAGTTATGAGGGCATTGGATGGTTATTTGTATAGAATAGCATGCAAAGGCATGTAAAAAATGCAGGTAATGATGCTTGGTTGGACAACATAATGAGTTGAATGGTCTCCTTCAGCAAGATGACACAAAGAGCAACGAGACAATGACAAGATAATTTGATTGTGTTTGAAGGGTATAGTTTGGCCAGGACACCAAGAGTGTCTTACCCAACAGAACCAGGGGACATCTTTGATCCCTCTCTCGGTTGCATTCAGCAAAAAGCACCACAGTCTCAGCGACAGCCGAAATGATATACTCATTCATGTGGAATAAGATGTCAACTGACTCTCGTCTGCCTCAGAAATGGCAGAGGGGGTCAGGGTTAACCCTAATCATGGTCAGTCATTATTAGCGGTATCTGAAAAGCACCTTATGAGAGTGTTATGGATAAAAGGGGTCAAAATGGACCAAGGGTCCTCAACCTGCATGAACCAAGGCAAGCCCACAGGTTTAAACATCCAAACTGAAAATTATTAGTCACCAATCTCAAGCATTCAGGTATTAGAGCGTAGTAAGTTATAGCACAGGAACAGGCCCTTTGACCCGCAATGTTATACCAAACTAAATCCCTTCTGCCTGCCATTGGTCCATATCCTTCCATTCCTTGCATTTTCATGTGCTTATCTGAAAGACCCTTATTAAACGCTCCTATCATCTCTGCCTCCATCACCATCCCTAGCAGTGTGATCTACACTCTGAACACTATGTAAAAAACCTTCCCTCTCAAATCTCTTTTGAATGTTCCCTCACTCACCTTAAATGCAAATGAAATAGTACAATGATATAATCACAATATTCAGTTGCAGTATTCTAATGTAGAATAGTGAAGGCATCCTTAATCAACACTGATTCATTTAAAGTGGGAAAAATCTAAAATGTCAACTTAGGGTTGAAGTAATTCTTGCTAATTCTGATCCGAAGGGTGTTTCCAGCATTATCTGCTGTCTTGGCTAATCAAATAGGATTGATCAGATCAGAAATTGGCTAGCTAAAAGAAGACAGAGGGTGGTAGTTGATGGGAAATGCTCATCCTGGAGTTCAGTTACTAGTGGTTTACCACAAGGATCTGTTCTGGGTCCACTGCTGTTTGTCATTTTTATAAATGCCATGGATGAGAGCGTAGAAGGATGGGTTAGTAAATTTGGGGATGACATTAAGGCCGGTGGAGTTTGGATAGTGCCGAAGGATGTTGCAGGTTACAGAGGGACATAGATAAGCTGCAGAGCTGGGCTGACAGGTGGCAAATGGAGTTTAATGCGGAAAAGTGTGAGGTGATTCAGTTTGGAAGTGAATACACAGGAATACAGAGCACTGGGCTAATGGTAAAATTCTTGGTAGTGTAGATGAGCAGAGAGATCTTGGTGTCCATGTACATAGACCCTTGCCACCTAGGTTGATAGGGTTGTTAAGAAGGCATATGGTGTATTGGCTTTTATTGGTAGAAGGGTTGAGTTTCGGAACCACGAGATCAAGCTTCAGCTGTACAAGACACTGGTAAGGCTGCACCTGGAGTACTGCTTACAGTTATGGTCACCGCATTATAGGAAGGATGTGGAAGCTTTGGAAAGGGTTCAGAGGAGATTTACTGGGATGTTGCCTGTTATGAAGGGAAGGTCTTTTGAGGAAAGGCTGAAGGATTTGAGGCTGTTTTCATTAGAGAGAAGAAGATTGAGAAGTGACTTAATGTCAATAATCAGAGGATTAGATTGGGTGGACAGTGAGAATCTTTTTCCTTAGATGGTGAGGGGTGATAGATATAGGTCAGAGTGTAGTAAGGGGCATGGAATACCCTGCCTGCAACAGTAGTAGACTCGCCAACGTTAAGAGCACTTAAATAGTCATTGGATTAAAATATGGATGAAAATGGAATAGTTTAGGTTTGATGGGCTTCAGTTTGGTTCCCCAGGTTGATGCAACATCGAGGGCTGAAGGGCCTGTAATGCACTGTTATGTTCTATGTTCTACCATATGAAAGAAAATTCCAGCTGAGTGCTCGGGTGGTGAACGATACCTTTAGATTAACCCCCGGGAATAATTCGTTAAGAAGCCTGGTACGTCCATGTGTTGCTCAGTGTAGCTTTGTGACTAAACCGATTAGTGCCTGATGTATGTATAACTTAAGATGGGCACATCATGATATTGAGAGTGTTCGAAGGCAGTCAGCAGGGAGGTAGCCCAATATGGGAAAGGTAGGATGGGCAAGATGGGACAGGAGGACTGTGAGAAATTGATGGACTTGGTCATTCACCACAGGAATTCCTCAACTGGGGAGAAAGGAGAAAGAAACACTGGTATTGATAACTGTAATGCCAGAATTTACATAACTGAGACAGAAACTGTAAAATTTAAGTGGGGCTCTTCCAGAAATCTGGCTTTGAGGAAGCGTAGCACAGTTACCTGTGGGAGTTAGTAGGATGATATTAAATTTTCATTGATATGGTATAAAGTAATGGTTCTGAAAGAGTCATGTTGAAGTTACATTTACTTTGTCCATGGCGTTGATGTCACACACAGTCTAGAGGGTGCGGAAATATTCTCTACAGCAACCAGCAGTCCTGGTAATCATGCCTGATTTGTAATGAAGTTGTTTTTAAAGCTATAATGCAATAACCATCTTGTTATCGAAGAATAGTGCCTCACTCTGTGGTGATATCTCTTTTACCATCAATCATTAGACAAGCCTTAAACAAAAGAAACACAAAGTAGGATAGATGGCAGTGTACTACATTGAACAACTCCTTCTCTGGACAGGGTATTGGAAGAGGGTCAGCAGTGACAATACACGTGTCACCCTATTAATAGCCTATCTTAGTGGTAGCTTAATTGAGATGATGAAGGTTAGGTTATTGTAGATAGTTTGTTCCAATTGAGCAGGTTAGAGAGGATGAGGGAGTCATGATTTCCTGACCAGATCTGGGATAGATTATCAGGTTGTGATGCTTTTTACAGGGAACAGTAATCGCAGAACTAGCCTACTTTACCTACTTTTCCTGGCTGTCTCAAGCAGGGGTTTGGTTGGAGTATGGAATTAATGGGTTAAATTGTTTTCTATCTCAGTATTGGGCTGGGAGGTAGGACCTGAATTAAAATGACAGAATCTCATGTCAGGTGGCTTCAAGGCTTCCTGCCCATCGCAGGAAGATGCAGCCACTGTCGGACATGAGGCATGGTGAATATGACAGGCTGGGTGAATCAGTCTGTCATTACAGGTATAAGGTCAAAAATCCCATGACACCGAGTTATAGTCTGACAGGTTTATTTGAATTTGTTGGACTATAACCTGGTGTCGTGCGATTTTTGACTTTGTCTGCCCTAGTTCAACACTAGCACCTCCACATTGTTGCTGGTATATTTGATTATTATCTCTGACACACTGAGTTCTGAGCTAACAGGATGGAACCACCCATATCACAATGCCATGCTTTACAGCACTGAAGTCATATCCTGTGCTGGTTGGTGTTAGGGATTGGCCTACTTTGCACAGCTATATGGGCAAATTGAGAACATAGGAACACAGTAAACTAAGAGATTTTCTAGGTAAATGGTGCTATTGCAGGGTAGAGTTCTTCTTAAGGCACTTTGACTGAATATTTGCAAATCAAAGGTAAAGGAATCGTCTCTCTAATGCTGACAGACACTCGTCTAACATCGGTACTGTTGCCAGCAGAGGCATCACCCATTACAACCACTGAATCCACTCTCCATTTTGCTTCATCATTCCTCCCAGTGATAAATAATTCTTGACTCATTCACCTCCCTTCATCACTATTCCCTGAAGCGAGTTACTGGTGCACTCTCCACCTCATGTATTGCAGCAAGGATCTCATGGAACCTAAACGAGGATCCCTTGCTAACATGGATTGTGGGTGCATGATTCCCAAAAACTCTTCACCACACTCAGTGGCTTTCTTGATCTTCCTTTGAGATTTTCAGAGGGACATAGCAATATAGGAGCAGTTCCTAGAGACTGCTTGGACTGTTCCTTGTGATCCCCGACAAGTGTCCAGGCAGAGATCCAGTATCAGACCTCACAGTTACATTCTGTTTCACTCTCAAGTCTCCTTGACTGGCTAATGGTGGAGACTTCATTTGCCTTATTTCCTTCTCAAAGTGGTAGCATGGAAGAGCAGGGAGTCCCAGTGTTTAGGTATTTTCTAACCAACCTGTTCAGAGATGTTATTACACACCTCGGGAGTAGGTGGGACTTAAACCCAAGGTCTGGTCTTAGTGCCTATTCTGTACACCAGTGGATTTGCTGTTAGTCATGAGACAGAGATTAACTACATGATGATGAGTAAATAACCCCATAGTCACAGACCATGTGATTACCAAGATGGTGGAAGGTGAATTAGCTGGACTGTGGCCTTCCTTTGTCTACTAATGTTTTACATTCCTATTAAATAACTTCCCGAATGGTGTGCACAGTTTTACTGAACCTACCAACAAACCTTACAGTCCGCCTGAGGAAGGAGTTGAAGTTGCAGCCTCCTGCATTAATGCTGCCTTCAGAACCTTTATTCTTCAGCTTTGATTGACAACAATAGACGATCCCTTCTCCAATCATAATCTGGAAAGAAGCAAACCACACATAGCGGGTGTCCAATGAAAGGTTAAAGCTGCTAAAGCTCCAGATCTTCCAATCGGTTTGGGAGATGGTGCACCCATCTCTGATTGCAATTTAAACTCCCCCCTGCTTGTCATTCACCCAGGAGTTTTTGCAGCTTCCGGTTTAGATCCAGTGAGGAATAGCAAGAGTCTAAAGCTGACCAGAATTCCAGTGGAGCCACACCCACCTTTTTTTTTACTTAAGAGAGACATCAGGAGGGCAAAAAATGGACATGAGATAGCTTAGCAAATAGAATTAAGGAGAATCCAAAGGGGTTTTACAAATATATTAAGGACAAAAGGGTAACTAGGGAGAAAATAGGGCCCCTCAAAGATCAGCAAGGCGGCCTTTGTGTGGAGTCACAGAAAATGGGGGAGATACTAAATGAATATTTTGCATCAGTATTTACTGTGGAAAAGGATATGGAAGATATAGACTGTAGGGAAATAGATGGTGACATCTTGCAAAATGTCCATATTACAGAGGAGGAAGTGCTGGATGTCTTGAAACGGTTAAAGGTGGATAAATCCCCAGGACCTGATCAGGTGTACCCGAGAACTCTGTGGGAAACTAGAGAAGTGATTGCTGGGCCTCTTGCTGAGATATTTGTATCATCGATAGTCACAGGTGAGGTGCCGGAAGACTGGAGGTTGGCAAACGTGGTGCCACTGTTTAAGAAGAGTGGTAAGGACAAGCCAGGGAACTATAGACCAGTGAGCCTGACCTCGGTGGTGGGCAAGTTGTTGGAGGGAATCCTGAGGGACAGGATGTACATGTATTTGGAAAGGCACGGACTGATTAGGGATAGTCAAGATGGCTTTGTGCGTGGGAAATCATGTCTCACAAACTTGATTGAATTTTTTGATGAAGTAACAAAGAAGTTTGATGAGGGCAGAGCAGTAGATGTGATCTATATGGACTTCAGTAAGGCATACGACAAGGTTCCCCATGGGAGACTGATTAGCAAGGTTAGATCTCACAGAATACAGGGAGAACTAGCCATTTGGATACAGAACTGGCTCACAGGTAGAAGACAGAGGGTGGTGGTGGAGGGTTGTTTTTCAGACTAGAGGCCTGTGACCAGTGGAGTGCCACAAGGATCAGTGCTGGGCGCTCTACATTTTGTCATTTACATAAATGATTTGGATGCGAGCATAAGAGGTACAGTTAGTAAGTTTGCAGATGACACCAAAATTGGAGGTGTAGTGGACAGCGAATAGGGTTACTTCAGATTACAACAGGATCTGGACCAGATGGGCCAATGGGCTGAGGAGTGGCAGATGGAGTTTAATTCAGATAAATGCGAGGTGGCTGCATTTTGGGAAAGCAAATCTTAGCAGGACTTATACACTTAATGGTAAGGTCCTAGGGAGTGTTGCTGAACAAAGAGACCTTGGAGTGCAGGTTCATAGCTCCTTGAAAGTGGAGTCGCAGGTAGATAGGATAGTGAAGAAGGTGTTTGGTATGCTTTCCTTTATTGGTCAGAGTATTGAGTACAGGAGCTGGGAGGTCATGTTGTGGCTGTACAGGACATTGGTTAGGCCACTGTTGGAATATTGCGTGCAATTCTGGTCTTCTTCCTATCGGAAAGATGTTGTGAAACTTGAAAGGGTTCAGAAAAGATTTACAAGGATGTTGCCAGAGTTGGAGGATCTGAGCTACAGGGAGAGGCTGAACAGGCTGGGGCTGTTTTCCCTGGAGCGTCGGAGGCTGAGGGGTGACCTTATAGAGGTTTACAAAAATATGAGGGGCATGGATAGGGTAAATAGACAAAGCCTATTCCCTGGGGTCGGGGAGGCCAGAACTAGAGGACATAGGTTTAGCGTGAGAGGGGAAAGACATAAAAGAGACCTAAGGGGCAACTTTTTCATGTAGAGGGTGGTACGTGTATGGAATGAGCTGCCAGAGGATGTGGTGGAGGCTGGTACAATTGCAACATTTAAGAGGCATTTGGATGGGTATATGAATAGGAAGGGTTTGGAGGGATATGGGCCGGGTGCTGGCAGGTGGGACTAGATTGGGTTGGGATATCTGGTCGGCATGGATGGGTTGGACCGAAGGGTCTGTTTCCATGCTGTACATCTCTATGACTCTATGACTCTATCTGAAGACATGTCTCTTAACTTTCACCTTCAGTCACTGACCCACTCGCCTTAAATGCTGCTGTTAACCTCTGAACCTGCATAACCTCTCTCCCCCCACCGATCTCATCTTTTCCCTCTCTCCCTCATCTATCTCACCCCTCCCACTCTCCCCTCACCCATCTCACCTATTCCCACCTTCCCCCCTCAACCAATGTCACTCATCCTCTCCCCCAAACTGATCACATCCATCCCTCTTTCTCCCCTTCAACCGCACCCACCTCTCCCCCGCACCCACCTCTCCCCCTTCTCTCCAAACACACCACTCTCTGCACCCCCCACCAATCTCTCACTACGTCTCTCCTGCCACTGATCTCATCCCTCAAACACCCCAAAATCCCACCCCTCCCTCTCTCCTCTACCTATCTCACTCCTCCCTCCCACCACACTCCTCCCTCCCTCCCTCCCCTCCACCACACTCCTCCTCCCTCTCTCTCCCCCCCACCACACTACTCCTTCTCTCGCCCCCCCACCACACTCCTCCCTCTCTCCCCCCACTGATCTCACCCCTCCCCCCACCAATCGCACGCCTCCCCCTCTCCCCTCCACCAATTTCACTCCTTCCCCCTCCCCTCCACCAATCTCACCCCTCCCTATCTGTTCCCCTCCGATCACACCCTCCCCCCCACTGATCTCACCTCCCCTCCACCAATCTCACCCTCCCCCCACGATCCCAACCCTCTCCCCCCACCGATCTCACCCACCAATCTCACCCCTCCCTCTCTCCCCCAACGAATCTCACCCCTCCCCCATCGATCTCACCCCTCTCCACCCCCACCGATCTCAACCCAGCCTCTCTCCCCCTACCGCTCCCCCCATCAATCTCACGTCTCCCCTGCAATGATCTCACCCCTCCCTCTTTCCCCTCCACCGATCTCACCCCTCCCTTGCCTTCCCACGATTTCACTCGTCCTTCAATCCACCCCTACTGATCTCACCCTTCTCTCTCCTCATCCCACTGACCCCACCACTCCCTCTCTTCCCCCCCCCCCATCAATCTCACCTCTCCCTTTCTCCCCTTGCACAGACTTCACCTCTCCCTGAATCTCCTTTGCTCATCTTGACCTCACTTCCCCATTGCTTCCCCCAAGCTCACTCCCCTCTCACTAATCTCATCTTGTCAGCCAGAGGGCTACATCCCTGTTGGCTGCATTAATTACTGTGCCTTGAGAACACCAAGCACGGATTTATAATACCATTTTCCACAAACCCACGGCATTGGGACAGGTGACGTTGGCGGCAGAGCACTGTGTAATTATCAAAGACGATTAGGGGCTGAATGAGGGAATGGAATACCTTGAGTGAGATTTGAGGAGAACCGTATGTATTGAGAGATAAATTTTAAATCAAAACACAACAATCTGCAAGCATTGGGCAACTTGAAACAGCTGCAGATTGTTAGAGATGCTGATTTAAATTTCAAATAAATTCCATGTGGGAACTTCTCCCAAGGGAGGAAAAGGAGTGAAAAACTGGATACAGAGCTGCTTCTGTCATCTTTCCTTGGTCTCAGTTTTGCGCATGAGATGGGCAATGGGCTGTCCAGAAATCTACCTCAATTCATAACTTTTTGAGATCTCAACAGCACAATCCTCAGGCTCCAAAACATATTGGTAACCTGGACAACTCCCTCCCTCCCTCCCTCTCTCTCTCAATCGGCATCAAGATATTCACAGCAGGTACCAAGGACAGTGAGATTGTGCCAATTAACCTGGTGATTATACATTGGAACATCTCCTCTCCAGAATGCTTCAAAACAAATCATTTCTGGATTTGGAGATTTTCTGGATTTTAGAATAAAATCTCACTGGTCCTAACCAAATTCCTCTCCCCATATCTACGTGGGTTTCCTCCAGGTGCTCCTGTTTTCTCCCACAATCCAAACATGCAGATTAGGTGGATTAGCCATGCTACATTTCCCTGTAGTATCCAGTGATATACAGGTTAGATAGATTAGCCATGGCAAACGCAGGGTTACAGGGATTGGGGATGGGGCAGGGGATGGTAAGGATGCTTCTCAGAGGGTTGTTGTAGACTCAATGGGCTGAATGGCTTGCTTCCACACAGTAGGGACTCTGTGAAGTAAATTGTTATAGATTTACCTGAAGCATTGACCAGTGATAAAAGATTGTGAAGTATTACTAGAAAGGATTTTTCTTATTCAAATACTATATTTTCCAGGTTTCCACTCCCTGTACTTCACTTAAGCAGCTTGGGTCTGTTGGAAAAAAATCTAAATACTTGGAGGATGGCAGTTGGAGATGAAGAGGTCAAGGGAGGATAGGAGGCCAGGAGGTCAAATAAATTCCAGGTAACTATCGCTGCTGTACATCAGATGCTGGAAGAGTGGAAAGTTACAGTAGAAGTTACTGTATTCTTCACAGTAGTTGATTGACTAAATCCTTCCTGTTTCCCAGTGTATGATGGAGATAAGGAGGTGAGGAAGACAATTATAGTACTTAAGGCGATTTAGATGAAAAAGAAAACAAAGAACTGTGAATACTGGAAATCAGCAACAAAACCAGAAATTGCTGGAAAAACTCGGCAAAGAGAAAGCAGAGTTAACATTTCAGAATTCTGAAGGAGGGTCGCTGGGCCCGAAATGTTAACTCTGCTTTCTCTCCACAGATGCTGAGCTTTTCCAGCAATTCATGACTTCAATTATGTTATTTGTTAAATGGCAAGAAATAATTTTCTCTGGTGGACAAGTCCAGAATGAGGGGCATAACTCAAAAATCAGAATGGGGCCAATCCAAGAGATGTCAGGAAGTACTTCTTCACACTGAAGACAGTGGGAATTTGGAACTGTCCCTCCATCCCTGGCTGTTGAAGTGGAGGATTAACTGAAACATTAAGCTAATGAGACCTGCGGTGAGTTAAGCTGTTGAGGAGTGGCATCCTCCCGTCTTTTATTGTCATTGTGTCATTAACGTATGGTACACATTGAGTGGGCAGCACGGTGGCACAGTGGTTAGCACTGCTGCCTCACAGCGCCAGAGACCCGGGTTCAATTCCCACCTAAGGCGACTGTCTGTGTGGAGTTTGCACATTCTCCCCGTGTCTGCGTGGGTTTCCTCCGGGTGCTCCGGTTTCCTCCCACAGTCCAAAGATGTGCAGGTCAGGTGAATTGGCCATGCTAAATTGCCCGTTGTGTTAGGTAAGGGGCAAATGTAGGGGTATGGGTGGGTTGCGCTTCGGCAGGGCAGTGTGGACTTGTTGGGCCGAAGGGCCTGTTTCCACACTGTAAGTAATCTAATCTAATCTAATCTAATGTACTCCAATTTACTTACAGAGGCAGCAGGACCAGCGAATGCCAAGCTGAGCAGCATCAATAAGGGGATGAGTTCTTCACTAGGCTCCACATAGGGCATGCTCAGTGCACGATCATAGCATTGAAAGCCAACCTTGGCCGGCCTGAACAAATCCGTCAGCTCCAGGAAGTACAGTGTCACAATTGATGAAGCCACAATAGGAAGCTGCAACATGAACATTGAGAATTAGTGGCTCAGCATAACACTGAGTTCAATCCCATCAACAGAAGCCCTCCTCCCTCATTTTGACTCCCAACACTAGGTCAAAAAGCACCTTAAATGTACAAGTAAGAAACTTTGGTGTTGAAGCCTTATTACAGATGTCAGTTCAATACTGAGGGAGGGCTGCCCTCTTGAAGCTCCTGGAGATTCTTTCAGATAAAGAGTTTGCATCTTTCAGGCCAGGTGGATGCCAAAGATTCTCTGACCACTCTTCAAGGAAGAGCTCTAAATCCTCCCAAAAACTGTTGCTGCTCTTGAATATAACCTGTTTTCCATGGATTGATATGTTCCAGTTCACCGGATGTCTCTGACCATTTATGGTAACTCATAATGGAGGAACTTATATGAATTCCAAGCCCCCATTTTTGTTGGAATGGATTGTGGGCATGAGTTATTGATCGTGGGGCAGAACCTGCTTCTAGGAATCCCAGCCCCATTCATGTCTTTTGAAGTTGTGTTTTATGACCTTCACTTCCACTTCTACCGTTTCCTACTCCACTGCAGGGGAAGGTATTTTAGACCACTCATGATTTCCAAGGAGCTTGGGGCCATTTGATGGGAACCTCAAGGAGTCATGAACCACTAGAGAACACTATTTTGGAGACTAGAACCTTCTGATAGATACTATACAAGACAGTGATCACATCATGTTATCATGAAATGCTGTATGCTATGTTATGTCTTTAATGCAGTGATTAATGATAGGACTTTCTTTATAAAAACTAAGTGACCATTGAATTGAGAAACATTGTGAAAATGGAAAGATTTTCAGATTATTTAAGTATTTTCTCCAGAAAATAAAGTGCTCTTCAACATTCACTACTATTAGGATTTACATTTCAAATGACTGTTGGACTCTCTGTTTTGATATTGACATTGATTGATAGCCGAGCCATGTTTTGAGTCTTTGAAATAACTGAATAGATAGGGGTCATGATTTGGAGATGCCGGTGTTGGACTGGAGTGTACAAAGTTAAAAATCACACAACACCAGGTTATAGTCCAACAGGTTTAATTGAAAGCACACTAGCTTTCGGAGTGTCGCTCCTTCAACCTTCACCTGTGTGATGTTTAACTGAATAGATAGGGGACTACTTTGATTGAAAAGAAACAATCTGTGCTGTCTTTAGAGGAATGGAAGAAATGACGATTAGTTCAAATAACGTAACGTGTTCAGCTCCAGAGGTTTTGTTGACGGTTGTAAAATAGACTAGAAGCTTTGTTTTTATTGACAGTTTTATGTGTTCCTGAAAATGATTTTAAAAAGAAACAAAGATTTTTAAATGGTTGCTTATTAACTTTTGACAGTTTCATGGGCATCTCAAAACTTTCCAATTTTAGTTTAGGGCTCTTGAGTTTTATCCATAGTGAAAGCTTGGTGAGTAGGAGTATTGAGAGGGTAAGAAAAGTGAAGGCTAGGTTGCTTGAAGACATTGTCTGAGCATCAGACTGCCTCCAATCCTGCAATGGGCCAGATTCAGGAGATGGTAACCGATCCCCGTCACCCCACAGACCTCCTCAACTTGTCAGGAGACAGGACTGCAGTGTCAGGAAATAGCCCAACACATTTTAAAGATAAAAATTGGGCTGTAGTAATTACCAAGGAGCTTTATAGCAACGTAAAAACAGTGAAAGATTAAACCTGAGCCAGAAGAGATTTTTATAAAGGTGTTCAAATACTCAGTCAAAATGAAAGGTATGAGGAATTATCTGAAAAAAAGATACAAGAGCTTGTGAGGAAGAGGAGTTTTTGGTTGGAACTCCAAAGCCAGTACCTGAAGCCATTGAAGGAACAATGGCGTAACCCAAAGCGACTAAAAGCTATAGAAGCCAGAATAAGAGGCACATAGATATCACAGGGGACTGTTGGGCTAAGGGATGTATGAGAAATATGAAGGGACAAGACCAACGGGGGATTTGAAGACAATGGGGAACTCAGCAGCCCAGGAGTGATGGGTGAATGGTCCTTGGTTTGAGTTTGGACACAGACAATAAAGCTATAGAATCATTGGGTCATAGAAATGTACATCATGGAAACAGACCTTTTGGTCCAACTTGTCCATGCTGACCAGATATCCTAAATTAATTTAGTCCCATTTGTGAGCACTTGGCTCATATCCCTCCAAACCCTTCCTATTCACATTCCCATCCAGATGCCTTTTAAATGTTGTAATTGTACCAGCCTCCACCACTTCCTCTGGCAGCCCATTCCATACACGCACCACCCTCTGCATGAAAAGTTGCCCCCTAGGTCCCTTTTGAATCTTTCCCCTCTCACCCTAAACCTATGTCCTCATGTTCTGGACTCCCCCAACCCAGGGAAAAAAACCTCCTCTATTTACCCTATCAATGCCCCTCAAGATTTTATAAAGCTCTTTGAGGTCACCCCTCAGCTTCTGATGCTCCAGAGAAAATATCCCCAGCCTATTCAGTCTCTTCTGAGAGCTCAAACCCTCCAACCCTGGCAACATCCTTGTAAATCTTTTCTGAATCCCTTCAAGTTTCACAACATCCTTCCTATAGCAGAGAGACCAGACTTGCACACAATATTTCAAAAATGGCCCAACCAACGTCCTGTATAGTCACAGCATGACTTCCCAACTCCTATACTCAGCGCTCTGACCAATAAAGGAAAGCATACTAAACACCATCTTCACTATCCTATCTACCTGAGACCCCACTTTCAAGGAACAATGAACCTGCACTCCAAGGTGTCTCGGTTTAGCAACACTCCCCAGGACTTTACCATTAAGTGTATAAGTCCTGACCTGATTTGCCTTTCAATAAATGTGACTTTATGCAGAGTAGGAGTTGGGAGGCTGGTGAAGACAGTATTGAATAATTGAGGCTTGAGGTAACAAAGGCTTGGATTAGATCTTCAGCAAGATTTTTAGTTTAGGGTACCCCTCACTTTCACACTATATTATATATCTGTGCATCCAGTGTGATGTCTCAGAGCAGATTTATATTACAGCTTTAAGGGACTTGCGATGATGTTTTCACTGTGTCCCAGAGCATATGACATAGTGATATAAAGCTCTCAGTCTCCATCTGAGCTCTGCCCTCCTGCAACATGACACACTGAAACAAGTGTGTTAGTACATTTTAATTCTTGGCTCGATCCCAGACACACAAGTGTCTGATTGACCCAAACCTCATCCTGGTGTTACAGGAGTAAACTCAGCGTGACAGTAACAGATCAGCAGTACATCTTGCCACTTCCTTACATCATCCAGGGGTGGAAACTTTCTAATCCCTACACAAAGAGTTTCTCTGGCTGCCACTGGATAGTGGGCATGGACGGGTATGTGTTCCTGCCTGTTACATGTGAAGGAGTATTTTAGCCTATCCCAAGCTCAATTCTTTGAATATGAAAAAGAAAACCATTTCCCGATCTGTATTCCTTAGCAGCTCCATGCTGAACAACAACAATTGGAAAATCTCATTTACAATGGCTGAGGGTGATACTTTTTTAAAACAGAGTTTTCACCTGGCATATTTCCATTGCCCTGTGATTAGCTGTAGGACACACACTTAGTTGGATGATGTCACTGGTTTCACAATAACTCTATAGACCCTGTCAATAAATGTTACATCCGGCAACATGGGGAGAGCTGATATTGGCAAAGGTTTTGGTGCTACATAAAGTTAACTCTTCTCCATGTTGCTCACCAATTGTTGAATAGTGGCCCACCCACAAATTGGCTTGATACAGAGGTCTCCTGAGTGCCACCTACTGTATCACCATGGGATTTCCATGAACATTATGAGATTACCAATTTAGTGGCAATTAATCCTGAACTGTGGCCTGTTTATACCACTCAATGAGATCATTATGTAGTAATGAGAACAAGATCAGCCAGGTGGATCTTATCGAATATGAGTTCCCTGAATGGGGCTGCTACCCTGGTCCAATCAAGGAGTCCTGGCTGAGAGATATAAATAGGAGTGTCGTGGTTCTGTTCACTCAGTCCCCTGTGGCCCTCAATAACAAGTATACCTTTTTGGATACTGCTGGGTAAGCCATGGTTCCAAGTCTCTGACACAGAGTCTGTTCCTGTTGCTCAGAAGGGAATGGGGGAGAGGAGGAGAGCATTAGTCATTGGGACTGCATAGTGAGGGGGAAAGATAGAAGATTCTATGGGAATGAGAGAGACGTGCGGTTGGTGTGTTGTCTCCCAGGTGCTAGGGTCCATGATGTCTTTGATCGTGTCTTCGAGATCCTTAAGGGGGAGGGGGAGCAGCCCCAAATCATGGTCTACAAAGACACCAATGACACAGATAGGAGAAGGGATGGAAATGTAAGGCAGAAATTCAGGGAGCTAAGGTGGAAGCCTTGAGCGAGAATAAACAGAGCTGCTATCTCTGGTTTGTTACCCATGCCAGATGCGAGGTGAGGAATGGAGAGAGAGACAGAGAGAGAGCAGTTCAACACATGGCTACAGGGATGGTGCAGGAGGGAAGGTTTCACACACCTGGATAATTGGGGCTCATTCTGAGGTAGGAGGGACATCTACAAACGGGATGGTC
This sequence comes from Chiloscyllium plagiosum, assembly GCF_037043375.1. NCBI lineage: Eukaryota > Metazoa > Chordata > Chondrichthyes > Orectolobiformes > Hemiscylliidae > Chiloscyllium > Chiloscyllium plagiosum. The sequence goes on from NW_028270166.1 coordinate 52,100,041, forward strand.
TACACCTGAACCAGATGGGTACCAATATCCTGTAGGGGGGACATTTGCTCATGCTCTTTGGGAGGATTTAAACTAACTCAGCTGGGGAATGGAAACCCAAATTGTAGCTCCAGTGTACAGGAAGTTGACAGTAGTGAGGTCATGAATAAGGTTTCAAGATTGCAAGAGTGCACCGGCAAGCAGGAAGGTGGTTTGAAATGTGTCTACTTCAACGCCAGGAGCATCTGGAATGAGGTGGGTGAACTGGCAGCATGGATTGGTACCTAGGAGTTTGATGGTGTGGCCATTTCAGAGACATGGATAGAGCAGGGACAGGAATGGTTGTTGCAGGTTCCAGGATTTAGATGTTTCAGTGAGAATAGAGAAAATGGTAAAAGAGAGGGAGATGTGGCATTGTTAGTGAAGGACAGTGTAACGGTGGCAGACAGGATGTTTGATAAGGACTCGTCTACTGAGGTAGTATTGGCTGAGGTTAGAAACAGGCAAAGAGAGGTCACCATTTTGGAAGTTTTCTATAGGCATCCAAATAGTTCCAGAGATATAGAGGGAAGGACAGCAAAGATGATTACGGATAGGAGCGAGACTGACAGGGTAGTTGTTTTGGGGGACTTTAACTTTCCAAATATTTACTGGAAATATGATGGTTTGAGTATTTTAGATGGGTCAGTTTTTGTCTAACGTGTCCAGGAGGGCTTCCTGCCACAGTATGTAAACAGGCTAACAAGGGGTAAAGCCATATTCAATTTGGTATGGGGTAATGAACCCTACCAGGTGTTAGATTTGGAGGTAGGTGAGCACTTTGGTGATAGTGACCGCAATTCGGTTATGTTTACTTTAGCGATGGAAAGGGATAGGTATACATCACAGCGCAAGAGTTTTAGCTGGGGGAAAGGCAATTATGATGCAATTAGGCAAGATTTAGGATGCATTTAGGCAAGATTTAAGATGCATAGGATGGGAAAGGAAACTGCAGGGAATGGGCACAACTGAAATGTGGAGCTTGTTCAAGGAACAGCTACTGCGTGTCCTTGATAAGTACGTACCTGTCAGACAGGGAGGAAATGGTCAAGCAAGGGAACTGTGGTTTACAAAGAAGTTGAATCTCTTGTCACAAGGAAGAAGGAGGCTTATGTTAAGATGAGGCATGAAGGTTCAGCTAGGTTGCTTGAGAGTTACAAGTTAGCCAGGAAAGACCTAAAGAGAGAGCTAAGAAGAGCCAGGAGGGGACATGAAAAGTTTTTGGCAGGAAGGATCAAGGAGAACCCTAAAGCTTTGCGTAGGTATATCAGGAATAAAACAATGACTAGACTAAGATTAGGTCCAGTCAAGGACAGTAGTGGCAAGTTGTGCGTGGAGTTTGAAGAGATTAGAGAGGCACTAAATGAATGTTTTTAGTCAGAATTCACACAGGAAAAAAACAATGTTGTTGAGGACTATACTGAGATACAGCTACTAGACTAGACAGGATTGAGGTTTATTGATAGAATTGAGTTTCAGAGCCATGAGGTCATGTTGTAGCTGTACAAAACTCTTGTGCAGCTGCACTTGGAGTATTGCATATAGTTCTGGTCACTGCGTTCTAGGAAGGATGTGGAAGCTTTGAAAAGGGTGCAGAGGAGATTTACCAGGATGTTGCCTGGTATGGAGGGAAGGTCTTATGAGGAAAGGCTGAGGGATTTGAGGCTGTTTTCATTAGAGACAAAGAGGTGACTTAATGGAGACACACAAGATGATCAGAGGATTAAGTAGGGTGGACAGTGAGAGCTTTTTTCCTCGGATGGTGATGGCTAGTATAAGAGGTCATAGTTTAACATTGAGGGGTGATAGTTATAGGACAGATGTCAGAGGTAGTCTCTTTTCTCAGAGTAGTAAGGGCGTGGAATGCTCTGCCTGCAACAGTAGTGGACTCACCACTCTTGAGGGCATTTAAATGGTCATTGGATAAACATATGGATGATAATGGAATAGTGAAGGTTAGATTGGCTTTAGATGGGTTTCACAGTTTGGTGTAACAACAAGGGCCATAGGGCCTCTACTGCACTGTAATGTTTTATGTTCTAAGAGCCAGCTGAATGCTGGCTGGGTCAGTGTCATGTGCTATGCATGTGTTAATAAAGGGTAACGTGATGATGGGATACCGGACTTTGTGGAGGTATTTCACACTGAAACTGTTCATATTGGAGACACTAAGGTTCTTGTGGTATCATCCCTGTCTCCAGTTCTGAAGCTTCTGGTTCAAATCCCACTGTTGAGTTGTAACATATCTGAGCAGGTTACTATTTAAGTACAAGTGATTTTTCATAGGACCTGCCTACCTACCTGGGAGAGAGAATGTTCCTCTGTTAGGGATCAAATTGAACTCCACATCCGAAAATCTTAGGATTTTTAAAATATATACTTTTAATATTTTAAATGCACCAAAGTATGACTTATCTCAAAATTGTAACTTTGAGGTGAAATACAAATGAAAATAAAATCCCAGAGCTTGTGAAATGGAATAAATCAGTGTGCAGTTGCTCCAACAAACTGCAAGTTGAGTTTTTAATGTGATCTGTGATTCAGTACTCATGCAAGCTCAGCTGGTCATTCAATATGGAGCAGATACAGAGGGGCGGAGGGGGGAGGAGGATGGAAGGAATTCAGAGAAAGAAAAATCAATTTGCAGACAAGTCAAGGTCAATGAATTGTCCAATCTTCCCAGCTAATGAGGCATATTTGGATTGTAATCATTTTTGCAATAGCTAATTTATGCCAAGCAAGCTCCCCCCTTGGAACAATGAAGTGAATATCTAGGTTCCTGTTTAACTCAGTGTTGGTTGAGGCTCTGCTAGGATGGACAATCCTTCTGCATTTCTTTAGTTCTATAATTTAAAATTAAGATTGTTATTGTTAATATTGGTGATGAGATAATTAACAGTAAGCGCTAGTTAAAAACTGGCTGAAAAAAAAATCTTTACCCTTTCTGGCTTCCCCTGAGGGGATGGTGAGCTTGGTTAGCTAAACAGCTGATCTACTTTGCTGAGTGATACCAACAACATGGGTTTAATTCCTATACCAGCTGAGGTCACTATGAAGGTATGATGACCCTCACACGGCGACCACCACCAATTATCTCTTTCTCTCTCTCTATTGAGAGAGAGCAGTCATCTGGGACGATGGTAACTATTCCTATTAAAGATCCTGTAGATCAAAATTGCTCCCAAAGACAAAATGAATTTATATAGTGCCTGTAATGTAGGAACAGATCCAGAGATGCTTGACAGGTAATACTCATAGCATTTTCATTTTGATTATAAGTCTCTAACTACATTAAAGAATTCAAATGTTGAAGCAAATGTTCTTATTCTTTCAGGATAGATCTCTTTTTGGAAGATCCTTTTGAAAAGTCATTGGGTCCTCATATGCCCATAGAAAGGACTTACTGCTATTGTAATGTGTGTCCATGTGTGATGCCTGGATAATACCTGAGCGAAAATAATGTTGGATATATTTCAGGAACTGTTGGAGTGTGACAGAGTGTGAGTGTAGACATTTTTGATGGTAATTTGTATCCAAGGATCAGTCACAGGAAGGTTCAGTTCCTCTGTCCACCCAGTCCGTGCTCATTCTATGCTCAGGAACAATTTCTGGAATGGGTTACCAGATGTGCAGACTACCCTCTCTCCTTTACCATGATATTCCCTTAACATGAGAGCTATGATAGGTTTTTCCAATGTGGCACATCAACAGAACCCCACCAGGGATAGTATATTTAAGCTCTCTGCGGTAAATTCCTGCCTGCATTTAATTGAAAACTCTTTTGGAAACTGTTTGGATTCTTGCATTTAAGGGCAGCGTTTGAAAGAAATTGGCTGGAAAACTGGTTTACTGTCAACTCCTTCAACAAGAGCCTTGGGCCTGCTCTTGGCCTTTTTGTGCATTGCAGGAATAGTTCTCTTTTCACACAGTATTAATTATTAAACCCAGTATTAATTATTTCACAAGAAGACCCTCCCCTTAGGCAGACTCTCACAACTTGAGGGCTTGGTCAGTCCAAGATTTGAAATATGTTTACAGTTATCACTGGATTGCATTGCCGGAGATACCTTGCGCACATTTACACATATCACATAATGTGCGTGTCTTACTATTAACATTAAGATTCTCTCAGCTGAGTTACCACATGGATCTGTCACAACACCCAGTTTCATGCTACCAATACACCGAGAAGACATTTGCAATTCAAGCAGATGCTAACTGCAGCTTCAGTGCTCCCTTTCTGTTTGACAGCCTCCTATTTCAATCCATTTTGTGGCAAAATTGACACGTCAACATCTGTCAGCAGTTTTACACTTTTAAGTTAGCTCCACTGAGAAACGGACTGAATATATCATACTTCATTACCCAGCTTTAAACAAAAACATTGCGAAGATTTGTTTTTGTTCAAATCGTCTTTGTTATTTATTGCCTGCTGACTAACCCTATCTTCATCCCTTTCATCATCCCTTTCATCTGTCACTGAAAAGGCAATTTCCTAAACAAGTCTCCTTCAGGACTTATTACTGTCAGACCGACTGCTGAGATTTGCTGAGTTTTGGCTCTTAAAACAAGAACAAAACATGCATTTTGATAGCGCCAACGAGACAAGTTTAGTTTAGTGTCACTGTTGTAATGGAGGAAACACTAATGCCAAGCAAGCTCCCACAAACAGCATTGAGATAAATATCCAGCTCACTGTTCCACTCTTGTTAGCCATGTTATAAGGGATACATTATACAGTCATAGAGTCATATGTCCTCTATATTTCCTCAAAACGTCCTGTCAGTTTTTGTTGCCCAGCATTGATGAGGTCTGTTCTAGAGTACTGTGTCCAGTTCTGATCTCCCCATTATAGGAAAGATATTATTAAGCTGGAGAGGGTTCAGAAAAGGTTTATCAGGATGTTGTTAGAACTGGAGGGTTTGAGAGCCTGGATAGGATGGGACATTTTTTTTACTGGAGTGCAGGTGGTTGAGGGGTGACCTTATAGAGGTTTATAAAATCATGAGGGGCACAGACAAGGTGAATGGCAGGTGTAGTTTCCCTCGGGTGGAGGTTTTCAAGATTAGAGACATATTTTTAAGGTGAGAGGAGAACGATTTAAAAAAGACATGGGGGCAATTTTTTTGTACACAGAGTGGTTGGCATGTGGAATGAAACGCCAGAGGAAGTGGCAGATGCAGGTACATTTACAACATTTAAAAGACATTTGGATAAATACAAGACCACTCACCCCTCACATTTCTAGTGGAAATTTCTGTTCTGTTTGGCAGTTAGACATACCATCGATCTGCCATTATCAACATCCTTTCTCTGCCAGCACTCCACCACCCAGTCCCCCCTTACCCCACCCCCCCAACTATTGCATGAATGCTACCCCCTCCACACTTCACATCAGCTCTGATTAAAAAAAAAAGTCATCTAGACTTGAAACATTAGCTTGCTCCATGGCATCTGCCTGACCCTCTGTCATCTCCAGCATTTTTGTTCTCAGCATAAATAAGAAATGTTTGGAGGGATATGGTCCAAGTACTGACAGGTGGGACTGCTATAGCTAGGGATAACAGTCAACATGGACTGGTTGGACCGCAGGGTCTGTTTCCGTGCTGTATGACTCTATGACCCGACAACTGAGAGGACCTAAGAACAGTTGGTTTAAAAATGAATAATTCTGCCTGCACTTAAATCTAAGCAGCCTCCAAGAGAAAAAAAAAACTGGTACTGATGTGGTGATATCACTAGGTGAGTAGTTCAAATAGCCCAGGACAATACCCTGGAGATTAGGGATCACATTTCACCATTGCATTGCAATTCAATTAATAAAAAGACGGAATTGAAAGCTCCTCCTTGTACTAATGAGCAGATTGTTGTTTAAAATCCATCTGGTTCACTAATGTCTTTTCATAAAGCAAACCTGCTGGTTGGAGCCACAGCAACGTGACTGACTCTTACATGCCGCTGTGATGGCGAGAATTATTCAATAAATATTATGATGTGGAGGTGCCAGTGTTGGACTGGGGTGGACAAAGTTTAAAAAATCACACAACACCAAGTTATCGCCCAACAGGTTTATTTAGAAGTACAAATATTCAGAGTCCTTCGTCAGGTAGCTAATAGGGCAGGATCATATATTTTATGATAAAAGATCAAAGTGTCATACAACTGATGAGACATGTTGAACAAACCTCGATTGCGGTTAAGTCTGTAATCACTTAGAATGGGGTTGCAGGTTTCGATTCATTAATATGTAAATCCTAGAACTTCTTTCAAATTACATTCATGAGATAACTTAAGGTGTTATAAAAAAAGTGACATCTCAGCTCAGACAATGTGAGGTTAGAGTCTGTCTGTATCCTAACCTTGTGTCAGACTGGTTCGATTTCCAAAATAGGAATTGAGAAAATGTCACATGGACTGACTGCCTGCAATTTTGTGCTTTTTTGAACAAAATAAATGTATCTGCAAATGCAAATTCACCCCATAGACATATATGTGTGTGAGAGTATGAGAGAGAGACAGAGTGAGAGTGTGTGTGTTTAGGGGAGAGAGGGAAAGAGAGAGAGAGAGAGAGAGAAAGAAAGAGAGTGAGTAAGTGTGTGTGTGACTGAGTATATACCTGCGAGAGGGTGCACATGCAAGTGTGGGGGGGATGGTGTGTGTGTGTTTGACAGTGTATAGTGTAGTGGGGTCACTTGTAGTGTGGCATGACACCAAGATCCATGTTGAGACCATCCTCATGGGGTAGTGAGAAGAAAGTGAGGAGTGCAGATGCTGGAGATCAGAGTCAAGAGTGTGATGCTGGAAAAGCTGTGCTTTTCCAGCATCACACTCTCGACCCATGGGGTACTGATCTTGACTATCAGCCTCCGCTCGGTGACTCTGCGTTGTTGCGTATCCCGAAGTCCACCTTGGAGGATGGTCAACTGAAGATCCGAGGCCAAATGTCCCTGATCGCTGAAATGTTCCCTGACTTTGAGAGAACACTCCTGCCTGGTGATTGTTGTGGAATGTCCATTCATCCGTTGTCATAGCGTCTATTTGGTCTTGCCAATATGCCATGCCTCAGGGCATCCTTGCCTGCAGTGTATGAGATAGACAAGGTTGGCTGAATCATGAGTGGGAGAGGAGAGAGTTCGAGAGTGTGTGTGTGTGCTTGATAGAGTGCGCATGCAAGTGTGACAGAGCATGTACCTTTGAGAGGGTGTGAATGTGAGCGTGTGTCTCTTCGAGTCACACGAGTGACTCAGCCAACCTTGTCTATCTCATACGCTGCAGGTAAGGATGCCCCGAGGCTTAGTACATTGGCGAGATCAAGCAGATGCTATAATAACACACGAATGGACACCGTGCAACAACCGCTAGACAGGGATGTTCCCTTTCAGTCGAGGAAGATTTCAAAGGTATAGGACATTCAGACTCAGATCTTTGGGTGACCATGCTCCACCAGACTTCAGGACAGGCAACAATGCAGAGTCGCCAAGCAGAGGCTATCAGCCATTTGGTACCCATAAGGATGGCCTCAACCGGGATCTTGGGTTCATGTCACACTACCACTACATTTTTCACTCATACACATACACTTACATACAAGCACACATGATCACAATTACACACACACAGACTCACTCTCTTACACAACCTCTCAGACACACACACTCACATGTATACCCTCTCACAGGTATTTCCCCTGTCACACTCAAACACACACACTCCCTCTTTCTCACATACGCACACACACACACATACTTTCACATATCCACACAAACACACACCATGTAAGTTTATGGGGTGAATTACATTTATGGATACATTTTATGTATGATGAAGGACTTATGTCCGAAACATCGCTTCTCCTGCTCCTCGGATGCTGCCTGACCTGCCATGCTTTTCCAGCACCACACTCTTGACTTATGGGGTACTAAACTTGGCTAGCAGTCTCTGCTTGGTGACTCTGCTTTGTTACATATCCCAAAGTCTTGGAGGATGGTCACCCGAAGATCCGAGGATGAATGTCCTTTATCACTGAAGTGTATCCCGACTTAGCGTTTGAGACAGACTCACACTTTTAACGCATTGTCTGAGCTGACATGTCACATATTTTTATATAAACCTTAAATTATCTCAGGAATGGTGTCTTGAAAGAAGCTCTGGGACTTACATATTAATGAATTGAAATCTGCAACCCCATTTTAAGTGTTTACAGACTTAACAGCAATCTAGGTTTGTTCAATATATTGCATCAGTTGTATGACCCTTGGATCTTTTTTAATAAATTCTGAATCCCATAGTCCTGCTCCACCAGTTACCCGATGAAGGAGCAGCGCTCCAAAAGCTTGTACTTCCAAATAAAGCTATTGGACTAAAACTTGGTGTTGCGTGATTTTTAACTCAATAAACACTGGCATTTCCAATGGCACCCACATCTCTAAAAATACATTTTAAAAAGGAACCAGATCTGAGTAGAACATGGAAGGAAGTGAAATCAAAGGGGAACACTCTAATTTTCCAGCCCTCAGATTCAGGGACAGTGACAAAGGGCTGTAGTTGTAATTCCCAGAATGGTGGGACTATCTTACGTTGAGAGATTGGAGCGACTGGGCTTGTATATCCTTGAGTTTAGAAGGCTAAGAGGGGATCTGATTGAGATGTATAAGATTATTAAAAGATTGGACACTCTGGAGGCAGGAAGCACGTTTCCACTGATGGGTGAGTCCCGAACCAGAGGACACAGTTTAAAAATAAGGGTAGGCCATTTAGAACAGAGTTGAGGAGAAACTGCTTCACCCAGAGAGTGGTGAGTGTGTGGAACGCTCTGCCCCAGAAGGCTGTGGAGGCCAAGTCTCTGGATACTTTCAAGAAAGAGTTGGATAGAGCTCTTAAGGATAGTGGAATCAAGGGTTGTGGGGATCAGGCAGGAACAGGATTCTGAGTGAGGATGATCAGCCATGATCATAATGAATGGTGGTGCTGGCTTGAAGGGCAGAATGGCCTACTCCTGCACCTATTGTCTACTGTCTATTGTTAACTTCTGGTTCAAAATCAATGTATAAAGTTAAGCTAAGCAACTACATGCTACACACGATCAGTAAATTAACAATAAACTAAAGGAATAGTCACCTTGCTAAAGGAAAGGCGATTAAGGAAACCAGCGCGGTTTTGTAAAGGGCACATTGCAGATAACTAATTTGTTTCCATTTTTAATTAGCATGTTGTGGAGGGTTGATGTAGTTTGCTTTCACATCCTAGAAAGTATTTGCTAAAGTGTTGTGCAATAGACGTGTGGAAATAGTTAGAACTCATAAAACTAAGTTTCGGAACGTAGGAAGGTTTATAGTGTAGGACGTGTGGAGGACACAGACACAGAGAGGGGGAGAGAGAGAGAGAGAGAGAGAGAGAGACACAGTGAGACACACACACATTTTCTATGGTTCTAATTTTATGTGGACAAAGATAAAATTTAGAGGTTGGAGTATCTTGTAAGTAAATAGTATTAATTAAGGAACAGAATCTACATTGTTCACTGTTCTGATGTCTGTGTTTGCTGATAACGAGTGGTCAGTCATATTCTCATAGGAGAACGTGAGGACTGCATTTGTTGGAGATCAGAGTTGAAGAGTGTGGTGCTGGAAAAACACAGCAGGTCAGGCAGCATCTGAGGAGCAGGAGAGCCGACGTTTCGGGCGTAAGCACTTCATTAGGAATAAGGGGGTATCCCACAGGGGCTGAGAGATAAATGGGACGGGGTGGGGCTGGGGGGAGGTAGCTGGAAATGCGATAAGTAGACAAAGATGGGGAGTGAAGGTGATAGGTCAGAGAGGATTATGGAGCGGATAGGTGGGAAGGGAGATGGACAGGTTGGACAGTTCAAGAGGGCGATGCCAAACTGGAGGGCTGGATCTGGGATAAGGTGGGGGAAGGGGAAATGAGGGAACAGGTGAAATCTACATTGCTCCCATGTAGTTGGAGAGTCACAGGGCGGAAGATGAGGCATTCTTCCCCCAGGTGTCCGGTGGCTGGAATTTGGCGGAGGAGGCGGCCCAGAACTTGCATGTCCTTGGCAGAGTGGGAAAAGGAGTTGAAGTGTTCGGCCACTGGATGGTGGGGTCGTTTAGTGCATGTGTCCCAGAGATGTTCTCTGAAACATTCCGCAAGTTGGCGTCCTGGCTCCCCCATGTAGAGGAGACCACATCGAAAGCAGTGGGCAAGTAGATGACATGTGTGGAGCTACGGGTAAATCTCAGTCCGATGTGGAAGGATCCTTTGGGGTCTTGGACGGAGGTGGGGGGGGGTGAGGAGGTCTGGGCACAGGCTTTGCACTTCGTGCGGTGGCAGGGGAAGATGCTGGAAGTGGATAGTGGGATGGTGGGAGGCGTGGACCTAACAAGGGAGTCTCTCCGGAACACAGATAGGGGTGCAGAGGGAAACATATCCCTGGTGGGATTTATCCCTCGGAGGATGATGCATTGTATTCTCTGCATTTACACCACCTACAAACAGACTCTACACCAGGGATATATTCCCCTCTCACTGCTATCTGTGTTCCGGAGAGACCATTCCCTATGAGACTCCCTTGTTAGGTCCATGTCTCCCACCAACCGACCCTCCACTCCGGAACCTCCTCCTGTTACCGCAGGAAGTGCAAAACCTGTGCCCACATCTCCCCCTCACCAAGCCCCCAAAGGATCCTTCCAGATTTACCTGCACTTCCACTGAGTCATCTACTGTGACTCAGTGGTTAGCACTGCTGCCTCACAATGCCAGACTGTCTGTGTGGAGTTTGCACATTCTCCCCGTGTCTGCATGAGTTTCCTCTGGGTGCTCCGGTTTCCTCTCACAATCCAAACCTATGCAGGTTAGGTGAATTGGCCCCACTAAATTGTCCATAGTATTTAGGGATGTGTAGGTTAGATGCATTAGTCAGAAGTAAATAAAGGGTGGGGGAACAGGTCTGGGTCGGTTACTCTTCCATCGGTGTAGATTTGTTGGGCCAAATTGTAGGGATTCAATGATTCTACTGTATCTGCTGTTCTCGGTGTGGTCTCCCCTACATTGGGAAGACAAGACGCCAACTTGCGGATCGTTTCAGAAAACATGTCTGGGACACCCACACCAACCAACTCCACTGTTCTATGGCTGAACACATTAACTCTTTCCTCCCACTCCACCAAGAACATGCAGGTCCTGAGCCTCCTCCATCACCAAACCATAGCCTGGAGGAAGAACACCTCATCTTCCACCTTGGGACCCTGCAACCACACGGCATCAATGTGGATTTCACCAAGTTTCCTCATTTCCCCACCCTCTACCTTATCACAGTCCCAAGCCTTCAACTCAGCACCACCTTCTTGACCTATCCATCTTCTTTCCCACCTATCCACTCAACTCCTCTCTGACTTACCTTCATCTACCTATCACATTTCCAGCTATTTTACCCCAGCCCCAACCGTCTCCCATTTATCTCTCAGCCCCCGGCCCACAAGCCTCATTCCTGATGAAGGGCTTACGCCCTTCCAGCACCACACTCTCGATGCATTTTAATTAGACGTATTAAAAACTGATGATGTTCCCTGATCCATTCATATGGTAAGGATTCTCACATGGATAGGTGATTGGTTCTAAATTGGAAATGTGTTGCTGGAAAAGTGCAGCAGGTTAGGCAGCATCCAGGGAACAGGAGAATCGACGTTTCGGGCATAAGCCCTTCTTCAGGAATGGCAGAGGAGATGACCTGGGGGGTGCAGTGAGAGAGGGACTCACTGAAGTCTTTGTAGAGGGAGGAAGAGAGCTTCTTCAAGGAAGGCATCCTTGTAAGAGGATTCGCAGTAGGTTGAAATCTTTGAGGAGAAAGTGAGGTCTGCAGATGCTGGAGATCAGAGCTGGAAATGTGTTGCTGGAAAAGCGCAGCAGGTCAGGCAGCATCCAGGGAACAGGAGAATCGACGTTTCGGGCATAAGCCCTTCTTCAGGAATGGTTCTAACTGTCTGTTCACATAAAGGAGAACAATATTGGATCAAGTGCTGTCTTGAAAGAATTCCTGGGATAATAGCCATGATCATGGAATAGACTTCATGGAGGAAATAGAACATTTGGTGGAGACAAAGAGTAAGTGCCAAATCTCAAAATGGACTAGATACCGGATAGATGTGAATCCAATGGAAGGCTGAAGACAGGTAGCATGAGGATGAAAGCAGAAGGCAGAGACAGAAGGCAGAGACAGAACAGCAATAATAGGCACGGAAACCCAGCAATGCATAGGGAGCAGTTAATAGGAAGCTATTTTTCAGAGCAAAGTATCTGCCCAAGGAGGCAGCAGATGTGAAAAGAGACAATGGAAGTGAAATGAATGTCTTCTGGCCTAGATTCTATAAACCCTGATTCTGTGAAGTTCTCACTTGATCTAGAAACCCATCATACATAAAAGTGCAAGCAAAGGCAATCATTCTAATAGATTAGACAATGAAGTAAAGGCTACATAGCAGATTTGAAATAGGACAGGAAGCAGAGGTCCTCAGGACTGTGATGATTTCACTGGCTGCCAGTAAACAAATTAATCAGGGCTGTACCAGGGAATTAGATAGTTAAAGAGAATATGGGGTTTATTCTGAGGGGCCACATTAACAGGACACCAGCTCGGTGTCATCAGTAATGGAAAACTACGTGCAGATGGGAGTCATGGCAAAAGCAAAGCAATTTGCTTGAACTTTGTAAAAACAAGTGGGGTTGCACATCTTACAGTGGAATCTCTAAAATCTTTTGGCCACACATTCAGGGGATTATGCAAAACAAAACAAAAACACTTTTTCCAGACTGAGAGTTTTCAAATAAAATATATTTCTGAAAAGGAATGACAAGTTAAAACAAAGCCAAAGAGAAAAAGAAAGTTGTGCAAACTGACCAAATGTGACTATGGATTGCTTCCAGGGTCCTGTGATTTTTTTAATTTGTTTTGTTGAAAATGAGTAAAGGAGATCCTGCGATGTTTTAGTGGTATGATAAAAGAACGTTAATCAAATGGGTCAATGTGCTGAAAAATGGCAGATGGAGTTCAATCTGGATAAATGCGAGGTATTGCAATTTGGTACAACAAACATTAATAGGGCTTATACAATTAATGGTAGGGCCTTGGGTAGTGTTGTAGAACAGAGGGACCTGGGGTTCGGGTACATAATTCTTTGAAGTTTGTGTCACATATCGACAGGATGGTTAAAAAGGCGTTTCACATGCTTGCTTTCATCGCTCAGTCTTTTGAGTATAGGAGTTGGGAAGCCATGTTAAGATTGTACAGGACATTGGTGAGGCCCCTTCTGGAGTACTGTATGTAGTTCTGGTTGCCCCATTGTACAAAGGATATTATTAAACTTGAGAAGGTTAAGAAGAGATTTACCAGGATGTTGCTGGGTATTGAAGGTTTGAGTTATAAAGAAAGGCTGGATAGGCTGAGACCTTTTTCAACTAGGCGAAAGTGAGGACTGCAGATGCTGGAGATCTGAGTCAAGATTAGAGTGGTGCTGGAAAATCTCCTGCCCAAAACGTCGATTTTCCTGCTCCTCGGATGCTGCCTGACCTGCTGTGCTTTTCCAGCACCACTCTAATCTGGGACTTTTTTAACTGGAGTATAAGAGGTTGAAAGGTGACCTTATAGAAGTTTATAATATAATGAGAAGTATAGATTTAGTTAATGGTAGTTATTTTTTCCCGAGAATGGGAGACTTCAAGACTACATGACACATTTTTAAGGTGAGAGGAGTAAGATTTAAAAAAGACATAGAAGGCAATATTTTTACACAGAGGGTGGTTCGCGTGTGGAAGGAACTTCCTGGAGAAGTGGTGGAATAGGTTACAATGATAACATTTACCAGACATTTGAATAGAAACATGAATAGAAAATGTTTGGAGCGATATGAGACTGGAGCAGGCAGGTGGGACTAGTTTAGTTTGGGATTATGTTCAGCATGGACTGGTTGGACTGAAGGGTCTGTTTCCATTCTGTATGACTCTATGACTCTATAAAGAAAGACATCTGTGCAACTTGATGCTTTTCTTTAAATTGGGTAGGACTGCAGAATGAGAAATGTTTTATTCATTAGATCAGAGTTGAACATAAAATTGGAGCCAGGTTTATGGGGCTTTTGAATGTATTGGTTCAGTTATCAAGCAGAATGGCTCAGGAATAACTTTAAATGAGCAATTCTATTCAGTGAGCGTTTCTCTTATCCTCAATTATACTCAGCAATCACAGACAGATGCTGCAACATCTGACAAAGAGAAGGAAATGTGAACTTTAACTGGATTTTTTAAAAAGAAAGATTCTTTCATGGGATGTGTGGCCATGATGCAGTAAAATTGATGGCAGCATGTCTTTAAGCATGCAATGCCAACCATCATGTCCTGTAAGTGGACACAGACCGACACTATAGTTATTGGGAGGCAGAGTGACTTAGTGGTTAGCACAGCACCAGGGATCTGGGTTTGATTTCACCCTCAGGCGACTGTCTATGCAGAGTTTGCACATTCTCCCAGTGTCTGCACGGGTTTCCTCTGGGTTATCTGGTTTCCTCAAACAGTCCAAAGATGTGCAGGTTATGTGGATTGACCATACTAAATTGCCCATAGTGTCAAGGGATGTGCAGGCTAGGTGTGTTAGGCATGGAAAATGCAGGGTTAAGGTAGAGGTGGTGGGTCTGGTTGGGATGCTGTTTGGAGGGTTGGTGTGGACTTATTGGGCTGAACGGCCTGCCTCCACATTGTAGGGATTCTATGATCTTATCAGGTCAGGAGGTATATGCTTGCAAAATGAAACTGTAAATCAATCTTATAAAAATGTATAAATATCGGCTTCAGTTCCATTTTTTAACAACTGATTTTCTTGATTATAACATGGAGGTTTAGTTCAGAGGGTTAGAACTGAACAAACACTGAAGTTATATCAATTTTAGACCTTTGAACACTTAGAACTGGAACGGTTTTGGTCTCCATATTGTGAAAATGCTGTGGAATCATGGGGGAAGGGCAGAACAGATTAACTGGGATGACAGCAGGATTGAGAAGTTCAATGCACGAGGAAAGATTGAACAAGCCAAGACTAGTTCATCTCATTCGGAGAAGGCTTATGATAGTCAAAGCCACTAGATGCCAATTGAAGTCCTCAAGTTGGCATTAAAGGGCTCATTGTGCGAATGATGATCTTCAGATCTTTAGTCAATGGAGACTGGGGGAGGGGGGTAGCCAAGGGGAAAGGCTTCTGTAAGCAAGTTTTTGTACTGAGGTACTCTGTACCTAACGTAACACCATGTGTGGCAACGTTATACATTCTTCACTGTACTCTGTGCCCCGCACTTGAGTACACATGACAATAAAACCTAAATCTGAATCTACATAATTTGAGAAGTTTTCCCCTTTCACTTTGAACTCGTGACT
Source organism: Chiloscyllium plagiosum (assembly GCF_037043375.1). NCBI lineage: Eukaryota > Metazoa > Chordata > Chondrichthyes > Orectolobiformes > Hemiscylliidae > Chiloscyllium > Chiloscyllium plagiosum. The sequence goes on from NW_028270166.1 coordinate 52,115,476, forward strand.
TCTACTAATTGAGTCCCCACTCTGGGAAAAAGTTTCTTGCTATCCAGCCTGTCTACATCTCTCATGATTTTGTAGACCACAATCAGGTCCCCCCTCAACCTCCATCTTTTCAGTGAAAATAATCTTAATCTACTCAACCTCTCTCTCATAGTTAGCACCCTCCATACCAGCAACATACTGGAGAACCTCTTTTGCATCCTCTCCAAAGCATCCACCTCGTTTTGGTAATGTGGCGACCAGAATTGCATGCAGTATTCCAAATGTGGCTGAACCAAAGTCTTATACAACTGGAACGTGACCTGCCAACTCTTGTCCAGTGAAGGAAACCATGCCACATGCCTTCTTGACCACTCTATTGACATGTGTTGCCACCTTCAGGGAACAATGGACCTGAACACCCAGATCTCTCTGTATATTAGTTTTCCCCAGGGCTTTTCCACTTACTGTATAGTTCACTCTTGAATTGGACCATCCAAAATGTACCACCTCGCATTTGTCCAGATTGAACTCAATTTGCCATTTCTCTGCCCAACTCTCCAATCTATCTATATTCTGCTGTATTCTCTGACAGTCCTCTTCACTACCTGCTACTCCACCAATCTTAGTGTTATCTGCAAACTTGCTAATCAGGCAACCTATGCCTTCCTCCAAATCATTTATGTATGCCACAAAGAGCAGTGGTCCCAGCATGGGCCCCTGTGGAACACCACTGGTCACAGGTCTCCATTTTGAGAAGCTCCCTTCCACTACTGCTCTCTATCTCTTGTTCCCCAGCCAGTTCTCTATCTATCTAGCTAGAACAACTGCGACTTCATTTTCTCCATCAGCCAACTACGGGAAACACCTTACTGAAGTCCATATATAGGACATCTACATCCCTTCCCTCATCAATCAACTTTGTCACCTCAAAGAATTCTATTAAGTTTGTAAGAGATGACCTTCCCTGCCCAAAATCATGCTGCCTATCACTGTTAAGCCCATTTTCTTCCAAATGGGACTGTATCTTCTCCAGCAGCTTCCCTATCACTGATGTCAGGCTCACCAGTCTATAATTACCTGGAGTATCCCTGCTACCCTTCTTAAACAAGGGGGCAACATTAGCAATTCTCCAGTCCTCCGGGTCCTCACCCGTGTTCAAGGATACTGCAAAAATATCTGTTAAGGCCCCAGCTATTTCCTCTCTCACTTCCCTCAGTAACCTGGGATTGATCCCATCCGGACCTGGGGACTTGTTCACCTTAATGCCTTTTAGAATACCCAACTTCCTCCCTCCTTATGCCAACTTGACCTAGAGTACTCAAAGATCTATCCCTAACCTCAACATCCACCATGTCCCTCTCCTTGGTGAATACCGATGTAAAGTACTCGTTAAGAATGTCACCCATTTTCTCTGACTCCACGCATAATTCTCCACCATTGTTCTTGAGTGGGCGAACCCTTTCTCTAGTTGCCTCTTTCTCCTTATATATGAATAAAAAGCTTCAGTCGTCTAGACTTTACACGTGCTTCCTTTTCCTCTTAGCTAGTCTCACAATTTCACCTGTCATCCTTGGTTCCCTAATCTTGCCATTTCTATCCCTCATTTTCACAGCAACATATCTCTCTGGAACTCTAACCAACATCTCTTTAAAACCCTCCCACATATTGAATGTGGATTTACCTTCAAACAGCTGCTCCCTATCTAGATTCCCCAGCTCCTGCCAAATTTTGATATAGTTGGCCTTCCCCCAATTTAGCATTCTTAGTGGTCCATATTTTTAGCTGGGCAAGACACTGTTGCTTTTCCAAGTAATGGACCAGGACTCCGAGTTAAGGAAAGTTTACCTGATGACAGCTCTTGGGTTGACCAAGTTGCGAATTATTCCAGAGCAGCATGGTGGCTTAGTGGTTAGCACTGCTGCCTCACAGCGCCAGGGACTCGGGTTCTATTCCAGCCTCGGGCGACTGCCTGTGTGGAGTTTGCACATTCTCCCTGAGTCTGTGCGGGTTTCCTCTGAGTGCTGCAGTTTCCTCCCACAATCCAAAGATGTGCAGATTAGTTGATTTAATGAGGGGTAAATGTAAAGTCAAGGGGTTTGGGTGAGATTCTCTTTGGAGGGTCGGTGTGGGCTTATTGGGCCAAAGGGCTTGCTTCCACACTGTAGGGATTCTATGATCTGTAATTACCAAGCAGCCTACCATCTTTTCAGTCTTAATCAATGCCAGCTTGTGAGGATCAAGGACAGACAGCCGAGACTCTGCTCAAGTTGCCGAAGAATCTGTAGGGTTCAATCGCAGGTAGACAGGGTGGTACAGACAGCATTTAGCATGCTCTCCTTCATGGCTCAGACCTGAGTACAGGAGTTGGGACCTCATGTTGAGATTGCACTGGACATTGGTGAGGCTTCTTCTGGAGTACTGTGTCCAGTCCTGGTCACTCTGCTTCAGGAAGGATATTATTAAATTGGAAAGGGTTCGGTAAAGATTTACCAGGATGTTGCAGGGAATGGAGGGTTTGAGTTTTAAAAATAGGCTGGATGGTTGGGATGTTTTTCACTGGAGGTTGAGGGGTGACCTTATAGAGGTTTATAACATCTTGGGGGGGCATAGATAAGGTGACTAGCAAGGGTCCTTTCCCTGGGGTGGCGGAGTCCAAAATGAGGGGTCATATTTTTAAGGTGAGAGGAGAAAGTTTTAAAAGGACATAAGGGCAATTTTTTTCTGACAGAGAGTTGTTCGTGTGTGGAATGAACTGCCAGAGGAAGTGGTGGATGCAGTTATAGTGACAACATTTAAAAGACATTTGGATAAGTACATGAAGGGGAAAGGTCTGGAGGGGTATGGGCCAAATATAGGGAAGTGCGACTTGTTTAGTTTGGCAACATGGCTGGCATGTAGGTAGTTGGACAGACGGGTCTGTGACCATGCTGTGTGACTCTATGACTCTATAACAGCTGGCTGGGCCATGATTTTATCCATTAACTGTAACAGCTCTTGAGAGATGGGGAAGCTACACAATCCTGAGCTGTTACATCAATCTCTTTCATTGAATAATGGAGTAGGTTCTTATCATCATTATTCACTGTCAGGAAACCCTACTTCACTTACACGGAAGCCATAGCTTGCAAATGTCATTGCCTTGGACCAACTGACCCCTCATTCATCATCAAATTGGGTTAATTGAACCTAATCCTTCCCTTTTTGTCTTAAGTGTCAGATATTTGCCTAACTAAAGCACAGTTAAAATGGGAGGTGTGCATGTTGGATCGGCAAGGTCAAGAAAGCCAATAAGAACTGAATGGCCTGTTTCTACATAATGGACTCGGATCTAATTCTGTGGAACATGTGAGCTGCTTTTAGATTACAATACGGTCTACACAGTTGAGAAGTGGTGGCTGTACTTCATCTGGTGGTTCATAATTTTCTGAGTCAGAAGTTTCACTGTGAAGAATCAAGCCAGGCTGATACAGTAATGCAGTACTGAGGGAGTACTGCACTGTCAGAGGCTAGACATTAAGGTAGATAGTTTCTCTGGAGAACATGAACCATTCCCAATTCTGACAAAAAAAGAAGACAAGGGGAATTATCCCTCTTGCACCACCGAACTTTCGCAACATTCCTTAAGCAACATTCTTAAAAACTGATTCTCTTCTCATTGTCTTGTTGTTGTTTGTGGGATCCTGCTGTGCACCTTATTTCCTGACAATACAACAGCAGCTACAGTTTGAAAGTAATTGGTTTGCTGGGCACCCAAAGGTTATGAAGGATACTGCATTAAGTCACTCTTTCTTTTGAATGTCTGCTGGAGGAAAAGTAGCCTGGGCTGGAGTGCAATGTGAATGTTACCAGGCTGAGGAAATACTTTTATAGAAAAAATATGATGTATAACGCACCAATTGTAAAACACAGACAGATGCAATGGGGACCTTGCATACTGGGATTGAACAGGAATCAGTCAGAATCTTTCTGCTCTTTCCTGTTCAATTCAGGTACATTTAGCAGTGCTTGCTTGCAACATACTGCACAGTCACATGACTCACCTCGACAAAGTAGAAACAAGGAAGTAAGGTCATGCTGTCTTTTGAGAGCTTCTTCTTCTGCATGTCCTTCGCAGAGATCATTCTGATGCTTTCAGTCACAAGATAAAGGCCAAATTACATGTTCTGTCAAAGAGAAAGAAAGAATAGTTACTTCAATTCCATTCTAACAGTTAATGTGGCCATGCCTGCTATGTAATGCCATGCGTGTTCTGTGTGAATAAACCAAATAATGCAGACACTAATCATTGTAGCATGTCTGCTAATCACCGCAAATCACAAATAACAGGACTTAATTGTAAATTGCAGGTCAAATCACAGTACAGTGCAAAGATCAGTCATTCAATGCAGGACAGTTTTGGAGATTGTTAGCATTACGGAAGTGCTCCATCAAACAGGTTCAAATCCCACCCAACTTCCAAATTCAACTTGTGGAATTTCAATTCAGGAATAAATTGCTAGTGTAATAGTGACCATGAAGCTACTGGATCCTTGAAAGAACCGATCTGGATAACAAATATCCCTCAGCAGAAGAAATCTGCCATCTTTGTCCAGTCCATGTGGTGTGTATGAAGCCACGTAATGCATGGCTGACTCTTAATGGCCTGGGAAAGGTCTATCAAGCAACCTATGCACAGCAAATCATTGCAAATTAATAGAAGATTGACACCAGACAGACTACCAACCACCAGAGACAACACACTGTCCTATTCACTTCACTAGTATCTGGGGACTGAAGGTATAATTGGTTGTGTCGGATAATGGCATTAACGGTTCAGATCTGCCATGATCTCATTGAATGGCAGAGCAGGACCTGATGGGTTCAAAGGCCTATTTCTGCTCCTAGTCTTATGGTCTTTCAGTGATGGCCAAGTGTTTTAAAAAATTCTCAAGGTCAGGTTCGTAGGAGAGTAGTCTGACACAGAACAAACGACCAAGAGGCGAGTCTGCTAGAATATGAGCATTCTATTCCCCGCAGCGTCGCCACAACCAGGTCTCATACTTACAACGGGTCTGGCTTATACTCACTCTACATGTTACCGGAACTGGGAGCCGTCAGTTCTCGTAGAGCGGTTGCCAACAACCCACGCTCGGCGGTTAAACGCAACCCCGGAGCAGACTCACCGAACTGGAGACTTTTCCAGCTGATATACTCTTTTCCAGATATAAACATTCATGTGAACAGCAGAGCAAGGCTAAAAAACACATTCCATTCTGGTTACATACAGATAAGAAGATTCACACGGGGAGGTGTGTAATAAGATTCACACGGGACTAAGCAACACCTCCATTCCGGTTAGATTCACACATGTATTGGGACATAATTTTTAACCGTTTCACCACATTCCACTGCTTGGCCCAATACATGTGTTACATTATGATTCACACATGTATTGGGACATAATTTTACACCACATTCCACTGCTTGGCCCAATACATGTGTTACATTATGCTTAATTCAGTTCAATTCGTTTCAGTTAATTTCAGTTCAGTCAATTCAGTGTAGTTCAATTCAGCTCAGTTCAGTTCAATTCAATTGTGTTCAATTCAGTTCCGTCCATTTCAATTCAATTTAGCTCAGTTCCATTTTGTTCCGTTCAATTTGATTCACTTCAGTTCCACTCAGTTCAGTTCAGTTCAATCCCATTCAATTCTGTTAACTCCGCTTCAACTTTTTGGACATGCCCACATCCTCCGCTGTACCCCAGGCAAGGGGTTCTTCGGCAGGACTGGGATCCTCTCAAGGGTGGACAGCAGCGACCCTGGGGTTCCTCCGGTCGCCCCCCACCATTTCTCAAACAAACTGCCACGTCATGCCACGGTCCATGCCATCCCGGGACGGTCGGGACCTCCACAGTTTGTTCTTCTGGTTTCTTAGTCTTTTTCCAAAACATTGTTCTGTATCAAAATCTCTCCTCAATTGCGATTGACCCTGCTCGCAGCGCCAAAATGTTTTAAAAAATTCTCAAGGTCAGGTTCGTAGGAGAGTAGTCTGACACAGAACAAACGACCAAGAGGCGAGTCTGCTAGAATATGAGCATTCTATTCCCCGCAGCGTCGCCACAACCAGGTCTCATACTTACAACGGGTCTGGCTTATACTCACTCTACATGTTACCGGAACTGGGAGCCGTCAGTTCTCGTAGAGCGGTTGCCAACAACCCACGCTCGGCGGTTAAACGCAACCCCGGAGCAGACTCACCGAACTGGAGACTTTTCCAGCTGATATACTCTTTTCCAGATATAAACATTCATGTGAACAGCAGAGCAAGGCTAAAAAACACATTCCATTCTGGTTACATACAGATAAGAAGATTCACACGGGGAGGTGTGTAATAAGATTCACACGGGACTAAGCAACACCTCCATTCCGGTTAGATTCACACATGTATTGGGACATAATTTTTAACCGTTTCACCACACCAAGTCACATAACAGCCTGACCTAACATCCTAGATTAGTCTGTCCCTGTCCGTGTTCTGTCCAATCAGTAGGGCAGACTCACTGAAGATGGTGGCAACCCAAGAAGTCTCATGGCATCAGGTTAAACATGGGCAAGACTACCACCTTTCCTCAGGAGGACGAAGCAATGATTCTCCACATTGGAAGAAACACTCAGGGTAGCAAGGAGATGGGGTAGACTCTGTTGGGGGACTGGAGGGGAGTGGACTTCAGTAGGTAGTGAAAGAACCAATAAAAGGGAGAAATCTACTTGACTCAGACAGTATTTTGGACAGTGTAGGTTACAGTACAAAACAACAAAGGGATGTTGATAGACTATGCGAATGGGCAAACTGTGACAGATGGGATTCAGTGTCAGAATGTGTGAGGTTATCCACTATGGACCAAAAATAGATAGATCAGTGTGGCTTCTAGATTGTATGAAGTTAAAAACAGTGAATATTCACAGTCAATTGGGGATTCAAGTGAATAGATCTTTAATATTTCTCAAATAGGTCATAAAATAATTTAGAAAGCGAACAGAATGCTGGCCTTTGTATCTAGTGGCCTGGAGTATAACATAGAACATCGAACATAGAAAAGTACAGCACAGAACAGGCCCTTTGGCCCACAATGTTGTGCCGAGATTTAATCCTAATGTCAAATATAGTAACTTAACCTGCGCACCCCTCAACTCACTGCTACTACTTACTGCTACAATTATACAAAACCCTGGTCAGACCCCACTGGGAGTAATGTCAGCAGATCTGAGCACCACACCTTAGGAAGGACAGATTGGCCTTGGAGGGAGTAGACATAACTTTACAAGAATGATACCTGGACTTCAGGGTTTAAATTATGACGAGAGGGAATACAAACTAGGCCTGTTTTCTCATAGAATTTAGAAACTTAAGGGTGATCTGCTGGAAGCCTTCAAGATATTAACAAGAAAAAAGTATTGATATAGATAAACAATTTCCACTGATTGGAGAGTCTAGAACTGGAGGCAGAGTCCAAAACTTGGGGCCAGACCATTCAAGAGAGATGATGGGAAGCACTTCTACCTACAAGATGTTTGCTGCTGTCTTCCAAAAGTGACACGTGACGCAAAATCAGTTGTTAACTTTAAATCTGAGGTAGATTTTTGTTGTTAAGACAGGTTATTAAGAGATATTGGCTAAAGGCAGGGATTATAGGGTTAGGCCACTGTACAGATCAGCCAGGATTTCATAGAATGGTGGAACAGACTTAAGCGGGGGAATGGACTACTCCTATTCCTACATTCCTCCAAACATAAAAACAACCATTCTCTCAGTCTATGCTTCCCTAACTATTTTGAATCTGAATGGAGTAGATTCAGAATATATCTCACAGACCAAACTGGGTTTTGAGGAAGTGCTGATGGACATTAGCAGCTGCAGCAGCACGTGCCTCACTACATCACTTTCTAATCCGTGGGTCTACCCTGGAGCAATGAAGAATTCAGGAGAGCAGCTCTGGGCAACCCTACAACTGAGAAATGCCAACCTGGTGATCCTACAATACAGGTTGCCAGGAATATCAATACAGCTGGACCAACACTTGACACACAGAGAGAAGCGATCCCAGACAATGGAGCAGATCCAAGCTCTGCAGACATGACACATCCCATGGTGACTGGTGGGAGGCAATTAAAGAACTAACCGGAGGAGAATGTTTCACGGTAACCTCATCCTCAAAAACTGGAGTAGCCCAGCACATCAGTGCAATAGGCAAGGCTGAAGCATTTGCAGCATCTTCAGCCAGAACTATTGAGTGGATGATCCAACTCTAACTCCACCTGAGGTCCCCAACATCACAGACGGCCAATTTGATTTGCTCCACACAATATCAGTAAATAGTTGAAGGACTATTGAGAACATTCTGGCAATAATATGGAGAAGTTGTTTCCAACCAGCTGCATCCTAGCTAAAACACTAGTATCTAATGTAACATTTACTCTCTTCACTGACAATGTACAGTGGCAGCCATATTTACACCCACATGGTGCACAAACAACTCATCAAAGGTCAACAGGCAGCACCTTCCACAACCACCACTTAGAAAGTTAAAGGCAGCAGATAAATGGGAACATCATCACCCTCCAAGCAACTCACTGCTGACTTGGGCTTAATCCAGCCTTTCTTCATTGTCACTGGGTCAAAATGCTGGAACCACTTGTATTTGGAGGATGTGGAAGCTTAGGAGAGGGTGCAGAAGAGGTTTACCAGGATGCTGCCTGGATTAAGGGGTGTGAGCTATAAGGAGAGGCTAGAAAAGCTAGGGTTGTTTTCCCTGGAGCAGAGGACGCCTGAGGGGAGATGGGATAGAAGTGTCCATACATTATGAGATTCACAGTCGACAGTCAACATCTTTTTCCAGAGTTGAAATGTCTAATACTGGGCAGCATGCCTTTAAGGCGAGAGGGGAAAGTTCAAAGGAGATGTGAGGGGCAAGTTTTTTTTACACAGTGAGTGATAGGTGTTCAGAACATGCTGCCAGGGGTGGTGGTGGAGGCAGATACGATAGGGGTGTTTCAAGAGCTTTTCGATAAGCACATGAAAATGCAAGGAATGAAGGGATATGGACCAAGGGCAGGAGGAAGAGATTTACTGAATTTGGTATCAGATTTGGTGTAATGTCATGGGTTGAAGGGCATGTTCCTGTACTGTACTGTTCTATGTTTTCCCTCATTAACTACACAATGGGCCCCTGCTCCCAAAGAACTACAGTATTTTAAGAAGGAACTCTTCAAGGAGAAAGTGAGGACTGCAGATGCTGGAGATCAGAGCTGAAAATGTGTTGCTGGAAAAGCGCAGCAGGTCAGGCAGCATCCATGCTTGGATGCTGCCTGACCTGCTGCACTTTTCCAGTAACACATTTTCAGCTAAGAAGGAACTCTGACAGTTTCACAACAATCAATTCTTATTTAGGGATGGACAATTAATGCTGAATTCGCTACATAAGCACATACCCTAGCAAGGAATTAAAAAAAGACCACTCACTCAGCATGGAACGTGTGATCGATTGTACATTATGGTCTTGGGATAATGGAGAGTACATGATAGCAATCAGGCTGGTGTCAGTAAATTATCACAGGAAGAAAACATGTGGGCTGCAGAAAATGAGGTTTCAGATCAAGGGTGGGGGCATATCCTATGTGAGACCTTTGGGTTAGATTTTTCACTCCTGAATCAGGGGAAATCTTTATAATGCTAACCCTACACAGCAGAATTTGTGCCAGATGTCCTAATTTTTTTGTCCTGGGTTGTCAAGGGAGAGAAAACAGAATAAGTGATATTAAGTGAGAAAGTTTATCTCAGCTGTACAAAATCCCACAAAATAGCACTTTATCCCTTAATGCCCCTCGTCCTCTACTTCAGGCTCTCACCCATCTCTCTGATATCCTCTATGACAGCCTGAATCATTTTTCCCATTCCCAATGTCACTTTATAGCCTCTCTGCCATCTTAGTGTCAACACATGAACTCCCTCAAAGCATCCTTTGATCTTACACACTTCTTGCAAACTCACCCAGTATTGGCCATGGGCAGATCTCAGGTGCCATGGTGAAATGAAATAAAATAAAGTGCTGTATGCCAAGTGAGAAATGGATAATGAAGTACAGACAGGAAGGTGGAGTGAGACCATGACCAGGTCAACCATAATCTTATTGAGGTTCCAATATCTAAGTAACCTACTTCCGTTCCTAAATTTCTAATAAACCTTGTTGATAAAATTGATTCAACATACTTCAAGTGTTGGAAGGTGATAAACCCTTGTGAAAACACATTTATACTTCCAGTCCCACAAAATATTGGAGCTGTCAATCAAATTCTGAGTTTACTGAGAAAGGGTGTGAGGAAGGGTCACCAGACCTGAAACGTTAACTCTGATTTCTCTTCACAGATGCTGCCAGACCTGCTTGGTTTTACTCGCAACTTCTGTTTTTGTTTCAGAGTTTACTGACCCAACCCACCCACTCTATAATAATGAGAGTTTGTGGAGTCAGGCAAGTGATATTTATAATAATAACCCTCAGGCAGTTTTGTGAAACTGAAAGTGATAGGATTGAAATGCATAATTACTTGACAGAACCACTGAGCTTATTTTTATGCAAAATACAGTCATAGAATGTACAGCACAGAAATAGACCTTTCAGTCCAACTCATCCATACTGATCAGATAACATAAATTAATTCCCATTCACCAGCATTTGGCTCATATCCCTCCAAATCCTTTCTATTCATACACACATGTTATATATTATTAAATGTTGTAATTGTACCAGCCTCCACCACTTCCTCTGGCAGCTCATTCCACACACGGACACCCTGCTCAGTGTGAACAAGTTGTCCTTTATGTCTCTTTTATGTGTTTCCCCTCCCAACTTAAATCTATGCCCTCTAGTTTTGGATTCCTCTACTCTGGGGAAAAAAAGATCTTCGCTATTCACCCTATTCATGCCCATCATGATTTCATAAACCTCTATAAGGTCACCCCTCATATCCAAAGAAAACAGCCCCAGCCTATTCAACCTCTCCCCATAGCTCAAACCCTCTAACCCCAGCAACATCCATTTAAGTCTTTTTTTGCACCCTTTCAGAACAAATTTCTCCATACAGCAGGAAAACCAGAATTGATCACAGTATTCCAACAGTGGCCTAACCAATGTCCTGTACAGCCGCAACATGACCTTGCAACTCCTATATTCAGTGCAGTGACCAATTATAGCAAGGGTACCAAATGCCTTCTTCACTGTCTTATGTACGTGCAACTCCACTTTCAAGGACTATGAGCCTGAACCCCAAGGTGTCTTTGTTTGGCAACACTTCCTGGGACCCTGCCATTAAGTGTATGTAGTCCTTCCCTGATTTGCCTTTCCAAAATTAAACATCTCACAATAATCTACTGTTAACAATCCTAGAAAGCAGCTAGCCTCTCTGAAAGTGATACCTGGAATTCTCCACATGGATACTTACCTTTTCAAATGACACTGATGGCTTTAGACTTTTGGTCAAATACCAAAAGCCTACGAGCCATGATCTGGACACGTCAATGGAAATTAGATTCTGTCAGAAAGCAGCTGCCTGTGACCCACTGATGTGCTAACTCTCCAATCCCACCTCCTGCTCCCCACAGGAAAATAAGCAGGTGCAGGGATCAAGGATGAATTGGTGAACGGGATCTAATTTAGCCAGGCCATTTGAATCTTTGAGAGTGTGATGGTTCATTCAGAGGAACACTGAGCTGCCTGGAATTGATTCAGCTGAATTGCTGTTGAGTCACAATTGCTGACTGTTGTGAAACAAGGGTCTCTTGATCACTGGGCAGAGGTGAGATATCAATATTGAGTAATAGCAGCTCTTCGGTGGTTAATATCGAATGAGGATTCTGAAATAGCTTTCAGCTAAAACAGCAACAGCAGCAGTTATTCTTACAGATGTCTGAACACTCAGAAGAAGCAAAAGCAACACTGAAGATTTGAGATATCTGTGGATTTATTGAAGAGTTAGACCCTGAGGAGAAGTTAATGCCTTCCTAAAATATTTTTCAACATTAAAATGCAACAATGATGTGCCACATAATCACTGCTGGCATCTTATACGTTTTGCCACCTCTACCAGCATGTGGTATCGGGTAAGATTTCTTTGAATTAGTCACAGCTGCAAGTCCTCCTTTGTCTTGAGTCTCTTTAGTGTTTAGTATTAGAACAAATAGCATTGAAAAGTATCTGCAGAAGAGGCCACTTTTTTCTAAACAGGAAGATTTACTGAAGGATGGCAATGAGTACAACTACAGTTGGTCAGGCATAATTAGAGGGATAGATGAAATGAGAGATCTCGGTGTGCAAGCAAACAGAACCCTATAAGTAGCAGTACAGGTAGACACGGCTGTAAAGAAGGCATATTGAATTCTCTCCTTTTTCTGCAGAGGGATAAAATACAAAAGTAGGGATATAATGATGAAACAGTATAAGACTGATGCAGCTACAACCGGTCACCACATTCCAAGGGTCAGAGGTTCAAGCTAAGTGGCAGAAGGATTAGAGGGGATGTAAAGAAAAAGGTTACACAGAGGGTGGTGGGTGTCTGGAATTCACTGCCTCAGTTGGTGGTGGAGGCAAAGACTCTAAACTCTTAAAAATGACCTGGATTTGCACCTCAAGTGCTGTAAGCTGTAGGGCTATGGGCCCCGAGCAGGAAGATGGGATTAGAAAGGGAATCTGGGTGTTTTTGGGTTAGCACAGGCAAGATGGTCTAAATGCCCCCCTTCTGTACTGTATCATTTTTATGGTTCTAATTATTAGCACCTTCAGGAGTTTTCCCTCTGCATATTAAAGTAGAGCATCTCGTTTCCATCCACTGACTGCGGGTGATGTCAAAAGAATGTGTGAAGCCAATGTAACATGAACATTAAGTCCTTCAGAACCACGATCTGATGTAAGGTTTAGATAAGTGATTTTACTGAAATGATTCCATGGATTAGAAACTTTAGTTAGGAGGATAGTTTGAGAGAAATTGGGACTGATAGTTGAGAAGAATAAGTGGAGATCCGATAGAAGTTTTCAAAATCACTGGACAGAATGGATAGGGAGAAACTGTTCCAACTCATAGAAAGGCTGAGAATCAAAAGGCGGTGTGGAAACAGGTCCTTCTCCACCATATCAATTCTGTGATTCAATGACAACAACCATAAGAGAACATGGATGGTCAATATTTTCTAACAACCTGTTCAGATATGTCATTACACACCTCAAGGTGGGATTCCAACCTGGGTCATCTAGTCCAGAGATAAGGATATTACTATGGTGCTACTTGAGCCCTTTGAGGACCTGGATGGTATATTTGACTCCACTGTTTTGAAAGTGCAGTTAGTGTTCAGCAGATAATGCTGCATGATCCCACACAGGAAGTAACACCCCTGCTTCTGAAAGCTCAGGGTTCAAGCTCCACTCCAGAATTGATGATCATTTATAATATGGCTGTAACCTCCCCCCGCCCCATTGAGTCTCAACTTGCAAAACCTTCTGATGTACATTGAAAACAAGGGAAAAAAAGAGAGATTTCCTGGTCAGCCATATGAGACAGCATATTTGAGGCAAAATATAATGACCTTTTTTCTGTTTTTGTAATCTTTGTGGAAAGTTTAATATTAGCATTACAGGACACGAGCCTAGTTTTCTGCAAAATGATTCAATGGAACCTTTCCCACAGGCCTCAAATGGACAGGTAGGGCTTTAGTTTTAACAGAGTTGTGATGTGGAAGTGCTGGTGTTGGACTGGGGTGGACAAAGTCAGAAATCACATGACACCAGGATACAGGCCAACAAGTTTATTTGTAATCACAAGCTTTTGGAGCATAGCCCCTTCGTCAGGTGAAGACTTCACTGCTCTAAAATCTTGTGATTTCAAATAAACTTGTTGGACAATAACCTGGTGTTGTGTGACTTTTGACTTTAATAGAATGCTGAATATAGGATTAAAGACAGGATTCTTGGTAGTGTGGAGGAACAGAGGAAGTATATAGACCCCTCAAAGTTGCCACCCAAGTGGATAGGGTTGATCAGAAAGCACATGATCGAGGTATACAAGATAATGCGAGGAATAGATAGTCAATAGCCAGAGACTTTTCCCCAGGACTGACGGGTACGAGGGGTCAGAGTTTTAAGACATTAGGGGAAAGGTATAGAGGACACGTCAGAGGTAGGTTCTTTACGCAGAGAGTTGTGAATGCATGGAATGCGTTACCAGCGGTGGTGGTGGAAGCAGAGTCATTGGGGACATTGAAGTGACTGCTGGACAGACACATGGATAACAGTGAGTTGAGGGGTGCGTAGGTTAAGTTATTTTATTTTACATTAGGATTAAGCCTCAGCACAACATTGTGGGCCAAAAGGCCTGTTCTGTGCTGTACTTTTCTATGTTCTAAAAGCTGAATGGGAAAGTGGGTCATTCTGGTTCGGTGGTTAGAGTGCTACCACAGAGCATGCCTGAGTCAGATCAATCTGATGGGTCTCCCATGGTAGTGTAACTCACAGACGTAGTATTTTAGAGTCATACAGAATGTAAACAGACACTTCGGTCCAACTCATACATAGAATGGGTTTCCTAAACTTATCTAGTCTCACTTCTCTGCATTTGGCCCATATTCCTCTAAACCTTTCCTATCCACATACCTATCCAAATGTCTTTTAAATGCTGTAATTGTACTAGCCTCCACCACTTCCTCTGGCAGCTGATTCCATACACGCACCATCTTCTGTGTTAAAAAGTTGTCCCTTTTAAATCTTTCCCCTCTCACATTCAATCTATGCTGTGTAGTTTTGAACTCCCTTACCTGAGGGAAAAAAACCTTGGCTATTCACCTTATCTGCACCCCTCATGATTTTATAAACCTCTATAAGATCACCCCCTCAGCCTCTGATGCTCCAAGGAAGAAAGTCCCAGCCTATCCAGCCTCTGCCTATCGCTCAAACCCTCTAGTCCCAGCAACATCCTGGTAATTGTTTTTTCTGTACCTGTGAATAAATTGTAAATGTTCTGATGTGGATATTCCTGTCTATTCCTCCTGTTGTCAGCACTCCTATGCCTCCAAGAAAAGCCAGTGAGACTGCAGTCTTTGTAATGTCTGTGTTGCAGCCAACTTCTGAAACTGTCTTCGATTCAATCACTCTGTATCTGATAGCAGGATGGGGTGGTGGGGAAAGAGAGACCACTTCCTAGCTGCCAAACTGGTTTAGACAGAGAAAGGCGTCTATTAAAAGCACTACAATCTATATGAAAAATGATCAGGCTGCTGGAAGCCTGGGGCATTACATTTGTTGAAATCCAAGGCTGGTTAATTCTTTAATGAATGGAGCTGATTGTTTTCTGTGTAACCGAACATTACGTCGGGACCATTTATTATAGCATTTGTACTGCATTTTCTTGGTCACATAAAACGTCATGTTAAAACTCAGATTGATAGTAACCATAGACTTGTAAGTAAAGACCTTTCCTTGGAGTTTCTGAGCATGTCCCCACCCCCATCTATAGTGGGGAATATTTTCGAGCTCCTAAGCTGATACAGTGGTTCTGATAGACTGTAAAGCCAAGAGTCTGCTCTGCCAGGCATTAAAGCTCTCATAACACGACTTGATTAGCATGGCAGATTCTATAATGAGCTGTTCCTGACTAACAGCTTCAAGAGTGAGACCTGAATTTTTTTTTAAAAGAGTCAGAAGAACTCCAGGGTCATGCAAAGGTGGCAAATGGGGCACGACTCTGGGATTCAGAATTTACCTCAAGTCCCAATGGTTCCCCACACCCTGCACTCTGTGTCTGGCTGACTCCATTTCTATTTTGGGGGAGGGGCTGGGAGTATTGGATATCTGATTCCTCCCCCCCCCACCACCATAATTTCCAGGGAGCTGGCCCAGTTTCTCCAGGATTCATGGTCACAGTTCTTCAATGGAGTCATGAACCATCGCCTGCAACCATGGTCTGCAATCAAGACCATTAGAATGGCTGGTGCGAAAATGTCTTACTAATGCCCCCTTTGCCTAATCTGTGCCCCATTCATTCCAAATTTGGCTCAATTCATGTCCCTTCTGTGCACATTCACTCAGCAGACATTGTTTACATAACTAACGTAAATTTAAAATGCATATAATAACAATGAAAAATATACAACCATTGAGACAAAAATCAGGCTTTTGGAAATCATATTTTGAGAAACAATCTGTTCTTGCACTCCTATGGTCAAACAAACCATTAAAATGTCCACAGCAAGACTTCACACACTTCACAGCTCTTAACAAATGAATGTTGAGACATTGGTAAAAGAGACCACAGAAAGAACAGCTTATTTCAAGCACTTCAAAGTTCAAACAAGTAAAGCCAGAAATTCACTGAATATGTGAAATCAGAAGCCCCTAATAATGTAATGTCTGGGTTCTCAGCTAAACCTCAGTATAAATGCTTTCCATTATTATTGGATGGCTCATTGGTTTTCAATGTAATGTACACTTGGCATCATTGATTAGTGCATGGAGTACTGGACTTGGGATGTCATGTTGTGACTGTACAGGACATTGGTTAGGCTACTTTTGAAATATTGAGTGCAATTCTGTTCACCCTGCTATAGGAATAGCGTTGTTAAATGCAAAAGAATTCAGAAAAGATTTACAAGGATGTTGCCAGAACTGGAGGGCTTGAGCTACAGAGAAAGGATGAGTAGGCTGTTACTTTTTTTCCTTGGCATTAGAAGCCGAGGGGTGACCTTATGGAGGTTTATAAACCTCCATAACCTATAGAGAAGTCCAAAACTTAGAGGAGATAGATTTAAGGTGAGAAGAGAACAGATTTAAATAAGACCTGAGGGGCAACATTTTCATGCAGAGGGTGGTACGTGTATGAAATGAGCTGCCAAAGGAAGAGGTGAAGGCTGGTACAATGACAACATTTAAAAGGCATCTGGATGATTTCATGAGCAGGAAGGGTTGAGACAGATATGGAACAAATGCTGGCAAATGGGACGAGGTCAGATTGGGATGTCTGGACAGTATGGACGAGTTGGACTGAAAGGTCTGTTTCCATACTGTATGACTCTATGATGCGATAATGTGCATGAGAGGAACTGTGTTGGCATGGGCATTTGGGGGCCATGGGGAATGTCAAGGGGTGGCCATGGAAGGTGTAAGGGGTGAGAGTATGAATAAAGGATAATGTCGGGGTTGGTAGCCTTATGTTATTACTTCATATACCCCCACCTTCCTGGAACAGGTACTGAGAATATCAGGGCACTTTTGAGCTGAGGCAAGTCAGGAAATATCCAAGTCAGCAAAGCCAGAAATTCACTTCAATTCCCACCTCCAGCTACTGGTTTTGATTCCTAAAATCTGGCTGAGTATCCAAATGACAAACCAGCTGTTTCAGAAGTTTAAAGTAAAACAAAATCTACAAAGGAAAAGCTAATACAATTCTTTTTGTAGTGGTGCTGAAGTTGTCAGATCACCACAAAAAACATTAATGACACAGTGAAGGTAAAACAGGCCTACCATTATCGAGTCACAGGGATTTACCACACAGAAAGAGGCCCTTTGGCCCATCACATCCATATTCATCAAAACAGCCACCTAACTGCTCCAATCGTATTGATCAGTCTGGCCTACAGAGTCCAAGACAACCAGTACCTCTCCTTATTGACTTACACTGACAGCCAGTTCCTAAACCCTTTTAGCCATTTTATCACTACATCAGTCCAGATACAATAAAAAACAGAGAACATTACAGTGCATTCGGCCTTAGATGTTGCACCAATCTGTGAAACCCATCTGAAGCCCATCTAACTGACACTATTCCATTATCATCCATATGTTTATCCAATGACTATTTAAATGCCTAAAGGTTGGCATGTCTACTATTATTGCAGACAGGGCATTCCACGCCTTTACCACTGTCTGAGTAAAGAACCTACTTCTGACATCAGTCCTACACTAATCACCCCTCCATTTAAAGCTACATCCCTCATACTAGATAGCACAATCTGAGGAAAAAGGTTCTCACTGTCTACCCTATTGAATCCTCTGATCATTTTATCTGTCTCTCTTAAACTACATCTCTCTAATGAAAACAACCTCAAGTCCATCAGCCTTTCCTTATAAGACCTTCCCTCCATACCAGGCAACATCATGGTATATCTCCTCTGCACTCTTTCCAATGCTTCCACATCCTTCCTATAAAACGATGACCAGAACTGTACGCAATACTCTAAGTGTGGCTGCACCAGAGTTTTGTACAGCTGCAACATGATCTCATGGCTCCGAAACCCAATCCTTTTACCAAAAAAGCTAACACATCATATGCCTTCTTAACAACCCCATTAACCTGGGTGGCAACTTTCAGGGATCTATGCACATGGATACTGAGATCTCTCTGCTCATCTACACGACCAAGAATCTTACCATTAGCCCAGTACTCTGCATTCCTGTTGCTCCTTCCAAAGTGAATCACCTCACGCTTTTGCACATTAAACTCCATTTCCCACCTCTCATTCCATCTCTGCAGCCTATTTATGACCCTCTGTAATGTGCAACATCCTTCCACACTGTCCACAACTCCACCAACTTTAGTGTCATCCGCAAATTTACTAACCCATCCTTCTACGCCCTCATCCAGGTCATTTATAAAAATGATGAACAGCAGTGGGCCCAAAACTGATCCTTGCGGTACACCACTAGTCACTGAACTCCAGGATGAACACTTCCCATCAACCACCACCCTCTGTCTTCTTTCAGCTAGCCAATTTCTGATCCAATATGCTAAATCACCCTCAATCCCATGCCTGCATTTTTTCTGCAATAGCCTACTGTGGGGAACCTAATCAAACACTTTATTGAAATCCATATATACCACATCAACTGCTTAACCATCATCCATCTGTTTGGTTACCTTCTCAAAGAACTCAATAAAGTTTGTGAGGCATGATGTACCTTTGACTATCCCTAATCAAATTATTCCTTTCCAGATGATCATGTATCCTATTTCTTATAATCCTTTCTAACACTTTACCCACAATCGAAGTAAGGCTCACTGATCTATAATTACCAGGGTTGTCTCTAATCCCCTTCTTAACCAAGGGAACATTTGCTCTCCTCCGGTCTTCTGGCATAATTCATGTAGACAATGACAGCATAAAGATCAAAGCCAAAAATTCTGCAATCTTCTCTCTAGTTTCCCAGAGAATCCTAGGATAAATCCAATACCAAATCCAATGCGGCCTTGCCCCTTGTCGGCCTGTCTGCGTACTGTGTCAGGAACCTATCCTGCCCACATTGGACAAAAACTGACCCATCTAAGGTATTCGGACTATAGCATTTCCAGTCAAAATTTGGAAATTTAAAGTTCCCCATTACAACTACCCTGTTACTTTTGCTCCTATCCAGAATTCATCTTTGCAATCTTTTCCTCTATATCTCTGAAACTTTTCAGGGGCCAATAGAAAACTCCCAACTGATAACAGCAAGGAAGAAGCTGTTCTTGAATTTATTCATGTGTGAATACAAACTTTTGAATCTTCTGCCCACCTCCATAGATTTTTTCATCTCTCTTTTTAATCTTCCATATTCCACCAGCTCTCAAAGATCTATCCTTCAAATTCTGTCCATTCCTTACTTCCTTCAACTGAGACCCAGTTAGCTGGACAGCTGCTTTGTAATGTAGAGTGATGCCAACATGCTGGGCATAATTCCTGCACCAACTGAGGTAATCATGAAGAAATTACCTTCTGAACATCCCTTCTCACCTGATGAGTGGCAATCCTCAGGCTAAACCATGATCAGTCCTCTATCTCTCTCCCTCTAAGGAAGGAGAGAGAAACAGAGACAGAGACACAGACAGAGAGAGAGACAGGGTGCACATAACAGTGTGTGTTTGCATGCGTGAAAGCTTGATAAAGAGTGTGAGAGTGTGATGGAGTGTAAGCCTGTGAAAGGATGTGTGCATGGGTCTGAGTGTGAGGGGTGTATGTGTATAAGAGAGACCATGTGTATGAGAGACAGTCTGCGTGAGTGTGAGAGTATGTAAGGGTGTATATGTATGTGTGCGAGAAAATGTATTGTGTCATGGGGTCACCTGTAGTGTGACATGATCCCAAGATCTTGGTTGAGGCCACCTTTACTGGTTGAGAGTGTGTTGCTGGAAAAGCACAGCAGGTCAAGCAGCATCCAAGCAGCAGGAAAATCGATATTTCTGTTCCAGCCCGAAACATCAATTTTCCTGCTCCTCAGATGCTGCCTGACCTGCTGTGCTTTTCCAGCAACCTAATCTCAACTCTGATCTCCAGCATCTGCAGAGCTCACTGCCATCCCCATGGGTACCTAACTTGGCTCTCAGCCTCTGCTCGGCCACTTTGTGATGTTGCCTGTCCAAAGTCTGCCTTGGAGGATGGTCACCCAAAGATCTGAGGCTGAACGTCCCTGACCGCTGAAGTGTTCCCTGAATGGAAGGGAACACCCCTGTCTGGTGATTGTTGTGCAGTGTCCATTCATCTGTTGTAACATCTGCTCGGTCTCACCAATGTACCATGCCTCGGGGCATCCTTACCTGCAGCATATGAGAGAGACAACATTGGCTGAGTCACATGAGTACCTGCCACATATGTGGCGGATGGTATCCCCACTGCAAGGCATGTCGATACTCTGACACGCCTTGCAGTGGTTGCCATGACAAGGTTGTACAGTGTTATGGTCAATATTGTCCTGCAGACTTGGCAGTTTGCTGGGAACAATGGTCTGTTTCATATTTGGTGGTTGTTTAAAGGCGAGACGTTGAGGCGTAGGGAAGGTCTTGGCGAGGTGCTTATCCACATCGATAATGTGTTGCAGGCTGCAAAGAACATGGCATCATTTTTCGACTCCTGGGATGTACAGGACAATGATGTGTACCCTATCTGCTGCAACCCAAGACTGTCTATTGAGGAGCTCATTACAGTTTCTCGCTGTGGAACGTCAGAACTGGCGATCGATGAGTTGAGCATCTATTCTTATGAGGGCATCCTTGAGCACCATCAGGTGTCTGTCCATCCCTCTAATGAGACAGCAGCCCTCTAGTAGGTCAATGGTAACTTTAACTTTTTTCAACCAGCTATAGATGGCCATTCCTTTAGCTTCCAAGGCCCAAACCTCGAATATTCCTATTAAACCTGCTCACCTAATCGCCTAAGAAGGTCCTCCTTGAAACCTTTGATTTGATTTGATTTATTAAGGTCACATGTACCTAGGTACAGAGATAAGTTTTGTTTTACGTGCAGCACAGGCAGATATACCATACAAAGTGTATTTGGGTGTTAGAACAGAGCGAGGAATACAATGTCACGGCTGCAGAGAAGATGCACAAACAGTGAGATCAACATTAAATTCAAAATTGGAGCGGGCATTCTGAAGTCTGATAACAGTTGGGAAGAAGCTGTTCTGGAATTTATTCACATATGAATACAAACTTTTGTATCTTGATTAAGCTGGTTGCTTTCCCGAGACAGCAGGAAGTATAGATTGAGTCACCAGATGGAAGGCTGGTTTGTGTGATGGACTGGGCTGTGTTTACAACTCTCTGTAGTTTCTTGCAGTCTTGGGACTCCAACTCCCAAAACACGCGGTGATGCTTTCAGGTCGGAATCCATAAAAATTGGTAAGAGTCCTTGTGGACATACCTACCTCTTTGACTAAACATTTGGTCCCTTGATGTCTCCTTTATTGGCTCAATATTAATTAATGCTGCTGTAGAATATTTAATGACAATATGAAATGGACAAAAGTGAAGTGACAATCCAACAACAATGACAACATGCAGTAACAACACCACCAAATGCAGACATTTCAATTGTATATCTGAAATGTAGACACTTTTTGTTGTAGAGAGTTTAATGTTTGAGCCACTCCACTAGTTTTTGTCTGCTTCATATTGCAACATGCTTCAAGAAAGGCTTTTTCAGGTCGTCACACAAGACTGCCCAGTTATTTTGAAGCAAGGTCTGCAATGACACTGTACATGGCAGTAAGACAATAGAACAACACATTAACCCATTACAACCTTTTAGGAGAACACTAATGCGTGACTAATGTCGCAGAGATACCAAAGCTTACCTCAGTCTCATTTACAAATCCATTAAAACCTATCACCACAAAAACTTGCTCAAGTTAAAGTCCACACGAAAACTCTGACCTGGATTTTCCGATGGCTAGGTCGGCATGTCTGCAGCAGAAGTGGAAGCTGCACATGTAATCTCTGGAATCCTGGAGAAAACAGACTCCAAATGATATTTCTGAGGTGATGGAAGATCCTGCTGAGAAATTACCCAACGTCTGAAATGCTCTAAAAGTATCCATTTAAATTGGAGAACTAGCAGGTGTTGCTGAAGTTAAGGCAAAGTTAGACTATTAAATATTCAGTCTAACTCTGAAGTAGCTGTTAAACTGACTCCTAACTACACTTCCCCGATTCGCCTGGAGCCTGAACTGACAAACCACTTCGATCCTGTGAACCAGTAGCCACTCCCCACACCCCACCTTCTTCCCAAATGATCCAACAATATTTCGCCATGGGAAATGTAGTGTTACAGGGATGGGATGGGTCTGGGTAGTGTGCCTTTCGGAGGGTTGGTATGGACTCAATGGACCCAACAGCCTACTTCCACACTGTAGTGATTCGACAGTTCTATGAACACTCCCAATATTTCCCCACTTTGGGATCCAACAACATTCCCTCCAACCTTCCAATCTACCTTCAGAACCAAACGTCTGTACTCTCCCCACACCTCTCCAACCATCCATCCTGGGACCTGACCACCGTTCCCCTACTGCTGGACTGAAACCCCTCCTCCTGCCACTTCTCCCCACCCCACCCCAACATCAGATTCAATATCTGCCACCATCCCAATTTACCTGAAACACACCATCATTCATCTGTCCTGCTTGCCATCTGCTACCCTACCCTAGCTACCTAGTACATTACTGCTTGCCCACCTGATACCCTAGCCCTATTCACTCTTCTCTACCACCAGGCACTCGAGCCTCACACTGATCTAACAAATCCATTCACAGTAGCAGCTTCACAGCCTGCCTATCATGCTGGATCTGAATTATTAGAACACAGTAACTAACTATCAAGAAAAAAAGTGCATGGGTTTCTTTGCTCTGACTGTTATGCACTGTCAGAACGGAAGCCTAGTTACACATTTCTGAAAACAACCCAATGGGAATCTTTTTCAGGAATATGGAGCCCTTTCATTTCATAAAGAAACTGAGTGCAGTTACAATCTGTGCAATGTGACCGTGCCTCAGAAAATCCAGCCCCATATATCTGAGTAAAACCAGTTCAGTAACTGGACATTGTTGAAATCACAAGCTCTGATCAGGCTCTGCACAAATTGAGCTCCATTCTGGACAGGTTCTTGGGTAGGTCACAAGGAGATTAATCATTGCGCACTCCCTGAATTCTGAATTGTCAACACACCAAAATGTGAAAACAAGACCAGACACACACTACTAACCCCTGATGAATGTTGCACAAAACCTAGACATATATAGAAAGGGGCAATCAGTAGCAAAACAGGATACTTTGAAAGGCATACTAGGGATCCTCTGAAACTTGGCACAGTTTTCTCATGGTGTGGGATTTTATGCATTATATTAGTAGTTAACGCTTCATTTCCCAGGGTTCTAGATTTCATCTACTAGTGCCAAGGTGGCTTGTCACCACCAACACCTGGGTCAGTATGAGGAAGCAATTAATGCCCACAGAATGAATCTTCAAAAAATATTTTGTCCCAATGACTATTCTTCCCCCAACCAATATACAACAAGTAGCTTGTTAAATATTGTACTGTTGATAAAACAAAACGTAGCTCAATAAACCGAGAGCTATCTTCATAAATTTCTGTCAATAATGGTTCCTGTTCTTAGTTTGGGAAAGGCAGCTGCTCAGAATCTTAAACCCCTTTTCCGTTGAAAGGATAATGTATTCATCAGATATTAATTTTACTCACTGTTTCTCCTTCATAACACGGGAGCTCAGAAGCTTTCTGTCAACATCTATATGGATTTGTTCCAAGCTCTTCCTGGTTGTCCCTGGTGAGTTGTGCCTTGATATCTACTCTGTCACAGGAGATCGCTGTTTACTATCTCAGTCAACAGCCTCAGATACAAAATTAGAAATGGCTGGAAAACAAAAACTCAGCAGGTCTGGCAGCATCGATGAAGAGAAATCAGAGTTCCACATTTCGGGTCCGGTGACCCTTCTTCAGAACATTAGCTCTGCTTTCTCTCCACAGAGGATTCTGGGTAATCCAAGATGGAGGACAGGAAAAATTTCTAGCTGTAACAGCTGCTCCTTTTTGAAGTGTTTTAGGTGTCGGAGGTGATTTCCTCGAATTCCAGGAGCAGCAATTGCTGTTTTATATGCTGTTGCATTGTTTTGGAACTTTGGAGATGCTGCCAGACCTGCTGGGCTTTACTGGCAATTTCTGGTTTTGTTTCTGATTTCCAGCATCCATTGTACTTTGGTTTTTTTGAACCGCCTCTGCCATCTCAGAATTACAGCAATCTCACTCTCACATCCATCAGTACCCAAAAAACAACACGCCCTGAGAACAATCACTTTTAGCTGCTATTTAACTTTGAGCAACTTCACCTGACTCTGTAGTAGGCTGAAGGTCTTCCGTTGATTTGAGCGGGAAGGAGAAATTCAGTCTCTTGACAATGGTTTCACATTTTGGTTTTAAGTTCTCAGCATCCAGTCAGTTCTCCTGTTGGTCAGGAACCACTTTTGCATTTATTCGCTTGCCATGAATGTTCATCACTCTAACTCCTGGGAATTACAGTCATAGTCATAGAGTCCTACAGCATGGAAACAGGCCCTTTGGCTCAAACTGGTCCATGCTGCCAAAAAAATGTCCGTCCAAGCTAACCCCATTTTCCTGCACTTGGCCCATCTCCTTCTAATCCTTTCCTATCTATATATTTGTCCAAGTGACCTTTAAATATTGTTAATGTACCTGCCTTAACCACTTCTGCTGGCAGCTCATTCCATATGTATACCCACCGTCTGTGTAAAAACATTGCCCCTCAGGTTCTTTTTTATTCTTTCCCCTCTAACCTTAAACTGATCACCTCTAATCCTCGATTCCCCAACCTTGGGAAAAAGACTGAGTGCATTAACTCTTATGATCTTAAAGATCCCCCCTCAGTCTCCTACGCTCGAAAGAAAAATGTCCCAGCTTGTCAGACATCTCCCTATAACTCAGACTGTTGACTCCTGGCAATATCCTTGTAAATTTCTTCTGTACTGTTTCCAGTTTAATGACATCCTTCCTATAGCAAGGTGACCAAAACTAAACACAATCCTCCAAGTGCAGCTTCACTAACGTACTGTATAACTGCAGCATAGCTTCCCAATTTCTATATTCAATGCCCTGACTGATAAAGGCCAGTGTGCCAAAAGCTTCTTCACTGCCCTGTCTATCTGTGACTCCACTTTCAGAGAACTATGCACCTGAACTCCAAGGTCCCTCTGTTCCACTACACTCCTTAAGGCCCTACCATTCACCAATTATGTTCATGGGTGCCAGTTTGTTAGCCAAAATTGGGCAACATAGGGGTTCACAGGTTTGACTAGGTCGAACCATCTTCAGCTGCTTCAAAGATGTGTAGGTCAGGTGAATTGGCCACGCTAAATTGCCCGTAGTGTTAGGTAAGGGGTAAATGTAGGGGTATGGGTGGGTTGCGCTTCGGCAGGGCGGTGTGGACTTGTTGGGCCGAAGGGCCTGTTTCCACACTAAGTAATCTAATCTAATCTAATCAATAACGTCCCCATCATCATAAGGTTAGCTGATGATTGCACCATATTCAGCACAGTTCACCATTCCTTAGATACTGAAGCAGCCCACATTCAAAATGCAAAAACAAAACTTTCTGGAGCAGCTCAACAGGTCTGGCAATAGAAAACAGTTATCGTTTAGAGTCTGAGAACCCTTCTTCAGGTCTTCTCAGTTTTCTCTCTGGAGGTGCTGCCAACCCTGCTGAGCTTCCCCAGCAATTTCTGATTTTTTGTTTCACACCTTCAGCATCGCCAGTTCTTTGTTTTATTTTCATGTTCAAATGCAGCAAGACCTGAGCAATGTTCAGGCTTGAGCTGAGAAGTGGCAAGTAACATTCATGTAACACAATGCCAGGCCTTCTGGAGCCAATCTAACCGTCAAGGTGATTTAACCAATAGAAAACAAAAATACTGCAGAGGCTGGAATTCCAAAATTAAAACAAAAGATAGAAATTAAAAGAAAGACAAAAAGTGCTGATCAGGCAGAACTGGTGGAGAAAATTCCAGTGTCTGTAAATTCTGCAGAACCTGAGCTTTTCCAGCATTTTCTCCAATATATTAATGGAATGGGTGGCTCACAGCACCAGGTTCCTGGGTTCGATTCCATCTCAGGCGACTGTCCATGTTGGGTTTGTATGTTTTCCCTGTGTCTATGTGAGATTTCTCCAATACTCCGGTTTCCTACCACAATCCAAAGACATGCAGGTTAGGGTGGATTGGCCATGTTTTAGGGGGTAGGGGGTAGGATGCTCTTCTGGGGGTTGGTGTGGACTCAATGGACCAAACGGCCTGCTTTCACACTGTAGAGATCCTATAAATGGCATGAATGGCCAGGCATGTGCAAAGTGTGGAAATTGGAAAAGTAGAGTTTCCAGGCTGGGTTGTGGCTGGAGTAAGGTACATGGTGAGGCTATTGAGGGATTTGAAAACATAAATTGAAGTCTAGCTTTAAGATCAGATTAAATTTATGAAGAGTGGCAGTGATGAAGGGAGTGAATGTTTGTAGATGTGGTGCCAATCAAGCTGGCTGCTTCCTCATGGATGGCGTCAAGCTTCTTGGGTGTTATTGGCGCTGCACCCATCCAGGCAAATGGGGGGTATTCCATCCACACTCCTGACTGGTGCCTTATAGGTGGTGGTCATTCTTATGTATTCAGCCCTGGCCAAAATATCACCCACAAAGCTTCTCTCCCTCCTCCCAGATTGTTTCCTCTGGTGTCTCCCCTCCCCAACTCCCATCTCCAATCTCCCAGTTCTCTTTGACATACAGTCCCTCTGCGACATTATCTGAAAACATAGCTTTCACAGAAAAAAAACACACGACGCTCCCTCACTAACAACTACTCAACTACATCACCTGTTAAACCATCAGGCTGCCAATCTGACATTCAATACCGGGTGGGGGGAGCAGAAGGTTTGGGCTCCAGCCACCAACTCTATCCCTCTGCATCACAACTGCCTGAGGCTAAACCAGAAGACTGTAAGATATAGGAGCAGAATTAGGCCATTCAGCCCATCAGTCTGCTCAATCTGCGCACAACCATTGTCCACAGTACAGTTGTATGGTAGTGGCCAGGGTGCGAAAGCAAGGATAACTATTGACTACGACAATATGTCCCCGCGTTTATTTGTAATAGGGCCATTGGTTCATTCTTTTCAGCCCAACAGGGCAGTTTTGGTATGATGGTGCCTCCTATTATGCAGTTACCTCTCAGTTCTGTGTTGGAGCATCAGCCTGGATTTTCATGAGGTATAACTATACTAAAAGCACATCATAAGGCACATTAGTTTTGAGACAGAAGAAACCCAATGTTCCTAACTATACATTTTATGTTCGCACACAAATCATTTATAAATGATGAAAAGTCGTGGACCAGCACCGATCCTTGTGGCACTCCACTGGTCACAGGCTTCCAGTCTGAAAAACAAATGTCCACAACCCCCTCTATCTTCTACCTATGAGCCAATTCTGTATCCAAATGGCTAGTTCTCCCTGTATTCCATGAGATCTAACCTTGCTAATGGGTCTCCCATGAGGAACCTTGTTGAATGCCTTACTGAACTCCATATAGATCACGTCCACCACTGTGCCCTCATCATTCCTCTTTGTTACTTCTTTAAAAACCTCAATCAAGTTTGTGAGACATGATTTCCCACGAACAAAGCCATGCTGACTATCCCTAATTAGTCCTTGCCTTTCCAAATATGTGTAAATCCTGTCCCTGAGGAACTTGCCCACCACCAATGTCAGGCTCACTGGTCTATAATTCCTTGGCTTGTCCTTACCACCTTCTTAAATAGCAACATCATGTTATCCAACCTCCAGTCTTCCGGCACCTCACCTGTGACCATCGATGATGCAAATAGCTCAGCAATCACTTCTCTAGCTTCCTATAGAGTTCTAGGGTACACCTGATCAGGTCCTGGGGATTTATCCACTTTTATGTGTTTCAAGGCATCCAGCATTTCCTCCTCTGTAATATGGACATTTTTCAAGAAGTCACCATCTAGTTCCCTTCATTCTATATCTTCCATGTCTTTTTCCACAGTAAACATTGATGCAAAATACTTGTTTAGTATCTCCCCCATCTCCTGTGACTCCAAAAAAGGCTGCCTTGCTTATCCTTAATGTATTTGTAAAACCCTTTGGATTCTCATTAACTCTATTTGCCATAGCGCGAATGGTTAGCAAGTTTGTGGATTGGTAGTGTAGTGGATATTGAGGAAGGTTATCCAAGAGTGTGATGGGATCTTCATCAACTGGGACAGTGGGCTGAGGAATGGCAGTTGGAGTTTAATTTAGATAAATACGAGGTGTTACATTTTGTTAAGACAAACCAGGGTTGGACTTGTACAATTAATGTCAGGGCCCTGGGGAGTATTGTCAAACAGAGAGATCTAGGGTGTGTAGGTATATAGTTCCTTGAAAGTGGCATCACAGGTAGACAGGGCAGTGAAGGCGGCATTTGGCATGCTTGCCTTCATTGGTCAGGGCATTGAGTGCAGGAGTTGCGCCATCATTTTGCAGCTGTACGAGACATTGGTGAGGCTACGTTTGGCATACTGTGTACAATTCTGGTTGCCCTGCTATCGGAAGGATGTGATTAAACTGGAAAGGATGCAAAAAACGTTTATAAGGATGCAACTGAGACTGGACATTTGAGTTACAGGGAGGGGCTGGATAAGCTTGGGCTTATATCCTTGGAGTGTTGGAGGCTAAGGGATGACCTTATGGAGGTTTATAAAATCATAAGGGGCTTGGACAGGGTGAATAGTCAAGGTCTTTTTCCAGGATAGGGAAGTCCAAAACTAGTGGGCATAGTGAGAGGGAAAAGATTTAAAAGGGACCTGAAGGGAAACTTTTTCACACAAAGGGTGGTGCATGTATGGAATGAGCTACCAGAGGAAGTGCTAGATGTAGGTACAGTTACAACATTTAAACGATATTTGGACAGGTGCATGGACAGGAAGTGTTAAGAGGGATATGGGCCAAATGCTAGCTATAGGGACTAGTTCAGTTTCGGAAACCTGGACTGCATGGGCGATATGGGCATGTTTCTGAGCTGTAAACCTCTCTCCACAATGCTGCCAGACCTGCTGATTTTCACCATTACTTTCTGTGTTTGTTTGTGAACAATGGTTAATAGTTGTCATGGAGTTAATAGTTATCACCAACCTCTCCTCCTTTCCTAATGGGATTTCAATAAATGAGATATTTCAATGGTGTTCCCTTCTCTAAGGCAATGTTAGTATAGGTACACAATCCTTTATCGAAAATCCTTGGGACTGTTGTTTTGCGAAATTTGGAATTTTTCGGATTTCAGAATAAATGTCATTTATACAGTGAAATAAAAATAAGTTACTTAACAGCAGATGCATGTGTGACTAGTATGTGCGCTGAGACACAATTGATGCCTGCCAGTGCTGGGCCACACCGCCATGTCACATCAGAGTGATGTGGTTCGACTGGGTGTGGAGTTGGGTCACCTGTTTGCGTGCCAAAATGATGCTCTACACTCCACGAAAATAATTTTGGATAAAGGATAAAGGATAAAGGATTGTACACCTGTAGTGAGCACTGCTTCCAATGGCACTGCAGAGCCTGCTGACACTATTTCATACACCCACCCACCCCCAATGCTGCTTTAAGGTGAACCCATGGGACAAAGCATCGGTTCAGAATAGGCATGAACACAGGCACTTTTCCTATAACGTGCGTTTATTAAACACGATTTGCCTGTAACACAATTTGTGAATTGCGGACTTTTTTAATAAAGCGAACTCCTGTTTGCTGCTCAGTGATTCTCATGCCGTGTCACAGTTAGAGGAGAACTGGATTCCACATTGGCATCACAGGAACGTCGGCTCATGGGCTTTCTTGGGAAGAGCTTCGTGAAAGGTATTATGAAATGCTTGTGCTATTGGACTTGGAAAAGCATTGTGAAAGTGGCTTTACACTCTGGGGACAAGAGGCTGGGAACAGTCTGTTCATTTAAAAACTTAAAGAGTTGAGATAAGTCTGAAGTTTCACTGGAACTGACACAGTAAAAGGACAGTGTTGAAGAACAGTTTGAAACTGGTTTGCTGTTTGTATTATTCTCTCTCTTTTTGTTTAAAAAAAGATGCTTAAGGTTAAAGAACATCATGCAAATCTGTTTCAGTGACTAATTACTATGGTAATCAACTGCAAAAGAATGCCAGTGCAGGGGCTTGGACATAGTCAGTCAACTACTCAGGGTGGCCAGAGTCAGGAAACTCTGCACTTAGTGGGTGAGGGAGAGACAGGTGGGTGGCACACTGCTACTTTCAGTGCCTGTGTGGAGATGTGCTGAGGGGGTGAGTAGGCTGTGCAGAGGAGATTCAGGGTTAGTCAGGGTCAGATATTAGTGAGGATGAGAGAGTTGGGAAGATGCTGCAGGAAATGCTGGATATAGTAGCAGAGATAGAGTGAATGTGAGGTATCAATGAGAAGATGGTGGCACTTTCACTGGCAGAGTGGAGAAGGTGTCATTGATCTTCTTCCTACATTCTGTGCATTCCTGCAGATGGCTGAGACTGCACTGGCTTGGATGGTAACCATGGTCCAGGTTGGCATATGGTTCCAGCAGAATGGCATCCTCTGTTGGCCTGGGAGAAAAGGACATCTTGCCTCTGCATCATCCCATCCCCATCAGCAGCATCTCCATGTCCCTGCCCACAAAGCAAGACACCAATTTTCCACTATCTGCCACATCCAGGTCCAATTACAGGAACAGTGCAGGACAGCTCTGGACTGACAGCTCTTGTCTGGGTGTACAATAATTTTTAATGATGGTGCTGCACTATGGATGTTGGTCAATTCTGGGATATCCAGGAAGAGATTAATTGTTTTGGAAATGGCACATGAGGGGCACCAAAGAGTGGGGAAGGTAATAAATCAGACAAGTTTTATAAAATAAGGAGACAAAAGTCCCCAAGCATCACAATGTGAAACTCTCTGAAATACTGACAGGAAAAGAAGTGAAGATTCAACCCTTGATCTACCAGGGCAGGTTTCACTCTGGTATTTGACTTGTGCAGTGTTACCATTGGATGGAATCAGAAGACTGGCTAGAATTTAACTCTCAACTCTGATCTCCAGCATCTGCAGTCCTCACTTGCTACTGGCTAGAATGTGGTGCAAATAGCAGGTATAGATGCCAATTGAGAGTAATCGGTTGAAGTTTTGATGAATTGCACTATAAAGTACCATACAGTTACAATGGGTCAAAACTTACTTGGACTGCTATCATTCATTTTAGGCTAACCACTATTTTTGTTTAAATTTTTACTGATATTTTTGGTGGTTCACCCCTAAACCTGTTTTTCCCATAGGCCCAATCCCCTTCTATTGCACAATCTTCTGTAACACAGCTTCGCACGGGAGCGCCATTACAGTGTTATTGGAGAACTACCTGTCGCAGAATAATAGGTCAGCTATGACTGAAAGCAAAAGTATAGGGAGGGAGAGTAGGACAAATACTGAAATGGTTGACAGTATTCACATCCTGATGAAAGGTTGGGGAGGTCACTGCCTCCTTTTCACAGAACGTTGACTGCATCAGTTGAACCTGCCTTTGCCATAGTCTCAGGCAATGCATTCCAGACTTTAACCACTCACTGTGAGAAAACATTTTTCTCATGCGGTATTTGCTTCTTTAGCCAATTGATTTAAAAACATACTCTCTTGTTCTCACTGCTTTCTCAAGTGGGAACAGTTTCTCCCTGATTGCTCTATCCAAACCTTTCATAAGTTTGAATAGCTCGATTAAATCTCCTCAGCCTTCTCTTCCCTAAGGATAACAGTGTTAATCCCCCCAATCAATCTTCAGAACTGAAGTTAAAAGCAAATCACTTCGGATGCTGGAATCTGAAACCAAAAGAGAAAGGGGTCAGTGAGACTCGAAACGTCAGCTCTTTTCTCTCCTGACAGATGCTGCCAGACCTACTGAGACTTTCCAGCATTTTCTCTTTTGGTTTCAGAACTGAAGTTCCTCATTTCATGAAACCACTCTCGTCCATCTCTTCTGCACTCCCTCCAATTCTTTTAACATCATTCCTCAAATATGGCATCCAAAATTGTCCACAATACTCCAGCTAAATGGCGTCTAATATTCAATAAAACTTCTTTGCTCTTGTATTTGTTCACTGTTAGGATACTAGTCTAGGATACCATATGCTTTGTCAGTCTGTCTTGCCACCTTTAATGATGTGGTTAAACAGAAGGAAGCCTATGAGTTTTTTGATGGAGGTAGTTTGATTAGATTAGATTAGATTATTTACAGTGTGGAAACAGGCCCTTCGGCCCAACAAGTCCACACCAACCCGCCGAAGCGCAACCCACCCATACCCCTACATTTACCCCTTATTACCTAACACTAAGGGCAATTTAGCATGGTCAATTCACCTAACCTGCACATCTTTGGACTGTGGGAGGAAACCGGAGCACCCGGAGGAAACCCACGCAGACACGGGGAGAACGTGCAAACTCCACACAGTCAGTCGCCTGAGTCGGGAATTGAACCCGGATCTCTGGCGCTGTGAGGCAGCAGTGCTAACCACTGTGCCACCGTGCCGCCCACACAGGGGACAGTGGATCTTTGTAGGACACAGATGAAATTTGAGAGCTATGTCTAGAATGCAACAGCAGCTAATCGTAACAAGTCTTGTATTTGGCTGAATGGAGCGTTAGGTGTGGACCTTACATGCTGCCACTGCATGCCGAGGATTGCTGTGTACTTCAACCCATTCTGGCTTCTGTATTCGATAATTTCAAAATTCTCAGCTTTTATGTCCCTTTCACACCTTAAGAAGCTCCATTGCAAAATAACAAATCACAAAAACATGACAGCAGTAATGTTCTGTCCGGGAACAGCAGGAGAACAGCAGAGGTGAGGTAGAGACCAGGACGGTGCCGGGAAGATAAGGACTTAGTATATATTTGGGCAGCGGCTAAACCAGAAATACTACACCACTTCCTCTAACCAGAAGAAAAAGACTCTGTAAGGCTTTTATTTTGTCTCTTTCTTTTCTTTCATATATTTAAATGCTTTGTTTGGTTTTAGTTCGTTGATATAAAGTTAAGGCTTACAATGGCAGGGGACCTCACACCCGTGGCATGTGCCTCTTGCTTGAGGTGGGAGTTTAGGAACATGTCTGACGTTCCTGACTCTTACACTTGCAGTAAGTGTGTCCAGCTGCAGCTCTTGTTTGACCGCATGATGGCTCTGGAGCTGTGGATGGACTCACTGTGGAGCATCCTCAAAAGTAGTGAACTCGGGATTACTACCAGTGCCACGTGCTAGCCAGTGTAGAAATGAAAAAGTAGGCAGGATGAACACCTGGCTTGAGGGATGGTGTAGGAGGGAGGGGTTCAGATTTGTTGGACCTTGGGACCGGTTCTGGGGAGGGTGGGACTATTACAAAAGGGACAGTCTACATCTGAACCAGACCGGAACCAATGTCCTTGGGGGAGTTTTTGCTACCACTGTTGGGGAGGTTTTAAACTAATGTGGCAGGGGACTGGAAACCAGAAGAGAAGGCAAGTAGGCCCCTTATGTAAGCCTCCAACTTCGCGCTCCTGCTGTCAGACGAGGCTTGTGGCCGGGAGAGAGAAAGGAAGGAAGGAAGGACGGACAGGCACAAAGGAGGTGGGAAGGAGGAGATGAAGGAGAGTGGAAATAACAATAATAACGCAAGTTTCATTTTAAAATTTAAATCGATTCTCACTTCACCCGCTCCTCTCGGTTAGAGTTTTGGCGGCTGCCTGCATAAAATAAACAGTTTCGGAGGGAGGGAAGGACAAAGGGGGGAAAGAAAGAGAGTGAGAGAGAGAGAAAGAGAGAGAACAAGCGCCTTGGAAGGAGTTGATAGAAAAAAATAAAAGAAGGGGATAGTTAGTCTTCTGTCAATGAAAGGCCGTCCCTTCAGATGTTTCGCTTCCGAATTCATTTTGTGTTTTGTGCAGCTTTCAGTTGAAATAAGTGACTAGCTGTAGAAAAGTGCAAAGGATATTTTACTTTGTTTTATATTCTGCCTTTAAATGTAGATCAGGGATTGGGGTGGCATGGTAGCTCGGTGGTTAGCACTGCTGCCTCACAGCACCAGGGTCCCAGGTTCGATTCCAGCCTCAGGTGACTGTGTGGAGTTTGCACATTCTCCCCGTGTCTGCGTGGGTTTGCTCCGGTTTCCTCCCACAGTCCAAAAATGTGCAGGTTAGGGTGAATTGGCCGAGCTAAATTGCCCATAGTGTTAGGTGCGTTAGTCAGAGGGAAATGAGTCTGGGTGGGTTACTCTTCAGAGGGTTGGTGTGGACTGGTTGGGCCAAAGGGCCTGTTTCCTCACTGTAGGGAATCTAAACCAAAGTTTCATGTTGGTTAATTCCTCCTCAGTCTCCCCTTTCGCATCTTCTCTTTCTTTACCTGCCCCCATCCCTTTCTCCACTTGGACAATTGTTCTAATAAAGTCTTCTTTTTGGCCAAATGTTCAGGCCTACTTTAAAAAAAAACAGAAATGGACTGAGGAGAGCCAGGAGGAGGCATGAAAAGGGCTTGTCAAGAAGGATTAGGGAGAACCCAAAGGCATTTTACTCGTACGTGAGGAATAAGAGAATGATCAGGGAGAAGGTAGGGCCAATCAGGGATAGCGGAGGGAACTTGTGCGTGGAGTCTGAGCAGATAGGGGAAGCCCGAAATGAGTTTTTTGCTTCGGTTTTCATGAAGGAAAGGGAACTTGTTGTAAATGAAAACTGAGAGGAGCTGGGATACAGTCTTGACCAGATCAAGATTGATGACGTTGATGTGCTAGAAATTTTGGAAAACATTAACATTGATAAGTCCCCAGGGCCAGACCAGATTTATCCTATGCTGCTCTGGGAAGCGAGAAAGGAGATTGCTAAGCTGCTGGCGAGGATATTTGCCTCCTCACTCTCCACAGAAGTCGTACCGGAGGATTGGAAGGAGGCGAATGTTGTTCCTCATAGTGTGATTAAAGGCAGTCAGCATGGCATTGTGAGGGGCAGGTCATGCCTCACAAATTTTATTGAGTTGTTTGAGGAGGTGTCAAGACAGGACGTGGTATATATGGACTTCAGCAATGCATTTGATAGGCTCATTCATAAAGTCAGGAAGTATGGGATACAGGGAGATTTGGTTATCTGGATTCAGAATTGGCTGGCTGATAGAAGGCAGAGAGTGATTGTAGATGGAGAGTATTCTGCCTGGAGGTCGCTGTAGAGTGGGGACCCATAGGGCTCTGTTCTTGGGCCTCTGCTCTTTATAGTTTTCATAAATGACTTGAATGAGGAGGTTGAGGGGTGGGTTAGTAAATTTGCAGATGACACAAAGGTGTCATCGATAGTATAGAGGGCTATTGCAGGCTGCAGCACGACATAGAATGCAGAGCTGGGCTGAGAAATGGCAGATGGAGCTCAACCTGGATAAATGCTAAGTGATGCATTTTGGAAGGTCAAACTCGAATGCTGAATATAGGATTAAAGACAGGATTCTTGGCAGTGTGGAGGAACAGAGAGATTTAGGTGTGCAAGTACATAGATCCCTCAAAGTTGCCACCCAAGTGGATAGGGTTGTTAAGAAAGCATATGGTGTTTTGGCTTTCATTAACAGGGGGATCGAGTTTAAGAGCCGCGAGGTTTTGCTGCAGCTCTACAAGTCCCTGGTGAGACCTCACTTGGAAAGTTGTGTCCAGTTCTGGTCACCCTACTATAGGAAAGATACAGAGGCTTTGGAGAGGGTGCAAAAAAGGTTTACCAGGATGCTGCCTGGACTGGAGGGCTTGCCTTATGAAGAAAGGTTGAATAAGCTCGGAGTTTTCTCTCTGGAGAGAAGGAGGAAGAGAGGAGACCTGATCGAGGTGTACAAAATAATGAGAGGAATAGATAGAGTCAATAGCCAGAGATTTTCCCCAGGGCAGGACTGGTACGAGGAGTCATAGTTTGAAGATATTAGGATCAAGGTATAAAGGAGACGTCAGAGGTAGGTTCCTTACGCAGAGAGATGTGAATGCATGGAATGTGTTGCCAGTGGTGGTGATGGAAGCAGAGTCATTGGGGACATTTAAGCGACTGCTGGACATGCACATGGATAGCAGTGAGTTGAGGCGTGTGTTGGTTATGTTACTATATTTTACATTAGGATTAAATCTCGGCACCAACGTTGTGGGCCAAAGGGCCCGTTCTGTGCTGTACTTTTCTATGTTCTATTTCAATGTCGACAGTGAGCGAGAGACTTGGGGACTGTAAGAATCATGAAGATAGCATTAATAAGGGGAAGAGTAGGCAGAGAACAGAGGAACACAAAAGAACTGGTGGCGTGAAGTGCATATACTTTAATGCAAGGAGTATAGTGGGTAAGGCAGATGAACTT
This sequence comes from Chiloscyllium plagiosum, assembly GCF_037043375.1. NCBI lineage: Eukaryota > Metazoa > Chordata > Chondrichthyes > Orectolobiformes > Hemiscylliidae > Chiloscyllium > Chiloscyllium plagiosum. Next base: position 52,152,206 of record NW_028270166.1, read on the forward strand.
AGGTCTTGGATTGGTGCCTGGGAGTATGACATTATTGCCATCACGGAGACTCGGTTGAAGGACATAGAACATAGAACAATACAGAACAGGCCCTTCGGCCCACGATGTTGTGCCGAACATTTGTCCTAGCTTAAGCACCTATCCACGTACCTATCCAATTGCCGCTTAAAGGTCACCAATGATTCTGACTCTGCCACTCCCACAGGCAGCGCATTCCATGCCCCCACCACTCTCTGGGTAAAGAACCTCCCCCTGACATTCCCCCTATACCTTCCACCCTTCACCTTAAATTTATGTTCCCCTTGTAACACTCTGTTGTACCCGGGGAAAAAGTCTCTGACTGTCTACTCTATCTATTCCCCGATCATCTTATTAACCCCTATCAAGTCACCCCTCATCCTTTGCCGTTCCAACGAGAAAAGGCCTAGCACTCTCAACCTATCCTCGTACGACCTATTCTCCATTCCAGGCAACATCCTGGTAAATCTTCTCTGCACCCTCTCCAAAGCTTCCACATCTTTCCTAAAGTGAGGCGACCAGAACTGCACACAGTACTCCAAATGTGGCCTTACCAAGGTCCTGTTCAGCTGCAACATCACCACACGACTCTAGAATTCAATCCCTCTGCTAATGAACGCTAATACACCATAGGCCTTCTTACAAGCTCTATCCACCTGAGTGGCAACTTTCAAAGATCTATGAACATAGACACCAAGATCCCTCTGCTCCTCCACCTTACTAAGAACCCTACCGTTAACCCTGTATTCCGCATTCTTATTTGTCCTTCCAAAATGGACAACCTCACACTTGACAGGGTTGAACTCCATCTGCCACTCCTCAGCCCAGCTCTGCATCATATCTAAGTCCCTTTGCAGCCGACAACAGCCCTCCTCACTATCCACAACTCCACCAATCTTCGTATCGTCTGCAAATGTACTGACCCACCCTTCAACTCCCTCTTCCAAGTCATTAATAAAAATTACAAACAGCAGAGGACCCAGAACTGATCCGTGCGGAACTCCACTTGTAACTGGGCTCCAGGCTGAATATTTACCATCTACCACCACTCTCTGACTTCGACTTGTTAGCCAGTTCTCTATCCAACTGGCCAAACTTCCCACTATCCCATGCCTCCTGACTTTCCGCATAAGCCTACCATGGGGAACCTTATCAAATGCCTTACTAAAATCCATGTACACTACATCTACTGCTCTACCCTTATTCACATGCTTGGTCACCTCCTCAAAGAATTCAATAAGACTTGTAAGGCAAGACCTACCTCTCACAAATCCGTGCTGGCTGTCCCTAATCTAGCAGTGTCTTTCCAGATACTCATAAATTCTATCCCTCAGTACCCTTTCCATTACTTTGCCTACCACCGAAGTAAGACTAACTTGCCTGTAATTCCCGGGGTTATCCCTATTCCCTTTTTTGAACAGGGGCACAACATTCGCCATTCTCCAGTCCCCTGGCACCACTTCCATTGACAGTGAAGACGAAAAGATCATTGCCAACGGTTCTGCAATTTCCTCTCTTGCTTCCTACATAATCCTAGGATATATCCCGTCAGGCCCGGGGGACTTGTCTATCCTCAAGTTTTTCAAAATGCCCAACACATCTTCCTTCCTAACAAGTATCTCCTCTAGCTTACCAGTCCGTTTCACACTCTCCTCTTCAACAATACGGTCCCTCTCGTTTGTAAATACTGAAGAAAAGTACTCATTCAAGACCTCTCCTATTTCTTCCGACTCAATACACAGTCTCCCACTACTGTCCTTGATCGGACCTACCCTCGTTCTCGTCATTCTCATGTTTCTCACATACGCATAAAAGGCCTTGGGGTTATCCTTGATCCTACCTGCCAAAGATTTTTCATGCTCTCTTTTAGCTCTCCTAATCCCTTTCTTCAGCTCCCTCCAGGCTATCCTGTATCTCTCCAATGCTCTGTCTGAACCTTGTTTCCTCAACCTTATGTAAGCCTCCTTCTTCCTCCTTACAAGACATTCAACTTCCCTCGTCAACCAAGGTTCCCTCACACAACCATCTCTTTCCTGCCTGACAGGTACATACATATCAAGGACACATCGTATCTATTCCTTGAAAAAGTTCCACATTTCAACGAGATCCTTCCCTGACAGCCTGTGCTCACAATTTATGCTCCTCAGATCCTGTCTTGCAGCAATTGTAAAACCTGCCCTGTTGCACGCACCTATCTCTCTCCATAACCAAGGTGAAAGTCACAGAATTGTGGTCACCATCGCCAAAATGCTCACCCACTAACAAGCCCATCACTTGTCCCGGTTCGTTACCAAGTACCAAATCCAGTATGGCCTCCCCTCTGGTCGGACAATCTACATGCTGAGTTAGAAAAGCTTCCTGGACACACTGCACAAACACCGCCCCATCCAATCTACTTGATCTAAAGAGCTTCCAATCAATATTTGGGAAGTTGAAATCGCCCATGACCACTACCCTGTGGCTTCTGCACTTTTCCAAAATCTGATTCCCAATCTGTTTCTCCACATCTCTGCTGCTATTGGGGGGCCTATAGTAAACACCCAACAAGGTGACTGCACCTTTCCTATTTCTGACTTCAGCCCATACTACCTCCAAAGGCAGATCCCCCTCGAACTGCCTTTCTGCAGCCGTTATACCATTTCTAATTAGCAACGCCACCCCCCCTCCTTTTTTACCACCCCCCCAATCTTACTGAAACATCTGTAACCAGGAACCTCCAACAACCATTGCTGTCCCTCTTCTGTCCACGTTTCCGTGATGGCCACAACATCGTAGTCCCAGGTACCGATCCACGCCTTAAGTTCACCCACCTTATTTCTGATACTCCTTGCATTGAAGTATACACACTTGAGCCCATCTCTGTGTCTGCAAGTATTCCCTGTCAGTGCTACCTTCTCCACAGCCTCCCTACATTCTTGGCCATCCTGAAAAACAGCTAACCTAAGGAAGGGCATGATTGGCAACTAAATGCTCCAGGATATAGATGCTTCAGACAGGACAGGGAGGGAAGTAAAAGGGAGTGGGTGGGGGGGGGGGGGGGGGGAGTGGAGTTGCATTGCTGGTCAGGGATGAGATCACAGCTGTGCTAAAGGAGGACATTATGAGGGGTTTGAGGAGTGAGGCATTATGGGTGGAGCTGAGAAATAAGCAGGGTGCAGTTACATTGTTGGGGCTGTAATACAGGCCTCCCAACAGTGAGCGTGAGGTAGAAGAACAAATAAGTAAACAGATTATGGAAAGAAAAAGAAGCAATAGGGTAGTGGTGATGGGAGATTTTAATTTTCCCAACATTGACTTGGATATACTTAGTGTCAGAGATCTGGATGGGGCAGAATTTGTAAGAAGCATCAGGAGAGTTTTCTAGAGCAGTTTGTCAACAGGCCGACGAGTGAAGGACCTGGTACTGGGGAAGGAACCAGGACAGGTGGTAAAAGTTGCATGGGGGATTTCTTTGGGAACAGTGACCACAATTCTGTAAGTTTTAGAATACTTATAGACAAAGATGAGAGTGGTTCTCAGGGATGAGTACTAAACTGGGCCAAGGCCAATTATATCAAAATTAGGTAGGAGCTGGGATTTGTGGATTGGACACAGCTATTTGTAGGGAAGTCCACATTTGAGATGTGGGAGGCTTTCAAAAATAGGCTAAAGATAGTCAGGATAGGCATGTCCCGTTGAAGGCAAAGGATAGGAAAGGCAAGATTTGTGAACCGTAGATGACAGAAGAAATCGTACGTATAGCCAGGAGGAAAAGAAAAGCATACATAAGGTCCAGGCAGCTAAGAACAGAACAGGCCCTGGAGGAATATCAGAAGAGTAGGACCAGTCTTAAACGAGGAATCAAACGAGCAGAAAGTGGTCATGAAATAGCTTTAACGGGCAGAATTAAGGAGAATCCCAAAGCCTTTTATTCGTATATCAGAAGTAAGCGGGCAATTAGAGAAAGGATTAGTCCACTAAAAGATATCGAAGGAAGGCTGTGTGTAGAACCTGAGAGAATGAGTGAGGTCCTGAATGATTACTTTGCATCAGTGTTCACTGAAGAGAGGGACATGATGAATGTTGAGATTAGAGATAGAAGTTTGAATAGTCTGGATCACGTTGACATAAGTAGGGAAGATGTGTTGGGTAGGCTGGGGGTTATTAAGGTGGACCAATCCCCAGGATCAGATGGGATCTATCCCAGGTTGCTGAGGGAGGTGAGAGAGGAAATAGCTGGGGCACTGACAGATATCTTTGTGACATCTTAAATACAGGTGAGGTGCTGAAGGACTGGAGGGTTGCTCATGTTGTCCCCCTGTACAAGAAGGGTGGTAGGGATATTCCAAGTAACTACAGACCAGTGAGCCTGACATCAGTGTCGGGAAAGCTGCTGGAGAAGGTACTGAGGGATAGGATCTATTTATATTCAGAAAAGAATGAGCTTATCAGAGATAGGCAACATGTTTTTTTTGCAGGGGAGATTGTAGCTTACTAGCTTAATAGAGTTCTTTGAGGAAGTGACCAAGTTGATAGATGAAGGAAGGGTTGTTGATGTCATACACATGGACTTTAGTAAGGCATTTGATAAGGTTCCCCATGATAAACTAATAGAGAAGGTGAAGTCACATGCTGTGCAGAGTGTTCTAGCTAGGTGGATAAAGAACTGGTTGAGCAACAGGAGACAGAGAGTAGTAGTTGAAGGGAGTTTCTCAAAATGGAGAAAGGTGACCAGTGGTGATCCACAGGGGTCAGTATTGGGGTCACTGTTGTTTGTGATATACATAAATGATCTAGAGGAGGGCACTGTTGGTATGATCAGCAAGTTTGCAGATGACACAAAGATTGGTGGAGTAGCAGAAATACAGGAGCACATAGATAGACTGGTGAGTTGGGCAGAGAAGTGGCAGATGGAGTTCAATCCAGCCAACTGTGAGGTGATGCATTTTGGGAAGTCCAATTCTAGAGCGAATTATACAGTAAACGGAAGAGCCTTGGGAAAGGTTGATGAGCAGAGACATCTGGGAGTGCAGGTCCATTGTACCCTGAAGGTTGCTGCACAGGTGGATAGAGTGGACAAGTAGGCATATGGTATGCTTGCCTTCATCGGACGGGGTATTGAGTGTAAGAGCTAGCAGGTCATGTTAAAATTATACATGACATTGGTTCGACCACCTTTAGAATACTGTGTATAGTTCTGGTCGCCACATTACCAAAGGATGTGGACGCTTTGGAGAGGGTGCAGAGAAGGTTTACGAGGATGTTGCCTGGTATGGAAGGTGCTAGCTATGAAGAGAGGATGAGTAGGTTAGGTTTGTTTTCACTAGAAAAAAGGAGATAGACGGGGGACCTGATTGAGGTTTACAAAATCATGAAGGATATAGACAGGGTGGACAGAGACAAGCTTTTTCCCCGGGTGAAGGATTCAATAATGAGAGGTCACGCTTTCAAGGGGATACACACGGCAAGTACTTTACACAGAGGGTGGTGGATGTCTGGAATGCGTTGCCGACAGAGGTGGTAGAGGCAGGCATGGTAGATTCATTTAAGATGCATCTGGACAGATGCACGAGTAGGTGGGGAGCAGAGGGATACAGATTCTTAAAAATTGGGCGACAGGTTTAGGCAGTCGATTTGGATTGGCTCAGGCTTCGAGGGCCAAATCGCCTGTTCCAGGGCTGTAAATTTTCTTTGCTCTTTGTTTTTTCTTAGTAGTGTCTAGTTGACTAGGAGAGCCAAGTACTGGAGTATAGGAGTTGTGAGGTCATGTTGCAGCTACAGGACATTGGTGAGGCCACTTTTGAAATACTGCACTCAATTCTGCTCTCACTGCTATAGGAAGAATATTCAACTTGAAAGGGTTCAGAAAAGATTTATAAGGATGTTGCCAGAGTTGGACGGTTTGAGAGAAAGGCAGAGGCTGAGTAGGCTGGGGTTATTTTCCCTGGAACGTTAGAGGCTGAGGCTTTTCACCCATCTATGTGCCCCAACCTAATGAAATCATGGGGCACATGGACAGGGTGAATAGCCAAGGTCTTTTTCCTGGGTGGGGGAGTCCAAAAGTAGAGGTCATAGCTTTAAGGAGAGGGGAAAGATTTAAAAGGGACCTCGGGGCAGATTTTTCACGCAGGGGATGGTGCGTTTTATGGAATGAGCTGCTACAGGAAGGAGTTAAGGCTGGACAATTAAAAGACATCTAAATGGATATATGAAGAGGAAGGTTTAGAGCGATATGGGCAAAATGCTGGCAAATAAGATGAGGTTAATTTAGGATATCTGGTCAGCATGGATGAGGTACAAGTGAAAGTACAACTCAATGCACTCCCCACTGACCACAGGGCCACTGACTGAGATTAAAAAATTTACATCACGGGTTCTTTTACAACTCAATGTTCTTCACCATTGTATTCGGAATGAACATCCAGTACACACATTAATATAGCTCCTCTCATCGGAGAGTCAGCAACTCATTCCAAAAACAAACTCCCTCCTGAGTCAGCATTCTCTGATGGCTTTGGATTTGCTTCAGACATAATTTCCCAGTTTCACTTTGGGTTCACTTGCGAAAACCATCCAAAAGCTCAAAACAACAAATATAATTTTCCCAATATTCAACGTAACAAGACATGACTCAGCCAGCCTTCAAGGGAGACAGAAAAGAAGTATTGTCTCCATCACTTCATCTGTCACATTTAAATCAGGCAATCATTTAACCGTTTTCCATTTCTTATCGTTTTTTGTACCATCGCTGCTTCCCTTACTTGATGTGCTCCAGCTGGAACAGACATTGATTTGAGTGGTTCACACCTGAAGGTGCAAGTCTCCTGTATATTCAATCTGCTGGATGAGGTTTTGGGTTACACAGTGCGTGACTCAATTCTGACTGCAGGAACCAAGATGTTCAATAAACAGATAGCACCTTGTTCAGGTCCAATTACCTTGTGTACTCAAAATGCTCTGAACAGCGTTAGATGACAGTTTTTATAGTGATAGCCTACAATTTTGGTCAGTTGTAATTGTGTTGCCACATTAAACCCAATCATGCTTCAAGCTGACAAACCACATCAAAGGCAAGCTGCCCCCTCTGCACAGTGAAGAGGATATATCGGATATTAACTCTGTGTCAGTTACTGCCGGTGATCACACAGATCTAGAAGGCCATCAATGTAGCTCCTATTACACATTAGACTGGCACTTTCATGTAGGCCTGAGAGAGCAGTCCTTCAGGAGACAATGTGACCTTCTGGGTGAATGTTAAATTTAGATGCCCTCTACCTGCCCAAGTCAAAACAGAAGAACTTTTGGGGAGGGGGTGAATATTGCTCATTGGATACCTAAGCTTTACCCTGCTGTCAGTCTGCTGTCATCCCCAGTCAGGCCAAATCCAACCCTCACTCCTTGGACTTGTCATTAGCTCATCATTTCAAAGCCTGACAGAAAGTTGGGTGGCACAATGGTTCAGGGGTCAGCGCTGCTGCCTCATAGCACCAGGGACCCAGGTTCGATTCCAGCCTCGGGTGACTGTCTGTTTCGGAGTTTGCATGTTTTCCCCCTGTCTGCATGGGTTTCCTCCCACAGGTGGATTGGCTATACTAAATTAACCATAGCATCCAGGGATGTGCAGGCTGGTGGGTTAGCCATGGGAAATGCAGGGTTACAGGGATATTGTAGGGGGTGGATCTTGACTTGATGCTCTTCCGAGGCACAGTGTTGACTCAATGGGCTGAATGACCTGCTTCCACACTGTAGGGATTCTATGAAACGTTTCCGACCCTCACAGGCCTGCCAAAGCCAGAACTCCCTTCTGGACTCACACCCAACTTGTCCTCTCAGACTGTCCCCCTGAGCTTGCTGAGTATACCCAATGGGCTCTCCTCTGCCCAGCACCCCTGACCCGGGCCTCAGACTCTGAGTGAGTCACCATCTAAAAGAATCCAGAAGAAACAAACAAAATCTTGAGCAACCGACATTCGAAGCACAGGACAATGACGCAAATTGAAGGACAATCCCACAATACAAGATGATTAGTCATCCTGGAGGGAGGTTCAGCAAAGATTCTGCATACAACCTGATAACATAGAACACTGCCCTGCCAAAATTCAGGAGCCAAGCAGACAGGAGGTGCATGCAACTTCTGTCTAAAGTGTTAGCACAAAAGAATAAGGAATAGTTCATAGAATAATGTGGAAGCAGGCCATTCGATTCAAAACCGTACCACCGAAGAGCATCCAACCCAGACTTACCCCATTCCTGCATTTCCTCTGGCTAACCTAACCTGGGAGAAAGTGAGGCCTGCAGATACTGGAGATCAGAGTTGAAAAGTGTGGTGCTGGAAAAGCATAGTCGGTCAGGTAGCACCCAAGGAGCAGGAGAATTGACATTTTGGGCAGAAGCCCTTCATAAGAATGCTCAATCGACCTGCACACAATGGGCAATTTAACACAGCCAATCCAACTAACCTGCACATTTTTGGACTGTGGGAGGAAACCAGAGCAACCAGAGGAAACCCCCCACACACGGGGAGAATGTGTGCAAACTCCACACAGAGGATGGAATCGAACCCAGGAATCGAACACAATGAGGCAGCAGTGCTAACCACTGAGCCACCGTGCTGCCCATTGATGTGACACACGAGATGGAGATTTTCAGATGATAGAATCTGCAGACTTCAGCCAAACATTACTTCACAGGTCACACTTTCCCAGAAAATCACAACTGGGCATGGCCAAAGCTGGCTGATTATCAGATGCCAATTGATATTTGGTTAGAATTCTGGTTGCTCCCAGTGCACACTGATTATTCACATTAAAGACCAGGTCAATACAGTCACAGCCTTCCATCAATTTCAAGTTGTTTTTGTGACTGGGAAAGATCCCAGCACACTTTCAGAGAAGAACAGGAGCATCTTCCATTGGTGACCCGATATAGAGGGAAAGAGGTTGTGTTTATTGATGGCTGATCATGGAGCTTCAAAACATGGAGCCAACAAGGGAGAGAATTGAATCACTGATATAATGTAGGAAATACCTTTGGGTTGGGAGCAATCTGCTCATTGTTCTGAACTCATCTTTATTGATCAGTGCATTGAGTATAGGAGTTGAGAGATCATGTTAGGTTGTACAGGACTTTGGTTAGGCCACTTTTGGAATACTGCATTCAATCTGGTATCCCTGCAGTAGGAAAAATATTATTCAACTTGAACAGGTCCAAAAAAAGATTTACAAGATGTTGCCAGGGTTGGAGGATTTAAGAAATAGGGAGAGGCTGAAAAGGCTGAGGCTTATTTTCCAGGAACATCAGAGGCTGAGGGATGACGTTATAGAGGTTTATAAAATCATGAGGGGCATGGATAGGTTGAATCACCAAGTTCATTTTCTCAGGGTAACAAAACTAGAGGGCTGAGGTTTAAGGTGAGAGGGAAAAGATTTAAAGGGACGTAAGGGGCAACTTTTTCACACAGGGTGGTGCGTGCATGGAGTGGGCTGCCAGAGGAAGTGGTGGAGGCTGGTATAATTATAACATTTAAAAGATGTCTGGATAGGGATATGAATAGGAAGGGGTTAGAGAGATATGGGCCAAATGCTGGCAAATGGGACTGGATTAGTTTAGGATATCTGGTTGGTGTGGACATGTTGGACCTAAAAGTCTGTTTCCATGCTGTACATGTCTATCAAGAGTGTGATGCTGGAAAAGCACAGGAGGTCAGGCAACATCCAAGGAGGAGGAGAATCAACGTTTCAGGTATAAGCTCTTTATCAATAACGATGCTTGTAGGCCGGGGGCTAAGAGATAAATGGGAGCAGTGTGGGTCTAGGGGGAAGGTAGCTAAGAATGCAATTGGTAGATGAAGGTGAGGGAGAAGGTGATAGGTCAGAGAGGAGGGTGAAGCAGATAGATGGGAAAGGTGATGGTCAGGAGGGCAGTGCTGAGTTGGAGGCTTGGGATAGGGATAATGTGGGAGGAGGGAAATTGAGGAAACTGGTGAAATCCAATTGATCCAATGTGGTTGTAGGGTCCCAAGGCGGAATATGAGGTGTTCTTCCTCCTGATGTCAGGTGGTAAGGGTTTGGTGATGGAGGAGGCCCAGGACGTGCATGTCCTTGATGGAGTGGGAGTGGGAATTGAAATGTTCAGCCATGGGACTGTGGGGTTGGTTAGTGTGGGTGTCCCAAAGATGTTCTCTGAAATGATCCGCAAGTTGGTGTCCTGTCTCCCTGATGTAGAGGAGACCACATCGGTTGCAATGGATACAGGAGATGACATTGGTAGAGGTATAGGTACATTTCTGTTGGATGTGGAAGGATCCTTTGGGGCCTTGGACAGAGGTGAGGGGGGTTGGGGAGGTGTGGGTGCAGGTTCTGCAAATCCTGCAGTGGCAGGGGAAGGTGCTAGGAGAGGATGATGGGCTGATTGGGGGCATGGACCTGACGAGGGAGTCACCGAAGGAATGGTCTCTCCGAAACGCTGATAGAGGAGGGGAGGGAAATGTATCTCTGGAGATGGGGTCTATTTGTAGGTGGAGGTAATGGCGGAGGATGATGCACTGTATGTGGAGGTTGGTGGTGTGTCTGGTGGTGGAGTCCGTTTGTAAGTGATGAAAGTGGCGGAGGATGCTCTGGTGGAGAGGTCCTATGACACGATTGGATATATATCTCTATGATATGATTGGATTCAGTCTTTTGGTAAATGGGAACACAGAGCAAGAAGACCATGTTAGTCTCACCACCCTGACAAACGTATCTTTAAGATAGGAAATAAATAATATTGGCAAAGGCTGCTCAGTAAACGTGTTTCCTTAAAATCATAGAGTCATACCAGTACAGAAGAGGCCCACCTGCCTGTAGAGTCTGACTGACAATAACCATCCGAAAGTGGAGAGGTAGGAAGATTGAGAATTAAAGAGCAGGAATTCCAGAGCTCGGAGCCTCGGAAACTGAAGCCATGGCTAGGTGAAGAAATTGGGAGGCACTTGCCAGAATCACTGAAATGCTTGTGCTTGAAGCAGATTGCCCTTTGCCCTGTCAGGAACACTGCAAAAGTCAGCCAAGAGAGGCCAGGAGAGCACACACAGGCTCCTAGTAACCACTTTATCCTCAATTTGCACCCAGTGAAGAGGTCATTGCCAGAAGGCGAATCGGGTGATAATTGGCTTGGCACTAGTGATTTACAAATGGTCACCCTTTCACAGACTGGTTGAACTTGAAATAATGAATAGTCATACCTCCAGATTTCATCGTGAAGAGACACAGTCAGCAAGCAAGGCTGTTCAATTTCACAGTTGAAACTTTATTGCTGGAACAGCACAGCAGGTCAGGCAGCATCCAGGGAACAGGAGATTCGACGTTTCGGGCACAGGCCCTTCTTCAGGAATGAGCAGAGAGTGTTCAGCAGGAGAAGATAAAAGGTAGGGAGGAGGGACTTGGAGGAGGGGCGTTGGAAATGTGATAGGTGGAAAGAGGTCAAGGTGAGGGTGATAGGTCGGAGTAGGATGGAGGCGGAGAGGTCAAGAAGAAGACTGCAGGTCAGGAAGGCGGTGCCGGGCTGGAGGGATTCGGCTGAGACAAGGTGGGGGGAGGGGGGATGAAGAAACTGGTGAAGTCCAAGTTCATCCCCTGTGGTTGGAGGGTTCCCAGTTGGAAGATAAGACGCTCCTCCTCCGACCGTCGCGTTGTTGTGGTTTGGCGGTGGATGAGTCCAATGACCTGCATATCCTCGGTGGAGTGGGAGGGGGAGTTGAAATGCTGTGCTACAGGGTGGTTGGGTTGGTTCGTCCGGGTGGCCCAGAGGTGCTCTCTGAATCGCTCCGCAAGTAGGCGGCCTGTCTCCCCAATATAGAGGAGGCCACACCGGCTGTAGCGGATGCAGTAGATGATGTGGGTGGAGGTGCAGGTGAATCTGTGGCGGATATGGAAGTTTCCTTTGGGGCCTTGGAGAGAAGTGAGGGGGGAGGTGTGGGCGCAAGTGTTGCACCTCTTGCGGTTGCAAGGGAAGGTGCCGGGAGTGGAGGTTGGGTCGGTGGGGGGTGTGGATCTGACAAGGGAGTCGCGGAGGGAGTGGTCTCTACGGAAAGCTGATAGGGGAGGGGAGGGAAATATATCCTTGGTGCTGGGGTCTGTTTGGAGATGGCGGAAGTGACGGCGGATGATGCGCTGTACATGGAGATTGGTGGGGTGGTAGGTGGGGACCAGTGGGGTTCTGTCCTGGTGGCGGTTGGAGGGGCGGGGCTCAAGGGCGGAGGAGCGGGAAGTGGAGGAGATGCGGTGGAGGGCACCGTCGACCACGTCGGGGGGGAAATTGCGGTCCTTGAAGAAGGAGGCCATCTGTGTTGCACTTGCGCCCACACCTCCCCCCTCACTTCTCTCCAAGGCCCCAAAGGAAACTTCCATATCCGCCACAGATTCACCTGCACCTCCACCCACATCATCTACTGCATCCGCTACAGCCGGTGTGGCCTCCTCTATATTGGGGAACAGGCCGCCTACTTGCGGAGCGATTCAGAGAGCACCTCTGGGCCACCCGGACGAACCAACCCAACCACCCTGTAGCACAGCATTTCAACTCCCCCTCCCACTCCACCGAGGATATGCAGGTCATTGGACTCATCCACCGCCAAACCACAACAACGCGACGGTCGGAGGAGGAGCGTCTTATCTTCCAACTGGGAACCCTCCAACCACAGGGGATGAACTTGGACTTCACCAGTTTCTTCATCCCCCCTCCCCCCACCTTGTCTCAGCCGAATCCCTCCAGCCCGGCACCGCCTTCCTGACCTGCAGTCTTCTTCTTGACCTCTCCGCCTCCATCCTACTCCGACCTATCACCCTCACCTTGACCTCTTTCCACCTATCACATTTCCAACGCCCCTCCTCCAAGTCCCTCCTCCCTACCTTTTATCTTCTCCTGCTGAACACTCTCTGCTCATTCCTGAAGAAGGGCCTGTGCCCGAAACGTCGAATCTCCTGTTCCCTGGATGCTGCCTGACCTGCTGTGCTGTTCCAGCAATAAAGTTTCAACTTTGATCTCCAGCATCTGCAGACCTCACTTTCTCCTGTTCAATTTCACACATGATTTGGAGATGCCGGTGTTGGACTGGGGTGTACAAATTTAAAAATCACACAACACCAGGTTATAGTCCAATAGGTTTAATTGGAAGCACACTAGCTTTCGGAGCAACGCTCCTTCATCAGGTGATAGTGGAGGACTCAATCATAACACAGAATTTATAGCAAAAATTTACAGTGTGATGTAACTGAAATTATACATTGAAAAATTGATTGTCTGTTAAGCCTTTCATCTGTTAGAATACAGTGATAGTTTTGCTTCTTTCATGTGTAAATCACAAAACCTTTTTTTTAAAGTTGCATTCTCGGGTTAGCTGTTAACAATGGTGATAGCAAGATAATATGTTGAAGGTGTTGGCCCCCTGTGTTCTCTGTCTATGCCATGTCGTTTAGACTGATTCTAATCTAAAAAGTGAGGTAACAGAGTTTTACATAAATTCATGCAGTTTTTGAGCTCAGAGTTCTACATGAATGCATGCAGTTTTTGAGCAAACTACAATGTAACTCTGCAAGTACAAATTCACCCCACAAAATATATGTGTGCATGTGGATCTTTGTCTGTCTGTGTGTGTGTCTATCTGGGGTGGAGGTTGTTCGTGTGAGAAAGTGTGTGTGTGTGTGTAGTGAGTGCAGAGTGTCTTAAGTCTGTGAGGGGGTGCATATGTGAGTGTGGGAGTGTGTGTGTCTATAAGGGTGTGTGTGGGTGTCTGTGTGCGCGTCTGTGTGTACCTGTGTCCATGTGTATGTGAGAATTTCACACAGTTCACATTGTTTGGGCACAGCCCTTTGACAGTCATGGCCCCAAGGCTTTTCCATCTAATCCTCTGAGTATCAGAGCAGCAACTCAGCACGAAAATAACAACGGCAAGCAGCTACCAGCTCGTGTGCTTCGCATGGCCAATGAGTTAATGAAGGAATGTTTGACGCAGTGATGTTCTGCCTCATTAGTCTCTCTGCTTCAAATGTGCAAGTGAAATTCATTTCTACCCAGTTCAGAATGACAGGTGACTGGAAGGTGGAACTAACTCCATCAGTTCATGTAGAATTAAATTGTTCTAAGAGTTCGGAATGCAACATATTCCATCGATGCATTAAATGTGGTAACTCAGGCCATCAGCAGCTGAATCTGGATGTACGTACATGCAATTATTTTTATTGTACATCACATTGTTGCCATCTACAGCTATCCTCAAGACTATGAACAAAGAACAAAGAACATTACAGCACAGGAACAGGCCCTTCGGCCCTCCAGGCCTGCACTGATCCAGATCCTTGATCTAAACCTGTCACCTATTTTCTAAGGATCTCCATCCCTCTGCTCCCTGCCCATTCATGTATCTGTCTAGATACATCTTAAATGATGCAATGTGCCTGTCTCTACCACCTCCTATGGCAATGCATTCCAGGCACTCACCACCCTCTGCGTAAAGAACTTTCCTTGCATATCTCCCCTAATCTTTTCCCCTCTCACTTTGAACTTGTGACCCCTAGTAATTGAGTCCCCCACTCTGGGAAAAAGCTTCTTCCTATCCATCCTGTCTATACCTCTCATGATTTTGTATACCTCAATCAAGCCTCCCCTCAACCTCTGTCTTTCTACTGAAAATAATCCTGTTCATAGCTAGCACCCTCCATACCAGGCAACCTCCTCTTGGTGAACCTCCTCTGCTCCATCTCCAAAGCACCCACATCGTTAGTAATATGACCAGAACTGTACGCAGTATTCCAAATGTGGTTGAACCAAAGTCTAATAAAACTGTAACATGACCTGCCAACACTTGTACTCAACCCTGTCCGATGAAGGAAAGCATGCCATATTCCTTCTTGACCACTCTATTGACCCACATTGCCACCTTCAGGGAACAATGGACCTGAACACCGAGATCTCCCTGTACATCAATTTTCCCCAGGGCTTTTCCATTTACTATACAGTTCACTTTTGAATTGGATCTTCCAAAATGCATCACCTCACATTTGCCCAGATTGAACTCCATCTTCCATTTCTCTGCCTAACTCTCCAATCTATCTATATTCTACTGCACTATCTGACAGTCCCCATCAGTCTGTACTTCTCCATCAATCGTAGCATCATCTGCAAACTTGCTAATCCGACCACCTATACCTTCCTCCAAATCATTCACATATATCACGATCAACAGTGGTCCCAACACAGATCCCTGTGGAACAGTTCTCCATTTTGAGAAACTTTCTTGCACTACTATTCCCTGTCTCCTGTTGCCCAGCCAGTTCTCTAGCCATCTAGCTAGTACACCCTGGACCCCGTGCGACTTCACTTTCTCCATCAGCCTACCACAGGGAACCTTACTGAAGTCCATGTATATGACATCTAAAGCCCTCCCGTCATCAATCAACTTTGTCACTTCCTCAAAGAATTCTATTCAATTGGTAAGACGTGACCTTCCTTGCACAAAACTATGTTGCCTACCACTGATAAGCCAAGCTTCTTCCAAATGGGAACAGAACCCATCCCTCAGTATCTTCGCCTGAAGCTTCCTTACCACTGACTTAAAATCATAGAGTCAGTCATACAGCAGGGGAACAGACCCTTCAGTCCAACCAGTCCATGCTGACCATAATCCCAAACTAAACTAGGCTCATATCCCTCCAAACATTCATGCATTTATCTAAACGCGTTTTAAATGTTGTAACTGTACCCATATACACCACTTCCTCTGGAAGCTCATTAGATACACAAACCACTGTCTGTGTAAAATAAATTGCCCCTCGTGTCTTTTTTAAAATCTTTCTCCTCTCACCTTAAAAATATGCCCCTTAGTCTTGAAATATCCAACCCCAGGAAAAATATACCTTCCATTCACCTTATCTATACCCCTCATGATTTTAGCGTCATTTAAGATGTATCTGGACAGATACATGAATGGGCAGGGAGCAGAGGGATACAGATCTGACTTCAGGCTCACTGATCTATAATTACCTGGATTAGCCCTGCTACCCTTTTTAGACAAGGTGACAACATTAGCAATTCTCCAGTCCTCTGGGACCTCACCCACGTTCAAGGATGCTGCAAAGATATCTGTTACGGCCCTACTTTTTCCTCTCTTGCTTTCCTTAGTAACCTGGGATAGATCCCATTCGGATCTGGGGACTGGTCCAGCTTAATGCCTTTTAGTCTACCCAATAATTCCTCCCTCCCTATGCTGAATATCTATCCCTAACCTCAACATCCATCATGTCCCTCTCCTCGGTGAATACAGATGCAAAATACTCATTAAGAGTATCATCGATTTTCTCTGACTCCACGCATAACTTTCCTCCTTTGTCCTTGAGTGGACCAATGCTTTCTCTAGTTACCCTCTTGCTCCTTATATATGAATAAAAGGCTTTGTGGTTTTCCTTAACCCTGTTTGCTAAAGATATTTTATGATTCCTTTTAGCCCTCCGGCAGAGCCATAAAGTCATTGAGATATGCAACACGGAATCAAACCCTTCGGTCCACCTTGTCCATGCCAATCGGATATCCAAACTTAACCTAGTCGTATTTGCCACCACTTGGCCCATATCTCTCCAATTCCTTGCTATTCATGTACACATCCAAATGACTTTTAAATAATTCCTCATTTCAGATCAGTCCTATTTTCCTGATATTCTTCCAAAGCTTTGTCAGTTTTTAGTCACCTCGAAAAGGTTATGTTTCCTTTTTCCTCTTAGCTAGTCTCACAATTTCACCTCTCATCAATGGTTCCCTAATCTTGCTATTTCTATCCCACATTTTCACAGGAATATGTCTGTCCTGCACTCTAATCAATTGCTCTTTAGAAGTCTCCCAGATATCAAATGAGGATTTACCTTCAAAAAGCTGTTCCCAATCCACATTCCCCACCTCCTACTTAATTTTGTTATTGTTAGCCATCCCCCACTTTAGCACTCTTCCTTTAGGACCACTCTCGTCTTTGTATATGAGTATTCTAAAACCTACGGAACTGTGATTGCGATTTCCAAAGTAATCCTCTCCTGAAACTTCAACCACCTGGCCGGGCTCATTCCCCAACACCAGGTCCAGTATGGCCCCTTCCCAAGTTGGACTATTTACATACTGCTCTATAAAAACCATCCTGGATGCTCCTTACAAATTCTGTACCATCTAGACCTCTAGCATATGATTAAGGTGAAGTTACCATAGTGTCACCAGATCACAGTCCTGTTCTGTTAGAGAGACAGAGAGATGATTGGTGATGGTTTAACCTGAGGGTCACAATGCCTCAGGTAAGGGGAGAAATTGAGAAGGAAAATCCTTCATGGTGACCACAGCCATTATGGGAATTGAACCAATGCTATTGGCATCACTATCTATTAGGTCTCCAAATAAACTGAAACAGTAAATTATCACTGAATTCCCTGGCCTACCATCAATCTGCATACCCCCATGAGCTCACACCAACTCCAAACATACTGCCTAGTTCATCTATTATCTCCAAACCTACAACAGCAGTGACGTAGATAGGTTTATTTCAATCTCAATATAACCTTGCCATTAATCCCAGAATTGTAATCTCTTCCATCCCACACCACATTCTCCTGTGGTTTTTGCCCATTCCTCAGGACCATTATGCATGACAATACAATAGAGTCAAGATACTGTATGGCAGACAGGGCTTTAACTCAGTTTGTGCATTACCAGGAGACTGTGATTCATTTACAGTGACCTGAAGAGCAACTTGTTCCATATAAAGGGTGGTTCGCATGTGGACTTAACACCAAAAGGAAGTGGTAGATGTTGGTACAGTACAACATTGAAAAGACATTTGGACAGGTACATGAGTAGGAAAGGCCCAGAGGGATATGGGCCAAATGCAGGAAAATGGGGTTAGTTTAGTCCGGGAGACCTGGCTAGCATAGACGAGCTAGACCAAAGGGTCCATTTCAGTGTTGTATAGCTCTCTGCAATAACAAGTTATGGAGTAATGTGACACCCAAGAGCTGTTTGGAACATGTAGAGAGAGCCATACAGAACAAAAAGAGATCCCCACTCTCAAGATCCTTCATCAGGAGTAATGGCCAACTCATAACTGAATTATGAGCTTGCTTTCATTAATACTTCTTAGTACTTTTTGTTATTTATATAAATGATTTGGATGCGAACACAGAACGTATAGTTAGTAAATTTGCAGATGACACCAAAATTGGAGATGTCGTGGACAGCGAAGGTTACCTCAGATTACAACAGGATCTTGATCAGATGGGTAAATGGACTGAGGCATGGCAGATGAAGTTTATTTTAGATAAATGTGAGGTGCTGCAATTTGAATTAGAATTGGAATTCCTATCCTGCAGAATTAGGCCCTTCTGCCCAACAAGTCCACACCAGCCCTTTGAAGAGTATCCCACTCAAACCCATTACTCTACATTTCCCCTGACCTAACCTAAACATCCCTGAACACGATGGACAATTTATCCTGGCCAATTCCCCCCAATCTTCATATCCTTGGACACTGCAGACAATTTAGCATGGCGTGGGGGCACGGTGGTACAGTGGTTAGCACTGCTGCCTCACAGTGCCAGAGACCCGTTCAATTCCCGCCTCAGGCAACTGTCTGTGTGGAGTTTGCATATTCTCCCCGTGTCTGCATGCGTTTGCTCTAGTTTACTCCCACAGTCCAAAAATGTGCAGATTGGGTGAATTGGCTGTATTAAATTGCCCGTAGTGTTAGGTGAAGGGGTAAATGTAGGGGAATGGGTCTGGGTGGGTTGCTCTTCGGAGGGTCGGTGTGGACTTGTTGGGCCGAAGGGCCTGTTTCCATGCTGTAAGTAATCTAATTCACCTAGCCTGCGCTGGGACTGGGACTGTTTTCCCTGGAGCATCTGAGGCTGAGGGATGACCTTATGGAGGTATATAAGATCATGAGGGGCATAGATTTGTACATCTCTATGACTCTGTGACCTAAAACTGGATTGAAGTAATCAACCATTTACTCTAAGATGTGGCATTCAATATTTTTCACTGTCACTGGCCATTTACCCTCTTAGCAATGGGTAGCACTGCTGCCTCACAGCGCCAGGGACACAGGTTCAATTCTAGCCTCAGGCGACTGTCTGTGTGGAGTTTGCACGTTCTCCCCATGTCTGCGTGGGTTTCCTCCCACAAAGTCCAAACATGCGTGGGCTAGGTGGATTGGCCATGCTAAATTGCCTGTAGTGTCCAAGGATATGAAGATTGGGGAAATGCAGGGTTACAGGGTAGGGGGGGTGGGAGTTGAGTCTGGGTGGGATGCTCTACAGAGAGACAGTGTGGACTATTGGGCTGAATGCTCTGTTTCTACAGTGTAGGGATTCTATGATTATATTCCCTCACTCTCAGTTGTTCCACACTTGCTTACTCCCTCACTTGCCAAGCCGCCTCTGTTCCTTAACAGGTCAGTTCTGCAGGTGGTTCATTACGAACCCAGTAAATGAACTGGCGGCACGGTGGCACAGTGGTTAGCACTGCTGCCTCACAGCGCCTGAGACCCGGGTTCAATTCCCGACTCAGGCGACTGACTGTGTGGAGTTTGCACGTTCTCCCCGTGTCTGCGTGGGTTTCCTCCGGGTGCTCCGGTTTCCTCCCACAGTCCAAAGATGTGCAGGTTAGGTGAATTGGCCATGCTAAATTGCCCTTAGTGTTAGGTAATAAAGGGGTAAATGTAGGGGTATGGGTGGGTTGCGCTTCGGAGGGTCGGTGTGGACTTGTTGGGCCGAAGGGCCTGTTTCCACACTGTAAGTAATCTAATCTAATCTAATCTAATCTAAAACTACACTCTCCCCTACCCCCACCCCACTTTGTCATAGCCACACTGACAGACACAAGAAGAGGAGCAAGAGACAGCAGCACAATTCGGAATTCTGTCAAACTGAACCCCTCCTGTAAAATGTAATGAACTCCACACAGTTTTGAATGTATTTTTTGTGCAGTGAAGATGGGGAGGCTCCAGTAACATCTGAAAGGATAACAATCTTAATGAAAAGCCACTCTGCCAATTGTTCACTCTTGTGAAATGGTTGATAATTCAAAGCAAGGATCAGTATCAATCCATCAGCAGTCAACCCTAGGCCAGATGAACAGATCCTGATCCACAAGTGGGGAAAAACAATTAATTCAATTACTTCCCAATTATCCAGAAGTCTTTACTCAATTGAATCAGGCACTTTTAAAATTAGAGAATAGAATGTGAACAAGTCTCACGATCTTCAGCTATGTGGTTTCTCAATATGGCTCCAGTTAACAATGTTGCAATTATTAACTTTGTGTGTGAGCCAATTACAGCACAAGCTCAATGCAAAGTGCTGCTTTATCTGACCAATGACAAAAGGTGCACACAGCTTATAAGTGCAAATTGTGCATTAAACAGTGCCTTTCCATACTTGCTTGTCCGCTGAAAAGAGCAGATAGGATGTCAATTTATTATGCCGTCCAACTGACCATATCGCTGATAATGCAGCTCTCGCTCAGTATTGCCCTACAGGCTCAGCATGCATGAAGTTTTTAAATCTCTGGAATATAAAGTGGAGCATAAACGTTTGAGTCAGGGACTTGAGTGTTAGCCAAGTTCTGATGAGTTTTGAGTGCAGTACAGTCAGGAATTGCAGGGAGGAAAACAGCTAGCAATACTTCAGCCTATGGGTGATTTACTTCTTTAGTGTAAATGTCAGCTTAATCTGCAATTGTGCATACTATAAAGGATCCATTAATATTCTACATAAAAGATCCTGACCTCCAAGTTAGACTGCAGCATTGTATTCTTCATTCATTCTCAGGATGTGGGCATCACTGGTAGGGTTGGATTTATTATCATTCCTTAGTCATAGAATCATACACCACGGAAACAGACCCTTCGGCCCAACTTGTCCATGCTGACCAGATTTCCTTAACTGAACTAGTCCCATTTGCCTACATTTGGCACATATTCCTGTAAGCCTGCCTTATCCATGTACCTGACAAAATGTCCTTGAAGTGCTGTAAATTTTACTCGCCTCTGCTACCTCTCCTGGCAGCTCATTCCATACGTGCACCAATGTGTAAAAATATTGCCCCTCAGGCACCTTTAAATCTTTCAGCTCCCACCGTAACTCTATGACCTCTAATTTTGGACTTCCCCATCCTGGGGAAAAGTCCTTGACTGTTCACCTTATCTATGCCCCTCATGATTTTATAAACCTCTTTAAGGTCACCCTTCAGTTTCTGATGCTCCAGGGAAAAATGTCCCAGCCTATCCAGTCCCTCCTTATATCTCAAACCCTCCAGTCTCAGTAACGTCCTTGTAAATCTTTTTTCCACCCTCTCCAGTTTAATCACATCCTTGCTATAGCAGGGTGACCAGTATTATATGCAGTATGCCAAACGTAGCCTCACTTCCCTCCAAATGTCTTGTCCAGCCATAACATGACATCTCAACTTCTGTACTCAATTCTCTGATCAATGTAGGCAATAAACTCCATTGGCCATTCCTTGGCCCACTGGTCCAGTTGATCAAGATCCCGTTGTATTCTTAGATAACCTTTTTCACTGTCCACTATACCACTAATTTTGGTGTCATCCAAAAACTTACCAGCCATGCCTCCTACATGCTCGTCCAAAGATCTCTATAAATGACAACAGTGGACCAAACACTGATCCTTGCGGCATACCGCTGGTCACTGGCCTCTAGTCTGAACAACAAACTTCCACCACCATCCATTGTCTCCTACAATCAAGCCAATTTTGTATCCAATTGGCTAGCTTTTCCTGGATACCATGTGATTTAACCTTACTAACTAGTTGTTGTGGTTCTGTTCGCCGAGCTGGGAATTTGTGTTGCCGACGTTTCGTCCCCTGTCTAGGTGACATCCTCAGCGCTTGGGAGCCTCCTGTGAAGTGTTTCTGTGATCTTTCCTCCGGCATTTATAGTGGTTTGAATCTGCCTCTTCCGGTTGTCAGTTCCAGCTGTCCATTGCAGTGGCCAGTATATTGGGTCCAGGTCGATGTGCTTATTGATTGAATCTGTGGATGAGAGCCATGCCTCTAGGAATTCCCTGAACAGCCAGGGAATTCCTAGAGGCATGGCACTCATCCACAGATTCAATTAATAAGCACATCGACCTGGACCCAATATACTGGCCACTGCAATGGACAGCTGGAACTGACAACCGGAAGAGGCAGATTCAAACCACTATAAATGCCGGAGGAAAGATCACAGAAACACTTCACAGGAGGCTCCCAAGCGCTGAGGATGTCACCTAGACAGGGGACGAAACGTCTGCAACACAAATTCCCAGCTCGGCGAACAGAACCATAACAACGAGCACCCGAACTACAAATCTTTTCTATTATGCTGAACCTTGTCGAAGGCCTTGCTAAAGTCCATGTAGACACTATCTATTGCTCTGTCTTCATCTATCTTCTTGGCCACCTCTTCAAAAAAAAACTCAGTCAAGTTTGTGAAACACAATTTCACATGCATACAGCCATGTTGACTATGCATAATGAATCTTGCCTTTCCAAACACATGCAAATCCTGGCTCTCAGAATTCCCTCCAACAACTTACCCACAACTGCGATCAGGCTCACTTGTCTGTACTTCCTTGGCTTTTCCTTGCAGCCTTTCTTATATAATGGCACATACGTAGCCACCTCCAGTCTTCTGGCACCTCACCTGTGGCTGTCAATGATACAAATATCTCTGCTAAGGGCCCCGCAATTTCTTCCTTAGCTTCTCACAATGTCCTGGAATACACTTGATTAAGTCCAGGCGATGTAACTACCTTTATGCATTTTAAGACCTCCAGCACCCCCTCTACTGTAATGTGGACTCTTTCCAAGACTTTACTATCTATTTCTGAGTTCCCTCGCTTCCATGTCTTTCTCCACAGTAAATACGGATGTGAAATATTCATTTAAAATCTCACCCATCTCCAATGGAGCCATGCATTGATGGCCTCATTGATGGGGGGTCTATTCTCTCCCTAGTTATTATTTTGCCCTTAACATACTTGTAAAATCTCTTTTGGATTCTCCTTAACCTTCTCTGCCAAAGCTATCTTATGTTCTCATTTTGCCTTCCTGATTTGTCTCCCAAGTGTACTCCTACTTCCCAATACTCCTCAAGGGATTCACTTATCCCAGCTGTCTGTACCTGACATGTGCCCCTTGTTTTTGATCAGATCCTTAATATCTCTCGTCATCCATTGTTTCTTACTCCTGTCAGTCTTGCCCTTTATACTAAGAGGAACTTGCTGTCCTGGAGCTCTTGTTATCTCACTTTTGAAAGCTTTCCCACTTGCCAGACATCCCTTTACCTGTGAACAGCCTCCCCCAATCAGCTTTTGAAAGTTCCTGTCTAATGTCATCAAAATTGGCCTTGCCCCAAGTTAGAACTTTAATTTCTGGACCAGGTCCATCCTTTTCCATAAAGATATTAAAAATAATAGAATTATGGTCACGGGTCCCAAAGTGCTCCCCCACTCTCACCTCAGTCGCTTGCCCTGTCTTAATCCCCAAGAGGAGGTCGGGTTTTCCCTTTTCTCGCACGGCTATCTGCATATTGACTGAAAATATTTTCTTAAACACACTTAAAAATCTCCCCATCCAAGCCCTTAACACAATAGCAGTCCCAGTCTATGTTTGGAAAGTTAGAATCCCCTACTATTATAATTCTATCATTCTTACAGCTATCTGCGATCACCATACATATTTGCTCCTCAATTTCCTGCTGACTACTGAGGTGGTGGGGGGGGCATCATAGAACAATGCAATCAAAGTGATCACTCCCTTATTATTTCACACTTTCACCCATTTGACTTCACTGGATGATTCCCCAGGAATATTCTAAGTACGACTGTGACTTTTTCCCTAATCAAAAATGCCACTCCCCTCCTCTCTTGCCTCTCCTTCTATCCTTCCAAGAGAATCTGTACCACAGAACATTGAGCTGCCAGGCCTGTCTCTCTCTCTCTCTCAGCTGTGTTTCTGTAATAGCTATGATATACCAAACCCATGTTTCTCTCCATGCCCTGAGTTCATCTGCCTTACCTCACAGGCCTCCTACACTGAACTAAATGCAGTTTAATTTGTCAGTTTTCCTTCAATCTCTGCTGAGCTCTTTTGTCTACCTTGTCTATTTGACTTGCCCTCTTTAACTTCTGTATCAGCCTTAACCTTCTCTCCTGTCTCACTCCTGCTTAGGATCCCACCTTAGGTTTGCTGGGGAGAGCTTGGACACCACATTCATGAGCTGCTTCAGTCCACGTGGTGACGGTACTCCCACAATGCTGTTAGACAGAAAATGACAGGATTTTGACCTAGTGACAATGACAAACGTTAAAATACTGTGTGGTTTGGAGGGAAGCCCTTGAGGTAATTGTCCCTGGTCCTTTAAGGTCAAGGAGATTCATTTTCACATAACTGCTTCTTCTTTCTCTTTTCTAATATCCAGTTTGGCTATTTTGTAGGAACTACAATGTGATTTATGCTACAACCATGGTATTTTCCCTCTGCACCCAGCTCACATTTATTTCACAGAAGTAATGCAAAAAGATTTTGATGCTTTAAGCAGTCAGTTTGGTGGCATTTGATTTAGATAATTGTGGTTTCAAATCCCATTCCTGGTGTTCTAGCCAATACTCATGCACCAGCCAGTATCTCCAAAGCAGATCCTCCAGTCATATGGTCTGTGGGATCTTACTGGGTACAATTTGGCTTCTGCGTTTTTCTCAACAGTGACTCCACCTCAAAAATACTTGAGTGGCTGTAAAGTATTTTGGGACATTCAGAAGTTGTGCTTTATAGATACACATTCCTTCTTTCTCTGTTTGATTTAGCCCCAATGCCTTTTGAATTGTCCTCTATCTGCTAGGATTTCCTCAAAAAGATCAGAACAATTGGTGAACGCATTTTAAAGGTATTTGAAATACCGTCAAGTTGTATTTACATATGTTCAGCCTCATATGATAGATCTCTGACGGTTAGATCCCAGATTCAGTAATAGTTGCAACTAGTGATCTCCCAGCTCTTAGCCAGCTCTATCCCACCACCCGAAGTCAGAAAAACAAAAGCAAGAGAGCTGAAATTGGGAAGGCAGCTTTTTTGGGCTTAGTGTAGACAGGATATTCCTGGGGGGATCATCAGTGAGGCCACATGGGTAAAAGTGAGAGATGAGTGAGGGGTGATCACTTTGATGGGATTATATTATAGGCACCACCCCACCCCACCCCTCCCCATCCCTCCCCCCCAATAGTCAGCAGGAAATTGAGGCGCAAATATGTAGAGAGATTGCAGATAGCTGTAGGAATAATCAGGTTTTAATAGTAAAGGACTTTAACTTTCCAAATATAGACTGGGACTGTCATAGTATTATGGGTTTGGAAGGTGAGAAATGTGTTTAAGAAAACTTTCTCAATCAATATGTTTTCCTTCAAAGCTACCTGAATGGCCAAGAACTCTCCAGTCATTGTGTGAGTGACAGGAGAAGGCTGCAAAGCTGATGTGCAATAAGCACAGACCACAGCCAGGTCGGATCAGCGTCCACAATACAATTCTTATTGAACATGTAGCAGTGGCAGGAAAGCCACTCTCCTGTAGAAAGGGAACAAGCCAAGATACAGGTTCATCAGAAACTATTTTGTGAGCGAGCAATATTTTGTGTCCATCAATACATCAAGGGGGAAGTTCTTTTGTGGAATTTGCTCTGATTGGGCTAAGGGATGCCATGGATGTAAAAGACAATTTAACATCAGGCAGCCGACACCAGGTTGGTGAATCTCCCTTCATTCCACACAGCTTCCCCTTCAGATCCCACATTAATCCTTTTTGCAAACGTTTGCCAACTCAGTGGCAGCTTTGTTTCTGTGAATCTGTGTCCACAGGGACCAAGACTGTCTGAATTCATTGCATTCAGGCAGAACACACACCACATAGCAAGTGCCTTGACAATATTTGATTCCAGATTTTCATAGCAAGCAGCCATTCAATAACCCAGTGAACCAGCCTGAAATGGAGCCTGAATTCAGAAATAGACTGGAGCAAAATGAGAATAAGTTTAACTGATTGATTTGAGAATCAAGTCGTAGCAGAAGGTATAGAGTGGAAAGACAGCAACATCAGCAAAACATGAACAAGAACATCACTTTGTACAATTCATTTGTTTTAAACCTTACAATGGAAACAAGCATTATAAATTAATTAGCTTGCATAACTAGAAGACTGAGCATAGTTAATGATCTTGCAAACACCATTAAAGAGGCAAAGGAAACATATTTACACAGCTCCTTGGGTTTTGAAGCCAGTTGAGTACTTTTGAATTGCAAATGCTTTTGTAATGAAGGAATCTACGCCCCACTCCCCTCAGACACCTTCCAGCGTTTGTACTACCAGAGCACTGGCCATTCTTTGCAAGCATTTGGATCAACATTACCTAATCAGTTTGCAGGAGTCATTTCAAAATCTGTGCTGCTGACCTGGCTACATTAGATATTGAATCAATTGATAAATAACTCAGTTTGAAGTGAGATAGAGCCATAGAGTCACAGAGATGTACAACCTGAAAACAGACCCTTTGGTCCAACTTGTTCATGCCAACCAGATATCCTAAAATTATCTATTCCCATTTGGCAGCATATGGCCCATCAGCTTCTAAACCCTTCCTATTCATAGCCCCATCTATATGCCTTTTAAATGATATAATTGTACCCACCTCCACCACTTCCGCTGGCAGCTCATTCCATACATGTACCATCCTTTGAGTTGCTCCTTAGGTCCCTTTGAAATCTTTCCCCTCTCACCTTAAACCCACACTGTTTAGTTTTGAACTCGCCCACCCCAGGGAAGATTTACCTATTTACCCTATCCATACCCCTCATGATTTTAAAACCTTTACAAGGTCATCCCTCAGCCTCTGACATTCCAGGGCAAATAGCCACAATTTGTTCAGCCTCTCGATAGAGATCAAACACTCCAACCCTGGCAACATCCTTGTAAATCTTTTCTGAACCCTTTCTAGTTTCACAACATCTTTTCTATAGCAGGGAGATCAGAATTGCACACAATATTCCAAAAGTGGCCTATTTAATGCCACAATATGATCACCCAACTCTTATACTCAATGCAGTGACCAATAAAGGCAAGCAAATCAAGTGCCTTCTTCAATATCCTATCTGCCTGCGACTCCACTTTCAAGGAACTATGAACCTGCACTCCAAGGTCTCTTTGTTCAGCAATATTCTCCAGGACCTTACCATTAAGTGTCTAAGTCCTGCACCTATTTGCCTTTCCAAAATGCAGCACCTCACATTTATCTAAATTAAATTCCATCTGTCACTCCTTGGCCTATTGGCCTATCTGATTAAGATCCTGCTGTACTCTGAGGTAACCTTCTTTGCTGTCTACCACATCTCCAATTTGGTGTCATCTGCAAACTTACCAATTGTACCTATGTTCACATCCAAATCATTTATACAAATGACAAAACGTAGTGGACCCAGCACCGATTCTTGTGGCACTCTGCTGGTCACAGGCCTCCAGACTGAAAAGCAACCCTCCACCACCACCTTCTGTCTTCTACCTTCAAACTAGTTCTGTACCCAAATGGCTAGTTCTCCTTGTATTCCATGTGATCTAACCAGGCTACCACAAGGAACCCAGTCGAATGCTTTACTGAAGTCCATATTGATGCTGCAAGTTGAAGTCTGAATCCTGAGATCTAAATGCCCTGACCTCAGCTGATGCCTTAATGAAGTGCTGTGGATATGAAAGAAAAGATTATATTTATATGTATGACTACAGCATGTGACAAAGCACTTTACTGTCAATGAAATGAAGTCACTGTTTTACTATAGTAAAATCCCACAAACAGAAAGGAGATAGGAACTAACATTGAGGGGTAAATATTGGATGAGGCAGCAAAGGAAAATCCTCCATTCTTGGGCCCAATGATCACGTGTTGAAAGGATTTCTTCAAATTACCTTGGCTCTGCAAGTATAGGCATGGCCTTGTTTAACATCTCACCGAAAAGCACCATTGACAATGGAGCAGTCCTTTGTACTGCACAGCCGAGATAATCATTGAATCCCTAAAATGCGGAAACAGATCATCCAGTCTACACCGACCCTCCAAAGAGCATCCTACCCAGATCCAGCCACTCACCCTATCCTATCCCCATAATCCCACATTTCCCATGGCTAATCCACCTAACCTGCACATCTCTGGACTCACCCAGACATGGGGAGAACGTGTAAACTCTACACAGACAATGAGCCGAGGGTGGAATTGAACCTGAATCCCTAGCACCATAAAACAACTGTGCTAACCATTGGTCCACCATGCCGCCCAAAGTCCTAAATTCCAATGAATGGATTAAAATCACAGAAACGTAACAGCGCAGGAGGCCATTCAACCCATCATGTCCTTTATACATGCATCAATATTTACTGCCAATTTCTTGCTCTTTTCCTCCATTCCCTTGCACATTGATGCTCTTCAAATAATAAAAAGCCCTCTCGAATGCCTTCATGAAACCACATTGCCAGACAGTGTAGTCTAGACTACTCACAAAGTGGGAAAAGTTTTTTTTGTAGCATCACATTTGCAAACCCTTGGCCCTCAGGTTGGGGGAGGGAGTGTGCGCTGGCACTGAGCCACTGTTGCATCAATGGAGGTCTCACCCTCCAGGTTCAAGTCGAGAGTCCAGGAGCTGTCTGGAAAGGTCACACATACCCCTACTCCGAGTGTGGACACCGGGGTGTCCTGCACATCACAGTGTCCCTTGTGAACTGTGAACACGAAAAATAGCACTTAAAGGGGTCATTCACCTCACTGCTGCAATCGTAGTTCAGACACAACTGCACATCGTTTAAAATTATTACAAATAAAATGTTGTTTGTCGCACATAAATAAATACCTCACACCTCAAATTCCGGCTCACCCCCACCACTGTCTGGCAACAGAATGTAAGTATGTCCCTGTAATCTTGAGAAGTCAGTGCCTGACGGAAACCGCAATCCGCATAGACACACACAAATGGAAAACTGTGTGTGTGTGTGTGTGTGCTTTAACTATGCAGTCAACACATGGCAGAAACGAGGGGTATAAAAGGGGTAGGCAGGTATGCAAATCCAGAGTGAGAGAACGCAGCTCTCAACTCTCTGTCCATTTAGGAACGGTGTCCCCTCTCACTTTTCGATCAGATTAATGTTTCTGTTCACAAATAATGGGGGGGGGGGGGGGGTGTCCTTGACAGCACAACCGCCAGCGCCGATACAAAAGCAATTCAATTCAAATCCTCTCCCGCAGCCAAGGCGCTTGTTGCTGCCCAGTCCATTCAAAAACGGTTTATTTTGTTGAGAGAGAGAGAAATCCATGCTGCTCACCTTTTGTTACCGCAGAGCTGGGGAGGAGAGGGAGAGAGCTCGCTCGCTGCAGTCTGCCTGGATGTGAATCTCTCGGAGGGAGGGGGGTGAGGGGGTTGTGGGGGGGAGCAGGCAGATGTTGGAAGTGAAAAGGCAGCCGGACTGGGGAAGGAGGGGATTCTGTTCACGGCCGCCTGTGTCCGGGACCAGAGGCGGGGCTGCAGGGGGGTGTATTCTCCATCTCCAAGGCAGGAAAGGCGGGGTGGGGGGTGGTCTCAGAGACCCTCTCCCGGGCAAGCAATGAATGACTCTGGCTCAAGGTAACTGTCCAGCAAGAGTCAGCTGGTTACCATAGAGAGAGCTCAGAGCTGGAGTCAAAACAAAGAGGGAGAGCTCCCAGTCCATCCAACAGCTCCCCCAGCACAATCAGGGCCGGCAGCCCGCTCCCCCGACCCCACACAAGGAGAGCCTGTTCGCTCATGAACGTCCTTGAAAATTAAACAACCCGTTAAAGGGACAGCCCCTTTCAGCACCACCCACCCGCGGGTATCCTGCAGGCTGGGGGAGAAGAACCAGAGGGAAATAAAAACCCTTTTGCATCAATGATTTCAGGATCGCAACTTGTATTTCCGTAAGGTTTAACAAATGGATCACTGGAGTGTTATGGAACAACATCCGACAAGGGAGGGGGAGAAATGGGGAGGGAGGGAGGGAGTGAGGGGGTAATGAGGAAGGAGTGAGGGACAAATGAGGGTGGGGTGAGGGGAAAGGAGGAGGAAATGTGGTGGAAATGAGGAGCAAGTGGAGGCAGAAATGAGGAGGGGTGAGAGGGAAATGAGGAAGGGGTGAGGGGGAAATGGGAGGAGGGGGTGAGGGGGAGAGGAGGGGGTGAGGGGGAAATGAGGGGTGAGAGGGAAATGAGGAAGGGGTGAGGGGGAAATGAGGGGAGGAGGGGGTGAGGGGAAATGAGGAGGGGTGAGAGGGAAATGAGGAAGGGGTGAGAGGGAAATGAGGAAGGGGTGAGGGGGAAATGAGGGGGTGAGGGGGAAATGAGGAAGTGGTGAGGGGGAAATGAGGAGGGGTGAGAGGGAAATGAGGGAATGAGGGGGAAATGAGGAGGGGAAATGAGGCAGAAATGAGAAGGGGGCAAGGGGAAATGAGGAGGGGTGAGAGGGAAATGAGGAGGGAATGAGGGGGAAATGAGGCAGAAATGAGAAGGGGGCAAGGGGAAATGAGGAGGAGAAATGAGGATGGAATGGGGGAAAAATGAGGGAGTTAGGCAAAAGTAAGGGGAAATGAGGGAGAAATGAGGGGGTGAGGGGCAATTGAGGAGAGGGTGTGGGGGAAAGGATGAGGGGTTGAAGTGAGAAATATGGAGAGAGTTTGGGGGAAATGAGAAATGATTGGAGAAGTAAGGAGCGGGTGAGGGCAGAAAGGGAGCAGAGTGGGCGAGGGGGTAATGGGGGAAGGGGAGAAATGAGGATGAGCTGAAGGGGGAGGAATAGGGTATTGTTCAGAAGCTTAATTGGTCAAAGAGGTCAGTTTTAAGAAACACCTTTAAACAAAAGTAGAGTCTAGAGGAGTGGAGAGGTTTCGGGAGGGAACACCAGGGTTGAAGGCCTTGCCAGGTGTAACCATACCCTCCATTGGTGGGACTGCTCAAACAGCCAGAGAATGTCATGCTTTGCTTCATATCCATTGAGTATTGTCCTCACTCAGATAAGAAATGTGGCCACTAATTTTGGTCCATACACTAATCACATGTATATAACTTAGATATGTAACAAAGTACAGTTTAGTTAGCAAATCATAGAATCCCTACAGTGTGGAAGCAGGACATTCGGCCTATCAAAGCTATTCTGATCCTTCGAACAACAGCCTATCCCATCCCCATAACCCTGCACTTCCATAGCCAATCTATCTAACCTGCACATCTTTGGACTGTGGGAAGAAACTGGAGCACCTGGAGGAAACCCATGCAGACACGTGGAGAATGTGCAAATCCCACATAGACAGTTGTCTGAGGGTGGAACCACATCTAGGTCCCTGGCACCATGATGTAGCAGTGAGCCATCGTGCTTCCCCTAAAATAAAGAAGAAAGTATAAATATCCTCTAAGGAAAAGCTGTCTCTCCTGTTCTGGTATTAAGGAGTCTCTGTCAGAGCTACAATTGGTAAAACAGCCAGAATAAGACTGACGTTCCATTGGTTTTTCTGAGTTTAAAACCTGAACTTCAAATCTCGAATTGGTCAGCACAATAAAGCTATGGAATCGATAACAATCAGTTAGTGACTGGTATTGAGTATCTCATTGAGGACTGTCTTCAGACGGAATAAGTCATCCTTCAGCTGACTGATGCAATGCTGTTGGTCTTAGTTTTTAATTGGCTTCATTGAACTGCTTCAATCTGCCCTGAGCACAGACGACCAGTGACCCGCAGTCAATTAAAGTTTCTCAGTGTGTCCGGATTTGTTGTACTCCACAGAATTTAGACCAATTTCAAATGGATTTAAACACAATTTAAATAAATTACAGTAGCAGGAGTAGAAACAGAGAAGGGTCTGGCTTCAAGTAATGGCTGGTCACCACCGTTACAAGGTGATACATGATGAACGCAGGTAAATCTAGGCACTAAGCATGATGTTTTGAATGGCTCCTGAGCAGCACAGTTGGTGGAAAATATCTAATCTAACCTGGAGTCATGGTTAATATTGCGAGTGGGGATTGTTTGGCAGTAAATGTGAGAGATAGATGCAACTAACATTACAAATTCTGCAGTCATTTACATTGGTCTATTTTACTTTAGACTGCCTGGATTCCTCTGCTGCTCCTCCTGAGTTAATCAGGAATGTTACCCCTAGGTTTATGCTTCAACCTCCTCCAGCTTTCCTTTTCTGGAATGTCAGTAGGTTTATTTTAAACTTGTTATTTGTAATACTAAGAATTCCCATGAGGCACTCTGTGTGATTAACTCGTCTATCTGTTACTTGGTCTCTTAACTGAAGTGAAGCAGATGCTGCTGAGTCACAGAATGATCTTGTGAGGAAGGAAGCCACTCTGTCCATCAGACCAGTGCTATCTCCTTGATAGAGCTTTCAAACTTATTCCACTTTCCAAATCTTTACTCCACAATCTGTTCCCTTTAATTATCTATCCCATTCTTTTTCTGAAGTTATTAGGTAGTGGGTTCCAAACCAGTTCAGAAAAAAAATCCTCATTACTTTGTTAGATGCAAGAACATCAGCTGGCTTTTGCAAATTGTCAGCTTTGCAGAAAAAAATGTAGCTTAACTTAAATTATTTGGATTATTCAATAGTATTTCAGTTCAAGACACAGTTTAGCAAGAGTAAATTGTGGTACTGCTGTATGTACCATCAACAAGAGGTTTAGCACTAACTCACAAGGCTCCTCCTATAGCACTTTGCAAACCCTTGATTTCTACCAGCTAGGAGGACAAGGACAGCAGATGTATGGGGACACCACCACCTACAAGTTCCCATTCAAGTCATGGCTTCTTAAGAGGAGAGGAAGGAAAGTTTTGGTCAGAGGTATGATTTTAAGGCTCGCATTGGTAGTGGGAGAGAGGAGATCAACATGTACAGGATGTCAAAGGCAGGAGACATGAAGGTCAGGAGTTGGAGATACATTGAGAGAGACGGGTTTTTTGAATGTACTCATAACTAAGGAGATATCTTATACATTCAAATTGTTCCAGGATCAACATTGGAATAGATCAGTGAGGATAACTAATAGAAATCTAGGTGAGGACAGATCAAGTTTTTCAGCAATGACATGAATAGTTTGACATTCATAGAGGATAGAACGAGCATGTTGATGGAAATCGGAATCAATTCCCATTTGCTGATTATCCCAACTGATTTTTGGGTCTTGGGGAGAGGAATCTAAACCAGTGATTGGCAATGCCAGGCCTTGCACCATCTAGTACTTGATGTTCAATTCTGCAGTTATCACTGGGAAAGACAGCAAACTCACACCCTAAACAAAGGAGTGTTTTTCATCAAATATTATGGGAGTAGATTCATCACATCTCTCACTCCCCATTCCAGTGATTTCACCTGTCAGATACCTGCCCCAGAGAACAGCAGGTGGAAAATTCCCTTTAGAAGTTAAGGGGCTGCCTCTTGAGCAGAAAGTTGGGGTGGCAGGGCTTTCCATCTTGTGTCTAGTCTGTATTTACCACACTCGACATCACTGAAAAGTAGTTTGCTGGTTTATTTAATTGCTGTTTGGTAATCTTTGCTGGATGAAAATTCGATATTTCATTTCCCGCATTACTACAGAGATTGCACTTCATGAATACTGAGGTAAATACATCTGAATATAGATATGAATTGGCAACAGAAGCAGGCTATTTGGTCTTTCGAACCTATTCTGCAATTCAACAACAGCATTCCTATCCACTCCCAACAACTTTTAGTTCCTTTCTTTAACACAAATCTTAAAATACTTAAAATCCTCGTCTCTACCTCCTCCTGAGTTCCAAGAGTTCCAAAGTCACACAATCCATTTTGAGAAAAACCTCTGAGCAGTCGAATACAGTGGGACATTTTGAAATGTTAGGGAATTTTATATTCCCTATCCAGGGCCCAAGGTACACTTTCCAGGTGAAGCAGCGCTTTATCTGCACTTCAGTCAATCTAGTCCACTGTATACCTCTATAATGAAGAGATGAAAAGCAGACAGGGCAACAGCTTCTCAGAATACCTACATTGTGTCTGCAAAAATGATCCTGAAGTTCCAGTTGCCTGCCACTTCAACACCCCACCCTGTTCCCTGGCCAGCATCTCTGTCTCAGGCTTGCTGCAGTGCTCCAGGAAAGCTCAGTGCAAGCTGGAAGAACAGTACCTCGTTTTCCACTTGGGCACCCACTTGAGCCTTCAAGACTCAATATTGAGTTTAATCATTTTAAGGCTTGAGCACTTTCTCCTATGTTCTTGTCTCAACCTCTGCACACAAGACCCTGTGATCACATGGGCTGCTACCACAAACAACCAATTGTCAGCCAGTAACACTTCCCATTAGCAGCTATTCATTCTCCATGCTGACCTTTACCCATCCCTTTGTCTGGCCAGCTATATTTCTCATTGTCTATGCTCCATCTCTGTTTACTCTTTCCCCAAACACCACTCCTTCTCTCGTGAATATACCTATCTCTTCCTGGCTACAATAGTTCTGAAGAAGGGTCACTGGATCTGAAACATTAATTCTGCTTTCTCTTCATAGATGCTGGCAGAACTGCTGAGTTTTCTCAACAATGCCTGATTTTGCTTCCTTTTTTAATCAATTGCAAAAGATGGATGTCACTGGCTGGCCCAACATGTATTGCTTATCCTTAGTAAATCCAAATCTTTCTTTTATTTCTTTGATCAAGCAGCAGGGCTTCACTAGAATGAACATAGAACATAGAACAGTACAGCACAGTACAGGCCCTTCGGCTATTGATATTGTGCCAGCCTTTTATCCTACTCTAGAGTCATAGAGTCGTAGAGATGTACAGCCTGTCGGCCCAACCCGTCCATGCCGACCAGATATCCCAACCCAATCTAGTCCCACCTGCCAGCACCCGGCCCATATCCCTCCAAACCCTTCCTATTCATATACCCATCCAAATGCCTCTTAAATGTTGCAATTGTACCAGCCTCCACCACTTCCTCTGGCAGCTCATTCCATACACGTACCATCCTCTGCGTGAAAAGGTTGCCCCTTAGGTCTCTTTTATATCTTTCCCCTCTCACCCTAAACCTATGCCCTCTAGTTCTGGACTCCCCGACCCCAGGGAAAAGACTTTGCCTATTTATCCTATCCATGACCCTCATAATTTTGTAAACCTCTATAAGGTCACCCCTCAGCCTCCGACGCTCCAGGGAAAATAGCCCCAGCCTGTTCAGCCTCTCCCTGTAGCTCAGATCCTCCAACCCTGGCAACATCCTTGTAAATCTTTTCTGAACCCTTTCAAGTTTCACAACATCTTTCCGATAGGAAGGAGACCAGAATTGCACGCAATACTCCAACAGTGGCCTAATCAATGTCCTGTACAGTCGCAGCATGAGCTCCCAACTCCTGTACTCAATACTCTGTCCAATAAAGGAAAGCATACCAAACGCCTTCTTCACTATCCTATCTATCTGCGACTCCACTTTCAAGGAGCTATGAACCTGTACTCCAAGGTCTCTTTGTTCAGTAACACTCCCGAGGACCTTACCATTAAGTGTATAAGTCCTGCGAAGATCTGCTTTCCCAAAATGCAGCACCTCGCATTTATCTGAATTAAACTCCATCTGCCACTTCTCAGCCCATTCGCCCGTCTGGTCAAGATCCTGTTGTAATCTGAGGTAACCCTCTTCGCTGTCCACTACACCTCCAATTTTGGTGTCATCTGCAAACTTACTAACTGTACCTCTTATGCTCGCATCCAAATCATTTATGTAAATGACAAAAAGTAGAGGGCCCAGCACTGATCCTTGTGGCACTCCACTGGTCACAGGCCTCCAGTCCGAAAAACAACCCTCCACCACCACCCTCTGTCTTCTACCTTTGAGCCAGTTCTGTATCCAAATGGCTAGTTCTCCCTTTATTCCATGAGATCTAACCTTGCTTATCAGTCTCCCACGGGGAACCTTGTCGAACGCCTTACTGAAGTCCATATAGATCACATCTACTGCTCTGCCCTCATCAATCTTCTTTATAACTTCATCAAAAAACTCAATCAAGTTTGTGAGACATGATTTCCCACGCACAACGCCATGTTGACAATCCCGAATCAGTCCTTGCCTTTCCAAATACATAGAACATAGAACATAGAAGAATACAGCGCAGTACAGGCCCTTGGGCCCTCGATGTTGCGCCGATCCAAGCCCACCTAAACTACACTAACCCACTATCCTCCATATACCTATCCAATGCCCTCTTAAATGCCCATAAAGAGGGAGAGTCCACCACTGTTACTGGCAGGGCATTCCATGAACTAACGACTCGCTGAGTGAAGAACCTACCCCTAACATCAGTCCTATATCTACCCCCCCTTAATTTAAAGCTATGCCCCCTTGTAATACCCGACTCAATACGCGGGAAAAGGTTCATACTGTCGACCCTATCTAACCCCCTAATCATCTTGTACACCTCAATCAAGTCACCCCTAAACCTTCTTTTCTCTAGTGAAAACAGCCCCAAGTGCCTCAGTCTTTCCTCATACGATTTTCCTTCCATACCAGGCAACATCCTGGTAAACCTCCTCTGCACCCGTTCCAATGCCTCCACATCCTTCCTATAGTATGGCGACCAAAACTGCACACAATATTCCAGATGCGGCCGTACCAGAGTCTTATACAACTGCATCATGACCTCAGGACTCCGGAACTCAATTCCTCTACCAATAAAAGCCAGTACGCCATATGCCTTCCTCACCGCACTATTTACCTGGGTGGCAACTTTCAGAGATCTGTGTACATGGACACCAAGATCCCTCTGCTCATCCACACTACCAAGTATCCGACCATTAGCCCAGTACCCCATCTTTTTGTTATTCTTCCCAAAGTGAATCACCTCGCACTTAGCTACATTGAATTCCATCTGCCACCTTTCTGCCCAGCTCTGCAGCTTCTCTATATCCTGCTGTAACCTGCCACATGCTTCCTCACTGTCAACAACTCCTCCGACTTTCGTGTCATCCGCAAACTTGCTCACCCAACCTTCTAACCCCTCTTCCAGGTCATTTATAAAAATGACAAACAGCAATGGTCCCAAAACAGATCCTTGCGGAACACCGCTAGTGACGGCACTCCATGAAGAAACTTTGCCATCAACTACTACCCTCTGTCTTCTTCCATCCAGCCAATTCCTAATCCAAACCTCCAACTCACCCTCAATGCCATATCTCCGTATTTTCTGCAGTAGCCTACCATGGGGAACCTTATCGAACGCCTTACTAAAATCCATATATACCACATCTACCGCTTTCCCCTCATCAACCTCCTTCGTCACCTTTTCAAAGAATTCAATAAGGTTTGTGAGGCACGACTTGCCCTTCACAAAACCATGCTGACTATCCTTGATCACATTATTCCTATCTAGATGTGCATAAATCCTATCCCTTACAATTCTCTCTAAGACTTTGCCCACAACAGAAGTGAGACTCACCGGCCTATAGTTACTAGGGCTATCCCTACTCCCCTTTTTGAACAAGGGAACCACATTTGCTATCCTCCAGTCTTCTGGGACTACTCCTGTAGACAAAGAGGACATAAAAATCAAGGCCAATGGCTCTGCAATCTCCTCCCTTGCTTCCCAGAGAATCCTAGGATAAATGCCATCAGGCCCAGGGGACTTATCTATTTTCACCTTTTCCAGGATTTCCAACACCTCTTCTCTACATACCTCAAAGCCATCCATTCTACTTATTTGTGCCTCAGTATTCTCATCGACAACAATGCCCTGTTCCTGAGTGAATACTGAAGAAAAGTATTCATTCAGTGTCTCCCCAATCTCTTCCGCCTCCACACGCAACTTCCCCCTACTATCCTTGACTGGACCTATTCCTACCCTAGTCATTCTTTTATTCCTAACATACCTATAGAAAGCCTTAGGGTTTTCCCTAATCCTATCTACTAAGGACCTTTCATGTCCCCTCCTTGCTGCTTTTAGCTCTCTCTTCAGGTCCTTCCTGGCTACCCTATAACTCTCAATCGCCCCAATTGAACCTTCACGTCTCATCTTGAGATAGGCCGCCCTCTTCCATTTAACAAGGGATTCCAATTCCTTATTAAACCACGGCTCCCTCGCACGACCCTTTCCTACCTGCC
The DNA here is from genome assembly GCF_037043375.1 of Chiloscyllium plagiosum. NCBI lineage: Eukaryota > Metazoa > Chordata > Chondrichthyes > Orectolobiformes > Hemiscylliidae > Chiloscyllium > Chiloscyllium plagiosum. Next base: position 52,190,414 of record NW_028270166.1, read on the forward strand.
TGACAGGTACATAATTATCAAGGACACTCAATAGTTGCCCCTTGAACAAGTTCCACATATCATTTACACTCTTGCCTTGGAGTCTACTTTTCCAAGCCACACATCCTAAGTCATGCCTCACCGCATCATAATTTCCCTTACCCCAGCTATAATTCTTGCCCTGTAGTACACACTTATCCCTCTCCATCACGAGTGTAAAAATCACCGAATTATGGTCACTATCCCCAAAGTGCTCACCTACCTCTAATTCTAACACCTGGCCTGGTTCGTTACCCAGAACCAAATCCAGTATGGCCTCACCTCTTGTTGGCCTGTCTACATATTGTGTCAGGAAACTCTCCTGCACACATTGAACAAACACTGACCCATCTAACGAACTTGAGCTATAGCTTTCCCAATCAATATCAGGAAAGTTAAAGTCCCCCATAACAACCACCCTATTACTGTCACTCATCTCCTGAATCACCTTCCCAATCCTTTCTTCAATGATTCTAGGACTATTAGGAGGCCTGTAAAAGACTCCTAACAGGGTGACCTCACCTTTCCTATTCCTAACCTCAGCCCAAACTACCTCAGATGGCAAGTCCTCATCCATCGTCCTTTCCACCGCTGTAATACTATCTTTGACAAGCAATGCCACACCTCCCCCTCTTTTACCCCCACCTCTAAACCTACTAAAACATTTAAATCCCGGAACCTGCAACAGCCAATCCTGTCCCTGTTCTAGCCATGTCTCCGTAATAGCCACAACATCGAAGTCCCAGGTACCAACCCACGCTGCAAGTTCACCTACCTTATTTCGTATACTTCTTGCATTGAAGTATACACACTTCAAACCACTTCCCTGTTTACAGGCACCCTCCTTGGAAATTGATGCCATGTTCCTCACCTCCCTACACTCCAGGCCCTGCACCCTGAAGCTACAATCTGGGTTCCCATGCCCCTGCCGAGTTAGTTTAAACCCCCCCCAAGAGCACTAGCAAACCTCCCCCCAAGGATACTGGTTCCCCTCAGGTTCAGGTGTAGACCATCCTGTTTATAGAGGTCCCACCGTCCCCAGAAAGAACCCCAGTTATCCAAAAACTGGAACCCCTCCCTCCTGCACCATCCCTGAAGCCACGCATTTAATTGTTCTCTCTCCCTATTCCTCGAATCTCTATCACGTGGCACGGGTAACAAACCAGAGACAACAACTCTGTTTGTTCTAACTCCAAGCTTCCAACCTAGCTCCCTGAAAGCCTGTCTAACATCCTCAGCACTCCTCCTACCTATGTCGTTGGTGCCAATGTGGACCACGACTTCGGGTTGCTCCCCCTCCCCCTCCAGGACCCGGAAAACACGATCAGAGACATCACGTACCCTTGCACCTGGGAGGCAACATACCAAACGTGAGTCTCTCTCGTTCCCACAAAACCACCTATCTGTGCCACGAACTATCGAGTCCCCAATTACTACTGCTCTGCTCTTCTTCACCCTTCCCTTCTGAGTAACGGGGACAGGCTCCGTGCCAGAGACCTGAGCCCCGTTACTTACCCCTGGTAAGTCATCCCCCCCACAAGTATCCAAAACGGTATACTTGTTCTTGAGGGGAATGGCCGCAGGGGGTCCCTGCACTGGCTGCTTCCTCCCAGTCCCCCTCACTGTAACCCATCTATCTGCCATCTTTGGAGTTACTACTTCCCTATAACTCTGATCTATGACCCCCTCTGCCTCCCGAATGATCCGAAGTTCATCCAACTCCAGCTCCAGTTCCCTAACACGGTCTTGGAGGAGCTGGAGGTGGGTGCACTTCCTGCAAGTGTAATCGGCAGGGACGTCGATGGCATCCCTCACCTCATACATGTTGCAGGAGGAACATTGCACTGCCTTCACTGCCATCCCTCTAAAGCTAACTGTTTAAACAAAAACTGTGTCTAAATAATACAAGCAAAATTCAGCACTTACCTGCTTGCCACAACAGATGTTATTATTAGTACATCCTGTCCCTCAGGATTCCCTCTAACAACTTGCCCACCACCGAGGTCAGGCTCACTGATTATTAGTTCCCTGGCTTGTCCTTACCACTCTTCTTAAACAGTGGCACCATGTTTGCCAACCTCCAGTCTTCCGGCACCTCACCTGTGAATATCAATGATACACATATCTCAGCAAGAAGCCCAGCAATCACTTCTCTAGCTTCCCACAGAGTTCTCGGGTACACCTGATCAGGTCCTGAGGATTTATCCACCTGAATGGTGAGCGGCACGGTGGCACAGTGGTTAGCACTGCTGCCTCACAGCGCCAGAGATCCGGGTTCAATTCCCGCCTCAGGCGACTGACTGTGTGGAGTTTGCACATTCTCCCCGTGTCTGCGTGGGTTTCCTCCAGGTGCTCTGGTTTCCTCCCACAGTCCAAAGATGTGCAGGTCACGTGAATTGGCCATGCTAAATTGCCCGTAGTGTTAGGTAAGGGGTAAATGTAGGGGTCTGGGTGGGTTGCGCTTCGGCGGGTCGGTGTGGACTTGTTGGGCCGAAGGGCCTGTTTCCACACTGTAAGTAATCTAATCTAATCTAATCTTTAACAATTTCAAGACATCCAGAACTTCCTCCTCTGTAATCTGGACATTTTGCAAGATGTCACCGTCTATTTCCCTACAGTCTATTTCTTCCATATCCTTTTCCACAGTAAATACTGATGCAAAATATTCATTTAGTATCCCCCCCATTTTCTGTGAGTGGCCCTATTCTCTCCCTAGTTACCCTTTTGTCCTTAATATATTTGTAAAACCCCTTTGGATTCTCCTTAATTCTATTTGCCAAAGCTATCTCATGCCCCCTTTTTGCCCTCCTGATTTCCCTCTTAAGTATACTCCTACTTACTTTATACTCTTCTAAGGATTCACTCGATCTATCCTGTCTGTACCTGACATATTCTTCCTTCTTTTTCTTAACCAAACCCTCAATTTCTTTAGTCATCCAGCATTCCCTATAGTTACCAGCCTTCCCTTTCACCCTGACAGGACTAGATCAGACTAACCTACATACCCTTCATTTTACTATTATCCATGTGCCTATCCAAGAGTCTCTTAAATGTTCCTAATGTATCTGACTCTACTGCCACTGCTGATAGTTCATTCCACACACTCACTACTCTCTGTTTAAATAAACCTATCTCTGACATCTCCCCTAAACCTTCCTTTTAAAATGATGTTCAATTGTGATAGACATTTCCGCTATGGGAAAAAGTCTCTGGCTATCCATTCTATCCATACCTCTCATCATCTTGTACACCCCTATCAAGTCACCTCTTCGCTCCAATGAGAAAAGCCCTAGCTTCCTCAACCTTTCTTCAGAAGACCTGCTCTCAAGTCCAGGCAGTATCTTGGTAAATTTCCTCTTCACCCTCTCTACAGCTTCGACATCTTTCCGATAATGAGGTGACTAGAACTGAACACATTAGTCCAAGTGTGGTCTAACCAGGGCTCTATAGAGCTGCAGCATAAACTCGTGGCTCTTAAACACAATTCCCCTGCTAATGAAAGCCAACACACCATATGCCTTCTTAACAACCCTATCAAATTAGGTGGCAACTTGGAGGGATCTATGGACATGGACCCCAAGATCCCTGTGTTCCTCCCATTGAATCCTGCCATTAACCCTGTATTTTGCATTTAAATGCGACCTTCCAAAGTGAATGACTTCTCACTTTTCCAGGTTGAACTCCATCTGACACTTATCAGCCCAGTTCTGCATCCTTTCATTGTCCCGTTGCAACCTGTAACAGCCCTCCACACTATCCACAACACCACCAACCGTCGTGTCATTGGCAAAATTAGTAACCCACTCCTCCACTTCCTCGTCCAAGTCGTTTATAAAAATCACAAACAGCAGAGGTCCCAGCACAGATCCCTATTGAAAATCACTGAGCTCCAGGGTGAACACTTTCCATCTACTACCACCCTCTGTCTTCTACTAGCCAGCCAATTCTGTATCCAAATGGCCAGATTTCTCTTTATCCCATGCCTCCTTACTTTCTGAATGAGCCTACCATGGGGAACCTTATCAAACACCTTGTTAAAATCTATGTACATACATCAACTGCTCTACCATCATCAATGTGTCTTGTCACATCCTCAAATAATTCAATAAGGGTTCTGAGGCATGACTTACCCGTCACAAAGTCATGCTGACTATTTCTCATCAAAGTTAAAAATCACACAACACCAGGTTATAGTCCAACAGGTTTAATTGGAAGCACAAGCTTTCTGAGTGTTGCCCCTTCAAGAAAAGTGCTCCAAAAGCTAGTGCTTCCAATTAAACCTGTTGGATTATATCCTGGTGTTGTGTGACTTTTAAGTTTGTACACCCCAGTCCAACACTGGCATTTCTGAATAATTTCTAATCAAACCATGCTTTTCCAAATAATCATAAATCCTGTCTCTCAGAATCCTTTCCAATATTTTCCACTGACTGATCTGTAATTCTCAGGATTATCCCTATTCCCTTTTTTGAATAACGTTTGCTATCCTCCAATCATCAGGCACTAATCCAGTGGACAGTGAGGATGCAAAGATCATTGCAAAGGGCAGCAATCTCTTCCCTTGATTTCTGTAGTAACCTCGGGTATATCCTGTCTGGCACAGAGGCTTTATCTATCCTTATGTTTTTCAAAATTTTCAGCACATCCTCCTTCCTGACATCAACCTGTTCTAGTATATCAGTCTGTTTCCCGTTGACCTCAGAAACATCAAGGTCCCGCTCAGTAGTGAATACTGAAGCAAAGTATTCATTAAGGACATCCCCTACTTCCTCCAACTCCAGGCGCAAGCTCCTCCCTGATCGGCCCTACCCTTCCTCTGGCCATCCTCTTCTTCCTCACATAAATGTAGAACACATTAGCGTTTTCCTTAATCCTACCAGCTTAACCTTTTTCATGCCCCCTTTCTCACTCTCCTAAGTCCATTCTTCAGTTCCTTCCTGGCTCCCTGTAACCCTCTAAAGCCCTGTCTGATCCTTGCTTCTTCAACTTTAAGTAAGCTTCCTTCCTCCTCTTGACTAGATGTTCCACATTCTTGTCACCTAAGGTTCTTTCAACGTACCATCCTTTCCTTGCCTCAGTGGGTCAAACCTCTCCAGCACTGTCAGCAGTTGCTTCCTAAACAACCTCCACATTTCTGTTGTGCTGCTGTTTCTGCCAGTAACAGACCATAGACTTGCACTGCTAAATACCTCTAGGATCTGGCTTCGCCACCTAATGTGGTTCTTAAACATTCCTCCTGCCTGATATTTACTTGTATAATGCCATAAGACTATAAGACATAGGAGCAGGAGTTAGGCCATTCAGCCCATTGGGTCTGCTCTACCATTCAAGCATGGCTGATAAGTTTCTCAACCTCACTATCCCACTTTCTTGCCATAACTTTTGATCCACTTGACAATCAAGAAGCTATCTATTTCTGTCTTAAACATGCTCAATGACCTGGCCTCCACAGCCTTCCGTGACAATGAATTCCACAGATTCACCACTCTCTGGTGAAAGAAGTTTCTCCTCACCTACGTTCTAAAGGGTCTTCCCTTTACCCTAAGGCAATGCTCTCGGGTCCCAGTCTCTCCTGCTAATGGAAAAGACTTCCCAATGTCCACTCTGTCCAGGCCTTGGAGTATTCTGTAAGTTTCAATTAATACTCCCATCAGGTATAGACCCAGAGTCCTTAGGTGTTTCAATATGTTAAGCCTTTCATTCCTGGGATCACTCTCATAAACTCCTTTTGACCTTCTCCAGGGTCAGTATATCCTTCCTGAGGGACATGGCCCAAAATTGCTCACAATACTTTAAATGTGCTGATGTAAGCTTGCTCGCTGAGTTGGAAGGTTCATTTTCAAATGTTTCATCACCATACTAGGTGACATCATCAGTGAGCCTCCGGTGAAGCACTGGTGTTATGACCTGCTTTCTATTTATGTGTTTAGGCTTCCTTGGCTTGGTGATGTCATTTCCTGTTCTTTTTTGCAGAGGGTGGGAAATTGGGTTCAACTCGATGTGTTTGTTGATAGAACATAGAACATAGAACATAGAAAAATACAGCACAGAACAGGCCCTTTGGCCCACGAAATTGTGCCAAAGTTTAATTCTAATGTAAAATATAATAACTAAACCTACGCCCCCCTCAACTCACTGCTATCCATGTGCATGGCCAGCAGTCACTTAAATGTCCCCAAAGACTCTGCTTCCACCACTACCGCTGGCAACGCATTCCATGCATTCACAACTCTCTGCATAAAGAACCTAGCTCTGAAGTCTCCTTTATACCTTCCTCCAAACTATGACTCCTTTATACCAAACTATGACTCCTCGTACCAGTCAATCCTGCCCTGGAGAAAAGTCTCTGGCTATTGTCTCTATCTATTCCTCTCCTCTATCTATCTTGTACATCTCAATCAGGTCTCCTCTCTTTCTCCTTCTCTCCAGAGAGAAAAGTTCGAGCTTATTCGACCTCTCTTCATAAGGCAAGTCCTCCAGTCCAGGCAGCATCCTGGTAAACCTTCTTTGCACCCTCTCCAAAGCCTCTGTATCTTTCCTATAGTAGGGTGACCAGAACTGTACACATATTCCAAGTGTGGACTCACCAGGGACTTGTAGAGCTGTAGCAAAACCTCGCGGCTCTTAAACCTGGTCCCCCTGTTAATGAAAGCCGGAACACCTCTGCATCCTGTCTACGTCATGCTGCAGCCTGCAGTAGCACTCTATACTATCGACGGCGTCTCCAACCTTTGTGTCATCTGCAAATTTACTAACGCACCCCTCAACCTCCTCATCCAAGTCATTTATGAAAACTACAAAGAGCAGAGGCCCAAGTACAGAGCCCTGCGGGACCCCACTCAACACTGTCCTCCAGGCAGAATACCTTCCATCTACAATCACTCTCTGCCTTCTGTCAGCCAGCCAATTCTGAATCCAGATAGCCAAATCTCCTTGGATCCCATACTTCCTGACTTTATGAATGAGTCTAACATGGGGAACCCTATCAAGTGCCTTGCTGAAATCCATATACACCACATCCACTGCTCAACTTTCATTGACCTGTCTTGTTACCTCCTCAAAGAACTCAATAAAATTTGTGAGGCATAACCTGCCCCTCACAAAGCCATGCTGACTGTCTTTAATCATGCTATGCTTTGCCAAATATTCATAAATCTTATCCCTCAGACCACAGACATAAGACTGACTGGTCTGTAATTGCCTGGGATTTCCCTATTACCCTTCTTGAAAAGAGGAACAACATTTGTCTCCTTCCAATCCTCTGGTACAATTCCCGTGGAGAGTGAGGAGGCAAAGATTCTCGCCAGCGGCTTAGCAACCACCTTTCTCACTTCCCGGTGCAGCCTAGGATAAATTTGGTCTGGCCCTGGGGAATTATCAATATTAATGTTTTCCAAAATTTCCAGCACATCAACTTCATCAATCTTGATCTGGTCAAGACTTTATCCCAGTTCCTCTAAGTTTTCATTTATAACAAGTTCCCTTTCCTTGGTGAAAACTGAAGCAAAAAATTCATTTCGGGCTTCCCCTATCTGCTCAGATTCCACACACAAGTTCCCTCCGCTATCCCTGATCAGCCCTACCTTCTCCCTGATTATTCTCTTATTCCTCACCTATGAGTAAAATGCCTTTGGGTTCTCCCTAATCCTTCTTGCCAAGCATTTTTCATGTCCCCTCCTGGCTCTCCTCAGTCCATTTCTGAGCTCCTTTCTAGCAAGCCTGTAATCCTCTAAAGCTTGCTTCCTCCACCTCACATAAGCCGTCTTCTTCCTTTTGACAAGAAGCTCCTCTGTTCTCGTCATCCAAGGTTCCTTAATCTTACTCCTTATTATCTGTCTCAGAGGAACAAATTCATGCATCACTTGCAACAACTGCTCCTTAGACAGTCTCCACATATCTGTGGGCGGCACGGTGGCACAGTGGTTAGCACTGCTTCCTCACAGCGTCAGAGACCTGGGTTCAATCCCCACATCAGGCAACTCTCTGTGTGGTGTTTGCACATTCTCCCCGTGTCTGTGTGGGTTTCCTCCGGGTGCTCTGCCTTCCTCCCACAATCCAAAAATGTGCAGGTCAGGTGAATTGGTGAGGCTAAATTGCCCGTAGTGTAAGGTGAAAGGGTAAATGTAGGGGAATGGGTCCAGGTGATTTGCGCTTTGGCGGGTCGGTGTGGACTTGTTGGGCTGAAGGGCCTGTTTCCACACTGTAAGTAATCTAATCTAATACCTGCTGTGCCCTTTCTGTGGAACAATTGCTGTACTTCCCAACTCCTGTCTTATAGTGTCATAATTGCCTTTTCCTCAATTAAATATCTTCCCGTGGTAACTGCTCCTTTCACTCTCCAAGGCTATGCTATATATGAGGCTGTTGTGATCACTGTCACCAAAGTGTTCTCCCACCACAAGATCTGACATCTGTCCTGGCTCGTTGCCAAGCACCAAATCCAAGATGGCCTCTTTCCCTTGTCGGCCTGTCTACATACTGAGTAAGGAAACCCTCCTGAACACACCTGACAAAAACGGTTCCATCCAAACTATCTGCACTTAGGAGGTTCCAGTCGATATTGGGAAAGTTGAAATCACCCATAAAAACAACTCTGCTCCCTCTGCATTTTTCCAGAATCTGCCTGCCTATGAGTTCTTCAATCTCTCTACTGCTATTAGGGGGTCTGTAGAAAACCCCCAATGAGGTGACTGTTCCCTTGCTGTTCCTAACTTCCACCCATACTAACTCAGGAGACAAACCGTCCTCAACAACCTTCATTTCTGTAGCTGTGATGCACTCTCTGATTAGCAATGCTCCACCCCCTCCTATTTTTCCACCCACCCTGTTCTTTTTAAACATTCTAAACCCCGGAGCAACAAGCAACCATTCCTCTTCCAGTGAAACCCACGTCTCTGTTATGGCCACAACATCGTAGCCCCAAGTACTAATCCATGCTCTAAGTTCGTCACTCTTATTTCGGACACTCCTTGCATTAAAGCAGGCAGACTTTAACCAATCCCTTCGTTTCATCGCATGAGAAACCTTCCTTATAGATTCAATACATCCTGTCACTGCCCCATCTGCAACTGCCCCCCTCTCAGACATGTGGCTGTGATTCCCACCCTTCTGCCAATCTAGTTTAAACCCTCCCGAATCACACAAGCAAATCTCCCACCCAGGACATTTGTGCCCCTCCAGTTCAGCTGCAACCCGTCCTTCATGTACAGGTCCCACCTTCCCCAGAAGACATCCCAATGGTATAGGTATCTGAAGCCCTCCCTTCTGCACCAGTCTCGCAGCCATGTGTTAAGCTGCATTCACTGACTGTTCCTCATCTCACTATCTTGTGGCACCGGTAGCAAACCTGAGATCACTACTCGATTCGGCCTGCTCTTCAGCTTCCAACCTGACTCTCTGTAGTCACTTTTCAGATCCTCAATCCATTTCTTGGCTATATCATTGGTGCCAATATATACCATGAGTTCAGGTTGGAATGCTATGCTTCTAGGAATTCTTATGTGTGTCTCTGTTTGGCTTGTCCTAGGATGGATGTGTTGTCCCAGTCGAAGTGGTGTCCTTCTTCATCTGTATGTAAGGATACTAGTGATAGTGGGTCATGTCTTTTTGTGGCTAGTTGATGTTCCTGCATCTTGTGGCTAGTTTCTGCCTGTTTGTCCAATGTAGTGTTTGTTACAGTTCTTGCAAGATATTTTGTAAATGACATTTATTTTGCTTGTTGGCTGCATAGGGTATTTTAGGTTCATTAGCTGCTGTTTAAGTGCGTTGGTAGGTTTGTGGGCTACCATGATGCCAAGAGTTCTGAGTAATCTGAGTATTTCTGAAATGTCTTTGATGTAGGGAAGAGTGGCTAGGATTTCTGGATACATTTTGTCTGCTTGTTTGAGTTTGTTGCTGAAAAATTTGCGGACTGTGTTCATTGGTTACCCATTCTTTTTGAATACGCTTATAGGTGATTTTCCTCTGCTCTTCATAGTTCCTTAGTGCTGCAGTGTGTGATGGCTTATTGAAATAATGTTCTAATGCAGCTTCGTTTGTGGGTATTGGGATGATTGCTTCTGTAGTTTAGTATTTGGTCCGTATGTGTTGTTTCCCTGTAGATGCTGGTTTGAAATATCTATTCACTCTACTGTGACATCTAGGAATAGCAATTTGCTGTTGTTTTCCTTTTGTACATACAGATGAGGAAGGACACCGCTTTGACTGGGACAACACATCCATCCTAGGACAAGTCAAACAGAAATACGCACGAGAATTCCTAGAAGCATGGCATTCCAACCGGAACGCTATCAATAAACATATTGACTTGGGCCCCATTACCATCCTCTGAGAAAAAGAACAGGAAAGGGCGTCACCACAGGAAATGACATCGCCACAGGAAATAACATCACCAACCCAAGGAAACCTAAACACATAAATAGAAAGTGGGTCATAATACCAGTGCTTCACCAGAGGCTCATTGATGATGTCACCTGGAAACATCTGAAAACAAACTTTCCAGCTCAGCGAAAAAACTTACATCTAGAACCTCAACCTGAGCCGCAAATCTTCTCAAAACTTGCTAACTTTAAAGGTGATCTGACCAAAGCTTTATAAAGCCTCAGAGGTACATCCCTGGGGTGTTTCTTGAAATAAATGCCAACAATGCCTTCCTAACTACCAATTGAACCTGAAAATTTACCTTAATTGAATCCTGGACTAGAACTTCCAAGTCTCTTTTGCACTTCAGACTTCTAAATTTTCTGCCCGTTTAGAAAATAGTCCATGCCTTTATTCTTCCGACCAGTGTATAACCTCACACTTTCCCAATTTGTACTCCGTCTGCCATATCTTTTCCCACTCTCTTAACCTGTCTAAATCCTTCTGCACCCTCCCTGCCTCCACAATGTTATCTGTCTCTCTTCCTGTCTTTGTATCATCTGCAAACTTAACCAGAATGCCCTCAGTTCCTTCATCTAGATCGTTAATGTATAAAGTATATTGGAAAAGCATAGTGTGATTAAAGGCAGTCAGCATGGCTTTGTGAGGGGCAGGTCATGCCTCACAAATCTTATTGAGTTCTTTGAGGATGTGCCAGGACAGGTCGACGAAGGTCGAGCAGTGGATGTGGTGTATATGGATTTCAGCAAGACACTTGATAAGGTTCCCATGGTAGGCTCATTCATAGAACATAGAACATAGAACATAGAAGAATACAGCGCAGTACAGGCCCTTTGGCCCTCGATGTTGCGCCGATCCAAGCCCACCTAACCTATACTAACCCACTATCCTCCATATACCTATCCAATGCCCGCTTAAATGCCCATAAAGAGGGAGAGTCCACCACTGCTACTGGCAGGGCATTCCATGAACTCACGACTCGCTGAGTGAAGAACCTACCCCTAACTTCAGTCCTATATCTACCCCCCCTTAATTTAAAGCTATGCCCCCTTGTAATACCCGACTCCATACGCGGGAAAAGGTTCACGCTGTCAACCCTATCTAAACCCCTAATCATCTTGTACACCTCAATCAAGTCACCCCTAAACCTTCTTTTCTCTAATGAAAACAGCCCCAAGTGCCTCAGTCTTTCCTCATACGATCTTCCTTCCATACCAGGCAACATCCTGGTAAACCTCCTCTGCACCCGTTCCAGTGCCTCCACATCCTTCCTATAGTATGGCGACCAAAACTGCACACAATATTCCAGATGCGGCCGCACCAGAGTCTTATACAACTGCATCATGACCTCAGGACTCCGGAACTCAATTCCTCTACCAATAAAAGCCAGTACGCCATATGCCTTCCTCACCGCACTATTTACCTGGGTGGCAACTTTCAGAGATCTGTGTACATGGACACCAAGATCCCTCTGCTCATCCACACTACCAAGTATCCGACCATTAGCCCAGTACCCCATCTTTTTGTTATTCTTCCCAAAGTGAATCACCTCACACTTAGCTACATTGAATTCCATTTGCCACCTTTCTGCCCAGCTCTGCAGCTTCTCTATATCCTGCTGTAACCTGCCACATTCTTCCTCACTGTCAACAACTCCTCCGACTTTCGTATCATCCGCAAACTTGCTCACTCAACCTTCTAACCCCTCTTCCAGGTCATTTATAAAAATGACAAACAGCAATGGTCCCAAAACAGATCCTTGCGGAACACCGCTAGTGACGGCACTCCATGAAGAAACTTTGCCATCAACTACTACCCTCTGTCTTCTTCCATCCAGCCAATTCCTAATTCAAACCTCCAACTCACCCTCAATGCCATATCTCCGTATTTTCTGCAGTAGCCTACTATGGGGAACCTTATCAAACGCCTTACTAAAATCCATATATACCACATCTACCGCTTTCCCCTCATCAACCTCCTTCGTCACCTTTTCAAATAAAGTCAGGAAGTATGGGATCCAGGGAGATTTGGCTATCTGGATTCAGAATTGGCTGGCTGACAGAAGGCAGAGAGTGATTGTAGATGGAGAGTATTCTGCCTGGAGGACAGTGTTGAGTGGGGTCCCGCAGGGCTCTGTACTTGGGCCTTTGCTCTTTGTAGTTTTCATAAATGACTTGGATGAGGAGGTTGAGGGGTGCGTTAGTAAATTTGCACATGACACAAAGGTTGCAGTTGTCGTCGATAGTATAGAGGTCTACTGCAGTCTGCAGCGCGACATAGACAGGATGCAGAGCTGGGCTGAGAAATGGCAGATGGAGTTCAACCTGGATAAATGCAAAGTGATGCATTTTGGAAGGTCGAACTCGAATGCTGAATATAGGATTAAAGACAGGATTCTTGGCAGTGTGGAGGAGCAGATGGATCTGGGTGTGCAAATACATAGATCCTTCAAAGTTGCCACCCAAGTGGATAGGGTTGTTAGGAAAGCATATGGTGTTTTGGCTTTCATCAACAGGGGGATCGAGTTTAAGACCATGTGATTTTGCTGCAGCTTTACAAGTCCCTGATGAGGCCACACTAGGAATATTGTGTCCAGTTCTGGTCACCCTACTATAGGAAAGATACAGAGGCTTTGGAGGGGGTGCAAAAAAGGTTTGCCAGGATGCTGCCTGGACTGGAGGGCTTGCCTTATGAAGAGAGGTTGAATAAGCTCGGACTTTTCTCTCTGGAGAGAAGGAGGAAGAGAGGAGACCTGATCGAGGTGTACAAGATAATGAGAGGAATAGATAGAGTAAATAGCCAGAGACTTTTCTCCAGGGCAGGATTGACTGGTATGAGGAGTCATAGTTTGAAGATATTAGGAAGAAGGTATAAAGGAGACGTCAGAGGTAGGTTTTTTACACGGAGAGTTGTGAATGCATGGAATGCGTTGCCAGCGGTGGTGGTGGAAGCAGAGTCATTGGGGACATGTAAGTGACTGCTGGACATGCACATGGATAGCAGTGAGTTGAGGGGTGCGAAGGCACAACATCGTGGGCGAAAGGGCCTGTTCTGTGCTGTACTTTTCTATGTTCTAAAGTGAAATGTTGTGCTCCCAACACTGAGCCTTGTGGAACACCATTTGTCACTCAGGTTGCCATCCTGAGAAGTATCCTTTTATCTCCACTTTCTGCCTTCTGCCAAACAACCAATCTTCTATCCATGTTAGTACCTTGGCTCTAATACCACGGGTCCTTATTTTACTCGGCAGCCTCCTAAGTGGCACCTTGTCAAAGGCGTTTGGGAAGTCCAGCTAGATAACATCCACTGACTCTCAGGCATGCTAAAAAGCACTGAAACCAATTTGATTGCATGATTTCATGCACTGTCCAATTTATGTTCGGCTGATTGAGATGGGAAAATGTGGGCCTTCAAGATTAGAGATGATGAGGATTTTTGGAGAAAGTACTTGCTGATATTGGTAGGCAATGCATAACGGGCAATGTTGGAATCATTTTGGGAAGTTTCGCAGCTTGTGGTACCTGGGGCTGAACACAAGGCTAGTGTAGACGGTTATCATTTATTAACTGTGTACAGAAGTAAGCAGGACAGCACTCCATTAGTTCCCACTTCATTTACAATGCAACTGCGTGTGCTCTGTCATTAACCAGACATGGCATGGTAGTGTGGTGGTTAGAACTGCTGCCTCACAGCACCAGAGACCTGGGTTTGATTCCTGCCTTGAGTAATGTTCTGTATAGAGTGTGCATGTAATCCCTGTGTCTGTGTCTGTATCAGTGCTCTGGTTTCCTCCTACAGTTCAAAGATGTGCAGGTTAGGTGCATTGGGCATGGGAAATGCAGGGTTTTTGGGGATTGGGTTGGGTATTTTTCAGACTCAATGGGCCAAACAGCCTCAGTCTGCACTGTAGGAATCTATAACACAGCTCCATTTGCACATGCTCAGAAGCTATTGGTAGATTATTGGCACTTTACTCAAAAGAAAACATGGGATGTTTGAAGCCTTGCATCTATTTTGTGTTTCTTGCTACAATCATTGAGATGTACAGTACAGAAACAAACCCTTCGGTCCAACTTGTCCATGCCAACCATATATCCTCAACTGATCTACTCCCATTGCCTGCATTTGGCCCATATCCATATAAGCCTTCCTATTCATAAACCTATCCAGTTGCCTTTTAAATGTTGTACTTGTACCAGCCTCCGCCACTTCCTCTGACAGCTCATTCCATACACGCACCAACTTCTGTGTGAAAAAATTATCCCTTAGGTCCCTTTTAATTTTTTTCTCCTCATTCCTTAAACCTATGCCTTCTAGTTTTGGACTCCCCAACAAATATTGAGGATTTTAAAGGGTACACTGGGGTTTATGGGAATATGTAGACCCTAAAATGTAGGAGTAAAAATTGTCCATTCAATTCACTGAATTTGCTCTACCGATTAACAAGATCATGGCTGGTCTGACAACCCTCAACTCCACTTTCCTGCTTTTTCCACATAACCCTTGATTGCCTTACTGATTAAAATCTATCTCAATGTTGAATAAACATAATGGCCTAACCTTGACAGCCCATTGCGGTCAAGTATCCCACAGATTCACGATCCTCTGAGAGAAGAAGTTCCTCCTCACCTCTGCCCTAAATATGTGAACTAATCACTGGTTAGAAATATTTAATATAAAGGAAGAATATTTAATATAAAGGGGTGGCATGGTGGCTCAATGGTTAGCACTACAGCCTCACAGTGTCAGGGACCCAGGTTCGATTCCGGCCTCAGGCGACACTCTGTGTGGAGTTTGCACATTCTCCCCGTGTTTGCATGGGCTTCCTCGGGGTGCTCCAGTTTCCTTCCACAGTCCAAAGATGTGCAGGTTGGATGGATTGGTCATGCTAAATTACCTTTGTATCCAGGGATGTGTAGGTGAGATGGAGTATCCATGGGAATTGCAGGGTTACAGGGAAAGGGTAGGGGGATTTGTCTTAGTGGGATGCCCGTAGTGTTAGGTGCGTTACTCAGGGGTAAATATAGGGTGGGGGAATAGGTCTGGGTGAGTTACTCTCCAGAGTTGTTGGGCCAAATGGCCTGTTTCCATACTGTATAGAATCTAATCTAAATCACCTGTATGTATCATCGTATCCCTACAGTGTGAAAACAGGCCATTTGGCCCAACAAGTCCACACCGACTCTCTGAAAGTAACCCACCCAGACCCAATACCCTACTACTTACCCCTTACCAATGCCACCTACCCTACACATGCCTGAAAACTATGGATAATTTAGCATGGCTAATTCACCTACCTGCTCATTTTTGGATTGTGGAAGGCAACCAGACACCTGGAGGAAACCTGAGCAGACACTGGGAGAATGTGCAAACTCCACACAGACAGTTGCCTGAGGCTGGAAACGAACGCTGATCCCTGGTGCTGTGAAACAGCAGTGCTAACCAGCAGGCTACCGTACCACCCCATGTTTTGCCTGTGTACTTCCATGCCTTTGGAATGATATCCCCACTGTGACTAGTTTTTCTCCTGACATCATCTTGACAATGGCAATTGGAAATGAAACCAATCAGAAAAGCAAATTCACCACCGCCAGTGAGTGTAACACAGATCATTATTCTGAAGCTGATGGAAGCATTGTTGACAGGCAGAGGTACGGAACTCATTCTGAGGTAAAGGGAACTGGAATGTGTTTGATGTTAGAATCAGTTTGATGGATGGAATTAGCTGTTTCATGGAATAAGTCTCATTATGTTTAAACCTGGGACCTTGGAACTTGTGTGATTACCTTGGAGGGTTAGGGAAGGAATGCACAAAATTTATTTTTCCTTGGAATTAACCATAGATTCTCCACTTGTCTCCTCAGGGGTTTATTCTGGCTGGCTGGGGAGCATGTGCACTTACTAATGTGAACCTGGAAGAGATGAAGGTGCTGAACATAAGAGCAGGAGTAGGCCATCTGGCCCATCGAGCCTGCTCCACCATTCAATAAGATCATGGCTGATCTTTTCATGGACTTACCCACTTTACCCACCTACCATAACCCTTAATTCTTTTACTGTTCAAAAGTCTATCTATCTTTGCCTTAAAAACATTCAAAGAGGTAGCCTCAACTGCTTCACTGGGGAGGGATTTCCACAGATTGACAACCCTTTGGGTGAAGAAGTTCCTTTTAGAAGATGAGTGTGTAATCTGGTCCTGACCCTCTACATCAAAAACAACCTTGATTACACACCAACTAGTATCTCAGACCTCCTACACACTCCTCTTCTTTGCCCCACTCTCCCCCCCTTCACATACTCCACTATATTGCTCCCCCCTCACACTCCACCCTACTGCCCCATCCCTAACATCACCACCCTCCTACACACTCCACCACCATGACCCTTCCACACTCTCCACTTACTGCCCCACTCTCACCCTCCCCCACCCCTCCCCTCCCCTCAGATAATCCTCCCTACTGTCCCACCCTCTCCTTATATACTCCCCAATGCTCCTCTCTCACCCTCCCCCTTCCCTCACACACACCCTACTGCCCCACCCCTATGCTCACCATCTTCCCACACATTCCACCTTTATGCCCCGCCCTTACCAAAGCCACCCTCCCAGACACTCCACCACCCCTACCATCAGCACCTTCCCACACTCTCCACCTTACTGCCCCACTCTCATCCTCTCCCACCCTTCACATACTCCACCACACATCTCCTCTCTCACACTCACGGCCCCACCCTCACCCTCCCATCCTCCCTCACACTCCACATTACTGCCCCACCTTCAATCTCCCCACCTTCCCACACACTCCATGTTACTGCCCCATCCTTACTCTCCCCATACTCCCTCACATTCTGCTCCACTGCTGCCCTCTTCACAAACACATCACAATCCTTCCATTATCAGCTTGGTGTCAGGCTCACAAACCAATGATGTTTACGCAGGAATGTCTCTGCCCTTGGATATCTGTCACCATCCTCTGCTAAGTCTATGGAGCATCCAGGGAACAGGAGAATCGACGTTTCGGGCATAAGCCCTTCTTCAGGGCTTATGCCCGAAACGTCGATTCTCCTGTTCCCTGGATGCTGCCTGACCTGCTGCGCTTTTCCAGCAACACATTTCCAGCTCTGATCTCCAGCATCTGCAGACCTCACTTTCTCCTCTGCTAAGTCTATGACAACAATTGAATAAATGCAAAATGCTGCCGACGCTAGGAATGTGAAACCAATACAGAGAATGCTGGAGAAACTCAGAAGAGTCTTATCGGATTTGAGATGTTAACTCCATTTCTCTCTCCACAGAATGCTGAGATTCTCGGTGTTTGTTCCATGATAACATTAATCTGAAGCTGTAGTTTGGGCAGACAAGATCATTAAGACCCTTGAGCTGACTGCCGAGTGCCTGAACAAATGGGACACAGCACACCCAGTGCAGTCACAGGATGAGCAAATATTGGAAAGGGAGCATCAGTCATGGTCACCAATTTTGCATAAAAAGAGGGGTTCAATACTTGTTTCGGGTACAAGGTCTGGACTAGTTACCAATGCAGTGATAGGTGCAGCAGAGAATGAGTATGGCCATGGTGTCTAATCCTGTAGGATTCTTAATCATCTACTTTTCTGTCTGCAATATGGATACAGTGCAATTTAATTTCTTCTTTTAGACACAGGCTTAATGTGCCATGTAGATGGAAAGCTTCATTTTCTCTTTCTGTATGCAATATTCAGCTACTTGAATAATGTTACTATTCCTTCCTGCTGTGTAAGCAAAGAAATGCACAAGGGACTGTGCGAGGATGTTAGCAGCTAGAAAATCAAACAAAAGGGAAAACAGCAGATCAATAATTTACTTTCAAAAAAAGTGATTAATCATTTCAGCGCTGAGTTTGTTGTTTGTATGGGGATGGTCCCAGACCCATCAGTTATATAGTGCTGGAGTGGAATTCACAGTGCTGCAGAATATCAATATATTTGTTCAGCTTCAGATCCTATGGAGATGTTGTGAGAGTATGGGAGATTAAGTCACAGAGTGTGAAAAGGCAGCCGTCTAAGCAGTCCCAAGACTAGTAAGACATGAATTGAATAAAATGTAATAAAGCCCCAGTGTCGACTTCAATCCTGTGGAGATTTGTAATGCTCTGCTCTTTCTTCGGCTGTTCCTGTAATGTCTTTCACTGTGCAAAGTGAGGACATTATTGTAGAATGGTCGGACAGTGATATATAGATGTATCATTTGGAAACTTGGGCTGGTTTAAAATGGGAGGTAATTGAAGCCTGGATACAATCATTGGCAAACATCCCCACCTTATGATGGAGGGAAGGTCATTGATGAAGCAATTGAAAATGGTTGAGCCTAGGACACTCCCCTGAGGAACTCCTGTAGAGGTGTCCTGGAACTGAGATGACTGACTTCCAACAATATCTTTTCTGCCAGGTACGGCTCCAATCAGCAGAGAACTTTCCCCTGATTCACATTAACTCAAAGTAAAGCAAAATACTGCTGTTGCTGGAAATCTGAAATAGAAGCAGAAAGTGCAGGAGAAACTCATCAGGTTTGGCAGCATCTGTGGAGAGAGAAACATAGCAAATGTTTTGAGTCCAGTATGCCTGAAGATTGGAGTATGACTGGAGTTCTGACTTCCATGTTGGAAACTGTTGCCGTCTAGTTTTGAAGTATTGGATGGGACACTGGGAAACTACATATCGATGAAATGAGATGAAGCAATTTTGAGGACGTTAATGCCTGCAAATAGGCCTGTAACTATCTATTAGTGAGAATCATGTCTTACCTTTCACCACTTGGTTGGAAAGTGAAATTTATTGCTTTCGAAGCCCAGAGGCTCTTCACAGCTGTTGACATGTGATTCTCCCATCCTTACTCATTAATGTCCATATCATTCACAGAATGGGAAGATTCCACCCTATGTGTCTAATCTGTGTTGTCTTCTCCAGCGGTTCCTCAGGGATGAGGATAACATTTTTTACCTTGGAGTTGTGGTTTCTGAAGTGATTAAACCCTCCAGTGCTGGACCAACATACATCCTGCTACAAGGTGGAGCAGGTGGTCTGTCAGGAAATGGGTGGGTGCTCAGCTTTTCGATCCTTCCACTGCTTGCACTCGGCACCCACCTGTCACAAATGCCATCATTGGATCAATGGTTGGCATCTTTGCTCCATCTTGGGTGGTCTGAGGCAAGACATTTCAATGAGTTGTGTGGATAATTCATTTTCTTAAGGTGGCTTTAAGGACATCAATGAAGTGTTATCTCTGCCCTCCTTATAACCAGTTGTCATGATGAAGCTGGGAATGGAGAGTTTGGTTTGAAAGTCTTGCATCAGGCATGTATAAATGTGGCCTGTACATTTGGTGATTAACTGTTGGTAGTGCCTTGGCACTGGGATGTTGGCCTGGCAGAAAACCCTGGTATTGAAAAAGGCATTTAGCATGCTTGGCTTTGTCACTCAAACCATTGTATCTCGGAGTTGGGATGTCATGTTAAGGCTGCACAGGATATCAGTGAGGCCACTTTTGGAATCCGTAAACAGTTCTGGTTTCCTAGCTATAGGAAGGATATTAAATTGGGGACGGTTCAGAAAGGATTTACCAGGATGTTCCTGGGAATGGATGGTTTGCATTAAAAGGAGAGGTTAGATAGGCTGGGCTTTTCTCGCTGGAGTGAAGGAGGCTGAGGCATGATCTTTATAGAGGTTTATAAAATCATGAGGGATATTGATGGGTTCAATAGCAAAGATCTTTTCCCCAGGGTTGGGGACTT
This sequence comes from Chiloscyllium plagiosum, assembly GCF_037043375.1. Taxonomy (NCBI): domain Eukaryota; kingdom Metazoa; phylum Chordata; class Chondrichthyes; order Orectolobiformes; family Hemiscylliidae; genus Chiloscyllium; species Chiloscyllium plagiosum. Next base: position 52,210,579 of record NW_028270166.1, read on the forward strand.
CAAAGCAAGAGGATGTATTTATAAGGTGAGAGGAGAAAGATTTAAAAGAGACCTGAGGGGCAACTTTTTCACACAGAAGGTGGTTGATATAGGAATGAACTGCCAGAGGAATGGTAGATGCAGGTAGAGTTACAACATTTAAAAGTTTTCTGGACAACTGAATGAATAGGAACACTTTAGAATAATATGGACCAAATGCAGGCAAGTGGGAGTAGTTTAGTTTGGGAAACTTGATCAGCATGGATGAGTTGAACTGAGGGGTCTATTTCTGTTTCATGTGACTCTATGACTGTGTCCTGTTAGAATCTGTGCTGCGCTTGCCTGCAAGTGCTTGGATATAAAATACTAAGGAGACAAAAGACATTGTTTTCAAAGATTCGTGCTGTAGATTGTGGTAAAAAAGAAAAACAGGGAGTATTTTGAAAGAACATGCTACATTATCAGTGGTATCTTATATATTCATTTTTTCAGCTGGCAGTTGTACTGATAATTGGCTACACTACACAAGACAAGTGATAAATGAGCATAGCTTGTGCGAAGCTGCATTACTGAGTGGGGTCTCACAGGAATTTTTACTAGCTTCCAAAATCATTAATAAATGGTGAACTGAAAACATCACAACTGTATTCAAACATGGTGCTGAATGATGTGGTTGGGCTTTGTGTTGAATTGCATTGTTCTAAAGAATAAGGAGTAATTCAGTAACGAGGGTGGTGTTGGAAGAGAATGATTCTTTTTGTCACAGTCAGTGTTGGTCACTGGTGTGTAAGGCCTGTGAAGCTGTGATGGTACAATTGTGATTTTTGTCAGAAAAATGTCTTGAACCTTGCTGACAAGGCTGGCCTGAGAGGGTAGTGGCCTTGTGGCTCTTTTATTGAATAGAGATTTTGAGACAATGAGTAACTTTGCCAGGCCACTTTAGGCAGAGGTTAAGAATCAGTCACCAGCTTGGATAAAGGTGGTAGGTCACCTCATTCCAAAGGGGAACACTACATTGTCTTCTGGGTTTTCCTCCATATCCACGAAATAATTTACTTTCAGACATTTCCCATTTTGAAAGCTGTTAGCAGATATCCGAGTGATTACCAACTCAACAAAGCTTTTTTTAATCTGTCAACAATTAGTCCCTTCATGATTTATGTGCAAGTGCTTTTTAGAATAAGAAGCTTTATTATATTGACTGATTTCCGTGTTCTCCTTTCATACAATTTAAATGTTGCCTTTCACCTTAAATTAGTCCTTCTTGTGGATTGTTCTAATGAGTGCAACATGTTTCTTTGACATAATGTTTCTTTTCTCTTTTCTTTCTGTATTACCAAACAACAATTTGAGCATATTTATGTTAAATTTCTACAGCTTCATATTAAACATGATGATAGAACATAGAACATAGAACATAGAACATAGAACATAGAAGAATACAGCGCAGTACAGGCCCTTCGGCCCTCGATGTTGCGCCGGTCCAAGCCCACCTAACCTACACTAGCCCACTATCCTCCATATGCCTATCCAATGCCCGCTTAAATGCCCATAATGAGGGAGAGTCCACTACTGCTACTGGCAGGGCATTCCATGAACTCACGACTCGCTGAGTAAAGAACCTACCCCTAACATCTGTCCTATACCTACCCCCCCTTAATTTAAAGCTATGCCCCCTTGTAATAGCTGACTCCATACGTGGAAAAAGATTCTCACTGTCGACCCTATCTAAACCCCTAATCATCTTATACACCTCTATCAAGTCACCCCTAAACCTTCTTTTCTCCAATGAAAACAACCCCAAGTGCCTCAGCCTTTCCTCATACGATCTTTCTACCATACCAGGCAACATCCTGGTAAACCTCCTCTGCACCCGTTCCAGTGCCTCCACATCCTTCCTATAGTATGGCGACCAAAACTGCACACAATACTCCAGATGCGGCCGCACCAGAGTCTTATACAACTGCAACATGACCTCAGTACTCCGGAACTCAATTCCTCTACCAATAAAAGCCAGTATGCCATATGCCTTCTTCACCGCACTATTTACCTGGGTGGCAACTTTCAAAGATTTGTGTACATGGACACCAAGATCCCTCTGCTCATCCACACTACCAAGTATCCGACCGTTAGCCCAGTACCCCATCTTTTTATTACTCTTACCAAAGTGAATCACCTCACACTTAGCTACATTGAACTCCATTTGCCACCTTTCTGCCCAGTTCTGCAGCTTATCTATATCCCGCTGTAACCTGCCACATCCTTCCTCACTGTCAACAACTCCTCCGACTTTCGTATCATCCGCAAACTTGCTCACCCAACCTTCTAACCCCTCCTCCAGGTCATTTATAAAAATGACAAACAGCAATGGTCCCAAAACAGATCCTTGCGGAACACCGCTAGTGACGGCACTCCAAGATGAACCTTTGCCATCAACTACTACCCTCTGTCTTCTTCCAGCCAGCCAACTCCTAATCCAAACCTCCAACTCACCCTCAATGCCATACCTCCGTATTTTCTGCAGTAGTCTACCATGTGGAACCTTATCAAACGCCTTACTAAAATCCATATATACCACATCTACTGCTTTCCCCTCATCCACCTCCTTAGTCACCTTCTCAAAGAATTCAACAAGGTTTGTGAGGCACGACCTGCCCTTCACAAAACTATGCTGACTATCCTTGATCACATTATTCCTATCCAGATGTTCATAAATCCTATCCCTTACAATTCTCTCTAAGATTTTGCCCACAACAGAAGTGAGACTCACCAGCCTATAGTTACTAGGGTTATCCCTACTCCCCTTCTTGAACAAGGGAACCACATTTGCCAGCCTCCAATCTTCTGGCACTACTCCTGGAGACAACGAGGACATAAAAATCAAGGCCAATGGCTCTGCAATCTCCTCCCTTGCTTCCCAGAGAATCCTAGGATAAATGCCATCAGGCCCAGGGGACTTATCTATTTTCACCCTTTCCAGAATTTCCAACACCTCTTCTCTACATACCTCAAAGCCATCCATTCTACTTTATTGTGACTCAGTACTCACATTGACAACAATGTCCTGTTCCTGATTGAATACTGACGAAAAGTATTCATTCAGTGTCTCCCCAATCTCTTCAGCCTCCACACGCAACTTCCCACTACTATCCTTGACTGGACCTATTCCTACCCTAGTCATTCTTTTATTCCTGACATACCTATAGAAAGCCTTAGGGTTTTCCCTAATCCTACCAACTAAGGACCTTTCATGTCCCCTCCTTGCTGCTCTTAGCTCTCTCTTCAGGTCCTTCCTGGCTACCTTATAACTCTCAATCGCCCCAATTGAACCTTCACGCCTCATCTTTACATAGGCCGCCCTCTTCCATTTAACAAGGGATTCCAATTCCTTATTAAACCACGGCTCCCTCACACGACCCTTTCCTCCCTGCCTGAGGGGCACATACTTATCAAGGACACTCAATAGTTGCTCCTTGAACAAGCTCCACATATCAATTACACCCTTGCCTTGAAGCTTACTTTTCCAGGCCACACATCCTAAGTCATGCCTCACAGCATCATAATTTCCCTGCCCCCATCTATAACTCTTGCCCTGTAGTGCACACTTATCTGTCTCCATCACTAGAGTAAAAGTCACCGAATTGTGGTCACTGTCCCCAAAGTGCTCACCTACCTCTAATTCTAACACCTGGCGTGGTTCATTACCCAGAACCAAATCCAGTATGGCCTCACCTCTTGTTGGCCTATCTACATATTGTGTCAGGAAACCCTCCTGCACACATTGGACAAACACTGACCCATCTAACGAACTTGAGCTATAGCTTTCCCAATCAATATCAGGAAAGTTAAAGTCCCCCATAACAACCACCCTAATACTTTCACTCTTCTCTTGAATCATCCTCGCAATCCTTTCTTCTACATTTCTAGGACTATTAGGAGGCCTGTAAAAAACTCCTAACAGGGTGAGCTCACCTTTCCTATTCCTAACCTCAGCCCAAAATGCTTCAGATGGCGAGTCTTCATCCATCGTCCTTTCCACCGCTGTAATACTATCTTTGACAAGCAATGCCACACCTCCCCATCTTTTACCCCCACCTCTGACCCAACTAAAACATTTACACCCTGGAACCTGCAACAGCCAATCCTGTCCCTGTTCTACCCATGTCTCCGTAATAACCACAACATCGAAGTCCCAGGTACCAACCCACGCTGCAAGTTCACCTACCTTATTTCGTATACTTCTTGCATTGAAGTATACACACTTCAAGCCACTTTCCTGTTTACAGGCACCCTCCTTTGAAATTGATGCCATGTTCCTAACCTCCCTACACTCCAGGTCCTGCACCCTAAAGCTACAGTCTGGGTTCCCATGCCCCTGCAGAGTTAGTTTAAACCCCCCCCAAGAGCACTAGCAAACCTCCCACCAAGGATACTGGTGCCCCTCAGGTTCAGGTGTAGACCATCCTGTTTATAGAAAGTCCCACCTTCCCCAGAAAGAACCCAGTTATCCAAATACCGGAATCCCTCCCTCCTGCACCATCCCTGTAGCCACGCATTTAACTGTTCTCTCTCCCTATTCCTCGACTCTCTATCACGTGGCACCGGTAACAAACCAAGAATACAACCGGTTCCCAATTTTGGCTACATGCTGACTGACCCTGAGCATGTTCCGACCACTGAGACAATATCAGAGACTGATTCTGAAGTCTAGAGCAAGCAACTACAGTGCTCCATTGCCTATGCCTGCAGTGCTATGCAACTGCTGGTTATCCCATGTTTACTGTGACCATAGTGGTTGGAATGAACAACAGTTATGAGTTCTCTCTTCCACTCTAATACAACCATTGGTTTATGTATATATGGAGTCACACATTTTGCTGGGGTCCTATGTTTAGCTGGTTCCCCTGTGTCTAAACTTTTGGGGGTTATTTTGATCAATGGTAAATGTATAGGTCAGGTCGTGGTTTGGATTAGCCGGTGTTGGACTGGGGTGGACAATGTTAAAAATCACATAACACCTGGTTATAGTCCAACAGGTTTATTTGGAAACACTAGCTTTCGGAGCGCTGCTCCTTCATCAGGTGGTTGTAAAACAGGACTATAAGACACAGAATTTATAGCAAAAGATTACGTCATGCAGTTGGAATGAACAAGCTTAGATTGTTGTTAAGTCTTTCATCTTTTAGAATGGGTTGCAGGTTTCGATTCATTCATATGTAAATCCCAGAACTTCTTTTACGTCACATTCTCAAGACAGCTTAAGTTTTATACTTAAGACTTTGGCACCGCACGTCTCGCAAACTCCTCAATCATCTCTTGCACCAACTCTAAAGCAGGCGTAGAGTCCACACTCTCAGCTTGTGCTCAAGTATAGCGGTACAGCTATGTGACATTGCCAAGCAGACAAGGTGACAGAACTGCACCACATACATCACACCAAGAACAAGAAACTGGAGAAACTTGGCATCACCACCAACTGTAGCCAATCCTCCCCTGGCAGTTAAAAACGTTATCACTAGAGGGAAATCAATCGTCAACTTATCGGACTACACCCTTCAACCGGAAGAGATTGAAGTTCTCAGCCAAGGGCTCAATTTCTGCCCCACCAGAAAAATGGACCCCATAGGTCTTACAGCAGACATGGAGGAATTCATCAGGCAAAGAGACTCCAGAATTCTTCCAAGATGTCAGCAGTGATCCCAATGAGGCAACCAACAAACCGGGTATAGTCATTGCAGGGATCCATAGAGGAGAGACTAAAGAAGGAGTCAATTTGGACCCCAGAGGAGGGCCGCTGCCCTAGGCTTGACATGTATGCTGAAACTGTCAGGAAATGTGTAAATTCCAGCTTCATCAGCCGCACCCACAAGGTAGAGCAAAACATCACCCAATCCCAACGCAACACCATCCGTGCTCTCAAATTCAATCACAACATTGTCATCAAGCCAACAGGTAAAGGAGGAGCTATCATCATTCAGAATAGACCAACAACTGAACAACCAGGAACACTACAGGCAACCAATGGCCGATCCGACCAAAGAGTACACCCGTGAACTAAACACATTGATCAAGACTTTGATCCAGTCCTTCACAGTTCCCTGCACAATCTTATCCCATATACTTCTTGCATAAGTGACTTCTACTGACTTCTGAAGTTACACAAAGCCAACACACTGGGACGTCCCATCGTATCAGGCAAGGGGACCCTGTGTGAGCACCTCTCTGGCTATGTAAAAGGCATCCTGAAACCCATTGTACAGGGGACTCCAGTTTCTGTCGCAACTGGATTTCTTACAGAAACTCAGCACCCATGAACCAGTCGAACTGGCTCGGTATATTGGCAAGACTGAACAGACGTTACAATGGATGAATGGACACTGCACAACAATCAACAGACACTTAGCAGTCAGGAATATTTGGCCTCGGACCTTCGGGTAACTATCCTCCAAGGCAGACTTTGGGAGAGGCAACAACACAAAGTGGCCGAGCAGAGGCTGATAGCCAAGTTAGGTACCCATGGGCATGGCCTTAACTGGGACCTTGGGTTCATGTCACACTGCAGGTGACCCCACTGCACTACACACACGCACTTGCATATTCACACACTCATGCAGACCCTGTCTCATACAAATGCTCTCTCTCATCCACACACACATACAGCTCCCACACTCACACCCACGCATGCACCCTTTCACAGGCTTATACTCCACCACACTCACACACTCACTTTACCAAGCTTGCACACACAAACACACACTCTCTGACATGTACGCACACTCACACTCACACACTCACTCTGTCTCTCTCTCTGTCCTGCACACGCATGCACATATAAGTCTATGGGGTGAATTTGCTTTCCAGAATTATATTTACAGATACATTCTGTATTGCTCAAAAAATGCCCAACCTGTAGGCAGTCAATGCAGGCAGTCAATCCATGTAATATTTGTAAATTCCACTTTGAAAATAGAACCAATCTAACTCAAGATTGGGATACAGACAGATTCTAACCTCACACCATTAATTCATTGTCTGAGCTCAGATGTCATCCTTTTTTGTACCTTACATTATTTTGAGGATGTGACTTAAAAGAAGTTCTGGGATTTCCATATTAATGAACTGAAACCTGCAACCCATTCTAAAAGATGAAAGACTTAATAATGATCTAGGTTTTTTTCTATATATCCTTTCAACTGCATGACACTGTAATCTTTTGCTATAAATTCTGTGTCTTATGATCCTGCTTCATAACCACCTGATGAAGAAGCAGTGTTTTGAAAGCTAGTGCTTCCAAATAAACCTGTTGGACTATAACCCGGTATTCCTCATGTTGCCTTTGATACTTTTACCAGTCATCTTAAAGCAACACACTTTCTGGAAGGAAATAGTTTGTTTAATAGGTTTGGCACCTTTTCCTGCCATTATTTTGATCTCTGTCAGTATTTCTAAAACTCATGATCTACATGCCTTACTAACTGATTTGTTACCTTCAATATTTTGCTCACAAACACTCTCAGGTATCTGCTCCTTCTTTAAAATTGGATCATTTAGCTTGTAATATTTCTGCCAAAATGTAATACCTCACATTTTTCTCATTGAGTTTCATGCAGTATACATATTATCTCCATCTTTTTAAAATCTATTACTCAATACCTTCTTCACAATCCTATCTAGCTGCGACTCTACTTTCAAGGAGCTATGAACCTGCACTCCAAGGTCTCTTTGTTCAGCAACACAACCTAGGGGCTTACCATTAAGTGTCCTTCAAGGAGTGTTCCCTGCCCTATGGTAGATTGTGTTCTACTGGATTGAGTGAGATGGAAGTGGCTGGCACAGCTATTAGTGCAAAGGGATGGGGGTGGTTGGAGAAAGGTGGTGGGGTGTCCTAAGAGAATGAGTGAGTATAAAGCAGAAGCTATGCAGGATTAGTGCTGTAGAGTGTTTGGGGTGGATGAGAGTGGGGGAAGATGTTACAGGCAATAATAAGAGTGGTAGAGCATGAGACTTGGTGGGCAGTGGATACAGCAGCAGAGATAGTGAGTGTGAGGTGTTGGAGAGAAGGTGGTGGCACTTACATTGGTGGGGTGGAGGAATACATTCATGTTCTTCCCTGGGTGGTAATGGACTTCAGGGTCTGATGTTATGGCCTTCTCTGCTGGTCCTCTGGGAGAACGATGTCCCTTGTCTGTACGACCCTGACCACCAGGATCTCCAGCTGCCTGTCCACCAAGCATTCACTATCAAGCATGATCTGCCGAGGGCCAGGGGAGGTAGTTAATGAGGAAACTCATGAGGCCTGATGGAGAGAAACCCTCTGTGAAACTGAATGAAAATATCATAAGACTTAGCCCCATGAAAATACAGGTATGCCTTCAAAAGTGAAGTAAAAGGAAAAGTTCCTCACACACATGGGAGTGAACTTTGTAACTCTTTCCTGAAATGCTCCTGAGGCTGGGTCCGTGGAACGTTTCAAAACTGAGGCAGATAGAATTTGATTGGAGTAGTAGTAGTGAGTGTTAAATGCCAGGAACGAGGTGTCTGTGGTGAATGGTAGGTGTGAGGGATATGAGGTTACCTCTGGGTGGAGGAGTGGTGAGGGCTATGAGGTTACTGCTGAGTGAGGGTGGACTATGAAGAGGATATAGAGAAGCTTCAGTGTGATTCAGACATTAAGTTTTTTATTGAGTGAGTGGGCAAATACATGGCAGGTGAGATATAAATAAGAGGTTATCCACTTTGGAAGCAAAAGCAGGTATTATCTGTACGGGGATAGGTTGGGAAAGGGGGGATGTTCAATGAGATCTGGGTGAACATGCAGATACAGCAGGTGGTGAAGAAGGCAAATGACATGTTGACCTTCATAGCAAGAAGATTTGAGTACAGGAACAGGGATGTCTAGCTACAACTACCTTGGTGGGACCACATCTAGAGTATTGTGTATGGTTTTGGTTGCCTTACCTGAGGAACGATCTTCTGGCTTTGGAGGGAGTGCAATGAAAATATACCAGACAGATTCCTGGGATGGCAGACCCTGATGTGTTAAGAGTGATTGGATCAGTTTGGAATATATTCACTGGAGTTTAGAAGAATAAGGGGGGATTTGATAGAAGCCTATGAAATTCTAACAGGTCTAAACAGGGTAAATGCAGGAAGGATGATCTCAGTGACAGGAGTATCCAGAACTAGATAGTCATAGTCTCAGGATTATGGGGTAGGCCACTAGTAGAATTGTCTTCACTCAGAGAGTGATGAGCCTGTGAAATTCTTTCCCACCAAAAGTGACTGATGCCAAAATATGGAATATTTTCAACAAAGATTTAGAGAGCGTTCTTTGGGCTAAAGGGGCCAAAGCGTATGGGAGAGAACGTGGGAACAGGGGACTGAGTTGGATGATCAGCCATGATCATATTGAAATGAGGAGCAGGCTCGAAGGGCCGAATGGCCTATTCCCACTCCTGTTTCTGTGTTTGCTTGTTAATTTGTGATTCTCTTTCTTGTAGCCAGATGTTGAAACCAGCAGAATTCCATCTCAGCTGGCACAAACAGGCTGGCCAAGGCTTTGCTTTAACATAAGCAGTCAGTCAGCAGGGTCTGTTTGCTCTAAATTGTTAAATGAATCATAAGCAACGAAAAGACCCATCAGAAGTAATGAAAGGAGCTTAAATGTGAGCTGCTTAATTTAGCAGATGTCAATTTGTTTTTATTATGGTAAAGAGGATTCAAATCTAATTTGCTTTCTGATTGCTCCTTGTGTTAAACAGCGAGATCATTTTCTGTCACAAAGGGCTGGTGGTGGTTTAGTTTCAACCTTATAATTTTTTTTCACCTCCTGTGAGTTTATGCAAATGTGAGCACCTCTGAGCAGTTCCCACAAACTCTTGCAGTGGTGAGCACATCAACATTGACTCTGTCATCATTCCCAACTGGTTACGTGTGTGTGTGTGTATGTGTGAGACTGAGTGAGACAGTGTGTGCATGAGTGAGCGTGTGTTTGTGCGCATGCAAGTGAGTGTGTGTGTTAGTAAGTGAGAGTGTGTGTATGTTTCTGTATGTGTATGTCTGTACGTGTGCGTGAATGAGTGTATGTGTGTGAGTGAGTGAGGGTATGTGTATATGAGTAAGAGAGTTTGTGTGTGAGTGAGAGAGTTTGTGTGTGTGTGACCGAGAGTTTGTGTGTGTGTGTGGGAGTGAGATTGTGCATGTGCATATTTAATAAGGTTGCTGCTGCTGAGGAATCCATAATTTTGCTGCTGATTTTAAGCTGTCAGACTGTGAGGTGCATTGTCTGCAAAGGAACAGATCAGCATTCAATGCAACGGTTACAGGTTTTTGCCCCCAAAACCAATTATACTTATTCTGTTCAGTAACTGACTGTATTTAGCTGTGAGAAACATTGTCCCACCTGCCTCCACCCACACACTCATTTATTCCCCACAGAAAATTCACAGCTGCAGTATGCTCACAGTGACAGTGTGTTTGTTGAGTCAGGTGTCAGAAATATTAAAAAAAGCAGAAACCAGAAATATTATTACAGCTGAAAAATTCAGAATTTAAAGCTGTGGAGCCAGCATGAAGCAGGAACTGTGCTGAACTGGCAACATATTCACCTCTCAGAAGGTCGTGGGTTCAAGGGCCATGCTAGAAACTGGAGTGAAATGTTGAGGCTGAAGCTCCAATGTAAACTGAGGAAGTGCCGCACTGTTACAGTTATCATTGTTCAGCTGAAATGTGAAAGAGGTACTCCCTCTTCCATGTTAACTGGGCAGATACATTCCATGGCATCGTTTGGAAAGAAAACACCAAGACTGTTATCCTTGGACAGAGTTAATGGATTCACAGGGAGAGGGGCCCAATAATTTCCCAAATTGCCTTCCCACCACATTTCTGCTCACCCTCAATTGGTCTGCAATTTTAATAAAGGGGAAGGGACAAGCCATCTGAAAAAGTTCCACAGAGGCCAATGTCCCGTCACCAAGTTACTTTTTATTAATACATGGAAGTCCTTGACACTGATCCAGCTCTCTCAGAGCCAGCTCTCAGAGTGAGCAAAACCTCTGATACTGCTGTTCTTATCAGTCAGCCAGGGCTCCCTGATTGGACAAGGTTATCAGCCCCAATCAGGGAACTTGTATTCTATGAGGTCCACCTGGCTGTCCTTGTTACAATCACTACACCACTACCCCCCCCCCCCCCAGAGTCCAAGGATATAGGCTGGTTCTTTTTCCTGTAGTTCCTCCTGGGGTGTTTTAGCACCATGTCATGTTCCTCTGACTCTGCCTAGGATACAGATGGCGGACCGTATCTGAGGAAGAGTTAGAGGAACACATAGGAACTCATCTCTTGCATCTAGAGGGTCTCAGAAGAAATTCACTCTCTTTTTCAGATGGTAAAGGCATCAAGGCAGCGACACCCGCTGAGTCCATCTCTGATACTGAGGCATCTTCAGTATTTGACGTAGACGGAGAACCCATGGTTTTGGGAATAGTCAGAAAGGCTGTCAAGGAACCAGGCACGTTTTGCTCCCACAGTTTACGAGTTTGTGTGTTTGCAGCTTTCATGTGGTTCACGTGTTTGTTCAGGACTATTGCACCTACCTGAACTTTACATGTCGGGCCTGACCTTGCGTTGACCTTTTACTCATGCAAGGCCATTTCCATGGTTCCTGCATCAAAATCCGTCCTCTGAAATAAAATATCTCTCCTGCTTGGTGGAATCTTGTGTCCAGAATTGGCATTCTGATTGCTGTTTCATCTCCCCTCCGTCCCCACCCCAGGTCCAGGGAGGTCAGATTTAACCCAGTGCAGGGACTTCACCCCATTAGCAATTTTCACAGTCAGTGTATTAGAAAAGATGGGTCAAGCTTTTCTATTGTCGCTCCCGTGTTTAACAAATTAACTTTATGCATTTCCAGTCACATTGAGTGGGTGTCCACATTAGTTAAGAACATTGAGCCCATGAAAGGACCTGCGTGTCAACATCTGATTCAGTATATGGATGTACCTACTAGAGAAGGTGCAAAACTTGACCTACTCTTGGGAAATAAGGCAGGGCAGGTAACTGAGGTGTCAGTGGGGGAGCACTTTGGGGCCAGCGACCATAATTCTATTCATTTTAAAATAGTGATGGAAAAGGATAGACCATATCTAAAAGTTGAAGTTCTAAATTGGAGAAAGGCCAATTTTGACAGTATTAGGCAAGAACTTTCGAAAGCTGATTGGAGGCAGATGTTTGCAGGTAAAGGGACGGCTGGAAAATGGGAAGCCTTCAGAAATGAGATAACAAGAATCCAGAGAAAGTATATTCCTGTCAGGGTGAGAGGAAAGGCTGGTAGATATAGGGAATGCTGGATGACTAAAGGAATTGAAGGTTTGGTTAAGAAAAAGAAGGAAGCATATGTCAGGTACAGTCAGGATAGATCGAATGAATCCTTAGAAGAGTATAAAGAAAGTAGGAGTATACTTAAAAGGGAAATCAGGAGGGCAAAACGGGGACATGAGATAGGTTTGGCAAATAGAATTAAGGAGAATCCAAAGGGGTTTTACAAATATATTAAGGACAAAAGGGTAACTAGGGAGAGAATAAAGCCCCTCAAAGATCAGCAAGGCTGCCTTTGTGTGGAGCCACAGAAAATGGGGGAGATACTAAATGAATATTTTGCATCAGTATTTACTGTGGAAAAGGATATGGAAGATATAGACTGTAGGGAAATAGATGGTGACATCTTGCAAAATGTCCATATTACAGAGGAGGAAGTGCTGGATGTCTTGAAACGGTTAAAGGTGGATAAATCCCCAGACCTGATCAGATGTACCCTAGAACTCTGTGGGAAGCTAGAGAAGTGAGTGCTGGGCCTCTTGCTGAGATATTTGTATCATCGATAGTCACAAGTGAGGTGCCGGAAGACTGGAGGTTGGCAAACGTGGTGCCACTGTTTAAGAAGGGCGGTAAGGACAAGCCAGGGAACTATAGATCAGTGAGCCTGACCTCGGTGGTGGGTAAGTTATTTGAGGGAATCCTGAGGGACAGGATGTACATGTATTTGAAAAGGCAAGGACTGATTTGGGATAGTCAACATGGCTTTGTGCATGGGAAATCATGTCTCACAAACTTGATTCAGTTTTTTGAAGAAGTAACAGAGAAGATTGATGAGGGCAGAGCAGTAGATGTGATCTATATGGACTTCAGTAAGGTGTTCGACAAGGTTCCCCATGGGAGACTGATTAGCAAGGTTAGATCTCATGTAATACAGGGAGAACTAGCCATTTGGATACAGAGCTGGCTCAAAGGTAGAAGACAGAGGATGGTGGTGGAGGGTTGTTTTTCAGACTGGAGGCCTGTGACCAGTGGAGTGCCACAAGGATCAGTGCTGGGCCCTCTACTTTTTGTCATTTACATAAATGATTTGGATGCAAGCAGAAGAGGTACAGTTAGTGAGTTTGCAGATGACACCAAAATTGGAGGTATAGTGGACAGCGAAAAGGGTTACCTCAGATTACAACAGGATCTTGACTAGATGGGCCAATGGGCTGAGAAGTGGCAGATGGAGTTTAATTCAGATAAATGTGAGGTGCTGCCTTTTGGGAAAGCAGATCTTAGCAGGACTTATACACTTAATGGTAAGGTCCTCGGGAGTGTTGCTAAACAAAGAGACCTTGGAGTGGAGGTTCATAGCTCCTTGAAAGTGGAATCACAGGTAGTGAAGAAGGCATTTGGTATGCTTTCCTTTATTAGTCAGACCATTGAGTATTCGAGTTGGGAGATCATGTTGCAGCTGTACAGGACATTGGTCAGGCCACTGTTGGAATATTGCGTCTCCTTCCACTCGGAAAGATGTTGTGAAACTTGAAAGGGTTCAGAAAAGATTTACAAGGATCTTGCTAGGGTTGGAGGATCTGAGCTACAGGGAGAGGCTGAACAGGCTGGGGCTGTTTTCCCTGGAGCATCGGAGGCTGAGGGGTGACCTTATAGAGGTTTACACAATTATGAGGGGCATGGATAAGATAAATAGGCAAAGTCTTTTCCCTGCGGTCGGGGAGTCCAGAACTAGAGGGCATAGGTTTAGGGTGAGAGGAGAAAGATATAAAAGAGACCTAAGGGGCAACTTTTTCACGCAGAGGGTGGTATGTGTATGGAATGAGCTGCCAGAGGATGTGGGGGAGCTTGGTACAATGCAACATTTAAGAGGCATTTGGATGTGTATATGAATAGGAAGGGTTTGGAGGGATATGTGCCGGGTGCTGGCAGGTGGGACTAAATTGGGTTGGGATATCTGGTCGGCATGGACATGCTGTACATCTCTATGACTCTATAGAAACAAGTTCAGAGTTTACTTGGCCATTCCTATAAATGTGGGGGGGATGCTTACACTAATTTTTGTCCTTGCTGGCACTCTAGGCACTGTCACACCAACATGGCTATCATAGAATCCCTAAATTACAAAAAGAGGCCATTTAGCCCTTTGTGTCTGAACTGATCCTCTGAAGAACATCCCAGTCAGACCTACCTCCCTATCCTATCCACGTAACCCTGCATTTCCCATGGCTAATCCACCTAGCCTGTATATCAATGTATACTATGGGCAATTTAGCATGGCCAATCCATTTAACCTGCACATCTTTGAAATGCAGGCAAAAACTGAAGCACCCGGAGGAAATGGGGAGAAAGTGCAAACCCCACACAGACAGTTGCTTGAGGGTGAAATCGTATTCAGGTCCCTAACACTGTGAGGTCCCTAACACTGCCACTTTATCACTACCAATGTATGCCAGGTCTTTAAAATTGCACCCCTGTATGAGGTCACGTCCATAAATTAGACAGTGGCTGTAAATTTGTCTCTTTCCTGAAGCCACTCTGACTCTTTCATTTCAGTCATTTACAGGACATGGGCATCGCTGGGGTGGGCCAGACGGCAGTTCAGAGTCACATGTAGGCCAGACAAGGACAACAATTTCCTTCCCTCAAGGACAGTAGTCTTTCATTGTCATCATTAGATTATTAATTCTGGATTAATTTGAGTCTAACAATAATATTACTAGGTTATCACTTTCTCAGATTGGTCATATTCTGAATTTCTAAATGCTCTGCTATTGTATACTTTATTAGAGACAAAAATCTGCAGATGCTGGAATTCAAATTAGGCAGAAGGCTGGAAGAATGCAGCAAGCTAGGTGGAGAAGTCAACATTTCAGGTATAACCCTTCTTCAGGACTCTGTATACTTTATAACAGTCTCTTACATTTTTGCAATAAGAAACATTAATCTGTTTTTCTGTTTTTCTTCTCTCCTTTCCATTTAAAATAAAGATGTTACATGGTAGATTTCTACGCATTTCGGGCTTTTCCAGACTCCAAGAATTTTCTGGAAGATTACTAGCAATACATTCATTATCTTCTTCCTTTATTATCCTTGAATGCATCTCATCAGATCCAGTTAATTTATCAGTCTTTAGTTTCATTAGTCTCCTCAACATTTTTCCCTAGTGATAGAGACTGCGTTAATTTCCTCTCTTCCTTAGTCTTCTCCATCTTTGTTTTTTGTTTTGTTCACCCTTTGTTGGCTTTTTTTAATTTTCCCAATCATCTGTCTTATTAATGATCTCAGCCACAGTGTTTGATTTTCTTACAATTTGATGTTATGCTTAACTTTCCTGGTTAACCATGGCTGGCTCTTCACCTTGCTCCAATCCTTCTTCCTCACTGAGATGGATCTTTGCTGTGAGACATGAACCATTTTCTTAAATGCCTACCATTGTTTTTCAACTGTTTTGCTGCTAAACACCTTCCCCAGTCCCTCCCAGCCAGCTCTGACCACATTCCTTTGTAATTACCCTTACGTAAGCTTCGCACAATTGTTTCTGACCTAGGTTCCTCCGTCTCAAACTGATTGCTAAATTCTACTGTGTTATGGTCACTATTTGCTCAGAGATCTTGTATTATGATATAATTTATTAAACTTACCTCATTATAAATCACAGGATCCAAAATTGATTAGATCCATTATATATTGTTTGAGGAAATTGTCCCAAATTCACTCTATGAAAGTTCCTTGTGGCTACCCCTGCCAATCTGAGTGTCCCAAGCTGCATGAAGATTAAAGTCACCCATGATTGTTTCTTGAGTTATTGTCTGTCTCACTGTGTAGTTGTGGTAGGGAGACTATAGATTACTCCAACTAATGTCTTCTTCCCCTGTTTATTTCTCATCATTGTGTATATGGATTCTACATTTTCCGAGGCAAGATCGTTTTTTTCTATTTTACTTATTCCATCACATACAAACACCACTCTTTTCTTCCTGCTTGATCTTTCAAAAAGCCACATACTCCTGAATATTTACTTTCTAGTTTTGATCATCTTGAAACTATGTCTCTGTATTGGCTATAAGATCAAAACCACTCATTTGCATTTGTGCGATTAGTTCATTTATTTTGTTCTGAATATTATGAACACTCAAGTAAAGAGCCATTAATTTAGCTTTTTAATTATTTTTTACCAATTTGACCCCATTTACTGATGTTTTCTATGTTTGTACACTCTGTTCTTTCTTGTCTGGCACTGAGTATTGTTATCTAAATAGCTGCCTTGCAATGCCATATCTTCTTGCTTTGGAAGCCCATACTTCCCTCCCCCCTCTCTTTCTCTCCTCCCTCTATTTAGCTTAAAGTCTTCTCTATAGCCCCAGTTATTTGTTTCACAGGGACACTGGCCCCAACATGATTCAAATGGTGTCCATCCCATTGGAATAGCTCCTTTCTACCCCAGTTTCAGTGTCCCATGAACTAAAACCATTCCACTCAGACCAATCTTCAAGTCACACATTGAATTCCTTTATTTACTCTGAGACAGTTTGCCCATTGTTCAGGTAATAATCCAGAGTTTATTGGTTTCAACAACAAACACAAACTGTTATCAGGAGAGAAAATACACTAAACACAACAATATTGGTTGAGCTTTGGAATTCAGTTTGGCCTCATACATTAACCAAGCAAACAGTTCAATGGTTAATCACATATCAATACATTATTTCACATGAACCTGATGAACTCATAGAGTCATAGAGATGTACAGCACTGAAACAGACCCTTCAGTCCAACCTGTCCATGCCGACCAGATATCCCAACCCAATCTAGTCCCACCTGCCAGCACCCGGCCCATATCCCTCCAAACCCTTCCTATTCATATACCCATCCAAATGCCTCTTAAATGTTGCAATTGTACCAGCCTTCATCACTTCCTCTGGCAGCTCATTCCACACATGCATCACCCTCTGCACGAAAAAGTTGCCTCTTAGGTCTCTTTTATATCTTTCCCCCTCACACCAAACCTATGCCCTCTAGTTCTGGCTCCCTGACCCCAGGGGAAAGACTTTGCCTATTTACCCTATCCATGCCCCTCATAATTTTATAAACCTCTATAAGGTTACCCCTCAGCCTCTGACGCTCCAGGGAAAACAGCCCCAGCCTGTTCACAGCTTTAGTTATTTTGCTCAAGTTTAATACCTTGAATAATTTCCTATGATCTGAATCAGCTGTCCACTTCTCCAGGATCTGGAACACAAGGATTTCCCAGAAAACGGTTGTTGTTGGAAGGTGTCAGCTCTGCCTCAGTAGTAGCAGCTTTACTGCAGAATCAAGAAGTTTTATCTCAAAATTGTAATCCAGAAAATTCAGCACAAACGTTTGGCTGACATTTCAGTGCAGTACTGTTGGAGGTTCTTTGATTTTTGAGGCACGGCCTGTCTGTCCTCTCACGTGTACGTAAACAACCCCGTGGCCACATACAAAGAAAAGCAGGGGACTTATGCCTGTTCCCTTGTACCAATATTCACCCCCCAACTAACATCAGTCTACTACATTGTCTAACATTGCCTCGTTGTTAGCTGTGGAAATTTTCTGTGCTCAATTTGTCCAATGTACACCCTACATCACACAAAACATCCAAAGTAAATCTTGTTAGTGTGAAGCTTTGGGTTGTGCTGAGGTCTAGGGAGAGGTAAACAGTGCCAGTTAGCTACAAACTGAGCTAACTGGCTCTGAGTAATGTTGAAGAGTATGGCGCTGGAAAAGCACAGCCAGTTAGGCAGCATCTAAGGAGCAAAAGAATTGATGTTTCGAGCATGATCTCAAAATTTCTGAGGAAGAGATTATGCTTGAAACTTCGATTCTCCTGCTCCTCGGATGCTGCCTGACCAGCTGTGCATTTCCAACATGACACTCATCGACTCTTGTCTCCATCATCTGCAGTCCCCACTTTCTCCAAATTAGGAGCAGTAGGCCATTTGGCCCCTCAAATCTGCTCCATTGTTCAATAAGATCATGGCTGATCTGATTACTCCACTGAACCATTCAACAGCTTGCTTATCAAGAATCAAGGAGCAAATTACTGAAGATGCTGCAATCTGTACTGAAAACAACAAATGCTGGAGATCACAGCGGGTCAGGCAGCATCCATGGGAGAGAGAGCAAGCTAAGACTCCAGATGACTCTTCATCAGACTCTTCATTTTTTGTTATCACAAATCAATCTCTGCCTTTAAATTGTTAGAAGACTCTGCTCCTATGACTTTTGAGGAAAAGAGTTCTAAAGATTCCTGATTGTCTGAAAGAAAATAATTCCCCTTAGTTCTATGTTAAATGGGCGACCCCTTATTTTTAAACATTCTGGAATCTCCCATGACAGGAAACATCCTTTCCGCATATACTCATGTCAAGACCCCTCAGGATTTTACATGTTTCAATGAAGTCATTCTAACTCTTCTAAACAAAGCAGACCGTTGCTCCCCCTATAAACCTCACAATGACTGCACAACAATGCCTGTCGTAAATCATGTCACTTTGGCATGGGAGGGAATTCCTGTCTATATCTGAGACTGAGACATATTTTTGGAACAGGGAAGAAAGAGCTTTGCATTTAACCCACTTTAAGGGTGTTTGATATGTTCAGAATGGAAGAGAGAAAGAAAAATTAAAAAGATTGCATTTCTTCAATGCGTTTCATTACCTCGGGAGATCTTACAGCATTTTACTGTCAACGAAATGAACTTTTGATGTAAAGTTCCTGGTGCAGTGCAGGAAACCGAGCAGGCACCTGAGGAGAACAGTGTTTGAGATAACACCCCCAACAATACACTGCTTTGAAGTGTCAGCCAATTATTTTGTGAGATTCAAACCGATGGCT
Source organism: Chiloscyllium plagiosum (assembly GCF_037043375.1). Lineage (NCBI taxonomy): Eukaryota > Metazoa > Chordata > Chondrichthyes > Orectolobiformes > Hemiscylliidae > Chiloscyllium > Chiloscyllium plagiosum. Next base: position 52,229,731 of record NW_028270166.1, read on the forward strand.
TTCGGACTCAGAGTCAGGAGGAGTGCTACTCACAGAGCCATCGTTGACTGTAATTCCAGTCTTTCCTCGGTCTTAGAATTGCAAAAATTCTCAAATATGTTTTTAAAAAGAATTGGTCTAAAGTTGGCTTTGCAGCTTTCCATTGTGTCATAAAACCATTTTAAAAAGAAACCTGGGTTGCATGCACTGGGCATGTTAACCTGAAGGGCACCGTGGGCATGTTAACCTGAAGGGCCTGAGTGTAAATCTTATTGTATAGTGATTGTTACAGAGAGGCTGCAATCAGACTCAGATGCACTGTCTCCAATTCTGAGGAAACATCAGAATTAAACTCATCCTGAGCAGAAAGTTTGAAATGAGAACCTTTCCTCACCTGAGTTGCCATCAATCACACTGAGCAGTGATAAGTTACCTGCCTTTCTTTTTGTGAGCTGCACACTTTAATATTTAAGCTTTAGTGCTCAAAGGTGCTTTTCAAGATCTCAGCTCCACGTGCTTTGGTAAACTTGAGGGAAAACTCACTGATTTAGCTCCTTGCTTTCAAATGTAAATTTTAATTATCCATACATCAAAGACTTCATAAAGTATGTCCAATTTCTGCTTGTATCATTCCCCTTTCCTGCAATGAATGTCAGAAAACAGTGCAACACTAAGGCAAGATTAAGACGTTACATTAATCATCACTTCAATTAGCTGGAGCCAATAGTATCCAGTGAGTTTTGGGGAGTGTCTCACAATTGGCATTGGTTCCATTTTCCTGACTGGAACCATTCTCCCAGTTAATACATTTTATCAAAATTGAAAATATTATAGGTAGGACCTTATGCCCTTCAAATAAAATTGCTGATTGGGATATAACCTGGGTCCCAATCACAGACTTCTGTTGGCACCACACATGCGTGTGGGAGCTAATTGATGATGACTTCTGAATGGGCACCTCTGCAGTTCCCATCCAGTACCTGAGGTCTCAATCAAAGGGCCAGTACCCTTGGCAGGGAAGTGAATCCACCAGCACTGTTTTCTCTTGGCTTTATGCCTATACTCTTACCTAAGCTTTGAGACACTGGGTGTCTCTGTATACTGTTATGCCACAGAGGGGAACCCTTCTGTTAATTCAGCCAAACATCTGGATGGTGATTTCCCTGGGTCATCTTCTTTCTTTTTGCTGCGAGTATGTTTCCTATGAAAAGGTACTTTTGACAGAAGGTTTGTTTCAAATTTCTTAGAGAGCAAGAAGGAGATGGGCAATTAGCTATCCAGGAGTTTCTTTACCTACAGCAGTTGCTGTCTGATCAATTTTCAAAATGTCTGCATTTTATCCACTCCAACATTGGATTGTCTTATTGATTAGATGTTGGCAAAACAATAAATTCAAACTCAATTAGGTTTTAGTATCCTAGGCATAATTTAAACTGATTGGTTAAATTCAAGTTATTGTCAAAACAGCGCCAAAACTCAGGTTCACAACATTTCACAACCAAATGTTGCATATTTTTAATTTTCCAGTACACTCTGGCACTGCCATCTTGTCGTATATGCAGGCACTTGTAAGCTCTCAGTTCAGAACAGCATTCTCTCTCTCTTAAAGGTCCAGTACGCATCTTCAACTTCATAACACCTTTCCTCTTAACAAAAAAAACTCATCATAATAAAAAGATTTTTTTATTCTTAATCTCATTATTACAAAATACATATGTCATTAATCTAAGTTATACTTTTCATATTAATTTCTGCACATTTGGAATCAGTCAAATCCTACCTACACTTCTTCGTTTAAATCTTTGATAATGCATCTGCTATCACATTTTTACAACCTGCAATAAGTACAATTTGTTAATTAAAAGTCTGTAACCTAAGACTCAAATGAAATAGTCTCATATTTTTGTTTTTAAATCTTTCCAAGAATGTGGCCTGTGTACACAACTGTGTCCGACACATTGTTCATCACATAAATATTAAAATATTGTAAGGTCAGTACCAAACGTAATAATTCTTTTTTGATGGTAGAGTAGTTTCTCTGGTGGGTGTTGGGTTTCTTTGAAAAGTAGCCAATTGGCCATTCAATTCCATCATCATCTTCCTGTAGCAGTACAGCTCAAACTCCTATGTTGCTAGCATCAATTCCAACTTTGAAGGGTTTCAAAAATTTGGTGTAGCTAAAACTAGTCTGGTGTTAAAATGACTTTTAAACTCTCAAAAGCCTCCTGGCATTTCTCTGTCCACCGAAATTTTGTGTTCTTCTTTAGTGAATCCATCAGCGTTTCGACTGTGCTGTTAAAGTTTGGAATAAACTTCCGGTCGAATCAGCTTAGTCCCAAAAATTGAAGCACCTCTTTCTTCAAGGGTGGTTGTGGAAATTCTTCGATGGCCTTCGTCTTCGCATTCCTTGGGGTCAACCTTCCATGTCCGATGTTATGTCCCATGACCATCACTTCTGCCTTCGTGAATTCTGTTTTCTTTAAACTTATTACCAGCTTTGCTTTTCATAATCATTCAAAGAGCTCTGCCAACTATACCATGTGATCTTTCCATGACTCCTTAAAGATCACTACCTCATCCAGATAAACTGCACAATTTGTTAATCTGGCCTCAACTCTGTTCATGAGTCTTTGGAATGTGCCTGGTGTGTTCTTCATTCCAAAGGGCATCACTTTGAATTGATATGGCCCATTTGAGATTACAAATGCAGAAAATTCTTTCACTTTCTCTGATAAAGGTACCTGCAAATAACCACACATTAAGTCCAACTTTGTGATGCAAGTGTCTTGACTAAATTTCTCTATACAATCCTCCGATCTCGGTATTGGATAGGAGTCCAATTTTGTTACGGCATTGACCTTCCGATAGTCCACACAAAATCATTGAGTCCCATCAGTTTTGGGAACTAACACAATTGGCAAACTCCATTCACTCTAACTCGGTTCGATAATGTCTTTGTTGAACATCACATCCACTTCCTTCTGGACCTGTGTGGCTTTGACAGGTTTAAACCTGTTTTATCAGAACAGAATTCCCTACTTCCTTCTTAAGGACAATACTATTAGTCCTCCCCATCTTATTCCTGCATATGTCCTCGTACTGCTACAACAAACCTTTCAACTTGGTTCTTTGCTCCTTGAGACAGATAGCTAACTAACCTAGCTGAAAATGTGTTGCTGGAAAAGCGCAGCAGGTCAGGCAGCATCTAAGGAACAGGAGAATCGACATTTCGGGCAGAAGCCCTTCTTCAGGAATGAGGAAAGTGTGTCCAGCTGGCTAAGATAAAAGGTAGGGAGGAGGGACTTGGGGGAGGGGTGTTGGAAATGCGATAGGTGGAAGGAGGTCAAGGTAAGGGTGATAGGCCGGAGTGGGGTGGGGGCGGAGAGGTCAGGACGAAGATTGCAGGTTAGGAAGGCGGTGCTGAGTTCGAGGGATTTGACTGAGACAAGGTGGGGGGGAGGGGAAATGAGGAAACTGGAGAAATCTGAGTTCATCCCTTGTGGTTGGAGGGTTCCTAACTCAGATTTCTCCAGTTTCCTCATTTCCCCTCCCCCCACCTTGTCTCAGTCAAATCCCTCGAACTCAGCACCGCCTTCCTAACCTGCAATCTTCGTCCTGACCTCTCCGCCCCCACCCCACTCCGGCCTATCACCCTCACCTTGACCTCCTTCCACCTATCGCATTTCCAACACCCCTCCCCCAAGTCCCTCCTCCCTATCTTTTATCTTAGCCTGCTGGGCACACTTTCCTCATTCCTGAAGAAGGGCTTATGCCCGAAATGTCGATTCTCCTGTTCCTTGGATGCTGCCTCACCTGCTGCACTTTTCCAGCAACACATTTTCAGCTCTGATCTCCAGCATCTGCAGTCCTCACTTTCTCCTCGAAGAAGCTAACTAACCTACCCTACTCTTCAAGGACTTCCTCATGGTTTATTGTGTTTTGAGGCATATCAAACTCCACAACATCTGGGTTTGATTCCTCACTCTGCAGGGCAGTAACTAACACCTGTTTCTCCACCTCCCTGTCTCTATTATAGCAAGGTTTCAACATATCCATATGACAATCCCGAGACAGTTTTTTTTTCTATTCAGCATCCTTACCAGATTGTTTACCGGCTCAAGTTTTACTCAATTTGGTAGGAACTACTAAATGTGGCTTTGAAGGGATCTCCTGCCACTGGTAAAAATACTAATATGCCATCTCCAGAGTCTCAGAGATTTTATCTGCCACCTGCTTCATTCTATGCTGTGCCCTCTTCAGGTGCTGTTTAGCTAACGCACCTACCTGGTTTAATCTCTCCTTCACCTCAGATACATAATCCAAGTGAGGTTTTCAACTTCATTCCTATCACTTTTTCTTAAATTCATTTCAAAGGCCCTCTCACTTCATGTCCGAATATTAACTCAAAGAGAGTAAACTTGAGTAGATTTATTTGGGGCATCTCTAAAGGCAAACAATATGAATGGGATACCTTCATCCCAATCAGTTGGGTAATCCTGACAGTACGCTCCTAACTTGATCTTCAGGATCTGATGCCACCCTTCCAAGGCTCCCAAGGGTTCAGGATGGTACACGCTTGATGCCTAAGCGCTCTCTGACTTCCTTAAACAGATGAGCACTGAATTTAGACCCTTACTCTGACTGAATCTCTCTGGTAGCCCATACCAGGCAAAGAAAATGCTACTAACTCCTCCACCACCCATTTTGCCTTGATACTCCGTAATGGAATTTCCTCTGGAAATCTGGTAAACACATCTATTATGATTAGCAAATATTAGTTCCCACTTTTAGTTTTAGGAAGAGGACCTATTCAATTAATCATAACCAGAATGAAAGGTTTCTCAAATACAGAAATTGGCAACAAAGGTGCTGCTTTTATTACTGCCTGTGGCTTTCCTACCATTTGGCAGGTATGACCTGTACAACAAAATGTAACCACATCCTTGTGCAGACCAGGCCAATAGAAGTGCTTTTGTACCTTAGCCTCAGTCTTCCTCACTCCTACATGACTTCCTCCAGGTAGTTCATGTGCTACCCATAACCCTTCCTGTCTGTATGCTACCAGCAACACAATCTGGTGCACTTCCACTCATTTCCCCTCTACACTAACCTGCTGTGGTCTTCATTTTCATCTTTGAATTCTATCTTTAAGATAATAACCCTCAGGAATACATTGTAATTCCTTTACTGACTATATATTTTATTGTCTCATCTTTCTTTTTGTACGTCCCCTATCCTTTCAGAACGAAACACCTCTGCCTGACCCTCTACCTGTTCAGGGTTTTCCTGCACCATTACATCAAACAGGGTGTCCGCTAACTGAACCTCGGCTCCTTTGTTTTTCTCTTTAGTTTTTGCTTCGTGCTGTGACTTATGATAGTGGGATCTTGTTACTACACGGTCTGGGAAAATATAAGGATATTCTTCTTTTTACTACTCAATTCCCTGGTCTTCCCTCACTTCCACCTTGGATTCTGCTAAATGATTCCCAAGAACAAACAGAATTCCTGGAACTGACACTCTGTCAATCACTCCCACTGTTACTTTCCCAGTCTTGAGTTGGCACTCCAACCTGATCTGACACAGAATCATGTTAAATTTCTGTCCATCTGTTACACAAATTACCAATCTCTTGGGTAACAGGTGAGAAAGAGTGCAAATACCTTCATCTCTTCCTATTGGAGACTGATTAGCTCCCATATCTCTCAAAATTTTAACTTCTTTCCCTTCTCCCACTGTTCTTCCTGAGTAAGTTTGACCCACAGTGGTGAAGTCTTTATAGAGGTCAGGCACTAACTTAATACCCAGCCCCTGCCAGGCTGTGCACTATCTTGCAGCTCCTCAACTTTTCTTTGGGTTTCCTTCACTACTTTAACTAATCACGTTGGCTTAGCCTCTCTTACCAAATCTTTTCCCACAGAGCCTTTCTTCAATGACAAGCACTGTGATCTTATGTGTCCCACTTTCTGGCAGTGAAAACAAGTTTTCCCAGTGTCCTTTAAACCATTGGCACTGTAATTTTATATGTCTCACTCCATTACAGTGAAAACACCTGAGGCCTTTCACCACCTTTTTGCCCTCTTGGGCTTCTTTTTTCACCTGTGGTAAACTATTACCAGTGTGCTCTACTCTTTGTTTTGTAGTGAAGGATCTCTCCTTCTTCCAATATCTATCCCTCATGGGATGAAATTCCTGTTGGAAGCTAAATTTCACCTTGTGCACCCATGGATATTCATCTGCCATCTCTGCCGCTCTTCTCACTTCTTGAACTTCCTGTTTAGATTAGATTATAGATTATATTACAGTGTGGAAACAGGCCCTTCGGCCCAACAAATCCACACCGACCCGCCGAAGCGCAACCCACCCATACCCCTACATTTACCCCTATACCTAACATTACGGGCAATTTAGCGTAGCCAATTCACCTGACCTGCACATCTTTGGACGGTGGGAGGAAACCGGAGCACCCGGAGGAAACCCACGCAGACACGGGGAGAACGTGCAAACTCCACACAGTCAGTTGCCTGAGGCGGGAATTGAACCCGGGTCTCTGGGTTCAATTCCCAGAGACCCGGCGCTGTGAGGCAACAGTGCTAACCACTGTGTCACCGTGCCACCCACAATCACATGAATTCGTATCATTTCTGGAAGTCAGTTTTTAAACTCCTCCAGCAGAATAATCTCTCTTATCGCCTTATATGTCTTACCTATTTTTAAGGCCCGCAGCCATCTATCAAAATTACTATGTTTCATTCTTTCAAACTCAACATAAGTCTGACCTGCTTTCTTCTTTATGTTTCTGAACTGCTGTCTGTACGCTTCTGGTACCAATTCATCAGTAATCAAAAAAGTCTTTTTGACATCTGCATAATCTCTTGACTCCTCATTTTACAGCGCTGCAAATACCTTATTAGCCTGAATTAGCCATAAATTCTCTGGCTACTCTATTTGCCTAGCCAAATTTTCAAATGAAATAAAAAAGGCTTTGAGATCAAAATGTGGCAATGTTTTAACATATTTGTTGATATCACTAACTTCTCCCTTCATCTTCATCCTATTAACTTGACTTTCCTGAGTAATTCACACTTTCTGAAGTTCAAATTCTCTCTCTCCTTCTCCTCTCTCTCTTTCTCTTTCTTCTCTCTCTCTTTCTTTTTGCTCAGCCAACCTTCTCTTCCTTTCTTTGTCTTCTAATTCCATTTGCCTCAATTGCAGTTTTGTTTTTCTAACTCTGCACTTGTCTGTTTTTCTGATATACCTAAGTGCTTGACCAACGCCATTAGAATTTCAGCTTTCCTTTTGTCCCAGGTTAAATTCAATTCTAACCTATTTGCAAATTCTAAAAGTAAACCCTTCCTCTGTCTTTCTAAACTTTCTTGGCAAATTTGGGAAGCATCTTCAAACCCCAGTACCTCTTCAGCAATGTCAAGAGCCATTTCTCTCATTTTTAATTTAACCAACCACAAGTAACTGAAATTAAACAAATTGTCTCACCTACATTTAATTTAAAAGTCTAGGACACTAATCGGCAAGTGTTTAAATATGCTGGGATCTTTTGTGCCCCAAATTGGTTCAAATCTGTCCAAATTCCTGACAGGATCTGTCTGAAAGTGTCCAAATTTCAGACCCGAGCCCCAAACTTTTTACAACATGGAGGTGAACCCCTCTGTCAATTAAACCAAAAAGTTTGCCTCACTTCATAATCTGTTAACTTATGAGTGACGGAGAACCCTCAAATTCCACTTTAAAGAAAATAACATCAATTTATATTTTATCGCTAAAAGTGAACATTAAACGATGGCATTGGAGAGAGTGCAAGCCAGCTGCCTACCGTAAAGATAAACTTGAATAATATAGTTACCTCGTGAATCAGGGGAGCAAAGGCTGAACAGGAGTGGACACGGGGACTGCTGGGTAAGTATGGGCTCAGTGGTTAGCACTGCTGCCTCACAGCACCAGGGCCCTGGGTTCGATTCCCGCCTGTCTGTGTGGAGTTTGCACATTCTCCCTGTGTCTGCGTGAGTTTCCTCCGGGTGCTCCGGTTTCCTCCCACAATCCAAAGATATGCAGGTTAGGTGAATTGGCCATGCTAAATTGCCCACGGTGTGAGGTGCGCTAGTCAGGGGTAAATATAGGGTAGGGGAATGGGTTTGGGTGGGTTACTCTTCGGAGGGGCGGTGTGGACTTGTTGAGCCGAATGGCCCATTTCCACACTGTAGAGAATCTAATCTAAAGGGGCGGCACAATGGCTCAGTGCTGACTCACAGCACCAGGGTCCCAGGTTCAATTCCAGCCTTAGGCGACTGTCTGTGTGGAGTTTGCACATTCTCCCCGTGTCTGAATGGGTTTCCTCCGTGTGCTCCAGTTTCCTCCCAGTCCAAAGATGTACAGGTCAGGTGAATTGGCCATGCTAAATTGCCCATAGTGTTAGGTGCATTAGTCACAGGGAAATGGGATTGGGTGGGTTACTCTTCAGAGGGTTGATGTGGACTTGTTGGGCCTAAGGGCCTGTTTCCACACTGTAGGGAATCTAATCTAAAAAAAAGTGAACTGATATATTCAGGCAGTGGCTTAACCTGAAACACTACATGTGTAGAGTCTCCCACCTGTCTTCCTCCTCTAACCAAAAATAAAATCTGTATGCAGTGTTGGGGAGGTAAGTTTTTTTTTGTCTCTTTTGGCAATTTATAGCAGAGGGGATGGAAGCCACAGTAGTTGCATGCTTCTCTTGCAGGATGTGGAAGGTAAGGGTCATCACTAGTGTCCCTGCTGACTTCACCTGTGAGAAGTGCATCCAACTCCAGCTCCCCACAGACCGCATTCGGGGACTGGAGATGGACCTGTATTTGGGAGGCTGAGGGGGTGATAGAGAGGGGTTATAGGGAGGTAGTCACACCTAAGCTACAGGATAAAGGTAGCTGGGTTCCTGTCAGGAGAGGGAAAGGGAATAGGCAAATAGTGCAGGTATCTCCAGTTGCCGGTCCCCTCAATAATAAATATATGGCGTTGGATCCATTGGGGGGGGGGGTTGGACCTACCAGGGGAAAGCCACAGAGTCTCTGGCACTGAGCCTGGTTTTGTGGCTCAAAAGGGAAGGGGGGAGAATAGGAGAGCGATAGTGATAGGAGATTCAATGGTTAGAGGAACAAACTGGAGATTCTGTGATTACAAATGAGACTCCTAGGTTACCACCCAGGTGCCAGGGTCAGGGATATCTTGGATCAAGTCTACAGGATTCTTAAGGGAGAGGAGGAATACCCAGAAGTTGTGGTATACATCAGTACCAATGATATAGCTAGGAAAAGAAATGAGGACCTTAAAAATGATTATAGGGAGTTAGGTTGGAAGCTAAAAAGCAGGACGAGCAGCGGAGTAATCTCAGGATTGCTACCCGTGCCACATGATAGTGAAGCGAGGAACAGAGAGTGAACAAGTGGCTGCAGAGCTGGTGTAGGGGAGAGACCTTCAGATATGTGGATCATTGGGTTGCCTTCTGGGGAAGGTGGGAGCTGTACAAGGAGGATGGGTTGCACCTGAACTGGAGGGGCACCAATATCCTGGGCCAGAGGTTTACTAGAGGAGGGTTTAAACTAGTTTTACTAAAGGGTGTACACCGGAGCTATGGATCAGACAGAGGGATAGCTGGTGAGCAGGCAGATACAGTATGCAGAGAGTCTGTGAGGAAGGATAGACAGTTAATAGGGCAAAGTTGCATCCAGTTTAATGGTTTGCAGTGTGTCTATTTTAATACAAAAAATGTGAGGAATAAGGGTGATGAACTTCGAGCATGGATCAGTACTTGGAACTATTGGTGTTGTGGCCATTATGGAGACTTAGATATGACTGGGGTTGTTAGATGTTCTGTGCTTTAGATGTTTCAAAAGGAATAGGGAGGGAGATAAAAGAGGTGGGCAAGTGGCATTGCTAATCAGGGATAGCATAACAGCTGCAGAAAGGGAGGTCATCAAGGAAGGTCTGCCTATTAAGTCATTATTGGGGGAAGTCAGAAACAGGACAGGAACAGTCACTTTATTGGGAGTTTTCTATAGACCCACCCAATAGCAACAGAGACATGGAGGAACAGATTGGGAGGCAGATTTGGGAAGGTGCAGAAGTAGCAGCGTTATTTCGGGGAACTTCAACTTGCCTAATGTTGATTGGAACCTACTTAGTGCAAACTTAGAGCAGACTTTGTCAGGTGTGTCCAGGAACGACTCCTGACTCAATGTGTAAATAAGCCGACTAGAGGGGAGGCCATATTGGATTTGATGCTTGGCAACTAACCAGGTTAGGTATCAGATCTCTCGGTATGAGAGCATTTTGGTGATAGAGATCACAATTCCCTGACCTTTACTACAGTCATGGAGAGGGATAGGAGCAGGCGGTATGGGAAAGTATTTAATTAGGGAAGGAGGAATTACAATGCTATCAGGCAGGAACTGTGGAGCATAAATTGGGAACAGATATTCTCAGGGAAATGCACAACAGAAATTTGGAAGTTGTTTAGGGAGTACTTGTGAATGCTGGATAAGTTTGCCCCACTGAGGCAGGGAAGGAATGTTAGAGCAAAGGAACCTTGGATGACGATGGAACATTTAGTCAAGAGGAAGAAGGAAGCTTACTTAAGGTTGAAGAAGTAAGGATCAAATAGAGCTCTCGAGAGTTACAAAGTAGCCAGGAATGAACTGAAGAATGAACTTAGATTAGCTAGAAGGGGTCATGAAAAAACCTTGGCGGGTAGGATTAAGGAAAACCCCAAAGTGTTCCTTTCTCGTGGCCTTTCTGAAAATTCTGATGAGGTCATTGGCTGTCTCAGCACTTGACTACGAAAGATGCTTGGCAGAGTTTGGACAAGCTAGGATGATTTTCTTTATAGCCGGGGAACTAAGGCAGGATCTTACAGAAGTGTAGAAGATCATGAGAGGCATGGATAGGATGAATGCACTCAGTCTTTTTCTCAGGGTTAGGGAATCAAGGACTAGACAGCAGAAAGGCTGGAAAGGACAGAATAGAAGGGAGCCTGAGAGGTAACGTTTTTACATAGAGCATAGTACGAATATGGGCTGAGCCACCAGTGAAAGTGGTTGAGGTGGGTACATTAACAGCATTTAAAAGGTACTTGAGTAAATACATGGATAGGAAAGGTTTAAAAGTATATGGGCCAAGTGCAGGGGTTAGCATGGATGGACATTTTGGTTGGCACAGACCAGTTGAGGCCAAAGGGTCTGTCTCTGGGCTGCAAGACTCAATGACTCTAAATGAAATCATAGAATCCCTACAGTGAGAAAACGGGCCCTTCAGCTCAACAAGTCCACACTGACCCTCCCAGACCCATTCCCCTAGCCTATATTTACTCATGACTAATACACATCCATGAACACTATCAGCAATTTAGCATGGCCAATTCACCTGACCTGCACATCTTTGGATTGTGGGAGGAAACTGAAGCATCCGGAGGAAACCCACACAGACACGGAGAGAATGTGCAAACTCCACACAGATAGTTGCCCAGGGCTAGAATCGAACCTGGGTCCCTGGTGCTGTGAGCCATCGTGCCACCCCAAATGTACATCTTTCAAACTGCCTTGTCACCAAATTAATTGTTGTACTCTTGTTCGGTGCTTCATGATATGTCGATGTCCCCTGTGTTCTTCCTGTCACCTTTCCTTTCACATCAAAGTTGCTACAACCACTCAATGGTCATACATCAGTAAATCTTCCATTACTTCAGTTGTTGTTTCTGCTTGTGGGAACTTTGCTGAATTTAATCTACCGGACTACATTTCAGCCACCAGGTAGTTAGGGTTGCCGGACACACTCATAGAATGAAAGGGGACCACTAATTTAAAGCTGGGATGTGACTGAATTTCTTCCTCCAGAGGTTAGTGAATATCTGTAATTCTCTCCTGCAGAGAGTTATGTGGGCTAGATCACTGCAAGTATTCAAAGAGGCAACCGGTTAGACTTTTCAAATATCAGGCTAAGGTGAGTCGACACTAACAGGAGTTGAGATCTGAGGCAGATCAATTGAGGACTTTGGGGAATTGAGGACTTTGGGGAATCGAGGACCAGCTGATATCAGTTTAAGGTTTGAGGGGAAAGAGTAAAAGGGAACCTGAGCTGCAAGAAGGGCTTATGCCTGAAACATCGATTCTCCTGTTCCTTGGATGCTGCCTGACCTGCTGCGCTTTTCCAGCAACACATTTTCAGCTGCAACCTTTTTGCACAGGAAATAATACGCATGTGGAATGAGGTGCCAGTGGAAGTGGTTGAGTCAGGTACATTAACACAATACATAGATAGGAGAGGTTTAGAAGGATACAGGCCAAGTGATTAGCGTGGTTGGGCATTTTGATCAGCAAGGGCCAGTTTGGCCGAAGGGCCTGTCTCCATGCTGTAGGACACTATGACTCTATGAACAGTAATCCTGTTGAATGGTGGGGCAGGAATGAGGGGCTGAATTGCCTACTGTTCCTATTTCTTAAATTCTTTTCACAATCTTTTACAGATTTTTGAGTTGCAGGAGTTTGTTTAAGTTTTCACTCAATTGCCGGTCAAGTGTTGCCTATTGCCACAAAATAAGACTTCATTTCATCGATAAGAATAGGGTGCTCTCTTTATGTTCAGTTGATTGTTACCATTAAATATGTATCCATCATGAATAGCACCTTGTATGGAACATAGATTATATTTTGATGAAATTTGCAGTCGATTATTGTAGTTTTGATCTGGGAGACTGTTATGAAGGTTTTCCTTTAAAAGGTGAGCAAATCATTCTTGAACAGTGATCGAAATACATCAGCTCCACAAAGACTGAAGTCAAGTACATAGCAGAGCCCTGTGTGTTAATGGAGAAGACATTTATACTTCTGAATATACTACAGACAGGGTAAATGAAACAAAGCCGTTAGTTTTGTTTCGACTTCAGAAGAAAATAAGAATTCAAAAAGAAGGGAACAACACGTAAGAGGCAGGTTTTTTACACATCGAGTGATTAGTGCCTGGAGTACTCTTCCAGAGGTGGTGGTGGAGCCAAACACAATAGCAACGTTTAAAAGTCATCTTGACAGACATGTGAATAGGCAGGGAGTAGAGGGAAATGCACCATATAGGAATTTTGGTTTAGAATGGCATCATGTGTAACAGCAGTCTTGGAGGGCCGAAGGGGCTGTTCCTGAGGTATATTGTTCTTTGTTCTTTGCTGCTTTCATTTGTCTAAACCTATAATCAGCTGAAGAAACCCTCTCGATTTCATTGTGAAGTATCGTATCTATGCTTCCAAGTGACCTAGAGAGGGGTGGCACAGTGGTTAGCGCTGTTGCTTCACAGCACCAGGGATCCGGGTTCAAAGAACAAAGAAAATTACAGCACAGGAACAGGCCTTCGGCCCTCTGAGCCTGCGCTGATCCAGATCCTCTATCTCAACCTACCACCTATTTTCTAAGGGTCTATATCCCTCTGCTCCCAGCTTATTCATGTATCTGTCTAGATACATCTTGAATGACACTATCATTCCTGCCTCTACGACCTCCACTGACAATGCATTCCAGGCAACCACCACCCTCTGCATAAAGACCTTTCTACACATATCTCCCCAAACTTTTCCCCGCTCACTTTGAACTCGTGACCCCTGGTAATTGAGTCCCCCACTCTGGGAAAAAGCCTTTTGTTATCCACCCTGTCTCTGCTTCTTATGATTTTGTAGGCCTCAATCAGGTCCCCCCCACCTCCATCTTTCCAATGAAAATAATCCTAATCTACTCAATTCTCCTCATAGTTAGCACCCTCCGTACCAGGCAACATCCTGGTGAACCTCGCCTGCATCTTCTTCAAAGCATCCACATCCTTTTGGTAATGTAGCGACCAGAACTGTCCGCAGTATTCCAAATGCAGCGAACCAAAGTCCTATACAACTGTAACATAACCTGCCAACCCTTGTACTCAATACCCCGTCCGATGAAGGAAAGCATTGCCGTATGCCTTCTTGACCATCTACTGACCTGCGTTTGCCACCTTTAGGGAACAATGGACCTGAACACCCAGATCTCTCTGTATGTCAATTTTCTCCAGGATTTTTCCATTTACTGTATAGTTCGCTGTTGAATCGGATCTTCCCAAATGCATCAACTCACATTTGCTTGGATTGAACTCCATCTGCCATTTCTTTGTCCAACTCTCCAATCTATCTAAATTCTGCTGTATTCTCTGATAATCCCTTTCACTATCTGCTACCCCACCAATCTTGGTGTCATTTGCAAACCTGCTAATCAGGCAACCAATACCTTCCTCTAAATCATTTATATATATTACAAACAACAGTGGTCCCAGCACGGATCCCTGTGGAACACCACTGGTCACTGGTTTCCATTTTGAGAAATTCCCTTCCACTACAACTCTTTGTCTCCTGTTGCCCAGTCAGTTCTCTATCCATTTAATGAGTAAACCCTGGACACCATGCGACTTCACCTTCTCCATCAACCTACCATGGGGAACCTTATCAAATGCCTTACTAAAATCCTTACATATGACATCTAAAGCCCTTTCCTTATCAATCAACTTTGTCACCTCCTCAAGGAATTCTATTAGGTTTGTAATACATGACCTTCCCCGCACACAAAATGCTGCTCATTACTGATCAGACCATTTTTAATCAAGGGGACAACATTAGCAATTCTCCAGTCCTCCGGGACCTCACCGTGTTCAAGGATGCTGCAAAGATAACTGTTAATGCCCCAGTTATTTCCTGTCTCGCTTCCCTCTGTAACCTGAGGTAGATCCCGTTCTGACCTGGGGTCGACCGTAATGCCTTTTAGAATACCCAACACTTCCTCCCTCCTTATGCTGACTTGACCTAGAGTACTCAAACATCTATCCCTAACCTCAACATCCGTCATGTCCCTCTCCTCAGTGAATACCGATGCAAAGTACTCGTTAAGAATGTTATCCATTTTCTCTGTATCCACACATAAGTCTCTTCCTTTGTCCTTTCTCCAGTTACTCTCAAGTTCATTATTTATGAATAAAAGGTTTTGGGATTTTCCTTAACCCTTTTTGCTAAACGTATCTTATGACCCCTTTTAGCCCTCTTAATTCCTTGTTTCAGATTGGTCCTACATTCCCGATATTCTTCCAAAGCTTTGTCTGTCTTCAGCAGCCTAGACCTTATGTACACATTCTTTTTCCTCTTACCTCATAGAGTCATAGAGTCATAGAGTCATAGAGATGTACAGCATGGAAACAAACCTTTCCGTCCAACCCGTCCATACTGACCAGATATCCCAACCCAATCTAGTCCCACCTGCCAACACCTGGCCCATATCCCTCCGGACCCTTGCTATTCATATACCCATCCAAATGCCTCTTAAATGTTGTAATTGTACCAGCCTCCACCACTTCCTCTGGCAGCTCATTCCATACACATACCACCCTCTGCCTGAAAAAGTTGCCCCTGAGGTCTCTTTTATATCTTTCCCCTCTCACCCTAAACCTATGCCCTCTATTTCTAGACTCCCTGATCCCAGGGAAAAGACTTTGTCTATTTATCCTATCCATGCCCCTCAAAATTTGGAAACCTCTATAAGGTCACCCCCAGCCTCTGACGCTCCAGGGAAAACAGCCCCAGCCTGTTCAGGCTCTCCCTATAGCTCAGATCATCCAACCCTGGCAACATCGTTGTAAATCTTTTCTGAACCCTTTCAAGTTTCACAACATCTTTCCGATAGGAAGGAGACCAGAATTGCACGCAATATTCCAACAGTGGCCTAACCAATGTCCTGTACAGCTGCAACATGATCTCACAACTCTTATACTCAATACTCTGACCAATAAAGGAAAGCATACCAAACGCCTTCTTCACTATCCTATCTACCTGTGACTCCACTTTCAAGGAACTATGAACCTGCACTCCAAGGTCTCTTTGTTCAGCCACACTCCCTAGGACCTTACCATTAAGTGCATAAGTCCTGCTAAGATTTGCTTTCCCAAAATTCAGCACCTCGCACTTATCTGAATTAAACTCCATCTGCCACATCTCAACCCATTGGCCCATCTGGTCCAGATCCTGTTGTAATCTGAGGTAACCCTCTTCGCTGTCCACTACACCTCCAATTTTGGTGTCATCTGCCTCTTATGCTCGCATCCAAATCATTTATGTAAATGACAAAAAGTAGAGTGCTCAGCACCGATTCTTGTGGCACTCCAATGGTCACAGGCCTCCAGTCTGAAAAACAACCCTCCACCACCACCCTCTGTCTTCTACCTTTGAGCCAGTTCTGTATCTAAATGGCTAGTTCTCCCTGTATTCCATGAGATCTAACCTTGCTAATCATGGGGAACCTTGTCGAACGCCTTACTGAAGTCCATATAGATCACGTCCATCACTGTGCCCCCATCATTCCTCTTTGTTACTTCTTCAAAAAACTCAATCAAGTTTGTGAGACATGATTTCCCAAGCACAAAGCCATGTTGATTATCCCAAATCAGTCCTTGCCTTTCACCGTGGGCGGCACGGTGGCAATGGGCGGCACGGTGGTGTGGGCGGCACGGTGGCACAGTGGTTAGCACTGCTGCTTCACAGCGCCAGAGACCCGGGTTCAATTCCCGCCTCAGGCGACTGACTGTGTGGAGTTTGCACGTTCTCCCCGTGTCTGCGTGGGTTTCCTCCGGGTGCTCCGGTTTCCTCCCACCATCCAAAGATGTGCAGGGTCAGGTGAATTGGCCTTGCTAAATTGCCTGTAGTGTTAGGTAAGGGGTAAATGTAGGGGTATGGGTGGGTTTCGCTTTGGCGGGTCGGTGTGGACTGGTTGGGCCGAAGGGCCTGTTCCCACACTGTAATGTAATCTAATCTAATCAAATACATGTACATCCTGTCCCTCAGGATTCCCTCCAACAACTTGCCCACCACTGAGGTCAGGCTCACCGGTCTATAGTTCCCTGGCTTGTCTTTTCTGACCCTAGTCTGACCATTTCACCTGTCATCCGTGGTTTCCCTAACCTTGCCATTTCTATCACTTATTTTCACAGGAACATGTCTCTCCTGCATTCTAATCAATCTCTCTTAAAAAGCCTCCCACAAATTGAATAGCTGTTCCCAATTTACGTTCCCCAGCTCCTGCTGAATTTTGGTATAGTTGGCCTTCCCCCAATTTTGCACTCTTCCTTTAGGACCACTTTCACCTTCGTCCATGGGTGTTCTAAACCTTCCAAAATTGTGATCATTATTCCCAAAATAATACCCTCCTGAAACTTCAACCACCTGGCCAGGCTCATTCCCCTAACACCAGGTCCAGTATGGCCCCTTCCCAAGTTGGACTATTTACATACTGCTCTAAAAAAACCTCCTGGATGCTCCTTATAAATTCTGCTCCAAGCTCTAACACAAAGTGAATCCCAGTCAAAGTTGGGAAAATTAAAATCTCCCATCACTACCATCTGTTGCTCCTCCATCTTTCCATGATCCTTTTAGATATTTGTACCTCTATCTCCTGCTTGCTGTTGGGAGGCCTGTAGTACAGCCCTAACATTGTCACTGCACCCTTCCTGAGCCCTGCCCATATCCCCTCACTGCTCGAGTCTTCTATAGTATCCTCCTTCAGCCCAACTGTGACATTCTCTCTGACCAGGAATGCAGCTCCTCCACCTCCCTCTCTATCCCGCCTGAAACATCAATATCCTGGGATGTTTAGCTGCCAGTCATGCCCTTCCCTCAACCAAGTTTCAGTGATAGCAATAACATCATTCTCCCAGGTACTAATCTAAGCCCTAAGTGCATCTACCTACAGCAGGCAATGAAGAAAGCTAATGGCATGCTGGCCTTCATAACAAGAGGAATTGAGAATAGGAACAAAGAGGTCCTTCTGCAGCTATACAGGTGCCTGGTGAGACCGCACCTGGAATACTATGAGCAGTTTTGGTCTCCAAATTTGAGGAAGGACATTCTGGCTTTTGAGGGAGTCCAGCATAGGTTCACAAGGTCAATTCCCAGAATGGTGAGACTATCATATGTTGAAAGATTGGAGCGACTGGCACTATGTACACTTGAGTTTAGAAGGCTGAGAGGGGATCTGATTGAGATATATAAGATTATTAAAGGATTGGACACTCTGGAGGCAGGAAACATGTTTCCGCTGATGGGTTAGTCCAGAAACAAAGGACACAATTTAAAAAAAAGGGTAGGCCATTTAGAACAGAGTTGATGAGAAACTTCTTCACCCAAAGAGTGGTGGATATATGGAATGCTCTGCCCCAGAAGGCATTGGAGGCCAAGTCTCTGGATACTTTCAAGAAAGAGATGGATAAAGCTCTTAAAGATAGTGGAATCAAGGGTTATGGGGATAAGGCAGGAATAGGATTCTGGTTGTGGCTGATCAGTCATGATCATAATGAATGGTGGTGCTGGCTCAAAGGGCCAAATGGCCTACTCCTGCACCTATTGTCTATTGTCTACTACACTTCTTGCATTAAAACAAATGCACCTCAGACCACGAGTCCTTTGTATTCATCATCTGCTCCCTGCCTCCTCTTCTCCTTAGTCACACTGACTTCATTATCTAGTTCATTACAGGCTTCCCTACTGTCCACTAACCTCCTAATCGTGTTCCCAACCCCCTTCCACATTAGGTTAAACCCTCCCAAAAGCCCCCCCCCAGGGACATTGGTTCCAGTCTGGCCCAAGTGAAGAGCGTCCAATTTGTAATACTCCCACCTCCTCCAGAAGCTGTCCAGTGTTCCAAAATCTGAACCCCTCCCTCCTGCACTATCTCTCAAGCCATGCATTCATCCTGTGTATTCTATCATTCCTGTTGTGACTAGCACATGGCACTGGTAGCAATCCTGAGATTACTACCTGTAAAGTCTTACTTTTTAACTTGGTTCCTAACTCCCTAAATTCTTTGTGTTGGACCTCATCCCACTTTTTTACCTATATCTTCGGTGCCTACATGCACCACGACCACTGGCTGTTCCCTCTCCCCCTTGAGAATTTTTTGCAGTCGATCAGAAACATCCCTGACCTGTGCACCTGGGAGGCAACGTACCATTTGGGAGTCTTGTTTTCGATCACAGAACCGCCTGTCTACTCCCATTACAATTGAATCCCCTCTGACGATAGCCCTTCCACTTTTTCCTGCCCTTCTGTACAGCAGAGCCAGCCACAGTGCCATGAACTACTGCTGCCTTCCCCTGGTGAGCCATCTCCCCCAACAGTATCCAAAATGGCATACCTGCTTTGGAGGGAGATGACCGCAGGGGACACCTGCAGTGCCTTCCTGCTCTTTCTCTGCATTTTGGTCACCTATTCCCTTTCTCCCTCAGCAATCCAAATCTACAGTGTGGCCAATTCACTAAACATGCTATCCACGACCCCCTCAGCATCACGTATGCTCCAAAGTGAGTCCATCCGCAGCTCCAGAGCCATCATGCGGTCTAACCTTCTCACCTTCGGGTGACTGTGTGGAGTTTGCACATTCTGCCCATGTCTGTGTGAGTTTCCTCTGGGCGTTCTGGTATCTTTTCACAGTACAAAGATGCACAGGCCCCTTGCTGAGATACGTCTATCATTGGTAGTCACAGGTGAAGTGCTGGAAAACTATAAGTTGGCGAATGTGGTAAGGAAAAGCCAGGGAACTATAGACTGGTGAGCCTGACATTGATGGTGGGCAAGTTGTTGGAGGGAATCCTGAGGGACAGGATTTACATGTCTTTGAAAAGGCAAGGACTGATTATGGATAGTCAACATGGCTTTGTGTATAGAAAACCATGTCTCATGAACTTGACTGAGTGTGTTGAAGATGTAACGGAGAGGATTCATGAGGGCAGAGTGGTGGACATGGTTCTTCATGGTAGACTGGTTGGCAAGTTTAGATCACATGGAATATAGGAAGATCTAGTCATTTGGATACAGAACTGGCTTGAAGTTAGAAAACAAAGGGTGGTGGTGGTGGTGGGTTGCCTTTCAGACTGGAGGCCTGTGACAAGTAGTGTGCCATAAGGATTGGTGCTGGGTCCACTGCTTTTCATCATTTATATAAATTGGTTATGAATATAGGAGGTCTAGTTACTAAGTTTGCAGATGACACCAAAATTGGACATATAGTGGACAGCGAAGAAGGTTACCTCAGAGTACAACGGGATCTTGATCAGATGGGCCAATGGGCTGAAGAGTGGCAGATGGAGTTAAATTTAGATAAATGCGAGATGCTGCATTTTGGAAAGACAAATCAGGGCAGGACTATTACACTTTATGGTATGGGCCTGGGAGTGTTGCTGAACAAAGAGACCTTGGATTGCAGGTTCGTTGTTCCTTAAAGTGGAGTCGCAGATTGATAGGATAGTGAAGAAAGCATTTGGTATGCTTTCTCTTATTGGTCAGAGCATTGAATATAGGAGTTGGGAGGTCATGGTGTGGCTGTACAGGACAGTGGTTAGGCCACCTTTGGAGTATTGTGTGTAATTCTGGTCTCCTTCCTATCGGAAGGATGTTGTGAAACTTGAAAGGGTTCAGAAAAGATTTACAAGGATGTTGCCAGGATTGGAGGATTTGAGCTATAGGGAGAGGCTGAATAGGCTGGGGCTGTTTTCGCTGGAGTGTCGGAGGCTGAGGGGTGACCTTATAGAGGTTGAGAAAAATCATGAGGGGCATGGATAGGATAAATAGACAAGGTCTTTTCCCTAGGGTAGGGGAGTCCAGAACTAGAGGGCATAGGTTCAGAGTGAGAGAGGAAAAATTTAAAAGGGACCTAAGGGGTAACCTTTTCATGCAGAAAGCGGTGCGTTTACAGAATGAGCTGCCAGAGAAAGGTAGTGGAGTCTGGTACAATTACAGTATTTAAAAGGCATCTGGATGGGTATATGAATAGGAAGGGTCCAGGGACATGTGGGCCAACTGCTAGCAAATGGAACTAGATTAGGTGTAATATCTGGTTGCTATGGACGAGTTGGACCGAAGGATTTGTTTCCGTGCTGTATATCTTTATGGGTCAATGTGCAGGTTAGGTGGATTGGTCATGTTAAATTGCACATTGCGTCCAGAGATGTGAAGCCTACGTGGATTAGCAATGGGAAGCACAGGTATATAGGGATTAGAGCTGAAAATGTGTTGCTGGAAAAGCGCAGCAGGTCAGGCAGCATCCAAGGAACAGGAGAATCGACGTTTCGGGCATGAGCCTTTCTTCAGGATTTCCTGAAGAAGGGCTCATGCCCGAAATGTTGATTCTCCTGCTCCTTGGATGCTGCTTGACCTGCTGCGCTTTTCCAGCAACACATTTTCAGCTCTGATCTCCAGCATCTGCAGTCCTCACCTTCTCCTATATAGGGATTAGGTGTGGACTGGAGAGGTGAGTCTGGGTGGGATGCTGTTCAGAATGGTTGGACTCAATGGGTCAAAGGGCCTGCTTCCACACTGTAGAGATTCTAAGATTTTAAATGCATACATTTCTGCTCAATACTGGGGTATTGTGATCCCTCAGCATATACAATGCTTCACTGACATTCCATTCTCGGTAACTAAACTTTGTGATGATATGTCCCAATGCCCTGAAGATCTGTGCCTCCTGGACCGGGGAGTTTTATATTAGTTAGCGTAATTGTCATTGACATTATTCCTGGCCAGTTTTGAAACACCTGCTCCTGTGTCAGATTCTGTTTCAAAGCCCGTTCCTTCAAGTTCATGGTTTAGAACCTATTCTGACTCTCTTTCAGCATGAATGCTGCTTTCACCTTTTGTTTTGTATTTTGAACTCTTTCTTTGTTGTATTCCTCTGGAAGTTTTTGTTTTGCTAGATCTTTAGTTTGTTTTTGTGGGTGATAGCTTTGTTAACATTTTCAAAAATGCTTCTACTGGTCCTACATGTAGCTAGCTGAGCTCCCCCTGCTGGACGTCCATGCTTCTGTTTGGAGCTACAGTTTATACAACCTCCAATGGTGGTGAATGTTAATTCATGACCTTTTTTTTCCGAATCCTTACAGTGAGGAAAGAGGTCACTTGCTCCAGTGGTTCCACACTGACCTTTCTAAGAGCACCCCACCCAGACCCATCCCCCTACATTATCCTTGTAACCTACATTTTCCCATGGCAAACCCACCTAACCTATACATCCCTGGACACTATGCGTAATTTAGCATGGCCAATCTACCTAAGCTGCACATATTTGGACTATGGAAGGAAACCGGAGCACCCAGAGGAAATCTGCACAGACACGGGGTGGGGCCACGAGGGGATGGCTTGGCCAGTGTTCGTATGCAAAATCGAAACCATTTAACTGTAAAATGTTCAATTCCTCAAGGCTATTGCAGTTGGAAATAGTTGCAATTGATCTGAGATCTGAATGAGGTAGATGATACCATTGTGTCCCCATTTTAAAACACATGATACATGCACTTTATTTATGAAGGGCATGGATTAAGACAGTTGCAGCCCTCAATTTCAGAACTAAGCAAAACCACAATGAGTCAAATCAGAAATTCACTCAATTATTTGACTGTTTGTTGAGGGAGTCACATTGAAAAAAAGAAGACTTACATTCATTTAGCACCTTTGCAACTACAGGGCACTCCAAGTGCTTTTGAAGTATAATGAAGTATAATCATTTCATTTATTACAAATGGGCAGGCATTTTGTGCAAAACTGAACAATTCTTGCAACAGCAATGACGTCTTGTCATGTTGTCAGGCTGTCAGGAGCATGACAACGCCAGGCGGGGGTGACTGGATCATGCCAGAAAGGTTTCTGATATTTCCTTATAGTGCAGACTGATTTTTATCATGAAAGAATTTCTGCCAACATATAAAATCAGAGTTGAAGAGTGTGGTGCTGGAAAATCAGGCAGCATCCTTTTTCCTACATATAAATCCTTCTACCTGCACCGACATTAAATCCTCCTTGGATGGAAGACTTTGACAACATCTCATCCTGCACACTGACTATGGTGTGGTTTGTAACTAAGTCCTTGCTTCAAATCTCTGTACCTGCAACATTCTACTTGATATCATCCATTGCAAAGTCTCCTATTGATTCTCCCAAAATGGGTAGAATATGGATTGAATCTAACACTACATTTGTTTGGGGACTGAAACAATGGAAGGGAACAAAGAAATGGGGCGTCCCGGTGCCTTACAGCGCCAGGGACCCGGGTTCAATTCGGGTGACTGTCTGTGTGGAGTTTGCACATTCTCCCTGTGTCGGTGTGGGTTTCCTCCGGGTGCTCCGGTTTCTTACCACAATCTGAAGATGTGCAGGTCAGGTGAATTGGTCATGCTAAATTGCTCAAAGTGTTCAGGCATGTGTAGGTTAGATGCATTAGTCAGGGTAAATGCAGAGCAGTAGGGGAATGAGTCTGTGTGGGTTACTCTTCGGAAGGTTGGTGTAGACTTGTTGGGCCGAAGGGCCTGTTTCCACACTGAAGGGATTCTATGCTTGTCAGACGAATGAAGTACATATTTTGGTTGTGTCTTCACAAAAAATGGATATATGTAACATCCTGAAAATGATGGGGAACACAGGGTGTAGTGAGAGGGAATAACTGAGGGAAGTAATTATTCATAGGAATTGGTTTTGGAGAATAAATTCCCAAGGCCCAATAAATTATATCCCGGAATACATTAGAAAGTATAAACTCTAGTCTCGTTCCTATTGATTGGAGGGTAGCTATTATAACGTTTCTACTTAAAAAAAAGGAAATAAAGAGAAAAAAAGGAATTGTAGACTGTTAGCTGAACACCAGTCGTGGGAAAATGTTAGAGTCCATTGTAAAAGAGTTAATTTCAGAGAACTTGGGAAATAGTGAGGGGATTAGACAGAGTCAGCAAGGATTTCTCAAAGGGAAATCATGCTTCACAATTTTATTATCGATTTTTTTGAGCATGTAACTAGTAGAGTTGATAAGTGGAGCCAAAGCATGTTGTTTACTTAGAATTTTAGAAGGCATTGGATAAGTTCCCATACAATGGATTAGTTTGTAAGATTAATGCACATGGGATTGAGGGTGGTGTACTGACATGGATAGAAAACTCACTGGCAGAAAGGAAATGAAGTGCAGGAATAAAGGGTCTTTTTCTCAATGGTGAACAGTGACTAGTGGAGTCCACATGTTAATGCTAAGATCCCAGCTGTTCGCAATGTGTAATAATAATTTAGACAAGGGAACTAAATGTAATACATCCACGTTTGCAGGAGACACAAAGCTGAGTAGGAGGGTGTGCAGTGAAGAGGATGCAGAAATGCTTCAGTATGATTTGGACAAGGTGAATGAATGGGCAATTGCATGGCAGACAAAGTATAACCTGGATAAATGTGAGGTTATCCACTTTAGGAGAAAAAACAGGGAGGCACCGTTATGAATGGTGATAGATTGGGATAGGAGGGTAAGGGTGCAGTGAGATCTGGATGGCCTTGTACACCAGTCACTTAAAATAAACATTGTAGAGCAGCAGGCGGTGAAGAAGGCAAATGGTCGTCATAGCGAAAGGGTTCGAGTACAGGAGCAGGGATGTCTTTCTGCAATTGTACAGGGCCTTGGTGAGACCACACCTGGAGTATTGTGTGCAGTTTTGGGTTCCTTATCTGGGAAAGGAAGTTCTGGCTAAGGAGGGAGTGCAGTGAAGGTTGACCAGACTAATCCCTGGGATGGTAGGATCAGTTTTGTTTTCTGCGGGCTATTTTTCTGAAACAGTAAGTTAGACAATTTGTTCCTCTGGCCTTATCTGAGTTGTTAATTATAGGAATTAGTTGGTATGGGGCTTCTTGAAAATAATCAGGAATAAAGAATTCAGCAAGACTGCTCTGCCGTTTTGCAGAATTATGTAAAATTTAAAGGTGGAGAGCTTTTGAATTTTTGTCAGGTGCCTCAACAGAGACAGGGATGAAAAAATGTCATTGTGAGAATGGGGACTGTGGCAATATAATGAGGGCAGCTGAACATAATTTGACAAAGAGAGTGAGAATGAGAGGGTCATGATGAGAGAATAAAAATGAAAGGTGACTTTAAACTAACTAATCCTGAGAAATAGAAATGCTCAGCACCTGAGAGAGAGGAATAAGTTAAAGTTTCGAGGTGAAAATGACTCTTCATCAGATTCTTCTTCAGTCATCTTTGAAACCCATGGATTGATGAAAAAAATCACACTCAGGGAAAAGTTTTTAACTGGACAGACTGAGGGTGGGGGAGTAAAAGTTTAAGTGGGGTTTTGATGAAGAGAGGAGAATAATCAGCTGGGTGATCACAATGATACAATTAATATCATTGATAGATCTGAGAGGTCAATTTACAGACACAGCAATTAATCAGGAACATGAATAGATAGTTATAGCTTACCACAAGGGGAATTGAAAGCAAGAATTTGGAAGTTATGCTTTAGTTATACAAGGCCTTGGTGAGACTGTACAGCACTAGTCACTGTTCATATAGAAGGATATTAATATGTTGGAGACAATTCAGAAAAGGTTTACTAGACAAACCCCTGGAATGAGTGGAGTGCCTTATGCGGACTTCAGAAGAGTCAGAGGTGATTCAGTTGAAACATATAAGATCCTGAGTGAATGTGGAAATGATATTTCCTCTTGGAGGAGAATCTAGAACTATCTAGAACTAGTCACTGTCTTTATAAAAGGGGTCATTTAAGACAGATTTGAATAAACCTTTCATTCTCTGAGGGTTGTGAGTCTTTGGAATTCCCTTCCCCAAAAGGCAGTGAGTGCAGAACTATTTTTAAGGCGGAGGTAGATAGACTTTTGATGACAAAGGTGGGGTAGGTGAAATATTATTGGGGATACATAATAATGGAAAGTTGATCAGCCATAATCTTATTGAATGGTGGATCGGCACAAAGGACTGAATGGCCTACTCTTCTTCCATGGTCATAGGGTCACAGCAAGTCTATGCTAAATGTGAGGATTAATTTTCATCCAGTCAGGCCATTTGAGGATAAAATTGGATCTGAGAAAAAATGGTTTTGTGTCAATACAACGCTTCCATTCTCAAAAGTTGTCATCTTCGAGTCATGGAGATGCACAGCATGGAAACAGACCTTTCGATCCAACCCGTCCATGCCGACCAGATATCCCAACCCAATCTAGTCCCACTTGGCAGCAACCGGCCCATATCCCTCCAAAGCTTTCCTATTCATATACCCATCCAGATACCTTTTAAATGTTGCAATTGTACCACCACTTCCTCTGGCAGCTCATTCCATACACGTACCAATCTCTGCGTGAAAAAGTTGCTCCTTAGATCTCTTTTATATCTTTCCTCTCTCACCCTAAACCTATGTTCTCTAGTTCTGGACTCCCTCACCCCAGGGAAAAGGCTTTGTCTATTTACCCTATCCATGGCCTTCATGATTTTATAAACCTTTATAAGGTCACCCCTCAGCCTCCAACACTTCAGGGAAAACAAACCCAGCCTATTCAGCCTCTCCCTATAGCTCAAATCTTCCAACCCAGGCCACATCCTTGTTAATCTTTCATCCCTTTCTTTCAAGTTTCGCAACCTCCTTCTGATAGGAAGGAGACCAGAATTGCACGCAATATTCCAAAAGCGGCTGAACCAATGTCCTGGAAAACCTCAACATGACCTCCCAACTCATGTTCTCAATACTCTGACCAATAAAGGAAAGCATACCAAACGCCTTCTTCACTATCCTATCTACCTGTGACTCCACTTTCAAGGAACAATGAACCTGCACGCTAAGGTCTCTTTGTTCAGCAACACTCCCTAGGACCTTATCATTAAATGTTTAAGCCCTGCTAAGATTTGCTTTCCAAAAATGCAACACCTCATATTTATCTAAATTAAACTCCATCTGCCACTTCTTGGGCCATTGGCTCATCTGATCAAGATCCCAATGTGATTAGATTAGATTCCCTATAGTGCCGAAACAGGTCCTTTGGTCCAACAAGTCCACACTGACCCTCTGAAGAGCAGCCTACCCAGACCCATTCCCTTCTGACTAATGCATCTTACACTACGGGCAATTTAGCGTGGCCAATTCACCTAACCTGCACATTTTTGGACTGTGGGAGGAAACCAGCGCACCCGGAAGAAACCCGCACAGACGTGGGGAGAATGTGCAAACTCCACACAGATAGTTGCTCGAGGTGGGAATTGAACCCAGGTCCCTGACACTGTGAGGCAACGGTGCTAACCACTGAACCACCCTTATTCTGAGGTATACTTCTTCGCTGTCCACTACACCAGGGAGAAATGGTTAGTTCTCCCTGTATTCCATGAGATCCAACCTTGCTAACCAGTCTCCCAGGGGAACCTTGTTGAACACCTTACTGAGATCCGTACTTGTTGTCTCCTACAGAACACTGCAAGATACTCACCAACATGGTGCAGCTTTCCAGTAGTGCATATGAATTGAATGCTTGTCGAATTGCAGTAATTTTCTTAGCAGGGCACCTCAGTCTGACAGACGTCAACTTGAGTGGATGGCAACTCACTAAAGAATAATTCTGAAATCAGAAGTCATCCAAATTGTTCACCACAGAATTTAGTTGGCATACTTTTTATTATGATTCATGATCATCCCAGGCTATTTGTTCCCTAATTAATGTTTATTCTCTTGGGGTTTTTTTCAGTACATATCTTTTTTACAATATTGCATTAGGTGATTCCAGTAGAAGGATAGGTCTCCATCAATAGGAACGTGCATTATTCTCTTCCAGGTGGAGAGAAGAATTCTTCCCATCTCTTTGATTCTATCCCAAGATGATATCTCTGGGTTGATGCTTCATTTGCCTCTCATACAGTGAAAGGACACACAGGGGAGAGTGACTACTGCCTCTCAGACATTTACAGTCCAGCTTGGGACATATTATAATGCAGTGATGGCTCCTTTTATAGAGCTCTTTGCCTCAATATTGAGGAAAGAGCTCACTAAATGAAACCTGTGTTACCTTACACTGGGGAAGGCCCATGTTAGTTATTTCATATATTCATTGTCGGAGCTGTGCAAGAGTGCAGAAGGTAACTGATTTCAATGGCCTGTTACTTTCAGATATTCACAGAAGTGAGCAATTGAACTGGGCCTTGTTTCACCTCCTTTCAAGGTTGCATGACTAATTGACTATGGCACAGAGGAGACACGAACACTGAAGTGAGCAGAATGTGTCATGTTTGACTGATATTGCAGGATCATGTGATGTCATTTCAGAGAGATACTGAACGTAAAACAGAGTAAAGAAACATATTTAATGAGTCTGAGACTTGCGCGGAATAATCATTGACTATGTTCCTCCAGGATATCCATCATTATCTCCAGGACAATTCCAATGAGTGGTGTGTTTCTCCAGAATTAGATCTCTAATCAGTGATGATTTAAAGCATAGCTCCTGAATTCCCAACTCCTCCAGAACACACAGTAATACAGTTTAACATGTTTCAGCCTTGGGTTTACTATCCAGCATTCCAAATTGCTAGCTTTATGCAATTTTGAAACTGACTGATTTTAGTTGGGTTGTCAGTGCAGACCCAGAACCCATCTGTAAGGCTAACAGCTCATATTTTAGAACAGAGAATCTGTTTTTAATAAAGGCAGTATTAGATAAGGGCACTTTGATGGAGTAAAGGCCAAGTGCAGCTACATTAAACAATCGCAATTGAATTGCTGTTACCATGATATTCATTCAGAGTCATTGAGGGACAGAATGAAAGATGATATGCAGCCATACCAATATACACATATGAGCAACTCTTTACAAAAATACTTTGCTATTTTGTTTATCTGCAGTTTGTCAGGCACAAAGACATCTCAGAGATGGTGCAGAATGTTCTCAAAGTGGAGAAGGACCAGAAGGAGGTGGTTGTACACATTGGAACTAACGACATAGGTAGGGAAAAGGGTGAGATTCTGAAGGGAGAATATCAAAAGTAAGGCAGGAATTTAAAAAGTTGAAACTTTATTGCTGGAACAGCACAGCAGGTCAGGCAGCATCCAGAGAACAGGAGATTCGACGTTTCGGGCACAGGCCCTTCTTCAGGCCCTTCCTGAAGAAGGGCCTGTGCCCGAAACGTCGAATCTCCTGTTCCCTGGATGCTGCCTGACCTGCTGTGCTGTTCCAGCAATAAAGTTTCAACTTTGATCTCCAGCATCTGCAGACCTCACTTTCTCCTCGAGGAATTTAAAAAGGAAATTCTCGAAGATACTAACACCTAGATTACTCCCGGTGCTACAAGCTAGTGAGGGTAGGAATAGGAGGATAGAGCAGATGAATGCATGGCTGAGGAGCTGGTGTATGGGAGATGGGTTCACATTTTTGAATCACTGGAATTTCTTCTGGGGTAGATGTGACCGTACAAGAAAGATGGATTGCACCTGATTTGGAAGGGAGCTAATATACTGGCAGGGAGATTTGCTAGAGCTGTGTGAGGAAAGAGATCAATATGAGACTGGTACAGTTGGGAAAAGAAGTGAATCAAACAGTCAGGGCAGGCAAGGACAAAGCAGAGAACAAGGTAGGACTGATAAATTAAACTGCATTTACTTCAATGCAAGATGCCGAAAAGGGTAGGCAGATGAATTCAGGGCATGGTTAGGAACATAGAACATAGAAGAATACAACGCAGTACAGGCCCTTCGGCCCTCGATGTTGCGCCGATCCAAGCCCACCTAACCTACACTAGCCCACTATCCTCCATATGCCTATCCAATGCCCGCTTAAATGCCCATAATGAGGGAGAGTCCACCACTGCTACTGGCAGGGCATTCCATGAACTCACGACTCGCTGAGTAAAGAACCTACCCCTAACATATGTCCTATACCTACCCCCCCTTAATTTAAAGCTATGCCACCTTGTAATAGCTGACTCCATACGTGGAAAAAGATTCTCACTGTCGACCCTATCTAAACCCCTAATCATCTTGTACACCTCTATCAAGTCACCCCTTAACCTTCTTTTCTCCAATGAAAACAACCCCAAGTGCCTCAGCCTTTCCTCATACGATCTTTCTACCATACCAGGCAACATCCTGGTAAACCTCCTCTGCACCCGTTCCAGTGCCTCCACATCCTTCCTATAGTATGGCGACCAAAACTGCACACAAACTCCAGATGCGGCCGCACCAGAGTCTTATACAACTGCAACATGACCTCAGTACTCCGGAACTCAATTCCACTACCAATAAAAGCCAGTACGCCATATGCCTTCTTCACCGCACTATTTACCTGGGTGGCAACTTTCAAAGATCTGTGTACATGGACACCAAGATCCCTCTTCTCATCCACACTACCAAGTATCCGACCATTAGCCCAGTACCCCATCTTTTTGTTACTCTTACCAAAGTAAATCACCTCACACTTAGCTACATTGAACTCCATTTGCCACCTTTCTGCCCAGTTCTGCAGCTTATCTATATCCCGCTGTAACCTGCCACATCCTTCCTCACTGTCTACAACTCCTCCGACTTTCGTATCATCCGCAAACTTGCTCACCCAACCTTCTAACCCCTCCTCCAAGTCATTTATAAAAATGACAAACAGCAATGGTCCCAAAACAGATCCTTGCGGAACACCGCTAGTGACAGCACTCCAAGATGAACCTTTGCCATCAACTACTACCCTCTGTCTTCTTCCAGCCAGCCAACTCCTAATCCAAACCTCCAACTCACCCTCAATGCCATACCTCCGTATTTTTTGCAGTAGTCTACCATGGGGAACCTTATCAAACGCCTTACTAAAATCCATATACACCACATCTACCGCTTTCCGCTCGTCCACCTCCTTAGTCACCTTCTCAAAGAATTCAATAAGGTTTGTGAGGCACGACCTGCCCTTCACAAAACCATGCTGACTATCTTTGATCACATTATTCCTATCCAGATGTTCATAAATCCTATCCCTTACAATTCTCTCTAAGACTTTGCCCACAACAGAAGTGAGACTCACCGGCCTATAGTTACTAGGGTTATCCCTACTCCCCTTCTTGAACAAGGGAACCACATTTGCTAGCCTCCAATCTTCTGGCACTACTCCTGTAGACAACGAGGACATAAAAATCAAGGCCAATGGCTCTGCAATCTCCTCCCTTGCTTCCCAGAGAATCCTAGGATAAATGCCATCAGGCCAGAGGACTTATCTATTTTCACCCTTTCCAGAATTTACAACACCTCTTCTCTACATACCTCAAAGCCATCCATTCTACTTAATTGGGACTCAGTATTCACATTGACAACAATGTCCTGTTCCTGATTGAATACTGACGAAAAGTATTCATTCAGTGTCTCCCCAATCTCTTCAGCCTCCACACGCAACTTCCCACTACTATCCTTGACTGGACCTATTCCTACCCTAGTCATTCTTTTATTCCTGACATACCTATAGAAAGCCTTAGGGTTTTCCCTAATCCTACCAACTAAGGACCTCTTAGCTCTCTCTTCAGGTCCTTCCTGGCTACCTTATAACTCTCAATCGCCCCAATTGAACCTTCACGCCTCATCTTTACATAGGCCGCCCTCTTCCATTTAACAAGGGATTCCAATTCTGTATTAAACCACGGCTCCCTCACACGACCCTTTCCTCCCTGCCTGACGGGTACATACTTATCAAGGACACTCAATAGTTGCTCCTTGAACAAGCTCCACATATCAATTACGCCCTTGCCTTGAAGCTTACTTTTCCAAGCCACACATCCTAAGTCATGCCTCACCACATCATAATTTCCCTGCCCCCAGCTATAACTCTTGCCCTGTAGTGCACACTTATCCCTCTCCATCACTAGAGTAAAAGTCACCGAATTGTGGTCACTGTCCCCAAAGTGCTCACCTACCTCTAATTCTAACACCTGGCCTGGTTCATTACCCAGAACCAAATCCAGTATGGCCTCACCTCTTGTTGGCCTATCAACATATTGTGTCAGGAAACCCTCCTGCACACATTGGACAAACACTGACCCATCTAACGAACTTGAGCTACAGCTTTCCCAATCAATATCAGGAAAGTTAAAGACCCCCATAACAACCACCCTATTACTTTCACTCTTCTCCTGAATCATCTTCGCAATCCTTTCTTCTACGTTTCTAGGACTATTAGGAGGCCTGTAAAAAACTCCTAACAGGGTGAGCTCACCTTTCCTATTCCTAACCTCAGCCCAAACTACCTCAGATGGCGAGTCTTCATCCATCGTCCTTTCCACAGCTGTAATACTATCTTTGACAAGCAATGCCACACCTCCCCCTCTTTTACCCCCACCTCTGACCCTACTAAAACATTTAAACCCTGGGTCCTGCAACAGCCAATCCTGTCCCTGTTCTACCCATGTCTCCGTAATAGCCACAACATCGAAGTCCCAGGTACCAACCCACGCTGCAAGTTCACCTACCTTATTTAGTATACTTCTTGCATTGAAGTATACACACTTCAAGCCACTTTCCTGTTTACAGGCACCCTCCTTTGAAATTGATGCCATATTCCTAACCTCCCTACACTCCAGGTCCTGCACCCTAAAGCTACAGTCAGGGTTCCCATGCCGCTGGGACTGGGATATCATAGCAATTACGGAAACATGGCTCAGGGATGGACAAGACTGGCAACTTAATACTCCAGGATACAAAATGCTATAGGAAGGACAGAAAAGGAAGCAAGAGAGGAGAGGGAGTGGCATTTTTGATAAGGTTTTGAGAAACACATTTGTGAGGAGATAACAGTTATCTATAAGAATAATAGGGTGATTATGGTAGGTGATTTTAATTTTTCGAACATAGACTGGGACTGCCATAGTGTTACGTTTTAAAATGGAGAGGAATTTGTTCAGTGTGTACGAAAAAACTTTCTGATTAAGTATGTGGATGTACTTAATAGAGAAGGTGCAAAACTTGACCTACTCTTGGGAAATAAGGTAGGGCAGGGGGGGAACACTTTGGGGCCAGCAACCATTAGTTTTAAAATAGTGATGGAAAAGGATAGACCAGATCTAAAAGTTGAAGTTCTAAAATGGAGGAAGGCCAATTTTAATGGTATTAGGCAAGAACTTTAAAAAGCTGTTTGGGAGCAAATGTTCACAGGTAAATGGTCGGCTGGAAAATGGGAAGCCTTCAAAAATGAGATAACGAGAGTCCAGATACCATATATTCCTGTTACGGTGAAAGGAAAGTCTGATAAGTGTCGGGAATGCTGGATGACGAGAGAAATTGAGATATTGGCTTAGAAAAAGAAGGAAGCCTTTGTCAGGTGTAGACAGGAGAAATCAAGTGATCCTTAGAAGAGTATAAAGGCAGCAGGAATATACTTAAGAGGGAAATCAGGAGGTTAAATAGGGTTAAGGATAATCCAAAGGGTTTTTATAAATACATTAAGGACAAAAGGGTAACTTGGAAGAATAGGGCCCCTCAAAGATCAGGAAGGCGGCCTTTGTGTGGAGCAGCAGGAAATGGGGGAAATACCAAATGAGTATTTTGCATCAGTGTTTCCTGTGGAGAAGAACATGGAAGATATAGAATGTGGGGAAATAGATGGGGACCTCTTGAAAAATGTCAATATTACAAAGGGAAGTGATTGAAAAGGGTGTCTTGAAAAGCATAAAAGTGGATTTTACCCTAGGACCTGAGCATGTGTACCTGAGAACTTTGTGGAAAGCTAGGGAAGTGATTGCAGGGCTCCTTGCTGAGATATTTGTATCATCATTAGTCACGGGTGAGGTGCTGGAAGACTGGAGGTTGGCAAACGTGGTGCTACTATTTAAGAAGGGTGATAAGGAAAAGCCAGGGAACTGTTGACCAGTGAGCCTGACCTCAGTGGTGGGCAAGTTGTTGGAGGAAATCCTGAGGGATAGGATTTACATGTATTTGGAAAGGCAAGGACTGATTAGGGATAGTCAGCACGGCTTTGTGTGTGGAAATCATGTCTCAATAACTTGATTGAGTTTTTTGAAGAAGTAACAAAGAGGTTTGATGAAGGCAGACTGGTAAATGTGATCTATATGGACTTCAGTAAGGCGTTCAACAAGGTTCACATGGGAGACTGGTTAGCAAGGTTAGATCTCATGGAATACAGGGAGAACTAGCGATTTGGATACAGAACTGACTTGAAGGTAGAAGACAGAAGGTGGTGGTGGAGGGTTGTTTTTCAGACTGGAGGCCTGTGACCAGTGGAGTGCCACAAGAATCAGTGCTGGGTCCACTACTTTTTGTCATTTATATAAATGATTTGGATGTGAGCATAAGAGATATAGTTCGTAAGTTTGCAGATGACACCAAAATTGGAGATGTCGTGGACAGTGAAGAAGGTTATCTCAGATTACAATAGGCTGAGGAGTGGCAGAAGGAGTTTAATTTAGATAAATATGTGGAGCTACATTTGGGAAAGCAAATCTTAGCAGGACTTAAGCACTTTATGATAAGATTCCAGGGAGTGTCGCTAAACAAAGAGACCTTGGAGTGCAGGTTTATAGTTCCTTGAAAGCAGAGTCGCAGGTAGATAGGATAATGAAGAAGGTGTTTGCTATGCTTTCCTTTATTGGTCAGATCATTGAGTATAGGAGTTGGGAGGTCATGTTGTGGCTGTACAGGATGTTGGCTAGGCCAATTTTGGAATATTGTGTGCAATTCTAGTCTCCTTACTATCAGAAGGCTGTTGTGAAACTTGAAAGGGTTCAGAAAAGATTTACAAGGATGTTGCCAGGGTTGGAGGATTTGAGCTATCGGGCGAGGTTGAATAGATTGGGGCTGTTTCCCTGGAGCATCGGAGGCTGAGGGGTGACCTTGTAGAGGCTTTTAAAATCATGAGGGGCATGGATAGGATAAATAGACAAGGTCTTTGCCCTGGGGTGGGGGAGTCCAGAACTAGAGGGCATAGGTTTAGGGTCAGAGGGGAAAGATATAAAAGGGACATGAGAGGCAACTTTTTCACGCAGAAAGTGGTGTGTGTATGGATTGAGCTACCAGAGGAAGTGGTGGAGGCTGGTACAACTACAGAATTTAAAAGGCATCTGGTATTTGAATGGGAAGGGTTTAGAGGGATATGGCCAAGCACTGGCAAATGGGATTAGATTAGGTTAGGATATCTGGTCATCACGGACTAGTTGGACTGAAGGGTCTGTTTCTGTGCTGTACATTTCTTTGACTTTACCAAAGTTAACTCCAATCATTAATGCACACCAGCATTTTTAACTCTAATTGTCTTTCCCTCCTAGCTCAAACTGATCAATGCATAACTTCAAATCTTCTGGAGCCCAGTTTCAGATCTAACCAGCTTGAAGGATGAAAGCATGCTTTGCTTGGTGGTTTGAATAATCCTGTCTGATAAAAACTTGGGTAATGAGTTGTCCATGTGTTCACCCACACTCTCCCGAAGTAGTTTCAATTGTCTGAGGTGCTCCCAGATGGACTATTTTTCCCATTTGAGCTGGGGCTTATTTTTCTATTTATTTACCTCATCCAAGGCTGTGCAAAAGAGGGAAAGATTGGGCTTTGGGGATAGACGGACTAGTGCTTGGCCATTATGCTCCAGTCATCGTGGCATGTAGTGGAGCTTGATGGACCAACTGGCATTTTCCTGCCTGTTAATATTGTTTGAGTCAGTCGGACTATGGACTATAGCTTGTTTAATTAGCAATGTCCTTCAGAGTGGTCAGAGAATAATAACTGAATGAAGATATTGTGGCAAACTGTCAGTGTTCCTACCTGTGGCTCGAAATACCAATGTAAAGAATGTGTCTTTTTAGTTTTGTGCTTTTAAGAAGGTGCGGATTGAATGCAAAAGACATGTTTGAAACTGGGAGGTTTATAAGGATAGTAGTGTGTTTTGTGAGTCAGGAATTTGACACCTATTGTAAATCCTGTGAGTTCCAACAATGTGCAGGTAAACCGTAGCTAAGGAATTGTTTACAAGTGAAGCCGATTGGTTTGTGGACTAGAGATCATGTATCAGGATCAGAAGTTCTCTGCCTGCTAATAAGCATGTGATTGGTTGTCAAGCAGCTCAACATATCATAATGAACAAGACAGAGAAAAGATAGTTTAGACCAGAAGAAAAACCAACAGGTCTGCAGCAGCCAAAAAGTTAACTCCCTCTCTCTGTTCTCTGCAGTAAGCCACTTTAAACCTGAAGTAAACCAGCCTATCATTCATTCAGCAGGTCTGGAAGTTATGACTTTGAATTGGATCAGTAGGGGACCAATCATAAGTAAAGCAGCCACCCTATGCCTTTTGCAAAATAGTGGAAGCATTTGGAAAAAAAGGAAGATGGAGGAGAAACTTTCAGATCAGCAAAAACCAATCCATCATCTCTGTGAACTAAGAATTATTTTCTTAGTTTATTTCTTTTCCCTATTTTAACTGTCTGTATATATATGGGGGGTTTATAAGAGTTTTAAAACTTTAATTTGTAAAGTTTACTGATTCAGTGTTAACCTGTTACAAGTATCTCATGGAAAATCTAATGACCTGGAATAAACAGTGATTGCCTGTTAATTACAGAAACCAGCTGCATGCTTTCTATCAACCTAAGTCTGAAAACCAGGTAGTTTGGGGATTTCGTGCATTTCTGTAAAGAAAGTTTTGTGATGACTGTAGGAATAGCAGGAATTGATTCCCAGAGCACCAACCCAGTGACACTTCCCACAGTTTCCAATCCCATCTCAGGACATGGAGGTGTGTCACAACATTTCAGTAGTAGACCCGCCAACTTTAAGGGTACTTAAATGGTCATTGGATAAACTTACAGATGAAAATAGAATAGTGAAGGATAGATGGGCTTGAGATTGGTTCCACAGGTCAGTGCAACATTGAGGGTCAAAAGGCCTGTGCTGCGCTGTAATGTTCTATGTTCTGTGACCCGGCAGTTTACTTAAAGAGGAAATACGTACATGTAATGAAAATTAAATAAAACAGCACTTAAGGGATTGTATGGTGAGGAGGTTGCTCTTCTGGGCAGTTTAGAATGGGCAATAAATGCTGGTCTAACCAATGACTCACATTGATTAGAACAACATAAGAACACATGTACTAGGAGCAGGAGTAGGCCATCTGGCCCATTGAGCCTCCTCCACTATTCAATAAGATCATGGCTGATCTTTCCATGGACTCAGCTCCACATACCTGCCCGCTCACCATAACCCTTAATTCCTTTACTGTTCAAAAATGTATCTTTGCCTCAAAAAATATTCGATGAGGAAGACTCAAGTGTTTCATTGGGCACGAATTCCACAGATTCACAACTCTCTGGGTGAGTAAGTTCCTCCTCAACTCAGACCTAAATCCACTCCCTCTTATTTTAAGGCTGTGCCCCATAGTTCTTGTTTCACCCACCAGTGTAAAAAAACCTCTCTGCTTCTATCTTGTCTACTTGTTTCATAATTTTAACTGTTTCTATAAGTTCTCCCCTCATTCTTCTAAATTCCCAATCTACTCAATCTCTCCTCATAAACCAATCCTCTCATCTCTGGAAACAACCTAGTGAACCTCCTCTGCACTCCATCCAGTGCCAGTGCATCTTTTCTCAAGTAAGGACACTAAAACTATACACAGTACTCCACATGTGGCCCCATCAACATCCTATAGCAGCAGCATAACCTCCCTGTTTGTAAACTCCATCCCTCGAGCAATGAAGAACAATATTCCATTTGCCTTCTTAATTACCTACTGCACCTGCAGACAACCTTCTGTCATTCATGCACAAGGACACTTAGGTGTCTCTGCAGAGCAGCAAGCTGCAATTTTTCACCATTTAAATAATAGTCCATTTTGCAGCTATTCCTACCAGAATAGATGACCTCACATTTACCAACATTGTACTCCACCTGCAAGATGCATGCCCAGGCAAATAACCTACCTATACCACTCTGCAGACTTTCAGTGTCCTCAGCACACTCTGCTCTACTGCTCATCTTAGTGTCAACTATGAACTTTGACACAATACAAATACATTCCATGTATGAATCAAAATATAATTGTCCTAATAGATGAAGCAGGGTGTACATTAGCCTTACGTTGTGGGAAGTTGTTTGCCGAGTTTGGGATTACAGTACATCTTTTCATTGGAGAAAAGAAGGTTTAGGGGTGACTTGATAGAGGTGTACAAGATGATTAGGGGTTTAGATAGGGTTGACCATGAGAACCTTTTTCCCCGTATGGAGTCAGCTATTACGAGGGGGCATAGCTTTAAATTAAGGGGGGGTAGGTATAGGACAGATGTTAGGGGTAGATTCTTTACTCAGCGAGTCGTGAGTTCATGGAATGCCCTGCCAATAGCAGTGGTGGACTCTCCCTCTTTATGGGCATTTAAACGGGCATTGGACAGGCATATGGAGGATAGTAGGCTAGTGTAGGTTAGGTGGGCTTGGATCGGCGCAACATCGAGGGCCAAAGGGCCCGTACTGCGCTGTATTTTTCTATGTTCTATGTACATCAATTTGGGATTACAGTAGATGAGTTTGGGGTTGCAGTACACGAGTTTGGGATTACAGTACATCAATTTGGGATTACAATATACGAATTTGGGATTACAGTACACAAGTTTGGGATTACAGTACATGAGTTTAGGATTACAGTACACAAGTTTGGGATTACAGTAGATAAATTTGGGATTACAGTACACAGGTTTGCGATTACAGTAGATGAGTTGGGATTACAGTACATGAGTTTGGGATTACAGTACATGAGTTTGGGATTACAGTTCCTGCGGTGGCAGGGGAAGGTGCCAGGATGGGAGGGTGGGTTGTAGGGGGGCATGGACCCGACCAGGTATAAACCAAATCATCCGCCAACATTTCCGCCACCTCCAAAAAGACCCCACCACCAGGGATATATTTCCCTCCCCACCCCTTTCCGCCTTCTGCAAATACCGTTCCCTTCGTGACTACCTGGTCGGGTCCACGTCCCCCTACAACCACCCTCCCATCCTGGCACCTTCCCCTGCCACTGCAGGAACTGAAAAACCTGTGCCCACGCCTCCTCCCTCACCTCCATCCAAGGCCCTAAAGGAGCCTTCCACATCCATCAGTTTTACCTGCACATCCACCAGTATCATTTATTGTATCCGTTGCTCCCGATGCGGTCTCCTCTACATTGGGGAGACTGGGCGCCTCCTCGCAGAGCGCTTTAGGAAACATCTCCGGGACACCCGCACCAATCAACCACACCGCCCCATGGCCCAACATTTCAACTCCCCCTCCCACTCTGCCGAAGACATGGAGGTCCTGGGCCTCCTTCACTGCCGCTCCCTCACCACCAGACGCCTGGAGGAAGAACGCCTCATCTTCCGCCTTGGAACACTTCAACCCCAGGGCATCAATGTGGACTTCAACAGTTTCCTCATTTCCTGTTCCCCCACCTCACCCTCTAAACTTCCAGCTCAGCACTGTCCCCATGACTTGTCCAGACTTGTCCTACCTGCCTTTTCCACCTATCCACTCCACCCTCTCCTCCCTGACCTATCACCTTCATCCCCTCCCCCACTCACCCATTGTACTCCATGCTACTTTCTCCCCACCCCCACCCTCCTCTAGTTTATCTCTCCACCCTTCAGGCTCTCTGCCTTTATTCCTGATGAAGGGCTTTTGCCCGAAACGTCGATTTCGCTGCTCCTTGGATGTTGCCTGAACTGCTGTGCTCTTCCAGCACCACTGATCCAGAATCGAAGATGAACATTTCCCATCAACCACCCTCCTCTGTCTTCTTTCAGCTAGACAATTTTCAATCCAAACTGCTAAATCACCCTCAATCCCACGCCTCTGTATTTTGTGCAGTAGCCTACCGGGGGAAACCTTATCAAACACCTTACTCAAATCCATATACACAACATCAACGGCTTTACCCTCATCCAGCTGTTTGGTCACCTTCTAAAAGAACTCAATAAGGTTTGTGAAGCATGACCTACCCTGCACAAAACCGTATTGACTATCCCTAATCAATTTATCACCATAAAAGAAACTCTTAACAACAATATCTCTCTTTGTCACCCCATTCTGACTTGCTTGCATTATTTCTGGCTTCCTTACATTAATTCAGACTTCTTTACCAAACAATTTCCTGTGCAGCCCTATTATAAAGATTTTAATTGGTTTGTTCTGGTCTTTTATAAACTGGCATAAGTGGATGACATCGGGTGGAAAATTGATTTTGCCTCTTGCTATGTCTGGTGCTTGAGACTCATTCTGATGCTAACCTCCCCTTTATGCAGTTCCCAATGCTACAATCCTCACAGCTACATACAGCTATTAAGCTCTGATACAGGCACGCATTGTGACATCATTACCGGAAGTCTTCACTTTCTCCTGTAGGAAAAGAGTGTACATTATAAGAAGCGGTGGAGAATGTGGAACAGTATAGCACAGGAACAGGCCCTTCGGCTGACAATTTTGTGCTGAAAACGATGCCAAATTGAACTAATCCCTTTTGCCTGACCTTGGTCCATATCCCACCGTTCTTTGCATAATCATGTGCTTATCTAAAAATCCTTTAAATGGTCCTGCTGTATCTGCCACCACCAGCACCCCTGGCTGCACATTCCAGGTACCTACCATCTTCTGTGTAAAAAAACTTGCCCCTCACACCTCTTTTGAACTTTCCTCCTCTTACCATAAAACATGCCCCCTAGTTTTAGATATTTCAACTCTGGGGAAAATGACTCTGACTGTCAACCCTATCTATGCATCGCTTAATTTTATAGACTTTTATCAAGTGCCCCTCAGCCTATGCATTCCAGATAAAACAATATGAGTTTGTCTAGCCTCTCCTTATAGCTCATACCCTTTAATCCAGGCAGCATCCTGGTAAACCTCTTCTGCAATTTCGCCAAAGCCCCCATACGTTCTTGGAATGTAGTGACCAGAATGGAAAGCAATACTCCAAGTGAGGCCCACACAAAGTTTTATGAAGCTGTAACATGATTTCCTGAGTGTTTTACTCAATGCCCCATACTGGTGGTTGATTGCTGTGCTCACATGTCACAAACTGTTTGTGACCATGATGCTGAACAAGGACCAGCAATAACTGAGAACATAGTATTCAACATCTTTGAGAAGATCCAGGGTGATAGTGCCTTGTGCAACTTCACAAATCCCACTTCACCCACTCTCAGACATGTATGTAACCTTTGCTCTCTCACATACAATGCAATAATTCCTCCCTCACACAATTCCCTTCAGAATTCTTGCTTTAGACAACAAGTGTAGCCCCACCATGAAGACAGTAGCACCATCTCACAATTGAACACTCCCTCTATATTCATCCATGGGTTCTAGGTGTCACTGTCAATGCCAGCATTGATTGCCCATGTCTGACTGTCATTGAGCAGAGTTACTTGATTAGCCTTTTTAGAGCTGGAAATGTGTTGCTGGAAAAGCGCAGCAGGTCAGGCAGCATCCAGGGAACAGGAGAATCGACGTTTCGGGCATAAGCCCTTCTTCAGGAATAAGCCCTTCTTTCGGGCATAAGCCCTTCTTCGTTCCTGAAGAAGGGCTTATGCCCGAAACGTCGATTCTCCTGTTCCCTGGATGCTGCCTGACCTGCTGCGCTTTTCCAGCAACACATTTCCAGCTCTGATCTCCAGCCTCTGCAGACCTCACTTTTTCCTTTTATCCTTTTTAGAGGGAAGGTAAATGCCAACCACATTGGTGTGGGCCTGGAGTCAGCCAGAGCAGGTAAGGATGGCAGTTTCCTTCCCTGAAGGACATTAGTGAAGGTTTTACAACAATCCATGATAGTTTAATGGCCACTATTGTCAATTCTAAATTTATTCCATAGTATAGTCTTGGGTTTTGCCTTATTTGGAATAGTGGCGCAACTATTAATCCACTGTCTAGCAGGTTGAAAATTACTACTGTACGTACATCAGAGGGTAGTTTGAATACTGCTTTAGTTTGTACTGATTCACTGTTCAGGAGGGGGCTGCTCCAAGCTTGGTTTGGGGGGAGAGGGAAATCATATTTCCCCACCTCTGCAGTTGGGTGCTATTGAAAATGATGCAGAAGTGATCTTCAATGAGGCAAAGTACAGGAGAATTTTGATCGGTTTCTATGCAGAGGAGCTTAGAATGTATTGGCAGGCCAGTCAGCCAGTGACAGGACAGCGCATATTCATGAACAGGTTCTCTGTGCTTGCTTCTGTTACTCCCTTACAAATGAAGTCCATTGTTTTGCTAATGTATAGTGGCCAGACCGTCGTGTGTAGTTGTCATGACCACCAGGCTACATCCATCGTGTGATCATTGAACTGGACATTCATACTGTTCATTCAAACTGAGTCAAGTTAAAGCAGACAGGTAGTCAAAAAAATTGATTAAAAAAGGTAAAGATGAGATTAAAAACTATTACTTTCTCTGAGAATTCCATGGGGATTAAGCAATAAGTAAATTAACAAGAAATTGCAGACACCAAATTTTAAAAAAGTATGGTAAAGACAAAAGATTACTGACAAGAAGAAGATCCCAATACAGCTTTGTGGTATACCACAGAGGATCATTACTGAACCTCTTTTCTGAAGCAAAGGAAGTGACACTTGAATTTGGATCTCAAAGCTACAATGACTTCTGTAGTTGGATAGAGTGGTTTTCTCGTATAGCAGGTTACTCATAGCAGCAGACTTTGCGAGGGAGAACAAGTTGCTTGCTCTTCGTTACATATATGGATTTGAAACTTTCTGCTTGATGATCCTCCAACAGATCAGTATTCTATTTGTGAATGCATCTATCTATTTGCCAACCCTCAACCAAAACTTTTCCTTGAGGGTGGAACTTACAACCGTCTTCTCAGAGTTCTCCACACTGATTGAGATTGAAATCATTAAACACACAGGAGTGGGAATTCCTGGCTGTGAAATATATCTAAGTTTGTGCGACATTTGGTGTGCCTTATGTTTGAGAGCTGTGAGTAGCATAGCATTAACTGTAGCGCCCCATGGACAAAGTAGTTGAGTTATTGTCAACAAACACTTACTATCTGATTACATTGTGAGCTTTCCTCCCATATATAAAATCATGAAGGGCGTGGATAGGATAAATAGACAAAGTGTTTTCCCTGGTGTGGGGGAGTCCAGAACTAGAGGACATAGGTTTAAAGTGAGAGGGGAAAAATATAAAAGAGACCTAAGGGGCAACGTTTTCACACAGAGGGTGGTGCATGTATGGAATGAGCTGCCAGATGAAGTGGTGGAGGCCAATATAATTACAACATTTAAAAGGCTTTTGGATGGGTATATGAATAGGAAGAGTTTAGTGGGATATGGATCAAGTGCTGGCAAATGAGACTAGATTAGTGTAGGATATCTGGTCAGCATGGACGAGTTGGACTGAAGTGTCTGTTTCCGTGCTGTACATCTTTATGACTTTATGACTCTATGTAACTTGAAACTCATGAAATGACCCTTGTCATAAATATCAACTTGCCAAGGTATTTGATTTGATTAATTTGATTTGATTTGATTTCCTCATTGTCACATATATTTTGTTACAAAATATAGTTAATAGTATTGTATAGCATCACCGCTGTCTGGCACCATCTTAAAATACAGAAATATAAATCAAAACACAGAGGCAGAAAACCTTATACAGACAAAAAAAATATAGAGAAAAAATATTCAACTTTACAGTCCTCCTTGTTCAGTGCTGGCCATGGGGCTGGAGACCAAGCACTAGCCCCCTATACAGTGTCACCATTACTGGAATGAAAGATCCTACTCTCTTGCAACATCTCATCTCCACCGATGCCCTCGCCATTATGAGTCCTCACTTGATGTCGCCAATGCAGATGCCACCA
The DNA here is from genome assembly GCF_037043375.1 of Chiloscyllium plagiosum. NCBI lineage: Eukaryota > Metazoa > Chordata > Chondrichthyes > Orectolobiformes > Hemiscylliidae > Chiloscyllium > Chiloscyllium plagiosum. The sequence continues at coordinate 52,273,392 of NW_028270166.1, forward strand.
ATGCCACCAGAACTTTTTTTTTGTGTTTTACTCGTAACCTTTCTACCTTATTTATCTGTTTGTATGGGTAGGTATTTAGACTTTTGCTTTCAATGATTACAACCAGCTCCAGCACATTTTCTGAAAGTGAGGTATTGTCTTACAATAAGATCAATTTTAATAAAGGGACACTGTTCATGCCGTTGAGGGTTTATTACTTTGCATCTTTGGCAGGGATCTTTACTGTTTTGTACCTGTCCTACATGATGCATTAGCTTATCAAATGTTAAATCTGTGGATATGTATCTTAAAAATTTAATGTTTTCAGCAGATCATAGAATCCATACAGTGTGGAAGCTGGCCATTTCCCTGGTTAGAGGGGAAACAATAAAAGGGAACCTTTCTCAACTTTCTTACACAGGGGGTGATATGCATAGGGAATGAGCTGCCAGCGGAAGTGGTTGAGGTGGATCCATTAACAACATTTAAAAGGCTCTTGGACAAATACATGGATAGGATTTGGGTCAAATGCAGGGAAGTGGGGTTAGCATAGGTGGATGCTTTGGGCAGCATGAACCAGTTTGGACCGAAGGGCCTGGCTCTCTGTGTGGGACTGTATTTGGACCATCGAGTTTGCACTGACCCTCTGAAGAGCATCCCACCCAGACCTACCCCCATCGATGTAACCCTGCATATCTCATGGCTAACTCACCTAGCCTGCACATCCTTGGACACAATGGGCAACTTAGCATGGCCAATTCACCATAACTTGCACATCTTTGGACTGTGGGAAGAAACCAGAACACCCAGAGAAAGCCAATGCAGACACAGAGAGAATATGCAATATTCTCACAGACCGGTTGGGGTGGCACAGTGACTCAGTGGTTCGCACTGCTGCCTCTCAGCGAATGTCTGTGTAGAGTTTGCATATTCTCCCCGTGCCTGCGTGGGTTTCCTCCAGGTGCTCCAGTTTCCTCCCACACTCCAAAGACGTGCAGGTCAGGTGAATTGGCCATGCTAAATTGCCCATTGTGTTAGGTGCATTAGTCAAAGGGAAGTGGGTCTAGGTGGGTTACTCTTCAGAGGGTCGGTGTGGACTGGTTTGGCCGAAGGGCCTGTTTCCACGCTGTAGGCAATCTAATCTAATTCTAGACAGTCACCTGAGAGTGGAATCTATCCCGATCTCTGGCACTGTGAGGCAGCAGTGTTAATCACTGAGCCACCGTGCCACCCCAAGTCTCCGTGCTGGCTAGTATAGTAATTCTCCAGTGCCAAGTTGGTTTTTCTTAGTATTGATCTGTGTTCCTTCTGGACCTTTGTTTTCTTCACATTCTGAATGGCTTTCTCAAAAGTCAGTCTTTTTCAGACTGTAATGAATCTGACAAAGACTCATCAGTAATGGCCAAAAGGATTCAGTCTTTTATGAATCCTGACTGCAGTTCATAATGGTCAGATCTCTCTACTAGTACATTGAGATCATTAATGAATTATCTATTTCCCTGAATTCTATGCTCTTCTGTTAAATCTTTTTCTCTTTCAAGAATTATTTTACTTCTGAGGTTGTCAAGGCTTTGTCTCTCTTTGAGTGTATCTGCTTCTTCTTTTACTTCTTGGTGAGAAATAACATAATCTGTTATGTTCACAATTATGTCCTGAACTGCATTTACTTGTTCAGCTTTTGACTTAGTATCTAGTTTGGAATATTTTCTATACATCAGAAAATATTTTCTCCAAGATGTACAATTTATGTTCTATTTGGTTCTATGAAATACAATTCCTAGAATGCTATTCCTATGCAATGGCAGTGATTAGGTATTTTTCTTCAATGATGATTTTCATTTTGTGACTATAGTAATTCTCCTGGACATTGCTGGAGGATTTTTTCCCACTTTTCGTGCCAAAATGTAAGATTTTCCACAGTTCAAATACATGATGGAGGAGACACTATCTTTTATGGTTTAAATGGAGACTTTCAAACATAAATCTGTGTCAGACCAAAATCACTCAATTCTCGGCATTCTCTGGTACCTATTAGCTTTAATTGATCGAATTCTCTGGTTCAATTCATGTCAATTTCTCTCTTTGTTCTGGAAATTCCAATTGGTTTCCAGCTGTGTCTCATGGTATCTCTGCACTAAACTAGTGATGTTTCCCGTGAGATACAAATTATTTTTAAATGCTCACTCTATCAGCCTGAACTACTGCACCACTTAAACTGTCCCCTTTGTACCAGGGACTGTCCTTATGTGTGTTTACTTGCTGCCTGAACTTGGACTCAGGACCTCTATCAGATACCATCATCCCATGGTAAGGCTCTGCCTTGGGTCTGTAGATTTCTTCTGTTTCAGTACAATTTCTGTCAGGTCTCATATGCTTTCTGTCACTCTGAAGTATTAATTCATTTTGAACATTGTCACAAGATTCCTTTGGGGTTTGCTTTCTTTAGTAATCAGCAGTGTGTGTTTTCCTTGAGGTTGAGATTCCCAGTATTTTGGCCTTAATAGAACTAGTGCTGCTAAATTCAATCTTCAGATCCTGCACTGATCATCATGATGTAAGTGCTGCCATCCATAAGTGTGTATCTTTTTTGAGGAGATTGTGTGATATCTGCAAAGGTAGCCATCCTCTAGTCAATGAAGACGAGTTTGATTGAGTAAACAGCAGGTAATTTATTGCATTTCTGCAACTATTTACAGATTACATTACAAGAACAGTTGTTGGGAGGACCCAGATTTAGATGTGTCTCCCATATGATGTTACTCTCTGATCAAGTCATTATAGCATCATTACAATGTGTGTTGCTCTTTACACTCAATTGAGTATTAACACCTCCTGTTTCTTTCAGACTCATATATAACTATACTGAATGCACGATAGTCACATGCACCAACATGGACATCTTTTAATGGCAGAACCATTAGGTATATCTACAGTGTGCTCACTGAACTATGAATTAATACAGCTCACTTACTTGCTTTGGTAGTTTGTTTGAGGTTTGCAATTTGAGAAAACACGTAACAAAGCTTTACTTTTGAAGAAATGTGTGTTTGCCATTACTATATTACTTAAAGTTACAAAGTAAAAAATGTGCTTAAGTTATTAGATATTGTACACATGCGGTGATGAGAAGTGGGTAAGGATATAAGATGGTTATAAAGATAAATCAGTCCATTACTGTTGCAGGTCTTATTGAAGAATTTCTATTTCAAACGGAAGAACTTGTAAATTTATTGTAGCTGTGATGGATTCTTTAACTGAATAGTTGGAGGTTTCTTCCACAGTTAGATCAAGCAGGACAGCAGAGTTTGGCTGAAAGAGAAGATTCTGCCTTCTAGTTTGCAGTCTTGACATTTTTAGTTGCCCAGTTATGCTACGGCAGACAATGAGCAGCTTTGAGATCTCTCTTTTTTGTTCTGGAGATGGTTTTTTTTCCAGATGGTTCAGTTTGGCATCTCTCCTTGTCTAGGCAACCTGCTTGCCTTTTTGTAAATTTCGGAGTTGGTAGGCTAAGATGGCGACTATTATAACATGACCTATGCATAAAGCTAAGTCGTTCCTTTAAGGCTTTGGCATTTTAAAAACAGCCTTTCTCCCACATGTGTTTTGTCACTTTTGTTCTGATCAATGCTTGGTTATATTCTTCGAATGAGTCATCATGGAGACATTGTTATCTCCTTGATAAAATCACAATGAAATATAATTATGTTGAGCATTGTCTATTGTCCTCTCTGAATTGCAGCCCCAGTCTGCAGTTCACGATTCTGACTGAACCATCTCAAAACAGACTTTTCCAAGGAAATTCCATTGCAAAAATAACAGCAGCCTTTAAAACTGTTCTCTGGAAAATGATTGGATCACAATGACACAATTGTGACACTTAGCAAAGGAAGCTGGCAGGAAATCAGAAAGTCCATCCTTCTCTGCAACTAGTTATCACAGGCTAAAAGTGGTTCTTCGAACATAGTTTCTCTTTAATAATAGACAAATAATCTTTCTGTTTCGAAAAGATAACAGTACAATCAAAAGCATTCATATATAATTGGTTAACCAACACACATTTCTACTACATCAGTCACTATTGATGGGAAAATGTCTCAAGTACAAACTATGTTGAGGAGATGAATAAAATATTAAAGATTGGAGCCCAATAAAGTGTCACAGTTTGTAAAGATGTAATCAATCAGTGACTGTAAACAGAGCTATCAGGAACTAATTCCCCAGAGTTGGGGTGAAAGGTGACTGGAATGAGAACAACATTGTGGTCTTATCAATATATTACCCACGACTAAGATACAGCTTTTCTATTTCGCTAAATGAGCAGTCATTTTATGAAGGAACGTGATTAGGTTTTGCTGCATCATTAGGTCAGGCAGACACATTATCGTCAAGTGGGTGGCAGTTTGCATGAATTAGCTCCCAGCCTAACAGGTAGCACACATTCTCCAAAAAGGCAAAGTGCCCAGGAATCGACTGTGTTAGTGCCATCAGAAACCTTCTCCTCTCAAACAAATGATGCAAGGTGAGGGCTGTCCTGATGACTCTTTGCAATGGCGGATCCCTTGAGGCCAATGCACTTGTCATCCTCAGTAAAGCAGGAGATTACCTCCCTATCCAACTTGAGGGAAAATAATCCCGTTCATTTGATTAGAACCAGACAGTTAAATGCAAAGTGCTTCAGTCTCCTGAACTTACAACTGGGCTTATGAGATGCATCCAACATTCTCATAGTTTATCAAATTTTAATAATTGCAGCAAAGTAAATACAATGTGCAACTCAACAACAAGCTGTATTGGACTTTGCTGAATTTTCCTGGTTGAGGATTTGCCTCCCCATTAACTACCTCACCCTCCGAGCAGAACCTTCTATTGATTTCTCCCTCATGTGTTTAACGATGTTCACGCAACAACATCAGGACGATTTACCTACATGTACTTGGTGACATTGATTTTCACATTTTCATCACTCCTAAAGAAGTTTCTCTTACATTCTTGAGTGCAATCAGTTCAGGCCAGGCATTGCATGTTAAATATGCAGTTGGCTAATACTGAGTTCTATTGTTGCTATGATCCCAGTTCATGGTAACATTGGCATTGTGAGACCTGGCTTGAAAGACCATAAGGTTTACTTCTTGCTTTTGTTTACCATAATGTTCAGTCACTGAACAAGTTCACACAAGACTCACAATTCATTTTTAACAAAATAACAAAATAAAACTGTTTTACGCACCAGGGAAAAACTACAAACTATATCTCACCATAGAAGAAGTATGGAATGAACTCAATATAGAGATAAGAACAAATGATTCAACCTATTTATCTCAATAATAACCTTACAGACTCTCAAACCTCAGTGAAGGATCGCTCCTATCTCTAGGGTAAGGTTCAGTGTTCAGCAGGCATTGTTGTAATCAGTAATTGCTAGCGAAACACATCCGGTCTGGCAGCATTAGTGGAGAGAAAACAGAGTTAATATTTAAGTTTCTGCAACTTTTCTTTACTGGACTTGAAATGTTAACTCTGTTTTCTCTCACAGATGCTGTCAGACTTGCTGAGCTTTTTCAGCAATTCCTGTTTTTCTTTCAAATTTCCAGCACCAGCAGTCCTTCCTAATATTCTGTAATCAGTTTGTTTTCAGCATATTTCTGCATTCACTTGATGCTATTTTCTTTAGTTAATGTCTGCTTCCAAGATCTTTAATCAAGCTGCTGACTCAGCTCACTTGCAACTTAACATGGATCCCTCATCATCATTTCTCCAACATCTTTATCAGATATTTCTCTCTATAACACGTTCACCACCTTTTCTTTCTGTCTTTCTCCGAAGCAACTCAGGACTTTTCCTAGCCCTGATTATTTTTGGAAACCGCTAAACTAATAGCAGCTTTTCTGTTGTAAATCTTTTCTCTGAATGAACCTGTGCCTCAGCCTCCACTCTCTCGCTCTCTCTCTGGGTTGTGAAACTCGAGTCAGCAAACACAATAAAACTTACCCCCCAACGGGGCCCTGCTAATTATTCAGCCAAAGGTACACGAGTTCTTGGAAATGCTCATTGTGCAAAAATGAATTTTTATTGAAAAGACAGATCAGATCTTCATAAACCAATTATAGGCAGGATATTATTAAGCTGGAGGGGGTTCAGAAGAGATTTACCAGGATGTTGCCAGGTATGGAAGGCTTGAGTTATAAGGAGAAGCTGGATAAACTAAGACTTTTTTTTCACTGGAATGTAGGAGGTTGAGAGATGATCTCATAGAAGTTTATAAAATCAAATGGGGCATAGATAGGTTTTAGGAGAAAGTGAGGACTGCAGATGCTGGAGACCAGAGTTGAAAAATGTGGAAAAACACAGCCGGCCAGGCCAGGAAGGGCTTATGCCCGAAATGTTGATTCTCCTGCTCCATAGATAGTTTTTTCTATTGGATGGGGGATTTCGAATCTAAGGGGGCACACTTCTAAGGTGCGAGGACAGAGATTTAAAAAAAAGACATGGGGGTAAATTTTTTACACAGAAGGTGATTCACCTATGGAATGAACTTCCTGAGGAAGTGGTGGGTCTGGGGACAATGTTTAATGGGCATCTCAATAAATACATAGGAAAGGTTTGGAGGGATATGGGCCAGGACCAGACTAGTCAGTTTGGTTTTGGATTTTGGACAGCATGGTCTGGTTGGACCAAAGTGTCTGTTTCCATGTTATATGACCCTATGATTCTTTAACTCAAAGCTAAAATCCATTTTTCCTCTACCTTCGAATCTATGTTTACAGATAATAATCATGAGTCTTCAACATACAACTCCTTACTTTAATTTGCTGCACTAATGTCAGTTCATTTTAACATTAGTTTTTTGGGGGGCCTCATTTTTCGGTTTCCCATTGCTATTTACCGTCAATTATCAGTATTGTTGGAATCCAGATTGTATGTAAACATCACAGATCAGTCTCCAATTCTGCTTACGTCCAGGACACCCTCTCCCTTTTTTTCTGGCATTGGTCAAGGGATCTTGTTTCCTAACTTTGTTGCTCCCCGGCCTCATCTCCCACTTAGTTTTGTTTCCACCTACTCAGTTTCATTTCCATCTCGTTTTATTTTTGTCCCAGATTGTCTGTCTATCAGCCTCATCTTCCTCCTTGGCCTGAATCTTAGCCTGTCTCCTCCTTGGCGTGCAATCCCCCGGTCTTGCTTCTGTGCTTTTTTGTTCTGGCCTTGTGTCCTTGTGTTTCTTTATCTAGATCATGCCTTCAGTTTAGGCTCCAGATCTGGCCTCCTCATTGCTACTGATTTTAGACTGCGTGTCCAGCTGCACTTCTGCCACAAGAGGGAGCTTCGTCAGCCTGACAGTAAAAATAGGTTGAAAGTTGGATTTATTTTGTCGGTAGTGACGCATTTTATTTTGCAAGTTATTTCAATAATAAATGCAGTTTCATACATGCACACAATACCATTTTGAAAAATGCCCAAAAGATCCTAATTCAGGCTTGGATTTTTCTGATGGTTGGATAAACCATTTTCTAGTGTAGATGGCATACCGATGTTGCAGGTTGTGAGGGAATTCCCTGGGAAATTGAATATTCCACTTGGTAATTCCCTCAAGTATGGAACCCTCTGGAAGTATCCATTTAAAATTGGAAAATTTAGAGGTTCCACTGAATTAAAGAAAACAGTTACTTGGGAAAAATTAGACAATTAAAAGTGCAGTCTAACTCCTGAGTAACTAACAAAGTGAGCCCCCAACTACACGTCCTTCAGACTTCCTACACCCTAAGCCCTAACTCGATATTCCCCCCCCCCCCCCCCCCCCCCCCTCCACACCTGCCTGGGACCCTACACACACCCTTTATTCTGGAGGGTGTATCATTCAACACTGTCCAGGCTCCTGGAAAACCCAATATCTCTCACTCAGTTATCTCTCACTACTCTAAAGACTCCATCACTTACCTGGCTCTCTTGTACCCTAGCATCATCCTTATTTGAAACTCCAACTAGCTGACATCCAATCTTCTAACCACTGAGCACCCTGCCCACTTGGTGCACTACCCCGATTCACCAGGCACCCTACTTACCTGACACTCAATCAACTTATCCCCCAATTACCTAGCATCTGATTCATGTGACATCCAACTCACCTTAGCAACCTGCTATCCTAACCGTCTGTCATCCTAACTTCATACTTGTTGTATATACTTTGCCCTTCACAGGAACCATCAAAGTGGCTGCCTTTAGTGAACAAATCATAACAGACTGTTGTGAAAACCCTCCCGTGGCTATCTTACAGGCCAGGGGGGAATCCATCAAATTTAACATATTAAATTGTTTTTAATACTGTTTTTCTAAAAGAGCCTTGATCAGAATCTCTCGTCAGAAATGCAGAGCTCTTAATGGAAAAAAAAGAAAGAGTGAATTGGTAATCTGAGTATGATTGCCACTGTTTGGAAAACTCCAGTTATTCACTCCTGTGTGAAAGTACTTTGCCCTTAACACCATCTCACTTAAACTTGCGACTTAAGTGAAAAATTCCAGGATTACAGAGTCAGCTATTCTAAATGATGGACACTACTGCGCGGCGCTGAGGGAGTGCTACACAGTCGGATGTGCCCCTTATCAATGCTTCAATAAACCCAGGCTGTCTAACATCTGCCCTCTTGGGTTAATGTAAATGATCTGATGGCATTTTCCAGGAAAGAGCAGGGAAGTTCTTCCCAGTGTCCAGCCAAGATTTATTCACCTCATGAGTGGGGTGGCATGGTGGCTTAGTGGTTAGCACTGCTGCCTCACAGTGCTAGGGACCCCGGTTCAATTCAAGCCCTGGGCAACTGTCTATGTGGAGTTTGTACGTTCTCCCTGTGTCTGCGTGGGTGTGCTCTGGTATCCTCCCATGGTCCAAAGATCTGCAGGTTAGGTGAATTGGCCATGCTAAATTGCCCGTAGTGTTCAGGGATGCATTAGTCAGGGGAAATGTAGGGTCTGGGTGTGGGATACTCTTTGGAGGCGCAGTGTGGACTTTTTGGGCTGATGGGCCTGTTTCCACACTCTCAGAATTCCAATTCTAAAACAGGCTATCTGATCATTGTTAGTGCTAAAATCTGCGGGCGGGGGGGGGGGGGGGGGGGGGGAATGTTGTTCTAGATCACCAGGTTGCCAGGTTTTTTTTAACCTCATCAACTGATCTACACAACTATTTTAACCAAAGTACATTAAAACAGTTTTAAACATCCTGGGGGTCTAAAAAAATGTTCTTTCTATCAAAAGATTCTTTATTGATAACTCCTCTGATGGAGTCAGCTCTCCATGGATTTTACTCAGCTCATTGTTGTGTTGAGAGAAATGTTCCCGACGTGCTTTTGGATAAAGACCAACACAAATAACTGGAATTTTTAATATGCTATGAAAAATAAATTGCTTTGAGCAACATCACTGAAAAGACACAGGAAGAATTAAAATTTTATATAGGCACAGAAATAAATGACTGCCCTTTGGAGTCCTCCATCTTTTGAAGACTTTACAGGAGCTGGTGGAGGAGTGGGAATGTCACTAGATCACCAATTGTCACGTTTAGGCTAATTCTCTGAGGAGAAAGGTTCAAATCTCATCACAACAACTGATGGAGTTTAAATGGGTAAATTGAAGTAATTAATAGGTCTGAAATTGGTCTCAGTATTTAACTATCTTTGGTTGTCATTAAAACTGCATCTGAAGACCCTCCTGTGCACAGTTGTAATGCCCTTACCCCTAGACTAGGAGGCCTGACTTCAAATGTGTGCTCCAAATGTGTGTAATCACATCTCTGAACATGTCGATTAGATAAATAAGTTAAATAAATAAAAATAATCCATCCTTTTGTGGCACAGTGGCAGTGTCTCTGGATTGGGAGGCCTGGATTCCGTCTCACCTGCTCCATTTCCAAATAGGTTGATTAGTAAAACAGGTTCGGTTAAAAAAATGTCCCTCTTCCATCCCTTTCCCTTCACCTTTCTTGGCCTGCATTGCCATTAATGGGTCTTGTATGTAAATTGATCCATTGGAATACATTGGCAATTTACTGGTGATGGTCAATAGGTTAAAAAACAAGACCACAGGTATTACAAATAAAAAGCACTCAGTTGTATAAAAGAAAAAAGAAACTGTTCCACCACTGTTGTTCAGAGTAGAAAATCTGACGTCTATTCCTGATTTTGGCCTACAAATGACTCCAGATCCATAGTAATATAGTTAACCCTTAATTACCATTGTTCAAGGGCAAGTGGAGATGAGCATCAAATGCTCAGTGACGTTTACATACATTGAATAACAAACATCTTCGTTATTTATTCACTCAGGATCTAGCATAGTGTAATCCTATAGTTAATAGGGTTGGTGGACTCCCCATGTTGACCTCAAGCATGCATTCCTGCAAGCAGGGAGTCTGAGGTCTTCCCAGAAAGGCATGTGAAAAAAATACAGATTTTGTGCAAACTGTGTGGAATTTTCTTTGCTGAACTGGTTCAGTTCCCATCTCCACATTCCACCCCAACATGCCAAGCCAAGCTCCCAGGAAATGTAATCTATGCATAGAAGGCTTTTACCTCATACCCTAATCAGTGTTAAGCAACACATCAAATAGAACACTGAATAACTCCACCGAGGAGAAGTAAACAAATCAGTTCTGGACGTGAATTGTGAATTGAAATGTCAACACTGATGCCCATTAGTCATTTCTGACCAATCACAAAACAACTTAGAGATGAGACATTTGCAAACTAAAAGTAAGTGATCTAGGTAAAAATCCAGGACTCAGATGGCAATGTCCAAACCTATAAGCACCTAGAATCCCTAAAGTACCACACTATTCTACCCATTAAGTCCACAGTGACCCTCCAAAGAGCATCCCAACCTGACCCAGCTGCCCTACCCTGTAGTTCCCAAGTTTAGTCCACGTGGTCTGTACATTCCTGGATACTATAGGCAATTTAGCATGGACAATCCACCTGACTTGCACATCTTTGGACTGTAGGAGAAAACCCACACAGGCACAGGGAGAATGTACAAACTCCACACAGACCATCAGCCAAGGGTGGAATTGAACTCAGGAAGCAGCAGTGCTAACCATTATATCACCCGTTCAATAAAGCTGCCAAGTTTTGAGAGATTAAAGGCCAACAGTCAAACAGTCCAGTAACCACGGAGGGTATATTTGGTGTAAATATTTAACTTAACCCACCTGGTAGGAAAGGGATTGGGTCATTGGATCTTGAAATCCTCAGGTTTTGTTGCATCTTTGTTGGGCTATTTGAGGGTCCTCATTTTAATCTGGGAGTTACATTTGATTGAGCCACTTTCCAATGTTTCATGTTGAAAAGTTGCAAAGTACAGAATTTGGACGGCAGTGTGAGTTGAATCTTTCCACAGTGCATTAACTTTCAGCCCAGGGGTTGGGATGGCAAGACTTTCTCTCTAAGGGAGTCTCGACCCACAGCTCAAGATCTTTTTGCACTCAAGTGCGTTCCGCTACTGTAACAAATACAGAGAGTGATGGAAAAACTCAGCATGTCTGGCAGCATCTGTGGAGAGAGAAACACAATTAGCCTATTGAATCTGATATGACTCTTTCAGAACTGTTCTTCTTCACTACTCCCCATTAACTGGCTTGGCAAACTCCAAAAAACCAGAGGTGTTATGTTGGTACAGGAATGGCCATTCTCGAGATTGCACTGTTATCTAAACTGAGTTAAATTAGCCGTGTATCTGTATTTTTAAATATAATATTATGTTTCAATGTATTAAGGAACATTGAAAATAGGAGTAGGCTATTTGGCCAGCCAAGCCTTCCCTTCCATGCAACTAGATAATGGTTGATCTTGTGCTCCAACACCATTCTCCTCCACTATCCTCATATCCCTTCTTTGATATTGAGAAAGTTATTGATTTCTGTTTGAATGTACCCAATGACTGAGCTCCCACAACCCTCTGGGGAATTCAATTTCAAATACTGACAAATCTCCGAGTGAAAACAAAAGTTCTACCTCATCTCAGTCAAAACCATTCTTCTTTGTCTCCATTCTAAGTGGCGTGTGTCTTATTCCAAGTCTGTGATCCTACTGTACTCTCCTCCATCCTCTGCAATCCACAGGGAACAGCTTTCCTGCATCTACCCTGTAAGAAGTTTGTTTGCCTCAGTTAGATCGACTCTCATTCTTTGGACCTCTGGAGAATACTAGCCTCGTTTTGTCAAACTCAGAGAGGGAATAGGACCGCTCAAGGGCCAAAGTGGACATGTATGTGCACAACTGCAGGAGATGGGTTAGGTCCTCAATAAATATTTCTCCTCTGTGTATACCATGGAGAAAGACAAAGACTTGGAAACTTGGGGAATGTGTCATTTCTTGGGGTCAATCCATATCACAGTACAGTAGGAGTTGAATGTATTAGAATGTATAAAGGTGGATAAATCTCCTGGTCCTGACCAGATATATCCAAGAACACTGCAAGGGGCTCGGGAAGAAATTATGGGGGGGCCCGGCTGATATTTTTGCATCATCATTAGCCATGGGTGAGGTCCTGGAAGACTGGAGCCATTGTTGTGCCTTTATTCAAGAAGGGCTGCAAAGAAAAACCTGGGAACTGTAGACCAGTAAGGCTAACATCTGTGGTGGGTAAATTACTTGAGAAGATTCTGAGAGATAAAACATACATGCATTTGGAAAGACAGGGTTTGATTAGGAGCAGAGACTAGATTAGAGTGTGCTGGAAAAGCACAGCAGGTCAGGCAGCATCCGAGGAGCAGGAAAATCGACGTTTCGGGACAAAAGCCCATTTTACCTAATTGATTAGGAGCAGTTAGCATGGCTTTGTGCATGGGAGAGCATGCCTCACAAGTTTGTAAGAGTTATTTGATGAAGTGATCAGGAAGACACCAAGGACAGGGCAGTAGGCGTAGTCTATATGGATTTCAGCAAGGTCTTTGATAAGATACCACATGGAGGCTGCTCTGGAAGATTAGAACGCACGGAATCCGGGAAGATCTAGCAAATTCGATACAAAATTAGCTTAATGGTAGGAAGCAAGGGGTAATAGAGGAATGACACTTGTCGGGCTGGAGACCTGTGATGAGTAGAGTGTCTCAGGAGTCGGTGCTGTCTTTCATTATTTGCTATTTGTAATTAATATCAATGATTTGGATGAAAATATATAAGGCATCATTAGTAAGCTTGCAGATGACACTAAAATAGGATGTATTGTGGACAGTGAGGAAGGTTATCAGAAATTGCAGCAGGACCTTGATCAGCTGGGGAAGTGGGCCAAGGAATGGCAAATTGTGTTTAATCTGGATAAGTGTGAGGTCTTGCATTGTGGAAAGTCAAATCAAGGCAGGGGTTTCATGGTGAATGGTAGGGCCTTAAGGAGTGCAGTGGAACAGAGAGACCTTAGAGTTCAGGTGCATGGTTCTCTGAAAGTGGAGCCGCAGATAGACAGAGCAGTGAAGAAGGCTTTTGGCACACTGGCCTTCATCAGTCAGGACACTGAATACAGAAGTTAGGAAGTTATGTTGCAGTTGTACAGGATGTTGGTGAGGTCGCGCTTGGAGTACTGTGTTCAGCTTTGGTCACCTTGCTGTAAGAAGGATGTTGTTAGACTGGAAAGAGTTGGATAAGCTGGGACTTCTTTCTTTAGAGTGTTAGAGACTGTGGGGTATAGTATGTATAAGATCTTGACAGGCATGGATAGAGTGAATACACTCAGTCTTTTTGCCAGGATTGGGGAATTGAGGACTAGAGGATATCAGTTTAAGATTAGAGGGGAAGGAATAAAAGGGAACCTGAGGGGCAACTTTTTTGCACAGAGGGTAGTATGCATGTATAATGAGCTGCAAGCAGAAATTGTTGAGGCGGGTACATTAACAACATTTAAAAGGTACATGGAGAGGGAAGGTTTAGAAGGTTCAGGGAAATGGGATTCTGTGGATGGACAATCTGGTCGGCATGGACCAGTTTGGGCCCAAAGGGCCTGTCTCTGGGCTGTAGGACTCTACGAATCTGTGACTCTCCTCATTGTCGAAACAAATTTCCATTAGCAGGGATCTGTGAGAGCTAAATCAGCACATTGGACAAAGATTCAACATTAACCTTGAACTGAAAAATGTTCAGCCTTTATTAAAAAACACCGCATGCAATCTTTTGGCTAAAAAAAGAGGAGAAAGACACAAGTTTTTCCAAGCTCTCCAAGTTTTTGGTGTTTTTAAAGAGGAAAGGTTAACATTTCTATACTTTAAAACATGCTGAGAAGTGACAGATTATCATTAGATGTTTGTCATTCATTAAACTGATCTTCGATCTGTGTTGCCTTATTGGTTTTCCATAACATTAAGTTATGGACATCATTCCATAACTTTGTTTCTGCATACAGACATTTCATTTAGGCTAAAATGTACGGGAAGGAGAAACTGAGTTGTGATTATATGTGGGTTGATACCATGCTGAAAATGGTATTTTCATAACCTGCATATTCCCATATTCTTATATCCCCATTAAGCCCTGTGTGATTCCGATGTAACATCCATTCAACTGTTTCTGATATATAGAAAAGGAGGGATTGACGAGGTATTCCTTCCCTTGAATGGATGGAGATATGGGTACAAATCCAACACTTACTTATATTCAATTTCTCGGCATACATAGATGACATGTGTTTACATGCAGTTCCTAAGGAGGCCAGTTTGTTAATGTCAATTGTTCACCTTCGTCAAAGGATTGAAATGTCCAAAGTACCAAAATGATGTTCATGCTGTGTTGTCGACTGGTTGAGGAGTAATCTTCTTCCAGTTAGATAGATGGACCCAGTTGGAACACCCTTCAATTTTGACTGAGCTTGGTGTTGTCAGTAGGATTTGAAAGAGGGCGCTGCAGCAGCGTCCTAATTTGTTTCTTTCCCAGTTCTTCACCAACACGCGATATCCTGGGTTTACTTATGGATATTGGGAGGCAATTGTGCTTTCCCCAGCTGGGCAATGCGATTGTCTGATCTGCAAGTGAAGAAACTTGACAGAAAGAGTTAACTATTTCAAGTAATGCTACATTTGCTCACCCATTACATGGAGATCTATGCCCTCTAGGAGTTCATCATGAGCATCCTACAGAGTCCTTATTGGTCAACCATGAACTACCTCTGCAGCTGATTTTCTGGTCGGCGAATGAGGAGTCATTCACTTGTGAAATAGTGCCAAGGGCAATACTTTGAGCTAATTTAATCCCGTTTCTTCAACTAATTTAGATAACCTCTCTTTTAAAGTACTGTTGGCTCATTCCACAATCCCTGCTGCCTGCGGGCGATACACACAGTGCAGTTGCTGTTTTATTGAAAGTGATTCACATAATTCAGTACTGATTCGAGCCACGAAATGTGGTCCATTGTCTGAGCTTATCATTTTAGGTCATGCAAAGTGGGGAATAACTCCAGTCAACAATATTCTCACTACCGTGTGTGCAGTAAAATTAGCAGTGGGGAAGGCTTCAATCCATTTGCTAAATACATCGACCATCACTAAACAGTATTTATAACAGTGTACTTTAAGTAACTCAATAAAATCAAGCAAAAGGACCATCTGGTGTGGGAGTGGAGGGAGGGTTAGTCATGCAAATAAGCCACATTTGAGCTGCTTTTTTCAAATCAGGGTGCCACCAGGTTTTTAGAAGTAGCTGTATCATTCCTTCCTTGCCAAGATGGATACAAGTATGAAAACAATCAATAAGCGCTGGTAACAAAGAGTCAGGAATACAAACTTGACCTACAGTGTTAGCCAGATGTCTCGTGTCGAGGAGTGTGAGCACTCCATCGACTTCCAAAGTGTGTGTTCAGATTCAGAGACGTCCTTCTGTTGGAATTGCAGTTAGATCTGGCAAGCTCTTCATCCCCAAAGTAGCTACTCGATTTGGAGCCTGATTCCTGTTAGTTGGAGAAACTGAAATGGCTGATGCAGCCACCTCCTTAGCAGCCGAATCAGCACAGGCATTTCCTCATGGTACCCGAACGTGTGTGCAGTGCATTTAATAACAGCCAATTGAAGAGGAAGCAGAATAGTATGGAGGAGATTTTTAATCCAAAGAGCATTCTGAATGGGAATTCCTGCAGAAGGAAGGAAGTCTTGTTGCTGCCAGAGGTGGCCAAAGTCATGGGAAACACCAAAATCATGGGAAACACCAAAGTCATGGGAAACACCAAAATCATGGGAAACACCAAAATCATGGGAAACACCAAATGCATACCTGAAATTGGTGAAAACGTTAGCAATTTTATCAGTGGGTAGAATACAATCTCTGATAAGGGCAAAAAGCTCAGCTTTCTCTGCCGAGCCAAGTGTCTGTTGTGATAACGTAGCCTGACTGCCAGATGCCGTCCGGGGAAACAGAGGAAGTACCATCTACGTAAAATATGGGATCAGGATTTTCAAATGGGAGGTCTGCTAAATCTGGGCGAGGAGCAGTAAGGAAATGATCCCATAGCAAACAGTCATGCAGGCAGTCAGGAAGATTGTCAGGGGGTTGCTCAAGGAACATAGTGGAACAGGACCAAAACGAGAGGTAAGGAGTTTGCAATAGTGAGATC
The DNA here is from genome assembly GCF_037043375.1 of Chiloscyllium plagiosum. Classification (NCBI taxonomy): domain Eukaryota; kingdom Metazoa; phylum Chordata; class Chondrichthyes; order Orectolobiformes; family Hemiscylliidae; genus Chiloscyllium; species Chiloscyllium plagiosum. The sequence continues at coordinate 52,289,943 of NW_028270166.1, forward strand.
TCATAACTGCTCAGATGAGCTTGGGTGAGGTGTTGGGTCTGCTGAGGTGTGAGGAGGGTGCTGACAGAGTGCAAGGTGCACACCCATATGGGTGGGCGAAGGGTCAGATTAGAAGCTGCCTGCACTAGCCGTTGGACAGCAGTTAGGATTTGGGTGCATGGAGGGAGGCCACAGGCAACAGGATCCAATTTAGTGGAATAATAGGTGACCGGGCGATGACAATCACCATGCTGCTGAGTTAGGACACAAGTGACACCTTCATCTATACAGCTGAAAGGGTCTGTCACACAACGGTGGCCTAGAGTGGGGGCTGCAGCCACAGCATCTTTGAGGGCAGCAATCACCGCATGGCTGATTGGGACAGCTGAAATTTAAGGGGAGCATTCGGAGAGGAATAAGGAGTAAAGGCTTTAGTGTAAGTTGCAACATTTGGAAGCCACTGCCTGCAAAAATACACGAACCCCAAAAAAGCTGACATCTGTTTGGGTGAGGTAGGAGGTGGGTTTGCAAGATGGGGGTAATCTGTTCCTGGGTAAGGGAATGGTCCGTAGCACTAACTAACACCCCAAACATTTAACATGTGATTGACCCTTATGAACCTTAATGGGTGGGACCACATATCCCCACGAATGGAGATGTGAGGAGATAAACAGTATCCTTCTGGTTATGAACCTGTGTGATCATAGCAAAGAGTAACATGGGGATCAGGAACATCTGAATCAATGGACCGCTATTGAGGAGTAGCAAATAGAGGGAAGTTGCGAGAGTGGGCATGAGGGACAACTTCAATGCGAAGTATTGCTGTGGGTTTATCGGTGTGATCTCGTGAGAGGACAGGGTAGTTAGTCCGGGATAGTCAAATAGGGTTAGCGGTATTGAAGGATTGTGTTTACGGTGATAATGAACAATCCCTGGTGTAGTGGCCCACCCACCCACATTTGAAGCAGGTGTTATGTGAAGGGGATTCCAATGGTGAAATACAGTGGTCATGAGGAAATGGTCTATACCTGTACTGGTCAGTCTGGTGTCCCCTCTCCATCGAGGGCCTAGGAGAACGGCAGCAAGCAGATCTCTGCACAAACTGCAACTTAATGTGGGGTACAGTATGAAGTCCCAATGGGCGGTCACGGCCATTGCTCCAGTGGTAGGACACTGCAATTCATATCTGGTATTTACTATTAGATGACCAATCCGAATTATTAGTTTTTATAGAGGATGCTACCTTGTCAGACAAAACCTGTAACAGCATTGCATTAAACTGAGGGGACTGTCCTCCTTCAGTAAAAGTAGTATCCTCAGAATAGAGGGTGTACACACCACAGAAGTGGGACAAAACACAATGGCTTCCTCTTTAGGGATGGGTCTGCAGTCAAGGGGTTTGGAGATGTCCATATGGGTATGGAGTGCGTGATGTAGTGATGTGAGCATCAGCACACGTTGATCATCCTCATTTTGGTGTGGATTCCTAAATGTATCCCACGTGTCCCCATTTGCACCCAGTTCAGCCTTCCAACATTCACCCAGATCAGGAGGAAGAGGGCTATAAATAAGAGAATATTAGTCCCGAGCAGTAGCACCATACATAGTTGTGGTGAATCTTAAATAATTAAGAAATCCTTCAGGGTCATCCTTGTAGAATGGATGGAGTGCCATTATTAAACACAGCTCCTGGGGGTTAAAGGCCTGCCAGACCTCGATGAATCGCTCTGCTTGGGTTATCAGCAGGAACTCGGGGATTAGCCTGAGACCTAAGTGGATAATTGGCAGGGAGTGGCGACAGAGGGAGGGGTTCTTCATCCGCAGGCTGAAGAGAGATATTAGGAAATAAAGTTATCTAAGTAGGCAAAGGGCTGTTGTTCTGATGAGAGGTCAATACGAGATCTAGAGCGGTGTGCCACAGGCTGTATGACAGCTGAAGCACAAGTGGAAGGTAGGGTTGGGGGTGGCTGGTGGACAGGGATTGTTCAAGCTTTCTCTCACACAGAGGATGGTACGTGTATGGAATGAGCTGCCAGGGGAAATGGTGGAGGCTGGTACAATTGCATCATTTAAGAGGCATTTGGATGGGTATTTGAATAGGAAGGGTTTGGAGGGATTTGGACCGGGTGCTGCAGGGAGGGATAGATTGGGTTGGGATATCTGGCCGGCATGGACGGGTTGCACCGAAGGATCTGTTTCCATGCTGTAGATCTCTATGACTCTATGACTCTATCACTTGAGTATGGAAAAATGGGCATGCCAGACAAACTGGGAGGATCCTCCTGTAATGAGACCTTTTTACCTCGCCCTGCCTGCTTTTTACTTTTAACTGTTTGTTTCACAGCTACTTTGTCTAAGTTCTGATTTTTCACATCCCATAGTGCACACACAAATTTCAAAGTCTCCCAATCTTTCACTTTATCATTTGCGCACTTGTCATTATCCTTTATGAGCATTATCTCTCCAACTCATTAATCGCGAGTTCTCATTGCACCTAATGGATTCCTGGGCCCTGTGCGACATAATAGCTTTCCATTTTGGATTGGTGCTTTTTTTTATTTGTTTTTCGGCATATTTGCAATTTTCTAGGTCCCAGGTGCCCCCTAGTGGCCAAACGTCTTTACTCAATTTATTGTGCAATACTATTGACAGTCGATGTAAGTTCTGCTCATGCTCTGGAAATTTAGAACACTTAAAGGTTAAGGGTGAATTATTCTCAGCCTTATTTAAGGCCTGCCCCATACTACAGCACACAGCACTTTGTTATTCCTAGTACCAAAAACAATCAGAGATACAGGCCCAATCTAGAAAGTAAAATTCTCTCTGATTTCATTTAAAAAACTCAAAAAGATCTTAAACAAAAGATCCAAGCATGGATTTCCCGGTCAAACAGCAACTGGATGCCTGATCACCTCTGCTCAAATCCCAGTCCACTGAACAAATTTAGAATTTAGATTCGAAAACCGTCACCTTAGTGTCTCTGCAAGGGATGAGGGGTTGCAGTGGCCAGTGCCCAGTGGAGAGCTAGACCAAGGTTTTAATGCTTACTTTGGACACCCGTCTACCTCTTATCACTAGGCTGCGGCTGGATCGCTTGCTCAGTCACTGACAGAATTCACCCAGTTATTTAGTTTTCGCTCGTAATGTCAAATCAAATTTTAATTAGCAGGGATCTAATCTCCAGCATCTGCAGTCCTCACTTCCGAATAACGGTCATTAAAATACAATCCAACCATTGACCCTTGACATTAAATGGCATTCTCCACTTCTTGAAAAAGTGCAGTTCCAACTTCACTCAAGACGCTTGACACCATCCATCATCCACAACGCAGCCTGCTTGATTCCTCTCCATCATCTTCAATATTCACTTCTTCTGCCATAGGCAGAGCAGTACAATGTACAAGATGGACTTCCCCAACACACCCGGACACCTTCAATAGCATCTTACAGGTATTGCACTCTTTCACAATCTTGAAGGTCAAGGGTAGGAGTCCGTTTTATTGAATGAATGAATGAAATTTCATTCAACGAATGAATAACGTTTGATTCATTGAATGAGTGAGTGAAGTGTGATTCTTTGACTGAATGTTTGCAGATTGATTCATTAAATGCAAATATGCAGATTGATTCATTGAACGATTGAATAAAGTTTAGTTCATTGAAAATATTTGATTCAATGAATGAATGAATGAATGGAGTTTGCTTTACTTAATGATTGAATGAAGTTTGATTAATTGAATGAATTAATTCGGTTTGATTCACTGAAAGAACGAAAGTCATTTGACTCAGGAAATGAATGTATGCAGTTTGATTAATTGAATGAATTAATGCAGTTTGATTCATTGAATGAATGAATACACTATGATCCAGTGAATGAATGAATGAAGTTTGATTCAATGATGATGAATGAAGTTTGATTCATTGAATGAATGTATAAGTATGATTAAATGAATGAATGAAGTTTGATTCACTGAATGAATGAAAGAAGTTTGGCTCATTGAATGGATGAAAGAAGATTGGTTCATTGAATAAAAGAATGCAATTTGATTAATTGTGTAATTGAATGAAGTTTGATTGTTGTGGTTCTGTTCGCCGAGCTAGAAGTTTTTGTTGCAAACGTTTCGTCCCCTGGCTAGGCGACATCATCAGTGCTTGGGAGCCTCCTGCGAAGCGCTTCTTTGATGTTTCCTCCGGTGTTTATAGTGGTCTGTCCCTGCCGCTTCCGGTTGTCAGTTTCAGCTGTCCCCTGTAGTGGTTGGTATATTGGGTCAAGGTCGATGTGTTTGTTGATGGAATTTGTGGATGAATGCCATGCCTCTAGGAATTCCCTGGCTGTTCTCTGTCTGGCTTGCCTATGATAGTAGTGTTGTCCCAGTCAAATTCGACTGGGACAACACTACTATCATAGGGCAAGCCAGACAGAGAACAGCCAGGGAATTCCTAGAGGCATGGCATTCACCAACAAACTCCATCAACAAACACATCGACATGGACCCAATATACCAACCACTACAGCGGACAGCTGAAACTGACAACCGGAAGCGGCAGGGACAGACCACTATAAACACCGAAGGAAACATCAAAGAAGCGCTTCGCAGGAGGCTCCCAAGCACTGATGATGTCGCCTAGCCAGGGGACGAAACGTTTGCAACAAAAACTTCCAGCTCAGCGAACAGAACCACAACAACGAGCACCCGAGCTACAAATCTTCGCACAAACTTTGAAGTTTGATTCATTGAATGACTGAATGCAGCTTTTTTTCATTGACTGAATGAATGACGTTTGTTGCAATGATTGAATGAATGAAGTTTCACTCATTGAATCGATGCCTGAAGTTTGATTCATTGAATTAATGAATGAAGTTTGATTCATTGAATGACTGAATGCAGTTTGAATCATTGAATGAATGCACGCAGTTTGAATCATTGAATGAATTGCCAGGGTTGGAGGATTTGAGCTACAGGGAGAGGTTGAATAGGCTAGAGCTGTTTTCCCTGGAGCATCAGAGGCTGAGGGATGACCTTATAGAGGTTCACAAAATTATGACAGGCATGAATAGGATAAATAGACAAAGTCTTTTCCCTGGGTTGGGGGAGTCCAGAACTAGAGGGCATAGGTTTAGGATGAGAGGGGAAAGATATAAAAGAGACTTAAGGGGCAACTTTTTTATGCAGAGGGTGGTATGTGTATGGAATGAGCTGCCAGAGGAAGTGGTGGAGGCTAATACAGTTGCAACATTTATAAAGCATCTGGATGAGTATATGAATAAGAAGAGTTTGGAGGGATATGGGCCAGGTGATGGCAGGTGGGACGAGATTGGGTTGGGATATCTGGTCGGCATGGACGAATTGGACTCAAGGGTCTGTTTCCTTGTTGTACATTTCAATGACTCTATGAATCTATGAATGTGTGCAGTTTGAGTCATTGAATGAATGAATGCAGTTTGATTCATTGTATGACTGAATGAAATGAAGTTTGAATCATTAATTGATTGAATGAAGACTGAGTGATTGAAAGAAGGAATGAAACTTATTCAATGAATGCATGAATGATATTTGATTCGTTGAATGAATGATTGAAGTTATATTCATTGATTGAATGAATGAAGTTTGATTCAGTGAATGAATGAATGAAGTTTGATTCAGTGAATGAATAATCGTAGGTTGATTCATTGAATTAACGTGTGCAGTCTGATTTATTGAATGTATGAGTGAAGTTTGATTCATTGAATGAAGTTTCATTTAATGAATGAATGAATGAAGGAAAGGGTTCAGAAAATATTTACAAGAATGTTGCCAGGGTTGGTTAATTTGAGCTATAGGGAGAGGTTGAATAGGCTGGGGCTGTTTAGCCTGCAGTGCCGGAGTCTGAGATGTGACCTTATAGAGGCTTATAAAATCATGAGGGGTATGGATAGGATAAATAAAAAAAGTCTTTTTCCTGGGGTGGAGTAGTCCAGAACTAGAGGGCATAGGTCTAGTGTGAGAGGGTATGTGTGTATGAAATGACCAGCCAGAAGAAGTGATGTAGCCTGGTACAATTACAACATTTAAAAGGCATCTAGATGTGTGTATGAATAGGAAACATTTAGAGGGATATGGTCCAAGTGCTAGAAAATGGGACAAGATTATTTTTGAATAACTGGTTGGCATGGATAATTCGGACTAAAGAGTCTGTCCCTGTATTGTATATCTCTATGATTCTATGAGTATATGAATGAATGCAGTTTGATTCATTGATTAAACAAATGCATTTTGATAATTTGAAAGAATTAATGCAGTTTGAATAAATGAATCCAGTTTGATTCATTGAATGAATGAATGATATTTGATTCATTGAATGAATGAATGCAGTTGAATTTAGTGAATTAAGGAACGACATTTGATACATGGAATGAATAATTGACGTTTGATTCATTGAATTAATGATGGAATTTAAATTAAATGAAAGAAGTTTGATACATTGAATGGATGAATAAAGTCTTATTCATTGAGAGGTTCAATGCAGTTGCATTGATTGAAGGACCAAAGTTTAATTCATTTAATGAGTGAATGCAGTTTGATTCATTGAATGAACAAGTGTTATTTGATTCAATGAATGGAGTTTGATTCAGTGAACAAATGAATGCAGTTAATTTCATTGAATGAAGGAATGATGTTTGATTCAATGAATGAATGGTATTTGTTTGATTGAATAAATGGATGACATTTAGATCAATAAATAAATTAGTGGATTTTGATTCAGTGAATGATTGCAGTTAAATTCATTGAATGAATGAATGCATTTTAATTCATTGAATGAATGAATGAAGTTTGATTAATTGAAGAAATGAGTACAGTTTGATTCATTCAATGAATGAATGAAGTTCAATTCAATGAATGAACGAATGCACTTTAATTCAGTGAATGTATGAATCCATTTCAATTCATTGAATGAACGATGTTTGTTACATTGAATGAATGAAGTTAGATTAAAGGAACAAAAGAAATAATGAAGTTTGATTCATTGAAGGAACAAATGCAGTTTGACTCATTGAATGAGTGAATGTACTTCAATTCATTGAATGAATGAATGCAGTTTGATTCATTGAATGAACGTATGAAGTTTGATTTAATGAATGAATAAAGTTTGATTTCAACGAATGAAATTAAGTTTTATTTATTGAATGAATAAATGAAGTTTCATTCAACGAATGAATGAAAGAAGCTTCATTCATTGAATGAATGAATGCAGTTGGATGTATTGAATGAATGAATGAAGTCTGAGTGATTAAAAGAATAAATGAAGTTTTATTCAATGCATGAACAAATGAAGTTTGATACATTGAATGAAAGAATGAAGTTTGACTGAGTGAATGAATGAAGTTTGATTTATAGCATGAATGAATGAAGGCTGATTGATTGAGGGAATGAATAAGCTTCACACAATGCATGAATGAATGAAGTTTGATTAAATGAATGAATGAATGAGGTTTGATTTATTGAATGAATGAATGAAATTTGACTCATAGCATGAATGAAGTCTGAGTGATTGAATTAAAGAATGTGATTTGACTCATTGAACAAATTAATGCATTATGATTCAGTGAATGTCTGATTAAAGTTTGATTCATTGAATGAATGAATGAAGTTTGATCCATTGAATGAATGAATGAAATTTGATTCATTGTAGTAACAATGTAGTTTGATTAATTGAATGAATGAATACAGTTTGTTTAATTGAATGAATGAATCAAGTTTGATTCATTGAAGTAACAAATGTAGTTTGATTCATTCAATGATCGAATACAATTTGATTCATTGAATGAATGAATGAAGTTTGATTCATTGAATGATTGAATAAAGTTTGACACACTGAGTGAATGAATGAAGGTTGATTCAATGAATGAATGAACAAATCAAGTTTGATTCATTGAATGAATGAGTGAAGTATGATTCATCTAATGAATGATTACAGTTTGATTCATTGAATACACATGTGCAGTTTGATTCATTGAATGAATGAATGAAGTTTGTTCATGTATGAATGCATTTTGATTCAGAGAATGAATGAGTAAAGTGTGGTTCAATGATTGAATTTGTGAAGTGTGATTCATTGAAGGATTGAATGAAGTTTGGTTAATTGACTAAATGATTGAAGTTTGATTCATTGAATGAATGAATGAAGTTTGATTCATTGAATAAATGCAGTTTGATTCGTTGAATGACCGAATGCAGTTTGATTTGTTGAATGAATGAAGTCTGAATAATTGAAAGAATGAATGAAGACGTAATCAAACAATGAATGAATGAAGTTTAATTCAATGGATGAATGAATGAAGTCTGAGTGATTGAATGAATAAATGCAGTTTTACTCAATGCATGAATGAATGAAATTTAATTCATTGGATGACTGTGAATGAAGTTTGATACAGTGAGTGAATGAATGAAGTTTGATTCTTTGAATGAATGCAGTTTGATTCATTGAATTAACAAATGCAATTTGATTCATTGAATAAATGAATGTATTTTGATTCATTGAATGAAAGAATGAATGAAATTTGATACACTGAATGAATGCAGTTTGATTCATTGAATGCAGTTTGCTTCACAGAATGGCTGAATGAAGTTTGTTTCATTGAATGAAGTTTGAATCATTGAATGAATAAGTGCACTGTGATTCAGTAAATGACTGAATGAAGTTTGATTCATTGAATGACAGACTGCAGTTTGCATGTTTGAAAGAATGAATGAAAGCAGTTTGATTCAGCATACGACTGAAATTTGATTCATTGAATGAATGAATGATGTTTGCCTAAATGAATTAATGAAGTTTGAATCATTGAATGAATGAATAAAGTTTGATTCTTCAAATGAAGGAAGAAAGTGTGATTCATTGAATGAACGAAAGAAGTCTGATTCATTGAATGAATAAATGAAGTTTGATACACTGAATGAATCAATGCAGTTTAATTGATTGAATGAATGTAGTTTTAATCAGTGAATGACTGAATGTTATTTGATTAATTTATTTAATGAATGATGCTTGTTTCATTCAATGAATGAAGTTTGATTCATTGAATGAATGAACGCAGATTGTTTCATTGAATTGATTCACATTCATTTATTGAATGTCTAAACGAAGTTTGATTTATTGCATAAATGAATGAAGTCTGAGTCATTGAAAGAATGAATGCAGTTTGTTTCAGTGAATGAATGAAGTTTGATTCATTGAATGAATGAATGAACTTTGATCCACCGATTGAATGAATGCAGTTTAATTGATTGATTGAATGAAAGTAGTTTTAATCAGTTAATGACTGAATGTTGTTTGATTCATTCAATGAATGAAGTTTGATTTGTTGAATGAATGAATGCAGATTGTTTCATTGATTTAATTAATTCACATTGATTCATTGAATGGCTGAATGAAATTTGATTCACCGAAAGAATGAAAGAAGTTTGATTCATTGAATGAATAAACATAATTTGTTTCATTGAATGAATGCACTTTGATTCAGTGAATGAATGTATGCTGTTTGATTCATTGAATGAATGATTGAGGTATGATACACCGAATGAGTAAATGTAGTTTAATTGAGTGAATTAATGAATGAATGAAGTTTGCTTTTTTGAATGAATGACTGTAGTTTGAATCATTGAATGAATGAAATTGGATTCATTGAATGGATGACTGAAGCTTGATTCATTGAATGAATGAAATAGGGTTGATTCATTGAATGAATGAATGTACTTTGATTTAGTGAATGACTGAATGAAGCTTTATTCATTGAACAAATAAAGTTTGATTCAATGTCTGAATGAATACAGTTTGATTCATTGAACAAATGAATGCAGTTTGAGTTTTTGAATGAATGAATGCAGTTTGATTCATTGAGTGGATAAGGCATGGAACTGGAGCCTGAACCTCATCAGATCACACATGATCTTGTGGAATGGGGGAGTAGACCTGATGGGCTCTCTGATCTATTTCATCACCTACATGTTATAATCCTATTAACTTAGTCAAGTTTATTCATTCTAATTAATTGTTCTTCCCATTGTTAGACTTGAAAACATTTTATCCATTGGTTCTCTGACTGGTTCTGCCCTGGCCTTGACTCATGATTTCTCTGCCCATCCAGCTGTTGGGTTTAAATACAAGCTGATAGTAAATCCATGCTTTTCCTGGAAAGCGTGGAGTGGGATTGTAAGACTGAAAGTGATAGGCTTACAGATGGCAGTATAAATGACAAAGGGTGGTAATCCCAATACACGAGTTACACGAATGTGCCCAGCATCCATTATCCCCTTCCACTCTCTCCAGTCTTGTGCATGTTGTTAACTTTTGAAATAATGCATTAACATCTGTTCTAACTGTGGAGGAAGTGGAATGATGATAAACTTATCCATACAGCAAAAGTGCTGAAACAAGTTATGTAACTGGCTTGAGCTAAAATCTGGATGCAATGGTTGGAATCATTTAACTATCATTCAATGAGGCAGGTCCAAAATCCGTGGTGGATATGACAAGAGATCTCATTGTATTTTTAAACCAATTTGAAATGGACAATAATGATAGATGGGTATTTTTCAGTGGGGAAAGATTTGGGTGAGATTTTGTTGCTAATCACATCCAGAACAGAATTATATTCATTGTGGAATGTTCTGTTGTTGTTAATAGAGTACAGCTTAATTATGAGTCAAATAAATCAGTATTTTATTCAACGTACAATGTTTTAAATCTCTTGACTGTAGCTGTAGCTCAGAATCAAAACAGGTAATCTGGTATTGCCTTTTGTGTATCTTCCCACAGGGTATCCGCAAAATAAAAATCAAACACTGTGGTGGTGTTAATCTGAAATAAACAAATACACAATATCTGGGAAATGCAGCCAGTCCATGTTTGTCTCCCCATGCAATGGAGACTGCATTCTGAGCAGCGAGTAAAGTAAGTTAGTTTAGCTGATATATAAATAATGCAAGCGATGTATGGTGCCATAGACAATGTAGAAGGACAAAAAAAAGCTATTTTTATACCTTTTATGACAACATGTGAACATGTTGATGAACAGAATTACATTGACATCTTAAAATGGTACAAATGTGGTCTGGTCATATCAGAAGCATGGATATGTTGCTGCACGGAGAAATCTCCCTTTCGAATCCTGATCAGGATTGGAATTTGTTTTGTTGTGGAATCAGGTTGGTATTAGCAAGAGATTGTTTGAGAAGTGAGCCTGGTGGTGAGGGAAGTGGTGACAAAGGGAACCATCGCATGGCTCAGAGATGGAGGTATGGGGTAAGAGCAGCATTGTGGACACTGCAGGCACAGTTCAGGCCTCAGTTCAGTATCATGGAGGTAACACTCAGGTGAGTAGAAAGGACAACATGTTTCACCAGATTATGTTCATTTCAGAAAACAAAACAAAGACCAGAACTCTTCCTGCATTTGCTGTGCATTATAATGTAAATTTATAGTTAGTTCTCCTTTAACTCTATAGTTGTCTTCCAGTGGAACCTCACTTCATCGAAATTCGCTTAATGGGGCCGATGGGAAAACTGGGGCAGGGCAGGCCCGCAAAAAACTATCGTTCACAATCGCTCAGAAAGCATGCAATGGTTAGCACAACCTGAATGAATGTTTAAATCACATTTATTAATGAAACAAAAGCAAATTTAACACATTACATTTTAAAAATATAAGAAAGCTGGTGATTGTTCAGCACCTTTACCAGAATGTTGCTCTGTCAGTAGCTGATATTGGTGCATGTGCAAGATAGCACGAAGAACAATGCTGATATCACGTTTGCATGGCACCGCATGATTACCAGCACTGACACTGTGCATGCACCGAATGGGGCAGAGATTTCAGCACGGACACTGGAGCATACCCAGAACAAAGTGAAAAGTCAACAACACCAGCTTATAGCCCAACAGGTTTATTTGAAAGCACTAGCTTTTGAGCGCTGCCTCTTCATCAAGTGGTTGTGAAGCAGGACCGTAAGACACAGAAATTATAGCAAAAGATTACATTTCATACAATGTCAGGACAACATTGACCACAACACCTCACAACCCTGTCATGGCAATCACTGCAATACGTGTCAGAGTGTCGACACGGATATGACTGTTACACGCGGGGACACCACCCACCATGTACAAGGCAGGTACTCATGTGACTCGTACTGCGCTGTCTTTCTCATATGCTGCATGCAAGGTTAACCCGAGACATGGTACATTGGTGAGACCAAGCAGAGTCTACCACAACAGATAAATGGACACCGCACAACAATGAAGAAGGGCCTGTGCCCGAAACGTCGAATCTCCTGTTCCCTGGATGCTGCCTGACCTGCTGTGCTGTTCCAGCAATAAAGTTTCAACTTTGATCTCCAGCATCTGCAGACCTCACTTTCTCACCGCACAACAATCACCAGGCAGGAGTGTTCCCTCCCAGTCGGGGAACACTTCAGCGGTCAGGGACATTCAGCCTCGGACCTTCAGGTGACCATCCTCCAAGGCAGACTTCAGGAGAGGCAACAATGCAGAGTGGCCGAGCATAGGCTGATAGCCAAGTTTGGTACCCAAGGGGATGGCCTCAATCAGGACCTTGGGTTCATGTCACACCTTAGGTGACCCCACTGCACTATACACAGATACTCCTATATGCACATACACACTCACACACACATCCACACCGTCTCTCTCATACACATGCTCTCTCTCATATGCACGCTCATACAACCCCCATACTCACACTCATGCTTGCACACACAGAAACACACGTACTCTTTCATCTGCACTCGCACTCAGATGCACACACTCACTCTGTCTCTCTCTGTCTCCTGCACGCGCACACATATATAAGTCTATGGGGTGAATTTATATTTGCAGAATTATATTTGCAGATACATTCTATTTTACACAAAAATGCAGAACATGCAAAAAGTCAATGCAGGCTGTCAATCCATGTAATATTTTGTAAATTCCACTTTGGAAATAGCATCAGTCTGACTCATAATTAAGGTACAAACAGACTCTAATCTCACATCTTTAAGGCATTGTCTGAGCTGAGCTGTCACCTTTTGTTATAAAACCTCAAGTTATCGTGAGAATGTGATTTAAAAGAAGTTCCTGGGGTGGCACGGTGGCTCAGTGGTTAGCACTGCTGCCTCACAGCACCAGGGTCCCAGATTCGATTCCAGCCTTGGGTGACTGTCTGTGTGGAGTTTGCACATTGTCTGTGTGGGTTTCCTCCGGGTGCTCGGGCTTCCTCCTACAGTCCAAAGATGTGCCAGCCAGGTGAATTGGCCATGATGAATTGCCTGTAGTGTTAGGTGCATTAGTCAGAGGGAAATGGGTCTGGGTGGGTTACTCTTTGGAGGGTCGGTGTGGACTGGTAGGGCCGAAGGGCCTGTTTCCACACTGTTGGGAATCTATTCTACACATTAAAAGAACTGAAACCAGCAAACCCATTCTGAAAGATGAAAAATGTAACAATCTAGGTTTGTTCAATGTATCGTTTCAGCTGGATGACACTATAATCTTTTATTATAAATTCTCTGTTTTATGGTCCGAGTTTACAACCACCGGATAAAGAAGCAGTACTTCAAAAGCTAGTGCTTCTACATAAACCTGTTGGACTATAACCTGGTGTTGTGTGATTTTAACTTTAGCCAACCCAGATCAACACCGGCTCCTCCAAACCATGGCCTTCATTAGGTCGCTGTGCGGCACAAAGACCGGCACCGATGTCACACATGCACAGTACGGCCCAGACACTGGCGCATGTGCACTACGGCGTGGAGATATCAGTGCATGTGCAAAATGAAGGGTGTGAACCAATCCCCACTGGAATCATGCAATTGCCCACAGAGATGAACATTCTTGAAAATACCATTCCTTAATGTTTCAGTGATGTTATAGTCAAATCGCTTTGCCGAAACATGCATTATCACAGAACTATATGTATTAGATTAGATTACATTACATTACAGTGTGGAAACAGGCCCTTTGGCCCAACAAGTCCACAATGACCCGCCGAAGCGCAACCCACCCATACCCCTACATTTACCCCTTACCTAACACTACGGGCAATTTAGCATGGCCAATTCACCTGACCTGCACATCTTTGGACTGTGGGAGGAAACCGGAGCACCCAAGGAAACCCACGCAGACACGGGGAGAATGTGCAAACTCCACACAGTTAGTCGCCTAAGGCTGGAATTGAACCCGGGTCTCTGGCGCTGTGAGGCAGCAATGCCACCGTGCCGCCCACTTTTGCCTCGACGCTGTTCCTATCCCTCTACTCCTTGCCTATTCATGTATCTGTGAAGACGCCTCTTAAACTTTGCAATTAGATTAGATTAGATTACTTTACAGTGTGGAAAAGTATTCTTGAAGGCATTTTCAGCATTCTGAGGTGATACTCCTTTCACAGGTCATAATTTAGTACGACTATCGAATCTTCAAACAGATTTTTAACACACTGTACTAGTTTGAGCCTGCAGTTCATCATAGAATCATAGAGTCATACAGCACGGAAACAGACCTTTCAGTCCAACCTGTCCATGCTGAACATAACCCTTAACTAAACTCGTCCCAGTTGCTTGCTCCTGGACCATATTCCTCCATGCATTTCCTATTCATATACCCATCCTAGTGTCTTTTAAACGCTGTAATTGTACCCGCATCCACCACTTCCTCAGGGAAGTTCATCCCACATTCGAACCACCATCTGCGTGAAAAATTTGCCTCATTTGTCTTTTTTTAAGTCTCTCTCCTCTCAACTTAAAGATGTGCCTCCAGTTTTGAAATTCCCCATCTTAGGAAGTGACAAGTATCCTCAATTATATATGCCTTTCATTATTCTATTACCTTCTATCAGGTAACCTTCTATGCTCAAGTTAAAAAAGTACCAGCTCATCCAGCTTTTCTTTCTAACTCAAACCTTCCATACCTGGCAACATCCTGGTAAATCTCTTCTGAACCCTTTCCAGCTTGATAAGACCCTTCCTATAACTGGGCAACCAGGACTCCAGAAACAGCCTCACTAAGGTCCTGTAAAAACTCAACATAATGTTCCAACTCCTATACTCAAAAGATCGAGCAATTAAAGCAAGCGTGCAAAATGTCTTTTTAACTATCCTGTTTATATGTGATGCAAACTTTAAAGAATTATGTACCTGCACCCCTAGGTCCAGTTCTACAACACGACTCAAGGCCCGACCATTAATTGTATAAGCCCGATGCTTATTTATTGTAGCAAAATGCAATACTGCGCATTTATCCAGATGATACACCAAGACAATTTAAAGGGTTGTTCTTTCTCTATGTGGCACATTGGTGATGCAAGACACTCTGATATACATTGTGTTTTCTCAAGACCAGGAAAGGCTTTGACAAAGAATTCAAAAGATATACACTTATTTACAGGATGAGGACATTGCTGGATAGGCCTGTATTTATTATCTATGCCTTTATTGCCCAAAGTCAACCACATTGCTGTGGGCTTGGAGTCACATGTAGGCCAGATCAGGTAAGGATGAGAGGTTTCTCTCCTGAAAGGACATTAAAGAACCAGACAGATTTTTCTGACAATTGACAAATTCCACAATCTGGGAGAAAGTGAAGACTGTAAAAGCTGGAGAGTCAGAGTCAAAAAATGTAGCACTGGAAAAGCACAGCAGGTCAGGCAGCATCTAAGGAGCGTGAGAGTCGATCTGCATGGCGGAATTTGAAAACAGTTTCACAGAACATTACCTAGGTCTCCAGATCAACAGTCCAATGATACAGCCACTAGGCCATCATTTTCTCTCAAGCTATCTGCTCAGGAGAAATATTGGAGACAGGAAGAATTTCAGGGGTAAATATACAAAAGGTGTTCAGGAGGCGAGAGAGAGACGGGGAAAACTGTCCCAGCTCCAGGAAAGTATGCAGAACCTGCTCCTGCTGCAGACGTTGGGGGTCGATGTCACGGAGGACCTCAAGGAGGTGAAGGGCCAGCAAGCCTCGCTCTTTGCCTCGGAGGCCTCCAAGATAATCTTCCGGTCCAGGGTCCGCTCGGTGGAGCAGGACGAGACGTGCTCACGTTTCTTCTTCCAGAAGGTGCACAAAGAGAGCTCTGTGCTCAGCAGCCTGAAGGAAGAAGATGGCTCGGTAACGTCATCTCAGGCTGACATCATGAGGATCAGCAAATCCTTCTATGCTAGTCTGTATGACTCGAAGCCAACCGACAGCGCGGCCTCCAAGTCGTTCCTGTCCTCTATCACGGAGGTCTTAGACGACGGAACACGAGAGAGGCTGGACCAGCCACTATCTCTGGATGAGCTGACCAAGGCCCTTGAGTCCTTCGAAAAGAATAAAACTCCCGGAAGCGACGGCTTACCGGTCGAGCTCTATTCCGCTCTTTGGGACTTGATTGGCCGGGACCTGCTGGAGGTGTATGTCAGTATGCTTCGGGCAGGTACCATGAGTGAATCCATGAGGAAAGGCATCATCACCCTCATCTACAAGCAGAAGGGGGAGAGGGAAGAAATTAGAAATTGGAGACCGATCTCACTGTTAAACACAGACTACAAAATCTTGTCAAAGGTCATCGCCAACCGGGTCAGGTCTGCTCTGGGATCGGTGATTCACCCTGACCAAACCTGTGCTGTACCGGGCAGGAAGATCGCTGAGAGTCTCGCACTCCTCAGGGATACGATCGCCTACGTGCAGGACAGGGGGGTGGACACCTGCCTCATCAGCCTGGACCACGAGAAAGCCTTTGACAGGATATCACATACGTATATGAGAGATGTTCTCTCCAAAATGGGCTTCGGGGAGGGAATCGCTAATTGGATCAGACTGCTCTACACCAACATTGTCAGTGCAGTCTCAATCAATGGGTGGGAATCAGATAGCTTCCCAGTCAGATCTGGAGTCAGGCAGGGCTGCCCTCTCTCTCCTGCCTTGTTTGTGTGTTGCATAGAGCCATTTGCCGAGTCCATCAGGAAGGATGCGAGCCTGAAAGGGGTGACTTTTCCTGGCAGCGGGGGTCTGCAGGTTAAGGCCTCCCTGTACATGGATGACGTCGCCGTTTTCTGCTCGGATCCGCTGACCGTGCACAGACTCATGTGCATTTGTGACCAGTTCGAACGGGCCTCGGGGGCCAAGGTAAACCGAGGCAAGAGCGAAGCTATGCTCTTCGGGAACTGGGCCGACCAATCCTCGATCCCCTTCACCGTCAGGACTGACCACCTGAAGGTGCTGGGTATATGGTTCGGGGGGGCTGGGGCGTGCGCCAAGACCTGGGAGGAGCGGATCAGGAAGGTGAGACAGAAACTGGGCAGATGGGAGCAACGGTCGCTCTCCATCGCGGGTAAGAACCTGGTCATCAGGTGTGAGGTACTCTCAGTATTGTTATACGTGGCACAGGTCTGGCCTATCCCCAGAACCTGTGCCGCCGCAGTCACCCGGGCCATCTTCCACTTCGTGTGGAGATTAAAGATGGACCGGGTCCGAAGAGATGTAATGTATAAAGACCGGTGCAATGGGGGAAAAAACACACCCAATGCAACCCTCACCCTGATGGCCACCTTTGTGTGTGGCTGCATCAAGCTGTGCGTGGATCCCCGGTACGCAAACACCAAGCGTCACTACGTACTGAGGTTCCACCTGTCCCCGGTGTTGCGAAGGATGGGCCTGGCCTCGCTGCTGCGGAACGCTCCGAGTAGTTGGACCGTTCCGTACCACCTGTCCTTCGTGGAGAAATTTATCAAGAAAAACACCTTTGACCACAAGTCCATCAGGAAGTGGTCAGCACGTAGTGTCCTTGAGACCCTTCGGGAAAAGGAGAGGGCGGATCCTGTCGAGCGGTTCCCTGAGCAGACTGTCAAAGCCATTTGGCAGAATGCCTCATCGCCAGAACTTTCCAACAAGCACCAAGACATGGCTTGGCTGGTGGTGAGAAGGGCCCTGCCTGTGAGATCATTTATGCACGCCCGGACTCTCTGCCGCACCGCACGCTGCCCTCGAAGCGGCTGCGGGGGGGACGAGACTGTCACACACCTCCTTCTGGAATGTGCCTATGCAGAGGAAGTCTGGAGAGGAATGCAGTGGTGTCTGTCGAGGTTCGTCCCGAGCAGCGCCGTGACGCGGGACTCCGTGCTCTACGGCCTGTTCCCCGGGACGCACACCGAGACGAACATCAACTGCGCCTGGAGGATCATCAACTCGGTGAAGGACGCTCTCTGGGCGGTCCGAAACCTGTTGATCTTCCAGCTGAAGGAGTTGACCCCGACTGAGTGCTGCAGACTGGCACATTCCATGGTCCAGGACTACGTGTTGAGGGACGCGCTGAAGCTTGGGGCAGCTGCCGCCAAGGCGCGGTGGGGAAAGACCACCGTCTAACATCTGCCTGCCTAATGAAGAACAGGGGGCCCACGCAGTCATTTGGGCTCCGCTGGCGTCTGAGCTCAATGTAATCGCACTAACCTGTGAATATGAATGATTACCCTGTTTCGATACGTAAAGAAATGGAATGTTTACAGAATGATGACATGTCCAATTGTATAGATTAAATATATATGAATAAAGTATATTTTTGAAATAAATAAAAAAAAATATACAAATGCAAGGTGTATCACTGATCTGGCATTTGAGGCAGTGCGAAATGGTTTAGTTAGGTTGGCTGGATCATTGGTCTACAGAGCAGTGTGATGCTAACAGTGTGGGTTCAATTCCCATCACTGGTTTGAGGTTACCATGAAGTACTCTCCTTGAAAACCTCTCTTCCCTTGCCTGAGATCTGCTGGCCCTCAGGTTAAATCACCACCAGTTGCTTCTCTCTCTAATGAGAGTGCAGTCCTTATGGTCTGGTAAGACTATGGTGACACAATATTTCTATGACCTGCCATTATGTAACCTCCATAAGGGACCAGCTTCCTTTTTCATTTGGGTTGTAATGAAACAAAGCTAGTTCATTCACTGCAAGTAATGAGAGACCATTTAAATGCCCAGCCTGTGGGAAGTGCTGCAAATGAGGGCCTGATGTCCCATCAGCATTGTCTCACTGATGAGAGACTAATCGTTTGCAACCCTTGTAGAATTGGGTTCAAGTAATCAACTGACCTCACAAGTAATCAACTGACATCAGCTCACTTACCCTGGGGAGAGGCTGTTTCCTTTGCTATGTGTGGGAAGAGATTGAATCAAATATGTGCCTTCCTTAGACACCAGCATGTTCACACTGGGGAGAGGAAGTTACTTCGTGTGAGTGTAGGAGGAGATTCAATCATCCATGCACCCTCTAAGCCCCCAACAACTTCACACTGGGGAGAGACCATTCAGTTGCTCAGCAAATGGGAAGACATTTGGTCATTCATCTAATCTCACAAGACACCAGCAATTTCATAAGAAATGACTGACTGGACTCTTGCTGTTAATCACATCACAGGCAGAAGTATGTACATTGGGGTCTCACATGTTAGCTTCTTTTGAAGACCTCTTCCTGTTCCTTATCTCCTTCATGCTCACGTCCAATAACAAGTGCAAGGAACTCATGGAGCTTCTTTATCATTGAGTCAATACAATCAGCTGCCTCTGCTGTCTCTTTCCCCTCCACTGGTTTACTGGATCAACCTGATCCTAAACATCCTCCTTATCTGAACTCCTCCTCACTTCGCCCATCCAGCCTTTGGACACACCAGTGAGTTCATTCTGGACAGAAAGAAATACAAATGCTTTGAATTCCCTTGTGTAGGAGCCAGGTTATATTATATCTGAAGTATTATGGCCATAGAGGAAGTGCAATGGCTACATTATTCCTGGGATGGTGGGAATGCCCTATGAACAGAGAATGTGCAAACTGTGCCTGTACTCTCTAAAGTATCAAAGAATGAGAAGGGATCCATATGAAAAATATAAAATACTTACAGGGAGAGTTAGGATGGATGCCGATAAGATATCCTCCTGGTCGGGGACTCGAAGTAGGAGGCACAATTTACCCTTGGGTATAAGCTGATGACTTTTATTACTCTGAGAATTGTAATAGTAATTATGCTCATTTAATGAGCCGGTGCAGACACAATGGGCCAAAAGGCCTCTTTCTGTACCATAACATTTTTCAGATTCTGTGATTGTGGCGAGAGCTTTATAATGTTATGAAGGTGTAAGGGGTACTGTACCTTTAAGAGTTGAAAGTTAGCAAGGGCTTAGAGAAGCACACAGAGTACTAGAAAATGTAAAATGTAACATTTGGTTGAATGGCTAGATTAGCTGGGTTGCCTGGAGACAAAAACAAATTCAAATTCAGCCAATCTGTTTAAATTATGCCCCAAAATACCAAACACTAATCAAGTTTGAATTTAGTATTTTGACAATATTAACACCAATTAAATGATCCAATGCTTTGGGGTATAAAACCAAACTCAAAAAATTGAACAGTTGGAGGAGAACTGCCAAAAGACCAACAAATGTGGGCTGCTAGTGAGAACTCTGAGAGGTACCGAGAGAAGGAGCTTGTACTGAGAAAACACATTGACACAGACGTAGAGAGCAAATCTACAGAGGAAGATACAAAGAGAAGATTCAACAGCTGGCTGGTTTTGAAATTTGAATGTTTCAGTAAATCTTTTGCCAGACTAGTATTGTAGATGGGAAGGTAAAAGATTGGTTAGAGAAAGGAGTTGTAAATAGTTATTAATTAATTATTCTCTGTTAGACTTTAAAAAATAAAGTTGTTAATTTTTACTTAAAATATTAACTTTTGGGAATATTTCCTTACCTTTCAAATTTTAACAGATTATAGCATGGATTAAATCATTTCTGTGTTGCTGGTTTTAAATTAGCGGGGGTGGGGGGTGGGGGTTTACCCCATGTTGTAATAATAATCCCACATTCACTGGGAGAACCACTGTATACAGACTGGTTCCACTCCATTCATCCAGCCTCACTGTGGAAAGCAGTTTAGTGATTCCCTAGATGGCAGGAAGTGCTATAAAGATTCCAGAGAGCTGATGTATATTCAGTGTATTCACCCTGAGGAGTGTGTGCTCTCATTGTGGGACTGGGTTCAGGTGGGACCATGTGGGATGAGTGTGCACCAGCACACACTCATTGGACAGAGACAGCTTACCCTATTCCAGGTGTGGGAAGGGGCACAGTCCACCTCACTGTATGTCTATGTATTCACACTACTAAGAAATGTTTACAAAGTTCTGTGAGCAGAGATACAAAAGTAAGTTGCTTTTCCTGAAAGCAATAACATTTTTATTGATGGTAGACTTTTCAACTACTCTGTATGTGAGAAGAGATTCACTCAGTCATTTCTTTTTTTGCCAAATCAGAGAGGCACAAATGTCTGCAGGGATTGAATTCCATTGCTAATTGTTGTGCTAATACTTTGGGAACTCTGGTTGATATTGAGTGAAGAACCAGGATGAAATCATAACTAGTTGTTGTATGCAGTCCAGCAAGGAACATGAGTAGGAGGTTACACAAATGTAACAAGTGACAGCAGGTTGTAGCCGAACCAGTTCATAAAACTGTTTGAGATATTCAAACAAACCAAATCCCCATTATTGAATTTACAATTGAAAAATGACACTAAAACAGATATTAATCACTTCAAGGACTGCACTGTCCTCATTATGGTTGAGGTTTATTTCTGTCGATGTCCAAAATCCTAGTAACTAGGGTAGCATTTAATATCCTGAATATGTGTCAAAAAATTTGTTTTAGAGATAATTCCACAGATTTTGTGTAAAAAAAGATTCTATTTTGTTTCTTTAAATAGAGGAATTTGGGTAGTTCTGTTACTCATACTTTAACAGATTATGAGGCAAGGTCAGCTTTTCTGTGTTTTTGGTTTACCCCATATTGTAACAGTTTAGGGGCTCAGGTCTGTGATTTGGACCAGTTTAGACAGATCCAGTACGTAGAACATTACAATGCAGTACAGGCCATCCAGCTGTCGATGTTCACCTACCTGTGAAACCAATCCGAAGTCCACCTAATCTACACTATTCCATTTTCATCCTTCTGTCTATCCAAACCTATTTAAATGCCCTTGAAGTTGGCGAGTCTACGACTGTTACAGGCAGTGCGTTCCATGTCCCTACTACTCTGAGTAAAATAGCTTCCTGACGTCTGTCCTACATCTGTCACCCCTTAATTTAAAGCTATGCCCCCTCCTGCTAGCCATTACCATCCGAGGAAAAAGGCTCTCAGTGACCACCCTATTTAACCCTCTGATTATCTTATACGTCTCAATTAAGTTATCACTCAACCTTCTTCTCTCCAACGAAAACAGCCTCAAGTCCCTCAGCCTTTCCTCATAAGACCTCCCTTCCATACCAGGCAACATCCTAGTAAATCTCCTCTGAACCCTTTCCAAAGCTTCCAAATCCTTCCTACAATGAGGTGGCCAGAACTGTACGCAATACTCCAAGTGTGGCCGCACCAAAGTTTTGTACAGCTGCAGCATGACTTCATGGATCCAAAACTCAATTCCTCTTCTAATAAACGCTAACACACCTTTTTAACAACCCTATCAACCTGGGTGGCAACTTTCAAGGTACACGGTCAGAGAACTCTCTGCTTATCTACACTACCAAGAATCTTACTGTTAGCCCAGTACTCTGCATTCCTGTTGCTACTTTCAAAGTGAATCACCTCACACTTTTTAGCATTAAACTCCATTTGCTACCTCTCAGCCCAGCTCACAGCTTATCGATGTCCCTCTGTAACCTACAACAACACCTTTCTGCACTGTCTACACTCTACCAATTTTACTGTCATCTGTAAATTTACTAACCCATCCTTCTACACCCTCATCCAGGTAGTTTATAAAAATGACAAACAGCAGTGGACCCAAAACAGATCCTTGTGGTGCACCACTAATAACTGAGCTCGAGGATGAACACTTCCAATCAACCACTATCCTCTGTCTTCTTACAACTAGCCAATTTCTGATCCAAACTTATAAATAGCCCTCAATCCCATGCCTCCATATTTTGCGCAACAGCCTACCATAGGGATCCTTATCAAACACCTTACTGAAATCCATATACACCACATCAACTGCTTTAGCCTCATGCACCTGTTTGGTCACCTTCTCAAAGAACTCAATAAGGTTTGTGTGGCACGACCCACCCTTCACAAAACCATGTTGACTATCCCTAATCAACTTATTCCTTTCAAGAGATAATTCTGTCTCTTATAACCTTTTCCAACACTTTATCCAAAACTAAAATAAGGCACACTGGTCTATAATTACCAGGGTTGTCTCTACTCTCCTTGAACAAGTGGATAACATTTGTCATCCTCCAGTCATCTGGCACTATTCCTGTAGACAATGATGACATCAAGATCAAAGCCAAAGGCTCAGCAATCTCCTCTCTGGCTTCCCAGAGAATCCTCGGATGAATCCCATCCAGTCTGGGGACTTATCCATTTTTACACTTTCCAGAATGGCTAACACCTCTGCCTTGCGAACCTCAATCCCATCGAGTCTAGTAGCCTGCATCTCAGTATTCTCGACAACATTGCTTTTTGTCAGTATTCACGCTGGAAAAAGACATTCATTTAGCGCTTCCCCATCTCCTTTGACTCCACGCATAACTTCCCACTACTATCCTTGATTGGCCCTAATCTTACTTGAGCCATTCTTTTATTCCTGATATACCTATAGAACGCCTTAGGGTTTTCCTTGATGAGATTTGAACAGATTTGGGGTACGAAAGATCCAAGCAGATTTAAACACTTGCTGATTAGTGTCTTATAAAACCTAGCTGAGACAATTTGTTTAATTTTGGTTAGCTGTGGTTGGTTAAATTATAAGTGAGAGAAATGGGTTTTGAAATTGCTAGAGGTTTTAGGGTTTGAAGATGATTCCCAAATTCACCAAGAGGGATTAGAAAAAGACCATACTTTTAGAATTAGCAAAGAGATTAGAATTGGGTATAACCAAGGACAAAAGTAAAGCTGAAATTGTAAGGGAATTACTCACTTAGGTGTGTCAGAGAAACAGAAAAGTGCAATAGAGTTCAAAAACTTGCCACATTTTGATGAGAAACATGACGAAGCCTTTATTTCATTTGAAAAATTGGCTAGGCAGATGGAACGATCAGAGGACTTGTGGGTAATGCAAGTTCAGACTAAATTGGTAGGCAGAGCTAGTGAGGTATTTGCAGCGCTGTCAGATGAGGGGTCAAAAGATTATGAAGAGGTCAAACAGGCTGTTTTGAGTGCTTATGAATTGGTACCAGAAGCTTACCAGTTCAGAATAATAAAGAAGGAACCAGGTCAGACTTATGTTGAATTCAAAAGAATTAAACAGTCATTTTGATAGATGGGTGTGGGCCTTAAAAATAGATAAGACCCACGAGGGTCTAAGAGAGATTATTCTGCTGGAGTTTATAAACTCACTTTCAGAGATAAGAATTCATGTGGATGAACGAAAGTTCAGGATGTGAGCAGAGCAGCAGAGATGGCAAATGAATATCCATTGGTGCATAAGGTAAAGTTTGGCTTCCGGCAAGAATTTCATCCTGTGAGAGCCATAGAAAACGGGAGAAGGGGAAATCCTACACTACAAAACAAAGGATGGAAAGGATGTGAAAGGCCTCAGGAGTATCCACTGTGGTAAAGGGGACACGTAAAGTCACAGTGCTGGTTGTTAAAGAAAGGCACTGTGGGAAAAGATGTGGTAAAAGAAGCTAAGCCAGTGTGATTAGTGAAAGTAGTAAAGGAAACCTGAAGAAAAGTTGAGGAGTTGCAGGAGAGTGGGCTGGGTATGGAGTTAGTGCCTGATCTGTATAAAGAATTAGCTCTTTGGGTAAAGTTTACTCTGAAAGAACAGGGGGAAAAGGGCAAGAGGTTATAATTTTGAGAGATACAGGATCTAACCAGTCTCTAATGGTAAGAGATGAACGTATTTGCACCCTTTGACCTGTGACCTAAGAGAGTGGTAATTTGTGGGATAGATAGACAGACATTTAGTGCTCCTCAATGTAAGATCAGGTTGGAGTGCCAAATCAAGACTGGAGAAGTAACAGTGGGATTGATTGACAGAGTGTCAGTTCCAAGAATTCGGGTTGTTCTTGGGAATGACTTAGCAGAGTCCAAGGTGGGAGTGAGACACCATGTTGTGGAGAAGCCCAAGGAAGACCGGGAAACTGAGGAGTAAAAAGATCTTACTATAATAAGTCACAGCATGAAGCAAAAACTAAACAGAAAGATGAAGGAGTTGAGGTTCAGTTAATGGATACCTGTTTGACGTAATGCTGCAGGAAAAACCTGAACAGACAGAGGGTCAAGCAGAGGTGTTTAGTCCTGAAAGGCTAATAGACTTGCAGCAGAAAGATGCAAAAATAAAAGATATATATGCTGATGTGTACTCAGAAAAGGAAGCAGTGAATATTCCTGAGGGTTATTATTTCAAAGATAGCATCCTAAGACGAAAATAGAGAATACGACAGATTAGTGCAGAGGAGAAGTAGGCAGAGGTGCACCACATTGTGTTGCCAGTAGCATATAGACAGGTGGTGTTATGGGTAGCACATGAACTACCAATAGGAGGTCACCAAGGTGTACAGAAGACTCAGGTTAAGGTACAAAAACATTTCTACTGGCCTGGAATGTGGTTAACTTTTACCGTACATGTCATATACACCAAATGGTAGGTAAGCCACAGGCAATTATAAAACCAACACCTTTGTTGCCAATTCGTGCATTCAAAGAATCTTTCACGTGGGCAATAATTGATTGTGTAGGCCCCCTCCTGAGAACTAAAAGTGGGAACCAGTACTTGCTAGCCATAATGAATGTATCTACCAGATTTCTGGAGGCAATTCCATTATGAAGTATAAGGCAAAAAGCATGGTAGAGGAGTTAGTAGCTTTCTTCACATGGAAAGCTACCAAGACGGATTCAGTTGGATCAAGGGTCAAATTTTACTGCTAGGCTGTTTAAGGAAGCCATGGATAGCTTATGTATACAGCACTTTAAATCCAATGTGTATCATCCTGAATTCCAGGGAGCTTTGGAAAGGTGGCATCAGACCCTTAAGACCAGGTTGAGAGCATACTGTCAGGATTACCTGAATTATTGGGATAAAGATATCCTATTTGTATTGTTTGCCAATAGAGATGCCCCAAATGAATCTACTCCGTTTACTCCCTTTGAGTTAATATTCAGAGGTGAAATGAGAGGCCATTTGAAATTAATTAAAGAGAAATTGACAGGATGAAAATCGGAGAGCCCACACTTGGATTATGTATCAGAGGTGTGGAAGAGATTAAATTGAGCAGGTGAGTTAGCTAAACAGCACCTAAAAACAGCACAGCATAAAATGAAGCAGATGGTAGATAAAATCTCTGAGATTTCCCTTGGGGATGATGTATTAGTATTGTTACTAGTGGTAGGAACCAGGTTTAGTGGTCTCTATCAAATTGAGAAAAGATTGATGCCAGATAGGAAAAAATTGTATCAGGTATGTCGCATGAATATGTTGAAACCCTATTATAATAGGGAGAAGGAACTGGAGAAGCAGGTGTTAGTTAGAGTGAGAATCAAATCCAGGTGTTATGGAGTTTGATATGCCTCAAAATACATTAAACAATGAGGAAGTCCTTGAGGAGTGGGATAGGTTAGTAAACATTCTGTCTCAGGAGCAAAGAACCTAGTTGAAAGGTTTCTACAGCAGAATGAGGACATATGGAGGAATACGATGGGGAGGACAAATGCTATTGTGCATGAGGTAGATGTAGGGAATGCTGTTCCAATAAAACAACACCCCTATCAAATTAATCCTTTCAAAGCCAGACGTTTCCCGAAGGAAGTGGAGGTGATGCTCAAGAAAGATATCACTGAACCAAGTCAAAGCAAGTGGAGTTCGCTGATCATCTTCGCTCCCAAACCTGCTGGGTCTCAATTATTTTGTGTGGACTATTGGAAAGTCAACGCTGTTACAAAATCGGACTCACACCCAATACCAAAATTGGAAGACTGTATAGAGAAAGTTGGACAAGCCACTTACATTGAAGTTGGATTTACTGCGTGGTTATTGGAAGCTATCTTTATCAAAGGAAGCAAAAAAAATTTGCAACCCCAATTGGGCTATATCAATTCAAAGTGATGCCCTTTGGAATGAAGTACACACCACGACATTCCAAAGACTCATGAACAAAATTGTGGCTGGGTTAACAAATTGTGCAGTCTATTTGGACAATGTAGTGATCTTTAGTGAGTCCCAGAAAGATCACATGGTACAGTTGGCAGAACTCTTGAACAACTAAGAGAAGCAAAACTGGTAATATACCTAAAGAAAACTGAATTCACAAAAGTAGAGGTGACGTTTTTGGGACATGACATCAGTCATGGAAGGTTGACCCCAAAGGTCAACCTCATGAAAAAGCCAGATGTTGAGGGAGGACCCGATTGAGCTCTTCAAAATCATGAGGTATAGAAAGGATGGATAGCAAGAGGTTTTTTCCCAGATTGGGAGACTCAATTGCTAGGGGTCATAAGTTCAAAGTGAGAGAGGAAAGGTTTAGGGAAGATATGCGTGAAAAGTTCTTTACACAGAGGGTGATGGGTGCCTGTAACACATTGTTAGCAGGCACAATAGCATCATTTGAGATGTATCTGGACAGATACATGAATGGGCAGGGAGCAAAGGGATACAAACCCTTAGAAAATAGGCAACAGGTTTAGATAAAGGATCTGGATTGGCGCAGGCTTGGAGGGCCGAACAGCATGCTCCTGTGTTGTAATTTTCTTTGTTCTTTGTACGGAAAATAAGTGTGTTATATCTAACAAAGAAAAAGCCTACCTCCTTGCTATTATTTAGTTTCATTTTCAGACTTTAGAACATATCGTCAGGATTTTATTCTAAATTTCAATTTTCCTATTATCATAGAATCCTGACAGTATGGAAACAGGCTGTTTTTAGATTAGATTAGATTACTTACAGTGTGGAAACAGGCCCTTTGGCCCAACAAGTCCACACCGACCCGCCGAAGCGCAACCCACCCATACCCCTACATTTACCCCTTTAACCTAACACTACGGGCAATTTAGCATGGCCAATTCACCTGACCCGCACATTTTTGGATTGTGGGAGGAAACCGGAGCACCTGGAGGAAACCCACGCAGACACGGGGAGAATGTGCAAACTCCACACAGTCAGTCGTCTGAGTCGGGAATTGAACCCGGGTCTCTGGTGCTGTGAGGCAGCAGTGCTAACCACTGTGCCACCGTGCCGCCCACAAATCCACACTGACCCTCCTATGAGTAAATCACCCAAACCTGTTCCCCTACTTTTACTCTTGACTTACCGTAGACATCCCTGAACACTATGGACAATTTATCATGGCCAATCTACCTAACTTGCACATCTTTGGATTGTGGGAGGAAATCGGACCATCTGGAGGAAACCCATGTAGATATGAGGAGAATGTGCAAACTCCACACAGACAGACAGTCACCCAATGCTGGAATCGAACCCTGGTCCCAGGCACTGTGAGGTAGCAGTGCTAACCACTGAGCCACCATACTGCCCATTACTTTGATACTTTTGTACTAAAAATACATTTACAACAAGAAATTCTTATCAACCAGAATTAAAGATTCCCTCGTGTTAGAGGAGTAGCTGGAACATGTGGCCAGAACGTGAAATTCTAAATGTGTTAATTTCCAATTCCAAGGGGTAAATTTCTCACAATCTTTATTTTTCAATCAACACTTGGTTGCATATTTTGCATTCCACAATGACTTGATGGTTCCTTAAAAAGACATTACATTAAACAGACATGTTCCACACACATCACACTTCCAAATCACCATAGATTCCTAAATGTAAACTAAATTCAAAACATTCCCAGATCTTCAGCTCCAGGGACTAAAAACACAAATGTTAAACCACCAACAAACAAATGCAGAGTGTTACAAGGGGACATAAATTTAAGGTGAAGGGTGGAAGGTATAGGGGAGATGTCAGGGAGATGTTCTTTACCCAGAGAGTGGTGGGGGCATGGAATGCGCTCCCTGTGGGAGTGGTAGAGTCAGAATCTTTGGTGACCTTTAAGCGGCAATTGGATAGGTACATGGATGGGTGCTTAAGCTAGGACAAATGTTCGGCACAACATCGTGGGCCGAAGGGCCTGTTCTGTGCTGTATTGTTCTAAATGCACATTCAAACCAGACAACAAAGAATTAACACTTAGCTCAGTGAACACAGCACCAACTGTTGATGTCTCTCTCTCTCTGTGACTCAGGACACCTAATTCTTTTAAGTGATCACAATTAAACGTGGCATTAGATGGAAATGGCTGCTCAGTATTTTTTGTGTTGATGGGTGTCATATGGTGTTATTCCCCATGTTAGACAGTTAATTTTAAATTTGAATATTATTGATTGGATTTTGGGAAAATATAAACAGTCCATGGTTTTGCATTGTCTTACTGAGGTGGCTCTGAGCCTCTTGCAGAGACAAACTGGCTGTTACCAGTTACCTGTTACCAGGGAGATGGACTTTCCTCTTTAAGTCATCATTTGAGGAGGTTCACCATTCCCATTTTGCTTCGTTCATGGGACAGGATGATAGTTTATAATTCACTGATAGTCATCTGGAGTAGGGTGGTAGTTCTAAGTTCAGATAGAATCCAGGGGCGATGAACCGCCACTGGATTACCTCCAGTCTGGGGGTTTGGGAAGTATCGCATTAGATATATGTTGGGTATGGGATTCGTAGACATCATTGATGATTGGGATAGGGAACTCACTGGTTCCCTCCGCTCTACGTGCCTGCTGCTCCCTTTCTTTTTGTTTGGCTTGCTCAGCTGTCTCTTTCACGTGAAGTTCCCTGTTTAGTGTCTGGCTCAGAGTATTTCTGTAGGATGACTGCCTGATGCTTTTATCAGTGAGTCCTGCACCTGCCCCTCAGGGAGCCTGTGACTGCTTACATTGTCTAGATCTTGCTCAGGAGGTTGGTAAGGAAATGGCAGGGCAAAATAATTATCCAGTTCTTGTTCTAACTTTTCATTTTTCTGTACAAGGTGAGGGGCATTAGGTTTATGTCCTTTGGATTGTCTGATCATCATCTGCTTGTAACTTTCTACTTGGTGTTTACCATTTGTGACTTACTGTGGCTTTTCTTCCCTGCATGACTTGCTTCAATGCTTTTCTCTCTTCCCTTCTCAGCTTCCCTCTTCCAACCACTAAATGCTGCCCAATTTACCTTCTTCCTACCTCTCCGATCAGGTCTCAATCTCGGAAACACTCCTCTAGACAGGACATTCTTTCTAACTAAGGGCCAGAGTAATTATAACATTTCCTTGGTCTCAATTCTCTCTTTTCACTCTAACTGGTGGTCTCTAAGCCCACTTCTTCTGGCCATCATATAGCCTACATGGGCTCTTAATTCAAGTTCAATCTGGGTGTCTGAGAACCATGTTTAGATTAGATTACTTACAGTGTGGAAACAGGCCCTTCGGCCCAACAAGTCCACACCGACCCTCTGAAGAGCAACACACCCAGACCCATTCCCCTACATTTACCTCTTCACCTAACCTGCACATCTTTAGACTGTGGGAGGAAACCCACGCAGACACGGGGAGAATGTGCAAACTCCACACAGACAGTCGCCCGAGGCTGGATTTGAACCCGGGTCTCTGGCGCTGTGAGACAGCAGTGCTAACCACTGTGCCACCATGTTGGATACGAGCAACTTGTTTTCCAAGTGGCCCAGTTCAAAGGTCTTAACCAATTTAAGTGTGTGCAGTGTCCCAACTTCCCCTTTTGAGTTCCCCCAAATTTAATTTCCCAAATAGAAACTTACAAAAACATCAAACATCCAATTTGATAATACGAAGACATAGCTTGTGGACTAACAAATCTGATCAATTCTCAGACTGTGTTGTTCCCATCTCTTCCCCCACCTCCCACCCCCACTATAGTCTGTGTCCTTAACTATCCCCCCAAAAATTATTTAACAAACAATAAACAAACTAGACAAACAATTAACAGTGGCTCAGTATTTGAATTTGCCGCTGACATGACTTAGAAACAATGATCAATTTGTGAAACTAAATAAATTCAAAGCAACCCATTATCAATTCTAACCATACCTGATTTGCTTCCGGAGTGAAATTTCACCAGATCGGGTCAGTGGGACCGGTGCGCAGAGGCAGACAGGTCAGCAATGCCACGCTAGCCAAGGCAAAACCCACTTGGTGAGGGTCGCAACTTTCCGGCTCAGGGTTCCACTTTGGAAGGTGACAGCACTTCCCAATGTTGCTTCTCTGAACAGTGAGTGATCTTAGTGGAACCTCCAAAATAACTGTCAAAGTTTTATACCAACCGGAAACAAGGCTCAGACAAATGATTTATTTGTCCATGGCCAATTTTTATTATTATTTTTGCAATGGAGAGAACCTATACATGTAAATGCAGCATTTCCAACAAGTTATTTGAAATAGAGTCTTTTTATAATGTAATCATGGAAAATCTTTAGTAGCAAGCACAGTTAGGATAATGGCCCAGACTGATAGGGAATGAATGAAACTATAGCTTTGTAGCTGTTGTGGGTCACAACTGGTACAGATTACAGAAGCTGTTTTTCTTCCGCAGGGATTCTGTACTCGCTAAGACTCATGGATTATGACCAGACGTTGTCTGCTTTGTAATGGTTACTGCTTTTAATGAAACACTTTTGTTGCTAGTAATAATAAATTTTAATCCTTAAGCCAATATATCCTTTATGTTACTGAACATTCAATTAAAAGCTATTCCATTCCCCTCATGCTGGCTTCCAGAATATAGAAGAATAATTTATTCTTCTATACAGGCAGAAATCAACTGTTATTAAGGCGATTCCCTTCTTGAGGTTGGGAAGCCTGTAAAACAAACGGATCAAATCTTAAACATTGCTTCCTGCTCTGAATACAGTCACTTGGTCCATTGAGCCTGCTGTGTCATTCAATACATTCACTGATCATCCACTTCAATGCCTATGCACACTCAATAAGCTTCCACGGCCCTCAGGGGTAGAGAATTCCAAACTCTAGGGGCATGTAATTAGAAGGGGGGGGGGGGGGGGGGAGGAGGGCAAAAACTGGGCTGTGCTTGAAAAATAGGGGAGTGCTGAAGCAAAACATGAGGTGGGTGCACAAAAATGGAGGAGGGAAACACTTAGGAGCAGTGAACAATTGGGAGGGGATGAATGCCAAATATGTGGGAGGAGGCTCATGATTTTTGGAGTTGTGACAGCTGAGGAGAGCACAATAATTCAGGAGGTGCAAAATTTGGGGACATGAAAGTAGTGGAAATGTGGAGGCTTGCGGAATATTAACAGGGGTTGCAAATTGTCGGGGTCACAAAATTGAGAGATGTTGCGTAATTAGGATGACATTTAGAGAGGGCCTTAATTTCAGGAGGGGCTGCAAAGCCTGGGGTGGGTCACAAATTTGGAGGGCTGCATAGTTTCGTGGGATACTGCAAATGGGAGAGTGCAATGTCTTGGGGGAGTAATATACGGAACTGCAAAATTTGTAAGGGCCACAAAACTTAGGAGTGTAAAAAATCTGGGGAAGGCTGCAAAATGTTAGCAGTCACAGAAAAATGAGGGTGTGCAAAATTGGCTGAGGAAACAGCAAAATTGGCGGTGGTTGAAAACGTGGTGGGTTGAGCACAATATTTGGAGAGGGGCAAAAGTTGGGGGGGTGTACATCAGAATGTTGGAGGGTGCTATATTGTGAGGGGTACAATTTTGTTGTGGGCTAAATGAAGAGTGTAAAATGAGGAGCATACAGATTGAGAGAGGGCACAATATTTGGTGGGGGGGGGGTGGGAGGCTGCAAAATCTGGGGCTTGTGAAATTGGAGGGGGCCACCAGTGCAATACTGGAGGAGCTTCAAACTTTGATGGGCATACAAAATGTAGGGGCAGCACGGTGGCTCAGTGGTTAGCACTGCTACCTCACAGCACCATGGTCCCAGGTTCGATTCCAGCCTCAGGTGACTGTCTGTGTGGAGTTTGCACATTCTCCCCGTGTCTTGAGTGGGTTTCCTCCAGGTGCTCCGGTTTCCTCCCACAGTCCAAAGATGTGCAGGTCAGATGGATTGGCCATGCTAAATTGCCCGTAGTGTTAGGTGCATTAATCAGAGGGAAATGGGTCTGGGCGGTTACTCTTCGGAGGGTCGGTGTGGACTGGTTGGGCCGAAGGGCCTGTTTCCACACTGTAGGGAATCTAATCTAATCAAAATGCATAATTTGTGAAGGGGCTGCAATATCTGGTGGGATCTGCAAATGACAGAGGAATAACAAGATGCAGTGGAAAAGACGGAGGCCATGGAAAAAATGGGAATAGAAGACCGGGAGAAAAGACATGGTGGAACAAAGCAAAATGGGGGACAAAGAATGGAAAGATTTGCAGATTAAATAGAGTGGGGAGGAAAACAGAAGACAAAAGGAGATGGGAAGAGAAGACATGGGGGAGAAAAGAGACAGGGGATGAAAAGAAGAAAAATGTGTAAAGAACAAAGAGAAAGACTATACAAGAGTCAGAAATACAAGAAAGAAACAGGGAGAAACAGACTGAAGGGAGGAAGAGATGGAGGGGAAACACTGGGAAAAATGAAACAGAAGGGAAGAAAAAATAAAGTGGGGGAAAGAACAGAGACAAGGAGGTGGAGAGGGAGAGACAGAGAGATTCACAGAGACCCAGTCAGACAAAGAGAGGCAAGCAGACAGAGACAGAGCAAGAAAATTGAAAAACATGCCAGAGAGAGAGAGAGAGAGAGAGAGAGAGAGAGAGAAAGAGAGAGAGAGAGAGAAAAAGAGAGAGAGAGAGAGAAAGAGAGAAAAAGAGAGAGAGAGAAAAAAAGAGAGAAAAAAAGGGAGAGAGAGAAAAAGAGAGAGAGAGAGAAAAAGAGAGAGAGAAAAAAAGAGAGAGAAAAAGAGAGAGAAAAAGAGAGAGAAAAAGAGAGAGAAAAAGAGAGAGAAAAAGAGAGAGAAAAAGAGAGAGAAAAAGAGAGAGAGAGAGAGAGAGATAGACTGACGTGAAGGAAAGACATGGAGAGAGTCAGAAGGGGATAGTCACCATTCTCGATGGTTTCTCATACTCCCTTCTCTCCCACGAGACATAGACTCTATTCCCAGAGTCTGCTTCAGCCTGGATGGTTTAGGGAGGATAGTGGTGGTGACAGCAGGGTTCACAAATCAAAACTGGCATTGTGATTCCAACAGGACCCACACTATATTCTCTCTCTTGTGCGCGCGCACGCGCACGCACACCATCTGATACTCACCCCTGCTGCTCCATCCAAATGGCAAAAGGAACTATGGCTGTGAGGTCTTACTAGAAATACTTTGGAGGTCTGCCACTCAATGTCTTCCGCTCGCCTCCCCCACCTCCCTTTAAATACCATCCCATCCAGTCAGCTCCCAAGACCCTCTCCCTGGAGCATACCTCCCCCAATTATGCAGCACACTCAGAGGCATATTGGCAGATTAGAGGGAGGGAGGTGGTGAGAGAGAAATCAGCAGCTCGATAGTTTAGTCCAGACTGCCTCTGTCTGTCCCTCACTTCTACTGCCACCTCACCTCACACACTGGCCCCAGACTTAATATCCACACAGTCACAAAGCTGCAATTACAAACCAACAGCAGCCACAACACACATTCATTTTGACAACGGAACATAAACTTCTGCAATCAGTGGACACAAATTTATTTCACAGGATTTTCACACAGATGAGTACAAGATGTGAATGGGATTGAAATAAACAAGTCAGTATGCTTACTTTTCATGAGTTTCTCAGAATGAATCAATCCATTTTACAAATGAACAGTGATTATGCAGATCAATCATACAAATTAATGTAAGCTTATAATACAAATGAACCCGAGTTTATAAAACAGATCAATCCTGACTATATACAGAGGACATTATGTGCCTGTGTGTATCTCTGTATCGGTGTTTGTTAGTGTCTACATGTCTCTATGTGTTGGTGACCATGTGTGTTTCTATGTCTCTTTCAATATATATGTTTCTGTTTGTGTTTTTCTGTGTCCATTTGTATCAGTATGACCAGCTCTGTCTGCAACAGGACACGTTGCCCCTGGTGCAGAATTTGAGTGTGGCTGTGTTTGCCTGTATGTGTGTGTCTCTGTGTCTCTCTGAATCTGGTTTTGTTTGTCTCTATGTGTCAGCATGTGTGGGCCTAGCCCTGCCTGCAATGAATACAATTTTGAATGATCAAAATAAACGACGATGAATCAGTCACAGTGTCTCTCTCTCTCTCTCTCTCTGGTGTTTAACACAATACAATGCGTCCTTCTGCTGGTCTCCCCATGTGACATCACAAGCACTACATATTTCCCTATTCCATGACATCTGCTTCCTGGTCTTCCAGGGGGTTAGATCAATCCCCCAACATTTTGATCAGCCAGTCCACCTGGGGACTGGATCAATTCCTCCATCACATTGATCATCCAGCAATACAAGGATTGAATCATTAGTGTCAGCAGTAACAGACCCCAATAAACATGGTTCAATCAGCAGTTAAGCAAGAAGAAAAAAAATTATACTGCACTAAAATAGCTCCATGGCATATGAGACAAAACCAGATCTTCTGGCTGGGAGAGAGGGACACTACATAGATGGCAGGACACATTGAGTGAGCAAATATTATGGAACATCGACCTTCATAAATCAAAATATCAAGGAGACAATCCAGGAAAAGATGCTGACCTTTTAAAAATCTAGTTAGGACAGAACTTGAGTCCAGTTCCAGTCACCATGCTTCACATGTTTGGGTTTTTGATAGGATTAGCCGAGGTAGAGAAATAAATAATTGTTTCCATTGTTAAGGTTTTGGGAAAGAGAAGCAAAGGTGGTGAGAAAAGTTTTATTAAGAACAGCAATGTATGTGAAAAGATGCCATGCCGTCACTTGTGAACTCACTGGTGTCTCAGCAGGTGGGATGTCTGAATAATTCCTTTTGGCACAGAGGGAGCAGGTAGCAACTTCTCACCAGTGTGTATTCGCTGGTGTCTCAGAAGGTGTTGTGAACGGACAAATCGTTTCCCACACTCAGTGCAGGGGAACGGTCTCTCCCCAGTGTGAATGCATTGGTGTCTCAGCACTTCATATCTGCTTTTAAAGCACTTCTCACAGTGCGAGCATTTGAAAGGTCTCTCATCAGTGTGAACCAGTTGGTGTGCCCTGAGGCTGGATAACTGAGAGAATCCCTTCCCACACTCCGAACAGGGGAATGGCCTCTCCCCAGTATGAACTCTCTGGTGTGTCAGCAAATTAGATGATTGAGTGAAACTCTTACCACACTCAGGGCAGATGAAAGGCCTCTCCCCAGTGTGAACCCGCTGGTGTCTCAATAGTTGGGCTGACTCAGAGAAACCCTTCTCACACATGCGGCAGATGAATGGCCTCTCCCCAGTGTGAACTCGCTGGTGTGTCAACAGCTGAGATGACTGAGTGAAACTCTTCCCACACTTGAGGCAGATAAAAGGCCTCTCCCCAGTGTGAACTCGCTGGTGTCTCAGTAGGTGGGCTGATGTAGTGAATCCCTTTTCACACACGTGGCAGATGAAAGGCCTCTCTCCAGTGTGAACTCGCCTGTGTCTCAGCAGCTGTGCTGACTCAGAGAATCCCTTCTCACACACGTGGCAGATGAACGGCCTCTCCCCTGTGTGAACTCGCCGGTGTCTCCACAGGCTGGATGAGTTACTGAATCCTTTACAACACACAGAGCAGATGAATGGCCTGTCCCCAGTGTGAACTCGCTGGTGTATCAGAAGGGTGGAGGAGTCCCTGAATCCCTTCCCACAATCAGGGCAGATGACTGGCCTCTCCCCAGTGTGAGTGCGTTCATGTTTCTCAAGGTCAGATGGCTGAGTAAATCCCTTCCCACAAACAGAGCAGGTGTACGGTTTCTCCCCAGTGTGACTGCGTCGATGAATCTCCAGCCGGGATGGACAGTTAAATCCCTTCCCACAGTCCACACATTTCCATGGTTTCTCCATAGTGCAGGTGTCCTCATGTTGTTCCATACTGGATGGTCAGCTGACTCCTCACCCGCACACTGGACAGGGATACAGTTTCTCCCCAACGTGAATGTTGTGATGTTATTCAGGCTGTGGAACTGGCTCGAGCTCTCTCCACAGTCAGTTCACCGGAACACTCTCACTCAGGCTGTGTAACTGGCTCGAGCTCTCTCCACAGTCAGTTCACCGGAACACTCTCACTCAGGCTGTGTTACTGGCTTGAACTCTCTCCACAGTCAGTTCACCGGAACACTCTCACTCAGGCTGTGTTACTGGCTTGATCTCTCTCCACAGTCAGTTCACCGGAACACTCACTTGGGTGGATGCCTCTTGGTGTGTTTCCAGTCACACTGATGGTTGAAATCATTTTCCAAGGTCAAAACAGACAAGTGGTGAAAGCCAAATGGTTTTCACGTCCTGATGAATTGACTCACTCTCAGATGTTGACGGGATG
Source organism: Chiloscyllium plagiosum (assembly GCF_037043375.1). Lineage (NCBI taxonomy): Eukaryota > Metazoa > Chordata > Chondrichthyes > Orectolobiformes > Hemiscylliidae > Chiloscyllium > Chiloscyllium plagiosum. The sequence goes on from NW_028270166.1 coordinate 52,327,404, forward strand.
TTTGTTTGGAATTCTTGCTGATGAATGTACCTCTGATTCTCTGTTGACAATTTTAAATCATGAAAATGCGAGTATGAGAAAGAACTATTAAAGATGCTAAAGGAGGTTGTGAAATGAAGTAATTTGGGTGAAACACTCTAAAATAGTGACCATGAAAAGTTACTGGATTGTCATATATATTCAACTAGTTCACGAATGTGAAGGGGACCAACTACATGTCCTGGGCCTCCACAAGACTCAGCCCTCAAAGAGAGAAGATACAGTGAGAACAATGAGATACTTAAACACATAGCTTCCTCCCTCCACACCACAGGAATAATTCTGACAGATCCTCCCTCCAAGAAACTCAAGACCAGTGTATATGGGATACCAACACCTATAAACACTGCTCCCAGACACACAGTCCTCTTGTAGATACATGTCCTTGTTTCTTTCTCACTGTTCTCCAACAATCCTGTTCTGGGTCTGTACGTTGTTAAGGTGCAAAGATGGCCTCTAGTGGAGTGATGTGCTCTTCCTGTCGGGTGTTTAGGGAGAGTTTCCATATTACTGATGATTACGTCTGAAGTGTGTTTGATTGGAATCCTATCAGAACACATGGATCAGTTGGACTGGCAGTTAGAGGTAACGAGGAATTTACAGGAGCTAGAGGGTGTGATGGAAGGCAGTTACAGGAAGGGAGAAAAGCCACAGATACACAGTCAGGTAGATGGGTTACAGCCTGGAAAGGTAGGAAAGGGAGGCAGAGAGTGCAAGAGTCTCCTGTGGCTATCTCCATCTCAAACAATTATGCTGTTTTGGAAAATGTAGGGGGTGACGGACTCTCAGGGCAATGTAGCATGAACAGCCAAGTGTATGGTACCTCGGCTGGCTCTAATATAACAAGGGGTACGTCAGGTTCCAGGCAATCGAGTGTGATAGGGGACTCTCTATTCGGAGCCACAGACTCCTGCGTCTGACAGCAAGAAATCAGAATGGTGTGTTGCCTCCCTGGTGTCTGGATAGAGAATATCTCAGAGAGGGTGCAGAATATTTTCAAAGGCGAAAGGGACCAGCAGGAGGTTATTGTATATAATGGAACTAATGACACAGGAAGGGAAAAGGATGAGATTCTGAAGGGAGAATATAGAAAGTTAGGCAGGAATTTAAAAAGGAGGTCCTCAAGCGTATTAATATTTGGATTATTTCTGGTGTTATGAGCTAGTGAGGGTAGGGATAGGAGGATAGAGTAGCTGAGGAGCTAGTGCAGGGGAGAAGGGTTCACATTTTTGGATCATTGGAATCTCTTCTGAGATAGAATTGACCTGTATAAGAGGATCTAATTACACCTGAATTGGAAGGGGATTAACATACTGGCAGGGAGATTTGCTACAGATGCTCAGGAGGATTTAAACTAGTAAGATTGGGGGGTGGGACCCAGGGAGATAGGGAGAAAAAGATCAGTCTGAGACTGGGAAGAGGAATGAGTCAAACAGTCAGGGCAGAAAGGGACAAAGCAGAGAACAAGGTAGGACTGATAAATTAAACTATATTTATTTCAATGCAAGAGGCCTAACAGGGAAGACAAATTAACTCATGACACAGTTAGGAACATGGGACTGGGATATCATAACAATTACAGAGACATGCCTCAGGGATAGATAGGACTGGTGGCTTAATGTTCCAGGATATAAATGCTAAAGGAAGGATAGAAAGAGGGGCAAGAGAGGAGATGAACTGGTAATTTTGATAAGGTATAATATTAAAGGCTATACTTAGGGACTATATTCCTGAAACTATGTCCAGTGAAGTTAATTTGATGGAACTGAGGAATAAGAAAGGGATGAGCACTTTCTTGGGATTGTATTATAACACCATCCCCCCCCCTCAAGAGTCAACAGGAAATTAGAAAAAACAATTTTGCAAGGAGAACTCAGTTATCTGTAAGAATAATAGGGTGGTAATGGTAGGGGACTTTAACTTTCCAAACTTAAACTGGGACTGCCATACTGTGAAGGATTTAGATGGAGAGGAATTTGTTAAGAGCATACAAGAAAATTTTCTGATTCAGTATGTGGATGTACCTACCAGATAAGATGCAAAACTTGACCTACTTTTGGGGAATAAGACAGGGCAGGTGACTGAAGCTTCAGTGGGAAAGCACTTTAGGGGCAGCGACCATAATTCTATTAGTTTTAAAATAGTGATGGAAAAGGATAGACTGGATCTAAAAGTTACAGTCCTAAATTGGAGGAAGGCTAATCTTGATGGTATCAGACAAGAACTTTCAGAAGTTGATTGGAATGCAAATGTTTGTAGGTAAAGGAAAATGGGAAGCCTTCAAAAATGAGATAACGAGAGTCCAGGGACAGTTTCTTCCTGTTAGGGTGAAAGGCAAGGCTGAAAGGTGTAAGGAACACTGGATGACTAAATAAATTGAGGTTTTGGTCAAGGAAAAGAAGGAAGCATGTGTGAGATGTAGACAGCAGAGATCTATTGAATCCTTAGAAGGGTATGAAGGTAGTTGGTGTATAGTTAAGAGGCAAATCAGGAGAGCAAAAATGGGACATGAAACAGCTTTGGTAAAAAGGGTTAAGGAAAATCCAACAGTATTTTATAAATACATTAAGGATAAAAGGGTAACTCGGGAGAGAATAGCACCCCTCAAAGATCAGCAAGGCAGCCTATGCGTGGAACCACAGGAGATACAGAATGTGGGGAACAGATGGTGACATCTTGAAAAATGTCCCTATTACACAGCAGGCAGTTGGATGTCTTAAAATCCATAAGGGGAAGGCAATGGCCTAGTGGTAATGTCGCTGGACTGTTAATCCAGAGATGCAGGTAGTGTTCTGGGGACCCGGGTTGAAAACTGGGTGAAATTTGAATTCAACAAAAATCTGGAATTAAGGGTCTATAAATCCATCATCAATTGTTGTAAAAACCCATCTGGTTCACTAATGTCCTTCAGGGAAAGAAACTTCCATCCTACCTTGTCTGGCCTACATGTGACTCCAGACCCACAGCAATGTGTTTGACTCTTAATTGCCCTCTGGGCAATTAGTGATGGGTAATAAATGCTGGCCCAGCCAGTAACACCTTCATCTCCCGAATGAATTAAACAAAAAGGTGGCTAAATACCCAGGACCTGATCAGGTGTACCCTAGAACTCTGTGGGAAGCTTAGGAAGTGATGCTGGGCCCTTTGCTGAAATATCTGGATCATTAATAGTCACAGGTGAGGTGCCAGAAGACTGGAGGCTGGCTAAAGGTGGGAAGCAAAAGCCAGGAACTACACATCGATGAGACATCGGCAGTCGGCAAGTTTTTGGAGGAAATCCTGAGGTACAGGATTTACATGTATTTGGAAAGGCAAGGACCGATTAGGCTTTGTGCGTGGGAACTCATGTCTCACTAACTTGATTTGAGTTTTTGGAAGTAACGTAGAGGATTGATGAGGGCAGAGTGGTGAATGCGATCTGTATGGGGTTCAGTAAGGCATTCGACAAGGTTCCTCATGGTAGACTGGCTAGCAAGTTTAGGTTACATGTAATACAGGGAGAAGTAGCCAACTGGAAACAGAACTGGCTCAAAGATGGAAGACAGAGGGTTGTGAGGGAGGGTTGCTTGTCAGACTGGAGCCCTATGACCAGTGGCATGTCACAAGGATTGGCGCTAGGTCCACAGCTTTTTGTCAATTGTATAAATGATTTGGATGTGGACATAGGAGGTATGGTTAGAGAGTTTGCGGATGACTCCAAAATTGGAGTTCGTAGAATAATCAAATCCCTACAGTGTGCCCAACAAGTCCACACCAACCCTCCAAAGAGTAACCCACCCACACCCATTCCCCTACCCTATTATCCTAAAATCACCCCTGACTAATGCATCTAACTTACACATCCCTGAACACGATGGCAATTTAGCATGGTCGATTTACCTAACCTGCACATCTTTGGATTTTTGGTGCAAACCAGAGCACCTGGAAAAAATGCTCCAGGCACAGGGAGAATGTGTAAACTCCAAACAGTCGTCATCAAAGGCTGGAATTGAACCCAGGTCCCTCGCGCTGTGAGGCAGCAGTGCCAACCACTGAGCCACCGTGAGTTGTGGTTGATAGCGAAGAAGGAGTTTAATTTAGATAAATGTGAGGTGCTACATTTTGGAAAGGCAAATCAGGACTCATGCACTTAAGGTCCTAGGGAGTGTTGCTGAACAAAGTGACCTTGGTATGCAGGTTCATAGTTCCTTGAAAGTGGGGTTGTGAGTACGTAGGGTAGTGAAGGCGGCGTTTGGTATATTTGCCTTTACTGGTCAGAGCATTGTGTATAGGAGTTGAGAGGATATTTTGCAGCTCTATAGAACATTGGTTAGGCTACTTTTGGAACAGTGTGTGCAATTCCGGTCTATCTCCTATAGGAAGGATGCTTGAAATTTGAAAGGGTTCAGAAATGATTTACAAAGATGTTGTCAGAGTTGGAAGGTTTGAGAAGCTGAATACGGTGTGGATTTTTCCCCTAATGCGTAAAAGCAGAAGGGTGACCTTATAAAAGTTTATGAAATAATGAGGGGCATGGATAGGGTCAATAGACAAGGTCTTTTCCCTGGAGTGGGGGAGTCCAGAACAAGAGGGCATCGGTTTAGGGTGAGAGGGGGAAAGATTTAAAAGGGACCGATGGGTCAACTTTTTTTTTTAAAATGCAGAGGGTGGTCCATATATGGAATGAGTTGCCAGAGGAAGTGGTAGAGGCTGAGACAATTGCAACATTTAAATGGCACCTGGATGGGTATATGAATAGGAAGGGTTCAGAGAGCTATGAGCCAAGTGCTAGCAAATGGGACTAGATTAATTTAGGATATCTGGTCAGCATGGATGAGTTGGACCAAAGAGTCTGTTTCTGTGCTGTACATCTCTATGACTATGAACTCCTCACTAAACAGCACTGTGGGAAAACTGTCAAAGCTGCACAGCAGTGAATGCTGGCCTCTTTCACCTTGCTCATATTCCCGCCAGAAAATTCACTGTCAATTTGATTAGAACTGTCGCTAACAATTTCTTTATCAAAAACATACTTTATTCATAAAAAAAATGAAATCTTTCTGTACATTCACAGTTAGTAAAGCAGGTCCGATTTAGACTGTTTTTACATGGAGAGGAAAAAACAAATATTGGGCTTGGACTTTCTCAATAGTTAAGAACGTAAATGCATTTCAGAATTATGCTGGGTATTTGAGGCACTGGGAGGGTCTGATAACTGAACAGACCCCTGTTGTACTTTGGCAGAAAGACATCGGGCAGTGGACTTTCCCCACTGCACCTTAGTGCATCCTGCAGCACATAGTTTTGGACCTTGGAATCTGACAGTCTGTAAGACTTGGTCAGGGTCAACCTTTTCACCTGGAAGATCAGCACGTTTTGGGCAGAGCAAGGGCACCTTTCACTGAGTTGATAGTCCTCCAGGCGCAGTTGACATTTGTCTCAGTGTGTGTCCCAGGGAAGTGACTGGAGAGCACAAAGTCATGCCTCACGGAGCTTCAGGAAACACCTTGACATAAACCTTTACATTTTCCTCCAGGCTATGTTCGTAAAGGCACATTCCAGCAGGAGATGTACAACAGTGTCATTCCCCGTGCAGCTGCGTTGATGGCAGTGTGCAGAGAGTCTGGGCGTGTATGAAAGATTTCACAGCTGCTGTCCTTCTCACCACCAGCCAAGCAACATCCCGGTGCTCACTGGACCAGGCAACAAGGTGCCCTGCCAAATGACTGACAAGTCTGTTCAAGGAACCACCTGACAAGATCTCCCCTCTCCTTTTCCCGCAGCGTCTTGAAGAGGTTATGTGCTGACCATTGCCTGATGGACTTGTGGTCAAAGGTGTTTTTCTTCACAAATTTCTCCACGACAGTCCAACTACTTGGAGTGTTCCACGGCAACGAGCCTGCTCTACCCTTTGTAACACCAAGGACTGGTAAAACTCAGTAAACAGTGACACTTAATGTTTGCATACCGAAAGTCTACACACAGCTTGATGCAGAGGACATGGAAAATGGCATGGCTTTGTCAAGGAAAGCTCATACTTTACAAATCTTTTAGAATTCTTTGAGATGATAACGAACAAGTTAGACAAAGAAGAGCCACTGGATGTGGTCTATTTGGATTTCTAGAAGGCCTTCAATAAGGTGTCACATAGGAGGCTGCTAAATAAGATCCCATGGTGTTAGCGGCAAAGTTTGGCATGGATAGAGGATTGGCTGACAGGCAGAAGGGGGAGACTAGGGATAAAGGGGTCTTTATCAGGATGCTAGTCAGTGTCTCGTGGAGTTCCACAGGGGTCAGTTTTGGGACCACAACTATTCACGTTATACATTAACAATCTGGATGAAGGAACTGAGGGCATTATTGCTCATCTAGTGGTTGACACAAAGATAGATGGAGGGATAAGGTAGTGTTGTAAATGTAGATAGGCTGCAGGAGGACTTGGACTGATGGAGAAAGGGCAAAACAACAGATCGAATACAATGTGCCAAAGTGTGAGGTTAAGCACATTGGGAGGAAGAATAGAGGCGTAGACTACATTCTAAACAGGGAAGGGCTTCAGAATTCTGAAGCATGAGAAGACTTGAGTCCCAGTTCTCGATTTGCCTAGAGTTAATATGGAGGTTCAGTTAGCAGTGAGGAAGAGAGATGCCATTTTTACTTTTATTTCAGGAGGCTGAGAACACAAGTGCAGAGATGTACTGCTGGGGCTCTTGTAAGGGTCAAGTCTGATCGCATTTGAAGTATTGTGAGCAGTTTTGGGTCCTGTATCTAAGGAAGGGTGTGCTGGCATTGGAAGGAGTCCAGAGATGGTTTACAAGAATAATCCCAGTGATTAAGGGCTTGCTGAAATTGCACAGCACCTGGAGTACTGTGTGGAGGTGTGGAATACATCTCTGACAAATGGATGTTCTCGCTATGGAGGCAATACAACAAAAGTTTACCAGACTGAATCCTGGGATGCAGGACTCACGATGAGGATGAGAGTGATAGCATATGGTATGAAGGACAGAATGAATTGGTCAGAATGAAATTCATTGCAGTTTAGAAGACTGGGGGAGGATCCCTCAGAACTTAATGAAATTCTAACAGAAAACACAGTATAAACGCAGGAAGGATGCTTCAATGACTGCAAGTCCAGAACCAGCAAGTTACAGTCTAATGCTACGGATTATGCCTTTTAGGACTGAGATGAGAAAACATTTCTTCACATGGAGACTGGTAAGCCTGTAGACTTCACTGCCACAAAAAGCAGTTCAACCCAAAATATCGAATTTTTCCAAGATGATACATGTAGTTCTAAAGGCTAAAGAGATCAAAGGGTATGGTTCTAAAGTGGAAGCAAACTGAGTAAAATGATCAGCCATGACTATACTGAATAATGGAGCAGGATTGAATGCAGTAATGGAAGATTCCTGTTCCGATTTTCTGTTTTTATTCTGCTAAATGTGAGATATAAAAACAAACTAATTGTAAATGTCACAAATATCAGCACTACCTTACCATCACTGGAGGAAAATTCTTTAACTCCTTACCGAGCAGCTTCACTATGCGGACTGCAGCAGTTCAATAAAGTCAAGGAAATGCAGAGTGATTTTTTAAGCTTCTGGACTGATAGGTCTGTTTCTCATTTTGTATCCAGTTTTCAAATTGTTGAATGTTCTGAGAAAAGCAATATAGTATGTAGGAAATAAGAATATATTTATTGAAGTTTATTGCAATTACTTACATTCATTGCTGACTTTGAAATTGGATGAAGTTTTACCAGTTTGTGAACAACTCATTACCCAAGCATTGCACAAAGGTTTAGTATCAGTTCATTGAAACAATTTAACTGACAACTTACATGTTTTTTTTTCCTTATTTAATACATCCCTTACCTGTGTCTGTCAATCTGTCAGCAATGCCAAATCAGCCACAATTCTATTGAAGGGGCCAATTGGCTTAAGTTCCTATTATAGATGGGTCTTCCAGGAGACTGTAGAAAGAGCCATAACCAGTTAGACAGCCTGAGTGAGCGCATTCCGCTAACTGCGGAACGACCTTTAACCTAGACTAAAATAAAATCACACCACATACAGCTGACAGAAACTATGGATGTTCTGTCCATTGGATTAGTGTTTATCTGATCATCCAGCCAGAAGAGATAGACATCGCTACACTATGGAAATCCTGTGGAAATATCAGGACATTGACAGGGATACAAATGCCCACCTGAGCTGGCCACCCATTGGTGCAGGACAGACCATTCTGCTGTTGCATGCGCAGGAAGGATTCAGTTGGACATCCAGCTGTTTAAACCCCGAGGGGGTTACAGGAGCTGGATTCTGGTGGGATTGCTGCTTTTTTTAATCACATCCAGCTTCATCGCCCCTTCATATTGCACTTTTCCGACAGTAAGCCCTCCATCCCACCAGGAGTAACCAAACAAATCAGCAAGGCCCCACACAGACACATTTGGAGATGCCGGTGTTGGACTGGGGTGTACAAAGTTAAAAATCACACAACACCAGATTATAGTGCAACAGATTTAATTGGAAGCACAAGCTTTCGGAGCGGTGCGCCTTCATCAGGTGGTTGTGGAGTACACAATTATAAGACACAGAATTTATAGCAAAAGTTTACAGTGTGATGTAACTGAAATTATACATTGAAAAATACCTCGACTGTTTGTTAAGTCTCTCATCTGTTAGAAAGACCATGTTAGTTTCACTTCTTTCATATGTAAATCACAATTTTTTTTTAAAGTTACATCCTCAGGTTAACTTTAACAATTGGTGTCAGTCCAGATAATATGCTGAAGGTGTTAGCCCCCTGTGTGCTGTTGTCTGTGCCATAATGTTTAGACTGATTCTAATCTAAAAAAAAGAATTAACAGAGACTTACAAGGATTCATGCAGTTTTTGAGCAAAGTACAATGTCTGGGGTGGGGGGTTGTGAGTGTCTGTGAGAGAGTGTATACGTGTGTGAGTGTAAAAGGGTCTAAGTCTGTGAGAGGGTGCATGTGGGAGTCTATAGGAGTGCCTGTGTGTGTGTGTGTCTATGTATAGCGTAATGGTGGTCACCTATAGTATGTAGGAAATAAGAATATATTTATTGAAGTTTATTGCAACTACTTACATTCATTGCTGACTTTGAAATTAGATGAAGTTTTACCGGTTTGTGAACAACTGCAAGCACAAATTCACCCCACAAATGTGTGTGTGTTTCTAAGGTGGGGCTTTTTGAGTGTCTGCGAAAGAAAATGTATTTATGTGTGCGTGAGTGTAAAGGGGTCTAAGTATGTGAGAGGGTGCACGTGAGAGTGTGTCTCTGTAGGAGTGTATGAGAGTGTCGGCGTGTCTATGTATAGCGTAATGGTGGTCACCTGTAGTGTGGCGTGAACCCAAGGTCCCGGTTGAGGCCCTCCCTATGGGTACCGAATTTAGTGATCAGCCTCTGCTCAGCCACTCTTCGCTGCTGCCTGTCCCGAAGTCTGCCTTGGAGGATGGTCACCCGAAGGTCCGAGGTCGCATATCCTGGACCGCTGAAGTGTTCTCCAAGGGGGGGGGGGGTGGGGGTAGCACTCCTGTCTGTTGATTGTTGTGCGGTGCCCATTCATCTGATTGGTGAAACTGAACAGAGGCTACGGCAACGGATGAATGGGCACTGCATAACAATTATGACAGGAGTGCTTCCCCCCCTTGGAGAACACTTCAGTGGTCCACGAAACGCGACCTCGGACCTTCGGGTGACCATCCTCCAAGGCAGACTTCGGGACAGGCAGCAGCGAAGAGTGGCCGAGCAGAGGCTGATCACTAAATTCGGTACCCATAGGGAGGGCCTCAACCGGGACCTTGGGTTCACGCCATACTACAGGTGACCACCATTACACTATACATAGACACACACACACAGGCAATCCTATAGACTCCCACATGCACCTTCCCACAGACTTAGACCCTTTTACACTCATACACTCTCTCACAGACACTCACAAACCCCCACCCCAGACAGACAGACACACACACACACACAAACACCAACAAACCCACATGCACACATACACATTTGTGGGGTGAATTTGTATTTGCAGAGTTACATTGTACTTTGCTCAAAAACTGCATGAATCCACGTAAGTCTCTTAGCTCATTTTTTTTTAGATTAGAATCAGTCTAACTATTAAGGCACAGACAACAGCACACAGGGGACTAAACGTTCAGCATATTATCTGGGCTGACACCACTTGTTAAAGTTAACCTGAGAATGTAACTTTTAAAAAAAAAGTTTTGTGATTTCGATATGAAAGAAGTGAATGGTCATTCTAACAGATGAGAGACTTAACAAACAGTCGAGGTATTTTTCAACGTATAATTTCAGTTAAACTTTTGCTATAAATTCTGTCTTCCAATTGAGTACTCCACAACCACCTGATGAAGGAGCACCGCTCCGAAAGCTTGTGCTTCCAATTAAATCTGTTGCCGCACTATAATGTGGTGTTGTGTGACTGTGAACACACTGGCTCAGATCGGGAATGGCGAGAGTGGAAGGAAGGGCGGGGCAACATACAGCACCGCCCACTCAGCGACGTCATTGCACTAACCGCGCCTGCGCACTCCACAACATGGCGGCCGTCGACCAGGGCCTGATTCTGGGAAGAAGCTTGAGGCTCTTTGTGGATTAAATCGCGGCCCCAGATAAACCATGTTTGGGGACGGAGACTGGGAAATCATGAAACCTTCTCAGCGGAATACTGTGTCTAATGGTCCCCTCCTCTTTAACCTTCGCTCACCGCCTGTGGATATGGAGACGAACATTCCTTTCTGAAGCAGACAAACAGGACGCTAGAAGTACACAGCAAGCCATTCAATATCCGGAAGCGGAGAAGTCGACGTTTCCGGTAAAACCCCGATTTTGCGGCACGTAGGCTGACGATTACAGTTTGCCATGCGCATGCGCCAGCTGCTGTCTGTCTCACTGATGACATCTTACAACCAGTAGGAAGCGAATAGCGGGGCGGGAGAGTCGTAGTTCTGCAGGCCTTGCAGCCAATTAGAGATAAAGAGGGGCGGGATTGTACCCTGACCAATCGGGAAAAGGGGCGGTTTCAACCCCAACGTCTGTGGCTGGGAGGGGCGGGGCTAATCCTTTAGCCAATCGGGGACATGGAAGGTGAAGCTGCCGCTGTGACGAGAGCATGCGCCGTAGAGGAGCCGCATGTTGTGCCCTGGAATGATGGGAGGAGTGATTTCTGACCACTCTGGAAACAACACACTCTGAAGGAAACATGTATAGTTCGCCACTTCCAGCTAGATCTAACAGAGCCACGCTGTGCACCTGCATCACACCATCATCGGCCTTTCACTGTGCACTTATTCCTGATGGAGGGCTCTTGCCTGAAAGGTCGATGCTCCTCAGATGCTGCCTGACCTGTTGTGCTTTTCCAGCACACACTCTCCATTCTGATCTCCAGCATCTGCAGTCCTCACTTTCTCCAAGGTAAAAGATTTCCAAGATTATTGTGACTGGAAAAGCCGTGAATGATTTGAAATCATGTGCAGAGCAGGCCCCGAGGGTGTAAGTGGCTATCACAGACAGACTGGACCTTCCTGGGGAAAGCAGGACTGGAGTCTTGTCACCAACAGTGTTCCACAAGGATAGGTTCTGTGTCCTGTTTTGTTCGTCATTTATGTAAATGATTTGGATGAGAATATAGAAGGCATGCTCAGTAAGTTTGCAAATGACTCCACTTGTCCTTCAGTCCCATGCTCCCCTCCTGACTCCTGCTACCACCAAAGATGTTACGTCTGCCCATTTAGGTCCTCATTCCTCAGTATTCAAGAGCCCAATATACCTTTCAGGTGAATCAGCATTTTACTTGCACTGTTTACAATCTAGGTAAAAACAATAACTGCAGATGCTGGAAACCAGATTCTGGATTAGTGGTGCTGGAAGAGCACAGCAGTTCAGGCAGCATCCAAGGAGCAGTAAAATCGATGTTTCAGGCAAAAGCCCTTCATCAGGAATACAGGCAGAGAGCCTGAAGGGTGGAGAGATAAGTGAGAGGAGGGTGGGGGTGGGGAGAAAGTAGCATAGAGTACAATAGGTGAGTGTGGGAGAGGATGAAGGTGATAGGTCGGTGGGGGGGAGGAGGGTGGAGTGGATTGGTGGAAAAGAAGATAGGCAAGTAGGACAAGTCATGGGGACAGTGCTGAGCCCCATCTAAATTGATGTGTTTATTGATGCAGTTTCGATTAGAATGCCAAGCCCTTGCGTGTCTCTGTTTGACATGTTCAAAGATGGATGTGTTGTCCCAGTCGAAGTGGTGTCCTTCTTCATCTGTATGTAAGGATACTAGTGATATTGGGTAGTGTGTTTTGGTGGCGAGTTGGTATTCATATATCCTGGTGCCTATTTTTCTGCCTGTCCGTCCGATGTAATGTTTGTTACAGTCCTTGCATGGTATTTTGTAAATGACATTCGTTTTGCTGATTGCTTGTATAGGATCCTTCTGATTCATTAGGTGCTGTTTAACTGTGTTGGTTAAGTGTATGGGCTATCCTGATGCCAAGAGGTTCGAGTAGTGTGGAAATCAGTTCAGTGACATCTTTGTATGGTAATGTGACTAGAGTTTCTGGGTATGTTGTGTCTGCTTGTTTGGGTTTATTGTTGAGAGATCAGTGGACTGCTTTTATAGGGTACCTGTTCATCTTAAAATGCTGAATTAGTATTTTTCTTCAGTTCGTAGTTCCTGGGTGCTGCAGTGGCCCCTTGAAATAATGTCCTGCTGCAGATCCTTTTGTGGCTGTTGGGATGATTGTTTCTGTAGTTAAGTATCTGGTCTGTGTGTGTTATTTTCCTGTAGACACTGCTTTGAGGTTAGAACATAGAGGATTACAGCGGAGTACAGGCCCTTCAGCCCTCGATATTGCGCCGACCTGTGAAACCAATCAGAAACCCATCTATCCCACACTATTCAATTATCATCCATATATTGACTATTTAAATGTTGGCGATCTATGACTATTGCAAGCAGGGCATTCCACACCCATACTACTCTCTGAGTAAAGAAACTACTTCTGACACCTGTCCTATATCTATCGCCCCTCAATACAATGTCCACTTGTGCTAGCCATCACCATCCAAGGAAAAAGGCTGTCACTGTCCACCATATCTAATCCTCTGATCATTTTGTATGTCTCTATTAGGTCACCTCTCAATGAAAACAGTCTCAAGTCCCTCAGCCTTTCCTCATAAGTCCTTACCTTCATAGCAGGCAACATCCTCTGCACCCTTTCCAATGCTTACACATCTTTCCTATAATGCAGGACCAGAACTGTACGCAATACACCAGAGATCTGTACAGCTGCAGTATGACCTCGTGGCTCTGAAACTCAATCCCCCTATCAATAAAAGCTAACACACCGTATGACTTCTTAACATCCCTGTCAATATGGGAGTCAACTTTCAGGGATCTACATACGTGGACACAGAGATCTCTCTGCTCATCCACACTACCAAGAATCCTACCATTAGCCCAGTACAGAGGAGCCTCGATTATTCAGCATTCGATTAACCAAATTTTAGATTATCTGAACAAGATCGCAAGGTCCTGATGCTTGGCTAACTGTGTTATCCGGCATTCGATTAACCGGACAAAATACTCCCCACCCATGTCCTTCAGATAATTGAGGTTCCTCTGTACTCTGCATTCCTGTTACTCCTTCCTAAGTGAATCACCTCACACTTTTCTGCATTAAACTCCATTTGCCACCGCTCAGCACAGCTCTGCAGCTTGTCTATGTAACCTGAAATATCCTTCGGTACTGGACACAACTCCACCAACCTTGGCATCATCCACAAAATTACTAACCCATCCTTCTATGCCCTCATCAAGGTCGTTTATGAAAATGCCAAACAGTAGTGGCCCAATATAGATTCTTAGTAAGTGAACTCTGGAATGAACATTTCCCATCAACCACCATCCTCTGTCTTCTTTCAGCTAAACAATTTCGTATCCAAATTGCTAAATCACCCTCAATCCCATGCCTCTGAATTTTGTGCAACAGCTTGCTGTGAGGAAGCTTATCTAACGCTTTACTGAAATCCAAATGTTTAGTCATCTTCTCAAAGTGCTGAGTAAGGTTTGTGAGACACAATCTACCCTTCACAAAACTGTGCTGACTATTCCTAATCAAATTATTCCTTTCAAGACAATTATAAATTCTATCTCTTATAATCCTTTCCAACACTTTACCCACAACGGAAGTAAGTGTCACTGCTCTATAGTTACCAGGGTTATCTGTACTTCCCTTCTTGAACAAGGAGACAACATTTGCTATCCACCAGTCTTCTGGCACTATTCCTGTAGACAATGACGACATAAAGATGCAAGTCAAAGGTTCTGCAATCTCCTCCCTAGCTTCTCAGAGAATTCTAGGATGAATCCCATCTGGCCCAGGGGACATACCTACTTTCACACTTAGCAGAGTTGCTAAGACCTCTTCCTATGAACCCTCAATCCAGTCTTGTCTAATATCCTGTCTCTCAGTATTCTCTGTGACAACGTTGTCATTTTCCAGTGTGAATACTGACCAAAAATATTCATTAAGCACCTCTGCTAACTCCTCAAACTTCATGCACAACTTCCCACTACTGTCCTTAATTGGCTTTAATCTTATTCTAGTCATTCTTTTATTCCTAACATACCTATACAAAGCTTTCAGGTTTTCCTTGATCCTACTTGTCAAAGACTTCTCATGTCTCCACCTCACATCTTTTCGCTCTCACTTTAGGTCATTCCTGACTAACTTGTAACTCTCAAGTCCCCTAACTGAGCCTTCACGTCTCATCTTTACATAAGCCTTCTTCCTCTTGACAGGAGATTCAACTTCTTTAGTAAATCACGGCTCCCTCACTTGACCATTTTCTCCCTGCCTGACAGGTATGTACTTTTCAAGGACACGCAGTGACTGTTCCTTGAACAAGCTGCACATTTCAATTGTGCCCATCCCCTGCAGCTTCCTTCCCCATCCTACGCACCCTAAATCTTGACTAATCACATCATAATTGCCTTTGCCCCATCCATAACTCTTGCTTGCTTCCATCACTAAAATGCCATCATAAAATGGTACAAATTAGAGGAAACTTACACCATCATTAACAATATACTTACTGGCATAAAATTCATAAAAGAGGAAGAGAACGACAACACACTCCCATCCCTATATGTCACAGTAGGACAAACTGTCAATGGAGAACTTCAAACCAGTGTCTACAAGAAAGTAACACACACAGACCAGATACTTAACTACAGAGCAATCATCCCAACAACCAGAAGCAGAGCTGCATCAGGACATTATTTCAATGGGCCACAACACTCTGTAGCACCCAGGAACTACAAATAGCAGAAGAAAAATACTAATTCAGGTAAGAACAGGTACCCTATAAACACAATCTGTCGATTTCTCAACAACAAACCCGAACAAGCAGACACAACGCATCCAGAAACCCGAGCCACTTTAACCTACATCAAAGACATCTCTGAAATGACCTCCAGACAACTCGGACCTCTTGGCATAATTGTACTACACAACAGCAAATGAAGCTGAAGGATCTTATACAAACAATCAGCAAAACGGAATGTCATTCATAAAATACCATGCAAGGACTGTAACAAACACTACATTGGATAGACAGGAAGAAAAATAGGCACCAGGATATAGGAACACCAACTAGCCACCAAAAGACTAGTATCCTTACACACAGATGAAGAAGAACACCACTGCAACTGGGACAACACATCCATTGAAGGACAGGCCAAACAGAGACACCCACGGGAATTCCTAGAAGCCTGGCATTCTAACCGGAATACCATCAATAAACGCATTGATTTAGACACCATCTACCATCCTCTGAGAAAAAAAAACCCACCTTAAGAAGCCAAGACACGTAATTAGAGAGCAGAACATAACATTAGTGCTTCACTGGAGGCTCACTGATGATGTTACCTAATATGGTGACGAAATGTCTGAAAACAAACCTTCCAGCTCAGCCAACAAAGTTACAGTCCCTTTAACAGCTGCTCACCCTCCCTGGCAGATTGTTATCCACTCCTTTGGCTTTCCAAATGTTTGTATCTCTCTTTTGGGCTCTATCCCTACCTATCCTTTACTCTTTACCCCCTCACCCCACCCTATCTTCTGCATATAAACTGACTTTTGTCTCATTCCCATCAGTTCTGAAGAAGGTCAGTGAACCCGAAACGTTAACTCTTGATTTCTGTTCAGGTGCTGCCAGACCTGCTAGATTTTTTCAGCAACTTTGGTTTTTGTACAAAAATTGGTGGCGTAGTAGCCTGTGAAGAAAGTTTTCTTAGATTTCAAAGGGATCTTAATTAAATGGGGCAATGTGCTGAGAAATGGTAGGTGGAATTCAATCTGGTTAAGTGCAAGATATTGCATTTGATACAACAAACGAGCGTAGTGCTTATACAGTTAATGGTAGGGCCTTGAATAGTGTACTAGAACAGAGTGAATGAGTATGCTGCTGGGAAAGCACAGCCATTCAGGCATCCTCTGAGGAGCAGGAGAGTTGATGTTTTGAGCATAAGCCCTTCATCAGGATTCCCGATGAAAAGCTTATGGTTGAAACGTCGACTTTCCTGCTCGTTGGATGTTGCCTGACCAGCTGTGCTTTTCCACACCACATTCTTCCACTCTGATCTCCAGCATCTGCTGTCCCCACTTTCTCCTTGTGGAACAGAGGGACCCAGTGGTGCAGGTACATAATTCTTTGAACTTTGCATCACATATGGACAGGGCGGTTAAAAAGGCATTTGGCACACATACCTTCATTGCTCAGTCCTTTCAGTGTAGAAGTCATATTGAGGTTATACAGGACATTAGTGTCTTATGGAATACTGTGTCCAGTTCTAGTCGCCAAGTTCGAAGTAGGATGTTATTAAACTGGAGAGTTTGGAAAAGATTTACCAGGATGTTACTGGGTATGGAAGGCTTGAATAATAAAGAAAGGCTGGATTGACTTGGACTTTCTTCACTGGAGTGTAAGAGGTTGAGAGGTGACCTGATAGCAATTTATAAAATGAGGGGTATAGATGGAATCCTTACAGTGTGGAAACAGACCCTTCGGGCCAACAAATACACACCGATCCTCCGAACAATAACGCACCCAGACCCATTCCCCTACCCTATTACTCTGTTTACCCATGACTAGCGCACCTAATCGACACAAACCTGACCACTATGGACAATTTAGCATGGCCAATTCACCTAAGCTGCACATATTTGGACTGTAGGAGGAAACCGGAATACCCATGCAGACACAGGGAAAACATGCAAACTCCACACAGACAGTCGCACGTAGCTGGAATTGAATCTTGGTCCCTGACACTGTGAGGCAGCAGTGCTAACCACTGAACCACCGTGCCATTAATGATAGTTGTCTTTTCCCTAGGATGGGGAATTTCAAAACAAGAGGGCATATTTTTAAGGTGAGAGAGATTTATAAATGATATGAAGGCCAAATTTCTTTTATACAGAGGGAGGTTCAGGTGTGGAATGAACTTCATGAGGAAGTGGTGGATTTGTGTACAATTACAATGTTTAAAAGACATTTGGTTAAGTACATGATTAGGAAAGATTTGGAGGGATATGACCCAGGAGTAACCAGTTTAGTTAGGAGAATGCCCGCATTGGACTAGTTTATCTGAAGGGTCTGTTTCCATGCTGTATGATTCTATGATTCCTGGACACAAGGGTTAAATTATGAGCAGAGGCTGCAGGAATCAGACTTAGATTCATTATTGGTCTTCTTCTGTAAATCTATTAGAAGTATTTCTGAGGATGTTTACGAGACTGATACTTGGCATCAATGGATAGTGTAAGGAGGATAGGTTTGGCAGGCAAAAATGAAAAGGAGCTTGGTTAGAACTGCTGATTAAAAGAGGAAAACAATGTGATGGTGAGCATGGATGTATACTTTTGTGGAGTAGAATCAATATGGGTCGAGTTTAGAAAAACCAATGGGCAGAAAATGGTAAAGTTGTATATAGACCCCAGGCTACAGTAGCGATATTGGAGAAGGCATGAGAATGGAATTCAGAGGTTCAAGTAATTATGAGTGACATGAAAATGCATATAAATTAGGTAAATCAAATCAATAGCAATATGATAGAGGTGGAATTCTTCACATGAAACAATTTCATGAATCAACATGCTGAAGAAGTTAATGGGTAATGAGAAAGGGATAATTGACAACCAAGTTGATCGTATACCCTTCAAATTTAAAAACAGTTGGACTAAAAATGTCATTCATCCGAGTCTGGTATATATGGGAAATGTGGTCGAACAATGGGAAAACAGGGAAATTATGGTTAGTATCAAAGTTAAGGAAGAGCAGAAAAATAAACAACGGAGCTGAGGATTGGGAGCAGTTTAGATTTCAGCAAAGGGAGATAATTATAAAGAGTTTACTAAAAGGAGAAAATAGAGTATGAGAGTCCACTTGGAGAGATGGGGGCATACAAACCGATAATTTTTAAAAATTCATCCTCAGGATATGGGCATCACTGGATAGGAAAGAATTTATTGCCCATCCCTGATTACCCAAAGGGCTGTTAAGAGTATACTGCTTGGTGTGGGGCTGGAGTCACATGTCAGTCAGACCAGGTAAGGACCACAGTTTCTTTCCCTAAAGCACATTAATGAACCAGTTGGGTTTTCCCTGATGATCAATAATGATTTCATGGTCATCATTAAACTCCTTAATTCAAGATTAACAGAAAAACATTAGTAAAGGTGAATATAGGGTCTCCTGCAGTCATATACCAGAATTTGACACAATTTATCATAATGTCCTCTGAAGGACATCCTTCCCATCTCCGTAACCCTACACTTCCCATGGCTTGTCCACTTTACCTGCTCATCTTTGGACTGTGGGAAGAACCAAAGCACCCAGAGGAAACCCGGGCAGACACAAGGAGAATGTACAAACTCCACACAGACAGTCATTCAAGACTGGAATCGAACCTGGGTCTCTGGCACTGAGGCAGCAGTGTTTACCACTGAGCCACCGTGGGTCTCTCTCTCTGTCTGTCTGTCTCTGTCTGTCTCTGTCTCTCTCTCTCTCTCTCTCTCTCTCTCTCTCTCTCTCTCTCTCTCTCTCTCTCTCTCTCTCTCTCTCTCTCTCTCTCTCTGTGTGTGTGTCTGTCTGTGTCTCTCTGGCCTTTTGGTTTTTAGATTAGATTAGATTACTTACAGTGTGGAAACAGGCCCTTCGGCCCAACAAGACCACACGGCCCTGCCGAAGCGCAACCCACCCATACCCCTACATTTACCCCTTATCTAACACTACGGGCAACTTAGCATGGCCAATTCACCTGACCTGCACATCTTTGGACTGTGGGAGGAAACCGGAGCACCCGGAGGAAACCCACACAGACACGGGGAGAACGTGCAAACTCCACACAGTCAGTCGCCTGAGGCGGGAACCTTCTAGAAGGTTTTCTGGAACCTTCTCTTTTGGCGATGGCCATCATACTCAGCTCTGCCCCGAGACTCTCTTGAATTTATTTGATATTACTCGTACTTTGCACCATGAAGTCAGACACAAAATAATTATTCAATTCCTTTTCCCCACAACTATTTTTCCAGTGTCATTTTCCAGCAGCCCAATGTCCACTTTTGCCTCTCTTTTGCCCTTTATATATCTGAAGAAACTCTTGCAGTATTCCTTGATATGTCTGGCTAGCTTACCCTCATATTTCATCGTGACCCTCCTTATATCTTTTGTTGTTGCTCTCTATTGGTCTTTGCAAGTTCCCAATCCTTTGGTTTCCCACTGCTCTTCCCCAAATGATCTGTTTTCTCTTTAACTTTTATGCTATCCCTGCCTTCCCTCATCAGCCATGGTTGCCTCATCCTCCCTGTACCAGGCTTCTTTTCCCTTGGGATGAATCTCTGCTGTGTCTCCTGAGTTACTCCCAGAACCTCCTGCCATTGCTGTTCCACTGTCTTTCCTGATACACTCCTCTCCCAGTAAATTCTACCCACCTCCTCTCTCATGCCTCTGTAGTTGCCTTTATTCAGCTGTATTCCATTACCTTTGATTCTATCATCTCCCTCTCAAATTGAAGAGTAATTTCAGTCATATTATGATCACTGCCTGCTGAGGATTCATTCACCTTAAGCTCCCTGATCAAGTCTGCCTCTTGCCTGTAAGAATCTGTGTTCCAGTTTATATTATAGAACATAGAACATTACAGCGCAGTACAGGCCATTCGGCCCTCAATGTTGCGCCGACCTGTGAAGCCCATCTAACCTACACTATTCCATATGTCTATCCAATGACCATTTAAATGTCCTTAAGGTTGGCGACTCTCCAACTGTAGTAGGTAGTGCATTCCATGTCCCTACTACCCTCTGAGTGAAAAACCTACCTCTGACATCTGTCCTATATCCATCACCCCTCAAATTAAAGTATGTCCCCTTGTGCGAGCCATCACCATCCGAGGAAAATGCTTTCACTGTCCACCCCTTCTAATGCTTTAATTATTTTATATGTCTAAATTAAGATTAGATTACTTACAGTGTGGAAACAGGCCCTTCGGACCAACAAGTCCACACCGACCCGCCGAAGCGCAACCCACCCATACCCCTACATTTACCCCTTATTACCTAACACTAAGGGCAATTTAGCATGGCCAATTCACCTAACCTGCACATCTTTGGACTGTGGGAGGAAACCGGAGCACCCGGAGGAAACCCACGCAGACACGGGGAGAACGTGCAAACTCCACACAGTCAGTCGCCTGAGTCGGGAATTGAACCCGGGTCTCTGGTGCTGTGAGGCAGCAGTGCTAACCACTGTGCCACCGTGCCGCCCACAATTAAGTCACCTCTCAACCTTCTTCTCTCTAATGAAAACAGCCTCAGGTCCATCAGCCTTTCCTGGTAAGACCTTCCCTCCATACCAGGCAACATCTTAGTGAATCTCCTATGAACCCTTTCCAAAGCTTCCACATCCTTCCTATAATGCGGTTACCTGAACTGTATACAATACTCCAAGTGCGGCCGCACCAGAGTTGTGTACAGCGGCAGCATGACGTCATGGCTCTGAAACTCAGTCCCACTACTAATAAAAGCTAACCACCAAATACCTTCTTAACAGTCCTATCAACCTGGGTGACAACTTTCAGGGATCTATGTACGTGACACCAACATCTCTCTGCTCATCGACACTACCAAGAATCTTACCATGAGCCAAGTATTCTGTATTCCTGTTGCTCCTTCCAAAGTGAATCACCTCACACTTCTCTGCATTAACACCATTTGCCACCTCTCAGCTCAGCTCTGCAGCTTATCTATATTCCTTTGTAACCTATAACATCCTTCAGCACTACCCACAACTCTACTGACCTTAGTGTCATCCACAAATTTACTAACCCATCCTTTGACGACCTCATCCAGATCGTTTATAAAAATGACAAACAGCAGTGGACCCAAAACAGATCCCTGCAGTAACCAGTAGTAACTGAACTCCAAGATGAACATTTCCCATCAAACACTATCCCCTGTCTTCTTTCAGCTTGCCAATTTCTGATCGAAACTGCTGAATCACCCTCAATCTCATGCCTCCGTAGTTTGTGCAATAGCCTACCATGGGGAACCTTATCAAACATCTCACTGAAATCCATATATACCACACCAACTGCTTAACCCTCATCTACCTGTTTGGTCACCTTCTCAAAGAACTCCATAATGCTTGTGAGGCACGACCTACCCTTCACAAAACCATATTGATGAGCCCTAATCGAATTGTTCCTTTGTACATGATTATAAATCCTAACTCTTATAACATTTTTCATTACTTTACCCACAGCTGAAGTAAGGCTCACAGGTCTATAATTGCCAGGGTTGTCTCTACTCCCCTTCTTTAACAAGGGGACAATGTTTGTTGTTATAGAACATAGAAAAATACAACGCAGTACAGACCCTTTGGCTCTCGATGTTGCGCCGATCCAAGCCCACCTAACCTACACTAGCCCACTATCCTCTATATGCCTATCCAATGCCCATAAAGAGGGAGAGTCCACCACTGCTACTGGCAGGGCATTCCATGAACTCACGACTCGCTGAGTAAAGAACCTACCCCTAACATCTGTCCTATACCTACCACCCCTTAATTTAAAGCTATGCCCCCTCGTAATAGCTGACTCCATACGTGAAAAAGGTTCTCATGGTCAACCCTACCTAAACCCCTAATCATCTTGTACACCTCTATCAAGTCACCCCTAAACCTTCTTTTCTCCAATGAAAACAGCCCCAAGTGCCTCAGCCTTTCCTCATACGATCTTCCTACCATACCAGGCAACATCCTGGTAAACCTCCTCTGCACCTGTTCCAGTACCTCCACATCCTTCCTGTAGTATGGCGACCAAAACTGCACACAATACTCCAGATGCGGCCGTACCAGAGTCTTATACAACTGCAACATGACCTCAGAACTCCGGAACTCAATTCCTCTACCAATACAAGCCAGTACGCCATATGCCGCCTTCACCGCACTATTTACCTGGGTGGCAACTTTCAGAGATCAAGATCCCTCTGCTCATCCACACTACCAAGTATCCGACCATTAGCCCAGTACCCCATCTTCTTGTTACTCTTACCAAAGTGAATCACCTCACACTCACCTACATTGAACTCCATTTGCCACCTTTCTGCCCAGCTCTGCAGCTTATCTATATCCCGCTGTAACCTGACACATCCTTCCTCACTGTCAACAACTCCACCGACTTTTGTATCATCCGCAAACTTGCTAACCCAACCTTCTAGCCCCTCCTCCAGGTCATTTATAAAAATGACAAACAGCAATGGTCCCAAAACAGATCCTTGCGGAACGCCGCTAGTAATTGTACTCCAAGATGAACCTTTACCATCAACTACTACCAGCCATCTTCTTCCAGCCAGCCAATTCCTAATCCAAACCTCCAACTCACCCTCAATGCCATACTTCCGTATCTTTTGCAGTAGCCTACCATGGGTAACGTTATCAAACGCCGTACTAAAATCCATATACACCACATCTACCGCTTTACCATCGTCCACCTCCTTAGTCACCTTCTCAAAGAATTCAGTAAGATTTGTGAGGCACGACCTGCCCTTCACAAAACCATGCTGACTATCCTTGATCACATTATTCCTATCCAGATGTTCATAAATCCTATCCCTTACAATTCTCTCTAAGACTTTGCCCACAACAGAAGTGCGACTCACCAGCCTATAGCTACGAGGGTTACGCCTACTCCCCTTCTTGAACAAGGGAACCACATTTGCTATCCTCTTCTGGCACTATTCCTGTAGACATAAAAATCAAGGCCAATGGCTCTGCAATCTCCTCCCTTGCTTCCCAGAGAATCCTAGGATAAATGCTATCAGGCCCAGAGGACTTATCTATTTTCACCCTTTCCAGAATTTCCAACACCTATTCCCTACATACCTCAAAGCCGTCCATTCTAAGTAATTGTGACTCAGTATTCACATCGGCAACAATGTCCTGTTCCTGAGTGAATACTGACGAAAAGTATTCATTCAGTGTCTCCCCAATCTCTTCAGCCTCCACACGCAACTTCCCACTACTATCCTTGATTGGACCTATTCCTACCCTAGTCATTCTTTTATTCCTTACAATACCTATAGAAAGCCTTAGGGTTTTCCCTAATCCTACCAACTAAGGACTTTTCATGTCCCCTCCTTGCTGCTCTTAGCTCTCTCTTCAGGTCCTTCCTGGCTACCTTATAACTCTCAATCGCCCCAATTGAACCTTCACGCCTCATCTTTACATAGGCTGCCCTCTTCCCTTTAACAAGGGATTCCAATTCCTTATTAAACCACGGCTCCCTCACACGACCCTTTCCTCCCTGCCTGACGGGTACATACTTATCAAGGACACTCAATAGTTGCTCCTTGAACAAGCTCCACATATCAATTGCGCCCTTCCCTTGAAGCCTACTTTTCCAAGCCACACATCCTAGGTCGTGCCTCACCGCATCATAATTTCCCTGCCCTCAGCTATAACTCTTGCCCTGTAGTGCACACTTATCCCTCTCCATCACTAGAGTAAAAGTCACTGAATTATGGTCACTGTCCTCAAAGTGCTCACCTACCTCCAATTCTAACACCTGGCCTGGTTCGTTACCCAGAACCAAATCCAGTATGGCCTCACCTCTTGTTGGCCTATTTACATATTGTGTCAGAAAACCCTCCTGCACACATTGGACAAACACCGACCCATCTAACGAACTCGAGCTATAGCTTTCCCAGTCAATATCTGGAAAGTTAAAGTCCCCCATAACAACCACCCTATTACTTTCACTTCTCCTCGACACTCTATCACGTGGCACCGGTAACAAACCAGAGCCAACAACTCTGTTTGTTCTAACTTTGAGCTTCCAACCTAGCTCCCTGAAAGCCTGCCTAACATCCTCAGCGCTCCTCCTACCTATGTTGTTGGTGCCAATGTGGACCACGACTTCGGGCTGCTCCCTCTCCCCCTTAAGGACCTTATCTTTGGTTTGTTACCCTTGCCAAGTGATAGCAAAGCATGGAAAAGGGAAAGACATCAGCTGATATCATGTCTGCAAGGATGGTGCAGGAGAGAGGGTGTTGGGTACATGGATAATTGGGGCTCATTCTGGGGAAGGTGGGACCTGTACAAATGGTCTTCACTTGAACCAGAGGGGTACTAATATCCTGGTGCTATTCGGGTGGGTTTAAACTAGCTCAGCAGGGGAATGGGAACCTGAGGTGTAGTTGCAGTGCACCGGAGGATGATAGTAGGAAGGAGAGGGACAGGATTTCAGGGTCACAGGAATGTGCTGGCAGACAGCAAGCTGGTTTGAAGTGTATCTACTTCAACGCCAGGAGTATCCGAAGTAAGTTGGTGAGCTTGCAGCATGGATAGGTACCTGGGACTTCGATGTTGTGGCCATTTCAGAGACATGGATAGATCAGGGTGAGGAATGGGTTCCAGGGATTTAGATCTTTCATTAAGAACAGGCAAAACAGTAAAAGAGGGGAAGGTGTGGCCTTGTTAGTCAAGGATAGTATAACGGTGGCTGAGAGAACTTTTGATGAGGACTGAGGTAGTGTGGGCTGAGGTTTGAAACTGGAGAGGAGAGGTCACATTACTTGGAGTTTTTCATCGGCCTCTGCAGAGTTCCAGGGAGATGGAAGAGAGGATTAGCAACATTAATCTGGGTAGGAGTGAAAGGAACAGGGTGGTCAGTATGGTCTCTTTAACTTCCCCAACATTGACTGGAAATGCTATATCTCTAGTACTTCGGATGGATCAGTTTTTGCCCAATGTGTACAGGAGGGTTTCCTGACCCAGTATGTCGAAGGGCTGACAAGAGGGGAGGCCACACTGGATCTGGTGCTTGGTAATGAACCAGGCCAGGTGTTTGATTTAGTTGTAGGTGAGCACTTTGGAGAGAGTGACCATAATTCAGTCATGTTTAGTTTAACGATGGAAAGGGATACGTACATGCCACAGGGCAAGAGTTATTGATGGGGCAAGGCAGTAATAATGCGATTAGGCAAGAATTAGGATGCAAAGAATGGGGTAACAAAATGCAGAGGATGCAGACAATGGAAACGTGGAGCTGGTTTAAGGATCGGATATTGCGTGTTCTTGATAGTTATGTCCCTGTCAGGCAGGGGGGGCGTGATAAGGTAACGGAACTGTGGTTTACTACAGAAATTTCATCTCTTGTTAAACAGAAGAAGGAGATTTATGTGTTGATGAGGCAGGAGAAAGTGAGGACTGCAGATGCTGGAGATCAGAGCTGAAAATGTGTTGCTGGAAAAGCGCAGCAGGTCAGGCAGCATCCAAGGAACAGGAGAATCGACGTTTTGGGCATGAGCCATTCTTCAGGAATCAGTGTTGATGAGGCAAGATGGTTCAGATGCGGTGATGGAGGGAAACGGATCAGTTGCGAAGAATTTAAAGAGAGTTAAGAAGAGCAAAGAGAGGACACGAGCAGTGTTTAGCAAATAGAATAAAGGAATAAAAGGATGTGAGGAATAAAAGGATGATTAGTGTAGGAATAGGGCCAGTCAAAGACAGAAGTGGGAAGTTTAGTGTGGACCCTGTCGAGATCGGAGAGATCCTAAATGTACATTTCTCATCAGTTTTCACTCAGGAAAAGGAGAATATTGTAGAGGAGAAGAACGAGGTACGAGATATTAGACCAGGAAGAATCGAGGTTAGTTACAAACAGGTGTCATCAATTCTCAAAGGAACGAAAGTAGACAAGTCCCCTGGTCCGGATGGGATTTATCCGAAGATTCTCTGGGAAGCTAGGAAGGAGATAGCAGAGCCTTTGGCTTTGATATTTGAGTCGTCATTGTCTACAGGTTTTGTACCAGAGGACTGGAGGATTGCAAATGTTGTGCCCTTGTTCAAGAAGGTAGTAGAGATGATCCAGGTAATTATAGACCAGTGAGTCGTTTTTCTGTTGTAGGAAAGCAAGCAACAATTTGATTTCAGATAGTCAACATGGTTTCATCAAGGGCAGGTCATGTCTCACAAGCCTCATTGCGTTTTTTGAGAAGGTGACCAAGCATGTAGATGAGGATAGGGCAGTTGATGTGGTATGCATGGACTTCAGTAAGGCCTTTGATAAGGTCCCACATGGTAAGCTGTTGGAGAAAATGCAGAGGCATGGGATTGGGGGTGATTTAGGAGCTTGGATTAGAAACTGGCTCTCTGAAAGTAGGCAGCAAGTGGTGGTTGATGGAAAATATTCAGCCTGGAGTCCAGTTACTCGTGGTGTGCCACAAGGATCTATTTTGGGATCACTGCTGTTTGTCATTTTTATAAATGACTTAGACCCAGGCATAGGTAAATTTGCAGATGACACTGAAGTCGGTGGGTAGTGGATAGTTTGGAAGAATGTTACAGGTTGCAGGGGACTTGGATAAACTGCAGAATTGGGCTGACAGATGGCAAATGGAGTTCAATGCAGATAAATGTGAGGTGATGCACTTTGGGAAGAATAACAAGAAGGCAGAGTACTGGGTCAATGGAAAGATTCTTGGTAGTGTGGATGTGCAGAGGGATCTTGGAGTCCATGTACATAGATCTCTGAAAGTTGCCACCCAGGTAGATAGTGCTGTTAAGAAGACATACGGTGTGTTAGG
This sequence comes from Chiloscyllium plagiosum, assembly GCF_037043375.1. NCBI lineage: Eukaryota > Metazoa > Chordata > Chondrichthyes > Orectolobiformes > Hemiscylliidae > Chiloscyllium > Chiloscyllium plagiosum. The sequence goes on from NW_028270166.1 coordinate 52,354,622, forward strand.
TTTCATTGGTAGAGGGATTGAGTTCCGGAGCAGCAATTTTATGCTGCAACTATACAAAACGCTGGTGCGGCCACACTTGGAATATTGTGTACAGTTCTGGTCGCCATATTTTGGGAAGGATGTGGAAGCACTGGAAAAGAGTCAGAGGAGATTTACCCAGGATGTTGCCTGCTCTGAGGGAAAGTCTTATGAGGAAAGGCTGAGAGACTTGGCTCTGTTCTCATTGGAAAGAAGAAGGCTAAGAGGGGATTTGATAGAGACATGCAAGATGATCAGAGGATAAGATAGGGTACACAGTGAAAGTCTTTTTCCTGGGATGATAACATCAGCTTGTACAAGGGGGAATAACTACAAATTGATAGGTGATAGATTTAAGACAGATGACAGAGACAGGTTCTTTATTCAGAGAGTGTTAAGGGTGTGGAATACCCTACCTGCCAATGTAGTTAACTCCTCCACATTATGGAGATTTAAACAATCATTGGATAATGGATGACAATGGGATAGTGTAGGTGGACGAGCTGAGAATAGTTCACAGGTCAGTGCAACATTGAGGGCCGAAGGGCCTGTTCTGTGCTGTATTGTTCTATGTTCTGTGTTCCATTTGTTATCCTCCAGCCTTCTGGCACTATTCCTGTTGACAATGGTGACATCAAGATCAAAGCCAAAGGCTTGGAAATCTCCTCTCTTACTTCCCAGAGAATCCGAAGATAAATCCCATCTGGTCCAGGGGACTTATCTATTTTCACACTTTTTAGAATTGCTAACATTTTCTCCTTTTGAACATCAATCATCTCAAGTCTCGGAGCCTGTATCTCAGTATTCTCCTCAACAACATTGTCTTTTTCTAGTGTAAATACTGACAGATATTCATTTCATGCTTCCCTATCCACCTCGGACTCCATGCACAACTTCCCACTACTATCCTTGATTGGTCCTAATCTTACTCTAGTCATTCTTTTATTCCTGATATATCAGGATGGTGTGTGTTATGGGATGTTACTGCATTGGAATAGTGCCTGAATGAAGTTGCTGTATCTGGTCAGTTATGTTTTCCAATAGTTACGTTATTTTGTTTTGTTAAAATCTCGTGTTTAAATAAACTCTGTTTTGCTGAAAGTTGAGTGGCCTGACCAGCTGCATTACACCTGGAATAGAGATACAGAATCAAAGAGATGTACAGCATGGAAACAGACCCTTCGGTCCAACCCATCCATGCTGACCAGATATCCAAACCCAAGCTAGTCTCACCTGCCAACACCCGGCCGATATCCATCCAAACCCTTCCTATTCATATACCCATCCAGGTGCCTTTTAAATGTTGCAATTGTACCAGCCTCCACCACTTCCTCTGGTAGCTCATTCCATACACATACCACCCTCTGCGTGAAAAAGTTGCCCTTTTGGTCTCTTTTATATCTTTCCCCTCTCACCCTAAACCTATGCCCGCTCGTTCTGGACTCCTGAACCCAGAAAAAGACTTTGTTTATTTATCCTATCCATGTGATTTTGTAAACCTCCATAAGGTCATCCCTCAGCCTCCGATGCTCCAGGGAAAACAGCCCCGGCCTGTTCAGCCTCTCCCTGTAGCTCAGATCCTCCAACCCTGGAAACATCCTTGTGAATCTTTTCTGAACCCTTTCAAGTTTAACAACATCTTTCCAAGAGGAAGGAGACCAAAATTGCATGCAATATTCCAACAGTGGTCTAACCAATGTCCTGTACATGACCTCCCAACTCCTGTACTCAATACTCTGACCAGTAAAGGAAAGCATACCAAACGCCTTCTCCACTATCCTATCTACCTGCGACACCACTTTCAAGGAGCGACGAACCTGCACTCCAAGGTCTCTTTGTTCAGCAACACTCACGAAGTGTATAATAATATCGATTTCACATCTGTCTTTAAAAGAGTAAAATGCTCGGGTCTGAGCTACTGCCTTCAAATATTTTGAGGTGGTCTGGCCTGGTCTATAACAATGTGTTTCTGTGTGTTTGTCTGTGTCTGCGCCAAGGTCTGTTGCACATCCGCACCTCAGTCTGTGTCTGTTTCTGTCTTTGTATGTGTATGAATCTATGTCGGTCTGCATGTTTGTGTGTGTAAATGTGCCTGTATGTGATTCTCTCTTGAACTGTGTGTGTCTATCTCAGTCTAACTATCTCTGCGTGTTTGTAGTTATAAATGTGTGAGGTAATGTATATGGATGTGTGTATGAGTGTGTGTCTCCGTATGTGTGGGTGTATGTGTGTCTATGTCGACCGAACTGTGTTATGTATCTGCGTGCACATTCAATGGTCCTTTTGATGTTTATCTCCAAATATGTGTCTGTATGTGTTTGTGCCTGTGAGTCTATCTCTGGCTGCAATGGAACTGGAGGAATGTGTGTGTCTGTATGTGATTCTCGCTCTTGAACTGTGTGCGTTATCTCAGTCGAACTATCTCTGCGTGTTTGTAGTTATAAGTGTGTGAGGTAATGTATATGGATGTGTGTATTAGTGTATGTCTCCGTATCTGTGTGTATGTGTGTGTATGTGTGTCTATGTCGGCCGAACTGTGTTATGTATCTGTGTGCACATTCAATGGTCCTTTTGATGTTTATCTCCAAATGTGTGTTTGTATGTGTTTGTGCAGCCTGTGTCTCTGGCTGCAATGGGACTGGAGGAAAGTTTGAATGAATTGATGAATTAAAAAGTGATGAATTAAAGGCTGAGTCTCTCTTGCTCCCCTACTGTGTTTAATGTAATACAATGCCACCCTCTGGTGGCCTCGACATGCCACTACAAAAGTGGCCGATATTTTCCTTCAGACAGAGCATCACAGCTTGTGAATCTCTCAGGTTGCACAGGTGTATCGTTCTTCAAACAATGTCTTTGGCGACACAGAGCAGTTTTGTCCGACTGATGTTGCATCATTGATGTGAGCAAAAGGAGACAACAATGGGTGGAGGAGAGAGAGAGGGATACATTGTGAGAGTGAGAGCTGTAAATGGAGGGAGAGGAAAACAAGGGAGAGAGATGAATCCTGCTGATGCCAGGTCAGAGAGAGTGATCCTGAGGTGAAGGTAAAGGACAAAGTGATTGAACCCCAACTCCTGAGCTCGGCCCCGGTTCCCTCCCCTTCCCTAAGGACCAGGACTTGGGGCTGAGTCTGTCTGTCACCAGCACAGCTTCTTCACCACAAAGATAAACAATAAAGTAGTTTGTTCAACTGTTTGGCACTTCTTAATGAACATTTTCATTATTTACAAATTGAAGTTATAGATACAGTCAGTGAAATGGTGCCTTTTCTCACTGGCCCCCAAGTTGTGAGAAACATTGAAATGTGTCCCTGTAACACCCTGTGGGATAAGATTGGATAAACCAGCACTACCCTCAGTCTGTTACCATAGCAACAGGCTGCTTCGTTGCTGAAACATGGAACTGAAATGAGAAAATCCTGGATGGATTGATTAATAAGCGAATTTGATTGTTTGATGAATTTGGGTAATGGGATAGTTCAGCAAATTCTTCAGCTGCTGTCTGAACTTAGTCTGGGTCACAGCATAAATCAGGGTGTTTGTGCAGCAACTGAGGAGCTGCAGCATGAAGCCCAATTCCTGCACATAGGCATCTAGATGCACAGACTCATGTGCCAACGTATACATCCGATTCCATATCGAATACAGCATTAACATTGACCATAACACGATGAAATTGGCCGAGATCATAAACAATAAAACGATAGATTTTTTTCGATTTTGCATTTCTGTATCATGATGAGCGTCCCCATTGGTGTGAGTCCGGAGTCTCCTGCGGACTCTGCTGGTCACTAAAATGTGTCTGATGGTGAAAACATTGAGCAGCAGAATCAGGAGAAATGGGAGAGCTGGGGTTAGAATGTGATGGAGGAACTCGATTGTGACCCAGACACGAGAAGATAGAACACCGTTCCTTATGTAACAAAACCAGGGGGAGTTCGCCAACCGATAAAGGTCTGTGAGCATGAAATACCAGAAAATGTTCTTTAAACAGCTCAGCGCAGTCACTGCTCCCAGAACTACAGCCGCCGTTTTCTCACTGCAATATTTATTTTTCAGCTTCTGGCAACAAATGGCCACAAATCGATCAAAGGTGAAAGTGACGGTGAACCAGACAGAACAGTCAGTGGCTGCATAAAGCAGGACGGAGTGGATATTACACACGGGGACGGAGTACAGGAAATAAAACTGTTCCCAATAAACAATGGGAATGTGTCTCAATGTCAAATCGAGGATAATGACCAGTAGATCCGTCACTGCCATTGCCCCCAGGTAACGCCTGACACATGGAGACAATCCACAATCTTTATAAAGCAGGACGAAGATCGTCATGACGTTAACTGTGAGGAAGGAAAACCAACAATTTATACATCAGCCTGAAGGACATTTTACAATTGATTGAGATCAGAGTGAGATTTTCAAAATGAAATGTTCAGAGATTTATTGATGTCGTTGGAGCTGGAATAACACATGGCAAATTCCGAATTACTGACAGATAGGTGATGTAATACAGAAGAATCCCTCCCTCCCTAAACACACAGACACATATCCACAAGAACAGATGGTTTCTAGAACATTCCCAAACACGTGATTACTCGAGAGCAGACAGGTCATTGCTTTACAGCTCCGAATATGGAGAATAAACATTGTTGTCCTGAAGGATTCTCTCCCAGTTCCTCAAAGACAAATGGACGCTGGTGGTGGACTACTTTTTAAAATGTCCTTCCTTTTAAAACACCAAGACTCATAACGTCACATTGGTCAAATGTTGTCAACACAATTAAATTCAAATTCAATTGGTTTTTGGTATCCTGGGCATAACTTTAATTAATTGGTAAATTCAAATCCGTTTTCATTAACCCAAAAACACAACTCGAAGCCTTTGGTTACATTTTCTCAATTTTCAGCACTTTCTGCACCTGTCACCTAGTCACAGGCACATGGGCTATGAAACTCTCTTAGCTCAGAAATGCACCCTCCTTCTTGTAGTGACCAAACATTCTTTCAAATTCGTAACATCAATCCTTGCAGTATATTCCCCTCTTACTCCTGGGCCCTAACGTTCTTCACTTACCTGTGTGCAAACATCTCAAATTCTTCTGAAAATTGAAATATTCCAGTCCCACTGTTCTCATTTGTCAATGTCAGAAACAACATTCTCCACAAACCCCAGCAGATGTATCAAAGATAGTTTCCCTTTTGTGAATCTGGGTTGACTCTGCGAAGTAAAACCATTATTCTCCAATTATCCAGTTATCACATACCTTACAAACATGCTGATACTCTCCTCACAACTGATGTCAAGTTATCCACGATTTTGTTTTCTGTTTTCCCTCTGCACCGTGTTTTAAATATTTACAGCCACAGCACCTACTCACTACTGTGCAGGATCTTTCCCAGAATCGGAAGAGCTTGGAAGAACTTTGACTTCCCTCAAGACTCAGGGAAGTGCCTCATAGAATCAAGGAATTTACAGGATGAAAAGAGGCCATTGACCCATCATGTCAATACCGGCTCCCAAAAGAGCTGTCCAGCATGCTCCGTCTGCAGCCCCATCTCCGCAGCCCTCGAAATTCATTACTCATTTGGTGCAGCAATTACCACACTTCAATGTAATGTGTTTTTCAAGTAATTCCTTTTCAATAATTCTAATTTCCTGCACTCACTCATCTTCACCAGTCACCCTGTTCCCTAATATTTCTGGAAGATTTTCTGTTCCTTTCACTGTGGAGACAGAACCAACATATTCACCTCATGGGACAGAGATAGCCTGAATATCTCAGAAATGACATTATGGCACCTGAGGGATATGACACCTATTCTTTTAGAATTAGAATCCCTACATTGTGGAAACAGGCCCTTCGGCCCAACAAGTCCACATCGACCCTCCAAAGAGTAACCCACCCAGAACTATTCAGCTATTGTATATTTACCCCTCACTAATAACCAATCCAATGGGCAATTTAGGCCAATTCACCTCTGTTGCACATTTTTGGATTGAAACTTCCAGAATCAAACCAGTTCACTTCATGGTCCATATCAGCACAGTCCTCTCCCTGGTGTGACAGGTTCTGCTGAAGCAAGCGACACAGCTCTGTGACCTCCTCATTGTCTAATCAAACTGGCGTCACACATTGCACCTGGAATAGGTACAACATTGGAAAATATTCCTGGAAATTCCAGAGAGGAGATTGTAGTGCCCTGCTCCCCACTGTTTACAGAGCGTCTCTTCTGTGCAGTCTCTGCTCCATTTGTTAGCCGTGTTGAAGACCCCGATACACTATGAATGCCCTGCCCACACCTTGTACAGAGTGGGTTCACCAGACCCTCAGCTCTCCCTGAATGAATGCAGCAGCTGGTACACAAACCTGAGGAAACCATGTACAGAACCTTCACTGATGTTCCAGTGACAGGAGCAGGTCAAATCCACATATACATGGTACACCCACTCTGTGTTGAAAATGCCTTCGTTCTCAGATTCTTGTCAGTTGCTGATGAACTGTTACATCTCTGCACAGTCCCACTGACCCGAAATATTAGCAGTTCCAGTCTTCATAGAAGTAGTTGACAATCGCACCATTTTCTGTCCCTCAGTCACGATGACAGCAACACCACTATTGCATGGGGAGGTGATTAGAGAAGACGGGGAGGCGATGGTCCAGCCTGTGGTCTATTAATCCCGGGATCCAGGTAATAACCGAGACCCTGGATTTGATCCCACCATGGCAGATGGTGGAAATTGAATTCAGAGCTGAAAATGTGTTGCTGGAAAAGCGCAGCAGGTCAGGCAGCATCCAAGGAACAGGAGAATCGACGTTTCGGGCATGAGCCCTTCTTCAGGAATGAGGAAAGTGTGTCCAGCAGGCTAAGATAAAAGGAAGGGAGGAGGGACTTGGGCAGGGGCGTTGGAAATGCAATAGGTGGAGGGAGGTCAAGGTGAAGGTGGGGTGGGGCGGAGTTCGGAAATCCCTGAGTTCGAGGGATTTGACTGAGACAAGGTGGGGGGAGGGGAAATGAGGAAACTGGAGAAATCTGAGTTCATCCCTTGTGGTTGGAGGGTTTCCAGACAGAAGATGAGGCGCTCTTCCTCCAATCGTCATGTTGCCATGGTCTGGCGATGGAGGAGTCAGGACCTGCAGGTCCTTGGTGGAGTGGGAGGGGGAGTTAAAGTGTTGGGAACATCCAGAATTTTGACTCAAATGAAACTATGAAACCATCGTTTGTTGTCAGGAAAACCCACCTGGCTCCCTAATGTCCTTCAGGGAAGGAAATTTACCACCTTCCTGGTCTGGCCTACATGTGACTCCAGACTCTCAGCAACAGGGTTGACTCTCAGCTGCCCTTTGAAATGGCCAAGTCAGCCACTCTCAGCTGGATCAATCACTACAAAGTCTCAGAGAAATGAAACTGAATGGGCCGAGGAACCTTCAGTTGGTCAAGAAGGCAGCTCAGCAGCATCTTCTCAAGGGCAATTGGCAGGGGAAATAAATACTGGCCCAGTCTGTGATACCCATGTCCCATTAGTGAATATAAGGAGATGAGCACACTCTGGGAAGAGAGGCAGAGGGGACATAACTCAGTTTAAACAGCCACTTGGAATGATTTTCAAGAGTATGGGAAAAGGCGAAAAATAAATGTGATTAATGCCACATTTTATTTCCATCCCAGCCGATCAACAACCTCTTTGCTTCTGTTTCTCTATCTCTCCCTCTCTCTTTCTCCTTCTGTTCAACTGACTCCTTCTCCTCTTCATAACAAACAATTCTGTCACTAAAATAATCCCAATATTTCCCAGCTGCTTTCAGTTCTCACGTATGGTCTGTGGACTCGAAATGTGAACTCTGTTTTTCTCTCGACACAGGCAGGCAAAGTCTTCATTTTCCTCAACAGTTTTTTTTTGTTTCAAAACGGCAGCATATTCCTTTGTTTGATTTAACCCTTAATGTTTTTGATTCCATGGGAATGTCCTGATCACTGGTAAGGACAGCATTTGATGACCAACACTGATTGACCTTGACCTGAAAGGCCATTCCACAAGGCAGAATAGAGCCAAGCACATTACACAGCAGCACAGAAGCAGACCCTTCAGTCCAACCAGTCCATGCTGAACATAATCCCAAACTAAACTTTTCCTACCTCCCTGCTCCTTGCCCAAAACCCTCCAAATCTTCCCTACTCATGTACTTATCCAAATCTCTTTGGAATGTTGTAATTGTACCCACATCCACCACTTCCTCAGGAAATTCATCCCACATGTGAACCACCTCCTGTGTAAAAGCTTTGCCTCTCATGTCTTTAACATCTCTCTCCTCTCACCAGAAAAAGGTGCCCTCAGTCTTGAAATCCCCCATCATAGAGAAAAGACAACGATCTGTACCTCTCATCATTTTATAAACTCCTATCAGGTTGCCTCTCCATCTCCTGCACTCCTGTGAAAAAGGTCCCAGTCTATCTTCTACTATTTGGCCTCAGATTACAAGTTTAATGACATGTTTTGGATCTGAAGTCACACTTAACCCAAACCAGATAAGAATGTTAGATTTCTTTCCCAAACAACATCAGTGAAACAGCTCGGATTTCAGACAAAATCGTGGGGGTCTCATGATTGTTATTAGTGAAGCTCATTTTTATTTCAATTCTTGTCATTTGAACTTACGGTCTGTTTTCAGTTGTGATAGGATATGAAACAGTGTCTTTAGCATATTAGCTTGTGTCTCTCAATTATCCTTCCAGTGACATTTATACTCTGACATGGTGTTTCTGTCATGGAATTACTTTCGAGCCAAGAACAAGTTTGCAATTGAAATATTCACAACTGAAAGTGTGACCAGGAGAAAGTTGGAATAGTAAAGTCTGAATTTTGTCAAGGCTGAGATAATTGTTTATTCAGCAACAGTACTGAAATGTAGGTGGAATCTGGTGGTATTATGGAGCCGGCAATGGACAGGTTTGATGATGGACACAATACCAAGACACAAATCGGTTCAGGATAAAAAGGGGCCTCGACATTGTGAGCAGTCTCGGTATCAGATGCTTGTGAGGGAGGCGTCTGAAATTTGTGGATAATGAATGGAGTGTTTAATTGAAACTGAAGTTAATAGTTTCTGTCCTTGTCAAATATAGACAACAGAAATAGCAATGGAGTTCAACATGGTTTAGGGAAACAAATGAATGGAGATAGACATAAAGGGACTTACCAGGAACACCAACAATAGCGAGGATGGGATAGTAACCTGCCTGAATAATCAGCAGTACACCTTCTATCCGAAAAGATAATAAAGACCAGGAAATCAAGTTAAGCCCCAAGGATAAACTCCTGTCCATTGTTGGAACATTCCAGTCCATTGTTCTCAGATTCTGATCTCTCCTTTCCCTGTCTCTGCAGCTGCCGTTAGTGGTGGATGTGATGCAGTTGCAGAAACAAGGGGATGATGCATTGAAAGAAGCCCTTAGTAATAGGAGAGAGAAAGCCTCCAGTTACGCAATTAGATTCCATGGAGATCGACGTTAATCACAGTCACTGAACAAACATTTCTAGTTAACCCCTTTTCAATACAACACTTTCAGTACACATTGATAACGGGACTGGATGTTGATATCACTGGCTATTGTTCTTATCTCCCATTGCCAATTGTTCTAGTGAAGTCAGTGGGGAGGGAGAATGATGGATGTTTCTTTTTCGCAGCTGGATGATCCTGTTGTGTTTTCCCTGCACAATGCTGCATCCAACAGCCCTCCTCAAAAAAAGCAGTCAAGAGGTTGTTACTGTGCTGATCACTCGATCAACCGCCAACCACCAGATTGTCACCATAATTACTCTGACCATTTGCAGGAAGTATGGATTTGCCTGAATGTTCCTTTCACTGATCTAATAAGGCAACTTTGTAACTTCACCACAAAGTGCTCTTCAGCATTTTTTTAAAATAGCAAATATCTTATTGCAGTTTATTTGGTTTAAATCAGCAATATTTACATTCTTTGACTTTAGACCAAAGCTAAATGTGACATGTACAATAGTTTTGTTTATTAAAACATTGCTAAGCTCTGATCGCCAGCATCTGCAGTCCTCACTTTCTACTAGTAAAGACAGAGTTTATTTGTTATCCCCAACAGCTCTGGAGAAGGTAACATGGAGCTGCCGTCTAGAACCTCTTCTATCCAAGTGGTGCAGTCGTACACACAGAGCTGTTTGGAAGGGGATTCCAAGATTTTTAACAAACGATAGTGAAGGAGCAGTAAATTAGTCCCTGGTCAGGATGTTAAGTGACTTGGAAGACAACTGACAGAGATTGGATTTCCCATTTACAGTTGAGGGCATTGCCAGTGCAGAATTTTCTCCAATTCCCATTGATCACAGTCTTCCTCAAGGTCCTTGATGTCATACTCAGTCAACTCAGAGGAGGAGGAGGCATGATGGACACTTGACAGTGCTCAAGGATGCCCTCACAAGAACAGGGTACAATGCTCAACTCATCGATTGCCAGTTCTGTTGTGCCATAGTGAGAAAGCGTAGTGACCTCCTCAGGAGACAGCCACAGTCTACAACAGACAGTGTACACTTCATTGTCCAGTCCTTCCCGAGAGCCAAATGACTACAACACGTTCTTTGCAGCCTGCAACACATTATCGACGAGGATGAGCACCTCGTCAACACCTTTCCTGTGCCTCCACTTGGAAAATAAACCTCCCTCATCAAACATTCCAGAACAGGTATGCACATGTTTAATTACAATGTACATCTCTCTCTACACTAGGCCCTTTCAAATCCCCAGGTTGTTTTCAACATGGAATTAGATATTCATTAAATCACACCACATACTGTCTCCTGATTCCTGTTGAAGGGCTTATGCCCGAAACATTGATTCTCCTGTCCCTTGGATGCTGCCTGACCTGCTGTGTTTTTCCAGCAGCACACGCTCGACTCTGATCTCCAGTATCTGCAGTCCTCGCTTTCTCCACATACTGTCTCCATCAGACACCTTGAAATAAACCTATTGGCACAGGGTAGATAAAAATTAAATCCCAGTCTACTCTTTTAAAATGAAAGTACAGCTGCCTCATCATTGTCATTAAACAGTCCGACGACAGAGACAACAATGGCTTCCACTCAATGTGGGGTTCCCTCTACTGCTTTGAACCGAAAGTAGAATTAAAATAAAAGTCTCTCCTTATTGGGCCCATCGAAAATATCCCCACGACAGGGACATACAGTCATGGAGTCAGAGAGTCCTTCAGGCTCTTTGCCCAAACTGGTCCATACCGATCAAAATGTCAACCTCTGCTAACACCATTTCCCTGCGCTTAACCCATATCCTTCTTAACCTTTCCAATCCATATATTTGTCCAAATGCCTTTTTAATTATGTTAATGTACCTGCCTCAACAATCACCGCCAGCAGCTTATTCCATATTCGTACCACCCTTTGTGTAAAATTGTTGTCCCTCAGGTCCCCTTTTATTCTTTCACCTCTCATCTGAAACTGGTGTCCTTGTGTCGTTGAATCCCCATCCCTAGAAAAACACTGAGTGTATTCACCCTATCCATGCGTCTCATCCACTTATACGTTTCCATAAATTCCCCGCTCCGTCTCCTGTGCTGTAAAGGAAACTATCCTAGCTTGTCCTACCCCTCTCCCTATAACTCAGACTGTTGAGTCCTGGCTATATCCTTGTAACTTCTTCTACACTCTTTCTTGTTTAATCATATCTTCCTGTAGGAAGGTGACCAAAACTGAATACAATACTCCAAGTGTGACCTCACCAACATCCTGTACAACTGCAACATAACTTCCTAACTTCTGTACTCAGTGCCCTGACTGATGAAGGCCAGTGAGCCAAATGCCTTCTTCACTGCCCTGTCCACTGTGACTCCACTTTCAGAGAACTGAACACCTCATCTCCAAAGTCTGTCTATTCCACTGCAATCCTTAAGGTGCTACCATTCACCATGAAACTCCAAACTTGATTTGACTTTCCAAAATGCAAGACTTCGCACTTATCAGTATTAAACTGTATTTGCCATTTCTCAGCCCACTTCCCCAGCTGATCAAGATCCTGCTTTAATTTCTGATAATCTTTCCCACTGTCCAGAATGCCATCTGTTTTAGTGTCATCTGAAAACTTACGAACCATGTCTCGTACATTCTCATTCAAATCATTGATACAGATAATAAACAGCAATGGGTCCAGCACGACCCTTTAGGCAGTCCACGAGTCACAGGCCTCCCAGCCCTCCAGGCATCGTTCCACTATTACCCTCTGCTTCCTCCCATCAATCCATGATAGTGTTAGATACAGTATAGAGCTCCTGCCACTCTTTTAAGCAGAAAGTTATCTCCCTCTGCGATGTCTTCATCAAACACTTTTATGACAGCTGCAGCTTTTTGTTCAATACAGAATAAAGGTTTTCTGTATTGTCCCAGGATAGGTACAGCACAGTATTATTTACCAAATAAAGGTCACTTTGATTTTTAAAAAAGGAGAGAACAGCACATGCTAAAAATTGGGAATTGCTGGAAAATCTCAGCAGGTCTGGCAGCATCTGAGGAGGGAAAACAGAGTTAATGTTTCAATTTCGGTGACGCTTCTACAGAATCCTTTGTCAACTCCGCTTTCCCTCCACAGATACTGAAAGATCACTCTGAGCTGTTCCCATCAAACACTCCAGGATAGACACCACACAAGGTTATGAATAGAGTAAAGATTATCCTACACTGGCCTTTGTCAAACATACAGACCATGTTCAGTGCGGGGTTCAATAATGAATATACCTCTGCCCACACTGTTTCCATCAAATTCTCCCAGGACAGGAACAGTACGGGTTAGACATGAAGTAAACATTCTCCGACACTAGTCCTTATCATTTACCCAGGCCATATTCAGCATGGTAGATTTTTATTAAATCAAGCCCAGAACTGTCCTCATCAAACAATCTCTGGATAGCTACAGTACAGTGTTAGGTATAAATTCTGCACTCCTACATCAAACACTGAAGGAGAGTACAGCGTGGGATTAGATACAGAGTAAAGGTCATTCTGCACAGACCCATAAAACACTTCTGAACAGGTGAACATGGATTTAGACAGAGAATGGAGCAAACCCAACCCTCCCTCTTTTCAAATAAGCAGGCCGTGTTCAAGCCCTTCATCAGGAATAAAGGCAGAGAGCCTGAAGCGTGGAGAGATAAGCTAGAGGAGGGTGGGGGTGGGGATAGAGTCGCATAGAGTACAATAGGTCAGTGGGGGAGGAGATGAAGGTGATAGGTCAGGGAGGAAAGAGTGGAGTGGATAGGTGGAAAAGGAGCTGGGCAGGTCGAACAAGTCCGGACAAGTCAAGGGGACAGAGTTGAGCTGGAGGTTAGAAACTAGGATGAAGTGGGGGAAGGGGAAATGAGGAAGCTGTTGAAGTCCACATTGATACCCTCGGGTTGAAGTGTTCCGAGGCGGAAGATGAGGCGTTCTTCTTCCATGCGTCTGGTGGTGAAGGAGCGGCGGTGGAGGAGGCCCAGGACCTCCATATCCTCGGCAGAGTGGGAGGGGGAGTTGAAATGTTGGGCCACGGGGCGGTTTGGTTGATTGGTGCGAGTGTCTTGGAGATGTTCCCTAAAGCGCTCTGCGAGGAGGCGCCCAGTCTCCCCAATGTAGAGGAGACCGCATCGGGAGCAATGGATACAATAAATGATATTAGTGGATTTGCAGGTAAAACTTTGATGGATGTGGAAGGCTCCTTTAGGGCCTTGGATGGAGGTGAGGGAGGAGTTGTGGGCACAGGTTTTACAGTTCCTGCGGTAGCAGGGGAAAGTGCCAGGATGGGAGGGTGGGCCGTAGGGGGGCGTGGACCTGACCAGGTAGTCACGAAGGGAACGGTCTTTGCGGAAGGCGGAGAGGGGTGGGGAGGGAAATATATCCCTGGTGGTGGGGTCTGTTTGGAGGTGGTGGAACTGTCGGCGGATGATTTGGTTTATGCGAAGGTTGGTATGGTGGAAGGTGAGCACCAGGGGCGTTCTGTCCTTGTTGCGGTTGGAGGGGTTGGGTCTGAGGGCGGAGGTGTGGGATGTGGACGAGATGCATTGGAGAGCATCTTTAACCACGTGGGAAGGGAAATTGCGGTCTCTAAAGAAGGAGGCCATCTGGTGTGTTCTGTAGTGGAACCTCTCCTCCTGGGAGCAGATACGGCGGAGGCGGAGGAATTGCGAATATGAGATGGCATTTTTGCAAGAGATAGGGTGGGAAGAGGTGTAATCCAGGTAGCTGTGGGAATCGGTGGGTTTGTAGAAAATGTCAGTATCAAGTCAGTCGTCACTGATGGAGATGGAGAGATCCAGGAAGGGGAAGGAGGTGTCAGAGATGGTCCAGGTAAATTTAAGGTCAGGGTGGAATGTGTTGGTGAAGTTGATGAATTGCTCAACCTCCTCGCGGGAGCACAAGGTGGCGCCAATGCAGTCATCAATGTAGCAGAGGAAGAGGTGGGGAGTGGTGCCAGTGTAATTACGGAAGATCAACTGCTCTACGTAGCCAACAAAGAGACAGGCATAGCTGGGGCCCATATGTGTGCCCATGGCTACCCTTTTGGTCTGGAGGAAGTGGGAGGATTCAAAGGAGAAATTGTTAAGGGTGAGGACCAGTTCGGCCAAACGAATGAGAACATCGGTGGAGGGGTACTGTTGGGAACGTCTGGAGAGTAAGAAACGAAGGGCTTGGAGGCCGTGGTCATGGCGGATGGAGGTGTAGAGGGATTGGATATCCATGGTGAAGATGAGGCGTTGGGGGCCGGGGAAACGGAAGTCTTGGAGGAGGTGGAGGGTGTGGGTGGTGTCTCGAACGTATGTGGGGAATTCCTGGACTAGGGGGGATAGGACAGTGTCGAGGTAGGTAGAGATGAGTTCAGTGGGGCAGGAGCATGCTGAGACAATGGGTCGGCCAGGGTAGTCAGGCTTGTGGATCTTGGGAAGGAGGTGGAACCGGGCAGTGCGGGGATCCCGGACTATGAGGTTGGAAGCTGTGGGTGGGAGATCTCCTGAGGTGATGAGGTTCTGTATGGTCTGGGCGATGATGGTTTGGTGATGGAGGGTGGGGTCATGGTCAAGGGGGCGGTAGGAAGAGGTGTCCTCGAGTTGGTGTTTGGCTTCAGCGATGTAGAGGTCAGTGCATCAGACTACCACTGCGCCCCCTTTATCCGCTGGCTTGATGGTGAGGTCGGGATTGGAGCAGAGGGATTGGAGGGCTGCGCGTTGTGAGGATGAGAGGTTGGAGTGGGGGAGGGGGGTCGACAGGTTGAGGCGGTTAATGTCCCGGCGGCTGTTGGAAATGAAGAGGTCGAGGGCAGGTAATAGGCCAGCACGGGGTGTCCAGGTGGATGCAGTGTGTTGGAGGTGGGCGAAGGGGTCCTCGGAAGATGGGCGGGAATCCTGATTGTGAAAGTAAGCTCAGAGGCGGAGGCGACGCAAGAATTGTTCGATGTCACGGCGTGTATTAAATTCATTGATGCGGAGACGAAGGGGGACGAAGGTGAGTTCTTTGCTGAGGACTGATCGTTCGTCCTCAGTGAGGGGGAGGTCTGGAGGAATGGTGAAAACTCATATTGAAATTCCCAATGATCAATGTACCTTTGCATTTCCTACAAATCTTTTGCATCTCCAATTGTATCTTGTGCCCCCATGTCCTGACGACTGTTTAGAGGCCTGTACCTAACTCCAACTATGGTATTGTTGTACTTTTGCAGTTCCTCAATTCCACCAACATGGAGAAGAGAGGTTGTAAAGGCAGAGATATTGAGTGGCTTGAAAGAGTCGAGGTTAACAATGGCAGGGGATTGGCCAGTTCTCTCAGTACAGGTTTTTTCTTTCCAGTTTGGTTTAGTTGTGGCAGTCACAAGATGCTGGAGTCCACAAAAGATTCCAAGCTTCAGCAGATGAATCCTAACTTACTTTCTCTCTTGAATTTCTTTGAATGTTGTTCCCTCCTGCCTACAAGAATCTGTTTCAGTTTACCTGTTTTGTCAAAGTGTATGTTCTGGGATGTCTGGATTGGAACAGTCCCTTCGTTAATTTGCTGTATCTGGATATTTAAGTTTTCCAATAACGACGTTATTCTAAATTTGATTTTCTTTTGATAAACTGCAGTGTTTTCATAAATTCTGTTTTGCTGAAAGGTGAGTGATCTGACCAGCTGCATCACACCTGGAATATTGATTTCCCATCTGCCTTTAAAATTAGAAAAAGTTAAGGCTTAAGCTACCTTCTCAATATATTTTGAGGTAGTCTGGCCTGGTCCATAACAATATGTGTCTGTGTGTTTGGGTGGGTGTGTGCGTTTGTCTTTGTCAGTGTAAAGGTCTGTTTGCACGTCTGCACCTCAGTCTGTGTCAGTTTCTGTCTTTGTATGTGTATGAATCTATGTCCGTCTGTATGTTTGTGTGTATAAATGTGCCTGTGTGTGTCTCTGTGTCTGTATGTGATTCTCTCTCTGTAACTGTGTGTTTATCTCAGTCGAACTACCTCTGCATATTAGTAGCTATGAATGTTTGAGGTAGTGTACATGGATGTGTGTATTAGTATGTATCTGTGTGTGTGTGTGTATATCTGTGTATCTGTGTGTGTGTATCTGTACTGAACTGTCTCTGCTGATCTATTTCTGCTCTGTGTGCATATCAGCTGCTGCAGATGAGTGTGTGTATTAGTGTGCGTCTCTCTATCTCAGTGTGTCTCTAAGTCTGTGTCACTGTGCAGCAGGATCTCTGTTGTTCTGGGGGTGAATCCATTGAAATGGTGTTTACCCGTCTCTCCCCCTTCTGTCTGTCCCTCTTGTGTGTAAAGTGATACAATTGTCATATTGGTGTATATCTCCAAATGTGTGTCTCCATGTGTTTGTGCCTGTGGATCTGTCTCTGGGTGCAATGGGACTGAAGGGAAGTTTGAATAAGTGGATTAAAAAGTGATGTATCAAAGGCTGAGTCTCTTTTGCTCCCCACAATGCCTCGACCTCGTGTTTAATGTGACACATGCCACCCTCTGGTGGTCTTGATATGCCGCTACATGAGTGAATGACCTTTTCTGTGGTGAGAGCATCACAGCTTGTGAATTTTTCATGTTGTATGGTTGTGGTCTTCAGACAGTTTCTTTGGTGACACAGCAGTTTTGGCTGATCGATGATGCATCTGCAATATGAGCAAAAGGAAACAAAAATGGGAGGACGAGAGAAAGAAAGGACATTGTGAGAGTGAGACCTGAATACGGAGAGAGAGATGAAATCTGCTGAGGCCAGGTCAGAGTCAGTGATCCTGAGGTGAAAGTAAAGGTCAGAATGACTTAAACCCAACTCCTGAGCTCAGACCCAGTTCCCTCCCCTTCCCTAATGACCAGGACTTGGGGCTGAATCTGTCTCTCTCCAGCTCAGCTGCTTCAACATAAACGACAAAATAGTTTGTTCTGCTGTGTGATACTTCTTAATGAAGAATTTCATGATTTACAGATTGAAGTGATAGATACAGTCAGTGAAATGGTGCCTTTTCTCACTGATCCTTGAGTTGAGAAACATTGAAATATGTCCCTGTAACCCCCTGTTTAATATAGAACATAGAAGAATACAGCGCAGTACAGGCCCTTCGGCCCTCGATGTTGCGCCGATCCAAGCACACCTAACATATACTAGCCCACTATCCTCCATATGCCTATCCAATGCCCGCTTAAATGCCCATAATGAGGGAGAGTCCACCACTGCTACTGGCAGGGCATTCCATGAACTCACGACTCGCTGAGTAAAGAACCTACCCCTAACATCTGTCCTATACCTACCCCCTCTTAATTTAAAGCTATGCCCCCTTGTAATAGCTGACTCCATACGTGGAAAAAGATTCTCACTGTCGACCCTATCTAAACCCCTAATCATCTTATACACCTCTATCAAGTCACCCCTAAACCTTCTTTTCTCCAATGAAAACAACCCCAAGTGCCTCAGCCTTTCCTCATACGATCTTCCTACCATACCAGGCAACATCCTGGTAAACTTCCTCTGCACCCGTTCCAGTGCCTCCACATCCTTCCTATAGTATGGCGACCAAAACTGCACACAATACTCCAGATGCGGCCACACCAGAGTCTTATACAACTGCAACATGACCTCAGTACTCCGGAACTCAATTCCTCTACCAATAAAAGCCAGTACGCCATATGCCTTCTTCACCGCACTATTTACCTGAGTGGCAACTTTCAAAGATTTGTGTACATGGACACCAAGATCCCTCTGCTCATCCACACTACCAAGTATCCGACCGTTAGCCCAGTACCCCATCTTTTTATTACTCTTACCAAAGTGAATCACCTCACACTTAGCTACATTGAACTCCATTTGCCACCTTTCTGCCCAGTTCTGCAGCTTATCTATATCAAGGTTGGAAAAACCAGCACTACCCTCAGTCTGTTACCATAGCAACAGACTGTTTCATTGCTGAAACGTTGAACTGAAATCAGAAAATCCTGGATGGATTGATTAATGAGTAAGTTTGATTGATTGATGAATTTGGGTAAAGAGATATTTCAGCACATTCTTCAGCTGCTGTCTGAACTTAGTCTGGGTCACAGCATAAATCGCGGTGTTTGTGCAGCAACTGAGGAGCTGCAGCATGAAGCCCAATTCCCGCACAAAGCGATGCAGATACACAGGGGTATATGCCAAATTAAACATCCGAGTCCATATTGAATACAGCATTAATGTTGACCATAACAGGATGAAATTGGCCGAGATCACAAACAATAAAATGATCGAGGTTTTGCGATTTTGCATTTCTGTATCATGGTGAGAGTCCCCATTGGTGTGAGTCCGGAGTCTCCTGCGGGCTCTGCTGGTCACTAAAATGTGTCTGACGGTGAAAACATTGAGTAGCAGAATCAGGAGAAATGGGAGAGCTGGTGTTAGAATGTGGTGGAGGAACTCGATTGTGACCCAGACACGAGAAGATAGAACACCGTTCCTTATGTAACAAAACCAGGGGGAGTTCGCCAACCGATAATCACCCGTGAGCATGAAATACCAGAAAATGTTCTTTAAACAGCTCAGCACAGTCACTATTCCCAGAACCACAGCTGCCATTTTTTCACTGCAATATTTATTTTTCAGTTTCTGGCAACAAATGGCCACAAACCGATCAAAGGTGAAAGTGACGGTGAACCAGACAGAACAGTCAGTGGCTGCATAAAGCAGGACGGCGTGGATATTACACACAGGGATGTCCCACAGGAAGTAAAACTGTTCCCGATAAACATTGGGAATGTGTCTCAATATCAGATCAAGGATAATGACCAGTAGATCCGTCACTGCCATTGCCTCCAGGTAACGCCTGACACATGGAGACAATCCACAATCTTTATAAAGCAGGACGTAGATCGTCATGACGTTAACTGTGAGGAAGGAAAAACAACAATTTATACATCAGCCTGAAGGACGTTTTACAATTGATTGAGATCAGAGTGAGATTTTCAAAGTGAAATGTTCAGAGATTTATTGATGTAGTTGGAGCTGAAATAACACATGGTAAATTCTGAAGTACTGACAGAAATGTGATGTAATACAGAAGAAACCCTTCCTCCCGAAACGCACAGACACACATCCATAAGAACAAGATTCTAGAACATTCCCAGACACTCGATCACTCAAAAGCAGACAGGTCACTTCTTTACAGTATTTTTTAAGCCATTATTCCCTGCTCCATTGTCACCTTTAATCCTCATTTTGACCAGGCAGGAAACAGTCTGACATTGCCATTATACACAGAATCAAACCTGAAGGGTAATGTTTCACGCAGCCCCATCACCATCCCTGGTACAACGGCAGGACAGACCCACCAATGGTGATGGCACTGTGCTGTACAGTCAAGAAAGAGGTTACCTTGTAATTCCCCAACATTGATTCCAGAACCCAAGAATTCTCATGGTGACAGATCAAAGATGGTCATCTCCTGCCTCCACACCAGCCAGTACACAGTCCTGGTGGAGGGAAAGGCTCAGCCTCATATTGAAGATACCATCCACTGAGATAAATCAGTCTTTATCAGTTTAATAGAAAATAACGACTGCACAGACACCTGCTGGGTCATCAACTATTTGCAGATTATATCAACGGTTTAGATAAATGACACAAATGAATTCTCACTAAATTCAGCGATGATGCTGAGATAGGAAGGAAACAAAGTTATCAAGAGGAGGTGCAGGATCAAACATCTGCAGTGTTGCTCCATCTCCCTGATGGTCTGATCCCTGATGTTCCCAGTGGTCCCATTGCTCTCAGTATACTCGGGATATTTTGATGTGATTGGGTTGGCGGTGAGGAGCAGGGTGTTATGAACTGTGTCTGAAGGGGGTGGCCTCATCTGAGATGCCATCCTTTCTTTCTACGTGGGGACCTGAAGATGATGGGAATGGCTGACTGCTTCTGAATGAAAAGGCTGTGGCTGCTGCCAGGACAGTGGGTATTCACCAACATGATGTACTGTGCATGGTCACACTGCACCATTAATGGAGTGAGAGGTCCTTCAGTTCCTCTAACCCTCCCCATTGACATGGGGACCCTGCAGAGCCATGTACACCATCGGGAATCCCACTATACTGGGAAAACAAGGGTAGCCCTGGCAGCTCCCTGCTGATGGAGGAAACATTGTATTCACTTCATCCACCATATATATCCTCCGTCACCGAATGGTGACATTGATGTCGACATACTGGGAGATGATGGATATGTCCCCCACGCCTGCCTGGAAAGTTCCGGATCCTAGAAGCTGAATGAAGCTGTGACCCTAACAGCCACTGGCAGCACCGTCCTCCCCTGGTGTGAAGCTGCAGGTCGTGTTGAAGGAGGTGACACTGCTCTGTGACCAGCTCCTTGTTCAATCAGGGTCCCCTCACACTCTGCTCCTGGGTTAAGTGTCACTTGGGAAGCTGTTCTTGGAAAACCTGGAGTGGATACAGCAGATCCCTTTCCCCACCCACACTCACTCCGTGGTTTCAGAGTTGCCCCTCTCTCCAGCCCCTGCTCCATTTGTTGTTCATGTTACAGAACCAGATGCTGTAACTACAGTCCCCAGGCTCCATCCAGAGTTGGGTCACCAAATCCTCAGGTCTCCCTGAATGTCTGAGGCAGCTCACAGCACAACCTCCAGCAAACCATCCCCAGCACCTCCACTAACGTTTCAATAACAGGAGTCAGTCAGAAGCCCCTCAGCTACAAGTCAGACACCTGCTCCTTTACAATAATACTCGAGGGCTTTCCCCGTGTTACTGACCGCACGATCAGCTGAGAGGGACAAACACAGGCGTTCAGTGGACAGGCACAGACCAAGTTTCAAGGATGTGTGTCAAAGCTGCTATAGCCCCCTGTCCCACATGGAGCATCACATGGGACACACCGGGAAGTGAGCAACAGCCCGACACAAACTTTTTTCTTGTTTCTGAGCTTCACAATGGCAGCACTCGATAGACTGGGGAGCGATAAACCAAGGCCAGGGAAAGATACAGAGGGACACAAAGATTCATATTAAAGACAGAAACAGATAATTAATTAATGGAGAATGTGGTGTGGGAACATGGAGAAGAAGACAAGGGAACGGGACTAACTGGAGGAGTGAGAGCTTGGAGAGTACTGTCACAACAATGAGAAAATTGAATAAAGACATTGCCAGATCAGCTGAAATGCTTCATTCCATGGAATTCAGAGTCTACCTGAGGGAATCAGCCCAGATACCATAAACTAGGAGAAGATGTCAACCCAGCAGGAGGCTGGAAGAACACAGCAAGCCGACAACATCAGGAGGTGGAGAAATTTCGGGTATAGCCCTTCTTCAGGACTAGGGATGGGGTGTAGGGAGATCTGCAGCTAATGGGGGTGGCGGGGGCATGGTGGTGAAGTGGGGATAGATGAAGGCAGAGCTGAAAATGTGTTGCTGGAAAAGCGCAGCAGGTCAGGTAGCATCCAAGGATCAGGAGAATCGATGTTTCAGGCATGAGCCCTTCTTCAGGAAGCCCTTACTGAATAAGGGCTCATGACCGAAATGTCGCTTCTCCTGGTCCTTGGATGCTGCCTGACCTGTTGCGCTTTTCCAGCAACACATTTTCAGCTCTGCTTTCCAGCATCTGCAGTCCTCACTTTCTCATAGATGAAGGCAGGTCAAAGGTACAACCTGACTGGTCAATGGGAGGACTGAATCCTGTTGGTGGCAGGGAGCAGTGGAAGGGATGGGGAGGAATTGGGAAGGGAGTCGGGAAGGTAGGCTTTTTGAAATTGGAGAACTCAGTTGTGAGTCCATCGTGCTCTCGGCTGCCCAGGTGGAAGATGAGACGATAGTTATAGTTACAGAAACCCTCCAGTATGGGAATAGGCCCTTTGGCCCAACAAGTCCACACCAACACTCCGAAGAGGATCTCACACAAACCTATTCCCCTCCCTTATGACTTGACATTTACCACTGACTAATGCCCCATACCTCACATCCCTGAACATGATAGGCAATTTAGCATGGCCAATTCACCCAATCTGCACATCTTTGGATTGTGGGAGGAAGCCACAGGACCTGGAGGTGGTCATGTCGGAAAAGGAGTGGTTGGGGGAATTGAAATGGGCAGTGACTGGGAGGACGGTGATGTTGGAAAGGGGGTGGTTGGGGGAATTGAAATGGGCAGTGACTGGGAGGACGGTGATGTTGGAAAGGGAATGGTTAGGGGAATTGAAATGGGCAGTGACTGGGAGGACGGTGATGTTGGAAAGGGAATGGTTAGGGGAATTGAAATGGGCAGTGACTGGGAGGATGGTGATGTTGGAAAGGGAATGGTTGGGAGAATTGAAATGGGCAGTGACTGGGAGGATGGTGATGTTGGAAAGGGAGTGGTGAGGGGAATTGAAATGGGCAGTGACTGGGAGGTCGGTGATGTTGGAAAGGGAGTGGTTAGGGCAATTGAAATGGGCAGTGACTGGGAGGTCTGGTCGGCCCCCGCGGACCCGGCGGTGATGCTCGTGAGTCTAAGTTTACATTCGGTCTTCCCGATGTAGAGAAGGTGACAGTGGGAACACCTGATGCAGCAAGCCCGGTTGGAAGCGAGGCAGGTGAAACTCTGGATCTCCTGGAAAGAATGTCTGGGGCCCAAGGTGGGGGTGAGGAGGTGGGGCAGCTTTTGCAGATGCAGGGCTAGGTACCTGGGGGAGTGGGTTGTCAGTGGGGAGAGTGGCATAAACCAAGGACTGTCAAAGAGAGCGATCCTTGTGGAAGGCAGAGAGGGGGATAGCATTTTCAGGAAAAGTGGGATCGAGAGAGAGGACCAGGGTCTGCCAGGAAGGTAAATTTCCCACTGAAAAGAGAAACTTACCTCAAACATCAGTAGTCTTTATTTTCAGCAGCAGTGGGAGCGGGGAGAGTGAGGAGCTGAGTGGGAATGGGGAGAGTGAGGAGCACAGTGGGAATGGGGAGAGTGAGGAGCAGAGTGGGAGTGGGGAGAGTGAGGAGCAGAGTGGGAATGGGGAGAGTGAGGAACTGAGTGTGAGCGGAGAGAGTGAGGAGCTGAGTGGGAGCGGGGAGAGTGAGGAGCTGAGTGGGCGTGGGGAGAGTGAGGAGCTGAGTGGAAGCGGGGAGAGTGAGGAGCTGAGTGGGAGTGGGGGAGTGAGGAGCTGAGTGGGAGCGGGGAGTGTGAGGAGCTGAGTAGGAGCGGGGAGTGTGAGGAGCTGATTGGGAGTGGGGAGAGTGAGGAGCTGAGTGGGAGCAGGGAGATTGAGGATCTGAGTGAGAGTGGGGAGAGCTCAACCAGGGGATGGCAGCAGTAGCCATGTTCATGGCACCGTGGCTGGCTCTGCTGTACAGAAGAGCAGGGAAAAGAGTGGAAGGGCTATAGTCAGAGGGGGTTCTATTGTAGAGGAGTAGGTAGGCAGTTCTGTGGTTAAACACGAGACTCCGGAATGGTATGTTGCCTCCCATGTGCACAGGTCCGGGATATCTCAGATCAGTTGCAGAACATTCTCAAAGGGGAGAGTGAACAGCCAGTTGTCGTGGTGTATAAAGGCACAAACAATATCGGTAAAGAAGACAGGATGAGGGCCTACAAACAGAATTCAGGGAGTTCGGAACCAAGGTAAAAAGTAGAACCTCAGAGGTAGTAATCTCAATATTGTTACTGGTGCCACGTGCTCGTCAGAGGGATAGAATAAACAGGATAAATGAGTGGCTTGACAGATGGTGCAGGAGGGAGGGGTTTAGATTTTTGGGAGATTGGGACCAGTTCTGGGGGAGGTGGGACTATTACAAATTGGACAGTCTCCACCTGGGCTGGACTGGAACCAATGTCCTTGGGGGTCCTTTTGGTAACGCTGTTGGGGCGGGTTTAAACTGACAGTGAGGAGGTAGTAACTAAAGCCTATAATAAACTACATAATGAAGTCAGCATGACGTAGGGGAAGTGGTGGCAGGGAGCAGATGATGAACACAAAGGGGCTGGTGGTCTGAGGTGCATTTGTTTTAATGCAAGAAGTGTAGTAGATGAGGAAGATGAACTTAGGGCTTGGATTAGTAGCTGGGAGCATGATGTTATTGGGATCACTGAGACATGGTTAATGGAAGTGAAATATCCCAGGATATCGATGCTTCAGGCAGGAGAGAGAGGGAGGTAAAAGGGGTGGAGAAGTTGCATTCCTGGTCAGAGAGAATGTCACAGCTGGGCTGAAGGAGGACACTATGGAAGACTCGAGCAGTGAGGCGATATGGGCAGGGCTCAGAGACAGGAAGGGTGCAGTGACAATGTTAGGGCTGGACTATAGGCCTCCCAATAGCAAGTGGGAGATAGAGGTACAAATATCTAAAAGGATCATGGGAAGATGGAGGAGCAACAGGGTAGTGGCGATGGGAGGTTTTAATTTTCCCAACATTGACTGGGATTCACTTCATGTTAGAGCTTGGAGCAGAATTTGTAAGGAGCATCCAGGAGGTTTTTTTTAAGGGCAGTATGTAAATAGTACAATTTGGAAGGGGCTCATTCAGAGCACAAATGAACGTGTTTGTGATCCCTGGACATCAATCCTCTCAGTCCCGGTACATTTGTGCAGGAGTTCCTTAGGATAGCTTCCTCGCTGAACCAAACATCTTCAGCTGCTTCATCAATGTCTTTCTCCGTCATAAGATCAGAAGTGGGGATGTTCACTGAAGATT
The DNA here is from genome assembly GCF_037043375.1 of Chiloscyllium plagiosum. Lineage (NCBI taxonomy): Eukaryota > Metazoa > Chordata > Chondrichthyes > Orectolobiformes > Hemiscylliidae > Chiloscyllium > Chiloscyllium plagiosum. The sequence continues at coordinate 52,379,808 of NW_028270166.1, forward strand.
ACACAATGTCCAAAACAATCTGTCAGCCCCCAGCTCCTGTGGCCATGTGTAGTAGGGGCTGGACAACATTTCAGCTTGTGCTGTTAAAGTGTCTGTAACATTCATGCAACAGGACTGTTGGGCACTGCCCATTTCCACAGTGAAGAGGAAGAGGATCTCATTCAGCACCTCAAGCTGGTTTCACAGGAAAATAACATTGAAACTATTGGAGAAGAAGAGGCCCAGAAAAAGTCGTCTGTACTGCACATCGAGCTGTTAAACAGGAACCAGCGATCACACAATCAGCTCATTGAGCCTCTTCCATGGGACCAGGACAACTCACCTTTTGAGGAGAAAGTGAGAACTTCTGCCCGAAACGTCGATTTTCCTGTACCTCTCACCTGCTGTGCTTTTCCAGAACCACACTCTCGATCCCCAAATCACTGCATGAGTCCCTAACACAGCAACAGGAAGAGGCCATTCAGCCCCTCAAGCCTCTTATATATAAATAGAAGGATATCATTGATGCTCCAACATGACAAACCAATGAAGCAGAGACTGCACAGACAGACTTCTCCATGTTGTCCCTCCTGGCTCCATTGATAATGGTACACGTGTTACTTTACCAAGGTTTGCTTAGGGTGAGGAGGGAAAGGGGATGGTTTGTGCCAAATCTCAAGGATGCAGCTTCCATCTCCGAGAAGACAGATTGGCATTCTCGATGGAGGTCAGAAGCTGGTGGGAATGGCGAACTCTTTCAGGAGTAAGGCATCGTGGCTGCTGACAGATTTGTGAACAATGTGACTTTCAATGCAGGGTCACACAGCAGCACACACTGAGGTGGTGAGAGTTCATTCAGAGCCTGGAGCTCTCTCTCAACCAACATGGGAGCTTCGCGGAGGAAAAACTATCAGGAAACATGTATCATGGAGGAAATTAATATGCAATTTTTTACGCTGTCAGTTCTTTTGGACATAATGAATGTTAGCCCATTACCCTCCGGTTTCAATGCGATCACCTCTTATTGCCTCCCAACACTAGAGATTAACCACTCATTTCCTTCACACTCTCCTCATGGTACCATCTTCCCAGGGATTATTCTGGTGGACCTCCTTTACACTGTCACTGTGGCTAGGAAATCATTCCTCATATAGGAGAGAAAATCTGTACACAGTGCCCCAAATATTGTCTCACCAACACTTGACAACAGCAGGAAGCTGTCTTTACTCCTGTACTTGAACATTCTGCAATGAAGGAAAACATACTATTAACTGTCCTGATTATTTGCTGCCCCGTATGAATCCCTAGTGACTCATGACCAAGGGCATTCAGATCCTTTTCACCAACAGCACTTCCCAACCTCACACATTCTAATCAATATAAAATCAGAAGGATGGTATTTGTTGCCCACACCCAAATCATTCCTTTGCCTTGTGAATCCCGATGCTCCAAGCACTAATACAGGTGATACCCCATGAGTGATGACCTTCAGTCGAGAGCAGAACCCGACTCTCTGTATTCTCTCCATGAACCAATTCTCAATACTTACAAAGTCGAAGGAGTGTATGGTTACTTTAAAAGAGAGTGTGTTTCTAAGCTGAGAGATTGTGACAGCCCATGTACTTGTGAGTGCAGAGATTGCTGAAAATTGAGAAAATGTAACCGCTCACTTGGGGTTGTGTTTTGATGTTAAGGCAATCAGTTTTGAATTTAACCAATAAATTTAAATTATGCCCAGGATACCAGAAACCAATTGAATTTGAATTTAATTGTATTGACAACATCTGACCAAATGAGTCTTGGACATTTAAAAGCAAGTGCATTTTGAAAATTAGTCAGAGCACATGTCATCTGAAGGGGCTCTTCACCCTCTCAAAGAAATCTCTCAGAAGGCACTATCTATCAAACATACCTTTTCCAGTGAAAACAGGAAAAAGTGTAAGAAGACAGCCCAGGGAGATGACAGCAGAAATGGAAGGATAGATGGAAGACAGAGTAAGGGTCTGTATGGACTTTGAGAGATTAAGTTACTTTAATGGATAATAATTGTGTTATTGGACCAGCATTTTTAAAGGCTTGGAGTCAAGTAGCGATAAGTAAAGAAAAAGGGGACTCAGATTTGTTTATAGTTTTGTTTAGTGTTCACTGTTAGAGTTAGAAAAAAGAAATTATTTTTCTTTAAACAGTGGAAATCAGGAGTTTTCTTTCACTCCCTCAGCCTTTTTTTTTACCAGATTACGAGGTGAGGGAAGCTTCCCTGGGGTGTTGGTTTTAATTAGCAGAGGGGCTAGACGTCTGCATTAAAACAGGTTGGTGTCAGGAGTGGGGAGTTAACTTTGATAAACCGAGTTCAAACCTCCTGTATCGAGGAGGATGATCAAAAGAGTCAGAGGAGTTGGCCACATGGGCAGACGGACTGTTGTTCCAGTCACCACTGCCCTGTTTACCCTGCTGCCCCATTGAGGGGCCATGACGATCTGAGACAGAGGTGTCTCCCTCCAACACTGGACTGGGGAGCTGGCCTGTTGCTTGCCCCGTGGCAGGAGGCTGGTGTTTCTGACATTTGCCCCCAGAGACGGGCCAGTTATCCCCATTTCCTCCTCCTGCTGCTGCTGTTTGTGCAGCCCTTTCTGCACTGCCATGATACGCTGCCACTCGGTGACCAGGTGGCACTTGTGGCACTGGCAGTACTGCCAGCTACACACCCGCTGCTCCTTCAGCCAGACATCGAAACCATGGTTCCTGCATCGTCTTTCTTAAAGTGACCATGCAGTCTTTTGACTTTGTAACATCAATCCATTTAGTATATTCCCCCCATTTAGTATATCCTTCTTCACTCACCAGTGTGCAAGTGTTACAAAATTCGTCTGAAAATTGAAATATTCCAGTCTCACTGTTCTCATTAGACGATGTTACAAGCAACATGCTCCACAAACCCCAGCACATTTATTAAAGATAATTTCTGAATGTCGGCTGTCTCTGCAAAATCATATCATTACTCTCCAATTATCCAGCTACCACCTTGCTCACAAAACGTGCTCATATCTTTAACCAACTGGCATCAGATTACTAACTGTTTGGTTCATAATTCCCTCTCCATCATGTTTTAAATATTTGCAGCCATAGCACCTCCTCACTACTGTCCAGGATCTTTCCCAGAATTGAAGAACTTTGACTTCCCTCAATAGTCATGGGAATGCCGCATAGAATCAAGGAATTTACAGGAAATGAGGCCATTGACCCATCATGTCCACACCAGCTCCCAAAAGAGCTGTCCAGCATGCTCAGTCTGCAGCCCCATCTCTCCAGTGCTCTAAATTCATCAGTCATTTGGTGCAGCAACTTACCACACTTCAATACAATCAGTTTTTCAAGTAATTGCTCTTTAATAATTCAAATTTCCTTCACTTACTCATCTTAACCAGTCACCCTGTTCACTAATATTTCTGGAAGATTTTCTGTTCCTTCCTCTGTGGAGACAGAACCAACGTATTCACCTCAGGGGACAGGGATCATCTATGTCACCTCATGGGTACCTCAGAGGATGGCACTATGGCACATGGTGGATATGACAACCATTCTTGCATGGAAAGTTCCAGAATCAAACCAGTTTGCTTCATGGTCCGTATCAGCACAGTCCTCTGCCTGGTGTGAGACCACAGGTTCTGCTGAAGCAGGCGACACAGCTCTGTGTCCTCCTCATTGTCTAAACAAACTGGCTTCACACATTGCACCTGGGATTGGAAAATATTCCTGGAAATCCCAGAGAGGAGATTGTAGTGCCCTGCTCCCCACTGTTTACAGAGCTTCCCTTCTATGCAGTCTCTGCTCCATTTGTTAGCCGTGTTGAAGACCCCGATACACTGTGAATGCCCTGCCCACACCTTGTTCAGAGTGGGCTCACCAGACCCTCAGCTCTCCTTGAATGAATGCAGCAGCTGATACACAAACCTGAGTAAGCCATTTACAGAACCTTCACTGATGTTCCAGTGACAGGAGCAGGTAAAATCATTGTATGCATGGTACACCCACTCTGTGTTGAAAATGCCTTCATTCTCAGATTCTTGTCAGTTGCTGATGAACTGTTTACATCTCTGCACAGCCCCAGTGTCCTGAAATATTTGCAGTTCCAATCGCCATAGAGTTAGTTGACAATCGCACCATTTTCTGTATCGCTGTCATGATGACGGCAACACCACTATTGCATGGGGAGTTAATTAGAGAAGACAGGGAGGTGAAGGTCCAGCCTGTGGTCTATTAATCCAGGGATCAAGGTGAGAACGGAGACCCCGGATTTGATCCCACCACAGTAAATGGTGGAAATTGAATTCAATCAAACATTGCGAATCATGAATTAAATGAAGCTGTGAAACCAACGTTTGATGTGAGGAAAACCCACCTGGCTCCCTAATGTCCTTCAGGGAAGGAAATTTACCACCTTCACCTGGTCTGGCCTACATCTGACTCCAGACGCTCAGCAATAGGGTTGACTCTCAGCTGCCCTTTGAAATGGCCAAGTCAGCCACTCAGCTGGATCAATCACTACAAAGTCTCAGAGAAATGAAACTGAATGGGCCGAGGCACCCACAGTTGGTCAAGAAGGCAGCTCAGCAGCATCTTCTCAAGGGCAATTGGCAGGGGAAATAAACGCTGGACCAGTCAGTGATACCCATGTCCCATTAGTGAATATAAGGAGATGAGCACACTCTGGGAAGAGAGGCAGAGGGGACATAACTCAGTTTAAACAGCGACTTGGAATGATTTTCAAGAGTATGGGAAAAGGCAAAAAATAAATGAGATTCATGGTGCATTTTATTTCCATCCCAGCCGATCAGCAATCCCTTTGTTTGCTTCTGATTCTCTCCCTCTCTCTCTTTCTCTTTCTGTTCAACTCACTCCTTCTCCTCTTCATAACAAGCAATTCTGTCACTAAAATAATCACAATATTTCCCAGCTGCTTTCAGTTCTCATGTATGGTCTGTGGACTCGAAATGTGAACTCTGTCTTTCTCTCAACAGAGTTGAAACTTTATTGCTGGAACAGCACAGCCGGTCAGGCAGCATCCAGGGAACAGGAGATTCGACGTTTCGGGCACAGGCCCTTGTTCCCTGGATGCTGCCTGACCGGCTGTGCTGTTCCAGCAATAAAGTTTCAACTTTGATCTCCAGCATCTGCAGACCTCACTTTCTCCTTTCTCTCAACAGAGGCAGGCAAACATGTTCATTTTCCCCAACACTTTTTTTTTTGGTTTCAAAATGGCAGCATCTTCCATTGTTTGATTTAACTCTTAATTTCTTTGATTTCATGGGAATGTCGGGATCACTGGTTGGGACAGAATTTGATGACCATCACTGATTGACCTTGACTGTGAGGCCATTCCACAAGGCAGAATAGAGCCAAGCACAATGTTTTGGGTCTGAAGTCACACATAACCCAAACCAGATAATAACGTTCGATTTCTTTTCCAAATGACATCAGAGAAACAGCTCGGTTTTTAGACAAAATCCTGAGGGACCTTTGGTTGTTTGTAGTGAAATTAAATTTTGTTGCAATTTTTGTCATTTAAATTTAAGGTCTGTTATCAGTTGTTGTCGGATATGAATCAGTGTCTTCAGATAATTAGCTTGTGACTCTGAATTTCCCTTCCAGTGACATTAATACTCTGGCACAGTGTACCTGTCATGGAATTACTTTAGTGACAAAAACAAGTTTGTGATCAAAATATTTGCAACTAAAAGCATGATGAGAAGAGAGTTGCAATAGTAAAATCTGAATTTTGTCAAGGCTTAGAGAATTGTTGATTCAGCAAATGTACTGAAATATGGGTGGAATCTGGTGATATTATGGAGTCGGCAATGGACAGGTTTGATGATGGACACAATACCAAGACACAAATCGGTTCAGGGCAAAAAGGGGCCTCGACATTGTGAGCAGTCTTGGTATCAGATGCTTGTGAGGGAGGGGTCTGAAATTTGTGGATAATGAATGGAGTGTTTAATTGAAACTGAAGTTAATAGTTTCTGTCCTTGTCAAACATAGACAACAGAAATAGCAATGGAGTTCAACATGGTTTAGGGAATGAATGAATGGAGATAGATAAAAAAGGGACTTACCAGGAACACCAACAATGGCGAGGATGGGATAGTAACCTGCCTGAATAATCAGCAGTACACCTTCTATACGAAAAGATAATAAAGACCAGGAAAGAAAGTTAAGACCCAAAGATAAACTCCTGTCCAATGTTGGAACATTCCAGTCCATTGTCCTCAGATTCTGATCTCTCCTTTCCCTATCTCTGCAGCTGCCGTTAGTGGTGGATGTGATGCAGTTGCAGAAACAAGGGGATGATGCATTGAAAGACGCCCTTACTAATAGGAGAGGGAAAGCCTCCAGTTACACAATTAGATTCCATGGAGATTGACATTAATCACAGTCACTGAATAAACATTTCCAGTTAACCCCTTTTCAATACAGCACTTCCAATTCACAACAATGGTTGCACTGGGATGGATGTTGGTATCGCTGGCTATTGCTCTTATCTCCCAATACCAATTGTTGCAGTGAAGTCAGTGAGGAGGGAGAATGATGGACGTTTCCTATTTGCTCATGACTCTGTCATGTTGATCATATACAGTGCTGCATCCAACAGCCTCCCTCAAAAAAAGCAGTCAAGAGGTTGTTACTGTGCTGATCATGCGATCAACCGCCAACCAACAGATTGTCACTGGGCATAAAAACCCTGAGCATAGGCAAGAAATATGGATTTGCCTGAATGTTTCTTTCACTGATTTAGTAACGCAACTTTGTAACTTCACTCCAAAACAAGCTTTAACTTTTTTTTAATGAAGTTTATTGCAGCATGGTGGCTCAGTGGTTAGCACTGGTGCTCACAGGTCCAGTGACATGGGTTCGATTCCAGCCTCAGCTGACTGTCTGTGTGGAGTTTGCACATTCTCTCAGTGTCTGCTTGAGTTTCCTCTGGGTGCTCCAGTTTCCTCCCACAATCTAAAGGTGTGTAGGTTCAGTTCATTGGGCATGCTAAATTACCCATCGTGTTCAGGAATATGTAGGTTAGGTGCATTAGTTTGATGTAAATGTACAGTATTAGTTTTGGGTAATGGGCCTGGGTGAGGGTTGGTGTGGACTTGTTGGGCTTAAGGGCCTGTTTCCACACTGTACAGATTCTATGAACTTCTTCTTGCAGTTTATTTGTTTTAAAGCAGCAATATTTACATTTTTTGACCTCAGACCAAAGCCAAGTGTGGCATGTACAACCAATTTGTTTATTAAAACCTTGTTTATTAAAGAGCCAGGGATGGAATGAATTTGACATTGGCTCAGAGATACAGAGGAATTGGGGCTTTGGCTGTGGAGATTGGGGTGGAATATAATGATATCCTCCAGTCACCAGTATTCAAACATTACTCTTTCTGGCATATAGAATGAAATATAATACAGAGAAAGAAGACAGATTACATTTGGGAGATGGACTGTCAATCAACAATCTGAACAGAATGGGAGAGTTGTAAATGTGAGGCAGGGAACATATTTTTTGTACACACTGTCTAATCACAGAGTAACAGGTTGATAAGATTGTTCATATCTACGCAGGGTATTCAGAATTTAAACATGCACAGACAACAAAATGTGCAAGGGTACAGAGAGATTCCAGGATAATAACAGTAGATGTTAGCGAGTTTTGAGAAGATTTGTAGCTCAGGTTGAGGTTCTGGATGTAAGTTTGCTGGCTGAGCTGTTAGGTTCATTTTCAGACGTTTCGTCACCATACCGGGTAACATCTTCAGTGAGCCTCTGGATGAAGCTCCAACAGTAGAAGTATTTCTCAATCTGTGCCGGTGCAGAGATGGTGAGCTGAATGACCAATGTGCTTTGCCACAATTTTCTCTGATATGTATTAAAAGCTTTCAGAGTCTGAGGAGACAAACATGTTCAATGAAGGCCATAGAGTGTGGCATCATCCATAATCTATTCCTGTTGTTTCATGCAGTGCAGCTGCCTGCAAAATGCCTTTTCAAATAAAACCGATTTCCTGAGATTCGCATATTTAGATGGATTTTAGCACAACGTTTTTTTTTGCAACATGAAGAAGAACCAGACTCCGATGTAACACAAGTGTCACTGGCACAACAGCTCAAGTAATGGACCATATTGGGCAAATATAACCAAGTTCAACCTCGAGACTCGTCAAAATAAAGCAAAACATTTGGCACAATGGAAACCTGAAATACAAACAGGAAATGGGAGAGAAACGCAGCAGCTGAGGTTACATCTGAATAGAGAAACAGAGTAAACATATCGACTCTGATATGATGTTGTTGTGAAAAACCTATATTGGAGTCAAGACGTTAACTCGGTTTCTGTCTATTCAGATGCTGCCAGACCTCCTGAGTTTCTCTCCAGCAGTTTAATTTTTGTGTCTTCTTTCTGTACTGTGACAAATTGTCTGATGTGAACAGGAACAGCAAAGCTACCATGTCAGAGGACTCTGAAGTATTTGGTGATGGACAGCAAATGAGAAATTACGAAGTTTCCTTATTAAACGTCGCTATATCAATGATATGTTGCGTTTTTATAACTTGCCATGAATATGTTGACCTCAGTGGCATTGACATCACATGATCAATCCTCTGACTGAAAACAAATGAGATTGTTACCTCAATGTCATGTCATGCTCCTGATGTCACTGGGGTCACATTCATACAGCAAGGTCTTCCCGTACTGAGACTTCCGAATAAGTTGTGAAAACATAAAATATCTTGGTATTTTAACGTATGTGTTCATAGGTTTTGGAAGGCACCAGCAAGGGTAGAGTTTATTAGTTATCCCCAACAGCTCTGGACAAGGTAACAGAGAGCTGCCGCCTTGAATCTCTTCAATCCAAGTGGCGCAGTTGTATGCACAGAGCTGTTTGGATGGGGATTCCAAGATTTCTAACAAATGATAGTAAAGGAATGGTAAATTAGATATAAGCAAGCCTGAAATATACCTGAGGAAGTATAACTAGTAATCTTGAAATGCGAATGCATAGGATGCAATTAGTGATGGGCATAAAATGCTGCCTCGCCAGCGACGCCCTCGTCCTGTGAATGAATAAAACAGAATATGGTCACTGTAATAATTGTTCAATGCCAACGTTATTCCAGCTGTTTCTCACTATAACTTTAATGACACCAATATATTGGATACAGCTTTTCCTTCATTATGATACAGACTTCCAGCTGTAAGAGTGTTATTTCTCAAAGAAGAATAAACTTCTTCTTTCTAGACACTCACTGAACTTGTTGACTGTCTCCATGATTGGGTCTCATGTTCTTGTGACTCAAAGAACATAGAACATAGAATGTTACAGTGTAGTACAGGCCCTTCGGCCCTCAATGCTCTGCCGACCTGTGAAAATAATCTGATGCCCATCTAATCTACACCGTTCTATTATTATTCATGTCTGTCTAATGCCCATTTAAATTCCCTTAAGTCCATTCCTGTTGCAGGCAGGCCATTCCACACCCCTACTCCTTCCTGAGTAAAGAAACTACCCCTGATATCTGTTCTAAATTTTTCGCCCTCTCAATTTAAAGCTACGTCCCCTCGTGTTAGCCTTCCCCATCCAAGGAAAAAGGCTCTCACTGTCCACCATATCTAACCCTCTGATTATCTTATAAATCTCAATTCAATCACCTCTGAAACGTCTTCTCTCCAACGAAAAAGCCTCAGTTCCCTCAGACTTTCCTCATAAGACTTACTTTCCAAACCAGGCAACATCCTAGTATATCTCTTCTGAACCCTTTCCAAAGCTTTCACATCCTTTCGATAATGTGGTGACCAGAAATGGATGCTATACTCCAGGTACGGCCTTACCAATGTCTTGTACTGCTGACCTCTTGGTTCTGAAACTGTACTGTACCTTTAAGGGAGCTGAAACTTTTGGCTGTCACAGAGTGTGCTGAAACATTTAAAAATGTAACATTTGGTTGTGTAACAAATAGCTGGAGCTGCATTGCCATTGTACACAACAGATTCAAATTTGGCCAATCACTTTAAATTTTGCCCCAGATACCAAAATCCAATTGAATTTGCATTTTACTGACATGAATGATATCAAACCAATGAGCTGGTCTGATGTTTTGGGGTATATAAAATCAGGTATTTTGAACAGTTGGGGAGAACAGCAAAAAACAGCCAAGCACCAACAGACTCCCTGCAGAATGGCTCCCTGAAAGGTACCTGTCTGTAAGAAATTCGTGCAGCAGAAGACCAAAGACGACCTCGAGGAATCTACAGAGGAGGTTTGACATCTGAAGATGATAATGAGGCTTGAAAATTGATTTGCCGTAAAATTTAAGAGGGAATTTATCGGACCAGTTTTGGCGAGTGGAAGGTCAAAATAGGTTTCAGAGAAAGGAGTTGTAAATAGTTGTTTAATGTTCTCCTTTGGACTTAAAGAATAAAATTGTTGAGTTTTCTTCAGTAGTGAGCTTTGGGATTGTACTTTGCTACTCAAAATGTAACACATTACAGTGCGAGGTGAGCTTCTCTGTATGTCTGGTTTAAATTAGCAGAAAGGTTTACTCTGTGTCGGTATAAGCATCAGGGAGGGCTTTTTTCGAGCAGGATGGAAATATTCCAACTTGGGAAGAAACCATAGTGGACCTGGTGTTGGAGAATATGCCCGACCAGGTGGCTGAAGTTCCAGTAGGGGATTACTTTGGCAACACTGATAACAATTCTGTGAGTTTTAGAATACTCATGGACAAAGACAAGAGTTGTCCTAAAGGAAGAAAGGTAAATTTGGGGAAGGCCAACTGTACCAAAATTCAGCAGGAGCTGGGGAATGTAGTTTGGGAGCAGCTGTTTGAGGGTAAATCCACATTTGATATGTGGCAGGCTTTTAAAGAGAGATTGATGAGAGTGCATGACAGACATGTCCCTGTGAAAACAAGAGATAAAAAAGGCAACATTAGGCAACCATGGATGAGAGGTGAAATTGTGAGTCTAGCTAAGAGGAAGCATACATAAGATCGAGGTGACTGAAGACAGATAATGCCTTGGAAGAACATCGGGAAAGGAGGACCAGTCTGAAACAAGGAATTAAGAGGGCAAAAAGGGGTCATGAAATAACTTTAGCAAACAGGGATAAGGGAAATCCCAAAGCTTTTTATTCCTATATAAAGAGCAAGAGGATAACTAGAGAAAGGGTTGGATCACTCAAGGACAAAGCAGGAAAGATATGCGTGGAGTGAGAGAAAATGGGTAAGATTCTTAATGAGTACTTTGCATCAGCATTCACCGCGGACAGGTACATAACGGATATTGAGACGAGGGATAGATGTTTGATTACTCAAGGTCAAGTCAGCATAAGGAGGGAGGAAGGCATTAAGGTGGACAAGACCCCAGGTCTGGATGGGGTCTATCCCATGTTACTGAGGGAAGCGAATGAGGAAATAGCTAAGCATTAACAGATATCTTTGCAGCATCCTTGAACACGGGTGAGGTACTGGAGGACTTGAGAGCTGCTAATGTCCCCATTTTTAAGAAGGGTAACAAGGATAATCCAGGTAATTACAGACCAGTGAGCCTGACATCAGTGGTAGGGAAGCTGCTGGAGAAGTTACTAAGGGATGGTATCTATTTACATTTGAAAGAAAATGGGTTTATCAATGATAGGCAACATGGTTTTATGCAGGAAAGGTCATGTCTTACCAGTTGAAAAGAATTCTTTGTGGAAGTGACAAATTTGATTGAAGCGACTGTAGATGTCAAATACGTGGACTGCAGTAAGGTGTTCGATAAGGTTCCCCATGGTAGGCTGATGGAGAAAGTGAAGTCACGTGGGTCCAGGGTGTACTAGGAGATGGATAGAGAGTAGTAGTGGAAGGGTATTTCTCAAAATGGAGAACTGTGAACAGTGGTTCCACAAGGCTCCGTGCAGAGACACTATTGTTTGTGATATCCATAAATGGTCTGGAGGAAGCTGTAGATGGTCTGAATAGCAAGTTTAGAGATGACACTAATTTTGATGGAGTTGCAGATTGAGAATGGAACTGTCAGAGATTGCAGCAGAATGTAGATAGATTGGAGAACTGAGCAGAGAAATGGCAGATGGAATTCAATCTGGAAAAATGCAAGGTGATGTAGTTTGGAAGATCCAATTCAAGAGCGAACTATACAGTAAATGGAAAAGTCCTGGGGAAATTTGATGTACAGAGAGATCTGGGTGTTCAGGTTCATTGTACCCTGAAGGTGGCAACGCAGGTCAATGGAGTGGTCTGGAAGGCATATGGCAAGCTTTCTTTCATCAGACGCGGTATTGAGTATAAGAGTTGGCAGGTCATGTTACAATTGCTTCGGTCACATTTGGAGTACTGCGTACAGTTCTGTTTGCCACATTACCGGAAGAATGTGCTTTGGAGAGGGTACAGAGGAGATTGATTGGTATGTTGCCCGCTCTGGAGGGTGCTGGCTATAAAGAGAGGTTGAGTAGATTAGGATTATTTTCATTAGAGGGCACCTGGTCTACAAAATCATGAAAAGTATGGACAGGGTAGATAGCAAGATGCTTTTTCCCAGAGTAGGGGATTCAATTCCCAGGGGTCACAAATTCAAGGGGAGACTGGAAACTTTTAAATTAAATATGTGTGGAAAGTTCTTTACACAGAGGGTGGTCGGTTCCTGGTACACATTCTGCATCAATGGTGCTGGAAGAGCACAGCAGTTCAGGCAGCATCCGAGGAGCTTCAGCAAAATCGACGTTTCGGGCAAAAGCCCTTCATCAGGAATAAAGGCAGAGAGCCTGAAGCATGGAGAGATAAGCTGAGGAGGGTTGGGGTGGGGAGAAAGTAGCATAGAGTACAATAGGTTAGTGGGGGAGGTTCCACTAACCTATTGTACTCTATGCTACTCTCTCCCCACCCCCACCCTCCTCTAGCTTATCTCTCCATGCTTCAGGCTCTCTGCCTTTATTCCTGATGAAGGGCTTTTGCCCGAAACGTCGATTTTGCTGAAGCTTCTAGGATGCTGCCTGAACTGCTGTGCTCTTCCAGGATTATTGATCCAGAATCTGGTTTCCATCATCTGCAGTCATTGTTTTTACCTCCTGGAACACATTGCCAGCAGAGATGGTAGAGTAAGGCATGATAGTGTCATTTAAGATGTATCTAGACAAATACATGAATGGGCAGGGGGATATAGACCCTTGGAAAATAGGTGATACTTTTAGTTAGAAGATCTGGATCGGCGCAGGCTTGGAAGGCCGAAGGGCCTGTTCCTGTGCTGTATTTTACTTTGTTCTTTTTGCTTTGGTCTGAGATCAGCAGCTCCTCTCAGAATCAAATGCAGCACCAAGTTGTGAACAAACTGGCTGAATCACAATGAGTTACAGGAGAGAGGGATCGAGGAGATAGCTCAGGAATGAAAATTGGAGCAGGGACTGGAAACAGCGGCTTCATTCTTCTTGGTGTTGAACTGGAGTTAGTTTATCAGCATGAAGAGACTCAGGCACCACGATGGGCCATGAAACTGTTCTGGGGTTAATTTAGTTTCAGCTGAAGAGAAGGAGCAGAAGGAATACTGGGGGGTTTGGAGAAACCGCCTTCACTTAAATGGCTCCAGCAGTAAGAAATTTCAGTCAGAAAGTTAGATTGGAGAAGGCTGGCAGAAGATTTGAAAGAAGTTTTCAAAATCATGCACAGCCTAGCCAGAGTAGATAATGTGATGCCATGCTGACTAGCATGTCATGGTGCCATAGTCTTACCAGACCATAGGGGCTGCTTCCTCATTCAAGAGAGAAGCAACTGGTGATGATTTAATCTGAGGGTCAGCATACCTCGGGCAAGGGAAGAGGTTGAGAAGGAAAGCCCTTCATGGGAACCTGAAACTGGCAATGGGTATTAAACCTACTGTTGACATCACACTGCTCTGCAAACCATTGACCCAGACAACTGGGCTCAACCAAATCCCTCCCAATAGTAGAAGCATTGAGAATAAGAGGGTTGATTTCAAATACATTGCAAGAGAAGGAACTGGATGTGAGAAAGAAACTTCGCTCAGTGAGTAATTAGATCTGGAAGACATTGCATGAAACAGTGGTTTCGGCAGGTTCAATCAAGGGCATTAAATGATTATTTGATGATAAACAATGTAAGAGAATGGCACATGGTCAGAAAGCTTGGACACAATGGGCCAACTGGCCTGTTTCTGTGCTTTTATAATTTGGTGAATCACAATTGCTAATTGAACCTCCACATAGTCAGTTTTGAACTTCTGCTATTCGGTATGTTGAGTGATATAAATGACAGGAATGTGCAGAGATTGGGACTAGGACCCCAGCTACTCATAAGGTATGTCAATGATTCAGATAGAAATGTAATGTTTCAAAATTTGCAGATGACACAAAGCTGTATTAAAGGGTCAGCTTTGAGGAGGATATAAAGTTAATTGGATTGGCTGCGTTAGTGGGCAATCTGCGTGGCAGATGTAGTTTTGTGTGGATAAATGTGAAGTTTTCCACTTTGGTAGCAAAACCAGAAAGGCAGGTTATTTGAATGGCTGTACATTGGGAGAAGGGTGTTTTTGTGCATAAGTCACTGAAAGGAAGTGCGTTGGTGCAGGAGGCAGTAAAGTAGGCTAACTGCAAGTTGGCATTCATAGCAAGAGGAAAGGAATAACATGTCTCACTGCGATTAAACAGGGCATTGGTGAGGCCACATCTGAAATACTGGGTGCAGTTTTGGTATCCTTGTTTGGGAAAGAATGTTCTTGCAATCGAGGGAGTGAAGTGAAGATTTACCAAATTGAGTCTTGAGATGACAGGATTGACACATGAGGAGAGATTGAGGTAAAGATTGTATTCACTGGAACTAAGAATGAGGGATCACATGGAAACCTATAAAATTCTGCTGGGACCAGCCAGGTTTAATGTAAGAAGGATATTCCTGATGGTGGGCGTATCAAGAGCCGTGGGATACAGTTTAAGATTTAGGGGTAAATCTTTTCGATCTGAGATGAGGAGAAGTGTCTTCACCCAGAGAGTGGTGAGCCTGTGGAATTCACACCACAGAAAGCAGTTGAGGCCAAAGAGTGTGTTTTATAAAAGGAAGTAGATATAAATCATGTGATTAGATTCTGCGCAGTGTGGAAACAGGTCCTTCGGCCCAACATGTCCATACTGACCCTCCGAAGAGTAACCCAGCCAGATTCATTTCCCTACATTTACCCCTGAATTATTCCTAGCAGCGTGGTGGCTCAATAGTTAGCACTGCTGCCTCACAGAAGCAGGTGCCCAGGTTCAATTCTTGCCATGGGCAACTGAATGTTTGGAGTTTGCACACTGTCCCTTTGTCTGTGTGGGCTTCCTCCCACATTCCAAAAGATGTACAGGTTAGATGAATTGGCTATGCTGCATTGCCCATATGTTAGGTGCTTACGTCAGGGGGAAATGTAGGGAAAATGAGTCTGGATGAGTTACTCTTCAGAGGGTAGGTGTGGACTTGTTGGGCTGTAGGGCCTATTCCCAGGATCATTTTGAATCATGGCTCAATAGATCAAACAGTCTCCTCACGCTCCTATTAGCTATGTTTCTATAAAGTGAGATATGGAACATATGCTATCTGTCGGTGCACATTTCTGTTAAACTTTCAGAAAGGATTATTCAATCCTTTATTTGGATTGGCAGAAGGAGGGTAGAAATGGGAGACAGGGATTTGCAGCTTCGGGGAACAAACTGAAATTGTCTGTTTCGAAGTTCCATCCTGTATTTAACAGTGCTAACTTATATAAATACATTTTTCAAGAAATTAGTAAGATATGAATTGCTGATGAGAAACTTCAATCGTACATCACACTAAGATCTGAGACAGTCACTGAATCCTTCACCTTAATGTGATCTTTCATTGTGTACATCTGATCTATCAGTGGGAAAAAAAACTTTCAAACATCAGTCTGAGACTGGAAAAGCAGAAGAAAAAAAAACACCTGTGAGAGTGTTTGGGTGAACTGAAGGTTACAAAGACCGTTAGCCAGTTCCAGAGCCTGGAAAAGAACACTTTCCCATTTACTGGAAAGCTACACTTCTGGAGCTCCAGCAAGGTCACACTGAGGAGAGGTCCTTCAGTACTGACTGTGGAAAGAGGTTCAATCAGACCGAAAAATTCCATTGTACACCAGTGAGGTCACACTGGGGAAGGAGCATTCACCTGCTCTCAGTGTGGGAAGGGATTCATTGACTCATCCCAGTTGCAGACACTAGTGCATTGACAAGCAACTGCAGCAATGATTCTGTAATTACACACATCAAGGACTGACCCATGTTCCTTCTGAAAATTGCTGTCTGCTTCTGCCAATTTTAATACAGCCAGTAACTGGAGATTGAGGTACTGGATCCACAACCGATTGGACTGTCATGGCTGCCATGTCCCTTTAAAAAGCTCCATCTGATCATTCCCCATAATACAGGAACTTACATCAGAAATACTTTAAAATCACTTTATGCACTTTCTGATTTCAACCTGAATTGATTTTGCTGCAAACTTTGCAATTCTGTATCTGAGATGTTCTACTCAATAGCATCTTCAATGAGAATGTGCTGATGGATTCTTGCTGACAATTCTGACTGAGTTGCAAGTTCCTCACAGCGGCTTCTTCATTCTCCACCAGCATGAAAGAGAATGGGGATTGGTGGAGAAGCGAGAGCCCCCAAATGTGTGCTCTCTTATCTGGTCTGGAATTCCCAATGGGACAGGAATGGAGCCAACTATAATCCTAGTAACAGATTGTGGGAAATGACTGTCTCATAACCCGATAAAATCTTCAGAAATGTACTGTTACAGAAAATACTCAGTCTTTGATCTTGTGAAGAAAGATTTTATAGCAGTTTACTGACTGACAGATGCAGGATAGCCCTGTTCTAGGATAGGACTCCAGCATAGATCCAGACAACTTACAAGATTTACATCTGGGAGTCACAAAAACAAAACAGTCAACTCAAAGGTGACTGAAAAGTTCATTATGAAGAAGAAACAGTTAAAAGTAAGAAGCTGAACATGAACTGTTCCAGGTGAGAATTGTTTCCTCGTCCCGGTGTCAAAACATATGGAGTACTCAGAGCGAGTGAGGTGATTCACTTTGGAAGGAGCAACAGGAATAAAAAGGACTGGACTAATGGTAAGATTATTGGTAGTGCAGATGAGCAGAGAAATCTTGGTGTTTATGCACATAGATCCTTGAAAGTCGCCACCCAGGTTGACAGGGTTGTTAGGAAGCATATTGTATGTTCGCTTTTATTGGTGGAGGAATCTCAATCCTTCTACCACGAGGAGCCACGAGGTCATGCTGCAGATGTACAAAACTGTGGTGCAGCTGCACTTGAAGTATTGTGTACAGATCTGGTCACAGCATTATGGGAAGGAGGTGAAAGCTTTGGAGAGGATTCAGAGGACATTTACTGGAACGTTGCCTGGTTTGGAGGGAAACTCTTATGAGGAAACGCTAAGGGACTTGAACCTGTTTTCATTAGAGAGAAGAAGTTTGAGAGGTATCTTAATAGAGACATACAAGATAATCAGAAGGTTAAATGGGGTGGACACTGAAAACCTTTTTCTTTGGATGTTGATGGCCAGCATGAGTGGTCATAGCTTTAAATTGAGGGGTGTTAGATAGAGGACAGATGTCAGAGGTAGTTCTTATTCAGAGAGTAGTAGGAGCGTGGAACGCACTGCCTGCAATAGTAGTAGACTCACCAACATGAGAGCATCTAAATGGTCAGTGGATAGACATATGGATGAGCAGGTTTTGAGAAGATTTGTAGCTCAGGTTGAGGTTTTGGATATCGGTTGCTCGCTCAGCTGGAAGGTTCATCTCCAGACATTTTGTTACCTTACTAGGTAACATCTTCAGTGGGCCTCAGGCGAAGCAATGCTGAAAATTCCTGCTTTCTATTTATGTTTGGGTTTCTTTGGGTTGGTGATGTTGTTTCCTTTGGTGATGTTATTTCCTGTGGTGAAGTCACTTCCTGTTTCTTTTCTCAGGGGGTGGTAGATGGGGTCTAACTGTAACAAACACCACACTGGAGAAACAGGCAGAAAACTAGCCACCAGGATACATGAACATCAACGAGCCACAAAAAGACGTGACCCTCTGTCACTAGTATCCTTACACACGGATGACGAAGGACACCACTTCGACTGAGACAACACATCCATCCTAGGACAAGTCAAACAAAGACACGCACAAGAATTCCTAGAAGCATGGCATTCCAACCGAACTCTATCAATAGACACATCGAGTTAGACCCCATCTACCACCCCCTGAGAAAAGAAACAGGAAGTGACTTCACCACAGGAAATAACATCACCAAAGGAAATGACATCAACCACCCAAAGAAACCCAAACATATAAATAGAAAGCAGGAATTTTCAGCATTGCTTCACCTGAGGCCCACTGAAAACGTTACCTAGTAAGGTAACGAAACATCTAGAGATGAACCTTCCAGCTTAGCGAGCAAACCTACACCCAAAACATATGGATGAAAATGGAATAGTGTAAGATAGATCAGTTCAGATTGTCTCCACAGGTTGGCGCAATATCAAAGACATAAGGGCCTGTACTGAGCTATATCGTTCTATGTTCCATGTTCTAAACAACTAAAAAAACAAAGAAAATTACAGCACAGGAACAGGCTGTTTGGGCCTTCAAGCCTGTGCTAATCCAGATCCTCCATCTAAACCTGTCATCTGATTTCTAAGGACTGGTATCCTTCTGCTCCCTGCCCATTCATGTATCTGTCTTGATGCATCTTAAATGATGCTATTGTGCCCACCTCTACCATCTCCACTGGCAATGCATTTCACTACCCACTCCTTAAAGAACTTTGCAACCATATCTCCCATAAACTTTTTCCGCTCTCGCTTTGAACGTGTGACCACTTGTAGTTGAGTTCACACTCTGGGAAAATAAACTTCTCACTATCCATCCTGTCTATACATAGATTTTGTAGACCTCAATCAGGCTACCCCTCAACCTCCGTCTTTCTAGTGAAAATAATTCTAACCTACTCAACCTCTCCTCATCGCTAGTGCCCTCCATATCAGGCAACATCCTTGTGAACTCCTCTGCACCCTCTGTAAAGCATCCACATCTTTTTGGTGATGTGGCAACCAGAACTGTATTCAGTATTCCAAATGTGGCCGAACCAAGGTCTTACACAAATATAACATGATCTGCCAACTCTTGTATTCAATACCCTGTCCGATGAAGGAGAGCATGCTGTATGCCTTCTTATCCATTCTATTGACCTGATGCCACCTTCAGGGAACAATGGACCTGAACACCCAGATCAATTTTCCCCAGGACTTTTCCATTTACCATATAGTTCGCTCTTGAATTGGACCTTCCAAAATACATCACTTTGCACTTGCCTGTTGGGAGCGATGACTTACTGGGGTAAGCCATGAGGTACATGTCTCTGGCACAAAGTCTGTCTTTGTTGCTCAGAAGGAAAGGGGGAGAGAAGCAGGGCATTAGTCATTGGGGACTCCATAGTTAGGGGGACAGATAGGAGATCCTGTGGGAATGAGAGAGACACACACTTCATGTGTTGTCTCCCAGCTGCCAGGGTCCATGATGTCTTGAAGTGCAGTTTCGGGTTCCTTAAGTGGGTGGAGGAGCAGCCCCACGTCATGGTCCACATAGTCAACAATGACATAGATAGGAAAAGGGATGGAGATGTAAGGCAGAAATTCAGGGAGCTAGGGTAGAAGCTTAGAGCCAGAATGAACAGAGCTTAGAGTAGATCCTCTACAGTATGGAAACAGGCCCTTCAGCCCAAACTAATCCTCCAAAGAGTAACCCACACAGACCCAATATTTACCCCTGACTCATGTACCTATCACTATGGACAATTTAGCATGGCCAATCCACACATCTTTGTATTGTGGGAGAAAGCCAGAACAACCAGAGGAAACCCACGCAGACATGGGGAGAATGTGCAAACTCCACACAGATAGTCACCTGAGGCAGGAATTGAACCCAGGTCTCTGGCATTGTGAGGCAGCAGTGCTAACCACTTACCCACCATGCTGCCACTCTGGTTTGCTACCTGTGCCTCGTGCAATGAGACGATGAATGAGGAGAGAGAGCAATTGGCTACAGGAATGGTGCAGGAGGGAGGTTTTCAGAAACCTGGATAATTGGGGTTCATTCTGGGGTAGGTAGGACCTCTACAAACAGGATGGTCTACCCCTGAACCAGAGAGGTCCCAGTATCCTGGAAGGGAAATTAATTCAACAGGTGAATAAGAAGCTGAATGATAGCTCCAGTGTGCAGGAGCTTGAGAGTAGTGAGGTCATAAATAAGGTTTGAAGGTTGCAAAAGTGTACCGGAAAATAGGAAGGTGGTTTGAAGCCTTTTTACTTCAATGCCAGGAGCATCCGGAATCAGGTGGGTGAACTTGCAGCATGGGTTGGTACCTGGGACATTGATGTTGTGGCCATTTTGGAGACATGGATAGAGCAGGGACAGGAACGGTTGGTGCAGGTTCCGGGTTGAGATGTTTCATTAAGAACAGAGAAGATGACAAAGGTTGGGGTGGGGTGGCATTGTTCATCAAGGACAATATTGCGGTAGCAGAATGGAGTCCTCTCCTGAGGTAATATGGGCTAAGGTAGGAAACAGGAAAGGAGAGGTCAGCCTGTTGGGAGTTTTCTATCGGCCTCCAAAAAGTTCCAGAGGTGGAACTTATTGGTGGAATAATAGATACTGGTTGTGAATTACAAACTAGAATTTAATTGAGGGGATGAGGGTGGTTTTCATTAGAATTACAAATAGAACACAGAGCATAGAACGTTACAGCACAGTACAGGCCCTTCGGCCCTGACCTATGTTGCGCTGACCTATGAAATTAATCTGATGCCCATCTAACCTAACTGTTCCATTACATATGTTCAATGCCCATTTAAATGCCCTTAACATTGTCGAGTCTACTACTGTTGCAGGCAGAATGTTCTACCCTCCTACTACTCTGAGTAAAGAAACTACCCCTGACATCTGCCCTAAATCTGTCAACCCTCAATTTAAAGCTGTGTCCCCTTGTGTTTGCTTTCACCATCTGAGGAAAAACGCTCTAATTCTTCACCCTATCTAACCTTCTGATTATATTATACATTTCAATTAAGTCACCTCTCAACCGTCTTCTCTCCAATGAAAACAGCCTCAGTTCCCTCAGCCTTTCCTTCCTTCCATACCAGGCAACATCCCGGTAAATCTCCTCTGAACCCTTTCCAGAGCTTCCACATCCTTCCTACAATGCAGTGACCAGAACTGTACACAATACTCCAGGTGCAGCCTTACCCTTACCAGCATGACCTTGTGGCTCCGAAACTAATGAATGCCAGGATGTGTTCAGATGAGGAAGCACATGATGGGCACCTGGAAGTACTCAAGGATGCGTGACAGGCACCTGGAAGTACTCCAGGATGCCCCCATAAGATGCCCTCAACTCATCAACTGCCAGTTGTGACATGCCACAGCGAGAAACCGTAATGACCTTCTCAGGAGGCAGATATGAGCTGCACCCGACAGAGTCCCCTTCATTGTTCAGAACTTCCCAGGAGCCGGAAAACTACACCATGTTCTTCGCAGCCTCCAACACATTACCAATGGGGATGAGCACCTCATCAAGACCTTCCCTACACATCCACTTTTCACATTTAAACAACCACCAAACCTCAAACAGATCATTGTTCGTAGCAAACTGCCTGGTTTTCAGGACAACACCAATAACCTTGTCACAATAGATGCTGCAAGACGTGTCAGAGTGTCAACACAGACACCACCATTACATGTGGGGACACCTCCCACCGTGTACGCAGCAGGTACTCATGTGACCCAGCCAATGTTGTCTAACTCATACCCTGCAGGCGAGGATGCCCTGAGGCATGGTCAATTGGCAAGACCAAGCAGAGGCTACAGCAACAGATGAATGGACACCACACAACAATCAACAGACAGGAGTGTTCCCTCCCAGTCAGAGAACACTTCAGCAGGCTGGGACATTCGACCTTTGGGGGACTGTCCTCCAAGGCAGACTTTGGGACAGTCAACAATGCAAAGTGGCCAAACAGAGGCTGATAGCCAAGTTCAGTGAACATGGGGATGGCCTCAACCAGGACCTTGGGTTCATGTCATACAGCTCCACCACACCGCTCCCCCCCACACACGACAGATACCCACTCCTACGCACATACACATTCCTTCACACACGCACACACGCACGCACACACACTCACACACACTCATGCGCCCTTTCACAGACTTTTACCCCTTTACACTCACACTCACACACATGTACACCCCACACATGTGGGGTGAATTATACTTGCAGAATTGCATTTTATTTTGCTCAAAAACTGCATGAATCCACATAAGATTCATTAAATCCGTTTTTGAGATCAGAATCAGCCTGACCATTGTGGTGGCACAGACAGTGTTACACAGGGCACCTCACACCTTCAATGCATCATCTGATCTGACATGGCACCAATTGTTAAAATTCACCAACCTTATTCCGGATGCTCCTGGCATTGAAGTACATATCTTTAGAAAAGTTATGCGATTTGCATATGAAAGAACTGAAACCAACATCTTCATTCGAAGAAAATGAGAGATTGAACAAACAATCCAGGTCTTTTCCAACATATAATTACAGTTACATCACACTGTAAACTTCTGCTCTAAATTCTGTGTCTTATGATGTTTTATTCCTGATGAAGGAACAGTGCTCTGAGACCTACTGCATCCAAATAAACCTGTTGGACTATAACCTGATGTTGTGTGATTTTTAACTTTGATGCCGACAGAAAACTTCCAACAGGGTGCCCTCTCCTTTCCTGTTTCTAACCTCAGCCCAAAGTATCTCAGTGGATAAGTCCTCAAACTGCTGTAACACTACTTTATCTCAGCTGCTGTAATACTACCTTTGCTTAACAATGCTACACGGCGGCACGGTAGCGCAGTGGTTAGCACTGCTGCCTCACAGCGCCAGAGACCCGGGTTCAATTCCCACCTCAGGCGACTAACTGTGTGGAGCTTGCACGTTCTCCCCGTGTTGGCGTGGGTTTCCTCCCACAGTCCAAAGATGTGCAGGTCAGGTGAATTGGCAATGCTAAATTGCCCGTAGTGTTAGGTAAGGGGTAAATATATGGGTGGTTTGTGGTTCGGTGTGGACTTGTTGGGCCGAAGGGCCTGTTTCCATACTGTTAGTAATCTAATCACACTTTTCTTTTACCACCTTCTCTGTTCTTACTGAAGCATCTAAATCCCAGAATCTGCAATAACCATTGCTCCTCTAACCATGTCTCTGAAATGGCCACAATATCGAAATCCCAGGTACCAACTCATGCCGCAAGTTCACCCACCTTATTCCGGATGCTCCTGGCATTGAAGTACATACATTTCAAACCAACATCCTGATTGCCGATGACCTCAATACCCTACAACTCCTGTACACTGGAACTACAATTCAGGTTCCTATCCCACTGCTGCATTAGTTTAAACCCCACGAAGAGCATTAGCTAATCTCCCCGCTCCCCCACCCCAGGACATCCAATTGGAAAGGTCCCACCTTCCCCAGAAAGAGTTCCAATTATCCAAGAATCCAAATCCCTCCCTCCTGCACCATCCCTGCAGCCATGTGTTCAGCTCCACTCTCTCCCTGCTCCTCGCTTCACCAGCACGTGGCACCGGCAACAAACCAGAGATAACAATTCTCTTTGTTCTAGCTCTAAGCTTCCACCCTAGCTTCCTGAATTTCTTCCTTAGATCCTCACCTTTCTTCCTACCTCTGTTGCTGGTGCCTATGTGGACCACAACTTGGAGCTCCTCCACTTCCCCCTCAAGGATCCCAAAAACACAATCAGAGGCATCATGAACCCTGGCACCTGGGAAGCAAAACACCAATCCTGAGTGTCTCTCATTTCCACAAAACCTCTTGTCTGTCCTCCTAACTATGGAGTTCCCAATGACTAAAGCTCTGCTCCTCTCCCCCCTTCCCCTCTGAGCAACAGGGACAGACTCTGTGCCAGAGCCCTGTACCCCATTGCTTACCCCTGGTAAATTGTCCCCCCAACAGTATCCAAAACGGTCTCCTTGTTGTTGAGGGGAACCACCACAGGAGATCCCTGCACTGCCTGCAGGTTCCCTTTCCTACCCCTGTCGGTAATCTATCTACCTTCATGTGGCTGTGGAGTAACTACCTCCCGTAACTTCTCTCAGTAATCCCCTCCCCTTCCCGAATGATCCAAAGTTCATCCAGCTCCAGCTCCAGTTCCCTAATGGTTCTCAAGGAGCTGGAGTTGGGTGCACTTCCCAAAAGGAAATCATCAGGGACACTAGACGTGACCCTTACCTCCCACAAACTGCAGGATGAACATTCAACTGCCCTAACCTCCATTCTCACTATTCTAAATTCCCAAGTTGAACGCTGAGAAAATGAAACATGAAAGAAAACACTTGTCACCTTTCCAACCGATGTACAGAACTATTTTTTGGTTAGAGGACGAGGATGGGTGGGAGACATTCCCGAGTAGTGTTTAGGGGAAAGCAACCACCCAAATATGTAACCTCATGACCTTCCAGATATTCCAGAAGGAGTCAGAGACTAGATTCTGAGGTGATTAGCAATGGTTTAGATACAGAATACAAGATGCACAGGAGTGAAATAATGGCTGGAATCTATTTGAGGAGTTCAGCGTGATTAATAAAGAGAATAAGAGAATCACAGAAGTGAGTTATAGGGCTTGAAGGTTGAATTTGAATGAAGAACACAAAGTTAAAGGTAGGATTCTTGACAGCGTGGAGGAACAGAGGAATCTTGAGGTCCATGTTGATAGATTCCTGAAAGTTTCGACCCAAGTTGATAGGGTTGTTAAGAATGCATATGGTGTGTTGGCTTTTATTAGCCAGTGTATTGTGTTTAAGAGCCACAAGGTGATGCTGCAGCTCTATCGAGCCCTGGTTAGACCACACTTGGAATATTGCATTCAGTTCTGGTCGCCTCATTACAGGAAAGGTGGGGAAGCTTTACAGAGAGTTCAGGGGAGATTTATCAGGATGCTGCCAAGACCCGAGGGCATGTCTTATGAAGCAAGGTTGAGGGAGTTAGAGCTTTTCTCATTGGAGCGAAGAAGGATGAGAGGTGACTTGATAGAGGTGGATAAGATGATGAGAGGCATAGATAGAGAGACTATCATAGCCAGATACTTTTTCCTCTGAAGGAAATGTCTATCACGGGGACATAATGTTAAGGTGATTGGTGGAGGGTTTAGGGGAGATGTCAGAGGTAGGTTCCTTCCACAGACAGTGGTGGATACCAGCAGTGCTAGTAGGGTAAGATATGCTGGGGGCATTTAAGTGACTCTTGAATAGTCACATGGAAGATAGTACAATGAAAGGTATGGAGGTTCGTCTGATCTGAGAGTAGGATAAAAGGCCAGCACAGCCATGAGTGCCGAAAGGCCTGTACTGTTCTGCACTGATCTCTGTTCTCAATCAATCAAGGGGTTCAGGGTGGTTTGTATATCGAACAATAGATACCCAGGAGTGAGTTACAGGCTGGAATCGAATTGAGGAGTTCAGCATGTTTCTGTACAGTCATAGATACAAAGGAATGCATTATAGTTTTTGAGGTGGTTTTGAATATGGAGCAACAGATACTCTGGAGTGAGTTAGAGACTGCAATTTAACCAAAAATTTTGGATCATTAAAAATTGGGTGCAAATTTGAGAGATGTAAAATTTGTGGTGGTGTGATTGGAGTTGGCAAAAATGATGAGGTGTGCAACGAAGGGAGTGGCAGCATATAACATGGGGTGGCTGTTCATTGGGAATGGGAATAAATACAGTCTGGGAAAATACTTGGGGGAACCTCAAAAATTGGAAGGATGGGTGGTGAGTGCCAAATCTGTAGGTAGGACATCTGGGGAGGTGCAAAATTTGAGGGCATGATTGTAGAGGAACTTGAGGTTTGCAAAATATTTGGAAGGTTGCAAATTATGGGGGTGCTCAAAACTTACGTAGATGCAACATTTGGGGAGTTTGAACAGAGTGAGGACTGGAGATGCTGGAAAGACAGAGTTGATAAAATGTGGAGAGGCAAAAAGCACAGCAGGTCAAGCAGCCTCACAGGAGCAGGAAAGTCAATGTTGGGATTTGAGATCCTTCATCAGGGTTGGGGAGGTGAAGGGGGCTGAGAAATAACTGGGGTGGTGGGTCTGGGGGAAGGTAGGTGGGATGATGAAAGGTAGATACAGATTGGAGGCAATTGTGATTACTCAATCGGAAGGACGATAGACAGGTTAGGTCAGGTGAAGAGGACAGGGGTGGAGAGAGAGGCCTGGACAGGATGAGGTGGGAGGTGGGAAGATTTGGAAGCTGGTGAATCCTATATTGAGGCCATATTGTTGCCAGCTCTTTCCTCCAGTTCTTGTTTGGCTTTATTTTGATATTGTAGGAGGCTCATTTCTTTGGGGGAATTGAAATGGCTGACCCGGAAGGTGGGGTTGATTGGAGCATGCGGGCCATAGATGTTCCCTGATCTGGTCCCAGAGTTTGTGTTCGGTCTCTCATGTATAGAGACAGGGGAACAAAGGATGCAATAAATCAGGTTAGAGGAAATAAGGGTGAATCTCTGCTGGACTTGGAAAGATTTTTTGGGGACCTTGGATGGAGGAAAGAGGGGAGGTGTGGCATCAGGTGTTGCACTTCCTACGTTCGCAAGTAAAGGTGCCAGGTGTGGAGGAGAGGATGGTGGGAAATGAGGACCTAACTAGGGAGTCATATAGGGAATGGTCCCTAGGTAAGCAGATGGGGTGGAAAATATCATGGGAGTGAGACTGCAGATGGTGAAAATGGCAGAGGATGATGAATTGGATTTGGAGATTACTAGGGTGGAATGTGAAGGGGTTCTATCCTTGTTGTGGCTGGGAGGTGTTCGAGGGCAGAATGTGGTTGTGGGCCTCATTGTTCACGGGGAAGGGGAAATTATGGACGTTGAAGAAGTGGAGGTGATGGCCTAATGGTATTATTTTACAACTATTAATCCAGAAACCCAGAAAAATGTTCTGGGGACCTGGGCTCGAAGCTTACCATGTCAAATGGTGGAATTTGAATTCAGTAAAAAAATGTGGTATTAAGAGTCGACTGATAACCATGAAACCATTGTCAATTGTCAGAAAAAAACTATCTGGTTCATTTATGTCCTTTAGGGAAGGAAATCTGCCATCCTTACCGGGTCTGGACTCCATGTGACTCCAGAGCCACAGCAATGTGGTTGATTCTCCACTGCCCTCTGAAATGGCCTCACAAACCACTCAGTCGTATCAATCGCTAGAAAGTCACAACAAAGAAATGAAACCGGACAGACCTCCTGGCATCGACCTTGGAATCGGAAAAGACAACAGCAAAAACACAAACAGTTCTGTCGACCATGCAAAGTCCTTCTTACTGACATCTAGGAGTGAGTGCCGAAACTGGGAGAGCTCTTTCATAGACTAGTCAAACAACAGTCTAATACAGTCATTCTTACAGAATCATACCTTACAGATAATACCTCAGACACTACCAATACAATCCCTGGATATGTCCTGTCCCACTAGCAGGATAGATCCAGCAGAAGTGCCTGCACTGTGGCATTCGGTCGGGAGGGAGTTGCCCTGGGAGTCCTTGACATCGACTCTGGACACCATGAGGTCTCATGCCTTCAGGTTAAACAAGGGCAAGGAAACCTCTTCCTGGTTATCACCTATCATCCTCCTTCAGCTGATGAATCGGTGTCCCTCCATGTTGAACAACACTTGGAGGAAGCACTGAGGGTGGGAAAATGTCTACTGGGGGGCGGGGGGGGGGGGTATTTCAATGTCCACCACCAAGAGTGGCTCGGCAGCAGCAGCATTACTGATCGGGTTGGTCAGGTCCTAAAGGATATAACTGCTACTCTGGGTCTCTGGTAGGTAGTGAAGGAACCAACAAGAGACCAACAAAAAAATGTACTTGACCTCACCCTTACTAATCTGCCAGTTGCAATCCCCTCTGTCCATGACAGTACAGATAAAAGTGACCACCGCACTGTCCTTATGGAGATGAAGTCCCGCCTTCACATTGAGAATACCCTCAATGAAGTAGTTGATGGCAAAGTTTCTTCATGGAGTGCCGTCACTAGCGGTGTTCCGCAAGGATCTGTTTTGGGACCATTGCTGTTTGTCATTTTTATAAATGACCTGGAAGAGGGGTTAGAAGGTTGGGTGAGCAAGTTTGCGGATGATACGAAAGTCGGAGGAGTTGTTGACAGTGAGGAAGGATGTGGCAGGTTACAGCAGGATATAGAGAAGCTGCAGAGCTGGGCAGAAAGGTGGCAAATGGAATTCAATGTAGCTAAGTGTGAGGTGATTCACTTTGGGAAGAATAACAAAAAGATGGGGTACTGGGCTAATGGTCGGATACTTGGTAGTGTGGATGAGCAGAGGGATCTTGGTGTCCATGTACACAGATCTCTGAAAGTTGCCACCCAGGTAAATAGTGCGGTGAGGAAGGCATATGGCGTACTGGCTTTTATTGGTAGAGGAATTGAGTTCCGGAGTCCTGAGGTCATGATGCAGTTGTATAAGACTCTGGTGCGGCCGCATCTGGAATATTGTGTGCAGTTTTGGTCGCCATACTATAGGAAGGATGTGGAGGCACTGGAACGGGTGCAGAGGAGGTTTACCAGGATGTTGCCTGGTATGGAAGGAAGATCGTATGAGGAAAGACTGAGACACTTGGGGCTGTTTTCATTAGAGAAAAGAAGGTTTAGGGGTGACTTGATTGAGGTGTACAAGATGATTAGGGGGTTAGATAGGGTTGACAGTGTGAACCTTTTCCCGCGTATGGAGTCGGGTATTACAAGGGGGCATAGCTTTAAATTAAGGGGGGGTAGATATAGGACTGTAGTTAGGGGTAGGTTCTTCACTCAGCGAGTCGTAAGTTCATGGAATGCCCTGCCAGCAGCAGTGGTGGACTCTCCCTCTTTATGGGCATTTAAGCGGGCATTGGATAGGTATATGGAGGATAGTGGGTTAGTATAGGTTAGGTGGGCTTGGATCGGCGCAACATCGAGGGCCAAAGGGCCTGTACTGCGCTGTATTCTTCTATGTTCTATGTTCTATGTTCTATCAGTGCAAAAGTTAAGGCTGCTGCATTTTCAACAATCTTCTGTCAGAAGTGCTGAGTAGATGATCCATCTCGGGCTCTTCTCAGTGGTCCCCATCATCACAGATACCAATCTCCAGCTGATTCGATTCACTGCCTGTTATATCAAGATAAGGCTGGAGGCACTGGGATTATGCAAAGGCAATGGGCCCTGAGAACATTCCGGCAATAGTACTGAAGAATTGTGCTCCAGAACTTGCCACTCCCCTAGCCAACCCCTTCCAGTACAGTTACAACTGGCATCTACCTAACAATGTGGAAAATTGCACACGTATGTTCTGTCCACAAAACGCAGGACAGATCCAAAACGGCCAATTCCCGCCCAATCTGTCTATGCTCCATCATCGGTAAAGTGATGGAAGGCATCATCTACAGGGCCATCAAACAGCATCTGCTCAGCAACAACCTGCTCAGTGATGCCCAGTTTGGGTTTGGCCAGGGTCAGTCAGCTCCTGATCTCATTACAGCCTCGGTTCAAACATGGACAAAAGAGCTGAATTCCAGAGGTTAGATGTGAGTGACAGACTTTGACATCAAGGCTGCATTTGACTGGGTATGGCATCAAGGAACCCTGGCAAAACTGGAATCAATGGGTACCGGGGGCAAACACTCCACTGGTTCGAGTCATACCTGGCACAAAGGAAGGCGGTTGTGTTTGTGGAGAGTGAGTCATCTCAGCTCCAGGACTTCGGGTAGTTTCCTGGGCCCAATGATCTTCAGCTGCTTCACCAATTACCTTCCCTCTGTCATAAGGTCAGAATTAGGGATGTTCACTAATGATTGATCAGTATTCAGCGCCATTCGTGACACATTTTAGTGACCAGCAGAGCCCGCAGGAGACTCCGGACTCACACCAATGGGGACTCTCACCATGATACAGAAATGCGAAATCGAAAAACGTCGATCATTTTATTGTTTGTGATCTCGACCAATTTCATCCTGTTATGGTCAACATTAATGCTGTATTCAATATGGACTCGGATGTTTAATTTGGCATATACCCCTGTGTATCTGCATCGCTTTGTGCGGGAATTGGGTTTCATGCTGCAGCTCCTCAGTTGCTGCACAAACACCATGATTTACGCTGTGACCCAGACTAAGTTCAGACAGCAGCTGAAGAATGTGCTGAAATATCCCTTTACCCAAATTCATCAATCAATCAAACTTACTCATTAATCAATCCATCCAGGATTTTCTGATTTCAGTTCAACGTTTCAGCAATGAAACAGTCTGTTGCTATGGTAACAGACTGAGGGTAGTGCTGGTTTTTCCAACCTTATTCAACAGGGGGATACAGGAACACATTTCTATGTTTCTCAACTCAGGGATCAGTGAGAAAAGGCACCATTTCACTGATTGTACCTCTCACTTCAATCTGTAAATAATGAAATTCTTCATTAAGAAGTATCACACAGCAGAACAAACTATTTTGTTGTTTGTGTTGAAGCAGCCTGAGCTGGAGAGAGACAGACTCAGCCCCAAGTCCTGGTTGTTAAGGAAGGGGAGTGAACCAGTGCCCAGCTCAGGAGTTGGGTTTAAGTCACTCTGACCTTTACTTTCACCTCAGGATCACTGACTCTGACCTGGCCTCAGCAGATTTCATCTCTCTCTCCGTATTCAGGTCTCACTCTCACAATGTCCCCTCTTTCTCTCGTCCTCCCATTTTTGTTTCCTTTTGCTCATATCTCAAATGCAACATCGGTCAGCCTTAAACTGCTGTGTCGCCAAAGAAATTGTTTGAAGAATAACACAACTGTGCAACATGAGAGATTCACAAGCTGTGATGCCCTCACCACAGAAAAGATCATCCACTCATGTAGTGGCATATTGAGACCATCAGGTGGCATTGTGTCACATTAAACACAAGTTCGGGCGGGGGGGGGGAGAGTTGGCAAAAGAGACTCAGCCTTTGATTCATCACTTTTTAATTCACTCATTCAAACTCCCCTTCAGTCCCATTGCACCCAGAGACAGATACACAGGCACAAACATATAGAGACACACATTTGGAGATATACATCAATATGACAATTTTATCACTTTACACAAGAGGGACAGACAGAAAGGGGAGAGACGGGTAAACACCATTTCAATGGATTCACCCCCAGAACAACAGAGATCCCGCTGCACAGTGACACAGACTTAGAGACACACTGAGATAGAGAGATGCACACTAATACACACTCATCTACAGCAGCTGATGTGCACACAGAGCAGAAATAGATCAGCAGAGACAGTTCAGTACAGATACACACACTCATGCACACATACACAGATACAAACACAGATACACAGATACACACACAAACCCACAGCTTCACATTAATACACACATCCATGCACACTACCTCAAACATTCATAGCTACAAATATGCAGAGGTAGTTCGACTGAGATAAACACACACAGTTACAGAGAATCACATACAGACACAGAGACACACACAGGCACATTTATACACACAAACATACAGATGGACATAGATTCATACACATAAGGTGAAACAGACACAGACTGAGGTGCAGACGTGCAAACAGACTTTTACACTGACACAGACAAACGCACACACCCACCCAAACACACAGACACATATTGTTATGGATCAGGCCAGACTACCTCAAAATATATTGAGAAGGAGCTTGGACGCTAACTTTTTCTTATTTTAAAGGCAGATGGGAAATCAATATCCCAGGTGTGATGCAGCTGGTCAGACCACTCACCTTTCAGCAAAACAGAATTTATGAAAACACTGCAGTTTATCAAAAGAAAATCAAATTTCGAATAACGTCATTATTGGAAAACTTAACTATCCAGATACAGCAAATTAACGAAGGGACTGTTCCAATTCAGCCATCCCAGAACATACACTTTGGCAAAACAGGTAAACTGAAACAACATCCAAAGAAATTCAAGAGAGAAAGTAAGTTAGGATTCATCTGCTGTAGCTTGGAATCTTTTCTGGACTCCAGCATCTTGTGACTGCCACAGCTAAACCAGACTGGAAAGAAAAAACCTGTAATGAGAGAACTGGCCAATCCCCTGCCATTGTTAACCTCGACTCTTTCAAGCCCCTTCAACACCTCCGTCTTCACAACCTCTCTTCTCCATGTTGGTGGAATTGGTTGGGAACAGTTCGCAAGAAAGTTAATTTATGGAATGTCTACGAGATGGCTTTTTTGGACCAACTTGTGATGGAGCCCAGTCGGGAACAGGCAATACTGGATTTAGTGATGTGGAATGAAGCAGACTTGATCAG
Source organism: Chiloscyllium plagiosum (assembly GCF_037043375.1). NCBI lineage: Eukaryota > Metazoa > Chordata > Chondrichthyes > Orectolobiformes > Hemiscylliidae > Chiloscyllium > Chiloscyllium plagiosum. The sequence continues at coordinate 52,412,287 of NW_028270166.1, forward strand.
GGAGCTTAAGGTGAAGGAATCCTCAGCAGGCAGTGATCATAATATGTCTGAAATTACTCTGCAATTTGAGAGGGAGATGATAGAATCAAAGGTAATAGTATTACAGCTGAATACAGAGGCATGAGAGAGGAGGTGGGTAGCCACTTTATAGACTCTCTTCTTCTGTGATGCATTTCCTGAGTTTGTTCATCAACCATGGTGGTCTAATTTCCCGATACTCCCCAGTAATTTATCTTTTCTTTGAGATGGACCTCTGTACTGTGTCCTCAATTATACCCAGAAACTCCTTCCATTGTTGCTCTTCTGTCTTCACCACTAGGCTCTGCTTCCAGTCGATTTTTGTCAGTTCCTCTCTCATACCCCTGCAATTATCTTTATTTAACTGTAACACCATTACATCCAAGTTTGCCCCCTCTTTCGAACTGCAGACTGAACTTTACTGTATTATGTTCGCTGCCTCCTAAGTGTTCCCTTCCTAAAGATCTTTTATAAAGTCTGGCTCGCTACATAACACTAAGTCCAGAGTAGTCTGCTCCCTTGTGGGCTCCATCACAAGCTGTTCCAAAAAGCCATCCCGTAAGCATTCCATGAATTCCCTTTCTTTGGATCCACCGGCCACATAATTCACCTCGTCCATTTGCTTAATAAAGTCCCCCATGCTCAGTTTCAGGCAACCTAGCGACATGGGCCAGTGGAATCTTGTGATGACCCTCTCCTACTGAACCTGCAGAACATACTGTGCAGAGCAAATGAAAAGCAGGTGTAAAGATCGGGGCCGCCGCGACATTGGGCGCCGCGAAACTGACCGCCTCAACCTGTCCACCCCTCTCACCCACTCCAACCTCTCACCCTCGCAATGTGCAGCCCTCCACTCCCTCCGCTCCAGCCCCAACCTCACCATCAAACCGGCAGACAAGGGAGGCGCAGTGGTATTTTGGCGCACTGATCTTTACACCGCTGAAGCTAGACGCCAACTCGCGGACACATCCTCCTGCTACCCCCTTGACCATGACCCCACCTCCCACCACCAAACCATCATCTCCCAGACCATCCATAACCTCATCACCTCAGGGGATCTCCCATCCACCGCCTCCAACCTCATAGTCCCACAACCCCGCACCTCCCGCTTCTACCTCCTGCCCAAAACCCACAAACCCGACTGCCCCGGCCGACCCATTGTCTCAGCCTGCTCCTGCCTCACCGAACTCATCTCTGCATACCTCGACACTGTCCTGTCCCCCTTAGTCCAAGAACTCCCCACCTACATTCGGGCCACCACCCACGCCCTCCACCTCCTCCATGATTTTCGCTTCCCTGGCCCCCAACGCCTTATCTTCATGATGGACATCCAGTCCCTGTACACCTCCATCCCCCATCACGAAGGTCTCCAAGCCCTCCGCTTCTTCCTTTCCCGCCGACCCAACCAGTACCCCTTCCACTGACACCCTCCTTCGACTGACTGAACTGGTCCTCACTCTTAACAACTTCTCCTTTCAATCCTCCCACTTCGTCCAAACCAAAGGAGTAGCCATGGGCTCCCGCATGGGCCCCAGTTATGCCTGCCTCTTCGTCGGATATGTGGAACAGTCCATCTTCTGCAGCTACACTGTCACCATCCCCCATCTTTTTATCCGCTACATCGATGATTGTATTGGTGCTACCTCGTGCTCCCACGAGGAGGTTGAACAGTTCATCCACTTTACTAACACTTTCCACCTCGACCTCAAATTCACCTGGACTGTTTCAGACTCCTCCCTCCCCTTCCTCGATCTCTCCATTTCTATCTCAGGTGACCAACTCAACACAGACATTTACTACAAACCGACCGACTCCCACAGCTACCTAGATTACACCTCCTCCCACCCTGGCCCCTGTAAAAATGCCATCCCATATTCCCAATTCCTTCGCCTCTGCCGCATCTGCTCCCAGGAGAACCAATTCCAATACCGAACAACTCAGACGGCCTCCTCCTTCAAAGACCGCAATTTCCCCTCAGACATGGTCGACAATGCTCTCCCGCATCTTCTCCACTTCCTGCACCTCTGTCCTTGAACCCCGCCCCTCCAATCGCCACCAGGACAGATCCCCACTGGTCCTCACCTTCCACCCCACCAATCTCCGGATACATCGTATCATCCTCCATTATTTCCGCCATCTCCAAACAGACCCCACCACCAGGGATATAGTTCCCTCCCCACCCCTATCAGCATTCTGGAGAGACCACTCCCTCCACGACTCCCTCGTCAGGTCCACACCCCCCACCAACCCAACCTCCACTCCCGCCACCTTCCCCTGCCACCGCAAGAAGTGCAAAACTTGCGCCCAGACCTCCCCCCTCACCTCCTTCCAAGGCACCAATGGATCCTTCCATATCGGTCGCACATTCACCTGCACCTCCACACACATCATTTACTGTGTCCGCAGCACCTGATGTGGTCTCTACATTGGGGAGACAGGCCGCCTACTTGCGGAATGTTTCAGGGAACACCTCTGGGACACCCGCACCAACTGACCCAACCAACCCAACCGCCCCGACTTTAACTCCCCCTCCCACTCCCATTCCCACTCCGCCAAGGACATGCAGGTCCTTGGCCTCCTCCATCACCAGACCCTGGCCACACGACGCCCGGAGGAAGAGCACCTCATCTTCCGCCGAGGAACCCTCCAACCACGCAGGATGAATGTAGATTTCTCCAGCTTCCTCATTTCCCCTCCCCCCACCTTATCTCAGTCCCAATCCCTGGATTCAGCACCGCCCTCTTGACCTGCAATCTTCTTCCCGACCTCTCCGCCTCCACCCCCTCTCCAGGCTATCACCCTCAACCTCACCTCCTTCCACCTATCGTATTTCCAGTGCCCCTCCCACAAATCCCCCCCTCCACTTTTTATCTCAGCCCACTTGGCACATCAGCCTCATTCCTGAAGAAGGGCTTATGTCCGAAACGTCGATTCTCCTGCTGCTCGGATGCTGCCTGGCCTGCTGCACTTTTGCAGCACCACACTTTTCAGCTCTGGATGCTCAGGCTATCAATGTTAATTTTGTTATTCTGTGTCATAAAGAAATCTGAAATTTCAGAGCCCCCTTCTGTGATAGCAAGAAAAGTTCAGTGTTTCCTCAGAATTGCATCTCATAATAAATTCAAATGGTTGGCACATTCTGAGAGGACATTCAGTCTGTGGCATCTTTTTCAAGAGCCATTGAATTGTCCTGCTCACCTTTTTATTTTTAGGGTTTGGGGAGATAATGTAGCAACATTCCTCAGGATTTTAAAATAAATAATAAGTGGGTGGCACGGTGGCTCAGTGGTTAGCACTGCTGCCTCACAGCACCAGGGTCCCAGGTTCGATTCCAGCTTCGGGCGACTGACTGTGTGGAGTTTCACATTCTCCCCGTGTTGCGTGGGTTTCCTCCGGGTGCTCTTGTTTCTTCCCACAGCCCAAAGATGTGCAGGTCAGGTGAATTGGCCATGCTAAATTGCCCATAGTGTTAGGTGCATTAGTCAGAGGGAAATGGGTCTGGGTGGGTTACTCTTCGAAGGGTCGGTGTGGACTTGTTGGGCTGAAGAGCCTGTTTCCAAACTGTAGGGAATCCAATCTTAAAATTGACTGGGAGAGGAGTGTATCAGGAAAGACAGTGGAACAGCAATGGCAGGAGGTTCTGGGAGTAACTCAGGAGACACAGCAGAGATTCATCCCAAGGGAAAAGAAGCCTGGTACAGGGAGGATGAGGCAACCATGGCTGACGAGGGAAGACAGGGATAGCATAAAAGTAAAAGAGAAAACAGATCATTTGGGGAAGGTCAGTGGGAAACCAAAGGATTGGGAACTTGCAAAGACCAATAGAGAGCAACAACAAAAAATATAAGGAGGGTCACGATGAAATATGAGGGTAAGCTAGCCAGACATATCAAGGAATACTGCAAGAGTTTCTTCAGATACATAAAGGGCAAAAGAGAGGAAGAAGTGACATTGGATCACTGGAAAATGACACTGGAAAGATGTGATGGGGAAAAGGAAATGGCTGAGGAATTGAATAATTATTCTGCGTCTGTCTTTATTGTGGAAGACATGATTAATATCTCAAAATATCAAGAGAGGGGAGGGACAGAGCTCGTGTGGTGGCCATCACCAAAGACATTAACTTCATCAATCTTGATCTGTTCCAGCCTGTTTCCCAGCTCCTCAAATTCTCATTCAGGAGAAAGTGAGGTCTGCAGATGCTGGAGATCAAAGTTGAAACTTTATTGCTGGAACAGCACAGCAGGTCAGGCAGCATCCAGGGAACAGGAGATTCGACGTTTCGGGCACAGGCCCTTCTTCAGGAATGAGCAGAGAGTGTTCAGCAGGAGAAGATAAAAGGTAGGGAGGAGGGACTTGGAGGAGGGGCGTTGGAAATGTGATAGGTGGAAAGAGGTCAAGGTGAGGGTGATAGGTCGGAGTAGGATGGAGGCGGAGAGGTCAAGAAGAAGACTGCAGGTCAGGAAGGCGGTGCCGGGCTGGAGGGATTCGGCTGAGACAAGGTGGGGGGAGGGGGGATGAAGAAACTGGTGAAGTCCAAGTTCATCCCCTGCGGTTGGAGGGTTCCCAGTCGGAAGATAAGACGCTCCTCCTCCGACCGTCGCGTTGTTGTGGTTTGGCGGTGGATGAGTCCAATGACCTGCATATCCTCGGTGGAGTGGGATGGGGAGTTGAAATGCTGTGCTACAGGGTGGTTGGGTTGGTTCGTCCGGGTGGCCCAGAGGTGCTCTCTGAATCGCTCCGCAAGTAGGCGGCCTGTCTCCCCAATATAGAGGAGGCCACACCGGCTGCAGTAGATGATGTGGGTGGAGGTGCAGGTGAATCTGTGGCGGATATGGAAGTTTCCTTTGGGGCCTTGGAGAGAAGTGAGGGGGGAGGTGTGGGCGCAAGTCTTGCACCTCCTGCGGTTGCAAGGGAAGGTGCCGGGAGTGGAGGTTGGGTCGGTAGGGGGTGTGGATCTGACAAGGGAGTCGCGGAGGGAGTGGTCTCTACGCAAAGCTGATAGGGGAGGGGAGGGAAATATATCCTTGGTGGTGGGGTCTGTTTGGAGGTGGCGGAAATGACGGCGGATGATGCGCTGTACATGGAGATTGGTGGGGTGGTAGGTGAGGACCAGTGGGGTTCTGTCCTGGTGGCGGTTGGAGGGGCGGGGCTCAAGGGCGGAGGAGCGGGAAGTGGAGGAGATGCGGTGGAGGGCACCGTCGACCACGTCGGGGGGGAAATTGCGGTCCTTGAAGAAGGAGGCCATCTGTGTTGTACGTATTTTGAACTGGTCCTCCTGGGAGCAGATGCGGCGGAGACGAAGGAATTGGGAGAATGGGATGGCGTTTTTACAGGGGGCGGGGTGGGAGGAGGTGTAGTCCGACCTCGTAACCTTCATGATCGCGGCCCAAACAACCGCCTCCGGGATCGCCGCACACACAACCTGCTCTGCGATCGTCATGAAGACAATCACCAACAGATTGGCGACCTCCGCGGCTATGGGGAAGAACTCTGTCTCCGTGGTCGCCGCAGCTACTTCCGCCCCCAGTGACGTCAGCGACCTGCATTCGGACATCGCCGCATGTGTCTCCGCCCCCCCGCCGCGTTCCGTCACCACGCCTAACCCCGCCCCCCCGCCGCGTTCCGTCACCACGCCTAACCCCGCCCCCCGCCGCGTTCCGTCACCACGCCTAACCCCGCCCCCCCGCCGCGTTCCGTCACCACGCCGAACCCCGCCCCCCCGCCGCGTCCCGTCACCACGGCTAACCCCGCCCCCCCGCCGCGTCCCGTCACCGCGCCTAACCCCGCCCCCCGCCGCGTTCCGTCACCACGCCTAACCCCGCCCCCCCGCCGCGTTCCGTCACCACGCCTAACCCCGCCCCCCGCCGCGTTCCGTCACCACGCCTAACCCCGCCCCCCCGCCGCGTTCCGTCACCACGCCTAACCCCGCCCCCCCGCCGCGTTCCGTCACCACGCCTAACCCCGCCCCCACGCCGCGTTCCGTCACCACGCCTAACCCCGCCCCCCGCCGCGTTCCGTCACCACGCCTAACCCCGCCCCCCCGCCGCGTTCCGTCACCACGCCTAACCCCGCCCCCCCGCCGCGTCCCGTCACCGCGCCTAACTCCGCCCCCCGGCCGAGTTCCGTCACCGCGCCTAACCCCGCCCCCCCGCCGGTCTCCATCACCATGTCCAACTCCGCCCCCACCCCGACCTCTGTCCCCGCCCCCAGGCCTAACCCCGCCCCCACATCCAGCTCCAGCCCCACACCAGGTCCTAGCTCCCCGCCCTGCCGTGTGTTCACCATCCCTCCGGACCTGCCCCTCTCTGAGGATGAGAGATCAGTCCTCAGCAGAGGTCTCACCTTCGTTCCCACACGTTCTCGGGTCAATGAATTCAATACACGGAGTGACACCGAACAATTCTTCCGCCGCCTTCGCCTCCGTGCCTTCTTCTTCAATCAAGACTCTCGCCCACCCTCTGACGACCCCTTCTCCCACCTCCAACACACCCCGTCCACCTGGACACCCCGTGCTGGCCTCCTACCTGCCCTCGACCTCTTCATAGCAAACTGCCGCCGCGATATTAACCGCTACCTGAACTCCCCCACCCCTCCCACCCACTCCAACCTCTCACCCTCGGAACGCGCAGCCCACCACTCCCTCCGTTCCAACCCCAACCTCACCATCAAACCAGCCTACAAGGGAGGCGCAGTAGTAGTTTGGCGCACTGACCTCTACACCGCTGAGGCCAAACGCCAGCTCGCAGATACCTCCTCCTACCGTCCCCTTGACCATGACCCCACCCCCCACCACCAAACCATCATCTCCCAGACCATCCATAACCTCATCACCTCAGGGGACCTCCCATCCACCGCCTCCAACCTCATAGTCCCACAACCCCGCACTGCCCGTTTCTACCTCCTGCCCAAAATCCACAAACCTGACTGCCCCGGACGACCCATCGTCTCAGCCTGCTCCTGCCCAACCGAACTCATCTCGGCATACCTCGACACTGTCCTGTCCCCATTAGTCCAAGAACTCCCCACCTACATTCGTGACACCACCCACGCCCTCCACCTCCTCCAGGATTTCCGCTTCCCCGGTCCCCAACGCCTCATCTTCACCATGGACATCCAGTCCCTGTACACCTCCATCCCCCATCACGAAGGACTCAAACCACTCCGCTTCTTCCTTTCCCACCGTACCACCCAGTACCCTTCCACCGACACCCTCCTTCGACTGACCGAACTGGTCCTCACCCTGAACAACTTTTCTTTCCAATCCTCCCACTTTCTCCAAACAAAAGGAGTAGCCATGGGCACCCGCATGGGCCCCAGCTATGCCTGCCTCTTCGTAGGGTATGTGGAACAATCCATCTTCCGCAACTACACTGGCCCCACCCCCCATCTTTTCCTTCGCTACATTGATGACTGTATCGGCGCTACCTCATGCTCCCACGAGGAGGTTGAACAGTTCATCCACTACACTAACACCTTCCACCCCGACCACAAATTCACCTGGACAGTCTCGGACTCCTCCCTCCCCTTCCTAGACCTTTCTGTTTCTATCTCAGGCGACCGAATCAACACGGACATCTATTACAAACCAACCGACTCCCACAGCTACCTGGACTACACTTCCTCCCATCCTGCCCCCTGTAAAAACGCCATCCCATTCTCCCAATTCCTTTGTCTCCGCCGCATCTGCTCCCAGGAGGACCAGTTCAAAATACGTACAACACAGGTGGCCTCCTGCTTCAAGGACCGCAATTTCCCCCCCGACGTGGTCGACGGTGCCCTCCACCGCATCTCCTCCACTTCCCGCTCCTCCGCCCTTGAACACCGCCCCTCCAACCGCCACCAGGACAGAACCCCACTGGTCCACACCTACCACCCCACCAATCTCCATGTACAGCGCATCATCCGCCGTCACTTCCGCCACCTCCAAACAGACCCCAGCACCAAGGATATATTTCCCTCCCCTCCCCTATCAGCTTTCCGTAGAGACCACTCCCTCCGCGACTCCCTCGTCAGATCCACACCCCCTACCGACCCAACCTCCACTCCCGGCACCTTCCCTTGCAACCGCAGGAGGTGCAACACTTGCGCCCACACCTCCCCCCTCACTTCTCTCCAAGGCCCCAAAGGAAACTTCCATATCCGCCACAGATTCACCTGCACCTCCACCCACATCATCTACTGCATCCGCTGCAGCCGGTGTGGCCTCCTCTATATTGGGGAGACAGGCCGCCTACTTGCGGAGCGATTCAGAGAGCACCTCTGGGCCACCCGGACGAACCAACCCAACCACCCTGTAGCACAGCATTTCAACTCCCCCTCCCACTCCACCGAGGATATGCAGGTCATTGGACACATCCACTGCCAAACCACAACAACGCGACGGTCGGAGGAGGAGCGTCTTATCTTCCGACTGGGAACCCTCCAACCACAGGGGATGAACTTGGACTTCACCAGTTTCTTCATCCCCCCTCCCCCCACCTTGTCTCAGCCGAATCCCTCCAGCCCGGCACCGCCTTCCTGACCTGCAGTCTTCTTCTTGACCTCTCCGCCTCCATCCTACTCCGACCTATCACCCTCACCTTGACCTCTTTCCACCTATCACATTTCCAACGCCCCTCCTCCAAGTCCCTCCTCCCTACCTTTTATCTTCTCCTGCTGAACACTCTCTGCTCATTCCTGAAGAAGGGCCTGTGCCCGAAACGTCGAATCTCCTGTTCCCTGGATGCTGCCTGACCTGCTGTGCTGTTGCAGCAATAAAGTTTCAACCAAATTCTCATTCACAACAAGGTCCCTTTCCTTAGTGAAAGCCGAAGCAAAAAACTCATTTAGGGCTTCCCCTATCTGCTCAGACTCCACACACAAGTTCCCTACACTATCCCTGAGCAGCCCTACCTTCTCCCTGATCGTTCTCTTATTCCTCACATTTGAGTAAAATGCCTTTGGGGTCTCCCCAGTCCTTCCTGCCAAGCCTTTTTTATGACCCCTCCTGGCTCTCCTCAGTCCATTTCTGAGCTCCATTCTCATAAACTTGTAATCTTCTAAAGCTGAGCTAGATCCTTGCTTCCTGCACCTCACATAAGCTGTGTTCTTCCTTTTGACAAGAAGCTCCCCTGTTATCGACAACAAAGGCTCCTTAATCTTACCCCTTCTTACCTGTCTGAATGGAACAAATTTGTGCATCACTCGCAACAACTGCTCCTTAAATAGTCTCCACATGTCTGCTGTGCCCTTTCTGTGGGACAATTGCTCCCAATCTGTACTTCCCAACGCCCTAATTTCCTTTTCCCCAATTAAATATCTTCCCTCGGTAACTGCTCCTTTCACTCTCCAAATCTATGTAAATGTGAGGCAGTTGTGGTCACTGTCACCAAAGTGCTCTCTCAGCATAAGATCTGACACCTGTCCTGGCTCATTGCCGAGCACCAAATCCAAAATGGCCTCTCCCCTTGTCGGCCTGTCTACAAACTGAATAAGGAAACCCTCCTGAACACACCTGACAAAAATGGCTCCCTCCAAACCATCTGCACTAAGGAGGTTCCAGTCAATATTGGGAAATTTGAAGTCACCCATCAGAATAACCCTGCTACATCTGCATTTTTCCAAAATCTGTCAGCCTCTGAATTCTTCAATCTCTCTACTGCAATTAGAGGGTCTGTAGAAAACCCCCAATGAGGTGGCTGCTCCCTTGTTATTCCTTACGTCTACCCATACTGACTCAGAAGACAAACCTTCCTCAACAGCCTTCGTTTCTGTAGCTGTGACGCACTCTTTGATTAGCAATGTCACACCCCCTCCCCTTTTTCCACCCTCCCTATTCTTTTTAAATGTTCTAAACCCTGGAACATCTAGCAACCATCCCTGCCCCTGTGAAACCCACGTCTCCATTCTGGCCTCAACATCATAGTCCCAAGTACTGATCCATGCTGTCAGTTCATCACTCTTATTTCTGACACCCCTGGATGTCCTGGCGTTGGAGTCTGTTCAGAGAAGGTTCATGAGAATGGCCTCAGAAATGAAAAGCTTCACAGATGGGGAACGTTGCAGGACTCTGGGTCTTCACTCGATGGAGTTCAGAAGGAGGAGGGGGAATACAATTAGATGTTGGAATACTGAATGGATGTTGGGAAGATGTTTCAATTGGTAGGCAAGATAAGGACCGAGGACACAGCTGTAGTGTAAAGGGAAGACCTCTTTAATTGGAGATAAGGAGAAATGTCTTCAGCCAAATCGTAATGAATCTATGGAATTCACTGCCTCAGAAGGCTGTGGAGACCAGGTCATTGAATATATTTAAGAGGGACATAGATAATTTCTTAACTGTCCAGGGGATCAAGTGTTACAGGGATGAGAAACGTAGCAGCCGTGATTGAGTGGTGGAACAGGCTCGATGGGCTGAATGGCCTAATTTCAGCTTTTATGTCTTATAGTCTTAAAAAAAAACCCAAGGACAAAATAAGTTTGTTAAAGTGACAGCATCATCACAATACACACGTACAGCCACACTCACACAGACATACTTACAGATAGGCTGAAACACGCACACTGACACACATAAACACACGGAGAAACATGTACACACACGGACACACTGACACACATAAACACACATAGAAACATGTACACACACGGACACACTGGCACATATAAACACACATAGAAACATGTACACACACGGACACACTGACTCCCACATATACACAGACACACAGAAACATACACACATAGACTGTGTGTGCAGTAAGTGACACTTGCCTGGGTTTAACTATTTTTAAAAGGGTTTGAGTCAATCTGATAATTCCCAGCTTTTCCTGATGAAACATCAATGAGAATGTGAGACAGTGTTATGATGTCCCTCAGCTATTGTCAGGGAGGAGGTGAATGTGTTTAATAAACACATGATCATTTGTACAATGAAAAAATGCCAACTGGTACAACCGATCCATGTAGGCCCTTCACACACATCTGTGAAATAGTTAGATTTTAATTCTCAGAAACTCACTAACTTTACTGGTAAAGTTCATCCCACTCACACCTTGTGTTTGTCAGTGTGGAAATACGATGTTCCCCTCTGGGATAAATCTGTGTTCCTTGGCAGAAGAAGACTGTTCCCTTGTCTGAATAAAAGCGTTTTGTAGCTGGTTTGAAACTGCAGCTTTGTCTCAGTGTGGATTTCAGCTCTGGGGCCTGTGTGTGTGTGTGAGAGAGAGAGAGACACAGAGTGTGAATAATTTTGTGAAGGGGGAATGCAGCGTCAAACAAGAGCCATTGGACTGTACTATTGAATTGCTGTTTCTCTCAACCCTTATCCCTCCCCACTTTAATCTCCCAAATAAGCCTCTTGCTTTGCTCTGTATCTGGGGGTGGTGTGTTTCAGGTAGAGGAAACTGGAAACTGACAGGATGAAGTGAAATTTGGGAAGAGAAAGAGGTTTGAGTGACAGACCTGGGCGTTTATAAAGCAGGTCTTGGCCGTCAGACTTCCTTTTGCTCTGTGAATGGAGCCCAGAGGGTGTCAGGCTCTCTCTGCCTGCATGCGTGTGTGTGTGTGCGTGTGTGTGTGTGTGTGTGCGTGTGTGTGCATCTGTGTGTGTGTGTGTGTGGGGGGGGAGTACTGCTGGAAGCTCAGTTCCAGTTTTGAACCTTTACCAACTTGTCCCCAAAATAGACCCTGTCTGAAGTGAACCGCAGGAGCAGTGTTCATGCCTCATGGGAGCGAGGGAGTGTGAGAAATCAGTGAGAGAGAGAGCTGGGACCTACAGTAGTGGTGAGTATCACCATTTCAGACTGTGTCTTTCCTGAACTCCTGCCTGTCTCTGTCTGATTTCCCATCTCTTTCTCACATTGTCACTTTATGTCTCTTTGTTTCTCACTTTGTGTCCCTGTATCTTTCTCTCAAAGTCTCTCCTCCTTTCTCTCTTTTGGT